>NC_058522.1:431591813-432936099 GCF_904849725.1 Hordeum vulgare subsp. vulgare | reverse complement strand
GACGGCCTCACAAGCCTGCCAGGCACGGCCAGGGGGGCCCGCGCCTCCTGGGCTTGTGGGCTCCTGGCTCCGTCCTCCAGGTATTTCTTGCGCCAGTATTTTTATATATTCCACAAAAAATCCTCGTAAATTTCCAGGTCATTCCGAGAACTTTTGTTTCTTCGCAAAAACAACACCATGGCAATTCTGCTGAAAAGAGCGTCAGTCTGGGTTAGTTCCATTCAAATCATGCAAATTAGAGTCCAAAACAAGGGCAAAAGAGTTTAGAAAAGTAAATACGATGAAGACGTATCACCCCTCTTATGGTATATAAGTCATTTTGACCTAGAGAAAAGGAGGAGAGGACTTTTGGGACAAAGCGTTGCCGTCTCGAGGCAGAAATTGGGCAGGAGCACTTTTGCCCTTCGGCAGAGCGATTCCACCGGGGGAACATCCCTCCCGGAGGGGGAACTCATCGTCATAATCATCACCAAAAACTCTCCCATGTTGGGGAGGGCTATCTTCATCAACATCTTCAACAGCACCAACTCCTGTCAAACCCTAGTTCACCTCTAGTGTTGAATCTTTGTACCGGAACTATAGATTGGTGCTTGTGGGTGACTAGTAGTGTTGATTACATCTTGTAGTTGATTACTATATGGTTTATTTGGTGGAAGATTATATTTTTAGATCCATTATGCTATTTAATACCCCTTTGATCTTGAGCATCATTATCATTTGTGTGTAGTTACTTTTGTTCTTGAGGTCACATGAGAAATCATGTTGCAAGTAATCACGTGAACTTGATATGTGTTCGATATTTTGATGATATGTATGTTGTGATTCCCTTCATGGTGTCATGTGAACGTCGACTACATGACAGTTCAGCATATTTGGGCCTAAGCGAATGCACTGTGGAGTAGTTATTAGATGATGGGTTGCGAGAGTGACAGAAGCTTAAACCCTAGTTTATGCGCTATTCCGTAAGGGACCGATTGGATCCAAAAGTTTAATGCTATGGTTAGAAATTATTCTTAATACCTTTCTCATAGTTGTGGATGCTTGCGAGAGGGTTTAATCATAAGTAGGAGGTTTGTTCAAGTAAGAACAACATCTAAGCACCGGTCCACCCACGTACCAAATTATCAAAGTAGGGAACACGAATTAAGCCAACATGATGAAGGTGAGTAGATGAAATTCCTGTGTACCCTCAAGAACACTTTGCTTACAATAAGAGACCGTTCTGGCCGTTCCTTTTCCTCGAAAGGATCGGGCTAGCTTGCTGCACTTTTTTTACTACCATCATTACTTGCTCCTTACAAATTATCTTGCTATCAAACTACTCCGCTACTTACAATTTTAGCACTTGCAGATATTACCTTGCTGAAAACCACTTGTCATTTCTTTCTGCTCCTCGTTGGGGTCCACACTCTTACTTATTGAAAAGGCTACAATTGACCCCATATACTTGTGGGTCATCAGGCATCGATGAGAGGCATAACAATAGACCTAATTAGGCCATCCCATCCAAGCACATGTGGTTTTACTAGTGAGCTCGATTTGATGGTACCATGACTCAGCCGAGAGATATGTTCGAGTTCGATTAATGTCAGGTAACTTGAACAAGGATGAGTTGAGTCATAATAAAATAACATAGTGAAATGATAATGCAGATGAGGATGATGTCAACATGAACATAACAATTTAGCATATGAATCATCATCAACAATCAATCATTCATTCTACGGGATGCAAATGAGCATGACATAGTGATGATCATGCATGTGAAAGGTATATTCATAACAAAAGATTCTAATTCATTTGAGCATATCATGATTATCACTAGCAGCAGGAACAAATCATAATGATGATACTAATGACAAAGAGTCATAAATGCACAAGAACATGGCATAATCATGGATTCACAAGCATAATGGAAGTATTAACAAATTATTAAATGAACAACCAACAATTTTAATATTCAAGTGGAAACCATGGATACTTTTATGCCATCATGCAAGTGGTTGTCATGGCTTGCTCATGGATGAAGAACTCATTGGGAAAAAGTGTGATGAACACACGAAAATATTTGCCGAAAAAGTTTATTACCCGATGGAGCTGAATAAGGGCAAGGGAAAAATGGTCATTTTCAGAATGCTACAACATGGGCTCGATAAAAAGAAAACATGAGATTTGAAATCACGTGATTCAGAGTCACGTTTAAAACGATAGGTTGTTCATTCGTTAGGCAGAAAACAAATAGAAATGTGTCAATTTTATGGGCAAAGCCCACAATTTAAATGTTTCAGACGATGGCTGATGATGAAGGTGTACTTCCAGAATTACGTGCTTTGGAATGTTTGGAATGAGTAGAATAGTCGTACTTTTAATCACTACTGGAATCAGAGAATTTGCCATCAGCCTGTTCTTTGCAGTCAGCTGGATGATAGCAAAGAGCCTCTTTGCCGTCAGCTAGAAGAAAACAGACGGCAAAGGTTTGGCTCATGGCAAATGCCATCTGCCAAGCCTTTGTCGTCTGCCAGCCAACGGAGAATAAGGGGTAGGCAGACGACAAAGGGCCAAGGCCTCACCCTCCCACTTTGTCGTCTTCCAGCTCACGGTAAAGAAGGGGCTGGGAGACGGCAAAGGCCCTACCCTAATGGCCGACGCAACCCCAGTCCCCACACCCTCTTTGCCGTTTGCCGCACACGGCAAATACGCTCCTACACTAATGGTTGTTGCCCCCCGGCCACACACCTCTCTCTCTCCCCTCTCTCCCCCCTCTCTCTCTCTCTCCATCGTCTCTCCACACCACCCCCGTGCGCCACCATGCCACCACCACATCGTCGGCGCCATGCCACCACCACATCGCCGGTGCCACGCCACCACCACATCGTCGACGCCCCACCGCCACCACATCGCCGGTGCCCAGCGCCACTGTGCCCCACCGCCCCTTCGCCCCTGTGCCCCATCGCCCCCGCGCTCTGGCCCACCACCACTACATTGATGGCGCCCCTCCGAGCTCTGCCCCGCCACCTCGCCACTGCCCCTACCCACCTCGGGCGCAGCCCGGTGCCCCACCGCCACGGATCCCATGTCGGACACGGAGCCCCTGCCGGCCCCGGCACCCCACCACCCCGGCCCCCATTGCCCCAGAGTTAATTTTTCCCTATTTTCTATTGTTTAGTTGATTAATTAGTTTAGTTTAGTTTTCTGTTATTTAGTTCAGTAGTTTAGTTTAGTTTTATGTTATTTAGTTCATTAGTTTAGTTTAGTTCTATATTATTTAGTTCATTAGTTCTGTTATTTAGTCAATTAGTGTAGGAGAAGAGGAGAAGAAAGAGGAAAAATGAAAAGAAGAGAAGAAGAAGAAGAATAAGAAGAAGAAGAAGAAGAAGAACAAGAAGAAGAAAAGAAAAGGAGAAGAAGATGAAGAGGATGAGGAGAAAAGGAGAAGAAGAGGAGGAGGAGGAGGTGAAGAAGAAGAAGAAGAGGAGAAGAGGAGAAGAAAGAGGAAAATGAAAAGAAGGAAGAAGAAGAAGAAGAAGAAAAGAAGAAGAGAAGAAGAAGAAGAAGAAAAGAAGAAGAGAAGAAGAAAATAAGAAGAAGGAGAACAAGAAGAAGGAGGAGAAGAAGGACGAGAAGGAGGAGGTCCTTCTTCTCCTCATTCTCCTTCTTCTTCTCCTACTTCTTCCCATTCTTCTACTTTTCTTCTTCTCTTCTTCTTTTCTTCTTATTCTTCTTCTTCTTCTTCTTCTTCTTCTTCTTCTCCTCCTCCTCCTCCTCCTTCTCCTCCTCCTCCTTCTCCTCCTCCTCCTCCTCCTCCTTCTTCTTCTTCTTCTTCTTCTTTTTCTTCACCTTCTTTTCCCTTCTTTCTTCTTCTGTTTCTTCTTCTACTTAGATTATTTTCTCCAACAAAGACATACTTAGCTAATTATCCTCCAAAATGACATAATTAACTAATTTAGCTCCAAAATGAAATAATTAGCTTAGTTAGGTAAAAAACCTCACAAGAACCTTGGTTAGCTCATAACTTAGCATATCTTCCTCCTAAATGACATAATAAGCTCAAAATGGCATAAGAACCTTAGTTAGCTCATACATATTATATACTTAGCTTGTTTTCCTCTTAAATGACATAATTAGCTTAGTTAGGTAAAAAAAGGTTCATGTGTAACTGATAATATAAATAATCTAAAATGATCCTTTATATAGAGTTATATCCTGTAAGCCTAATGATGATGTTGCACAATATCCTACCTAGCCCGTGCCATTACATCGGCCGGCCGACAAATGTAACACCCTGATTTTTCAAACCTTTTCTTTTCAAAATATTTTGGAGTTCCAGGGGCAAGTTGATGGGTTTTTCATACCACTTCAACCAAGAGGGATCCTCAACCCTTGATTTCTTGCCACCAACCACTCCAAAACCTTTTTATCTTGCCAAAATGTTTCTGGGATTTATTTGCAATATTTTATTTGCCTAAACAAATTAGTTTCCTATTTTTGGGAAATATGGCAACCCTATGGGTTGTACAGCAACCCATAGCTTGGATGAGCTTTAAGCCCCAAAATTTTTACTGCATCTTCTCAGTGCCATATGATTTCAGAATATGCAAAAATATTCCTTTGCCCAATGGATAATTATGGACAGAATAATTATTTATTATCTGACCAGAATTACCCCTTTGTGAAGCAACCCTATGATTCCTGCTTTGAAAAATTCCCAATAAATTCATGTAGTTACTAGGGATCATATATAGTTCCAATATGTGAAAACATCCCATGGTCCAATACAAATTTTGAGCAAAACAACTATGCTAAGTTTTTGTTAACAGTGAACCCTTGTGAAGGAAGTTCTAGCTAGGAGTGCACAATGGAGCTGAAATTTTTTGAGCATGTGTGCATTGCCAAATGACACTTTTGTACCAAACCTCACTGGTAGCAAAGCTTTAAAATGAGTGCTATGAGCTCATTTGTATTCTGGACCAGAAAGGTGCTTTACAAAGGAACTATATCCGTTTAATCTCCAAAACTTGCCAAATTTTGCCAGGTTGGAATCTTTCCTATACTGAATCCACCAGACATCACCTCTTGATCTAATCCTTATCCAATTGAGCTCGAGAACCTCCCAAACTTTGCTGTCAGAACCTGTTTTTGATGTTCCAAGTCGATGGCGATGTTGAGTGATCAAGCCAGCAATGGTGAGTGACTAATCGTGGGTCTGTCGATGCTAGGGACAAGGTGGCTAGGCTGGTGTGGCACCAAGATAGCCACAACCATGGTGACCATGGCACTGGCATGCCACAGAGCGCTCTGCGCAGCCCTAGTGACAGTCGAGCCGTCCCGAGCGGTCACACTCTGTCCCCTCCTTGTCTTGAGCGTCGGTGAACCCCCTGGCAGACGCGTGGTACCCCTGGAAGGTGCTGGGCCGCTGGAGAGCGCCGCCGCCGCTCCCAGCCAAGCTCCAGCACAGGGCCGAATTGTCGCCTTCGGCCACTGTGCCCATCCGCAAGCCATTTATGGCCAGGACCCATCCCATCGCATCTGTGCCGTCCTTGGTCACCTCCATGCGCTCCACGACGACCACCTCAGCGCTACGGCGACCGTGCCCGAGCTTATCTTTGCCGCTTCGGGAGAGATCGACCGAGGTCGTCGTCGGCCTATTTAAGGAGGAGCCCGACCCCTTCGAGCTCTCCATCCCCCTCCTGCTCATCTAGATCGAGCCCTCGAAGAGTGAGCCAAGGCCCGGAGTCCCTCTGGCCTCGGAGCATCACCGGAGTTCTGCCGCCGCCCCCTCTCCATCGATAGCCTTCTCCCTGTCCCAGAGCCAAATTGATCCCTCCGACAGGTTCAGTGAGTCCTGCTGGTGCTCCTCGACTTCTCGCCCGAGCCCATTCCTCCCAGGAACGCCGTCTCGCATGATCACCCGAAGCTGCCGCCGCCGGAGAAGAAGGGGACGACCTCGTTTGTCCACCTCTAGCCGAGCAACGGGTACGTACGTGATCGCCGTGGACTACCCGTTCCATTCCACCCATTCCATGGTGTCGCCGTCGTGTCTATCACCGGCGACCATCGCCGGCCGGCCGCCTCGCCTTTGTCTCCCTCTCCTCCTCTCTGTTTAAATCAGGCAGGTCCCACCTGCCAGGGACTGCGGCCCACGGCCAAAGCGTTAACTGGAGGCGCCCCTCCACTTTACGCCTTCGGCGTGGCCCTCCCCGGGATTTCCTTTTTCTTTTTATATTTTTAGTTTTTAACAAAAACTTTGAATGCTTATAACTTTTTATCCACGAGTCCAAATCACTTGATTCTTATTGCATTGGATTGGTATTGAAGTTCTTTACAAGCTGGTAAATTTTGGTATTTTTCCCACACACATAGAATTTCTGGTTAATAAAAGGATATTAAATGACTTTTCCTTCCTTTTGCCATTTTCAATATGATTTCAGAAGGAAACTTTGGAGATCAGGAGTATTTGAACAACCCCAGTGACCAAGGCAAGCCATTATTTCCATATGGTGCAAGCATTGCATAGCATGGCATATATCTTCATGTTAATGATAAGGATGATGGTTATTCTTTTAATTATTAAAGTTTTCTTATTTAGTTAGTGGTGATATATAACTACTACTATGATTCTTGAGTTGATCTCATCTAGTAGTTGATCGGAGTCACCTGTCCGGGCATTATCGTACAGAGCTAATCGCGTGATCGCTCTCACGGGTAACTCCAAAGAGGGAGGGTTATGCACACGTTCTACCCTAATCAGGTAGGCGGTGATATTCCTGTGAGCCCAGCTGAGATGATAGGGCCCGTCCCCGATTACGACAAGTTTAGTTTGGCCACGACGGTTGCAGGTGTCATGAGGACACAGGGCCACCCAAGGCAGGACTCCAGAAAGGGAGTGGTTGCCAGAGGTACGATGAGAGGATCGCAGTTCAGGAAAGTATAATGGAGTAATGCTGGTCCACCAGAATGGGATCACGAGGTCAGTACTCCAGAGTGTGGGTAAAGTGTGCAACCTCTGCAGAGTGTCAAATCTATTAGAATAGCTATGTGCACGGTAATGGACAACCGGAACAGACCTCAGCAAGTGATCAACCGTGTCTATGATAGTAATGATGGAAGAACTCGTCTCACGAGAACATCAGAGGATATTGGTATCATACTAGCCGAGAGAAGGCTATTTGATGAGTGGTCTGGTAACCACATGATGTGACAGGGATCCGTTGAGATCGTAAGTAATTCGAGGGTTGTGGGACAACCCCAAAGACAGTAAGTTGATATTTGGTTCATTTGATACATGACTATGGTTGTTATGCTATGTTTGCTGCCTTACTTGGTTATTGTGAGCTTGTGAGTACATTCAAAGTACTCACCTGGCGTATCATGCCAGATGCAGGAGAAGCCGCGGACAGAGGTTCCGTTGGTTCGTTCTAGGAAGTGTCCACAGCAGTGTCCCTGTGTCTGGAGTCACCGCTACATTCCGCTATGCCGTAGAAGTACTTGGTTGTTTCGAGGCCCATGTTGATGTTACATAAATAATGTAGATACTGTTGCAGCACCGAGGGTGCTTTGGCCTCGCCAGCATTGTAAGCTTTGTACGTGACGCTATTAATAAAGTTGGCTTGTTTCTGTATCAAGTTGTTGAGTGTTTCCAGAAGACATGATCTCTGGGTTGGAAACACTGGTAAACCGGTTCTGTGAATCGTGGTGCCACAACGCTTGGTATCAGAGCCACGGTGACTGTAGGACACCCTAGTTAGCCGCGCTAGTTCAACGAGTAGTATAAAGTCTTGAGTAAGCATTTGCTTGTTGCATATTGATTGCTGCACTTGATTGACGCATTGCATACATCATGATTCATGGTTTAGCTAACCTCAGATTTTGTGAGTGTAGATGGCACCGGTTCCGTTCCATTTCAACTATGAGCCTGCACCGTATACCTTTCCAGGACTGCTCAGGAATGTTTGGCTCCGGCTGTACCCTCGTGGAGACGAACCAGAGTACCAGGTGTTCTGAGAGCAGCTAGCGGAGTCCGTGTTCGAGTAACACGCAGAGGCTTTCCTGACTGCGAGCTCTGAGATTGGCACTTACTCCCGCTCCACCAAGGGTGGAAGGGCTTCTACTCCAGAGCTGGCAATCGAGTTTGCTGCTGTAGAGGCTCTCACCGACTTGCGCTTCCATGAGGTCGAGATGCAGACTCATCCAGGTTACTTCCACTAACCCACCATGTCGCCTACGACGGGGCGAATCATATTTGCTTCCGTAGACCCGGCATGCGACCGTGCACTGTTGTGTTGTCTCGCTTTGTGAACGCCAGATATCGCACGATTGTAGCCCTGGCTGAGGAGCTATACCGTCTCCAGGCTGCATTAGTCCTTGCTGCTCCCGTGCCACCTCCACCCCAGTCTTCTGCTCCACCCCCATATGCACCACCAGTTCCACCTACTCCTGGCCATGATATTCGAGTCAGCTCCTTAGTGCCGCCATGCACCTCGTCTGGCAGCCGCCGTGAGACTCCTGCTGAGTGGGCCTCACTCCTTGCTAGTCATGCTGCTCCGATGTTGAGGGGTCGTGCTTCCCCTTCCTCGGAAGGAGGGCCGCCCCGTCAGCGTCGCCGCGTTTCCTTTGGTCCGCAGGATGAGGTCAACATCATCAATTATCACTCTGACTCTGGATCGGACGACGAGGAGTCTTCGATCCTCCAGTGCCCGTGCCATCCGCATCACTAGAGTCGAGGTTAGAGTTGCCAAGCATGCATCGTCGCATATGTCAACTGCCATATGAGCAGTCCAGTCATGATATTACCTCTACTAGTGCTACTGCAACAAAAGACCTGCCAACGGCGCCAGAAATAGGCACGTCGACGAGAGAATACTTGGCTTGATCTTTATGCTACGGCTACGCCTTAAGGGACTTCCTAGGCAAGTAGGCAAATGATTTCCCTCGTGGCCTTGGAGCCTTGCGTTGGTCTTCCCTCAAAGCGGAAAGGGTGATGTAGCGTAGCGGTGGTAAGTATTTCCCTCAGTTTGAGAACCAAGGTATCAATCCAGTGGAGGAGTATCTCAAGATCCTGCACAAACACAAAAGCTTGCTCCCAACACTATGAAGGGGTTGTCAATCCCTTATAGATTGTTTGCCAAGTGAGAACTGAAAGCAATAAAGTAACAAAGCAAAGTAAAAGCGGAGATGTAAACGATGGATGTGAATAGACCCGGGGGCCGTAGTGTTTACTAGTGGCTTCTCTCATGAAAGCAAGTAGACGGTGGGTGAACAAATTACTGTCGAGCAATTGATAGAACCGCACAAAGTCGTGATGATATCTATGCAATGATTATATCTATAGGCATCACGTCCAAAACAAGTAGACCGATACTTTCTCCATCTACTACTATTACTCCACACGTCGACCGCTATCCATCATGCATCTAGTGTATTAAGTCCATAAGAACAGAGTAACGCCTTAAGCAAGATGACATGATGTAGAGGGATAATCTCAAACCAATGATAAAAACCCCATCTTTTGACCCTTGATGGCAACTACTTGATGTGTGCCTTGATGCCCCTACTGTCACATGGTAGAATCCAAAACCAAGCACTTCTCTCATTGCAAGAATCATAGATCTAGTTGGCCAAACAAAACCCAAGACTCGGAGAGACTTACAAGGATATCAAATCATGCATATAAGAATTCAGCAAACACTCAAATATATATCATAGATAATCTGATCACAAATCTACAATTCATCGGATCTCGACAAACACACCGCCAAAGAAGATTACATTGGATAGATCTCCATGAAGATCATGGAGAACTTTGTATTGAAGATCCAAGAGAGAGAAGAAGCCATCTAGATACTAACTACGGACCCATAGATCTAAAGTGAACTACTCACGAGTCATTGGAGGGGTGATGATGATGATGACGAAGCCCTCCAACTCCAAAGTCCCCTCCGGGAGGGCGCCGGGAAGGGTCTCCAGATGAGATCTCGCGAAAACGGAAGCCTGCGTCGGCGGAAAAGTATTTTCGAGGATCCCTTGATTTTTTGCTGAATTTTTAGGAATATATAGGCCAAAGATCTAGGTCAGGGGGCGGCCAGGGAGGCCACAAGCCCTGCCACCGCCGCCTCCCCCTGGTGGCGGAGTGGGAGCTTGTGTGCTCCCTGGAGCCCACTCCGCTTGGCCCAGAGGCCCCCTGATCTTCTTCCATTCGGGGAAAAATCATTTCGGGGTTTTTATTCCGTTTGGACTCCGTTCCAAAATCAGATCTGAAAAGAGTCAAAAACACAGAAAAAACAGGAACTGACACTTGGCACTCAAGTAATAAGTTAGTCCCAAAAAAGATATAAAAGGTACATAAAACAGCCAAAGAAGACAAGATAACAGCATGAAACCATCAAAAATTATAGATACGTTTGAGACGTATCAACTAGCTTGTTATGGATAATGTTGGATCTTATTGTATAATTATGTGTTGCTTGTTCACTTTATCGTGTAAACATTTCCTTTGGTGTTTTGCAACCCTGATTTCCCCTGTGGATGTTGCTCATTGATTCGGTATTTTCCAATGGGAACAATAGTTTAGGATGAAGGGAAGCTGCAGCCATGGTAACGATGGAACCCCCCTCCGTCGGTCCGCCAGGCAAGCAGGATAGCCTCCCGAGGATCTTCCACCTCCCCCACCTCAAGCACCCACCCCCGATCAGATGATCAGAATGTTTGAAGAAAAGAGGAACCAGGACCTCATGGAATTCCTGAGAAGTATGCAGGCCATGGTAGGCCAGAATAACAACCACGGTGCACGATCCAAATTGGCCGACTTCCAACGCACCATACCGCCCAATTTTGACCAAGAAGCAAATCCAATTGAAGCTGACGACTGGCTCAGAACTATGGAAAAGAAACTGGAAATAGCCCGTTGCGATGAGGCAGACAAGGTTCTGTTTGGGACCCACTACCTTGAAGGGTCGGCAGCTATCTGGTGGGACAATACGAAGGCAGCATGGCCGTGTGAAGAAGAAATCACCTGGGATAGATTCAAGGAAGCATTTCGCAAGTACCACATCCCTACAGGCATAATGAAGGTAAAAAAAGAGAATTTCTGGCTCTCACCTAAGGAGGCCTGACTGTGGCAGAGTACCTAAACAAATTCAACAATTTGGCACGATACTCCACCCATGATGTGGCCACTGAGGAGAGGAAGATTTACCGCTTCCTAGGAGGTCTCAATCACACCCTCCACTGTCAGTTGTGCATGCTGGAATTTCCAGATTTCCAGACACTTGTGAACAAGGCGCTTATAGCCGAACGAGAACTTAAGACCGGGTATGAGGATCGCAAGAGGAAATTCGAACCAAAAAGGGATAACAAGGAGGATGTTGTGCAGAAGCCGCATACCTGGCAGCCCAACACCATAGCATACAAGCCCGCATGGAATCCCAACAACAGTACCCCAAAGACAGGGAGCGAGAGCACGACTTTCGGCAAACAACCCGTTTTAGAGGATTGCCGCCGCAACAACACTTGTTTCTCCTGCGGCCAGAGCGGGCATTATGCAAGACAGTGCCCCACCAGCAATGGAAAGACATCCTCGGACGTCAAACCGCAAGTCAACAATATTGGACACCGTCCCAACCCCAAGTACACTCAAGGGCGTGTCTTCCACATCTCAGCCGAGGAGGCATGCGAAGCCCCGAACGTGGTGATCGGTATGTTTCCTGTTAATAACATACCTGCAGTAGTCTTATTTGATTCGGGGGCTTCCCACATTTTATTTCAAGGAGTTTTGCCTCCTTGCACAAATTTTCCCCTTCGCTCTTGGATAAGGTCATGGTGATACAATCTCCTGGCTCACAGCTCAGAACAAATCTCGTATATCGGGATCTGGAAATACAGATTCAAGGGGCCTCATTCCCAGCTGAGCTCATTGCGATTGAGTCACCCGAACTGGATGTGGTATTAGGGATGAACTGGTTAACACCTCATCGAGTATGCATCAACTGTGCCAACGGCACCGTCACACTAGCTAATCCGGCCGGACGAACTGTTCAATTCACGGCCAACAATATGAGGTCGAGGAAGGGAATAGCATATCATGCCGAGCCACAGACATGAATTTGATTCCAGTAGGTTGTGAGTTCCCGGATGTATTCCCAGAAAAATTACCCGGCATGCCGCCCGATCGGGAATTGGAATTCGGTATTGAGTTGATTCCCGGCACGACCCCGATCTACAAGAAGTACTATCGTATGCCAGGGCCCGAGTTGGCCGAATTGAAGAAGGAGTTGGATGAGTTACTACAAAAAGGATACATTCGACCTAGTGTCTCACCCTGGGGGTCACCAGTGTTGTTTGTCAAGAAAAAGGATGGAAGCTTGCGGATGTGTATAGACTACCGCCAGCTTAATGAGGTCACGATTAAAAATAAGTACCCACTCCCACGCATCGACGATTTGTTTGACCAGCTGAGTGGAGAACGAGTTTTTTCCAGGATCGACCTCAGAACGGGGCATCATCTGTTAAATATTAAGAAAGAAGATATACCCAAGACGATGTTTACCACCCGATATGGCCTATATGAATTCACAGTCATGTCATTTGGACTAACAAATGCTCCCTCCTTTTTTATTGTCATGATGAACAAAGTCTTCATGGACTTTCTAGACAAATTCGTGGTAGTATTTATCGATGACATCCTGATATACTCCAAGGATGAGGAAGAACACAAGCAACACCTCA
Source organism: Hordeum vulgare subsp. vulgare (assembly GCF_904849725.1). Lineage (NCBI taxonomy): Eukaryota > Viridiplantae > Streptophyta > Magnoliopsida > Poales > Poaceae > Hordeum > Hordeum vulgare. The sequence continues at coordinate 432,923,379 of NC_058522.1, read as the reverse complement.
CAGCAGTGTTGGAAAAACTAAGATCCCATCAACTATATGCCAAATTCAGCAAGTGCGAGTTTTGGCTCAAAGAAGTTGGATTTTTGGGGCATATTCTCTTAGAGCAAGGTGTGGCAGTCGACCCCAGTAAGGTCACAGCGGTATTAAATTGGAAGACACCAGTCTCAATGACCGAAGTCCGTAGTTTCCTGGGATTGGTAGGATACTACCGGCGGTTTATAGATGGCTTCTCTAATATAGCCAAGCCACTGACACAGCTGCTGAAGAAAAATCAGAGATTTGTTTGGAAGACCGCTTGTGAAAGTAGCTTTCTGGAATTGAAGACTCGACTTACAACCGCCCCTGTCCTAGTCCTCCCGAACATTCACGACAGTTTTGACATCTACTTTGATGCTTCCCGAAGAGGAATCGGCTGTGTACTAATGCAAGAAGGAAAGGTTGTGGCCTAAGCCTCTCGACAGCTGCGACCGTATGAGGAAAATTATCCCACCCACGATTTGGAACTAGCAGTTGTGGTACACGCCTTAAAAATTTGTAGGCATTACCTAATTGGTCAATGGTGTGAGATATTCACCGACCAGAAAAGTCTCAAGTACAACTTCATCCAGCCAGATCTAAATCTTAGGCAACGGCGATGGCTTGAGCTGGTAAAGTATTACGACCTAGGAATCAACTACCACCCAGGGAAAACCAATGTGGTCGCAGATGCTTTAAGCAGAAAACCAGCCACAGTGAATGCGATAATGGCGAATGTACACCCGAGGTTGCAAGAAGAGCTTGCAAGTCTCAACATGATACTTCGCGGTCCGGCAATTTCGGAGACCTTGGAGATGACCCCCACCCTCATTGAGGAAATCAAAGAAGCACAGTCAGGTGATGAGGGCATCAAAAGAATCAAAGCATCACTTCCTCAGCTAAAGGACAAATCCTTTCGAGTCGACGAGCAAGACATCCTGTGGTTCGAAAAGAGGATATGCGTCCTTGACCAGGATAACCTAAGACAGCAGATACTCAGGGAAGCTCATGAGTCCGCATATTCCATTCACCCAGGAGGTACAAAGATGTACCAAGACCTGAGGAAAACATTTTCGTGGTCCGGAATGCGAAGGGACATAGCATATTATGTCGCCTGCTGTGATATTTGCAACAAGGTAAAGGCAGAGCATCAAAAGCCCGCCGGATTACTAGAACCTTTACCGGTTCCCCAATGGAAATGGGATGACATATGTATGGACTTCATCGTTGGATTACCTAAGTCCACAAGGGGCAATGATGCTATCTGGGTTATCGTGGACATGCTCACTAAGGTAGCCCACTTCATCCCAGTGAGAACCACTCTCAATGCCAACCAACTGGCACAACTATACATGTCTCGAATAGTAAGCCTGCATGGGGTACCCAAGTCCATCACATCTGATAGAGGCTCTCTATTTACCTCAGCATTATGGCTGCGACTGCATCAGGCCTTGGGAACCATGCTAAAGCAGAGCACAGCATACCATCCTCAAACTGATGGGCAGACGGAAAGGCTGAACCAAATATTGGAAGACATGCTTCGGTCATGCGCTCTTACCCATGGACCCAAATGGGAAGATAGCCTACCGTATGCGGAATTTTCCTACAACAATAGCTATCAAACAAGCTTGAAGGTGTCACCCTTTGAGGCATTATATGGCACAAAGTGCCGGACCCCGTTAAACTGGTCACAGATAGGAGACAGCCGTATCTTCGGAACCGATTTGATGCTAGAGGTTGAGAAGCAAGTCAAAGATATTCAGGAATGCCTTAAGGCAGCCAAGTCCCGCCAAAAGAGTTATTATGACCCAAGGCATCGAGAAGTGACCTTTGAGCCAGGAGAATATGCCTATCTGCGAGTAACTCCTATGAAGGGAGTGAGACGGTTTCGCACTCGAGCAAAGCTCGCACCGCGATACATCGGTCCCTTTCCTGTGATCGCAAAGAGAGGCAGAGTTGCCTACCAATTGTAATTACCGCCCGAACTGTCCGATGTGCACAACGTGTTCCATATCTCGCAACTCAGGAAATGTATTGCACCACCCGTAAAGCAAGCAGACATGAGCGAGATAGAGCTAGCCAAGGACTTGACATATGAGGAGAAACCAGTTAGAATTTTGGACGAGATGGAAAGGATCACTCGGAGCAAAGTGCTCAAGTTTTATAAGGTTCTTTGGGAACATCACACCGAAGAAGAGGCTACTTGGCAGAGGGAAGATTTCGTGAGATCAGCATACCCATATCTGTTCCCTGAGCAACCGAATCTCGAGGAAGAGATTCATTCTAAGGGGGGTAGGTTTGTAACACCCTGATTTTCAAACTTTTCCTTTTCAAATATTTTCGAGTTCCAGGGGCAAGTTGATGGGTTTTTCAAACCACTTCAACCAAGAGGGATCCTGAACCCTTGATTTCTTGCCACCAACCACTCCAAAACCTTTTTATCTTGCCAAAATGTTTCTGGGATTTATTTGCAATATTTTATTTGCCTAAACAATTTCTTTTCCTATTTTTGGGAATTCTGGCAACCCTATGGGTTGTAAAGCAACCCATAGCTTGGATGAGCTTTAAGCCCCAAAATTTTTACTGCATCTTCTCATTGCCATATGATTTCAGAATATGCAAAAAAATTCCTTTGCCCAATGGATAATTATGGCCAGAATAATTATTTATTATCTGACCAGAATTACCCCTTTCTGAAGCAACTATAGTTACTTGGGATCATATATAGTTCCAATATGTCAAAACATCCATGGTCCAATACAAATTTTGAGCAAAACAACTCTACTAAGTTTCTGTTAACAGTGAACCCTTGTGAAGGAAGTGCTAGCTAGGAGTGCACAATGGAGCTGAAATTTTTTGAGCATGTGTGCATTGCCAAATCACACTTTCCTACCAAACCTCACTCGTAGCAAAGCTTCCAAATGAGTGATATGGGCTCATTTGATCTCCAAACCTTGCCAAATTTTGCCAGGTTGGAGTTTTTCCTTTGCTCAATCCACCAGACATCACCTCGTGATCTAATCCTTATCCAACTAAGCTCCAGAACCTCCCAAACTTTGCTGTCAGAACCTGTTTTTGATGTTCCAAGTCGATGGTTATGTTGAGTGATCAAGCCAGCAATGGTGAGTGACTAATCGAGGGTCTGTCGACGCTAGGGACAAGGTGGCCAGGCTGGTGTGGCACCAGAACAGCCACAACCATGGTGACCATGGCACTGGCATGACACAGAGCACGCTCTGTGTAGCCCCAGTGACAGCCGAGCCGTCCCGAGCGGTCACACTCTGTCCCCTCCTTGTCCTAAGCGTCGGTGAACCCCCTGGTAGACGCGTGGTACCCCTGGAAGGTGCTGGGCCGCCAGAGAGCAACGCCGCCGCTCCCAGCCAAGCTCCACCACAGGGCCGAATTATCGCCTCCGGCCACTATGCCCGTCCGCAAGCCATTTATGGCCAGGAACAATCCCATCGCGTCTCTGCCCTCCTTGGTCACCTCCATGCGCTCCGCGACGACCAGCTCAGCGCTCCGGCGACTGTGCCCGAGCTTATCTTCACCGCTTCGGGAGAGATCGACCGAGCTCGTCGTCGGCCTATTTCAGGAGGAGCCCGACCCCTCCGAGCTCTCCATCCCCCTCCTTCTCATCTAGATCGAGCCCCCGAAGAGTGAGCCAAGGCCCGGAGGCCCTCTGGCCTTGGAGCATCACCGGAGTTCTGCCGTCGCCCGCTCTCCGTCGACAGCCTTCTCCCATGTCCCCAGAGCCAAACTGATCCCTCCGACAAGTTCAGTGAGTCCTGTTGGTGCTCCTCCACCTCTCGCTCGAGCCCATTCCTCCTTGGAACGACGTCTCCGACGATCACCCGAACCTGCTGTTGGGGAACTAGGGAATAATTCCAACAGCTGCCGCCGCCAGAGAAGAAGGGGACGACGTCGTTTGTCCACCTCTAGCCGAGCTACGGGTACATACATGATTGTCGTGGACTACCCGTTCCATTCCGCCCATTCCCTGGCGTCGACACCGTCTCTATCACTGGTGACCATCGCTGGCTGGCCGCCTCACCTCTGTCTCCCTCCCCTCCTCTCTGTTTAAATCACGCACGTCCCACCTGCCAGGGAGTGCGGCCCGCGGCCGAAGCGTTAATCGGAGGCGCCCCTCCACTTTACGCCTTCGACGTGGCCCTCCCCATGATTTCCTTTTTCTTTTTATATTTTCAGTTTTTAACAGAAACTTTGAATGCTTATAACTTTTTATCCACAAGCCCAAATCACTTGATTCTTTTTGCATTGGGTTGGTATTGAAATTCTTTACAAGTTGGTAAATTTTGGTATTTTTCCCACACACATAGAATTTCTGGTTAATAAAAGGATATTAAATGAATTTTCCTTCCTTTTTCCATTTTCAATATGATTTCAGAAGGAAACTTTGGAGATCAGGAGTATTTGAACAACCCCACTGACCAAGGCAAGCCATTATTTCCATATGGTGCAAGCATTGCATAGCATGGCATATATCTTCATGTTAATGATAAGGATGATGGTTATTCTTTTAATTATTAAAGTTTGCTTATTTAGTTAGTGGTGATATATAACTACTACTGTGATTCTTGAGTTGATCTCATCTATTGGTTGATCGGAGTCACTTGTCCGGGCATTATCGTACGACTACATTTTGCCGGTATGGGACGGCCGTGACTTGAGCTGATCGCATGATATCTCTCACTGGTACCTCCAAAGAGGGAGGGTTATGCACGCATGCTACCCTGATCAGGTAGGTGGTGAGAACCCTGTGAGCCCAGTTGAGATGATAGGGCCCATCCCCGATTGGGACAAGTTTAGTTTGGCCACGACAGTGGCAGGAGTCATGAGGACACAGGGCCACCCAGGGAAGGACTCCAGAAAGGGAGTGGTTGACGAAGGTAACATGAGAGGATCGTAGTTCAGGAAGTCTAGTGGAGTAATGCTGGTCCACCCGAATGGGATCACGAGGTCAGTACTCTAGTGTGTGGGTAAAATGTGCAACCTCTGCAGAGTGTCAAATCTATTCGAATAGTCGTGTCCACGATAATGGACAACCAGAACAGACCTCAACAAGTGATCAACCGTGTCTATGATAGTAATGATGGAAGAACTCGTCTCACGAGAACATCATAGGATGTTGGTATCATACTAGCCGAGAGAAGCCTATTTGATGAGTGGTCTGGTAACCACGTGATGTGACAGGGATCCTTGAGATCGTAAGTAATTCGAGGGTTGTGGGACAACCCCGAAGACAGTAAGTTGATATTTGGTTCATTTGATACATGACTATGGTTGTTATGCTATGTTTGCTGCATTAATTGGTTATTGTGAGCTTGCGAGTACATTCAAAGTACTCACCTGGCGTATCATGCCAGATGCAGGAGAAGCCGCAGACGGAGGTCCCGATGGTTCGTTCTAGGAAGTGTCCACGGCAGTGTCCCTGTGTGTGGAGTCGCCGCTACATTCCGCTACGCCGTAGAAGTACTTGGTCGTTTCGAGGCCCATGTTGATGTTACATAAATAATGTAGATATTGTTGCAGCACCGAGGGTTATTTGGCCTCGCCAGCATTGTAAGCTTTGTACGTGACGCTATTAATAAAGTTGGCTTGTTTCTGTATCAAGTTGTTGAGTGTTTCCAGAAGACATGATCTCTGGGTTGGAAACACTGGTAAACCGGTTCTGTGAATCAGGGTGCCACAACAAATTTTCTTTTTGTCTAGTTTAGAAGAGTGAGCAATGGATAAGGGAGGAAGTTATACCCACAGTAGGATATTTAAAGTCTTTTGCCATGTTTGTACTCATGCTGAGGTTTGAAGGGTTTTCCAATCTAATATTTCATTCAAATATCACTTCTTGACAGGTTAAACGCTAACCTTACATATTATCAAAAATCACTAGTATAGATGGAACCCTAAATGACATCTATATAGGTCATATATTTGTGTTAGGACATATTTTTATTTTATTTTATTAATGAACACAAATATTTGTGTTGATCGAGTGGATTTACAAGTGCAGTTGTCTCTTCCCTGCGAGGTATGTTGTTCGATGACCTCCGTGTGCATTCGACGAGCTCCACCCCTGCTTTCGTGGGTGAGTACAAATGACATCTCCTCCTCGCCCCTTCAATTTCTCCGGGTCGGTCTTCGTATGAAACTTGCTAGATATAGGTACATTCAATTATCAGTATGTGTGACAAGCATACGTCTCCCGTTCGAAAGGGTTAGAGTTACAAGTATGCATTCGTTTGCATATATTTATAACTGTGATTCTTCCGAATTGTTCCACGTTATCCATGGACAGCCCTAGTATGTGTAGATTGGGTACGTTTTCCCATATGCTTTGTTCCAGATCCGATGCATAATTTCGTCAGTGCCTCCCCGTTGTTCTCCACATACACATCCTCTCTGTTTATTGCCGAGATGTGTATCATGAGAACAGCGGGGAGGTGCTGCCCAAATTTTGCGTTGGATCCGGTGGAGAGCATGGGAAAACGAACCCAATCTACACATACTCAGGTGGGATTAGGACCTATCTTTACCTATTAGCGTTTAGGTTGCGTGGACGTAATAAAACTGGCGAACTTGATTAACCTATGAATATATATGCTGAATTATATATATATATGTGTGTGTCTGTGTGTGTGTCTATATATATATATATATATATATATATATATATATATATATATATATATATTTCTTGCGTGTTTAGTAGCTAGGCAAGATGAGTGATCGTGCGTGGATGTACACCGGTCACCCTAGTCAGAAAGAGATGACGAAAGAATGGTTTCTAAATACTAAGGAGTTTGTGAAAGCCGCATTTGCAAAGGGCCAGGAAACAAACTATTGCCCCTGTCCTGGGTGCGACAACTATAAAAAGAGGACAGAGGTTGTAATGATTAAACACCTGTAGAGGAGGGGTTTTAAGCCTAATTATATGGTGTGGACATTTCATGGTGAGTCAATACAACGCACCAGAGCTGAGGTGGTTCATCGTCGCACCAATGAGCATGGTACCGGGATCGAAGAGATGGTGCAAGACTTTGATGATGCTTGGGGTTCAGACAATGAGATGGAGGAATCTACAAAGGCTTTCAATGAAATGTTGGAGTCTTCAGAACATCCTCTCCACGAACACACTGAGCTTTGACAGCTGGATGCCATTGCACAAGTAATGGCTCTGAAGGCTCAGTTCAACTTGGGAAGAGAATGCTACGACGCGATGATGACATTATTTGGACGCTTTCTACCCAAAGGCCATGTCAGGCCTGCAAACCTGTACCATTCAGACCAAATACTTCGTGCACTTAAGATGCCCTATGAGAAGATAGATGCTAGTGAGAAAGGATGTGGCTTATTTAGGAAGGAGTATGCACACTTGGACTATTGTCCCATTTGCAAGTCTTGTAGGTATCTTGTGGTAGACAACAGTATGGGTGAGAAGAAGCAGACCAAAATTGCAGTTAATGTTCTTCGGTATATGCCAATCATACCAAGGCTTGAACGTATTTTCATGCTCGAAGAGACATCCAGATAGATGACATGGCACAAATTGGGCAAAAGAACCGAACTAGATGCAAATGGGAATAAGATGGCGGTACACACATTGGATGGGGAAGCGTGGAAAGATTTCAATGGATTACATGAGGATAAAGCGGCAGATCCAAGTAATCCTCGAGTCTGCGTTACCATGGATGGGTTCAATGCCTTCGGCATGACGGCAACCGAATACAGTTGTTCGCCTATATTTGTCATTCCACTCAATCTCCCCCGGGCAGATTATGCAAAGAAAGAACATATTCCTGATGTTGATAATTCCAGGGCCCAACTATCCAGGGAACAATATGACTGTATACATGCAACCTCTTAAGGATAAATTGAAAGTAGCTTGGGATAATGGGGTCAAGACATAGGATGCCGCTAGAAAAGAAAACTTCAAAATGCATGTGTGGTACATGTACTCGATGCATGACTTGCCAGCGTATGCGCTATTCTCTGGTATTGTGTGCAGGGAAGGTTCCTGTGTCCCTTGTGCAAGGCAGCTCTTCAATTTCATTGGTTGGAGGCGGGTGGGAAGTATTCTTGCTTTGACTTGCATAGACAGTTCTTGGATCCTGACCATCAGTTTAGAAAAGACAAGAAGAACTTTACCAAAGGTAAAGTTGTCAAAACCTTGGCACCACCTGCGTTGATAGGCCATCAGATCCTGGATCAGTTAAACGCCCTCGAGCCTGATCCAGAGCGTCCAAGGTATTTCAACGAGTATAATTCAGAACACGCGTGGACTCACAAGTCATGCTTGTGGGATCCGCCTTACTTCAAAGACCTCCTTCTTCCATGCAACATTGACATGATGCACAATACAAATAATATTGGAGAGGCTATTTTTGGTACATTGTCCGACATAGATGGAAGACAAAGAATAATCCTAAGGCTAGAGTCGATCAAGAGACACTATGTCATAGACCATTACAAAACATGCGAGAAGGCATAGGAAAGCACAAGTGGTTGAAGCCAAAGGCCTGGTTCAATCTTGGAAGGCCTCTTATGAGGGAAATTATCTTGTGGGTCAAAATGCACTCGATGTTCCCCGATGGGTATGCAGCGAATCTAAAGAGGGGAGCAAGACTTGAAAAACGAAAAATCTTTGGTCTGAAGAGTCATGATTGGCACATATGGCTTGAGCGGGTAATGCCGGTGATGTTACGTGGCTTTATTCCCGAGGATGAATGGCTAGTACTGGCAGAGTTGAGCTATTTCTTCCGTGTTCTTTGTGCGAAATAATTGTCACCTGCGTTGGTAGATGACATGGAGGAGTTGGCACCAGAGTTGCTCTGCAAGTTAGAGAAAATCTTTCCGCCGGGCTTCTTTAATCTAATGGAGCATTTGGTTTTACATCTACCGACTGAGGCGAGATTGGGTGGGCCCGTGCAAAATTGTTGGTGCTATGCAACTGAGAGGATGCAGAAGATGCTTCGAGCTAAACTTAAAAATAAATGTAGAATTGAAGCATCGATGGCCGAGGCATTCATTACTGAGGAGGTGGCTAACTTTGTGACAGCACATTACGAAGCCAAAAATCATCATTTGCATAATCCGAAGGCTCGGTACAATGATGCTGACCCTAAAAAAGGAGAATCCAACCTCATCCTATTCAAAGGGAAGCTCGCACCAGTCGGTGCTTTGAAACCAATAATGTTGGATGTCGAACAATGGCAGAACATTTCGTTGTATATATTCAACAACCTAACAGAAGTGCGGCCGTACATCGAGTATGTTCTCGACACATTTTCCAGTAACTTCTAATTCCTTTGAACCGCTCTTATTCCCAGATATTTGATACGGTCGATACATCGCCAAATTCTCGGATGGAGTAGTGATCCAAAATGATTCTTTCAAAGAGTATGAGCTTCTGGCAAAGCATGGAGGCGGCTATCCCGGTTTCATCTCTTGGTCCAAAAAAACGTTAATTATCAATAATGGACCATTTTATTTCTTGGTCTAACTTGCGGCTAATGTATCAATCATTTCGTATTAAACTTGTTGGCTAATTCAGAGTCTATGGCCGCCGAATTGAGACAAGCCACTAATGGTTTTTACTATAAGGCCCGTTAATTTGAGAAATACAACATCAACGGGTATCACTTTCGTACTTTTGGCAAAGAGCTATCTATGCCCGACCAGAAATCTACAAATTGTTGTATCTCTCCTGTCGGCGAAGGTGGTATGGAGTATTATGGAAGAGTTGAAGCAATGTATGAACTTCAATTCTATGATGAAAATCCACCGAACGTCGTAGTCTTCAAATGTTATTGGTTCCAGCCGAAGGAGACTAGAAGGACTCATGAACATATAGGGCTAGTCGAAATCAATCCAAGCACCCATTTAGATGTTCCCGATGTCTATATTATGGCTCAACAGGCGACCCAATTTTTCTATCTACCATGGGCATGCTAAACTAATAAGGATGTGGAAGGTTGGCATGTTGTTTATAAAGTGTCGCCACGTGTTAGACCACCTCCCCCAGATGAACAGGATTATGAACCTCACATTAACCTAGACACATATGACGCATAATTCTTCCAAGAAACACGTCTTTCCAAGAAAGTTTCAAGAACCGCCGTGCTTCACCCGAGAACATGGAAGTAGACAACGATAGTGAATCCGACTTCACCCCTGAGCCGGAACCAGTAGAGCTGGAACTAGAAGAGGTTAGTGCTGCGGATGACTTGTCAATGCTTGACCGATTACACAAAGACCTACCACAACTTCATGAAGACATGCGTGATAGTGACGATGATGATGCATTTCTTGATCCAAAATATTATTAGTTTGTATGCATCCCAACTTTTCTGCGATTGGCATGGTGAGTTTCATTTCAATTTTCATTATAAACTAGTATTAACATTTGAGTGTCATCATTGTAACGAGACATTGCAAAATATCTTTTTTGCAGAATAACTCCCGAGCGACATCACACGACCCTTCTCGAGGGCAACTGTCTCCAAATGCAGCCGCCTCGAGCAACCCTGGTGCTTCTCCTCCATGATGACCATGACGGTAAGTTTTCTCTAGCTCATTTATGACATAATTAGCTAATTTAGCTCTAACAATAACATAATTATCTAATTTAGCTCCAAAATGACATAATTAGCTAGTTTAGCTCCAAAATGACATAGTTAGCTAAATTAGCTCCAAAATGACATGATTAGCTTATTTATCTTCAAAAAGACATACTTAGCTAATTTAGCTCCAAAATGACATAATTACCTTAGTTAGGTAAAAAACATCACAAGAACCTTGGTCATCCTCTTCCTCTCCTTCATCTTCTTCTTCTTATTATCCTCCTCCTCCTCCTCCTTCTTCTTCTTCTCCTCCTCCTTCTCCTCCTCTTTCTTCTCTTGTTTCATCTTCTCCTTAGGTTATTTTCCCCAACAATGACATAATTAGCTAATTTAGCTCCAAAATGACATAATTAGCTAGTGTAGCTCCAAAATGACATAATTAGCTTAGTTAGGTAAAAAACATCACAAGAGCCTTAGTTAGCTCATAACTTAGCGTATCTTCCTCCTAAATGACATAATAAGCTCAAAATAAGAAAATTATTGTAATCATCTTCTTCCTCTTCCTCCTCCTCTTCTTCTTATCCTCCTCTTGCTTCTTCTCCTTCTCCTCCTCCTCCTCCTTCTTCTTCTTCTTCTCCTTCTCCTCCTCTTTCTTCTCCTCTTTCATCTTCTCCTTAGCTTATTTTCCCCAACGAAGACATACTTAGCTAATTATCCTCGAAAATGACATAATTAGCTAGTTTAGCTCCAAAGAAGAAAAGAAGAAGAAGAAGAGGAGGAGGATAAGAGGAGAAGAGGAGGAGGTGGAGGAGAAGAAGAAGAAGAGCAGTAGAAGAGGAGAAGAAAGAGGAAAAATGAAAAGAAGGAAGAAGAAGAAGAAGAAGAAGAAGAAAAGAAGAAGGAGAAGAAAGAGAAGAAGGAGAAGAAGAAGGAGAAGAAGGAGAAGAAGGGTAAGAAGCATCCTTCTCCTTCTTCTCCTTCTCCTTCTCCTTCTTATTTTTCTTCTTATTTTCTTATTTTCTTCCTCTTCTTCTTCTTATTCTCCTCCTCCTCCTCCTCCTCCTTCTTCTTCTTCTTCTTCTTTTCTCCTCCTTCTTCTTCTCTTCTTTTTTTCTTCTCTTTATTCTTCTACTTAGCTTATTTTCCCCAAGAAAGACATACTTATCTAATTATCCTCCAAAATGACATAATTAGCTAATTTAGATCCAAAATGACAAAATTTTCTTACTAAGGTAAAAACATCACAAGAACCTTGGTTAGCTCAAAACTTAGCGTATCTTCCTCCAAAATGACATAATAAGCTAAAAATGGCATAAGAACCTTGGTTTGCTCATAAATATTATATACTTAGCTTATTTTCCTCTAAAATGACATGATTAGCTTAGTTAGGTCAAAAATGGCATCAGAACCTTTGTTAGTCAAAGAGGTCATATACTTAGCTCATTTTCCTCCAAAATGACGTAATAAGCTCTAAAATGTCATATAGTGTTCTTCTTCTTCTTCTTCTCACTTTTTTATTCCATTTTGCAGATTAGATGTACTACATGGAAGCTGGCATTGATGGGGTGCTTTAGTTTTTGTTTTCATTTGAGTTGATGAACAATGTGGAACTATATGTATATGTATATATGGATGAACAGTGTAAAACTTTGGATGCTGGTTCTTTCGATATATGGGTTGTGATTGATGAGCAAATGGCATTGATGAACTTTATATGTATATCATATATGTGTTGTGAACTATATATGTGTGCTGTGAACTATATATCATATATGTGTTGTGATATATATATATATATATATATATGTGTGTGTGTGTGTGTGTGTGTGTGTGTGTGAGTGAGTGTGTGTGTGCTGTGAAATAACATAAAACAAACAAACAGTGACAATATGGGCTCTTCAACGTCTACCAGCTGATGGCAAAGGCCTTTTCCATGAGGTTGCAAATGGCAACGAGGCCACAAGGCAGCTAGCTGGCAACCTGGGGCAACAAGGAGCTGCACCATATGGTTACTTTCCTGTCTATTTTTGATGGTTTCATGTTGTTATCTTGTCAACTTTGGATGTGTTATATACCTTTTATATCTATTTTGGGACTAACTTATTAATTCAGTGCCAAGTGCCAGTTCCTATTTTTTCTGTGTTTTTTATTCTTTTCAGATCTGATTTTGGAACGGAGTCCAAACGGAATAAAATCCCCGAAATAAAATTTTCCACAACAGAAGAAGATCGGGGGACTTGAGGGCCAAGGCACGAGCACCACAGGGGGCCCACAAGCCCTGTAGCCGCCTCCAGGGGGCGGCGGCTACCAGGCTTGTGGCCCCCGTGGAGCTTCCCTGCCCTAGCTCTTTCGCCTATATATTCCCTAAAATCCCAGAAAAAATCAGGGCATCCACGAAAACACTTTTCCGCCGCCACAAGCTTCCGTTTCCGCGAGATCTCATCTCGAGACCCTTCCCGGTGCCCTGCCGGAGGGGACTTTGGAGTTAGATGGCTTCTACATCAACATCATCGCCTCTCCAATGACTCGTGAGTAGTCCACTTTAGACCTACGGGTCCGTAGTTAGTAGCTATATGGCTTCTTATCTCTCTTGGGTCTTCAATAAAAAGTTCTCCATGATCTTCATGGAGATCTATCCGATGTAATCCTCTTTGGCGGTGTGTTTGTCGAGATCCGATGAATTGTGGATTTGTGATCAGATTATCTATGAATTATATTTGAGTCTTTGCTAATTTCTTATATACATGATTTGATATCCTTGTAAGTCTCTCCGAGTCTTGGGTTTTGTTTGGACAACTAGATCTATGATTCTTGCAATGGGAAAAGTGCTTGGTTTTGGGTTCATACCGTGCGGTGAGCTTTCCCAGTGACAAAAGGGGCAGCAAGGCACGCATCGTGTTGTTGCCATCAAGGGTAACAAGATGGTCTTTTATCATAGATATAAGATTGTCCATCTACATCATGTCATCTTGCTTAAGGCATTACTCTGTTCTTATGAACTTAATACACTAGATGCATGTTGGATAGCGGTCGACGTGTGGAGTAATAGTAGTAGATGTAGAAAGTATCGGTCTACTTGTTTTGGACGTGATGCCTATAGATATAATCATTTCCATAGATAACGTCAAGACTTTGCGCGGTTCTATCAATTGCTCGACAGTAATTCATTCACCCACCGTCTACTTGCTTTCATGAGAGAAGCCACTAGTGAACACTACGGCCCCTGGGGCTATTCACAACTATCGTCTCCACTTTCACTTTTACTTTTCTTTGTTTACTTTTTGCTTTCAGTTCTCACTTTGCAAACAATCTATAAGGGATTGACAACCCCTTCATAGCGTTGGGTGCAAGCTCTTTGTGTTTGTGCAGGTACTTGTGACTCGACGCGCGCCTCCCACTGGATCAATACCTTGGTTCTCAAACTGAGGGAAATACTTATCGTCGCTGTGCTACATCACCCTTTCCTCTTCAAGGGAGCACGAACGCAAGGCTCCAAGGCCGCGGGGAAATCCTTTGCATATTTGCCAAGGAAGTCCCTATAGGCGTAGTCTGTGACATAAGGATTTCTGGCGCCATTGCCAAGGAAGGTCTGTTGTCGCAGTAGCAGAAGGATTTTTGGCGCCGTTGCCGGGGAGGAGGATCGCTTGCCGAGGAGTATCAAGACAAGAATAATCTCCCGTCAACACGCCTATTTCTCGTGCGGGGAAGGGAGATCAAGTCAAGATCTATCCAAGTAGGTGTCACAAACTCATCTCTTGCATTTACCTTTTTTGCGATTTGCCTCTCATTTTCCTCTCCCCCACTTCACATTTTCCGTTTTCATTTGCCTTTCTCGCTTGCCGTTTTCTCTTGTCTTTTTTTCCTTTCTCCTTTGTCGTTTTCTTTTGCCTTTTTGTCGTTTTCCTTTGCCAGTTTTCTTGCTTGCTTGTGTTCTTGTTGGTTTGTTGAAGTCATCATGGCTGAAAACACCAAACTTTGCGACTTCTCGAGTACCAATAATACTGATTTTATTAGTACTCCGATTGCTCCCGCCACTAGTGCGGAATCGTATGAAATCAACGCTGCCTTGCTGAATCTTATTATGAAAGAGCAATTCTCTGGCCTTTCGACTGAAGATGCCGCATCCCATCTCAATACCTTCATTGAACTTTGCGATAAGCAAAAGAAAAGAGATGTGGACAATGACGTGATTAAGTTGAAGCTTTTTCCTTTCTCGTTGCGAGATCGCGCAAAAACTTGGTTTTCTTCTTTGCCTAAAAATAGTATCAATTCTTGAGATAAGTGCAAAGATGCTTACATATCCAAGTATTTTTCCGCTGGCTAAGATTATCTCTCTACGTAACGATATCATGAATTTCAAGCAGCTTGATCATGAACACGTTGCACAATCTTGGGAGAGGATGAAGTTAATGATTAGAAATTGTCCCGCTCATGGCTTGAGTTTGTGGATGATTATACAAATCTTTTACGCTGGTTTGAATTTTGCTTCTCGCAATATCTTGGACTCCGCCTCAGGTGGAACATTCATGGAAATCACGTTAGGAGACGCTACAAAACTCCTAGACAATATCATGACCAACTAATCTCAGTGGCACACTGAAAGGTCACCTGCTAGCAAAAAGGTACACGCTATAGAAGAAATTAACTCACTTAGTGCTAAGATGGACGAGTTGATGAATTTGGTTGCTAGTAGAAATGCTCCTTTAGATCCTAATGACATGCCACTATCTTCCTTGATTGAGAGTAGCAACGCTAGTTTGGACGTTAATTTTGTTGGTAGGAACAATTTTGGCAACAACAATGCTTTTTGAGGAAACTATGTTCCTAGGCCTTTTCCTACTAACTCCTCTAACAATTATGGCAATTCCTACAACAACACTTATGGAAATCACAACAAATTACCCTCTGATTTAGAGATAAATATCAAAGAGTTCATCAATTCTCAAAAGATTTTCAATGCGTCCATAGAGGAAAAACTACTCAAAATAGACGATTTGGCTAAGAGCGTTGATAGGATGTCTTGTGATATTGATGCTTTGAAAGTTAGATGTGCTCCTCCCAAGGTCAACTTGGATGAAACTTTAAAAGCTATGCGTGTCTCCATGAATGAGAGCAAAGAAAGAACCGCCCAAATTCGCGCTAGGCATGAATGGTTTAAAAGGGTGCGTTCTAGTGATGCAAATCACGAAGATCTTAAAGTGCTTGGTGTGACTCGTCTTGAATATTTGTTTTTGCGTGTCAAACCTATTGATGAAGCGGCTGGATATGAATCCACTTTGGTTGAAAAACGCCCCAATGATTCGGAGTCCACCTATCTTGATGATAAAGGTGTGGAGAGTGGAGTAGAAGAAATCAAAATATTGGGTAGTAATGAAACTCCCACTTTGGATTTCAAGGAATTCAATTATGATAGTTTCTCCTTGTTTGAATGCATTTCTTTGATGCAATCCATTGCAAACTCTCCACATGCTTATAGCCAACGCAAGGCCTTTACCGCACATATCGTAGATGCTATGATGAAATCTCTTGAAGAGAAACTGGAATTAGAAGTCTCTGTACGTAGAAAACTTCATGATGAGTGGGAACCTACTATAATAATCAAAATCAAAAACTATGAATGCAATGCTTTGTGTGATTTGGGTGCTAGTGTTTCCATGATTCCAAAGTCTTGGTATTCATGAGATTGAAGAGTGTTCTCTTAATTTGCATCTTGCGGACTCTACTGTCAAGAAACCCATGGGAAGGATCAATGATGTTCTTATTGTTGCAAATAAGAACTATGTACCCGTGGATTTCATTGTACTTGACATAGATTGCAATCCTTCATGTCCCATTATTCTTGGTAGACCTTTCCTAAGGACTATTGGTGCTATCATCGATATGAAGGAAGGTAATATTAGATTTCAATATCCTCTAAAGAAGGGCATGGAGCATTTTCCTCGAAAGAAAATAAGATTGCCTTATGAATCTATGATGAGGGCTACTTATGGTTTGAGCACCAAAGATGACTATACGTCTATACGTGATTCCATCACCTTTTGCCTAGCTAAGGGCGTTAAACAATAGCGCTTGTTGGGAGGCAACCCAACGAATCTATCCTTTTTCTTTCTGTTTTGTGTTTTTCACACTTTCATAATTCTGTTATGATTGTGTTTTTGTGTTTCTTTTGCGTTTGTGCCAAGTAAAACCGTTATGATTAGTCTTGGGGATGATCGTTTGGTCATGCTGGAAAAGACAAAAACTTTCTGCTCACGAAAAGAATTTTCATTTTGGTTCTGTAAGAGCTTTTGAGTTGATTCTATTTGCTTCTAATTGCTAAGCAAATTCTTCAGACTGTCGTAATTGTTCAGAATTTTTGAAGTACCAGAATTATACGAAGTATACAGATTGCTACAGGCTGGTCTGTTGTTAACAATTCTGTTTTTGTTTTGTTGGTTGCTTATTTTGATGAAACTATGGATAGTATCGGGGGGTATTAGCCATGGAAGATTGAAAATACAGTAACCCAGCATCAACATAAGTAGAATTTAAGTCTGCTACAGTACCTAAGGAAGTGGTGGTTTGCTTTCTTATACTAATGATATCACGAGTTTCTGTTTAAGTTTCGTGTTGTGAAGTTTTCAAGTTTTGGGTGACGTTCTTATGGACAAAGAGATAAAGAGTGGCAAGAGCTCAAGCTTGGGGATGCCCAAGTGTCGGGACCCCAATCCTAAGCCATAGGAATCTAGCCTGTAACACATCGCATCCCTTTGCGGTCTCACACACGGTTAACACCTCGGCGGCAGCCTTACCTTAGCCGGCACCGTTTGCGTCTTTTGACTCGCGTATGCAATAGTGTCGC
Organism: Hordeum vulgare subsp. vulgare; assembly: GCF_904849725.1. Lineage (NCBI taxonomy): Eukaryota > Viridiplantae > Streptophyta > Magnoliopsida > Poales > Poaceae > Hordeum > Hordeum vulgare. The sequence continues at coordinate 432,905,946 of NC_058522.1, read as the reverse complement.
TAGCATTCCAATGAAAAAGAACCAGAATCGACATGTCTAGTCATAAACCAAAGTGGCAGTTCCGCACAAGAACATGCATACATGACCCAACAAAGCAGGTGTCGGTCAACAGCGAACGTAGACGAGTCGTAGCAAGCTACAAGGACTCCATTACGTCGCGTGGCATTTCCCAAAGGGGACAGACACAGCAGCTAAGAAGGACACATGCCCGTCAACCAATGTGTCCGGAGCAGTAGCGAACTACCAAGGCTCATTGGATCACAAAAGGGGCATTTCCTTGTAAGGAGTGCTACTAAAGTTCACGACTAGGTAATCGAACCCCATACATATCAGGTACGTCACACGTACGCATGGCATACCGATATGTATAGATACATCGATGGCATCACAACATAACCATAAACATACAACCTTTATTTAAGAGGCTCGGAAGAGCCACACACGTAATATTACACATTAAGGTCTCTCGACCCATAATAGCAGTCATACAAATACAAGCCAGCGGAAGAGTTATAAACTGTCTGGGTACAGACAGGGCAACTAGAAGGCACATGGCCTAACTATACTACAGAGCCGACGTAGGGCCAGATCGTATCTGGGACACCAGCTACTCGTCGTCGTCGATGTCTACGAAGAACCCTCCATTAGGGTCATTAGCAACCTCTGCAACATTTATTAAGCAAACATGAGTACGAAGGTACTCAACAAGACTTTAGGAGAACTAACTACTCATGCAAAGTATCAAAAGGTATTGTGGGGTTTCATGCGGAAAGCCAGCATTTGACTCGTGGCTAGACAACCTGCATTTTTAAACAATTTTGACAACTTAATTTCTCGCACACGAGTCCACTAACACCACAACAATACACTATCGTGGAATCATTCCGTCTCCATACGGAAATGCCGTCCACGACACTCACACTTATCTTGACAATTTTATGAGTAGTCGTTGAAGTTATGTATGAACAACATATGTCTCCAAGTAGTCCATATCTGCGGACGCGGCTATTCGAATAGATCATAACCCTGCAGGGGTGTACTTCGTCACACACGCTCTCGCCACTTATCGCCATGTGCACGTCATGCACCTCGGCAACCTTCAAGCGGAAACCCAGCGAGGGAGTCGGCCACGACCGTTAACCACACTAGTACCTAGTCCAGGTTTATCGCCTATCTGAGAGTAACCCGTACGGAAGTCCGGCCGAGGTTTCCGCCACGGCCTCAAACGATGTGCGCAGGGTTCCCAAGCCCACCATCCGGGTGCCACTTGGTACACCGTGCCACTGCCTACCGCATCACGGTCCACCTCTCAGGTCAGCACCATGCACGGCCTCCAGCATTACTATAAACACCAGAAACTACTTGCAACTCCTGGACCGAGTACTACGCGATTAATAGGCCGAGCGGGGTCATATTTCAGGGCCCAGCATGTGGTAGTATCTAGTCTTGGATTACATACACGGAACTCAGTTCCTAAGGATGGTTCCAATGAAACAACCCGCCATGTACTCCTACACAGCCTTTCACCAGTACCTTTACCAGATCAATTTCAACACACAACCTTTGCTCACCGAACACATTCCACATTTCTGTTCATCTCCCAGATGACAGACCATACACAACTCTAAGCATAGCATGCATAGCAGGATAAGGCACATCATAGCTCAAGCAACTACCAGGTATGCTAGGTTGCAAGGTTCGGCTATTTACTGTGACAAGGTTAAGTCATGCAAAGGAAGTGGGTCCAACTATCGTGGCAAAAGCAGTTGAAGCATTTGACCCTAATGCAATAAATAGGTGCAGGAGCAAGAACATAGGAGTTATCGGGATGATCAAAAGGGTTGCTTGCCTTGTTTCTCAAAGGAGGAACGATATCCGTCAGACGGATATTCGGTGGAATCCGGGGGTGCGGAGCCTACCGAAACGAATGGCAACATTCAATAACAATCATATGCACTCAAAATGATGCATGAACATGGCATGAGAATGCAAGGTGATAAGTTATTATTTTCAACATGTAATAGGTTTAGAGTTGATTTGAATCACATTCGAATAGCAATTCAAACGGGGTATTCTCGGATACCGGTTTAATTGATTCGACCTGATGCTCAGATCAACTTGATGTTAACATGCATGAAATTTCATGTTATGGTACTGATTTGTAATTAGGGCAGTGTGTTATCATTGCATATATAATGAAATTTGAATATTTTTGCAAATTCCATTTATAAAGTGATTAAAAGAATTGAATTATTCCTTATTTCACAATTTAGGGTTCTATAACTTTTTCAAACATAGTTGAAAATAGCATAATCAGAATCCTTGAATTTTTCTGATACTTTTTCATATATAAATTATTCTCATTGGAGTTACAAATTAATTTCTATGATTTTTACAATTTTTAGCAATTTCCTGAATTAGTTTTATACTGGAAATTCTATTTATTGCATCAGGCTGACGTCAGCAGGTCAGCCGACCTGTTCAGGTCAAACCTGACAGGGGGGCCCCACTAGTCAGCCTCTCTGGGACTAATCCCGCGCTGACCAACCCCTAATTGGGGTTTGACCAGGCGTGGGGCCCACTTGTCAGCGAGTGATTAGGTCACTAATCGGCTGGGTTAGCTTGCCACGTCGACATCCACCGGCGGCGAGGTCGTCCTCGCCGGCGGGGAGCCTCCGGCGACCACCAGCACGGCGGAGGGGCTCGGAAACGGCGCACAGGGGGCCAAATGTTGCGCGGAGAGCACCAGAGGAACGACACGTCTCCCGCAGCTTCATTTTTGCGCCTAGCCGGGGCTGATCTGGCCGGAGATGACGCCGGCGACGAGCTTGGCGGCGGCCAAGGCTCGGGCGTCATCGGGGTCTTTGAATCAGGGGGATCTACGCTCGGTTCTTAGCTGCTACGGCATCTACGCGTCGTCCTGGAGCTGTTGGTGCCCTCGGAAGGACGAGCTGATCATTGGGGGGCTACCGGCGACGAGCGGCAGGGGCGGTCCTCGTCGAGCTCCGGTGAAACTAGAACTAGAGGAGGGGATCGACGGGGAAAACTTAGGGGAAACGACCGCATGCTCACGGGGAGTGCAGAGCAGAACTTAGACGGCTCGGGGAAGGCCTGGGGGCGACGAATCGACGGGAGAGGTCCGACAGCCGAAGGTGGAAGACGACGGTGTTGCGGGCGTTGCAGGGCTCGAGGAAGCTTCGGCTTCTGCAGGGATGACCAGGGCGACGAGGCGGAGCTAATGGCGTGCTCTGGGAGGGGATCCTATGGCCAGGGCCACGGGCAGCTCGAGCTCGAGCTCGGCTCTAATGGCGGCAGCAAGGAGGAGGAGGAGATCCGGGAGGAGGAGGAGAACCGAGACGGGGAATGGATAGGGGAGGCTCTGGGGAGCTTATCCCCGTCGTCGCCAGCGCGAGGCAGCGGCCAGGCAGGCACGCAGGTGCGTGGCCGCGCCGGAGGGGGCGGTGGCCACCTCCTGCTGCCTACTGGCGCGAGGGAGGGGACGAGCGGGGAGATGGGCCGGGCCAGGCTTAGGCGACAGGTAAGGTTTTTCCTTTTTTTTCTGTTTTTGTTTTTCTGTTTTGCTAATTATTGTTTTGCTAATTAATTCAGCTCCAAAACAAAAAGTAAAAACTATTTTTGACCTCCTGAAATATTTGTTATAATATCCCCACTCATTTCCAAGGTTTTCAACATTTTTGGAAAATTATAGTTTCTGATTTCAATTTTTAAATTTGAAACCAGTGGCTTTTGCATTTATTTAAAATGCTTAAAGTGTCAAGAAAATAGTTTTCTCCAATGCTCATTTACTTTCATGATTTATCAGACAGTTTGAACATTTCTTGAGGCCATTTTGGGTTCATTGATTTTGAACTAGTTTGAAATTTCCTTTAATTGAAATGGTGGCTAGGGTTTTGAGTTTTTCCTTTGCCACTTTGTTGTTTTTGTTGAAACTTCTTAGATGCAAATGCAAAGAAGACATGAGCACAATGCTATCTTGCTTAAGGGTTAGGGATGTGACAACTCACCCCCACTCAAAAGAATCTCGTCCCGAGATTTAGAAGTCGTCGGGAATAACGCAGGATACTCAAGTCGGAGACGATCCTCTCTTCCCCAAGTTGCCTCCTTTTCAGAATGATTTGACCATTGAACTTTAAGAAACTTGACGTTTCGACGTCGAGTGGTACGCTCAGCTTGATCAAGATGCGCACGGGGTATTCTCGGTAAGAAAGGTTATCTTGTAGATCAAGCGTTTCGTGGTCCACTTCACGGATAGGATCCGAAAAGCAACGCCTGAGTTGCGAGACGTGGAAAACATCATGAACCTTGGAAAGATGCGGAGGAAGTTCCAACTGGTAGGCAACTTCTCCTCGTTTGGCAAGAATGCGAAAAGGTCCAATGTAACGAGGAGCCAACTTGCCCTTGATACCGAAACGATGGGTACCCTTCAAAGGTGTAACCCGAAGGTAAGCCTTCTCGTCAACTTCAAAGGTCACATCCTTATGATGACGATCATATTGGCTCTTTTGACGAGACTGGGCTGTTTTCAACTTTTCACGAATAATGCGAACCTGCTCTTCTGCATCCTGGATCATATCCGGGCCAAAGAGTTGCCTCTCTCCGTTTTCTGACCAATTAAGAGGGGTGACATCTTCGTCCATAGAGAACTTCAAAAGGGGCTCTGCCCAAGCTTGATTGATAACTATTGTTATAAGCGAATTCGGCGAATGGAAGGCACTTCTCCCAATTCATACCGAACGAAATAACACAAGCTCGGAGCATATCTTCTAGGATTTGATTCACTATTTCTACTTAACCACTTGATTGAGGATGGAAAGCAGTGCTAAAAGACAAGTGAGTCCCCATGGCATTCTGAAAACTTTCCCAGAAGCGAGAAGTAAAGATACTTCCACGGTCCAAGTTAATTTCCATGGGAACACCATGAAGAGACACTATTCGAGAGATATATAACTCTGCTAGCTGGCTAGCTGTTATACTCTCACGAACGGGAAGAAAATGAGCCACCTTGGAAAGACGGTCAATGACCACAAAGATAGCATTATTCCCTTTCTTGGTCTTGGGAAATCCGGTAATGAAATCCATGCTAACTTTATCCCATTTCCATTCAGGAATAGCTAGAGGTTGAAGGGTGCCAGCAGGCCTTTGATGTTCTTCCTTAACTCGACGACAAACGTCGCAGTTAGCAACGAACTCAACAATTTCTCTCTTCATCCTAGTCCACCAGAACCTCTGGCGTAGGTCCTGATACATCTTAGTACTACCGGGATGAATGGTGAGAGGGGAATGATGAGCCTCCTTAAGGATTAACTGCCTTAGATGTGGGTTCTTAGGAACCACTAAACGATTCTGGAAGAACACAACACCTTGATCATTCATGGAAAATTCTTTAGCGTTTCTGCTAAAAATATTCTCCTTGATCCGTGATATACCCTTGTCACGCTTTTGGCCAGCTATAATTTGATCCTTAAGAGTAGGCTTCGCCACCAGGGTAGAAAGGAATCCTTGAGGAACAATATGAAGATTCAACTTCCGAAAGTCCTCATGGAGATGTGGTTGACCTTGTTGTAGCATCAAATTGTTACAATAAGATTTACGACTTAGTGCATCGGCCATAACATTGGCCTTCCCCGGGGTGTAAGTTATCCCTAAGTCGTAATCCGAGATCAACTCAACCCACCGTCTCTGCCTGAGATTCAAATCCGGCTGGGTGAAGATATATTTCAGACTTTGGTGATCAGTGAATATTTCGCAACGATTACCCAAAAGGTAATGTCGCCAGGTTTTTAGTGCATGGACCACAGCTGCAAGCTCAAGGTCATGTGTGGGATAATTATCCTCATGTGGACGCAACTGTCGAGATGCGTATGCGATCACATGACGATCTTGCATGAGAATGCAACCTAATCCTTGTCGCGAGGCGTCGCAATAGATAACGAAGTCCTTAGAAAAATCTGGTGGTAGCAACACAGGTGCGGAAGTCAGGCGTCTTTTCAGTTCCTGAAAACTATGCTCACACTATGGTGTCCACTCGAACTTTTTATCTTTCTTGAGGAGTTCAGTTAGAGGCTTCGCAACCTTGGAGAAATTCTCGACAAAGCGGCGACAATAGCTCGCTAGACCAAGAAAACTCCTGACTTGCTTAACCGATTCAGGTTGAGTCCAATCAAGGACAGCTTGAACTCTCTCGGGATTGACAGCAATACCCTTACCAGAGATTACGTGGCCTCGATAGGTCACTTCTGGTAACCAGAATTCACATTTTGAAAATTTGGCATAAAGGCGATGCTCTCGAAGTTTCATCAATACCAGCCTTAGATGCTCGGCATGTTCTTGTTCATTCTTTGAGTAGATGAGAATATCATCGAGGTATACTATGACGAATTTATCCAAATACTCCATAAAGATTGAATTCATCAGCCGAGAGAAGGTGGCTGGGGCATTGGTTAAACCGAAGGACATAACGGTGTACTCATATTGGCCATAACGAGTAACAAAAGCCGTTTTTGGAATGTCCCCGTTCTTAATCTTGATTTGATGGTATCCCAACCTCAAATCCATTTTGGACAAGACTGAGGATCCAGCGAGCTGATCGTACAGATTGTTGATCCTGGGGAGCGGATACTTGTTCTTTATGGTGACCAGGTTAACTGGTCGGTAATCTACAACCATCCGATCCGTTCCATCTTTCTTCTTGACGAAGAGGACGGGACAAGCCCAAGGAGAAGAGCTAGGACGAATGAAACCCTTGCTCAAGGCCTCATCTAATTGCTTCTTAAGTTCGGCTAGCTCTAGGGGTGCCATCTTATAAGGTCTTCTGGCTATTGGGACAGTTCCCGGAAAAAGATCTATCACAAACTCTACATCTCTGTCAGGTGGAATTCCTGGCAGTTCCTCTGGAAAAACATCCGGGAAGTCACGGACTACCGGAATGTCTTCAAGTTCCGGAAGAGGGTTGGCATTTAAGGAATAGAGCTGGCATTTGGCAACTCGAGTAGAGACATTTACTATCTCACCCGAGGGATGGGTAAGCTGGACATTTCTAGAGTGAGTATCAATCTTGGCATAGTGAGCTGACATCCAGTCCATGCCCAAGATGATATTAATATCCGAAGATTTCAATGCTATCAATGAGGCTAGAAAAACTAGCCTGTCTACTAGAATTTCATTATCATAGGTTATCCTAGAGGTTTGCCATTTACTACCAGGGGTTTGGACAACCAATGGGATTGGCATATCACAAAATGACATGTTATGCAACTGTGCATAACTTTCTGAAATGAAGGAATGAGAAGACCCAGTATCAAAAAGAACAGACGCTGGGTGATAATTAACAAGAAGCGTACCTAGCACGACGTCGGGATCCTCTGCAGCTTCTTCTGCTGACACATAGTTCACACGGCCACGTGCACGAGTTGGCTTCACGTAGAACGCTTTGCCCGACTTGGCTTGCCCGACGGACTTTCCGGGTTGCTTGGCACCCACATTCTGAGGACACTCACGGGAATAATGCCCTCGTTCTCCACACTTGTAGCATATCACCTGGTTGGCACGTGGTATAGCATTGCTAGCTGGACCACCATAAGCTTTTGCTGGAGGGTTGGCCTGATTCGTCTGAGGCGCCACGTAGGATGGCCTCGGAGTGTATCTTGGCGGTAGAGAACTGTTTGGAACCCACAGCCTGCGTTTTGGAAACGCGGAACCAGAAAATGAGCCAAAGTCACGGGAGTGCTTCCTTGTGGCTTCGAAATCAGAATGACCAGTCTCCGCACTGATCGCTTTGTTGACCAGGGCTTGAAAACTTGCACACTCATGGAGGCGCAGGTCTCGACGGAGCTCAGGGCTCAGACCCTTACGGAATCTTGCTTGCTTCTTGGCGTCAGTAGACACCTCCTCTGTTGCATAGCGGGCGAGGTTACCGAACTCGCGGCTATAGGCATCCACAGACAACTTGCCCTGAGTGAAGGCACAGAACTCGTCTCTCTTTCTGTCCATCAGGCCCTCTGGAATATGGTGCAGACGAAAAGCTGCACCGAAGTCTGCCCACGTGGCCACTGGTTCAGCGGGACGCATAGCTTCAAAATTCTCCCACCACAGATTGGCGGGTCCCTCCAGGAAATACGCCACAAAGGTCACCTTGTCGGCCTCAGACACATTCGCCGAGCGAATCTTGCGTGAGATGCTGCACAGCCAGTCATCAGCTTCGAGGGGATCGACGGAATGATGAAACTTTGGAGGATTCAGCTTCACAAAGTCATTGAGGGACACTGCAGCATTCCTAGGCTGTCGAGCCGTATTCTGCTCAATACGCTGTAGCAGTCGGTTGGTCTCTCTTTTGTTTCTTTCTGCCTCAAGCATCACTTCTACCAGAGAAGGTGGGTGAGGCAGGTCTTCCTGCGACGCTTGACTACCCACACCTTGCTCATGAGCAAGGGCACGGTTCAACCTGGTGAACACCATCCTGACAAACAAACTCATAGCTTAGGCCAATATCATATCAATACAAGCTATGGATTAAGAATGTACTGAACACACGGAATGCGGAAATGAATATCCGAACAACATGGTAACAAGCAACTGCTATATATACACCATGGTTCATACACACCCTTACATAGTTCAGTACAAACTTACCCGAAGAGCAAACCACTGAAATGGTGGAACTACTCATCAGAGGCTTACAAGCTTCCTATACATTATTTATCTAGGCCTCCGGAATTCATTTCTCATTACTACCATACTTCACAAGTCACGCAGGACTGTGAATGTACGGCTACTACCATACTATCCTTCCGCTCACAGCTCAGGCATCCGCATAGAACATCTCATAGAGATTACCTCCATAACCTGGAAGGTCAACCTGCGGATCAGGAAACACTCTAGCCTGAGATCCCTGGGATCCATAAGGACACGGATGTGGCCTTGGTCCCCTGACTGGTGGTAAGAGGGGTCCCCGAAGAGGTGTGACTCCTCCTATAGCTGGCCAGTCAACGTGGGCCGGAAGATGGTTCCTAACAGGGTTCAACATCTCCATCTCTCCATACCCTGTCTGGACTACCGGTGCCAGCTGCGTCAAAGCTGTCCACAGACGGGCACGGGTAGCATAAAGCTCCATGCGGAGAGCACGAGCATCCCTGTCTCTGTTCTCTAGCATCTCAACAGTGGACTGCAGAAGTGGATCCTCCATAGAAGAATCAAAATAGACTCCACAGAGGTATCCCTCTTCACGAGGCTGAGAGGCCGGAACATAGCAGAACTCTGAATTCTGTAGCAGTGCATGTCTCGCTCTCATAATAGTCAGCATTGAATAGGCAGCATCTTGTACTACCATGTCAACAGTGACCCCCAACCCATAGGACCAATGGATTGGCTTCTCCGCTCCAGGGTAGTCTGGAAATACCCTAACAGTGCAGATGTATTGGCTCTGGTTGAAGTCCCGGTACTGTTCCTCCACTGTGTACTCGGGGTACCAGCGGTAACCGCACACCGACATCACCCTGACCAGCATGGCCGTATGACCCGGCACATCAATGCACCTGGTCAGACATACCACCTGACGAGAAGGACGGCCAGGCATCTGTAAATAGAGAGTAATGCAAAAGCATTAGAGCTCTGAATGCAAAATTGGGCAGCATAACGGCTGTAAATGCTCAAAACAAATTTGAGACAACCCAAAATGGAATAGCGTAACCACTCAACTATCAAGTTCAACTCTCTGGTCACCAAACTTACTTCCTGCTTCCTAGGAGTAAAAGAAACCCAATATCTCTCAACCCGTAGTCCTATAAGCTACCGATCGGAAACACGAGCCTAGGAGAAGATGAGTAACCTAGTCCTTAATTCCCGCAGAAAAGACGAGGATGACCAGGATAGAATATCTTGAGAGGAGAACAGGAGTGTTACGTTCCCTTCCACAAACAATTCCCTTATATATAACTAAGAAATTCTAGACTCAACTTCGACCAGTTTGGCTTAGTAATCCTACAGTCAGTCAGGCTCTGATACCAACGTTGTCGGGACCCCGATCCTAAGCCATAGGAATCTAGCCTGTAACACATCGCATCCCTTTGCGGTCTCACACACGGTTAACTCCTCGGCGGCGGCCTTACCTTAGCCGGGACCGTTTGCGTCTTTTGACTCGCGTATGCAATAGTGTCGCTAGCATTCCAATGTCAAAGAACCCGGATCGACATGTCTAGTCATAAACCAAAGTGGCAGTTCCGCACAAGGACAGGCATACATGACCCAACAAAGCAGGTGTCGGTCAACAGCGAATGTAGACGAGTCGTAGCAAGATACAAGGACTCCATTACGTCGCGTGACATTTCCCAAAGGGGACAGACACAGCTGCTAAGAAGGACACATGCCGGTCAACCAATGTGTCCGGAGCAGTAGCGAACTACCAAGGCTCATTGGATCCCAAAGGGGCATTTCCTTGTAAGGAGTGCTACTAAAGTTCACGACTAGGTAATCGAACCCCATACATATCAGGTACGTCACACGTACGCATGGCATACCAATATGTATAGATACATCGATGGCATCACAACATAACCATAAACATACAACCTTTATTTAAGAGGCTCGGAAGAGCCACACACGTAATATTACACATTAAGGTCTCTCGACCCATAATAGCAGTCATACAAATACAAGCCAGCGGAAGAGTTATAAACTGTCTGGGTACAGACAGGGCAACTAGAAGGCACATGGCCTAACTATACTACAGAGCCGACGTAGGGCGAGATCGTAGCTGGGACACCAGCTACTCGTCGTCGTCGATGTCTACGAAGAACCCTCCATTAGGGTCATTAGCAACCTCTGCAACATTTATTAAGCAAACATGAGTACGAAGGTACTCAGCAAGACTTTAGGAGAACTAACTACTCATGCAAAGTATCAAAAGGTATTGTGGGGTTTCATGCGGAAAGCCAGCATTTGACTCGTGGCTAGACAACTTGACTTTTTAAACAATTTTGACAACTTAATTTCTCGCACACGAGTCCACTAACACCACAACAATACACTATCGTGGAATCATTCCGTCTCCATACGGAAATGCCGTCCACGACACTCACACTTATCTTGACAATTTTATGAGTAGCCGTTGAAGTTATCTATGAACAACATATGTCTCCAAGTAGTCCATATCCGCGGACGCGGCTATTCGAATAGATCATAACCCTGCAGGGGTGTACTTCGTCACACACGCTCTCACCACTTATCGCCATGTGCACGTCATGCACCTCAGCAACCTTCAAGCGGAAACCCAGCGAGGGAGTCGGCCACGACCGTTAACCACACTAGTACCTAGTCCAGGTTTATCGCCTATCTGAGAGTAACCCGTACGGAAGTCCGGCCGAGGTTTCCACCACGGCCCCAAACGATGTGCGCAGGGTTCCCAAGCCCACCATCCGGGTGCCACTTGGTACACCGTGCCACTGCCTACCGCATCACGGTCCACCTCTCAGGTCAGCACCATGCACGGCCTCCAGCATTACTATAAACACCAGAAACTACTTGCAACTCCTGGACCGAGTACTACGCGATTAATAGGCCGAGCGGGGTCATATTTCAGGGCCCAGCATGTGGTAGTATCTAGTCTTGGATTACATACACGGAACTCAGTTCCTAAGGATGGTTCCAATGAAACAACCCGCCATGTACTCCTACACAGCCTTTCACCAGTACCTTTACCAGATCAATTTCAACACACAACCTTTGCTCACCGAACACATTCCACATTTCTGTTCATCTCCCAGATGACAGACCATACACAACTCTAAGCATAGCATGCATATCAGGATAAGGCACATCATAGCTCAAGCAACTACCAGGTATGCTAGGTTGCAAGGTTCGGCTATTTACTGTGACAAGGTTAAGTCATGCAAAGGAAGTGGGTCCAACTATCGTGGCAAAAGCAGTTGAAGCATTTGACCCTAATGCAATAAATAGGTGCAGGAGCAAGAACATAGGAGTTATCGGGATGATCAAAAGGGTTGCTTGCCTTGTTGCTCAGAGGAGGAACGATATCCGTCAGACGGATATTCGGTGGAATCCGGGGGTGCGGAGCCTACCGAAACGAATGGCAACATTCAATAACAATCATATGCACTCAAAATGATGCATGAACATGGCATGAGAATGCAAGGTGATAAGTTATTATTTTCAACATGTAATAGGTTTAGAGTTGATTTGAATCACATTCGAATAGCAATTCAAACGGGGTATTCTCGGATACCGGTTTAATTGATTCGACCTGATGCTCAGATTAACTTCATGTTAACATGCATGAAATGTCATGTTATGGTACTGATTTGTAATTAGGGCAGTGTGTGATCATTGCATATATAATGAAATTTGAATATTTTTGCAAATTCCATTTATAAAGTAATTAAAAGAATTGAACTATTCCTTATTGCACAATTTAGGGTTCTGTAACTTTTTCAAACATAGTTGAAAATAGCATAATCAGAATCCTTGAATTTTTCTGATACTTTTTCATATATAAATTATTTTCATTGGAGTTACAGATTAATTTCTATGATTTTTACAATTTTTAGCAATTTCCTGAATTAGTTTTATAGTGGAAATTCTATTTATTGCATCAGGCTGACGTCAGCAGGTCAGCCGACCTGTTCAGGTCAAACCTGACAGGGGGGCCCCATTGGTCAGCCTCTCTGGGACTAATCCCGCGCTGACCAACCCCTAATTGGGTTTGACCACGCGTGGGGCCCACTTGTCAGCGAGTGATTAGGTCACTAATCGGCTGGGTTAGCTTGCCACGTCGACATCCACCGGCGGCGAGGTCATCCTCGCCGGCGGGGACCCTCCGGCGACCACCAGCACAGCGGAGGGGCTCGGAAACGGCGCACAGGGGGCCAAATGCTGCGCAGAGAGCACCAGAGGAATGGCACGTCTCCCGCAGCTTCATTTCTGCGCCTAGCCGGGGATGATCTGGCCGGAGATGACGCCGGCGATGAGCTTGGCGGCGGCCAAGGCTCGGGCGTCATCGGGGTCTTTGAATCAGGGGGATCTACGCTCGGTTCTTACCTGCTACAGCATCTACGCGTTGTCCTGGAGCTGCTGGTGCCCTCGGAAGGACGAGCTGATCATCGGAGGGCTACCGGCGACGAGCGGCAGCGGCGGTCCTCGTCGGGCTCCGATGAAACTAGAGCTAGAGGAGGGGGTCGACGGGGAAAACTTAGGGGAAACTACCGCATGCTCACGGGGAGTGCAGAGCAGAGTTTAGACGGCTCGGGGAAGGCCTGGGGGCGACGAATCGACGGGAGAGGTCCGGCGGCCGGAGGTGGAAGACGACGGCGTTGCGGGCGTTGCAGGGCTCGAGGAAGCTTCGGCGCTTCTACAGGGATGACCAGGGCGACGAGGCGGAGCTAATGGCGTGCTCTGGGAGGGGATCCTATGGCCAGGGGCGCGGGCAGCTCGAGCTCGAGCTCGGCTCTAATGGCGGCAGCAAGGAGGAGGAGGAGATCCGGGAGGAGGAGGAGAACCGAGATGGGGAATGGATAGGGGAGGCTCTGGGGAGCTTATCCCCGTCGTCGCCAGCGCGAGGCAGCGGCCAGGCAGGCACGCAGGTGCGTGGCCGCGCCGGAGGGGGCGGCGGCCACCTCCTGCTGCCTACTGGCGCGAGGGAGGGGACGAGCGGGGAGATGGGTCGGGCCAGGCTTAGGCGATAGGTAAGGTTTTTCCTTTTTTTCTGTTTTTGTTTTTCTGTTTTGCTAATTATTGTTTTGCTAATTAATTCAGCTCCAAAACAAAAAGTAAAAACTATTTTAGACCTCCTGAAATATTTGTTATAATATCCCCACTCATTTCCAAGGTTTTCAACATTTTTGGAAAATTATAGTTTCTGATTTCAATTTTTAAATTTGAAACCAGTGGTTTTGCATTTATTTAAAATGCTTAAATTGTCAAGAAAATAGTTTTCTCCAATGCTCATTTACTTTTATGATTTATCACACAGTTTGAACATTTCTTGAGGCCATTTTGGGTTCATTGATTTTGAACTAGTTTGAAATTTCCTTTAATTGAAATGGTGGCTAGGGTTTTGAGTTTTTCCTTTGCCACTTTGTTGTTTTTGTTGAAACTTCTTAGATGCAAATGCAAAGAAGACATGAGCACAATGCTATCTAGCTTAAGGGTGAGGGATGTGACACCAAGGCACCCCAAGTTGATTCAAGGATGCCGTAAAAGCCTAAGCTTGGGGATGCCCCGGGAAGGCATCCCCTCTTTCGTCTTCAATCCATCGGTAACGTTAATATGGGTTATATTTTTATTTACCACATGTTATGTGTTTTGCTTGGAGCGTCTTGTATCGTAGGAGTCTTTTATTTTTGTTGTGTCACAATCTTCCTTGTTGCACACCTAGATAGAGAGACATGCACTCACCGTGATTTTGTCGAGCTTCACTTATATCCTTTGGTTAGACAATTCAGCTCACATGTGCTTCACTTATATCTTTTGAGCTAGTTGATTTTGCTCTATGTGCTTCACTTATATCTTTTAGAGCACGGAAGAGCATCGCTTGGTAGTTGATCTATGCTATGAAAGTAGTCTCAAAAGGGGTAGTTATCCAAAGGGATATGAAAACTTCCATCTTCATGTGCATTGAATAGTTAGACAAGTGTGACTCATCTCAATTAGTTTTGAGTTTTGGTTGTGGTAGTATTGAAGTCATATTAGTAAGGTGTTGTGGATCTAGAAATACTTGTGTTGAAGTTAGTGACTCCGTAGCATCCATGTATGGTGAACCGCTATGTGATGAAGTCTGAGCATGATTAGTCTATTGATTGTCATCCTTTGTGTGGTGGTCGGGATCGCGCGATGGTTTATACCTACCAACACTTCCCCTAGGAGTATGCGTTGAATGCTTTTTTTCGATTACTACTAAAACTTTTGCAACAAGTATATGAGTTCTTCATGACTAATGTTGAGTACATGGTTTAGATGCACTTTCACCTTCCACCATCACTACCTTCTTTAGTGTCGTGCAACTTTCGCCGGTGCACAAAATCCACCATATAGCCACCCTCAAAACAGCCACCATACCTACCTACTATGGCCTTTTCAAAGCTATTCCGAGATATATTGCCATGCAACTACCACCATGACATGTGCCACAGCTCCTACATTGCCATTGCATGATCGTAATATAGCTAGCATGATGTTTCCATTAATGTCTATGCCTTGCTAGATCATTGTCACGGTACACTACCAAAGGCAATCCTTATAGAGTCATCATAGCTCTAAGTTTTGAGTTGTAAGTGTGATGATCATCATTGATGGAGCATTGTCCCATGTGAGGAAATAAAAGAGGCCAGCGAAGCCCATATACAAAAAGAGGCCAAGATGCCCACCAAAATAAAAAATAAATAAATAAAGAGGCCAAAGAGCCCACCAAAAAAATGAGAGAAAAAGAGAGAAGGGACAATGCTACTACCCTTCCACACTTGTGCTTATTAAGCACCATGATCTTCATGATTGAGAGTCTCTCATTTTGTCACCACCATATAGCTAGTGGGAAATTTTCATTATATAACTTGGCTAGTATATTCCAACGATAGGCTTCCTCAAAATTGCCTTAGGTCTTCGTGATAAAGCAAGTTGGATGCACACCCACTGGTTTTCTTTAAGAGTTTTCACATACTCTTAGCTCTAGTGCACCATTTGTATGGAAATCCCTACTCATTCACATTGATATCTATTGATGAGCATCTCCATAGCTCATTGATATGCCTAGTTAATGTGACCATCTTCTCCTTGTTTGTCTTGAACCCTTCACCACACTCCATTCCACTTATAGTGCTAAAACCATGTCTCACGCTCATGTATTGCGTGAGAGTTGAAAAAGTTTGAGAAAGTAAAGGTGTGAAAACAATTACTTGGCCAATACCGAGGTTGTGCATGATTTAAATTCGTTGTGCAAGGATGATAGAGCATAGCCAGACTATATGATTTTGTAGGGATAACTTTTTTTTGGTCTCGTTATTTTGAAAGTTCATGATTACCTTGCTAGTTTGCTTGAAGTATTATTGTCTCCACGTCAATAGCAAACTATTGTTTTGAATCTAATGGATCTGAACATTCACGTCACATAAGAGGAGTTACAAAGGACATCTATGCTAGGTAGCATGAAAGCATCAAAAATTCATTCTTTATCACTTCCCTACTCGAGGACGAGCAGGAGTTAAGCTTGGGGATGCTTGATACGTCTCAAACGTATCTGTAATTTTTGATGGTTTCATGTTGTTATCTTGTCACCTTTGGATGTTTTATATACCTTTTATATCTTTTTTAAGACTAACTTATTAATTCAGTTCCAAGTGTCAGTTCCTTTTTTTCTGTGTTTTTGACTATTTTCAGATCTGATTTTGGAACCGAGTCCAAACGGAATAAAATGCCCGAAATAAATTTTTCCAGAACACAAGAAGATCGGGGGACTTGGAGGCCAAGGCAGGAGCGCCACAGGGGGCCCACAAGCCCTGTAGCCGCCACCAGGGGGCCGGCGGCTACCAGGCTTGTGGGCCCCTAGAGCTCCCCTGCCCTAGATCTTTCGCCTATATATTCCCTAAAATCCCAGAAAAAATCAGGGCATCCACGAAAACACTTTTCCGCCGCCGCAAGCTTTCGTTTCCGTGAGATCTCATCTCGAGACCCTTCCCGGTGCCGTGCCGGAGGGGACTTTGGAGTTGGCGGGCTTCTACATCAACATCATCGCCTCCCCAATGACTCATGAGTAGTCCACTTCATACTTACGGGTCCGTAGTTAGTAGCTACATGGCTTCTTCTCTCTCTTAGATCTTCAATACAAAGTTCTCCATGATCTTCATGGAGATCTATCCAATGTAATCCTCTTTGGCGGTGTGTTTGTGGAGATCCGATAAATTGTGGATTTGTGATCAGATTATCTATGAATTATATTTGAGTCTTTGCTGATTTCTTATATGCATGACTTGATATTCTTGTAAGTCTCTCTGAGTCTTGGGTTTTTTTGGCGAACTAGATCTATGATTCTTCCAATGGGAGAAGTGCTTGGTTTTGGGTTCATACTGTTTGGTGACCTTTCCTAGTGACAGAAGGAGCAGCAAGGCACGCATCGTGTTGTTGCCATCAAGGGTAACAAGATGGGATTTTATCATAGATATGAGATTGTCCATCTACATCATGTCATCTTGCTTAAGGCGTTACTCTGTTCTTATGAACTTAATACACTAGATGCATGCTGGATAGCGGTCGACGTGTGGAGTAATAGTAGTAGATGCAGAAAGTATCGGTCTACTTGTTTGGGACGTGATGCCTATAGATATAATCATTTCCATAGATAAATTCACGACTTTGCGCGGTTCTATCAATTGCTCGACAGTAATTCGTTCACCCACCATCTACTTGCTTTCATGAGAGAAGCCACTAGTGAACACTACGACCCCCGGGTCTATTCACAACTATCGTCTCCACTTTCACTTTTATTTTGCGTTGTTTACTTTTTTCTTTTAGTTCTCACTTTGCAATCAATCTATAAGGGATTGACAACCCCTTCATAGCGTTGGGTGCAAGCTCTTTGTGTTTGTGCAGGTACTTGTGACTCGACGCGCGCCTCCCACTGGATCGATACCTTGGTTCTCAAACTGAGGGAAATACTTACCGCCGCTGTGCTACATCACCCTTTCCTCTTCAAGGGAACACCAACGCAAGGCTCCAAGGCCGTGGGGAAATCCTTTGCATATTTGCCAAGGAAGTCCCGATAGGCGCAGCCCGTGACAGAAGGATTTCTGGCACTGTTGGCAGTGAAGGTCTGTTGTCGCAGCAGCAGTGGACGGCAAATATAGTGAGAGAGGCAGACGGCAAAGACTTGCAAACAATAAGACGGCAACGTTATTGAGGAGGTTGACGGAAAAGATATTAAGGAGGCAGATGACAAAGATTTTGAAGGAGGCAGACGGCAAATGCCCTGTTAGCCATCTAATGGAGTAGTTGCCTATCGGCTACCGTCTAAAGGGCTTTGTCGTCTGCTTTGACAAATGGCTGATGGCCTTTGCCGTCTGCTTTGTGCAGGCACACGACAAAGAAGGTATTTTTCCGTCGAAAGCTATCATAGAAATTTTGCTGATAGGAGGCCGAGGGCAAAGGCCTTTGTCGTCCGTGTAATACCCATTTGTCGTCTACTATGGCAAACGGCAAAGAGTCTGATTCCTATAGTGAATGATGTCTCACATACTATGTTGGATGTGGCCTATCCAGTCATGGAGGATTTAAATCAAGTGTGGATGGCCTTTGCGCTGATTTCGATAGTTGCTCCACTTTTGTCTAGCTATCTAGGATTGTAAATAATTATTGTACACTTTTCCTTCTTTTTCGATTTATATGAAATGGATAGAGCTCCTACCTTTCACATAAAAAACCAATACATCATGTATTATGCTTGTAGTTCGAATATGTGACTTGCTACTAAGAGGTTGCAGATCCAAAACTAAGTTAGAGTCCTATCTTAGAACTTCTAATTCTTAGGTTATGGATCCATATAGAATTAGACTATGTAACAGTATTAGGTGAAGTATTATGGCATTGTTAGAGAAACTCTAACTGATCCCCTATAATCGGTTACAAGGGCAAAATAGGCGCATAACTGGACCTAGACAAACTCCCAAGTGGTTGGTAGAGTAAATGTTATCCTCCTACGGCCGAAAACTTTCCCTAACTCTCCTAAATATACTTGACCTCGGCCTCAACG
Source organism: Hordeum vulgare subsp. vulgare (assembly GCF_904849725.1). Classification (NCBI taxonomy): domain Eukaryota; kingdom Viridiplantae; phylum Streptophyta; class Magnoliopsida; order Poales; family Poaceae; genus Hordeum; species Hordeum vulgare. Next base: position 432,887,183 of record NC_058522.1, on the reverse strand, counting down.
AGTAGAAATTTCACCTCCCTCTCCCACCCGAGCGGCCACCCCTTCATGTCGCCAACACCCCGAGTTGCCGGAGCCACCGCCGAGGGCTCAGATTTCGGTTGAGATGGATAGCCAAAACCCGCATGTCACCCCGCCGACCACCGCCACCAGAGAAATGACAACCCCCCTCCCGCGCGTGCTGTACTCCGCACCAAAAAACAGTTAGGCACCAAATATCTCATTCAGTCCACGTCACACGCAACCACCGCCGATAGGTTGGCCGGTGGCAAGGTCAGTGCCTCACCAGCGATTTCAAGCTGCCCTCCGGTTGCTCCCACCGCCAGCAAGAGGGCACGCAAAACAATGACCGCCGTGTTGGCACTCTCAAGTAGGTGGTGAGGAAGATGGCCAAGAATGCCACCCCTATGGTTTCTCGTCCTCATCCGGTGCGTGGGGCATCATCTCTGGCGACTCGTCTGACACATCCTTGTTGGGGAACGTAGCATGGGAAACAAAAGTTTTCCTATGCACACACGATACCTGTCATGGTGATAATCATCTATGTGAGGGGAGAACGGATCCACATACCATTGTAGATTACTAAGCGGGAAGCGTTAAGAAACGCGGTTGATGTAGTCAAACACCTTCATGATCCGTATCGCAAGGGTCCCACGAACTTCGTCCCAATCTAGTACCGAACGGATGGCACCTCCGCGTTCAGCACACGTACAGCTCGGTGAAGATCTCCGCCTTCTTGATCCAGCAAGAGGGGCGAAGATGTAGCTTAATTCTCTGGCACTATGATGGCATGACGGCGATGGTGGTGGAGCTACGTCAACAGGGCTTCGCCGTGCCGTATCAATATAGCTACGGGGGTGTCGAAGGTGTGCAGGGAGAGAGGGCCGCACTTTGTCTTGAGTGGCAAAAGCCTCTCTCACCTCCACTATATATTGGTGGGAGGGAGGGGGAGGCTCCCTAGGGAAACCCGTAGGGTTTCGGCCTACACAAGGGGAGAGGGAGGAGTCCTCCTCCAACTCCTCTTAGAAGGAGGAGCCCTCCTTCCCCAAATCGGATTGGCCCCTCTCCTTTCCTTTTCTTCCACTTCGACCGACCTAGGACCTCTTGGGCTGGCCACTAGCGCACTAGGGGCTGGTGCGCCAACCCTTGGGCGTCTTTTGGTCTCCTTCCGGGTGAGTGGGCCCTCCCGGTAGAACTCCGGAACCCATTCGTCACTCCCGGGACTTTACCGGTAATGCCTGAAAACCTTCCGGAAGCCAAATGGATACTTCCTATATATCAATCTTCGTCTCCGGACCATTACGAAAACCCTCGTGATGTCCAGGATCTCATCCGGGACTCTGAAAAACCTTCAGTTACCAACATCAATAATTCAGCTATACCGAAACATCACTAAACCTTAAGTGTGCAGACCATACGGGTTCGAGAACTATGTAGACATGACTGAGACACTCTCCGGTTCATATCCAATAGCGGGACCTGGATGCCCCTATTGGATCCTACGTATTCTATGAAGATCTTATCGGTCGAACCTCTATGTCAAGGATTCATATAATCCAGTATATCATTCCCTTTGTCCTTCGGTATGTCACTTGCCTGAGATTCGACCATCGGTATCTTCATACCTATTTAAATCTCGTTACTGGCAAGTCTCTTTACCCGTTTCGTAATACAAGGTCCCGTGGCTAACTCTTTAGTCACATTGCTTGCAAGGCTTGTTTGTGATGTTGTATTACCGAGTAGGCCCCGAGCTACCTCTACATCACACGGAGTGACAAATCCCAGTCTTGATCGATGCTAACTCAACGGACACCTTCAGAGATACCTGTAGAGCACCTTTATAGTCATCCAGTAACGTTGCGACGTTTGATACACACAAGGCATTCCTACGGTGTTAGTGAGTTACATGATCTGATGGTCATAGGAATGTATACTTGACATGTAGAAAACAATAGCAACAAAATAACATGATCACATGCTACGTTTATAGTTTGGGTCTTTTCCATCACATCATTCTCCTAATGATGTGATCCCGTTATCAAGTGAAAACACTTGTTTATGGCTAGGAAACCTTAACCATCTTTGATCAACGAGCTAGTCAACTAGAGGCTTACTAGGGACATCGTTTTGTCTATCTATCCACACATGTATTTGTTCTTCCATTCAATACAATGATAGCATGGATAATAAACGATTATCTTGTAACAGGAAATATAATAATAACTATTTTATTATTGCCGCTAGCGCATATTTCCAACAATCCTACCATTGTTGTCACCTACACGGCCGTGGCTGCCAACTGGTCGATGAAATGCCTTGAAGGTAAAAAAAATGCAGCTTTTATTTTGGCTGTTGCATTGTGCGGTGATTGTTGCGGCTGTAGGATGATCAAGCGACCAATTTTGGGGGATAATTTCAGAGTAGTACAATAACTCCATGGATGTGACATCAAGTTGCGCCCAAGGCCGAAGAGACAAAGTTGAAGGCAGATGAGCGTAGGCTTCCACTCGAGGACGAGAGGCTTCAGAATGCAAAGAAGGCCGGAGAACGTGCTATCATGTTCATGAACCGAACTACAATGTATTATACCCGAAAAATGTTTTGGAAGCTCACTCATGAGGAGATGTTAACCCAAATAGTGGGTCAAGAATCACTCTTTGAAATGGTGGTGGTGGTGGCCGTGTGGATGGTGGTGGCCGCGGTGGTGATGATGGTGGTGGTCGTATTGATGGTGGTGTCCATGTTAATGGTGGTGGTGGTGGTTGTGATTTCTTTGGCAAGGATGGTGTTTGAGTTCGTACATGCCTTTCGATGGGCTCGATCCACGACATAAAACATGTTATGTTGTGGTGATTTTGATCAAACTTAATTGATGTGATGCCTTCTAGATGCATGTTTAAATTTGAATTTCTTGATCAATGCAGACTATATGCTTGTTCCTGGATTATATGTTATGCATGTTTATTTTCAAATATTCATACGATTGATGATATAATGTGTAGTCATCTAAGTTTCATGTGTCTAGGCTAGAAAAATGAGAAAAGGATTTTATCCTCCTCTAACACTACAAGAAATATGCTCATACATGCCGTTCTTTAAGAGGTCGTTGATGAATTCGTCCTAAATCTATGACGATATCATCCGAAATGGTCAGAAACCGTTTGAGGGGACAAAATCTACTTATAAATTACGACGATGTGAGTCAAAAACGTCGTAACCGCACAAGATGATATCGTCATAACTTTTACGATGATTATAAAAATGTCGTAACATGTTCTAACTATGTTGACATGTTACTCGTAGGTCCATTCTATCCCACCTCATCCATGTATTGAACTGTCTTTTATACCACTTTTCTGTTGGGCTATTTTTTCATCTTACTTTTATATTGGGCTGGTATTTTATCCTCCATGCTTGCTAATGGGCTGGTTTATGGTTTGTCAAAAAGGCCCACATTTTAACATTGTAATATTTTGCATAAAAACTATCTAAAAAATAACTATCAACACTTCCCTCCAATATAGTGGCCACATTCATGGCATGGGCTTGTAATTTTTTTCATCTTACTTTTATATTGGGCTGGTATTTTATCCTCCATGGAACTTGACACATGGTAGCTCATTTCTAGAACACTTTTTAAAATAATTACCGTATAAGCTTAATTCTGATTGGTGGAATCTTCTATGGCACGGATCGATGACGTGTCAAACATCCATCCATCCGTATATCCATCCATCCGTCCATCCAACCCATCGGCCCACCAAACCCTAGGCTTCGCTCCTCACATACCACCACCTCCTTTGCTCTGTCTTCCTCCTCCCCCCGAATTGCAGATCCACCCAACCAGCCGGCGGCGGCCACCTCTCCCCTACCCCCACCGACGACCTACCGGCCTTCGACCTCTACCCCACTGCTGGCACATCCAACCCTCTCCTCTCCCCAGACGTCGAGTCCAACCTCCACAGATCTCACCCGCACCCGAAACCCTAGCTCGTGCACATGGCGACGAGGCTCTGGATCCACAGGCCGGAGGTGCAGCTCTAGATTTGCGTGCATGGATGCGCCGGCAACGAGGTCAGGAGGCCACCGGGTCCGGGAACTCGGCAGCGCACCCTGTAGCCCCCAGTCGGGACGAGCGTGGTGGGGACCAACGTTGGTGCTTCTTTGATTCCTCGACCTTCGACGATGCACACAGGCCCCGGTACTTCAACGATGACCTTCTAGGACCGGCGGTCGCAGATGTGCGCTGGGACAGGGTGGCACTGTGTGAGGACATCCTCTCTGCCCGCTCGCTCGCCAACAACAGCGTCGCGCACTCAGGTACGTGCCTCCCCCTGTCGCCCCTCTTCCGTTTCCATTTGGAGGAACTCGCCCCTCTTCCGTGCTGGCCGATGCGCATGTTGAGGACCAGCCGTCCAATTTAGTTCATGGTGGCGTGCCTTGAAATTCCTGCCTAGTTTTCGCACACTCGATCCATTTAAACTTGCGAATCTATGGTTGATTTCTGAATTATCAATGCTGATGAAAGGGATGGCAGAGAAACTAAATCAATTTTACTGGTTCGTCTCCTTCTGTGATGGCAGAGAAACTCAACTCTCTAAAGGACCAGCTCAAGGAGCTCCGGGCAGCTATGGCCGATCCTCGGTCCTCGCCAATGTCCGCACACCTACGAGGCTGCTGCACCTCAATCTTGGAGTTTGTCTACATCATCGCACCATGCTACCGCCTATGAAGATTCACCCCCATACTCATCTGGAGATTCCCTGCTTTGTTGCTTCAAATTATGTCAAATTAGGCCCCAACAATTGCTTCAAATTATCTGGAGATTCACTATTTTATTGCTTCAAATTATGTCAAATTAGGCCCAAACAATTGCTTCAAATTAACCATGTCTAGAGTGAGCTCAAAATTGTTGCCTCACATGGATTGTCACCCACAGATTGTGTGTATTGCATATATTTCTGCATGTAGTTCTTAAATACTTGAACCTATTACTCTGCATATTCTGCATTTAATTATATCCTTGATTTTAAAATAATAGAGGAGTAATATTTATAGGGGTAGAACATTTTCAATTTCTTGTTTCGATTATGTGCTGTTGTTGACTTTTTTCTGTAGCGAGATACAATAGTACAACAGAAAGGTATGAATTGAAATGGATAGTTGTGGTTCCCAATGTAGAGTTGTGTTTTTTTGCTTTACATTGTTGAAAAAAACGGTTTGCTTTACTAGGTCTTGGTTTCCCTTTAGCTGTTTTTATAAAAAATATAACTTAATAAGGAACTATGGTATTTCCCCTGTAGGGACCAAGTGATATGTGAGATTGATAAGGAAAAAACACTTAAGTTGTAAATACTCTGATAGGTATTATTCATTCCACTGTCTTAAGCATTTTGTATATACTAAGGTGTCTCTTGGTACTGGTTATCTTATTTCAGTAAAGTGCCCTGTTTGGCTTTCAAAGTCAGTGCCCGCCAATACATTCTACTTTCTGTAGTCATATCACACATGTTTGCTTCAGGTTATGTGTTTCAGTCTATGGTAGGAATAAGTTCACTAAAAACTCGCAATCATATCTTGATGAACATCTCCAAGCATAAGTATTGTCTATGTTGTTGGACTACCATTCTATTATGTGGACATGACTAGGCTACTCATATTTCTATGGTTATTAATAGCTAGGTCATGCATTTTTGTTGAATCTATATTGGTTGAGACAAAGAAACGCTTTGTGCGTCCACATTTACTTCATAACATAAGTCACATGTTCTGTTATTAGGTACCTGGAATGAATGGATGTTATGAATGCATATGCAGTAAATGGAAAAAATGAGTATCTTTTATTTGCACTAACAATTGTAAGTCGTGTCCTCTACAACCTGTAGACACCTAGGAGCCATCTTGATCTTTAAATGGTAACTCTTGATGTATAAAATAAGTTTTTGTACATTTCATTGTGAGCAGATTGCAAGTTCGCCATTTAGTGCAGCTGTAATGCTATTTATGTGAACTATGTGAAATAAGAAAAATGATTAGATGCTTGCTTGGTAGCTACTACAGCTTCACCTATTTGTTTCCCAGAGTCGTGAGAAGACATCGATAATTTTTAGATGCTTGTTGATTTCGGAAGTGGAAATAATTTTAAGTAGCCCTGCCAATTTTGGAATATAAGCGTGTGTCTATTGCATATGTTTTCTGCTCACTCCTACACTAGAGGCCCTTCGAAAGCTAATAAGATATTGTTAGTTTACAAGCCTTCTGAGGAGACTTAAGTATGTGTGATACGCCTGACAGTAACAAAGATCTTTTCATATGTGATGATTTGCTGAATGTGTTGTTGTGTTAGATTTAACATTTTCTCACATGAGTTGCAATGTCCGATTACCATTTTGTAGGTCAACGTACTAAGCGTGCGTCTGTTGCATATTTCTCTGCTCATTGTTGCACTAGAGTAATAACTGAGATGTTGTCGCGTTTTCATTTTATTTTTTGAGTAATGTTCACCTATCATGTTAAAGCAATTTTTCATCCCAAATAAATGTTAAAAGTGTGTAGAAAAACAATCTGATTATGTTCTTTTAAATTTCTTCTGAATATGATGCTTATACCAATTTCTAAAATGTTGACACTCCGACCTATTACATGTGCAGTGGAAGACTTCTTATTTTGATTAACTCTGGATAAGAATATATTCTTAACTTTAAATAAGTCTTTAGCTATCTCGGTTTATCCCAACCTTTTAAGAAATTTGTGATTATATTCGTAAATGCATGTACTATTTTGTGAGTATGCATTTTGGAGTATATTTGTAAAAGCATATACTGTTTTGGAGGAAAGACATATACTGTTTTGGATAATGCCTTGTAAGAAATTTGTGAGTATATTTGTAATAAATCATGAGCTATATTAGTTAATCCATGAGTTTAATCATGTGCAAATCAAAATCAGCATCACATGTAGTGCATAGTTTACTTATGTGAATAGAGTATTTACATGCTCTCTTACCTCATGGTGGTGATTTCCTCATTATTGACTGCTTATTTTGCATTCTTTCTCATGGATCCAAACTGTTTCTCAATGCATCCATTATCTTTCAGACTGAGATGGAACAGAAGATGACTGCTTCTGTACAAGAAGGCGAAGAGCGAAAGTCTTCTGTTTCAGTTGTTGCAGAAATTCTGACCAAGCATCGCCCATCAAGCAAAACAGATTTTGGTAGCAGTTTTTGTGCACTTGATAACAGATTTTGTGATAGCACTTGGTTTGGTAGCAGATTTTGTGATAGCACTTGGTTTAGTAGAATATGTTGTGCACTTGGTTGTGTAATTTTGTACCAAATTGTGCTACAGGTTTGGTAGCAGATTTTGGTTGTGCTACAGATTTTGGCTATATTATCAGATCTTCGAATGTGCTTCAAACTTTGTGGTGTGGGCTGTCATTTAGAGATGCTTCAGATTTATGTGTATGGGCTTCAAAGTTGTATGGACCAAATGTATTTGGGCACTAAAAGCCAGGGCCCAAATTATAGTGATAAAAAAAGCCCCAAAAGAAGCCCAATAAGAAAAAGGCCCAAAAAATAAAACTAGCCCATGTGATCAATTGAAATGGGTTGGGTTGATTTCAGCCATGACGTTTTGATTTCGTCGTAACTTTGCCACGTAGGACTGTCATGTAGGATTGGATTAGATTGCCAACGACGATTTAGGATCGTCGTAAAGGTTACGATGATCCAAGAATCGTCGTAAAAGTTATGACGATTTCGATCAAAACGTCGTTGCTGTCAGTTTTTGATGCCTCGTTTTCGACGCTTGGTTTTTCGCCGTAAGATCGTCGTAAATTAAAAACCGCGATGTTGTAGCAACGAAAATATAGCGTCGTGTATTATCATATTTCTTGTAGTGTATATATAGGGGATTGGTTAGGTCTGGTTACCGTTAGGAGGATAATACACTTTTTTTAAATACTCGGCAGTTTATACTCTTTTAACGGATATAGAGGAGTGGTTTGAGTTGCTCTTAATGTAGAGACTAAGGATAATAAAAGCTTCCATTTTCTTGGACTTTAAGGATTCTATATATCTCATGGAGTATAATTTCCGTTCTACTTTGTTTCACGATGAATTTCAGAAGTAACGCATGCAACAATAGTTGGCCTTTGTAGTTAGTCCCTCCTAAAAATTATTGTAACTTGCCTCGGGTCATTTCAGATCCCTCTCCCTACACTAGTAGACAATAGGTCTTTGGTCCACGTGAGAAAAGAGCTTTAATCCCGGTTTTGTTATGAATCGGGACCAATGGGTGCATCAGTCCCGGTTCGTGAGTCCAGGGCTCCGGATGGGCCAAGGTCCGAGTTCCAGACACAAACCGGGACAAATGTTCCTCTCTCTTGGAGCAACACCTTTAGTCTCGGTTCATGTCCAGAACCGGGACAAAAGGTGAGTCTTGTGTCCCGGTTCAATTTCAGGGTTATTTAGCTCCAAATAATCAGTAAATGCATGAAAAATACCAAATGAAGTACAAAGGGCTTAAAATTGATGATGTGGCTTCGAGTGGTGCATGTTGAATGCACAAAAAGTCTGGAGTTGAAATAAGTTCAAAAAAAATGAAATCCCTTTGTAACAGATGAGTTTTTGTCCAAAACCCTGATACTTCTAAAGAGATTGTCCATTTTTTAGACGAAGTGCATCCAGTTTTTGCCGTAACCCTCTCAACGTTTTAGCACATGATATGTGGGTAAAATGATTATACCATGCCAACTTTCAACCTTTTCAAAGTTCATTTGTAGTGCTTTTCAATTTCAGGGTCATTTAGCTCAAAATAATCAGTAAATGAATGAAAAATTCCAAATGAGATGAAAAAGGGTTGAAAATTTATGACATGGTTTTGAATGGTGCATGTTGAACGCACAAAAATTCTCGAGTTGAAATAATTTCAAAAAATGAAATCCCTTTGTAAGAATTGAATTTTCCTCCAAAACCCTCATACTTTGAAAGAGATTGTCCATTTTGTACACGAAGTGCATCCATTTTTTGTCGTAACCGTCTCAACTTTTTAGCACATGCTATGTGGATGAAATGATGATACCATGCCAACTTTCAACCTTTTCAGAGTTCATTTTTAGTGCTTTTGAATTTCAGGGTCATTTAGGTGAGAATAATCAGTAAATGCATGAAAAATACCTAATGAAGTCACAAAGGGTTGAAAATTTATGATGTGTCTTTGAATGGTGCATGTTGAACGCACAAAAAGTCTCGAGTTGAAATACGTTCAAAAAATGAAATGCCTTTGTAACACATGAGTTTTCGTCCAATACCCTCATACTTTGATAGAGATTGTCCATTTTGTACACGAAGTGCATCCAGTTTGTGTCGTAACCCTCTCAACTTCTTAACACATTCTATGTGGGTTAAATGATGATACCTTGCCAGGTTTCAACCTTTCTAGAGTTCATTTGTAGAGCTTTTCAATTTCGGGTGATTTTGCTCAAAATAACCAGTAGATGCATGAAAAATACCAAATGAAGTCAGAAAGGGTTGGAAATTCATGATCTGGCTTTCAATGGTGCATGTTGAATGCACAAAAAGTCTGGAATTTAAATAAATACAAAAAATGAAATGCCTTTGTAACAGATGAGTTTTCGTCCGAAACCCTGATACTTCGAAAGAGATTGTCCATTTTGTACACAAAGTTCATGCAGTTTTTGACGTAACCCTCTCAAATTTTTAGCACATGCTATGTGGGTGAAATGATGATATCATGCCAACTTTCAACAATTTCAGAGTTCATTTGTAGTTTTTTTCAATTTCAAGGTCATTTTGCTCAAAATAATGAGTAAATGCATGAAAATTACCAAATGAAGTGAGAAAGGGTTAAAAATTGATTATGTGGCTTTGAATGGTGCATGTTGAACGCACAAAAAGTCTGAGTTGAAATAAGTTCAAACAAATGAAATCCCTTTGTAACACATGAGTTTTCATCCGAAACAGTGATACTTCGAAAGAGATTGTCTATTTTGTAGACGAAGTGCATCCAGTTTTTGCCATAACCCTCTCAATTTTTTGGCACATGCTATGTGGGTGAAATGTTGATACCACGCCAACTTTCAACATTTTCATAGTTCATTTGTAGTGCTTTTCAATTTCAAGGTCATTTAGCTCAGTATAATTAGTAAATGCATGAAAAATACCATATGAAGTCAGAAAGGGTTGAAAATTGATTATGTGGCTTCTAATGGTGCATGCTGAACACACAAAAAGTCTGGAGTTGAAATAATTTCAAAAAATGAAATCTCTTTGTAACACATGAGTTTTCGTCCAAAACCGTGATACTTCAATAGAGATTGTCCATTTTGTACATGAAATTCATCCAGTTTTTACCGTAACCCTCTCAACTTTTTAGCACATGATATGTGGGTGAAATGATGATACCGTGACAATTTTCAACCTTTTCACAGTTCATTTGTAGTGGTTTTCAATTTTAGGTTCATTTAGCTCAAAATAAATAGTAAATCCATGAAAAATACCAAATGAAGTGAGAAAGGGTTGAAAAATTTTATGTGGCTTTGAATGGTGCATGTTGAACGCACAAAAAGTCTGGAGTTGAAATAAGTTCAAAAAAATGAAAACCCTTTGTAGTAAATGTGTTTTTTGCGAAACCCTCATACTTCGAAAGAGATTGTCCATTTTGTACACGAATCACATCTAGTTTTTGTCGTAACCCTCTCACCTTTTTAGAAAAATAATGAACTAAAAAGAATCAAAACAATATTAACTAAATTTATCCAAGTATTGATTTGTTAAAAAGAATAAACAAAAAAATCAAAAAAAATATTAACTAAAATTATCAAAGTATTTATTTGTTAAAAAGAATGATCTAAAAAAATCAACTAAAATATTAACTAAAAAGAATCAACTAAAACATTAACTGAAAAGAACGAACAAAAAGAATCAACCAAAATATTAACTAAAATTATCGAAGTATTTATTTCTTAAAAAGAATCAACAAAAATATTAAGTAAAAAGAATCAACTATAACATTAACTAAAAATAATGAACTAAAAAGTATCAACTAAAATATTAACTAAAATTATCAAATTATTTATTTGTTAAAAAGAATGAACTAAAAAGAATGAAGTAAAACATTAACTAAAAAGAATGAACTAAAAAGAATCAAAAAAATATCAACCAAAATAATTTTCATAAAGTTTATTTTGTTAAAATATTTAATAGCAAACTTAAATAACAGAAACAAATGGCATCTATTGGGCCACCATGGCATGCGTACGACTAGAAACCCTACAAGCTAGTTGGGCCAGGATGCAGGCCCGCAGCAGGCCGAGTAGGCCCACAAGTAGAGAGAGTGCGTTTGGGCCCGTAGGCCTGCATAAGAGAGGAGCTCGAGAGGGAAACCGCACTTATAAACCACTCTTGACGCCTCTCAGCTAGCAAGGTGGGACTAAACATCCACCCGCCCGACGTCGTGCTAGCCGTAGGACTTTAGTCCCAGTTGGTGACCTCAACCGGGTCTAAAGGCCCCCCTTTAATCTCGGTTTTAGCCACCAACCGGGAATAAAGGCCTCTGCTTCCCGCCCTTTGCGCTGCTAAAAATGATCTTTTGTCTCAGTTGGTGGCTGAAACCGGGACTAAAGGGGTGCCTTTAGTCCCTGTTGCAGCCACAAACCAGGACTAAAGGTGGGGCTATATAAGCGGGACTTTATAGTTTTTCTAAATCCACTGATTTCTTCGATCTTCTCCTCTCCCCCGACGGTGCCGAGACCACGTCGATGTCGCCAGGCTGCCTGCCTCGTCGTCGCCTCCCCAAGCTCTGCACAAATGTTGTTCCCCGCACCCCTTGCTGGGCCCGGCCTACCCCGACGTCGTCGCTGCTGCCTTCCCTGACGTCGCCATCACTATGTCCTGCCCCGACGTCGCCGTCATCGCTGCCTACCACGACGTCGCCGTCCCCGCACGCTCCCCTCATCGTCGACCTACCCCTCCATCTCCATCGCTCGCCGCCCCCGGTGAGCTCCTCCATCTCCATCGCTCCCCGCGCGCTTCCCTCTCTCTAGAATGATAGTATATTCATAAGGGGAAAATATTCTAAAATGAATTTTTCCTGTCTATTTCATTTACAATTCAGCCCACAATGGTGATTCCTGAATATTAACCAATGTTAATAGCCTGCAAGAATTAAATATGTTGAACATGGATTTGAACAAACCTTGGGCATTCCAGTACTTCCACTTGTGTACATTATCACTGCTGTATGAGATGGGATAGGCAAATTTTCTTCAATAGGTGTTTCCACCCCTAGCCTCTCTATCTCCTCAAATGACTCGACTCTCTACTTGGTGCATTGTTTAGCCAATGATACTTCACTTGAGACACCTTCCTCATTTATGTATACAACATGTTTCAAAGTATCAAGTTGCCCATTTATAACAAAAAGCTTTTTTAGTTCTTTCCACCCACAAATCACAGTAGTTACCTCACTCTAAAGAGTAAAAAAAGACCAAGATTAGTAGATCATACCACACCAATAATAAGTTAAGATCTATTCTGATAAAATAGATATGAATATTATACACCATTTGCTTTAGAAATAATATAAAAAAATCTTGTGACAACTGTTGCTTGTATTTTTTGTGCTTACCAACAAGAGACAATGCTAAAACTAATAAAAAATGAGTTAAACTGAAAATAGTAAGAACATAATATTGTCAAAAGAGTAAGAACATGAATATATTCGCGCCAACATATATCTTGTTTCATGGGATGATTACTTGCGAAATGGCTCTAGCAACTTGCATAGCCCGCATTCAGAAATGTGTTAAACTGAAGGGGCCCTATTTGAGATATCAGTCCGCGCTTGGGAAGCCTGATCCTGGCCAGGGGCCTAACCCTTGACAACCCCAGTTCATGTAAGTCAGGACTGGGTCATGATCATGAACGGGATGGGGCCTCCCAAATATCTATTTACATATTTATAAGAATGTAGAACTAGTGTCCTCGCATGCACTTTCCTATATTTGTACAAGATGTTACTACACTATTTTAACACCTATGAAAATGCAGAATTAGCATCCTAGTATGTATTTCTGCGAGGCTTTCATTTTAGAAATGGGAGTTGAAGATACATAAAGAGCAATGATTTAGGTACTTGAGGGCTTGATGCACAAAAGACCAAGCCCTAGCCAAGACCACTTTTGATCTCTGTAGCCTAGGCCACTTTTGGTCATACTCCATGTGTTATACAAGTTGGAAATTCTACACCCAAGTGAAACTTATTCATATTTGAGAACTATTGGCTTGATCACCAAGATTTTCAACAGCTTGTCAAGAACATTTGGCATAAACCTGTTAATGAAGTGGATAGTGCAAAGGTTATTACTGTTAAATTCATAAGGCTAAAATAATATCAAATTGTGGAACAAATATGCATATGCAAATAATCCGATCACAAATGAATTAATGCATCATCTCTTCAATAGATGCATCATCTCTTTAATTTTCTTTTGAAAAATGAATGCATATTTGTTTGTCTATTCCTGCTACTACCTAAATTCGAATTTGCAAACAAATCATCAACGACATATATGAATTCCAGTTTTATTATTTAAATAGTAGGACTTTAAATAGTTTTCGAAATTATTCTCGACGTCGACGATGCCCGTCACGCATCCTCGTCTCCGACTCGGTGGCGACAACCTGCTTGAGAGGTGCTATGTCTGGGACTGGGCTCCGTCGGGCTGACACTGAGAGGTTCTACCTTCTCGGGCGTGCAACTTGCTGAGGAACCAAGCTCCCGCCGTCGACCCGGAGCTTCTTTGGTGGCGGTCGTGTGGGCCACTTTCGGTACGGAGGCAGCCGACCCCCTAGGAGGAGGTACTTCATCGTGTTAGGGAGGAGGACGAGCACGTCCGTCGATACTTGGTTGCACTGGACGCCAGGTTCTCCAATAACTGGCAGGTTCTTCAGGGATATCACCCGACCTATGATCCTGTGATGGTTCCTTCTCTGTTGGTGTCCACTGGCCGCGCCTCAGTACAACGGCAACTCTTTGGATGATCAGTTTGATGAGGAACCGCGAGTGAACTAGATTATACTAGAGATGTATTCGAGATTATATTCGATAATATTTGAGATGTATTAAGTCGATTAGTGGTTGTAACTGAAAGAGAACCTTTTTGCCTCTTGAGCTCTATTCCAGGACAAGCGATTTTGACTTTGTTGCTAGAAAAAATTAAGCTTCTTAGTGTCGCCAGATCCATCATTGTATGATTTTTATTTTCATTGTTGTAGCCTTTAAGATAGGTTTTTATTTGTCCAATGTCTTTGATTTTTAATATTATATATAATTATGAACATAGGAAATGGCGTGGTCCGATGACGATAGGATCCATGCGTGCCATTTGTGCTGCGATGACACGGGTATATGCGATCGTTATCCTCACCTAGATTACGATACGTCCGTCACGGTCAAGCTGACGGATGACTTCCCGATTATTATGGTATGTAAACAAGTCGTGATATTTTTTGTTAGTCAAGTGTAATGTGTGATATTTTTGCTTTAGTTAACTTTTAATTTTCTTTTGTAGAATTCGACTAGTGTGTTCCCTGTCATGCAAGATTTGATGTCTTGGACAAGTTTCATTTTAAAGGGAAGGACAGTGCAGAGCCTAAGATATCTCACCTAAGAACAGAGCATTTCACTTTTGTTTTGAAGGAAAAAAATAATGAAGATCACACATATTTTGGTTGTTCTAATTGGAGAGCATTTTGCAAGGCATATGGGTTGAATGAGGACATGAACATTACCTTCGATCTTGGTAATGATGATGTCTGTGATAATAATATAGAAATTTTGGTGCATGCGGAGGATGACTTGATTCCAGTTCTACCTCCAGGTGCATTTTATCAACATATTTGTTAGGTAATTTATATTGATTATTGAAAAGTATCTTGTACTTGTCCCGATTAAATTTCTTTATTTTCAATTATTAGCTTATTTTTGTGCTACAAGAACTACACGGGCGATAGTAGATCACACCTACTAGAGTTATGGCTCTAACCATATTTGGTTGGAGAAAAATCATCTCATCTCATTTATTCATGATATTGAAAATCATGCTAAAAATTACATGATTAGCAACGTTTATCATGAATATGTGCCACTAGTGCACCAGTTGAGCCCTTATAACTGTTGGAAATATGCCCTAGAGGCAATGATAAAATAGTTATTATTATATTTCATGTTTCAAGATAATCGTTTATTATCCATGCTATAATTGTATTGAATGAAAGCATAGGTACATGTGTGGATATATAGAAAAAAACAATGTCCGTAGTAAGCCTCTAGTTGACTAGCTAGTTGATCAAGGATGGTTAAGGTTTTCTGACCATATGCAAGTGTTGTCACTTGATGACTGGATCACATCTTTAGGAGAATGATGTGATGGACAAGACCGAAACTATGAACGTAGCATGTGATCATGTCATTTTGTTGCTATTGTTTTTTGCGTGTCAAGTATTCATTCATATGTCCATGAGATCATGTAACTCACTAATGCCGGAGGAATACCTTATGTGTATCAAACGTCAAACGTTACTAGGTGACTATAAAGGTGTTCTACAGGTATCACTACTCGAAAACAATTTTTTGCTATCTGCCTAGTCTTTGTTGTCTGCTAGCTGATGGCAAAGAGTGTATTTGCCGTCACCTTCAACAAAGCAGACGGCACAACACTAGCTGATGGCATAGAGTGTTTTTGCCATCAGGGACATCTTTGCCGTCTGCTAGCAGACGGCAAAGATTCTCACAACGGACGACAAAGATGTAGATGGGCTCACCTGACCGCGGGGTGATTAGGTCAAACTGGAGTCCCTTCTTTGTCAAAGAGTCCGGAGGCAGACGGCAAAGAGTCTAGACTCTTTGCCGTCCGCCGGCAGACGGCAAAGAGCTAACTCCGTTAACGGCTCCTCCCCCACCACCCCGCCCCTCTCTCTCTCTGTAACGGCTCACCCCGTGCGCCCCTCTCTCTTTCCCAATCCCCGACGCCCACCGGCCGCCGCCACCATCGTCGCGCCGCCGCCCCCGTCGCTCCGCCGCCCCTATCGCCCCTGTCGCCGCCCCTGTCACCCCCACCGCCGCCCGTGTCGTCCCCGCCGCCACCGTCGCGCCACCACCACCGTCCCGCCGCTGCCCCACCTCGGCCCTGTTGCCACTGCCGCACCACCGTCGCGCCGCCGCCCCAGGCGCCCCCGGCGCCACCCCGCCACCCCCAACAGCCCCGGCCCCGCCACAGCCGCCCCTCCTGGTGAGCCCCACACCCCCACCCCCCCCCCCCCCGCACCCGCATTAGTTTTGTTAATTAGTAGGTAGTTTAGTGGTAGATTTTGTTTTGTTAATTAGTGGTAGCTTGTTAAATTAGTTAGGTTAGTTAGTTAGCTTGGTTAGTTAGGTGGAGGAGGAGAAGAGGAGAAGAGGAGGAGGAGGAGGACGAGAAGAGGAGAAGAAGAAGAGGAGTAGGAGGAGGAGAATAAAAAGAAGAAGAAGAAGAGGAGAAGAAAAAAATAAGAAGGAGAAGAAGAAGAAGAAGAAGAAGAAGAGAGGAAAAAATAAGAAGGAGAATAAGTAAAGAAGAAGAGAAGAAGAGAATCAGAAAAAAAAATAAGAAGGAGAAGAAGAGAAAAAAAGAAGAAGAAGTTGATTTTTTATTGTTTGGTATTTAGTGGTAGCTAGATTCTTTTTTAGTTACTTAGTGGTAGATTTTGTTTTTGTTATTTTTGTTGTTGTTTAGTGCTATCTAGGTTTAGCGATAGGTTTAGTTAGCTTGGTTAGTCACATTAGTTAGTTAGTTTGCTTAATAGAAAGAATAGGAAGAAGAAGAAGAGGAGGAGGAGGAGAAGAGGAGAGGAGGAGGAGGAGGAGGAGGAGAAGAAGAAGAAGAAGAGGAGGAGGAGGAGGAGAAGACAAAAATAAGAAGGACAAGAAGAAAAGAAGAAGAGAAGAAGAAGAGAAGAAAAGAGAAGAAGAATACCTTCTCCTCCTCCTTCTTCTCATCCTTCTTATCCTCCTCCTCCTTCTCCTTCTTCTTGATTTCTTCTTCTTCTTCTCCTCCTCATCTTTCTTCTCCTCTATCTTATTCTCCTTACCTTATTTTCCCCAAAAATGAGATAATTAGCCCATTTAGCTACAAAATGGCATAAAAACCATGGTTAGCTCATGAATATTATATTATTAACTTATTTTCCTCTAAAATGACATAATTAGAATATTTGTGTTGATCGGGTGGATTTACATGTGATAGTTGTCTCGTCGCTGTGAGGTCTGATGTGCGAAGACCTCCCCGTGCGTTGTACGAGCTCCGCCCCTGCATTCGTGGGTCAGTACAAATTTCATCTCCTCCCCGCCCCTTCATTTACTGTGGCTCGGTTTTTGGATGAAACTTTCTAGATTTAGGTAATTAAATTCATTTACCAATATGCATGACCAGTGTGCATCTCCCGTTCGAAAGGGCGACATCTATAAATATGCATGTCTTTGCATATTTATAACCGCCATCCTTTCGAATTGTCCAACATTAACCATGGACAGCCCGAGTATGTGTAGATTGGGTTCGTTTTCCCGTATGTTGTGCTCTAGATCTGATGCGGAATTTCATCAATGCCTCCCTGTTGTTCTCCGGATGCACATCCTCTCTGTTTATTGCGGAGACGTGTATCAGGAGAACAGCGGGGAGGTGCTGCCGAAAATTTGCGTTGGAACCAGATCAGAGCATGGGAAAACGAACCAAATCTACACATACTCGGGTGGGATTAGGACCTATCTTTACCTATTAGCGTGTAGGTTGCATGGACGTAATAAAAATGGCGAACCTGATTAACCGATGAATATAAATGCTAAATTATATATAAATATATTTCTTCTGTCTTTAGTAGCTAGGCAAGATGAGTGATCGTCCGTGGATGTATACCGGTCACCCTAGTCAGAAAGAGATGAAGAAAGAATGGTTTGTAAAAACAAAGGAATTTGTGAAAGCCGCATTCGCAAATGGCCAGGAAAGAAACTATTGCCCGTGTCATGGATGTGACAACTATAAAAAGACGATAGAGGCTGTAACGATTAAACACCTACAGAGGAGGGGTTTTAAGCCTAATTATACGGTGTGGACATTTCATGGTGAGTCTATACAATGCACAAGAGCTGAGGTGGTCCGTCGTCGCACGGACGAGCATGGTACCGGGATCGAAGACATGGTGCAAGACTTTGATGATGCTCGGGATTCGGAATATGAGATGGAGGAATCTGCAAAGGCCTTTTATGAAATGTTGGAGTCTTCAAAACATCATCTCCATGAGCACACTGAGCTCTGTCAGCTGGATGCAATTGCACAAGTAATGTCTGTGAAGGCTCAGTTCAACTTGGGAAGAGAATGCTACAACGCGGTGATGACACTATTTGGACGCTTCCTACCCAAAGGCCATGTCATGCCTGCAAACCTGTACCAGTCGGACAAAATACTTCGTGTACTTAAGATGCCCAATGAAAATATAGATGCATGTGAGAAAGGTTGTGTCTTATTTAGGAAGGAGTATGCACACTTGGACTATTGTCCCAATTGCAAGTCTTGCAGGTATCTTGTGGTAGACAACGGTATGGGTGAGAAGAGGCAGACCAAAATCATAGTTAGTGTTCTTCGGCATATGCCAATAGTACCAAGAGTTCAACGTCTTTTCATGATCGAAGAGACAGCCAGACAGATGACATGGCACAAATTGGGCAAAAGAACCGAACTAGATGCGGATGGGAATAAGATGGTGGCACACACATCGGATGGGGAAGCGTGGAAATATTTCGATGGATTGCATCAGGTTAAAGCGGCAGATCCAAGGAATCCTCGAGTCTGCAGTGCCAAGGATGGTTTTAATCCCTTCGGCATGACGACAACCCAATACAGTTCTTGGCCTGTATTTGTCATTCCACTCAATCTCCCCCCCCCCGGGCAGATTATGCAAAGAAAGAACATATTTCTGATGTTGATAATTATAGGGCACAATTATCCGAGGAAGAATATGAATGTGTACCTGCAACCACTTAAGGATGAATTGGAAGAAGCTTGGGATAATGGGGTCAAGACATACGATGCCGCTAGAAAAGGAAACTTCAAAATGCATGTGTGGTACATGTACTCTATGCATGACTTGCCAGCGTATGCGCTATTCTCTGGGTGGTGTGTGCATGGAAGGTTCCCGTGCCCCCAATGCAAGGCAGCTCTTCAGTTTCATTGGTTGCAGGAGGGTCGGAAGTATTCTTGCTTTGACTTGCATAGACAGTTCCTGGATCCTGACCATCAGTTCAGAAAAGACAAGAAGAACTTTACTAAAGGTAAAGTTGTCAAAAACTTGGCACCACCTGCGTTGACAGGCCAACAGATCCTGGATCAGTTAAACGCCCTCGAGCCTGATCCAGAGCGTCCAGGGTATTTCAAGGGGTATAATTCAAAACACGCCTGGACTCACAAGCCATGCTTCTGGGATCTGCCTTACTTCAAAGACCTCCTTCTTCCACACAATATCGACATGATGCACACTGAAAAGAATATCGGAGAGGCTATTTTTGGT
This sequence comes from Hordeum vulgare subsp. vulgare, assembly GCF_904849725.1. NCBI lineage: Eukaryota > Viridiplantae > Streptophyta > Magnoliopsida > Poales > Poaceae > Hordeum > Hordeum vulgare. Next base: position 432,867,565 of record NC_058522.1, on the reverse strand, counting down.
ACATTGTTTGACATAGATGGGAAGACAAAGGATAATACTAAGGCTAGAGTCGATCAAGAGACACTATGTCATAGACCGTTACAAAACATGTGAGAAGGCAAAGGAAAGCAGAAGTGGTCAAAGCCAAAGGCCTGGTTCAATCTTGGAAGGCCAGCTATGTGGGAAATTATCTTGTGGGTCAAAATGCACTTGATGTTCCCCGATGGGTATGCAGCGAATCTAAAGAGGGGAGCGAGTCTTGAAAAATTAAAAATCTTTGGTCTCAAGAGTCATGATTGGCACATATGGCTAGAGTGGGTAATGTCGGTGATGTTACGTGGCTTTATTCCTGAGGATGAATGGCTAGTACTGGCGGAGCTGAGCTATTTCTTATGTCTCCTTTGTGCAAAAGAATTGTCGCCTGGCGTGGTAGAAGACATGGAGGAGTTTGCACCGGAGTTGTTGAGCAAGTTAGAGAAGATCTTTCCACCGGGCTTCTTTAATCCAATGCAGCATTTGATTTTACATCTACCGACCGAGGCAAGATAGGGTGGGCCCATGCAAGATCGTTGGTGCTATGCAACTGAGAGGATGCAGAAGACCCTTTGAGCTAAATGTAAAAATAAGCGTAGAATTGAAGCATCGATGGCTGAGGCATTCATTACTGAGGAGGTGGCGAACTTTGTGACAGCACACTACGAAGCCAAAAATCATCATTTGCATAATCCGAAGCCTCAGCACAATGATGCAGACCCTACAAAAGGTGGGTCCAACCTCAGTCTATTCAAAGGGAAGCTCGCACCAGCCGGTGCTTCGAAACCAATAACGTTGGATGTCGAAGAATCGCGGAACATTTCGTTGTATATCTTCAACAACCTCACAGAAGTGCGGCCGTACATCGAGTGAGTTCTCGACACATTTTCTCGTAACTTCTAATTCATTTGAACTGCTCTTATTCCCAGATATTTCAAACAGCCGTTACGTCGCCAAATTATCGGATGGAGCGGTGACCAAAAATGATTCCGTCGAAGAGTATGAGCTTCTGTCAAACACAGGAGGCGGCTATCCCGGTTTCATCTCTTGGTTCAAACAAACGGTAATTATCAATAATGGATCATTTCATTTCTTGGTCTAACTTGCGGCTAATGCAACAATCGTTTCGTATTAAACTTGTAGGCTAATTCAGAGTCTATGGACGCCGAATTGAGACAAGTCGCTAATGGTTTTGACTATAAGGTCCGTTCATTTGAGAAATACAACATCAACGGGTATCTCTTTCGTACCTTTGGCAAAGAGCTATCTATGCCCGACCGGAAATCTACAAATTGTGGTGTCTCTACTATCGGCGAAGGTGTTATCGAGTATTATGGGAGAGTTGAAGCAATTTATGAACTTCAATTCTATGGTGAAAACCCACCGAACGTCGTAGTCTTCAAATGTTATTGGTTCCAGCCGAAGGAGACTAGAAGGACTCATGAACATATAGGACTAGTCGAAATCAATCCAAACACCCATTTAGATGTTCCCGATGTCTATATTACGGCTCAACAGGCGACCCAGTTTTCTATCTACCGTGGGCATGCCAAACGGATAAGAATTTGGAAGGTTGGTATGTTGTTTACGAAGTGCCGCCACATGTCAGACCACCTCTCCCAAATGAACAGGATTATGAACGTCACATTAACCCAGACACATATGATGGAGAATTCTTCCAAGAAACACGTCTTTCCAAGAAACGTTTCAAGAACCGTCGTGCTTCACCCAAGAACATGGAAGCAGACAGCGACAATGAATCCGACTCCAGCCCTGAGCCGGAACCAGAAGACCTGGAACTCATAGAGGTTACTGATGCGGATGACCTGTCAATGCTTCAACGATTAAAGAAAGGCCTTTCACAACTTCACGCCGTTGAACCCGACGAGCACGTCATTCATGAAGACATGTGTGATAGTGATGATGATGATGCATTTACTGATGATGATTATTAGTTTGTAAGATTCACAACTTAAATTATATATATTTTAATCTTTATTATTCATGTACATATTATTATTCATGTCAGTTATTCAATTTTTTATGTTGTACTAATTTCTTTTAATCTTTATCATGGCAGGTCACCAGGTGTTGGAAGATGGTGGGCGCTGGTCCAGATCGCTCGACGGGTTCTTCCTAGGCGCCCCGCACGAGGGGTGGTACTTCCCTTCCACCCCTATCTCTCCGTATAGCCCTGGCAGACAGTCTGTCGACACCACCCGTGGGTTCTTCTTCGTCGGCAGCATTGCCCACTGGGAGAGGTGCTGGTTGGGTAGGGAAGAAGGGGAAGGGTATAGGGAGAGGTGGTGGCCGCGGAAGATCCAGGAGGACTGTTGAGCCGTCCTCGCCACCACCACCAGCTCATTCACCCGAGCATAGGACTACTATGGTCAACCCGTTTGCGGAGGAGGCTACGAGGACCCCGTTCCAGGAGCCTGGTGTTGACGGGCATTCGTCCCATGACACTCCGGTCCAGGATCAGCCTCGGGTCGAGATGCATTCGGCCCACGAGACTACGGTTCCGGAGGCTTCACCCGACGTGGAGAGGCCCGGATGGGAGACCTGGCCGGATCAGACCGAGTTGCCAGATTGGACCGAGGGTCCGGGTGGCTCAGGGGGCGGGGATGATCTTATGGATAGTGAGGACGATGTGTAGGTGGACGGGGCACCGTGTACACGCATGGTAGTACACGTCTCCCAGTCGTGCCGGCTACCCGCGAGCAGAGGCCGGTGATTAAATCTGAAGGAGATACGTAAGTACATTTACTCTTTTTTTAGCTTTTTCCTTCAAGTTTGTTCAAATAACTAATGCGTTGACCTTATCATACTGCAGGGGATGGGTACACCCTCTTGGAGTCCGCAGGCCAAACTCCATCCTTGGTGTGCTTTGCCGGACAAATTTCCTGGGGCTTGTCACGTTGCCTGGTGAGGGTCGGGTTCCTACACTAGGATTTTCCTGGGAGCACTACCAGGCTCCGCAGGCCCCGCCAGAGGAAATTATAGATGGTGTCTTGTGCCACACGAGGGCAGAGATGGTGATCAAGAGCTTTTGAGTAAATTATCCTTTTACACAATCTAAAATTAACAATATAGCTAATTATTGTACTAATAGGTTCACGTTTGATTGCAGACCTTCTATAGGTGTGAGGATGGATATGAGGAGGAGGCGGCCAATGTTCTCGAGGCCGAGTGTAGGTGGTTACAGCAGAACTTACGCCACGAGGCTCGGCCGCAGGCTATTCGAGACTACTACGCCACGCGTGGTATTAAGAAGCAGAAAAAGGATTGCCTCGGAAAGTTTCTGAAGAAGGAGCAATACATGAAGGTAATTACCTATTCTTAAGTCCTTCTACGTAGTTTTCTTGATTTCATTCATAGGCGTAGAGCTCAAAATTCTTTCTAATAACTTACAGGTGCCCCCGAGATGGTGTGCGGATAAGCTGGATTGTTGGGAGGCGTTGGTTGATGAGTGGTGCACAGGCAGCTGGCGAGCCGTCCACGAGAATGCGAAGGATCGGTGTAGCCAAATGGTTGGTGTGCCACACGATCAAGGCAGCGCCAACTTACTTCAGTTCGGACGAAACTGAGTATGTGATTTGCTTCATGATTCGTGCAATTCATTATTCATACTAATATTTTGTTCCTCTCTTTTAAGCGCATCACAATAAGACGGAGATGCCACACTTGTACGACCTTTATGGCATGGCCCATACTGCCTCGTACAAGAAGGCGAATGCATTCTCTGAGTCTGACCTGGATGATCCCAATAACTTCACCAACATATCATCCCACCACAAGCTCGTGGTATACAGGGACACGGGGAAGGCTACGAAAGGGGATGACTTTAACCCTAGCCAGGAACCTTTGGATCCAGAGATGATGATGATATCTGGTGGCGGGAGGCCCCATGGCTCGATAGCCATTGGAGATGGGATAATACGTTGTCCACTCACTCTCCCGGAGATCAAGGCGTGCCAGTCGAGCAGCTGTCCTGAGATAACGCGTCGTCCACGGCTAGTCGACCTTGCCATCGAGGTTAGTTGTACGGACTAAGAACACTTTCATCCATTTCATTATGTGTGTCACCATAGATCATTATTGTGGTAACGAGGAATGGTGTTTCAGGCTGCTCTTCAGAAAGAGAGATTGGCAAACCAGGCTGCCCTTGAGAAAGAGAGATTGGTAAGCCAGGCTGCTCTTCAGGCTGCTCTTGAGAAAGAGAGATTGGCAAGTCAGGCTGCTCTTGATGAGAGGGACCAGACCACGTCACGATTGATTGAGGAGGAGAGGTCCCGGAATGAGGCGGGTCAACGGGCCCTGTACGAGCTTTTTGTGGTAAGTTTTTTTCACATTAGCCAAATCATGTGTGTAATTTCTGTTTCATTACTAACTAATACGACCCACTCTTCAGGGTCTGTGCGAGAAGAGCGGTCAAGTCCCTCCGCCGATGCCTGTCTTCTCTTCGATTGGCACGGTGAGTTTCATTATAAACTAGTATTAATAATTGAGTGTCATCATGCTAACTGAGACATTGCAAAATATCTATTCTGCAGAATAACTCCCGAGCGGCATCGCACGACCCTTCTCCAGGTGTTTCTCCTCCTTGATGACCACTATGGTAAGTTTCTCTTCTCCTCTTTCATATTCTCCTTGCCTTAATTTCCCAAACAATGACATAATTAGCCCATTTAGCTCCAAAAATACATAGTTAGCTAATTTAGCTCCAAGAAGAGGAGAAGAGGAGAAGAAATAGGAAAAATGAAAAGAAAGAAGAAGAAGAAGAAGAGAAGAAGAAGGAGGAGGAGGAGGAGGAGGAGGAGGAGAAGGAGGAGAAGGCCAAGGACCTTCTAGTCCTTCTCCTCCTCCTTCTCCTCCTTTATTTCTTCTTCTTCTCCTCCTCCTCCTCTTTCATATTCTCCTTGCCTTAATTTCCCCAACAATGACATGATTAGCCCATTTAGCTCCAAAATGCCATAATTAGATCAAAATGGCATAAGAACCTTGGTTAGCTCATTAATATTATATACTTAGATTGTTTTCCTCTAAAATGGGATAATTAGCCCATTTAGCTCCAAAAATACATAGTTAGCTAATTTATCTCGAAGAAGAGGAGAAGAGGAGAAATGAAAAGGAAGAACAAAAAGAAGAAGAGAAAGCGAAGAGAAGGAGAAGGAGAAGAAGGAGGAGGAGAAGAAGGAGAAGGAGGAAGAGGAGAAGGAGGAGAAGGCCAAGGACCTTCTAGTCCTTCTCCTCCTCCTCCTCCTTCTACTCCTTCTTCTTTATTTCCTCTTATTCTCCTCCTCGTCCTCTTTCTTCTCCTCTTTCATATTCTCCTTGCCTTAATTTCCCCAACAATGACATAATTAGCCCATTTAGCTCCAAAATGCCATAATAACCTCAAAATGGCATAAGAACCTTGGTTAGCTCATTAATATTATATACTTAGCTTGGTTTCCTCTAAAATGGGATAATTACCCATTTATCTCCAAAAAGACATAGTTAGCTAATTTAGCTCCAAAAGAGGAGAAGAGGAGAAGAAATAGTAAAAATGAAAAGAAAGAAGAAGAATAAGAAGAAGAATAAGAGAAGAAGGAGAAGGGGGTGGAGGAGGAGGAGGAGGAGGAGAAGGAGGAGAAGGCCAATGACCTTCTAGTCCTTCTCCTCCTCCTCCTCCTTCTCGTCCTTCTTCTTTATTTCTTCTTCTTCTCCTTCTCCTCCTCTTTATTCTCCTCTTTCATATTCTCCTTGCCTTAATTTCCCCAACAATGACATAATTAGCCAATTTAGCTCCAAAATGCCATAATAACCTTAAAATGGCATAAGAACCTTGGTTAGCTCATTAATATTATATACTTAGCTTGTTTTCCTGTAAAAAGGGATAATTAGCCCTTTTAGCTCCAAAAAGACATAGTTAGCTAATTTAGCTCCAAGAAGAGGAGAAGAGGAGAAGAAATAGGAAAAATGAAAATAAAGAAGAAGAAGGAGAAGAGAAGAAGGAGAAGGAGGAGGAGGAGGAGGAGGAGGAGAAGGAGGAGAAGGCCAAGGACCTTCTACTCCTTCTCCTCCTTCTTTATTTCTTCTTCTTCTCCTCCTCCTCCTCTTTATTCTTCTCTTTCATATTCTGCTTGCCTTAATTTCCCCAACAATGACATAATTAGCCCATTTAGCTCCAAAATCCCATAATAAGCTCAAAATGGCATAAGAACCTTGGTTAGCTCATTAATATTATATACTTAGCTTGTTTTCCTCTAAAATGGGATAATTAGCCCATTTAGCTCCAAAAAGACATAGTTAGCTAATTTAGCTCCAAGAAGAGGAGAAGAGGAGAAGAAATAGGAAAAATGAAAAGAAAGAAGAAGAAGAAGAAGAGAAGAAGAAGGAGGAGCAGGAGGAGGAGAAGGCCAAGGACCTTCTAGTCCTTCTCCTCCTCCTCCTCCTCCTCCTTCTTCTTTATTTCTTCTTCTTCTCCTCCTCCTCTTTATTCTCCTTTTTCATATTGTCCTTGCCTTAATTTTCCCAACAAAGACATAATTAGCCCATTTAGCTCCAAAATGCCATAATAAGCTCAAAATGGCATAAGAACCTTGGTTAGCTCATTAATATTATATACTTAGCTTCTTTTCCGCTAAAATGGGATAATTAGCCCATTTAGCTCCAAAAAGACATAGTTAGCTAATTTAGCTCCAAGAAGAGGAGAAGAGGAGAAATTAAAAGGAAGTACAAAAATAAGAAGAGAAAGAGAAGAGAAGGAGAAGGAGAAGAAGGAGGAGGAGAAGAAGGAGAAGGAGGAGAAGGAGGAGAAGGCCAAGGACCTTCTAGTCCTTCTCCTCCTTCTTCATTTCTTCTTCTTCTCCTCCTCCTCCTCTTTCTTCTCCTCTTTCATATTCTCCTTGCCTTAATTTCCCAACAATGACATAATTAGCCCATTTAGCTCCAAAATGCCATAATAACCTCAAAATGGCATAAGAACCTTGGTTAGCTCATTCATATTATATACTTAGATTGTTTTCCTCTAAAATGGGATAATTAGCCCATTTAGCTCCAAAAAGACATAGTTAGCTAATTTATCTCCAAGAAGAGGAGAAGAGGAGAAGAAATAGGAAAAATGAAAAGAAAGAAGAAGAAGAAGAAGAGAAGAAGGAGAAGGAGGAGGAGGAGGAGGAGGAGGAGGAGGAGAGGGCCAAGGACCTTCTAGTCCTTCTCCTCCTCCTCCTCCTTCTCCTCCTTCTTTATTTCTTCTTCTTCTTCTCCTCCTCTTTCTTCTCCTCTTTCATATTCTCCTTGCCTTAATTTCCCCAAGAATGACATAATTAGCCAATTTAGCTCCTAAAAGATATTATAAGCTCAAAATGGCATAAGAACCTTGGTTAGCTCATTAATATTATATACTTAGCTTGTTTTCCTCTATAATGACATAATTAGCCCATTTAGCTCCAAAAAGACATAGTTAGCTAATTTAGCTCCAAGAAGAGGACAAGAGGAGAAATGAAAAGAAGGAAGAAGAAGAAGAAGAATAGGAGAAGAAGAGAAGGAGAAGGAGAAGGAGAAGAAGAAGAAGGAGGAGGAGAAGAAGAGAAGAAGGAGGACAAGAAGGAGAAGGAGCCCTCCTTCTTCTCCTTCTTCTCTCCTCCTTCTTCTCCTCCTTCTTCTCCTTCTTCTTCTCTTCTTCTTTTTTCTTCTTCTCCTCCTCCTTCTCCTTCTCCTTCCCCTCATCCTCCTCCTCCTCCTCCTTCTTGTTTTTATTCTCCTTGTTCTCTTCTTGCTTCTTATCTTTCTTCTTCAATTTAGCTTATTTTTCATATATATGTTGTTGTTCTTCTTCTTCTAACTTTCTTATTCCCATTTTGCAGATTGGATGTACTACATGCATGGAAGCTGGCATTGGAGTGCTTTAGTTTCTGTTTTTATTTGAGTTGATGAACAATGTGGAACTATATGTATATGTATATATGGATGAACAATATATGTGCAACTATATGTATGTATATATGGATGAAAATTTGTATCTGTTGGTTCTTTTGATATATGGGATGTACGCTGATGAACAAATGGCACTGATGAGCATTATATGTATATCATATATGTGTTGTGACCTATTTATCATATATGTGCTATGAATTATATGTATATGTGCTGTGAAATAGAAAAAATAAACAAAAATGTGACAATATAGGCTCTTTGCCGTCTGCCGGCTGATTGCAAAGGCCTTTGCCATCGCTGATCGACGGCAAAGGTGCCACGTGGCGCCCAGCTGTGCAACCTGGGCAGTAGCAGCTGGCCACATAGTATCTTTGCCGTCTGCTTCCACGGGGGGCAAACGGCAAAGAAGAGGGCACAGAAGAGGGGGGAGGAGGAGGTGGAGGCTGACGGCAAAGAAGAGGGGGAGGTAGACAGCACAGAAGAGGGGGGAGGCAGACGGCAAAGAAGAGGGGGGAGGAAGACGGCACAGAGGAGGGGGGAGGAGGAGGGGGAGGCAGACGGCAAAGAAGAGGGGGGAGGCTGATGGCATAGAAGAGGGGAGGCAGACGACAAAGCCTCCGTTAGCCCCTAACTGAGGCAACGCCTGTCGGCTGCCGTCTCGACCACTTTGCCGAGTGCTCCTATGAAAAGATGACGGTAAAGCTCTTTGCCATCCGCTTCGGTGAGACAGACGACAAAGAATCTACAATGCCGTCGTAGGCTGACGCAGAAATTTTGCTAACAATGAGATTCTTTGCCATCTGTGATATTTTCTTTGCCGTCCGTGATATACTCTTTGCCGTCTGTGATGGCAGACGGAAAAGAAGCTAATTCCTATAGTGTATCTCCGAAGGTGTTCATTGAGTTAGCATGGATCAAGACTGGGATTTGTCACTCCGTGTGACGGAGAGGTATCTCGGGGCCCACTTGGTAATACAAAATCACATACAAGCCTTGCAAGCAATGTGACTAATGTGTTAGTCATGGGATCTTGTATTACAGAACGAGTAAAGTGACTTGCCGGTAACGAGATTGAAATAGGTATAGGGATACCGACGATCACATCACGGGCAAGTAACATACCGAAGGACAAAGGAATGCTATACAGGATTGTATGAATCCTTGGCACACAGGTTCAACCGATAAGATCTTCATACAATATGTAGGATCCAATATGGACATCCAGGTCCCGCTATTGGATATTGACCGGGGAGTGTCTCAGGTCATCTCTGCATAGTTCTTGAACCCGCAGGGTCTGCACACTTAAGGTTCGGTGACGTTTTGGTATAGTTGAGTTATAAGTGTTGGTGACCGAAGGTTGTTCGTAGTCCCGGATGAGATCACAGACGTAACGAGGGTTTCCGGAATGGTCCGGAAACGAAGAATGATATATAGGATGGTTTCATTTGGTCTTCGAAAAGATTTCGGGCATTACCGGCAGTGTACCGGGAGTGATGAATGGGTACCGGATCTTCACCGGGAGGGGCCCACCCACCCGGGAGTGAGCCTGGTGGCCCAGGGATGGCGCACCAGCCCTTAGTGGGCTGTTGAGGCCAGCCCAAGAGGGCCATGTTGGCTAGAAATAAAAACTAAAGAGAAAAGAAAAAAAGGAGGAGTGAGGTGGGAAGGAAGAGGAGGACTCCTCCTTCCCCAAACCGAATTGGAGTTGGAGTCCTCCTCTCCACTTCGGCCGGCGCCCTAGGGGCTCCCTTGAGCCCCAAGGCTAGCCCCCCTCCTCCTTCTATATATACTAGAGGTTTTAGGGTTTTTGAGACACAACTTTGCCACGTGCAACTCAAACCTATACCTCGTAGTTCTTCCTCTAGATCGGCTTTCTGCGGAGCTCGGGCGGAGCCCTACAGGAATAGATCATCACCATCACCAACGCGCCGTCACGCTATCGGAGAGCTCATCTACTTCCCTGTCTATCTTGCTGGATCAAGAAGGCGGAGATTGTCATCGAGCTGTACGTGTGCTGAATGCGGAGGTGTCTTCCATTCGGCGCTAGATCGGACGGATCATGGGACGACTATGATTTGAATCACGACGTTGTGACACTACATCGACAGCGTTTCTTAACGCTTCCCGCTTAGCGATCTACAAGGGTATGTGGATCTGATCTCCCTCTCGTATATGAACATCAACATGATAGGTCTTTGTGTGCGTAGGATATTTTTTGTTTCCCATGCAACGTTCCCCAACAGTGGCATCATGATCTAAGTTCATGCGTAGATGTAATATCGAGTAGAACACAAAATTTTGTGTGGGCGTTGATGTTCCATTTGCTGGCCTCCTTAGTATTTTCTCGATTCGGCGGTATTGTTGGATTGAAGCGGCCCAGACCAACATTACTCGTACGCTTACGAGAGACCGGTTTCATCGACCAACATGCAACTCGTTGCATAAAGATGACTGGCGGGTGTCGGTTTCTTCAACTTTAGTTTAATTGGATTTGACCGAGGCGGTCCTTGGAGAGAGGTTAAATAGCAATTTGCACATCTCCGTTGTGGTTTTTGCGTAAGTAAGATGCGATCATACTAGATACCCATAGCAGCCACGTAAAACATACAACAACAAATTAGAGGACGTCTAACTTGTTTTTGCAGGGTATGCTTGTAATGTGATATGGCCAAAGACATGATGTAATATATTGGATGTATGAGACGATCATGTTGTAATAGTTAATATCGTCTTGCACGTCGATGCTACGGCAACCGGCAGGAGCCATAGGGTTGTCTTTAAACTAACGTTTGTGTTTGCAGATGCGTTTACTATATTGCTAGGTTGTAGCTTTAGTAGTAATAGCATAGATAGCACGACAACCTCGATGGCGGCACGTTGATGGAGATCATGATGATGGAGATCATGGTGTGGCATCGGTGACAATGAAGATCATGTCGGTGCTTTGGTGATGGAGATCAAGAAGCACAAGATCATGGCCATATCATGTCACTTATGAATTGCATGTGATGTTAATCTTGTTATGCACCTTATATTGATTAGAACGACGGTAGCATTATAAGGTGATCCCTCACTAAAATTTCAAGATAAAATTGTGTTCGCCCCGACTGTGCATCGTTGCAACAGTTCGTCGTTTCGAGACACCACGTGATGAACGGGTGTGATAGACTCAACGTTCACATACAACGGGTGCAAAACAGTTGCACACGCGGAACACTCGGGTTAAACTTGACGAGCCTAGCATGTGCAGCATGGCCTCAGAACACAAGAGACCGAAAGGTCGAGCATGAATCGTATAGTTGATATGATTAGCATAGAGATTTTTACCATTGAAACTACATTCAACTCACGTGATGATCGGATTTGAGTTGGTGAATTTGGATCATGCCACACTCTAGTAACTAGAGGGATGTCTATTTGAGTGGGAGTTTATTAGTCATTTGATTAGTTAAACTCTAATTATCTTGAACATAGTCTAAGTCCACTTTGCAATATTTTATGTTGTAGATCAATGGCTCACGCAGTAGCAACCCTGAATTTCAATATGTTCCTAGAGAAAGCTAAGCTTAAAGATGATGGTAGAAACTTTGTAGACTGGGCTCGTAATCTTAGGCTCATCCTACAAGCTGGGAAAAATAATTATGTCCTTGATGCTGCGCTAGGAGATGAACCACCCACTACGTGTGACCAAGATGTTTTGAACGCTTGGCAATCACGTAAGGAGGACTACTCAGCAGTTCAATGTGCAGTCTTGTATGGCTTGGAACCGGGACTTCAACGACGCTTTGAACGTCATGGAGCATATGAGATGTTCCAGTAGTTGAAGTTTATCTTTCAGAAGAACGCCCGAATCGAGAGGTATGAGACCTCCGATAAATTCTATGCTTGCAAGATGGAGGAGAATTCGTCTGTCAGTGAACATGTGCTCAAAATGTCTGGGTACTCAAACCGTCTAGCTGAGCTAGGGATTGAAATCCCGCAAGAGGATATCACTGACAGAATTCTTCAATCACTTCCACCTAGCTACAAGAGCTTTGTGTTGAAGTATAACATGCAAGGGATGAACAAGTCACCCAGCGAGTTATTCGCGATGCTGAAAGTCGCAGAGTCAGGACTCCGGAAAGAGCATCAAGTGTTGATGGTCAATAAGACCACTGGTAGAGAAACGACAAAGGCAAGAAGGGTAACTCCAAGAAGAGCGGCAAAACTGTTGCCAATCCGACAAAGAAACCCAAGGATGGACCTAAGCCGGAAACTGAATGCTATTATTGCAAGGGGATGGGTCACTGCAAGCGCAACTGCCCCAAGTATTTGGCTGATAAGAAGGCGGCCAACGCCAAACTAGGTATATGTGATATACTTCCCCGTCTCTCTTGCTGGATCAAGAAGGCGGAGATCGTCATCGAGCTGTACGTGTGCTGAACACGGATGTGCCGCCCGTTCGGCGCTAGATCGGAACGGATCGTGGGTCGACGGTGATTTGAATCACGAAGTTGTACCACTACATCGACCACATTTCTTAACGCTTCCCGCTTAGCGATCTACAAGGGTATGTGGATCTGATCTCCCTCTCGTAGATGAACATCACCATGATAGGACTTCATGTGCGTAGATTTCTTTTTACTTCCCATGCAACGTTCCCCAACAATAACATCACTTCAAACAACTTCGTAATATTTTTTATACCATTGCGTCACTAATCCATATTTTTTATGCATTATTCTAAAGCAAAACTGGTTTGCTAACTATATTATTATTATTAACAGGTACTCCCATGAGAGACCGTGCCTAAATGGATGTTTACCACCGGTGATTTGGAAATGGTTAGCTTACGGCCAGCCCCAATTAATTACCGTGGTAAATACAGGATATCTCAAAGTGAAGACACTCTGAAAATCAAAGGATGGAGAACTACAATACAGCATCAGTGATACCATTTGGAGAGGAATCCTTACGCATCCCACAAGTTGGAGATAGGTTGATGTGTATTCTTCAATACAGAGATGTCGGAGTTCGCCTTTATTTTGCTTTTTTTTATCTAGGAGAGAGTACAAGTTAGTGTTTCAATCTTGTGATAACTGCTTGGTCATTTGCTACTATGATAACAACCAGAATGATGAGTAGTTCATCTTTTTTATGTTATTTTATCAAGTATGTACAATGATGAGGAGTAATATACGATGTCGTCTAATGCTATATGTACGTACTAGCTAGTGTCTAGTTGACACCGACCAAAAACACAAATAAGCAAAAGAAACCAAAGATGATGGACACAAAAAGAAAAGGGGAAAACATAATATAAAACCCTAATAAAACCATCCAAAACCCCTACACCCCCCTTTCAAAAAGAAAAAACAAACAGCGTCCGCGAGCTGCTGACGGCGTGGCTGCCTTTTGAATTTTTTCTGCACTGAAATTCAAAACCATGCGTGAAGCTCAGTTAGGCCCAGTTTGTAAGTCACCTGGGACTAAAGGTTTGGGGCTTTAGTCCAGATGATTTTGTTCCGATTAGAGAACCAGGACTAAAGCCCTTTAAAATCGGGACTAATGGTCCTTTTCCTACTAGTGCTATAAGAACAACTCGTCTCAAACCAGTTGTCTTGATGCTAACATTTTATTGATTCATTCTAAAACATGATATTAACATATTCGTGGAACTCCTTACGCCGCCTGTAATAATGGTCTTACTGCGGGCTCCTCTCTAATAGTTAAGAGCATTCAGTATGGGCGGATCGGAGTAAGGGCCGGAGAGCCACCCTTTGGCGATGTAGCGGTACGTGGCCTCCGTGAAGTGAGTCCCGTCCCAGCTCACGAACGCCGAGGGATCCTTGCAGGCGGCCACCCCCGGCATGCTGCATACGGCGGTGACGTTCCAGTTGTACTTCCCGCCGCCTCCGCAGCAAGCCCGTAGAACGTCGCCGCCGGCCACTCCTGCAGTGCAGATTGGTCGCAAAATTTCAGAAAACTCATGCACATGCACATGCAACCCATGCACGCAGAAAAGTGTGGGAGTACGTACCGAACCGGCCGGGGTTTTGGAGGATCTCGATGATCGGGTCGTAGAAGTCGGCTTTGATGACCTTGGCATGCGCGTACTTGCCCCTCAGACCGCCGATCGCATCACGGAGCTCGGTGTTGTGGTACTTGGCCACGCGGTTCACGTCGCTTAGGCAGCCGATCTGGTCGAACTCCGTCGCCTTGTTGAGCCTCACGCGGGTCGCCAGCAGGGACGGCGAGCACCCGATCGGCGGAATCCCCGGCAGGACCACGTAAGTTGCGCCTCCTTTGATGAGCACCTGTGCACCAAGGTAATCACACCAGTTTAGCGTCCTAATAACGTTATTATTACAGTGCAAAAAGGATGTGCTGCGTAAACAAAACAAAAATGTGAAATGACTGCACAACGTATCTATATATATATACCTCCGCGGCATTGGCAATATTTTGCACAACTTGAGGTACATAAGACCTCACTTCGCTTTCAGCCTTGCCCGCGCCCCATGCTAGGTTGTAGTCGTTCACTCCGAATTCCCCGACGAAGAACAGGGTTTTATTGAAGCATTCACTTGGTCCTGTACGTACGTATCAAGCAGTTTCTCAGTATGTATCTAACGGCAAAGGATTAGCACTGAGACGGCGAGACACGGGAGCGTGTCGCAGACCTGCCGTCTTGCAAAACGATGGCTTGAGTTTCTCGAACCAGTCCAGCTGCACGTTCAGAGAGTTGTTTAGAAGCTTGAAATTAACCAATTTGTTCCTTTCGAAGAAGTCAGCGTTGATCGACGTCGCGCCGCCGACAGCGAAGTTGACGCCCTTGGAGACGTCGGAGTTATTCTGCAGCGAGGGTCGAAGAAGAGGGAGACCAAACTTCTCGGCTGGTACCAAACCAAATATAACAATGTACATGAGATATTCAAATTCCATTTAATCAAATTTTGAGCAAAGTGTTAGCTTGACTCAGCTAATCGGATGGTTCAACATACCGATGAAATCGATGGTGACTCTCCCGTCGCTGAAGCGGCCACTGGGGTGGCCAAAGAAGGTCATGCCGTAAGGAGGCTTGTTATTGAACACAGGCACGTCCGGAGTAGCCATGATCACTAGGTTGCCGGTGTCGGTGTTGGAGTCGCCGAGGGCAAACAAGGAGGTGAAGTTAGGCCTGTCAGCGCTCACGCCGTGGAGACAGAAGAGGACGAGAAGGGAGAATACGAGCGTAAGCTCCATGGCTGCAAAAACGTGGATTGCTGAATAAAATCAGAGGCGACCGAGCGCTAGTTATAGTAGACGCTGCCCTGCTGATATGGAGTTACTATACGTTTTTTAGGAAACAGTCAATGGAGTTACTATGTTTTCCTTTGGGGAGACCAATGGAGTTACCATGTTAATTAAGCTAGGAGCTCCTAAACTGATACGGGCCGATCCGGTAGCTAACAATAGAGCACCACTCTTTATAGGAGGTACTAACTGAATAAGATTTGAGCAGAGATTTTGCAATTCTATACAATTGCTGGCACAAATGTTTTGTATGCAATCGCCGTGATTACATGACAAATATGGACTTTAGCTGCCAAATAGAGCAGCACTTGCTTAATAAAACAAAAAATATTATTTACCAAAGAAGACATGATTTCATTTGGTAAACCAATAAGACGTGTGCGGTGTTCAACGAAAACCAGTGAAAGTGTTAGAATAATCGGAGGGTTTTCATTGATCTACCGAGGACCAAGCAATCACACGAGCACGACACTGAGATTTATTAACGAGGTTTACCGATATGGTTACATCCCCAGGGTATGAGTACGACGCTCCTCTCCGTGACACCATCACAATACCGCACCCTCGCCGTCCCCGGCAAAGGCCGCCGGCTCCCCCGCGTACGTGTGCTATTATGTTGGCATAGGTTACATCGTGTGTCTAGCCCCGCTATATATGAGACGCCTAGGATACAAGCTAGTGTCCTACTTGGACACGACTCCATATCCTGTCTAAACACAATACAACTACAAGTCTAATTATAACCTACCTTGTACACAATATTCGACACAACTCTAACAAACTCCACCTTGGCGAATATTCTCCACCACCTTGAGTTCATCCATGCGTCAAACTTCCACGTACACGGACTTGAGATACGCCATGAGCATCGCTGCTACTCCCACACTCCATGTGATTCCACCTGCAACTGTAGTCCCTTCTCCTCTTATTCATAGTCATTCATCGAGCAAAGTTAAGTTCCTTATTACTCTATTTTGTGCTTCCAACTTTCAGAGTATCCGTTCAATGCCATCACACACTAATCACTAACCTGCGTGAAAGTAAACAACTCACATATTGGACGCGACATATAAGAGTAACCTGAACTCAATAGCATCGCTCTTTCTTGACCGTCCGTCTGAAACTTGAAGGAATTTCACCGTCGCCTTGTGTCAGCCTGAGTCAAATTCGTAGTTGTCTCACCCTTTTTCCGGATAGTCTCTGACATGTCCCACAACTATAGCACGCTGCCTCCTTCTGTACTTGTCATTCGCACTTTGCCATGTGCACTGAACACCACAAATATACGGCCATGTACTCCCTTCTCTCTTTGACAATTTCAGACTTTCCGTCACTTTCTCAGATTCTCCATGGTCAACTCCTGTCCATCAACTAGCACCGATAGACCCCGTCACCAACTTGAATCTGATACTCACCAACACTGCTTAAGCACCCTTTGCACAGTTTGTGTGACCACATGTCTGACCATCAGTGCCTTGGTCTGTCGTTGTGTCCCGTGCTTACCGCACGCCTCGCCGCTATCAGCGCGTCGAGCCTCTACTGTCCTGGTCGAGTCTCTAGGGCCGCGGACCCACACCACGCAACCCCCACTACAGAGAACCACCGATCATCACCGACCGATGCCGAGTATCACGTCTCCATCATACCAATGGTACCCAGTCTGATCCACGTGTCTCTCGCTATCCCGCTGAAATAGGCTTCGACTCTCTGCTAACTTACGTCGTAGCCCCTCCATCAGCACAGAGTGAAGTCTTCCGCTAGACTCCAAGTCCACCTTCAACATGACTCCATGTAGCTGGTCGTGCTACCCCGTGCCCTGTCGACTTCAAGCTCTCATGTGTGCACTGCCTTGAATCAACCTTGCGTCATAGTTTGTCGAAGCCGCACAAGCCCTCAGACCTGCACCACGTGTTTCCACGCCCCAGAAGTTGGCCACCATCAGCATCACGCTCCTATGTCATCGTCGCTGAAATCACCTCCATCTTCTGCTTTGACCGACATCCTCGTCGGTCCGTCAGACTGTCCAGTCTCACCCAGCCGAAAATATCCGACTGCAACCATGCTCCACCCTGCATCGTGTCCGCCCCGCACATCTCCGTGCATTGCTCGATGCCCTGTGTATGCATGATCCTGCCACGACGCGCTCCATACTCCTCCGATCCTTCTAAGCACGTCGTCAACCTGACAATCTCCTGGTAGAACTCCGTGCGCAATTTTGCAACACATCCAAAAGAAAACTGGATTTATTAGTCCCCATGGTACACCAAACATATCTTGATGACTTTCAACACTCCTTTTTCTTTAATAATGTTGCATCCCAGACCACGTCTATACCATGTGCAGGTTCTCCTTTTTTCACAAACAAATCACGTGCCCTTTGCCTTCTATTTCGACAGCAATTCATGCCTCGACTCGCTTGCGTACTGCAGCTTCCAGCGCTTCGGCCGCAACTAGCATTGGGCCATCTCGCCAGGACCACTCCTGCCACCTCGCAGGCGCACCAGCCCTGGATCCTGCGCACACCACCTGGGTCGCCTCTGGATTTGGGATTGCACGCCTTGCCCTATTCCTGTCGTAGGACCTATGCCCTAGCGCAAGCTTAGTGGCGTGTGCCGTCCTGCAGCCAATCCGCGTGCGCCGCCACCTTCTATCGACATGATCGATCTAGTGGACTCCAGTTGCAGCACATCATCCCGATTCCGTCAAGAACTTGCGTGACTTCGTCGCCGCTGCTTCCGATCGCTTCATCTCGCAAGTTTTGCCTTAAGCCAACAAGTTTTGCCTTAAGAAGGCTAGCACAAACATAACATGGATCGAAAAGGCAAGGCATCCTGCCTGGGAGCCTCCTAACTACTCCTCGTCGTCAGCGGCCTCCACGTAGTAGTAGGCTCCATCGGGGTAGTCGTCGGCGGGATCGGCCATCTACTGGGCTCCGTCATCTGGTCGCGACAATCGTATCAAGAGGAAAAGGGGGAGCAAAGCAATGGTGAGTACTGATGACCCACAAGTATAGGGGATCTATCGTAGTCCTTTCGATAAGTAAGAGTGTCGAACCCAACGAGGAGCAGAAGGATCTGACAAGTGCTTTTCAGCAAGGTAATATCTGCAAGCACTGAAATTATCGGTAACAAGTAGTTGTGTGGTGAGGTGATTCGTAGCAAGCAACAAGTAGCAAAAGTAGCAACGGTGCAGCAAAGTGGTCCAATCCCTTTTGTAGCAAGGGACAAGCCTGGACAAAGTCTTATAGGAGGAAAAACGCTCCCGAGGACACACGGGAATTTCTGTCAAGCTAGTTTTCATCATGTTCATATGATTCACGTTCGTTACTTTGATAGTTTAATATGTGGGTGGACCGGCGCTTGGGTACTAACCTTACTTGGACAAGCATCCCACTTATGATTAACCCCTCTCGCAAGCATTCGCAACTACGAAAGGAGAATTAAGACAAAGTCTAACCATAGCATTAAACTAGTGGATCCAAATCAGCCCCTTACGAAGCAACGCATAAACTAGGGTTTAAGCTTCTGTCACTCTAGCAACCCATCATCTACTTAGTACTTCCCAATGCCTTACTCTAGGCCCAAATAATGGTGAAGTGTTATGTAGTTGACGTTCACATAAGACCACTAGAGGAAAAACAACATACAACACATCAAAATACCGAACGAATACCAAATTCACATGAGTAGTATTAGCATGACTTATCCCATGTCCTTGGGAAGAAAAGTAACTACTCACAAAGCATAATCATATTCATGACCAGAGAGGTAATGAGTAGCATCAAGGATCTGAACATAAACTCTTCCACCAAGTAATCCAACTAGCATCAACTACAAAGAGTAATTAACACTACTAGCAACCTTACAATTACCAATCGGAGTCGCGAGACGGAGATTGGTTACAATTGATGAACTAGGGTTTGGAGATGAGATGGTGCTGATGAAGATGTTGATGGTGATGAGTCCCCTCCGATGAGAGGAGTGTTGGTGATGACGATGGCGATGATTTCCCCCTCCGGGAGGGAAGTTTCCCCGGCAGGATCGTCCTGCCGGAGATCTAGATTGGTTCTGCTCAAGTTCCGCCTCATGGCGGCAGCGAATCCTCGAAAAAGCCTCCTCCTTATTTATTTTTCCGGACGAAACCCTTCATATAGCAAAAGAGGGGGGCCAGAGGGCCAGCTAGGTGCCCACAAGCCCCCTAGGCGCGGCCAGGGGGTGGCCGCGCCTAGCAGGCTTGTGGCCACCTGCTGGCACTTCTTCGGCCCAGTATTTTTTATAAATCCTGAAAAAAATCCTCGTTGATTTTTACGGCGTTTGGAGTTGCGCAGAATAGGTATCTCAAACTTGTTCCAATTTCAGGCCAGAATTCCATCTACCGGCATTCTCCCTCTTGAAGTAAACCTTGCAAAATAAGAGAGAAAAGGCATAAGTATTGTACCGTGAAGTGAAATAATAGCCCAAGAAGCGATAAATATCAACATGAAAACATGATGAAAAATGGACGTATCAACTCCCCCAAGCTTAGACCTCGCTTGTCCTCAAGCGAAAGCCGAGCTCAATAAATATGCCCACATGTTTAGGGAGAGAGGTGTCGACAAAACAAGATACGAACATGCAAGCATCATGATCATGATAAGAACAGCAATACCAACATATAATCTCTCATGCTAAAGTGAAAATTCCTTCACAAAGTAAAGTATGGATCAAGAACCTTACCGAGAAGTAACAACCGATAGCCTTTAGTAATTGAAGCAATTGCAATTTATCACAACATCAGAAAGATTCAAATAAGAGCTTGTAAAGCAAATCCACATACTCAATCATCTTTTCGTTCTCTACAATTGCTACAACTCACGTGGTACTCATGAGATCAAAGTTTCAGCTGGACACAGAGAAAGATAGGGGCTTATAGTTTTGCCTCCCAACTGCTTACCTCAAGGGTAATGTCAACAATAATAATTCATGAATACTTACTTCCAAGTTGACTTATGAATATAGATCTTTCCCTAGCATATGACGTTAGCCAAGATAAAGGCGAGATAAGGAATTGGTGAAGATCACCATGACTCTTTCAAGGGCAAAAAGTAAAGGTACAAGATAGACCCTTCGCAGAGGGAAGAAGAGGTTGTCATGCGCTTTTGAGGCTTGGATGCGTGTCCTCTTAGTGCGGAGGAACGTCACTTTATATTGCCTCCTGTGATAACGAACTTTGTTATGCGGTCTGTCTCTTTTATGTCTTCCTCATTACAGGTTCGTACAAAGCTTATTTTCCACACACTAATAGATCATACGTATTAGGGAACAATTTTTATTGCTTGCACCGATGACAACTTACTTGAGGGATCTTATTCAATCCATAGGTAGGTATGGTGGACACTCATGGCAAAACTGGATTGAAGGTTTATGGATGCACAAGTAGTATCTCTACTTGGTGCGGGAGTTTTGGCTAATATCAGGTGGAAGCAATCGTCACATGCTAAGGGATCTCCAATCATATGACATTGTTCGGAACCAAGCAAACACAATTCATTATGTTGTCTTCCTTGTCCAACATCTACTTCTAGGCATGCAATAGTTTAGTGAGTGTTCATAATCATAGATGGTGTCAAAGATGATATATTTATATGTGAACCTCTCCTTCTTTATCACTTCCTGTTAATTGCAACAATGACCAAGGTCTACGTTTGGATACCCTCAGCAAGTTTCAATCATCATTATTTTTATATGTGAAGCCATCACTTCCCATAAGATCATTACATGATCTTTCATGCTTTTGTTCTTTTCTCACTCTTTTGATCATGGCAAGAGGCAAAGCCCTTCAACTAAGACACTCTTTATTATATGGCTCACGAGCTCGAATACATCGGGGGTGACACAAAGCAAAACTCAAGACTAAACACTAAGACTTTTATTCTACTAGAGAAAAACAAAACTGAAAAGGAACAAACTAAAACAAAGGTAAAGGCAAAAGATGTGATGGTGATACGATACCGGGGCAACTCCCCCAAGCTTGGCACAAGCCAAGGGGATTGCCCATACCCATGCTCAGTTGTCTTCCTTTGGTGGTGATGGTGGTGAAGTTGTTGCAACATGAGTTTGATCCTCCGTCTTCCAACGCATAGGTGCTCCATCATGGAAAGATGAAAGAGTTTCTGGAATCCTCAAATCTGCAGCCAACTGTATTGATTTAAATCTATACTCATACTCATAGTTTTGGTTCTGCAGGTCATAGATCTGGGCTTGGAGGTGATCAATCCTGTCATAGAGCCTCGAGAGGTGCTTCCCAATGTCATTGGCATCAATTTTGTGCTTGTTGGTGAACTCCGTGATCATCATGTGGTTGGCGTTGAGTCCACGCTCCACCATCCCTTGGCACTTGAAGACTTGTTGCTCCATTGCTTCGAGCCTCGTCTCCATGCTTCCGGTCTTCTTGGGCCCCTCAACATCACGGATGTGCAACATCCCCTCACGCATCTCGATAGATTGAGGGTGTTGCAGCACTCCCGTGAGGTAGGTATTGATGACCTTCTCGAAGATTTTGTCCTTCGGAGCTTTTGGGGATGTCATAGCGATCTAGATCTGCAACAGAAACAGGCTCGAAACGAAAACAGAGGAAATCTGCGTGATACGAGGGTCATACCTTACGGGAGAATATATAATGATTTTTTCGAGACCAGAAGGAGTACTCCGCACGAAAACGGAGTCCGGCAGGCACACGAGGTGGCCACCAGCCCCCCAGGCGCGGCCAGAGGTGGGCCCGCGCCTGGCAGGCTTGTCGCCTCCTCGCGCGCTTTCCGGACTACTTCCAATTTTTGTATTTTTTCAAATATTCCAAAACGGAGAAACATTCCTACTGGAAAAATTTTGGAGTCTGTTTTCTTACCGAATCACATACCGCTTCGGTTTCGGAGTCTGAAACAGGCTGATAAATATCCCTTAGGTATTCTTCTGGAGTTATGGTATTGATGATATTGCTTTCAAGATTTATGGGAGTACCCGAGATATAATGCTTGATTCTCTGCCCATTTACCACTCTTGGACAATTACCTTCCATGTTGTTGATCTTGATAGCACCAGAACGATATACTTCCTCAACAATATAGGGACCTTCCCATTTAGAGAGAAGCTTGCCTGCAAAGAATCTTAAACGAGAATTATATAGAAAGACATAATCACCTACATTGAACTCACGCTTTTGTATCCTCTTATCATGCCACCTCTTAACCTTTTCTTTGAACAACTTGGCATTCTCATATGCCTGAGTTCTCCATTCATCAAGCGAGCTAATGTCAAATAACCTCTTCTCACCGGCAAGTTTGAGATCAAAGTTGAGCTCTTTGATTGCCCAATAAGCTTTATGCTCTAGCTCAAGAGGTAAATGACATGCTTTACTGTACACCATTTTGTACGGAGACATGCCCATGGGATTCTTATAGGCAGTTCTATAAGCCCACTGTGCATCATCGAGCTTCTTAGACCAATTCTTTCTAGACCTGTTGACAGTCTTTTGCAGAATTAGTTTAATCTCTCTGTTGCTTAGCTCTACTTGACCATTGGACTGAGGGTGATAGGGTGACACAATTCTATGGTTGACATCGTACTTGGCAAGCATTTTACGGAAAGCACCATGAATGAAATGTGAACCACCGTCGGTCATTAGATATCTAGGGACTCCAAATCTAGGGAAAATAACTTCTTTAAGCATCCTGATAGAAGTGTTGTGATCAGCACTACTAGTGGGGATAGCTTCTACCCACTTAGTGACGTAATCAACAGCAACTAGGATATAAGTATACCTGTTGGATTTTGGAAAAGGTCCCATATAATCAAAGCCCCAAACATCAAATGGTTCAATGACAAGTAAATAGTTCATAGGCATTTCCTGACGTTTATCGATATTACCTATTCTTTGACATTCATCACAAGAGAAGAAAAACTTACGGGCATCCTTGAAGAGAGTGGGCCAATAGAAACCTGATTGCAATACCTTATGTGCAGTTCTATCTCCTGCATGGTGTCCTCCGTAGGCCTCGGAGTGACACTTCTGTAGGATCTGTCCCTGTTCATGTTCAGGTACACAACGTCTAATAACACCATCTACTCCTTCCTTATAAAGGTGAGGATCATCCCAAAAGTAATGTCTCAAATCAAAGAAGAATTTCTTCTTTTGCTGGTATGTGAAACTAGGTGTTATATATTTGGCAACGATATAGTTTGCATAATCAGCATACCACGCTGAACTATGTGAAGCATTGATGACATTTAGTTGCTCAACGAGAAAGCTATCATCAATAGGTTGAGGGTCATCTAAAACGTTCTCCAACCTAGACAAATTATCTGCTACGGGGTTATCAGCACCCTTCCTGTTGACAACGTGCAAATCAAATTCTTGTAGCAAGAGAATCCATCTGATAAGTCTAGGTTTAGCGTCTTTCTTCTCCATGAGGTACTTAATAGCAGCATGATTAGTGTGAATAGTGACTTTGGAATCAACTATGTAAGACCTGAACTTTTCTCATGCAAACACGACTGCTAAAAATTCCTTTTCCGTAGTAGAATAGTTTCTTTGGGCACTGTCTAGAGTTCTACTAGCATAGTGAATAACATTCAACTTCTTATCAACTCTTTGCCCTAGGACAACACCAACAGCATAATCACTAGCATCACACATGATCTCAAAAGGTAGGTTCCAATCAGGTGGTTCAACAATAGGTGCAGTTATCAAAGCCTCCTTAAGTATTTCGAAGGCTTCCTCACAATCATCATCAAAAACAAAAGGAATATCCTTTTGCAAGAGATTGGTAAGAGCCTAGAAATCTTAGAGAAGTCTTTAATGAACCTTCTATAGAAACCAGCATGACCAAGGAAACTTCTTATACCTTTGATATCTGTGGGGTATGGCATTTTCTCGATTGCATCAACCTTAGCCTTATCGACTTCAATACCTCTTTTGGAAATTTTATGTCCTAAGACGATGCCTTCATTAACCATAAAGTGGCACTTCTCCGAATTCAAGACAATATTGGTGTATTTACATCTCTACAAGACTCGATCAAGGTTGTTGAGGCAATCATCAAAGGAAGACCCGCAAACAGAGAAGTCATCCATGAAAACCTCGACAATCTTTTCACAAAAGTCAGAGAATATAGCCATCATACATCTTTGAAAGGTGGCAGGTGCATTACATAAGCCAAAAGGCATACATCTATAAGCAAAGGTACAGAAAGGGCACGTGAAAGTGGTTTTCTCCTGATCAGCTTGTGCAACTGGTATCTGAGAGAAACTAGAATAACCGTCTAGAAAGCAGAAGTGTGTGTGTTTAGATAGTCTTTCTAGCATTTGGTCGATAAAATGTAAAGGGTAATGATCTTTCCTAGTGGCTTTATTCAATTTCCTAAAATCGATCACCATCCTATAGCCAGTAATAATCCTTCGTGGGATCAATTCATCCTTATCATTAGGGATAACGGTAATGCCTCCCTTCTTAGGGACGCAATGCACCGGACTCACCCAATCGCTATGAGCAACAGGATAGATAATACCCGCTTCCAGGAGCTTTAGTATTTCTTTTATTACTACTTATTTCATCTTAGGATTTAATCTCCTTTGATGATCAGCAACTAGTTTGGAATCAGGATCAGTTTTAATCTTGTGCTGGCATAGAGTGGGACTAATGCCCTTAAGATCATCAAGAGTATATCCAATAGCATCACGGTGCTTCCTCGGAGTTTTTAGTAACTACTTTTCTTCATGCTCTGAGAGGTTAGCACTAATAATAACAGAATATATCTCTTTTTCATCAAGATAAGTATACTTAAGAGTACCGGGCAACTACTTAAGCTCGAACACAGGATCACCCTTTGGTGGGGGTGGATCCCCAAGCAGTTGAACAGGCAGATTATTCTTAAGGATGGGATATTGTTCTAAGACAACTCTATCTATATCATCCCTTTCATCCATATGCATAACATTTTCATGCTCAAGCAAGTATTGCTCTAAGGGATCAGTAGGACGCACGACAATACAAGCTAAGGCAATAGTTTCATCCTTACTGGGCAACTCCTTTTCACGAGGTTGTCTACCACACTTGGAGAAATTAAACTCGTGTGACACACCTTCAAAGCCAACAGTGATAGTTTGCTTCTCACAGTCAATATGAGCATTGACAGTATTGAGAAAAGGTCTACCAAATATGATGGAACAAAAGCTATCTTGTGTGGTAACAAGAA
The DNA here is from genome assembly GCF_904849725.1 of Hordeum vulgare subsp. vulgare. NCBI lineage: Eukaryota > Viridiplantae > Streptophyta > Magnoliopsida > Poales > Poaceae > Hordeum > Hordeum vulgare. Next base: position 432,842,130 of record NC_058522.1, on the reverse strand, counting down.
TGAGGAAATCAGCAGGATGCTTCGTTTTACCACACAAGACTTCAACATCCCTAACAATTCCCACACGACAGATAGTATCTCTATTGGCAAGCTGAATAGTGACATCAATAGGCTCTATCTCAATAGGTGCAATCTCGTCTTTGATTTCATCGTATAAAGATTGAGGTATTGCACTAACACTAGCACCCACGTCACATAAACCATGATAACAATGATCTCCTATCTTAACATAAACAACATGCGTGCCAACAACAGGCCTATGTTTGTCTCTAGCGTGAGGTTTAGCAATTCTAGCAGCATCTTCACATAAGTGAATATCATGTCCCTCAACATCGTCGGACAGAAGATCTTTGATAATACCAATGCTAGGTTCAACTCTAATTTTCTCAGGGGGTGTAGGTGTTCTAATATAACTTCTACGTATCACAATTGAAGCTTTAGAATGATCCTTTATCCTAACAGGGTAAGGTGGTTTCTCAATGTAAGCACTTGGAACAACGGGATCATTATAGGCAATTACTTTCTCTTCAACTAGAGTGGGTTTAACTACATTGACTTCTAAAGGAGGAGGATATTTAAACCACTTCTCTTTGGGGAGATCAATATGAGCAGCAAAAGATTCACACAGTGAAGCTACTATCTCAGAGTCAAGTCCATACTTAGCGCTAAAGTCACAAAAAGTATTTGTTTCAACAAAGGATTTAACGCAATCAAACTTGAAATTCATACCTGACTCCTTACCTTCTTCAAGCTCCCAATCTTCAAAGTTGCGTTTAATTCTCTCCAATAAATTCCATCTGAAGTCAATATCTCTCTTCATAAAAGAACCGTTACAAAAGTGTCAAGCATGGTGCGATCATCATGAGAAAGCCGAGCATAGAAATTCTGAATGATAATTTATCTCGAGAGCTCATGATTGGGGCATGAATATAACATTGATTTAAGCCTCCCCCAAGCTTGAGCGATGCTTTCTCTGTCACGAGGCCAAAAATTATAAATATAATTCCGATCACGATGTACTAAATGCATAGGATAAAATTTTTGATGAAATTCCAGTTTCAACCGATTGTAGTCCCATGATCCAGTATCATCACATAGCCTATACCATGTCAACGCCTTATCCTTCAAAGATAAAGGAAAGACCTTCTTCTTGACCTCATCCTCGGGCAAACCTGCAAGCTTAAATAAACCACAAACTTCATCTACATAGATTAGATGCAAGTTTGGATGTGATGTTCCATCTCCTGTAGAAGGATTAGCCAGCAGTTTATCAATCATACCCGAAGGAAATTCAAAGAAAATATTTTCAGTAGGTGCAGCAGGTTGAGGAGCAACTCTTTGTGCTTCCATTTGTGGTGAATATACCCCGAACAAGCCCCTCAAAGGATTAGTTTCCATAGTGAGAAGTGACAATAAATTTCAGCACACTATATGAATGTTTCCTTACTAATTTCCACTTACCAAAGGCGCTTCACTCCCTGGCAACGGCGCCAGAAAAGAGTCTTGATGACCCACAAGTATAGGGGATCTATCATAGTCCTTTCGATAAGTAAGAGTGTCGAACCCAACGACGAGCAGAAGGATCTGACAAGTGGTTTTTAGCAAGGTAATATCTGCAAGCACTGAAATTATCGGTAACAAGTAGTTGTGTGGTGAGGTGATTCGTAGCAAGCAACAAGTAGCAAAAGTAGCAACGGTGCAGCAAAGTGGCCCAATCCCTTTTGTAGCAAGGGACAATCCTGGACAAAGTCTTATAGGAGGAAAAACGCTCCCGTGGACACACGGGAATTTTTGTCATGCTAGTTTTCATCATGTTCATATGATTCGTGTTCGTTACTTTGATAGTTTGATATGTGGGTGGACCAGCGCTTGGGTACTGCCCTTACTTGGACAAGCATCCCACTTATGATTAACCCCTCTCGCAAGCATACTCAACTAAGAAAGAAGAATTAAGACAAAGTCTAACCATAGCATTAAACTAGTGGATCCAAATCAGCCCCTTACGAAGCAACGCATAAACTAGGGTTCGAGCTGCTGTCACTCTAGCAACCCATCATCTACTTACTACTTCCCAATGCCTTCCTCTAGGCCCAAATAATGGTGAAGTGTTATGTAGTCGACGTTCACATAACACCACTAGAGGAAAAACAACATACAACACATCAAAATACCGAACGAATACCAAATTCACATGACTACTATTAGCATGACTTATCCCATGTCCTTAGGAACAAAAGTAACTACTCACAAAGCATAATCATATTCATGACCAGAGAGGTAATGAGTAGCATTAAGGATCTGAACATAAACTCTTCCACCAAGTAATAAAACTAGCATCAACTACAAAGAGTAATTAACACTACTAACAACCTTACAAGTACCAATCGGAGTCGCGAGACGGATATTGGTTACAAGTGATGAACTAGGGTTTGGAGATGAGATGGTGCTGATGAAGATGTTGATGGTGATGAGTCCCCTCCGATTAGAGGAGTGTTGGTGATGACGATGGCGACGATTTCCACCTCCGGTAGGGAAGTTTCCCTGGCAGGATCGTCCTGCCGGAGCTCTAGATTGGTTCTGCTCAAGTTCCACCTCGTGGCCGCAGCGAATCCTCGAAAAAGCCCCCTCCTTATTTTTTTCCGGACGAAACCCTTCATATAGTAGAAGAGGGGGGCCAGAGGGCCAGCTGGGTGCCCACAATCCCCCTAGGCGCGGCCAGGGGGTGGCCGCGCCTAGCAGGCATGTGTCCACCTTCTCGCGCCCCTCCCGCACTTCTTCGGTCCGGTGTTTTTTATAAATCCCGAAAAAAATCCTCGTTGATTTTTACGGCGTTTGGAGTTGCGCAGAATAGGTATCTCAAACTTGCTCCAATTTCAGGCCAGAATTACAGCTGTCGGCATTCTCCCTCTTCAAGTAAACCTTGCAAAATAAGAGAGAAAAGGCATAAGTATTGTACCGTGAAGTGAAATAACAGCCCAAGAAGCGATAAATATCAACATGAAAACATGATGCAAAATGGACGTATCAAGTACTCATCCAAAGTACTCGAAAGACTAACCTGAGAACTATGCTAAGTATGCATGAGTATCAAAGGAATGGGGCCATATCTTTGGACTGACTGCAGAAATGCCAGAATAGAGATAAGCCCTAGTCCTATCGAAGACTAGCATCTTCTGTGTCTTAGAGCATTAGAAGAGTGTATATCAGTAACACATATGTAATAATTATGTTGCAGAAAATTTATTTAAAAACGCCCAGAGATCCTTCCTGGACTCCCCGCGAGAAGGCAATCTTGGATCCAACCTTTCAATTTAACATCACAAGTATCCAGTTCTAGTTATACAAGATTAGGATATTCTCTGAGCGTCCGTTACCGTAGACATGGCTATTCGAATAGATATACTTCCCTGCAGGGGTGCGTTGTATTCCCCAACACACTTGATAACCTCTAGTCAGACACACTTTCCTGGGTCATGCCCGGCCTTGGGAGATCAACACGTCGTAGCCCTACCTAGACTCAACAGAGAGGCCAGCCCATCGGACTAAATCCTATGTGCGCATGGGTCTTGGGGCCATCGCCCTTTGCACTCTTGCACGTTGCATGGGCGGCCGAGATCAGTCCTGGCACCTCTTAATACAAGATCAACGTTTACGCGGACTACTGAGGCACGCGCCACTCCAATGCCGATGTCCGAAGAGCTTCGGCTGATACAAGGACGCCATGTACCCATAATTGTTCCCGCGTGAAGGTTAGTGCGTAATAGGCTAAAGGCCTTCTCACACCACATATCCAAACCCATTAAAGCTTTGTTAAACTGCGGTGACTATCAATGATCAATGATAAGTGCTCCCGTCGCCCCATCTCGAGGTCTTGTGGCAAGGGCCAAGAATGCCCGGTCACGCATCGTCGTAATTATGCGAGTATCCACGCGCACCTTAACTACAGCGACGATTAGCGACCCACGATATGTGGTCCCGTCGCCCCGACTCGAGGAAGTGTGGCAAGAGTCATGAATTCTCATCCATGCCTCGTCACAATCACGTGGGAATTCACCCGCACCACACATCTCATCAAGTTCCAGTCATAAAGTTAAAGTAATTGTGTGTCTATAACATCACAGGATTCCAATCGATGTAACGGTCAAGGTGACCAGGGAGGCATCACCCTTGATGGTTCACGCTTGAGGGGTTGCATGACAGAGTCGTTATCGGAAGTGGTGAAGGAGGAATCACCCTCTGTAATACACCTCCTGTTAACTACATTACAGAGTTAACATGAGGAGTATATTGTGAGGTATCACCCACGATACTCGATAGTAGCCCTCTAGGGTCGTACAACTAAGGGTTGTGAGGTGATATGACGGGTCATGGCTTGTCGATCGGTTGATCGAGTCTCCGAGTCTTCAAGTCGTCGAGTCTTCGATGATGAAGCAGGGGCAGCTAGGGGTTAGTGGGGTCACTTGGGATCACTAATCAACCCATACTAAGCATTTAATGTGTTGTAGGGTACAAAAGCAGTTTAACAAAAATAGCTATGCATTAGAAAAGAGCTACCTACAAAAGTAGCAAAATATAATGCAAGCTATTGGGGAACGTTGCATGGGAAACAAAAAAATTCCTACGCACATACAAGATCTATCCATGGTGATGACCATCTATGAGAGGAGAGATTGGATCCACATACCCTTGTAGATCGCTAAACGGGAAGCGTTAAGAAAGGCGGTTGATGTAGTCGAATGTCTTCGCGATCCAAATCGCAAGCCGTCCCGCAATCTAATCATGATCTAGCGCTGAATGGACGGCGCCTCCGCATTCAGCACACGTACAGCTCGATGACGACCTCTACCTTCTTGATCCAGCAAGAGGGGCAGAGAGGTAGATGAGTTCTCCAGAAGAACTACGGTGTGGTGGCGGTGGTGGTGAACTAATCCGGCAGGGCTTTGCCGAGCTCTACCAAACTAATCTAGACGAAAAAGTCGATCTATGGAGGATAGGGCAGCACGTGGTTTTTCAGGTTGTGGCTGCCCTCAAAACCTCCACTATATATAGAAGGAAGGGGTAGGTGGGCTAGCCTTGGCCCCTCCTCCAAAAAGGAGGGGTTCGGTCGAAGTGGGGGCGAGTCACACCCTTGCGGCGACTCCTCCTCCACCTCCTCCATCAAGCCTTGATGCATGGGCCTCTTGGGGTTGGCTGCCCAAGCCCGCCAGGGGCTGGTGCGCCACCTCCTAGGCCCATGTGCCCCCAGAGTGGGTGGGTCCCTCCCGGTGGACCCCCAGAACCCTTTCGGCACTCCTTGTACCATACCGCAAATCCCCGAAACTATGCTGGAGCCCGAATACCACTTTCCTATATACAAATCTTTACCTCCGGAACACTCCAGAGATCCTCGTGACGTCCGGGATCTCATCTGGGACTCCGAACAACCTGCGGTCACCAACACACATAACTCAATAATATTGAAACGTCACCAAACCTTAAGTGTAGACCCTGCGGGTTCGAGAACTATGTAGACATGACCAAGACACTCTCGATTCAATAACCAATAGCGGGACTTGGATGCCCATATTGGTTCCTACATATTCTACAAAGATCTTTATCGGTTGACCCTCTATGTCAAGGATTCAGTTAATCTCGTATGTTGTTCCCTTTGTCCATCGGTATGTTACTTGCCCGAGATTCAATCGTCGGTATCTGCATACTCCGTTCAGTCTCGTTACTGGCAAGTCTCTTTACTCGTTCTGTAATACAAGATATCGTGACTAACTCCTTAGTCACATTGCTTGCAAGCTTCTTGAGATGTTGTATTACCGAGTGGGCCCTAAAGGTACCTCTCCATCATACGGAGTGACAAATCCCAGTCTCGATCCACGCCAACCCAACAGACACCCTCGGAAACACATGTAGAGCACCTTTATAGTCACCCAGTTACGTTGTGATGTTTGATACACACAAGCCTTTCTTCCGGTGTTCGGGAATTGCATGATCTCATGGTCATAGGAAGAGATACTTGACATGCAGAGATCATAGTTTGGGTCTTGTCCATCACATCATTCTCCTAATGATGTGATGCCATTATCAAATGACAACTCGTGTCTTTGTTCAGGAAACCTTGACCATCTTTGATCAACGAGCTAGTCCTTTAGAGGCTCACTACAGACAGTGTGTTGCCTATGTGTCCACACATGTATTTGAGTTTCCAGTAAATATAATTCTAGCATGGATGATATCGGAATGATCAAGGGTGGGGTTGCTTGCCTTGTTGCTCTACTACAAAAGGTTGAACGTCAGTGGCTTAGTCGTACATGGCGGCAGCATTAGACTAGTGGTCTATCGGACATAAGTGGGGGAGGAAACAATAAATATAAGCAAGCAGAAGCAACACGATGGATGCCATGGCAATAAGCAGTGCTAGGGATGAGCTAATGCGGTACTACATGTCACAGAGAGAGTGTACAAATATCTAACGACATTTTCTGGGTCTCTGGCTTCTAACGGATAAATGATCCTAGCGCCAAATTCCCATATTCGTCATGCTCGAGGCATGTGACACATTAATGGACCGAGCATTTGGATTCGTGCGATTTTTCTATGAAACTTTCATGCATATATTTTTTTCATTTGACTTACAGATTATTTTATATTAGTTTTCAAAATGTTATTAATATTCTGAATTTCTTGAATTATTATTAAGTTATTAAAAGAAACTGATGGGTGCACCTGGTCGAGTGCACCCACGGGTGCAATAGAGACTAACCAGTGGGTCCTAGTTGATTGCCGAGTCAGCAGTCAACTTGAGACTTTGACTGGTCAACTAGGTCCGGTGGGGCCTAGTAGTGAGTGAGTCTATTGTTAACCTGTTTTAAAAATGTTTAGATAAATAGGTGGGGACCACATGTCATACTCACAGTGGGGGATCATTAGGACATAATTAAGGTTCAACTTAAACAGAAGTAGAAGGGGCCACTTTAATGGGTGTGTAGGCTCGAGGGTTAGTGGCTAAACGATCCTCGCCCACCTAGCAGTGAGTCGGGCGGTGGTTAGGCACGCTCGCGCCAGCGATGAGGCCAGACGCGGAAACGGCGGTCGGAGTTCTCCTTCCGATGACCAAAAGGGGCGGCAATGGGGTCCCTAGCGACGCGACGCACCCACCAGGGCTAGCTTGGGGTGGCCGGAGTGACCGCTGCGGCGGTGATGGCAAAGCAGCAGAGATAGTCTGCTCGGGCGTAGGCCGATGCAGTCGGGTACACAAGGAAGCGGCGATGAGCAGTAATAACGATGCGGCGGCGGGGGCAGCTGTGCAGCATAGCAGCGACGGCGATCAGCAAGAAAGGGCAGCAAGATAGCGACGACGAGCGGCCATGATCATAGGCGAATGGTGAAGGCGCGACAATGCGGGCGAGCATGGGGACGGGAGATTGAGGCGGCTCACTGGTGTTGTAGGGAGGGGGCAGCGAGGCTCGGTGTGGCCATCGATGGGGAGGTGAGAGACGCGCTCACGATGAGGGCGACGACGACGGTGATGAGCGGCTTGGCCACGGTGGCCCGGTCGCGAAAGAGGAGAGCAGGGGCACGAGAGGGTAGCGGGTCTGAGCTAGGGCTCGAGGGGCGTTCGCCAGCGTTTCATAGGGGAGGGACCGGCCGGCACGTGGCCGGTGTGGGTGTGGCGGGTATCCAGCCCACCTTGTCCGTGTAGCAAGGTTAGGGACGTGGGGGAGGACACGTTGGGTCGGCTCGAGGGGAAGGAGGCCTAGTGAGGGCGAACACGGACCCTTTGCCTCTTTTTTTCTACTTTTTTTAAAAAAACCTTCCTTTAAAATAAAATAGCACCAAAATATCTTTAGAAAAAATATGGCAATCTGCCCACTATTTCACATGCAAATTTAGGCAGTGCCACAAAAATAATTGGGGGCATTTGGAATTTATTTGAAATTTACATAAATCAAAAGGACATTTAATAATTTATTTGGCCTCTGTTTTAAATATTTTGAGGCACTAAAACACTTTATAATTGCTTAAGGAATATTTCCCACCCATCCATGATTTTAGTTTTCAAGTTTGCAAAACTAATAAAACCACTCACTAAAACATTAAAACAATTTTGAAAATCATTAGGAATTTACAAGAGATTTGATTCCAAAATTATCAATTGTTTATCAAAAGCATCAGTTTAATCCTCATGGTTTACTCTAGCTTAATTACAAGCATCACTATATCTAAAACAAGGGGTGTTACAACTCTCCGCCACTAAAAGATATTATCGTCCCGAGAATTAAGAGGGAGAATTAAGAGGTATAAGTTTGGATATGGAGTTCCAACGAATCTTCTCAATCTTGTTTGCTCTTCCCGAAGAAATTGATTTGTTTCATTGATGTCTTCAATTCTCTGTCTCATGTCATCCTAATGAAGTCGTCATCCTTCCTTCTGTATCTTCATCGTCCTACGAATGTGATAAGAGGGAAAAGTCTAGAAGAACGCATCCCCCCAAAGTTGGGCATCCGAAAGTTAACTCGGGGAAGAAGACATGTGAATTAACTCCCGAGTTGTAACTCATGGAATTCATTGGGATAAATAGGCGAGGGTACAAAAGTTTTAAATTTGAACGCAACCATTCGATTCGTGATCATAAGGTAAAAGGGGGGTTCAGGGAAACGAGAAATTAAATATTGCGTGTTATAATAGAATAGATCATCCCTTGGACAGTGGGTTGGTAATTACATACAAAGCCAAGTGCAAAGGATACTTTGGAATCAAAGATGTGCACGAGAGTCAGGTTTCGATCCTTTGGAACAGTGGGTTATGGGCCCACCACATGGGTTAAGAGTAGGCAGAGTAGTAACAGCTTGGAAGGTCTTGGTAGCAATACATGTCAGAGGATAGCCTATTATTTATGTTGGAAAAAATGTCGGTACCAAGGTCACGGGACGAATAGAACCATTTTCCTTCTTGTTGTGACAAGGCGGACCAATAGGCAAAGTTCCCACCCACCGGCGGCTACCAGAATGTTATCGACAATAGTAACACGGTCTTAGTGACACAGTTGTGCACCGAGATTTTTTTAACCTAAGTAGGGAACTACCACTGCTCAGATAATTTAGATTACAAGAAAGGATAAACATGCCAATGGGAAGGAAAATGTGATTATCATATCAAACAAACCAATGGAAAGGAAAATGTGTTCACGCGGAAGTATTAGAGTATACCTTTCTCAAGGAAAACAGAGCATGGTATACATGATAGGTCACTAAGTACATAACTATTTACTCAAATTGGCAAGGAATGTATGATGTTTACCAATACAACGGTGTTTGGATAATTGATCAACAAATATTTAACATTGTGTTTCCAATGTTCTTGTTGACATTTGAAGTACCACATCCGTGCTTCGAGGTAGCATCGACATGCTCATCAGATAAAGGTTGGACTTTGGGTACAAAAAGGAGTCATGACAAAAAACTTATAAAATAAGGCATACAATTTCCTCATGGAAGAATGGCGAATCTTGTTGAACAAGATACTATAACAATAGGTCCTCCGGCCACGTGTGCTATACAAGACATCACCGTAGCGGGTTGCATAAAGACCAAAGTTATAATTATTGGGAAATGTTCCAACCATCATATCTGCCCGAGATTCAGATCTTAATGGTGTCACGATACTGATACGTCTCCATCGTATCTACTTTTCCAAACTCTTTTGCCCTTGTTTTGGACACTAATTTGCATGATTTGAATGGAACTAACCCGGACTGACGCTATTTTCAGCAGAATTGCCAAGGTGTTTTTTTTGTGCACATATAAAAGTTCTCGGAATGACCTGGAAACTTACGAGGATTTTTTGTGGAATATATCAAAAATACTAGCGCAAGAATTACCAGAAGACACGGAGCCATGAGCCCACAAGCCCAGGAGGCGCCCCCCTAGGCCGCGCCTGCAAGGCTTGTGGGGCCCACGTGGCTCCGCAGCCTCCAACTCCAACTCTATATAGTCTCTTTTGTCCCATAAAAAATGAAGGGACAGCTTTCGGAAAGAAATGCCGCCGCCACGAGGCGGAACTTGAGCAAAACCAATCTAGAGCTCCGGCAGGGCCGTCCTGCCGGGGAAACTTCCCTCCCGGAGGGGGAAATCGTTGCCATCGTCATTACCAACACTCCTCTCATTGGAGGGGACTCATCTCCATCAACATCTTCATCAGCATCATCTCATCTCCAAACCCTAGTTCATCTCTTGTAACCAATCTCCGTCTCGCGACTCCGATTGGTACTTGTAAGGTTGCTAGTAGTGTTAATTACTCCTTGTAGTTGATGCTAGTTGGTTTACTCGGTGGAAGATCATATGTTCAGATCCCTAATGCTATTCAATAACTCTCTGATAATGAACATAGTTATGCTTTGTGAGTAGTTACGTTTGATCCTGAGGACATGGGATAAGTCTTGCTATAAGTAGTCATGTGAATTTGGTATTCGTTCGATATTTTGATGCGTTGTATGTTGTGTTTCCTCTAGTGGTGTTATGTGAACTTCGACTACATAACACTTCACAATTATTTGGGCCTAGACGAAGGCATTGGGAAGTAATAAGTAGATGATGGGTTGCTAGAGTGACAGAAGCTTAAACCCTAGTTTATGCGTTGCTTCGTCAGGGGCTGATTTGGATCCACTAGTTTAATGATATGGTTAGACTTTGTCTTAATTATTCTTTCGTAGTTGCGGATGCTTGTGAGAGGGGTTAATCATAAATGGGATGTTTGTCCAAGTAAGGACAGCACCCAAGCACCGGTCCATCCACATATCAAACTATCAAAGTAGTGAACGTGAATCATATGAACATGATGAAAACTAGCTTGACAGAAATTTCCATGTGTCCTCGGGAACGCTTTACCTCATATAAGAGTTCGTCCATGCTTGTCCCTTGCTACAAAAGGGATTGGGCCATCTTGCTGCCCCTTTGTTACTATTTTTACTTGCTACTCGCTACAGATTATCTTATCACACAATTATCTGTTACTGATAATTTCAGTGCCTGCAGAGAATACCTTGCTGAAAACCACTTGTCAGTTCCTTCTGCTCCTCGTTGGGTTCGACACTCTTACTTATCTAAAGGACTATGATAGATCCCCTACACTTGTGGGTCATCAAGACTCTTTTCTCGCGCCGTTGCCGGGGAGTGAAGCACCTTTGGTAAGTGGAATTTGGTAAGGAAACATTTATATAGTGTGCTGAAATTTATTGTCACTTGTCACTATGGAAACTAATCCTTTGAGGAACTTGTTCGGGGTATCTTCACCTCGACCGGAAGAACAAATAGTTGCTCCTTAACCTACTGCACCTACTGAAAATATTTATTATGTAATTCCTTCGGGTATGCTAGAGAAACTGTTGGCTAATCGTTTTACACGAGATGGAGCATCACATCCCGACTTGCATCTAATCTATGTAGATGAAGTTTGTGGTTTATTTAAGCTTGCAGGTTTGCCCGAGGATGAGGCCAAGAAGAAGGTCTTTCCCTTATCTTTGAGGGATAAAGCATTGACATGGTATAGGCTATGTGATGACACTGGATCATGGAACTACAACCGATTGAAATTGGAATTTCATCCAAAAGTTTTATCCTATGCATTTGGTACATCGTGATCGGAATTATATCTATAATTTTTGGCCTCGTGATAGAGAAAGTATCGGTCAAGCTTGGGGGAGGCTTAAGTCAATGTTATATTCATGCCCCAACCATGAGCTCCCTAGAGAAATTATTATTATGAACTTTTATGATCGGCTTTCTCATGACAATCGCACCATGCTTGACACTTCTTGTACCGGTTCTTTTATGAAGAGAGATATTGATTTCAAATGGGATTTATTGGAAAGAATTAAACACAACTCTGAAGATTGGGAGTTTGATGAAGGTAAGGAGTGAGGTATGAATCTTAGTTTGATTGCATTAAATCCTTCGTTGAAACAAATACTTTTTGTGATTTTAGCGCTAAACATGGACTTGACTCTGAGATAGTAGCTTCATTATGTGAATCATTTGCTACTCATATTAATCTCCCTAAAGAGAAGTGGTTTAAATATCATCCTCCCATAGAAGTCAATGTAGTAAAACTCAATCCAATTGAAGAGAAAGTCATTGCTTATAATGATCCTATTGTCCCTAGTGCTTACATTGAGAAACCACCTTTCCCTGTTAGAATAAAGGATCATGCTAAAGCTTCAACTGTGATACGTAATGGCTATATTAGAACACCTACACCCCTGAGAAAATTAAAGTTGAACCTAGCATTGCTATCATCAAAGATCTCCTGTCCCATAATGTTGATGGGCATGTTATTCACTTCTGTGAAGATGCTGCTAGAATTGCTAAACCTCATGCTAGAGACAAACATAAGCCTGTTGTCGGCATTCCTGTTGTTTCTGTAAAGATAGGAGATCATTCTTATCATGGTTTATGTGACGTGGGTGCTAGTGTTAGTGCAATACCTCGATCTTTATATGATGAAATTAAAGATGAGATTGCACGTGTCGAGATGGAATTCATTGATCTTACTATTCAACTTGCCAATAGAGATAATATCTGCCATGTGGGAATTGTTAGAGATGTTGAAGTCTTGTGTGGTAAAACTAAGTATCCTACTGATTTTCTCGTTCTTGCTACCACACAAGATAGCTTTTGTCCCATCATATTTGGTAGACCTTTTCTCAATACTGTCAATGCTCAGATTGATTGTGAGAAACAAACTTTTACTGTTGGCTTTGAAGGTGTGTCATTTGAATTTAATTTTCCCAACTTTGGTAGACAACCTCATGAAAAAGAATTGTCTAGTAAGGATGAAAGCATCGCTCTAGCTTCTATTGCTCTGCCTCCTACTGATCCTTTAGGGCAATACTTGCTTGAACATGAAAATCATATGCATATGGATGAAAGGAATGAGATAGATAGAGTTATCTTTGAACAACATCATATCCTTAAGAACAATTTGCCTGTTGAATTACTTGGAGATCCACCTCCACCAAAGGGTGATCCTGTGTTTGAGCTTAAACAGTTACCTGATACTACTTTTCTTGATGAAAAAGATATATATCCTATTATTATTAGTGCTAACCTTTCAGAGCATGAAGAAAAGAAATTATTGAAAACTCTGACGAAGCACCGTGCTGCTATTGGATATACTCTTGATGATCTTAAGGGCATTAGTCCCACTCTATGCCAGCATAAAATCAAAACTGATCCTGATTCCAAACCAGTTGCCGATCATCAACGCAGATTAAATCCTAAGATGAAAGAGGAGGTAAGAAAAGAAATACTAAAGCTCCTCGAAGCAGGTATTATCTATCTTGTTGCTCATAGTGATTGGGTAAGTCTGGTGCATTGCGTCCCTAAGGAGGGAGGTATTACCGTTTTCCCTAATATAAAGATGAATTGATCCCACAGAGAAGTGTTACTGGCTATAGGATGGTAATTGATTTTAGGAAATTGAATAAAGCCACTAGGAAAGATCATTACCCTTTGCCTTTTATTGACCAAATGCTGGAAAGATTGTCTAAACACACACACTTTTTCTTTCTAGATGGTTATTCTGGTTTCTACCAAATACCTGTTGCCCAATCTGATCAGGAGAAAACCACTTTCACCTGCCCTTTCGGTACCTTTGCTTATAGATGTATGCCTTTTGGTTTATGTAATGCACCTGCTACATTTCAAAGATGTATGATGGCTATATTCTCTGACTTTTGTGAAAAGATTGTTGAGGTTTTCATGGATGATTTCTCCGTTTACGGGTCTTCTTTTGATGATTGCTTGAGCAACCTTGATCGAGTTTTGCAGAGATGTAAAGATACCAACCTTGTCTTGAATTGGGAGAAGTGCCACTTTATGGTTAATGAAGGCATCGTCTTAGGACATAAAATTTCTGAAAGAGGTATTGAAGTTGATAAGGCTAACGTTGATGCGATCAAGAAAATGCCATGCCCTACAGACAGTAAAGGTATAAGAAGTTTCCTTGGTCATTCTGGTTTCTATAGAAGGTTCATTAAAGACTTCTCTAAGATTTTTAGGCCTCTTACCAATCTCTTGAAAAAATATATTCCTTTTGTTTTTGATTATGATTGTGAAGAAGCATTTGAAATACTTAAGAAGGCCTTGATAACTGCACCTATTGTTCAACCACCTGATTGGAACCTACCTTTTGAAATTATGTGTGATGCTAGTGATTATGTTGTTGGTTCTGTTCTAGGACAGAGTTGATAAGAAATTGAATGTTATTCATTATGCTAGTAAAACTCTAGACAGTGCCCAAAGAAACTATGCTACTACTGAAAAAGAATTTTTAGCAGTCGTGTTTGCATGTGATAAGTTTAGATCTTATATTGTTGATTCCAATGTTACTATTCACACTGATCATGCTGCTATTAAGTATCTAATGGAAAATAAAGATGTTAAACCTAGACTTATTAGATGGGTTCTCTTGCTACAAGAATTTGATTTGCATGTTGCTGATAGGAAGGGTGCTGAGAACCGTGTAGCAGATAACTTGTCTAGGTTGGAGAATGTTCTTGATGACCTACAACCTATTGATGATAGCTTTCTTGATGAACAATTGAATGTCATCAATGCTTCACGTAGTACACCTTGGTATGCTGATTATGCAAAATATATTGTTGCTAAATATATACCACCTAGTTTCACATACCAACAAAAGAAGAAATTCTTCTTTGATTTGAGACATTACTTTTGGGATGATCCTCACCTTTATAAAGAAGGAGTAGATGGTGTTATTAGACGTTGTGTACCTGAGCATGAACAGGGACAGATCCTACAGAAGTGTCACTCCGAGGCTTATGGAGGACACCATGCGGGAGATAGAACTGCACACAAGGTATTGCAATCCGGTTTTTATTGGCATACTCTCTTCAAGGATGCTCGTAAGTTTGTCTTGTCTTGTGATGAATGTCAAAGAATAGGTAATATCAGTATATGTCAGGAAATGCCTATGAATTATTCACTTGTCATTGAACCATTTGATGTTTGGGGTTTTGATTATATGGGACCTTTTCCAAAGTCTAACGGGTATACTCATATTCTAGTTGTTGTTGATTACATTACTATGTGGGTAGAAGCTATCCCAACTAGTAGTGCTGATCATAACACCTCTACTAAGATGCTTAAATAAGTTATTTTCCCTAGATTTGGAGTCCCTAGATACTTAATGACTGATGGTGGTTCACATTTTATTCATGGTGCTTTTCGTAAAACGCTTGCTAAGTATGATGTCAACCATAGAATTGCATCTCCTTATCATCCTCAGTCCAGTGGTCAAGTAGAGCTAAGTAATAGAGAAATTAAACTAATTCTGCAAAAGACTGTTAATAGGTCTAGAAAGAATTGGTCTAAGAAACTTGATGATGCATTGTGGGCTTATAGAACTGCTTATAAGAATCCCATGGGCATGTCTCCGTACAAAATGGTTTACGGTAAAGCATGTCATTTACCTCTTGAGCTAAAGCATAAGACTTATTGTGCAATCAGAGAGCTCAACTTTGATTTCAAACTTGCTGGTGAGAAGAGGTTATTTGACATTAGCTCACTTGATGAATGGAGAAGTCAGGCATATGAAAATGCCAAGTTGTTTAAAGAAAAGGTTAAGAGGTGGCATGATAAAAGGATACAAAAACGTGAGTTCAATGTAGGTGATTATGTCTTGCTATACAATTCTCGTTTAAGATTATTTGCAGGCAAGCTTCTCTCTAAATGGGAAGGTTCTTACATTGTCGAGGAAGTATATCGTTCCGGTGCCATCAAATCAACAATGCGGAATATATCAAGCATTATATCTCAAGTACTCCCATAAATTTCGAAAGCAATATAATTAATACCATAACTCCGGAGGAGTACATAACGGATATTTACCAGCTTGTTTCAGACTCCAAAAACGAAGAGGTATGTGATTCGGTAAGTAAAGCGACTCCAAAACTTTTCCAATAACAATTTTTCTTTGTTTTGGAATATTTAGAAAATTAGAAAAATTTAAAGTAGTCCGGAAAGCGCATGATATTTCCCGTTCTTCTTTTTCTTGTTGGGAGCTTTCCCGTGTAAATATTTTTCTTTTTCTTTGGGTCAAGGTAGAAGACCATGATAAAAATGATTAGTGGCTCTCATATGCATTTTTTTATCTATCAAAGAGCCTGTATTACTTTGTCTTCTCCTCTGAGTTTGCTTGCAGATTCCAGCTTAGTCCAATGCACGTACACTCTTATTATTATTCACATCATTCGGTCGTGCAAGTGAAAGGCAATAATGACGATATATGATGAAGTGACTGAGCCTGGAAAAGCTGGTATGAACTCGACCTATTTTGTTTTTGTAAATACGACTAGCTCATCGTTCCTAATTCAGCATTGTTATGAGAGAAACATGTTTGCAATGACAACTTAGAGATCATAGTTTCTGATGCCATGCTTAATTAGCTAGGAGCTTATGATGGTTTGTCTTGGATGCCAACATGAATTTCAAAATGATTGTAATGTAGTATGATTCAAGTGGCTTGACTTGGCACATGTTCACGCATGTAGTTGAAACAAAATCAACATAGCCTCTACGATATTCATGTTTATGGTGATTTATATCCTACTCATGCTTGCACTCAACATTGGTTAATTTCAATGCATATTGATGACTGTTGTTGCTCTCTAGTTGGTCGCTTCCCAGTCTTTTGCTAGCCTTCACTTGTACTAAGAGGGAATACTACTTGTGCATCCACTTCCATAAACCCAAAGTTGTTCCATATGAGTCCTCCATACCTACCTATATGCGGTATCTACCTGCCGTTCCAAGTAAATTTGCATGTGCCACTCTCTAAATCTTCAAATAATAATCTGTTTTCTATGCCCGAACCACTCATGTGGTGAAAAGGGCGGTCAGTATCTTCCATGCTAGGCGTGTTATCCTCGATACGTGTTTATTCACTATCACTCACGAGAAAGAGGCCGGTAATCCGAATGCCCAGTTCCATTCTCAAATCAAATCGAAAATATAATGGCAAACAAAACTCCCCTAGATTGTTGTTGGTATGGACGGCACCCGAGGATTCGGCTAGTCGTGGAGTGTGGTTGATCAGTGGGGGGGGAGTCAAAACTTCACTATTCTGTTTGGGAACCGCCTATAATATGTGTAGCATGGAAGATGGTGAAAACTCTTGGTCATCGCATTCACAATGAAAGCATGCCACCCAAAATTATTTATCTCTGTTTTAAAAGCTTGAGCTCTGGCACCTCTACAAATCAATGCTTCCCTCTACGAAGGGCCTATCTATTTACATTAGTATTGAGTCATCCTCTTCTTATAAAAGGCACCAATTAGAGAGCACCTCCATCATTTTTATGCTTTGCTATTAATTGATATTGAGTATGATTGTGACTGGATCTTCTTTGCCATGAATTACAATGTTCAACCAGCCCTTGGTCTTTGAAGGTGCTCTGCATTTATGTTTTGCGGTCTCAGAAAGGGATAGCGAGATACCATATGTTCATATTGTATCATGATTGTTTTGATTGAAGTGTTGACATTTGAAACTTATCATTATTGCTCGCTAGTTGATTATGCCATTGATATGAGTACACCATGAGACCTAAATGTTTTTGCTTATGTGGTTAGCTTATGATCTTGCTGAAAATCTGAATATGAGTTAGACATAATTGCAACAACAAGATCGAACAGATTTCGTAAAAGTTTTTATTTTGTCTCTTTCAGTTTGTCAACTTAATTGCTTGGGGACAAGCAAGGCTTTAAGAGGGAAAAGTCTAGAAGAACGCATCTCCACAAAGTTGGGCATCCGAAAGTGAACTCGGGGAAGAAGACATGTGAATTAACTCCCGAGTTGTAACTCAGGGAATTCATTGGGAGAAATAGGCGAGGGTGCAAAAGTTTTAAATTTGAACGCAACCATTCGATTTGTGATCATAAGGTGACAGGGGGGGTTCAGGGAAACGAGAAATTAAATATTGCGTGTTATAATAGAATAGATCATCCTTGGACAGTGGGTTGGTAATTACATACAAAGCCAAGTGCAAAAGGATACTTTGGAATCAAAGATGTGCACGAGAGTCAGGTTTCAATCCTGTGGAACTGTGGGTTATGGGCCCACCACGTGGATTAAGAGTAGGCAGAGTAGTAACAGCTTGGAAGGTCTTGGTAGCAATAAATGTCGGAGGATAGCCTATCAGTTATGTTGGAAAAAACATCGGTACCAAGGTCATGGGACGAATAGAACCATTTTCCTGCTCATTGATACGAGGCGGACCAATAGGCAAAGTTCCCATCCACCGGTGGCTACGAGATTGTTATCGACAATAGTAACATGGTCTTAGTGACAGAGTTGTGCACCGAGATTTTTTAACCTAAGTAGGGAACTACCACTGCTCAGATAATTTAGATTACAAGAAAGGGTAAACATGCCAATGGGAAGGAAAATGTGATTATCATATCAAACGAACCAATGGAAAGGAAAATGTGTTCACGCAGAAGTATTAGAGTATACCATTCTCAAGGAAAACAGAGCATGGTATACATCATAGGTCACTAAGTACATAACTATTTAGTCAAATTGGCAAGGAATGTATGATGTTTACCCATACAATGGTGTTTGGATAATTGATCAACAAATATTTAACATTGTGTTTCCAATGTTCTTGTTGACATTTGAAGTACCACATCTGTGCTTCGAGGTAGCATCAACATGCTCATCAGATAAAGGTTGGACTTTGGGTACAAAAAGAATCCATGAGAAAAAACTTATAAAATAAGCCATACAATTTCGTCATGGAAGAATGGCGGATCTTGCTGAATGATACGTCTCCAACGTATCTATAATTTTTTATGGTGCCATACTATTATCTTGTCAAACATTGGATGTTTTGCATGCATTTTATATCTTTTTGGGGACTAGCTTATTAACTCACTGCCAAGTGCCAATTCCTGTTTTTTCCATGTTTTTTAACTTTTTTAGAGGAGAATATCAAACGGAGTCCAAACGGAATAAAAGCTCCGAAAAGATTTTCTCCGGAACAGAAGATACGCACGGAGCTTGAGAACCAAGGCAAAGGGCACCAGGGGAGGCCACAAGCCCCCTAGCCGCGGCCTGGGGGCGCCTAGCAGGCTTGTGGGCCCCCCGTGGCTCCTTTGCCCTACTTCTTCCGCCTATAAATCCCCGAAAAATCTGAAACCACGGGGGAGAGCCACGAAAATACTTTTCTGCCGCCGCAAGCTTCTGTCTCCGCAAGATCCCATCTGGGGCACGTTCTGGTGCCCTGCCGGAGGGGGGATTCGGACACGGAGGGCTTCTTCATCAACACCGTTGCCTCTCCGATGATGCGTGAGTAGTTCACCACAGACCTTCGGGTCCATAGCTAGTAGCTAGATGGCTTCTTCTTTCTCTTGGATCTTCAATACAAAGTTCTCCATGATCTTCATGGAGATCTATCCAATGTAATCTTATTTTGCGGTGTGTTTGTCGAGATCTGATGAATTGTGGATTTATGATCAGATTATCTATGAATCTTATTTAAGTTTCTTCTGATCTCTTACATGCATGATTCATATCCTTGTAATTCTCTTCGAGTTGTGGGTTTTGTTTGGCCAACCTGATCTATGATTCTTGCAATGGGAGAAGTGCTTGGTTTTGGGTTCATACCATGCGATGACCTCACCCAGTGACAGAAGGGGTAGCGAGGCACGCATCGTGTTGTTGCCATCAAGGGTAAAAAGATGGGGTTTATATCTATTGCATGAATTTATCCCTCTACATCATGTCATCTTGCTTAAGGCATTACTCTGTTTGTCATGAACTCAATACACTAGATGCATGCTGGATAGCGGTCGATGTCTGGAGTAATAGTAGTAGATGCAGAAAGTATCTGTCTACTTGTCTTGGACGTGATGCATATATGTATGATCATTGCCTTAGATATCGTCATGACTTTGCGCGGTTCTATCAATTGCTCGACAGTAATTCGTTCACCCATTATAATTTTTGCTATCATGAGAGAAGCATCTAGTGAACATTATGGCCCCCGGGTCTACTTCACATCATATTTTCAGCCTTACACTTTTACTTTGTTGCGCTTTCCGCCTTCAGATCTCACCTTGCAATCAATTGTAAAGGGATTGACAACCCCTTTGTAGCATTGGGTGCAAGTTTGCTGTTTTTGCGCAGGTACGGTGGAGACTTGGCTTGATACTCCTACTAGATTGATACCTTGGTTCTCAAACCGAGGGAAATACTTACTGCTACTGTGCTGCATCACCCTTTCCTCTTCAAGGGAAAAACCAATGCAAGCTCAAGAGGTAGCAAGATGAATTTCTGGCGCCGTTGCCAGGGAGCATCAAGTGAAGCTTATCCAAGTAACTGTCGCAAACTCATCTCTTGCATTTGCTTTTTTGCCTCTCATTTTGCTCTCCCCCACTTCTGAAAAAACAAAAATTTACAAAAATATTTGCCTTTTTCGATCGCCCTTTTTCTTTCGCTTGCTTTCTCCCAGCTTGTGTGGGATAGTCTACCTGTCCCCATGTCTAGACCTACCGCTTCGAACGATACTCCCAAGAGCGAAGTTCTCAATTTCAAACAAAATGAGGAAGAAAACTTAAAGGATGCTTGGTATAGGATTTGCAATGCTCAGAGTAGATCTACTCGTAAGCAATCTACTACCGTCCTGCTTCGCAGCTTTTATGTGGGTATTTCCCCTTAGAATAGGTATGTTCTTGACACCATCGTAGGCGGAAATTTCTTGGGTAGCCATACTGTTGATTCTTATGGTGCTTTGATAAATTTGGTACGCTCACCCCCATTCATGGTTAATGGAACCACCTTAACTTTGGAACATGTGATGCGTAGGCTGGATATCATTGAAATTAAAGTTGCTACGATTGAACTCGTTGAGAATTTGGATAAAAAGATCCAGAATCAAATCACTCAGTACGGATCCAAGGTGGGAATGACTTTGAAAAATTTAAAGGAGAGGGAATCCACAGTTAATGAAAAACTAGGTCATGATTCCGCTAGGATTGGCAAACTAGAGGATGTTATAACCAACTTGGGTTCCGCTTTTGCCGCTGTGCAGAACACTCCAATTTTTGCCCACAATAAGGCCACCATGTCTGTTTTTGTTCCTAAAAATAGTGGTGAACCATATGGTAAGAGAGATGAAGACCTTAAGATGATGAGTGTTCACCCTACTTATGGTTTGAGTATCAAAGACGACGATACGTGATAATTTCGCCTTATGTCTAGCTAAGGGCGTTAAACAATAGCGCTTGTTGGGAGGCAACTCAATGAATTTACCTTTGATTTTTGCTTTCTGTTTTGTTGCGTCCACACCATCATAATTCTGTTATGATTGTGTTTTTTTTGTTTCTTTTTGTGTTTGAGCCAAGTAAAACCTTTATGACTAGTTTTGGTGATGGTTGTTTGATCATGCTCGAAAAAGACAGAAACTTTTCGCTCACGAAATTATTTTTCATTTTTATCCAGAAAGAGATTTTGAGTGGATTCTTTTTTCTGCAGGTTGATATGCCAATTTACCAAATTGTCGTAATATCTGAAATACCATAAGTATACGAAGTATACAGATTGCTACAGACTGGTCTGTTTTTGACTGATTCTGTTTTTGTTGTGTTGATTGGTTATTTTGATGAAACTATGGATAGTATCGGGGGGTACTAGCCATGGAAAAGTGAGAATACAGTAATCTAACACCAATATAAATATAAATCAAGTTTGCTACAGTACCTAAAGAGGTGGTAGTTTGTTTTCTTGTGATAATGTTATCACGAGTTTCTGTTTAAGTTTTGTGTTGTGAAGTTTTCAAGTTTTGGGTGATGTTCTCATGGACAAAGGGATAAAGAGTGGAAAGAGCTAAAGCTTGGGAATTCCCAAGGCATCCCAAGCCAAATTCAAGGACACCAAAAATCCTAAGCTTAGGGATGCCCCGGGAAGGCATCCCCTCTTTCGTCTTCAATCCATCGGTAACATTACTTGGAGCTATATTTTTATTCACCACATGATATGTGTTTTTGCTTGGAGCGTCGTGTATTATAGGAGTCTTTTATTTTTGTTGTGTCACAATCATACTTGCTTCACACCTTTTGAGAGAGACATGCACTCATCACGAATTTGCTAGAATACTCATTGAGCTTCGCTTATATCTTTTGAGTTAGGCAATTTAGCTCTCATGTGCTTCACTTATATCTTTTGAGCTAGATAAATTTGCTCTAAGTGCTTCACTTAGATCTTATTAGAGCACGGCGTTGTCATATTTTGCAGAAATAAGAACTCTCGATCTTCACTTATATCTTTTTGAGAGTGCTCTCTTTGAGTAGCTGGGTAGTTGGCTTGTGATATGAAAGTAGTCCTAAAGATGATAGGCATCCAAAGAGGATACAATAAAACTTCCATATTCATGTGCATTGATTAGTAAGGAGAAGTTTGATTCCTCACATTTAGTTTTGAGACATGGATTTAATAATATTAAGAGTCGTGTTAGTAGGGTGTTGTGAATCTAGAAAAACTTGTGTTGAAGTTAGTGATTCCCGTAACATGCATGTATGGTGAACTGCTATGTTAGGAAGTCGGAGCATAATTGATTTATTGATCGTCATCCTTTGTGTTGCAGTTGGGATCGCGCGATGGTTAAAACCTACCAATCCTTCCCCTAGGAGTATGCGTTTAGCACTTTGTTTCGATTACTAATAAAAACTTTCGCAATAAGTATGTGAGTTCTTCATGACTAATGTGAGTCCATGGTATAGATGCACTTTCACCTTCGACCATTGCTAGCCTCTCTAGTGCCGCGCAACTTTCGCCGGTGCACAAACCCACCATATACCTTCCTCAAAACAGCCACCATACCTACCTATTATGGCATTTTCATAGCCAATCCGAGATATATTGCCATGCAACTCCCACCGTTCCGTCTCATGACTTGTGCCGTCACTTTCATATTGCCATTGCATGATCGTAAGATAGCTAGCGAGATGTTTTAATGTCATACGCTTAGCTAGATCGTTGCACATCCCAGTACACTGACGGAGCCATTTTCTATAGAGTCATCATTGTCCTAAGAATTGAGCTGTGAGTAAATAAAGTGTGATGATCATCATTATTAGATCATTGTCCCATGTGAGTAAAAATGAAAAGAGGCCAAAGTTTCCCACAAAAAAATGAAAAAAAGAGGCCGAAGAGCCAAAAAGAGAGAGAGAGAGAAGGGACAATGCTACTATCTTTTTCCACACTTGTGCTTCACAATAGCACCATGTTCTTCATGATTGAGAGTCTCTTGTTTTGTCACCAACATATACTAGTGGGAATCTTCATTATGTAACTTGGCTTGTATATTCCAATGATGGGCTTCCTCAAAATTGCCCTAGGTCTTAGTGAGCAAGCAAGTTGGATGCACACCCACTAGTTCTCCTTTTGAGCTTTCACACACTTATAGCTCTAAGTGCATCCGTTGCATGGTAATCCCTACTCTTTCACATTGATATCTATTGATGGGCATCTCCATAGCCCTTTAATACACCGAGTCGATGTGACCATCTCCTCCCTTTTGCCTCACTACCTCCATCACACTCTATTCCACCTATAGTGCTATATCCATGGCTCACGCTCATGTATTGCGCGAGAGTTGAAAAAGGTTTGAGAAAGTAAGAGCGCGAAAATAATTACTTGGCCAATACCGGGGTTGTGCATGATTTAAATTCGTTGTGTGGGGATGATGGAGCATAGCCAGACTATATGATTTTGTAGGGATAACTTTCTTTGGCCTTGTTATTTCGAAAGTTCATGATTACCTTGCTAGTTTGCTTGAAGTATTATTGTTTTCGTGTCAATAGCAAACTATTTTTTTGAATCTTACGAATCTGAACATCCATGTCACATGAAAGAAGTTACAAAGGACAAATATGCTAGGTAGCATTCCACATCAGAAATTTAGTCTTTATCACTTCCCTACTCGAGGACGAGCAGGAGTTAAGCTTGGGCATGCTTGATACATCTCCAACGTATCTATAATTTTGATGGTTCCATGCTATTATCTTGTCAAACTTTGGATATTTTGTATGCATTTTATATCTTTTTTGGGAATAACTTATTAACACAGTGCAAAGTGTCAGTTCCTGTTTTTCCGTGTTTTTGACCTTTTTCAGAGGAGAATATCAAACGGAGTCCAAACAGAATAAAACCTCCGAAAATATTTTTTTCCAGAACAGAAGATACGCAGGGAGCTTGAGAACCAACACAAAGGGCACTAGGGGAGGCCACAAGCCCCCTAGCCGCGGCCTGGGGGCGCGCCTAGCAGGCTTGTGGGCCCCCCGTGGCTCCTTTGCCCTATTTCTTCCGCCTATAAATCCCCGAAAAATTTGAAACCACGGGGGAGAGCCACGAAAATACTTTTCCGCCGCCGCAAGCTTCTGTCTCCGCAAGATCCCATCTGGGGCATGTTCTGGTGCCCTGCCGGGGGGGATTCGGACACGGAGGGCTTCTTCATCAACACCATTGCCTCCCCGATGATGTGTGAGTAGTTCACCACAGACCATCGGGTCCATAGCTAGTAGCTAGATGGCTTCTTCTCTCTCTTGGATCTTCAATACAAAGTTCTCCATGATCTTCATGGAGATCTATCCGATGTAATCTTCTTTTGCGGTGTGTTTGTCGAGATCCGTTGAATTGTGGATTTATGATCAGATTATCTATGAATCTTATTTGAGTTTCTTCTTATCGATTATATGCATGATTTCATATCCTTGTAATTCTCTTCGAGTTGTAGGTTTTGTTTGGCCAACTTCATCTATGATTCTTGCAATGGGAGAAGTGCTTGGTTTTGGGTTCATACCATGCGGTGACCTCACCCAGTGACAGAAGGGGTAGCGAGGCACGCATCGTGTTGTTGCCATCAAGGGTAAAAAGATGGGGTTTATATCTATTGCATGAATTTATCCCTCTACATCATGTCATCTTGCTTAAGGCGTTACTCTGTTTGTCATGAACTCAATACACTAGATGCATGCTGGATAGCGGTCGATGTGTCGAGTAATCGTAGTAGATGCAGAAAGTATCGGTCCACTTGTCTCGGACGTGATGCCTATATGTATGATCATTACCTTAGATATCGTCATGACTTTGCACGGTTCTATCAATTGCTCGACCGTAATTTTTGCTATCATGAGAGAAGCCTCTAGTGAACACTATGGCCCCCGGGTCTACTTGACATCATGTTTTCAGCCTTACACTTTTACTTTGTTGCACTTTCCGCCTTCATATCTCACCTTGCAATCAATCATGAAGGGATTGACAACCCCTTTGTAGCGTTGGGTGCAAGTTTTCTGTTTTTGCGCACTTACGATGGAGACTTAGCTTGATACTCCTCTCGATTGATACCTTGGTTCTCAAACTGAGGGAAATACTTACTGCTACTGTGCTGCATCACCCTTTCCTCTTCAAGGGAAAAACCAACGCAAGCTCAAGAAGTAGCACTGAACAAGATACTATAACAATAGGTCCTCCGGCCACGTGTGCTATAAAAGACATCACCGTAGCGGGTTGCATAAAGACCAAAGTTATAATTATCGGGAAATGTTCCAACCATCATATCTGTCTGAGATTCAGATCTTACTGGTGTCAGGATACTGATAAGTCTCCATTGTATCTACTTTTCCAAAAGTCTTTTGCCCTTATTTTGGACACTAATTTGCATGATTTGAATGGAACTAACCCGGACTGATGCTGTTTTCAGGAGAATTGCCATGGTGTTGTTTTTGTGCAAAAATAAAAGTTCTCGGAATGACCTGGAAACTTACAAGGATTTTTTGTGGAATATATAAAAAATACAAGCGCAAGAATTACCAGAAGACACAGAGCCATGAGCCCACAAGCCCAGGAGGCGCCCCCTAGGTCGCGCCTAGCAGGCTTGTGGGGCCCACGTGGCTCCGCGGCCTCCAACTCCAAGTCTATATAGTCTATTTCGTCCCAGAAAAATGAAGGGAGGGATTTTGGGAAGAAACTCCGCCACCACGAGGCGTAACTTGAGCCAAACCAATCTAGAGCTCCGGCAGGACCGTCCTGCCGGGGAAACTTCCCTCTCGGAGGGGGAAATCGTCACCATCGTCATCACCAGCACTCCTCTCATCGGAGGGGACTCATCTCCATCAAAATCTTCATCAGAACCATCTCATCTCCAAACCCTAATTCATCTCTTGTAACCAATCTCCGTCTCACGACTCCGATTGGTACTTGTAAGGTTTCTAGTAGTGTTAATTACTCATTGTAGTTGATGCTAGTGGGTTTACTCGGTGGAAGATCATATGTTCAGATCCCTAATGCTATTCAATATCTATCTGATCATGAACATAATTATGCTTTGTGAGTAGTTACGTTTGTTCCTGAGGACATGGGATAAGTCTTGCTATAAGTAGTCATGTGAATTTGGTATTCGTTCGATATTTTGATGCGTTGTATGTTGTCTTTCCTCTAGTGGTGTTATGTGAACGTCGACTACATAACACTTCACCATTATTTGGGCCTAGAGGAAGGCATCGGGAAGTAATAAGTAGATGATGGGTTGCTAGAGTAACAGAAGCTTAAACCCTAGTTTATGCGTTGCTTCGTAAGGGGCTGATTTGGATCCACTAGTTTAATGCTATGGTTATTCTTTGTCTTAATTCTTATTTCGTAGTTGCGGATGCTCGCGAGAGGGGTTAATCATAAGTGGGATGTTTGTCCAAGTAAGGATAGCACCCAAGCACCGGTCCACCCACATATCAAACTATCAAAGTAGCGAACGCGAATCATATGAACATGATGAAAACTAGCTTCACAGAAATTCTCGTGTGTCCTCGGGAACGCTTTACCTCATATAAGAGTTCGTCCAGGCATGTCCCTTGCTACAAAATGGATTGGGCCATCTTGCTGCACCTATTTTACTATTGTTACTTGCTACTCACTACGAATTATCTTATCACACAACTATCTGTTACTGATAATTTCAGTGCCTGCAGAGAATACCTTGCTGAAAACCACTTGTCATTTCCTTCTGCTCCTCGTTGGGTTCGACACTCTTACTTGTCGAAAGTACTACGATAGATCCCCTACACTCGTGGGTCATCAGATACCTCAGGCGCAGTATGTGTGATAAGAAAAGGGGGCCACAAAAATTGACACATGATGATGCAAGATTCTCGGGATATGAACTACGAAAGCAAGTCTTGGATCATGAGTTGGATTGTAAGACACACGAACACAATGTCAGGACATTCGTGACCACATGGAAATCCTTCAATGGAAAGCAATCGAGTACGGGTTGGGAACCATCATTGAGGATAACAAAGTCCTTATGTAAGCCTGGATTAGCTCTTATGAAGGAACTTCTTTTCCTTGATCAACTCAGTTAGTGGGTTGGGGTGCTAAGAAAGTTATATGAAGTGTAGATAGCAAATCTTCAAAACATATAACACTCCGCACATGCATGAATGATTTGGGATGATCCCATAGTAAGCGAAAGAAAACTTCTCGTATTTACGGCGGCAAGAATGCACATGAACTTTGGGAAAACACTTCTTATATCGAACATA
This sequence comes from Hordeum vulgare subsp. vulgare, assembly GCF_904849725.1. NCBI lineage: Eukaryota > Viridiplantae > Streptophyta > Magnoliopsida > Poales > Poaceae > Hordeum > Hordeum vulgare. The sequence continues at coordinate 432,814,525 of NC_058522.1, read as the reverse complement.
TTCTTCATGAGCTAGGCAAAAAAATAATGCTTTCAAGAGCTTCATCATGAAACATGGAGAAGTTAAGGGTGTGGCCGATGTGATTAGCAATAATCCCTTCAGATTTTAATAGGGATGAATTTCCTAAATTATAAGAACAAGAAGATAGCATTTGTGAGACCAAATGATATGATGATGTAAGCTCGGGGAAACATCAACAATTAAACATTGATCGAATGGTGCACTCGTAGATACGGATACAGACTGATTAGCATGACCTATGCTAAATGGTGAGTCAACAACCAACACACTTAGAATGAAACTATCAATCATTTACTTCCATTCAATAGGGTTTCCAGAAGTATTGGAATCACACATTAGAGTTCACTTGCCGGTATTCCGGTCAAAAACAACATGGGGACCAAGAAATGCATGGTGATGGCGAGAAGTATCACTATATCAAGAATTCTTAAGAGGTGGATCAATTCTCATAGAAATCTTGACATAAAAGATGGTAATACTCCAAGGTAGAAGATAACATAAGCTGGATAGCAAGGAACTCAAGGGACAACACAAAACATGAACAAGTTTGTGTTGGAGGGAAGGCGAAAAGGTTTTCAATGATAACACAAATCATCGAGGGGCAATGCTGGTATTTCTCATCATGCATTTAATTGATATCCTGGAAGAGCTCAAAATACTCATGAAGATCATGACACATTTGTCGAGAAGTTTCATGAAGATGTAATCATTCAGCGATGTGGTCAAGCAAAGGAATGGTCAAGCAAAAGTTTAGCAGAACCACAGACGAGATGCAATATCAGAATTAGAGTTGCCTTTCAATACAAACCCTAAGAAAATGAAAACTTGGTGTAAGCTTAGTGCAATGCCGGAATTGTGTTCCGGGGATGAAGGACAAGGATAGCATGGTCAAGCTTTAGCATGACGATGATGATGTACCCTAATAGCTTGGAATGACATGATCAAGTACAAATTCATAAGCAAATAAGATTACTAAGAGTTGTTGGATCGCAACGATACTCGATTCAGTTATCGGTGTCCTTGAGCATCCAACAACTCAGAACACGAGGAAACTGGAATGAGCGAAATATCATAGTTGATGAGGAGCTCATCAATGATGCTCGCATACGGTAAAGAACTGAAACATAAACAGAGCATAATTAATCGCATGGCAAGCATATTTAAGTCTAACCCACTTCCTATCATAGGTATTTTGTGAGCAAACAAATTATGGGAACAAGAATCAATTAGCATAGGAAGGGAAAACAAGTATAACTTCAAAATTTCCACATAGAGAAGAAACTTGATATTATTGCAATATTTAAAAGCATATGTTCCTCTCCCATAGTAATTTTCAGTAGCATCATAAATAAATTCAACAATATAGCTATCATATAAAGCATTATTTTCGTGATCCACATGCATAAAAGTCTTTCAATCTTCCAAGGTAGTGGGATTAACATTAACTAAAGTCATGACCTATCCAAACCCACTTTTATCAAAAAAATCATAAGATTAAACACTCTCCAAATATGTGGGATTATTTTTACCTAAAGTTGGCACTATTCCAAACCCACTTTCGATATCATATCCGTCAAGAGTATTAAATAAATTATCAAGATCATAAGAAGCATTATCACCCCAAGCATGATCATTGCAACAAGTAGTGGTCATGGCAAACTCATCAAATATAGCATCCCCAAGATTGTGGGTTTGCATATCATTAGCACAATTGATATTAATAGAATTTATAACCATATCATTGCAGTCATGCTTTTCATTCAAGGAAACATCGTGAATCGCTTCATCACAATTTTCAGATTCACGAATCTCAAGCAAAACTTCATGGAGATAATCGAGTACACTCAACTCACTAGCAATTGGTTCATCATAATTGGATCTCTTGAAGAGATTAGAAAGTGGATGAGAATGCATATCAATAGATTTTTAGCAAGCAAATATGCAAGCAAATAGAAGGCACATAGTAACACAAGTAGATAGAAAGAGATCCGGCGAGAAAAAAGCGAATAAAATGGCAAATTGGTGAAGTGGGGGAGAGGAAAACGAGAGGCAAATAATGTAAATGCAAGAGATGAGTTTGTGATGGGTACTTGGTAGGCTTGATCTTGCTATGTATCCTCCGCGTCAATGGCGTCAAAAATTCTTCTTGCTACTTCTTGAGCTTGTGTTGGTTTTCCCTTGAAAAGAAAAGGGTGATGCAGCAAAGTAGATAAGTATTTCCCTCAGTTTGTTGAGAACCGCTACGGCAACAAAAGTCCTTCCCCGGCAATGGTGCCAGAAATCCTTCTGTCGTCTCCTGAGCTTGCGTTGGTTTTTTCCCTTGAAGAGGAAAGGGTGATGCAGCACAGGAGCAGTAAGTATTTCCCTCAGTTTGAGAACCAAGGTATCAATCCAGTAGGAGAATCTCGTCAAGTCCAGAGTACCTGCACAAACACAAAGAGCTTGCACCCAACGCTATAAAGGGGTTGTCAATCCCTTCAAGATTGATTGCAAAGTGAGATCTGAAGGCGGAAACTGCAACGAAGAAAAAGTGTAAGGCTGAAAATATGGTGTGGACTAGACCCGGGGGCCATAGTGTTCACTAGAGGCTTCTCTCAAAATAGCAAATATTATGGTGGGTGAACAAATTACTGTCGAGCAATTGATAGAACCGCGCAAAGTCATGATGATATCTAAGGCAATGATCATACATATAGGCATCACGTCCGAGACAAGTAGACCGATACTTTCCGCATCTACTACTATTACTCCACACATCAACCGCTATCCAGCATGCATCTAGTGTATTGAGTTCATGACGATCAAAGTAACGCCTTAAGCAAGATGACATGATGTAGAGGGATAATCTCAAACCAATGATGAAAACCCCATCTTTTTACCCTTGATGGCAACAACACGATGTGTGCCTCGCTACCCCTTCTGTCACTGGGTGAGGTCACCGCACGGTATGAACCCAAAACCAAGCACTTATCCCATTGCAAGAATCATAGATCTAGTTGGCCAAACCAAACCCACAACTCGAAGAGAATTACAAGGATACGAAATCATGCATAAGAGAGTTCAGAAGAAACTCAAATGAGATTCATAGATAATCTGACCATAAATCCACAATTCATCGGATCTCGACAAATACACCGCAAAAGAAGATTACATGAGATAGATCTCCATGAAGATCATGGAGAACTTTGTATTGAAGATCCAAGAGAGAGAAGAAGCCATCTAGCTACTAGCTATGGACCCGTAGGTCTATGCTGAACTACTCACGCATCATCGGAGAGGTCATGGTGTTGATGAAGAAGCCCTCTGTCGTGGTTTTGTCACGGCAGATGTCCTCGTGAAAGGACTTAGTACTGGAGCCATCGCACCTTGGTGGCGACTCAAAGGAGTTAAGCGGGATAAACACAGCGATTTACCCAGGTTCGGCCCCTCGTGAGGAGGTAAAGGCCTACGTCCTGCTTTGGTTTGTATTGATGTGGTTTCGATTACAAGGAGGGCGTAACTCGCCGAACCTAGCACTCGATGATTTCTAACCTGCCCTCTCCTCCCCTGGGACTCGCCTTTATATACAGGTCGAATCCCTAGGGTTTACAAGGGTGCTTTCCTTCCTACAAATCGTGACCCCTGTGGTCTCTAAGTCGCCGTCTTCCAAAGCTTGGAGACCTTCCAGAAATCATCAACCGTCATACGACCTTGATCCGGCCAGGACAAGGCCCAAATAATTGTTTGGGTGAATCGCCTGATTGGTAACCCGGCCCAACTAGGGCGGGTCATTAACAGGTAATATCCCCAACATTAGGCCCCAGATTGACTTGAACTTCTTTTTCACGCCAATATTTCCGCTTAGTTGAAGGCGATTCATTCCTCATTTTTCTTCATACGTCAGAATTTGCAACCCGCCATCTGGCACCGAAAACTCTTTAAGTCGCCAAACCGTTTCTTGTTGGCCTCTTCTTATCCCTCGATTTTCGAGAAGACTGACATAATCTCAACGGATCTTAGTGCATCGTTATCCCAAAATCTTCGAAACGTCTTTATAGCGAATCTTTTTATTCCCCAGCGGTTCCCGCTCACGGCGCCTCGATTCCAGCGCCCGCCTTGATAAATAGACGGGGGGGACAGAACTGGTGCTCCCCACCTAGCAGTCTCGTAAATCTCCTCCCCATTATCATAGCGAGGAAATCTCATCGACTCCCGAGGGCTCCGTCGCCGACCGTATCTTCCGTCTTCGCCCGAGAAGCTTCGGCGACGCCCATAGGCCTTCGCCGTCACCAAGCTTCGCACTGCAGCCGATCCGTCCGCCGCCATTGACCACCGCATCATCGTGGACCATCTCGTCGTTCGCCACGAACTCTACCGCCGTCGAAGATCTCTTCGCTCGACGGGACCTCCGTGCTTCTCCAACGACCTTCGTAGTCGTCGGCCTTCCTCGATCGAGAGCATCAGGTTAGGCCACCGCCCATTTAAGAATAGATCCAATCTTCATTTGAAGCTCCAGCACTGCCATGTTCTTGATGTTCTTCGCGAGCATGTGTTGCCTTTCCTGAACTGATTAGCACAAATGCCGATGAGATAACCAATGCTTCGAATATCTTCATTTATCCGCTCTTACTTGCGAACCTAGTATAACGTTTCATCAAGCGAAGGGCGTCACCTTGTCCTGGTAATAAATTGGTTGCGCCCAGCCATTTTTCTCATGTTTTTCCAGCCATCCAGTAGATCCATAATTTACCTACTGTTTTGCAAAAAGTTGTTTGTAGTCTTCACACTTTGATGTTTTGAACAAACGTCTCCATCATCCTTAGAACGTAGCTCCCGGGAATAGCCAGACTTCGTAAGTCGCCATAGCAACCCAACTCGGCTCTTGATATGGCGGGTCAAGTTTCCTTCTCAGTTCGTGAACAAATTACTTGGCGCGTTAGATGAACTTATTTCACCCCTTACAGTAGATGTTCAAGGCGTATAAATTCATACTTTACTTCTTTGTAGCATGGGCGCCGTTTTCAAAAGTGACTGGCTTCCTACCAAGGTCGATGACACCATACTAACAGACTATGTGAAAACGGGTAACTTGGACCCTCAGAATGTTATCGGCTGGCGTACCGGGTTCGGAGAAGATCTTCCCAACCCCAAAGAAGGGGAAATAGTCGTTGTCGTTGAACACCTGGAGCGAGGTTTTAAGCCGCCCGGATCGAAGTTTCTTAGAGATGCCATGGCTTTCATGAACGTCCGCCTCCAGGATTTGGGACCTAATTCCATAAGTAACTTATGCCAATTCCAAGTGTTATGTGAGGCTTATCTGCGGATTGAGCCCTGTGTCCCCTTATTTTGGCACTTTTTCCATCTGAATCACCAAACGGAATTTCACAATGGCCCCAGCCTGGAACTCGGCGGTGTCAATGTCCAGCGCCGCAGGGATAGCCCGTTTCCCTCACTCGCCATGCCCAGCCATCCCAAAGGTTGCGGCGAGTCTTGGTTCTACTGTCAAGAGACTTCTCGTGCAGGCGAAAACAAGCTTCTGGGCTACAGGAAAAATCGCCTTCCAACGAACTTCAAGCTTCCAGACAAGCTTACCGAGGAGGAGGAATCAGAATTCATCCCAGTACTGTCCGAGTTAAGATCCTTGACAAACAACGGCCTTACTGGGGTTGACCTAATCCACTGCTGGGTCGAATGGCGTATTCTCCCTCTGAGTCGCCGGGACGGTCTGATGTGCGAATTTGATGGCACCCTAGATCATCCTCAATGTTATTTCCATACGGCTTTAACAGAAAAGGACATCGTCACCATTGTGAAGAAGCCGACTGGCGAGCCTGCGGGAAAATGCGGCCAAATCGGCCTCAAGCCTTTCTGCAAAATTAACCCGGCGCCCAAGGTGAACAAATCTAACCCGCCTTTGGTCTTTACTTCTTATGCTTCATTTGCATTGTGATTTTTGTAACATATGCTATTTCAGAAAGGCGATAAATTTTGGTCCAAGAAACCCAAAAGGCCAGCCATGAAAAATGTTAAGCCGCCCTCAAAGAAAACCAAGGGCAAGGGCAAAGCTGCTGTGGCTGAGCCATCCGAAGTCGATGAATCTCAAGTCGGCGATGCACTTTCGGAGGTAAAAATCCATCTTCTTTTCACTCGCCAATTACTGTCGTTAATCTTTGTATTTATATTGTTGCCTCTCTTGAAATAGAATGAAGACAACGAAAGCCAGGAGGACTATGTTGAGGTAATTTCTGTTTCCTCCGATTCATCTCCTTCTCCACCTAAGCCGGCCAGGCGAATTTGTGGGAAGTTCCTTTCTCACACCCAAATGCTTATTTGGACCCAAATTTCCTACTAAAGAAAGCACAACATACTTCAAATCAGAAGACCTGAAGTCATTCCGGTGATCTGGTGTCCGTCTTACCAGCAACGAACAAGAGGAAACCAAATGAGGTATTTATGAATAACAATTCTTCATGTTTCTTTGGATCACATGTGTAACCCGCCTATATCTTTGACGTATAATTTTTGCAGAACTCTCCTCCTACATCTGGCGACTCAGTGATGTCGAGACTTCCGCCAATGATTCGAGTTCCTGGGTAAGTCTTTTGATAATCTTACTTTGAATTCTGAGGGTAATAAACTTTCAGTTCCTTAATGCACTTCTCCCTTCTTTTAGGGCACAGGCCAAGAAAAGGAAAACCAGCGGATCAACTCCTGTCACAACTTCAGAGCCCATCAAAGAATCAATGCCGATTCAGGACAACCCGGACCAAGGCGAGCCTGAAAATCAAATGGATCTTCCAGACTCGCCCAAGGAAGCAATGGATGCCCCTAAGTCGCCAAGTCCATTGATGACAACAGAAGACCCGGATGCTGTAGTTATTACTGGTACCGGCTTCACTAAGCCGGCGGCAACAGTTTTGTCAAGGCATGTGGCATCCTCCTCTGAAGCCATTCCTGAATCTGGAATCTCCAAGGCTAAGCTTTCTGAGTATGAAAATTTGGAGTTCAAGGAACTCTGCTCTGGTTTTGCAAGTCGCCTGGAGGCGAGCTATGAGATGGAGAAAAGCCTACTGCGGATATTAAAAAATAAACATGACGTAAGTTTTGTTATATTATATTACTCCCATTAACCCCCAAGGGCCAGGTCAACAGGAAAAAGATGAGTCGGGTCTTGACAAATTTAGAAAAAACTTTGTGACCAGTAACCCCCAAGGGCCGGGTCATCAGTAAAAAGATGAGCCAGATCTTGACAAATTTAGAACAAACTTTGCAACCAGTAACCCCCAAGGGCCGGGTCATCAGTAAAAAGATGAGCCGGGTCTTGATATTGTATAATTTCATCTGAAAAGAAAAAATTATACATTAGCCCCCAAGTGTCAGGGATATTGCTTGCAATTGTTCTGAGACTTGCCCCTTTTTTTGTACTTTCAACGGGAAACTCTTGCTTAGACTGAATCGACGCTTGGCGATTTAAAAAAGAACTTATATGGTCAGCAAGATGCCCGAGCTAAGTCGGAGGAGAAGTATCAATTGGTCTTGGCTGAACTGGAAAAACTCAAAGCTGATTTGAAAAGAACTCAAGCTGACCAAGATGCTGCCATAAAAAGAGCAGAGAAGGCTGAAGCCAGGCTGGCTACTGTGCAACAAGAATTGTTCGGCTTAAAGCGTCATATCTCAAACATGACGCAAGCCGTCTTTGGTAAACTTACTCAAACTTTTGGTCTTTTCTCCCCCCTTTTTTCTTTTTAACTAACTCTTATCGTAAGTCGCTGATTATCATGACCCCTTACTCAGGTCCGAGAGCCGCCAACCTTCAGGAAGATTGTGTGCTGATGCTAAAGGCGATTTATACGCTGACAGAGCAACTGTACACCGGCAGTGTATTAACTGTTAAAGCTGTGATGGGTGCCCAAGAGCCTATAACTTCCATAAAGAAGGTGCTTGGCTGCCTATCCACACTTCCCCCTCAGATTGGCGAGCTAACTCGGTCAGCCGCCCGAAAGGGTGTTCTGACTGCCTTGAGTCGCTGCTTGGCGTATGCTCCAGAGATCAACCCGAAAGAGGTAGCGACAGGCTTTCCTCAACTTAAAGACGACGGGTCAGAATTCGTTGAAGAGGACTATCAACGTGTTGTCAAGGACTCCCAACTGGCAGCAACCCAACTCGCAGCAAGTCTTGATTTATCAAAGTATCAGGCGGCTTATGACAGCAAAAACAAAAAGGTCAATCCGCCAACCTTTGTGATGACGAGCTTAACTCCTGGCGACCCAAGAACCCTTTTGACTTGGACGCAGACCTGGCATCAATCCTGACTGATGAAGATGACTTCGCAGCTCTGGCTAAGTGCAACTGGGTACTGGGCGATTTGCAAATTGAGGTCGGCCAAAGGTCGCAGCAAAATGATCCTAAGGCGCCAACAGAATAAACCTCGTCGATTTGGCCTGAGAGCCATGTAATAGGTCTTTTTCATAAGTCGATACTGTTTTTGTGATACTCTTCGAAAGAATCTTTATATCGCCCATAAGGCGAATTGAAATATTTGACCTGCCATTTGAGAATCCTTTATGATGCTTAATCCGCCATGGACGAAGTAATTCTGATCATCATCCTGACTTAAGCTTTGAAAACAACATATGTGAAACCAAATAAATGATAACAAATATTTTCAAGAGGAATCAGAAAGAAAAGTTTAAAACCCTCAAGGCTATGCCAAAAATAAAAACAGCAATTTCATCGGCTCATAATGTCGCGACAGGATGGGGCGAGTCAGAAAGCTCGAGCACACACCCAAAACGATGGTTTCGTCGGCTCATAAGGTCGCGACGGGATGGGGCGAGTCAGAGAGCTCGAGCACACACCCAAAATTATGGTTTCGTCGGCTCATAAGGTCGCGACAGGATGGGGCGAGTCAGAAAGCTCGAGCATACACCCAAAATTATGGTTTCGTCGGCTCATAAGGTCGCGACAGGATGGGGCGAGTCAGAAAGCTCGAGCACACACCCTAGAATGCAGGTTTCGTCGGCTCATAAGGTCGCGATAGGATGAGGCGAGTCAGAAAGCTCGAGCACACACCCTATAATGCAGGTTTCGTCGGCTCATAAGGTCGCGACAGGATGAGGCGAGTCAGAAGGCTCGAGCACACACCCTATAATGCAGGTTTCGTCGGCTCATAAGGTCGCGACAGGATGAGGCGAGTCAGAAAGCTTGAACACACACCCTAAAATGCAGATTCTGTCAGCTCATAAGGTCGCAACAGGATGACAAAAAAATTGTTCTTTTAATGAAGAAGCCCCCAAGTCAGTGAGTATATTCAACTTTATTGCTTTATAATGAAACTAAAAAACTTACAAAATGTAGAGCTTAAGAGCTCAAGTGTAATAAGGCCGCAGGTGGGCAATATTCCACGGGCGAATTGACTCAGCCTCCGTGGTTGGCCGGTTTGGCCAGAGATCCACCAAATAATAAGAGCCATTGCGGAGATTTTTACTGACGACGAACGGTCCTTCCCAAGGTGGTGACAACTTATGCATGCATGCACGATCTTGTATCAACCGAAGAACCAAGTCGCCTTCCTGAAAGGTCCGACTTTTAACCCGGCGGTCGTGGTAACACCGTAAATCCTGTTGATAGATAGCTGAACGGGCCGCAGCCAGGTCACGTGCCTCCTCTAAGGCATCCAAAGAATCTTGACGCGCCAGCTCATTGTCTTGTTCCACATATGCGGCGACTCTAGGTGAATCATGCCTTATATCAGTAGGAAGGACAGCCTCTGCTCCGTAGACCAGAAAGAAAGGGGTGAAACCCGTGGACCTGTTCGGGGTGGTCCGGATACTCCACAATACTGAAGGCAATTCTTCAACCCAACACCCTGGGGTTTTTTTCAGGGGAACCATGAGTCGGGGCTTAATCCCTCGCAAAACCTCCTGATTCGCCTGTTCTGCCTGCCTGTTAGATTGCGGGTGAGCGACTGCAGAAACATCAAGCCGGATATGTTCTCGACGACAAAACTCCTGCATCGCCCCTTGGGACAAGTTAGTACCATTATCTGTAATGATACTGTGCGGGTATCCAAACCGGAAAATCAACTTTTTCAAGAATTTGACCGATGTTTCGGCATCGCAAGCTCCAATAGGTTCCGCCTCAACCCACTTGGTGAACTTATCAACCGCCACTAGCAGATGGGTCTTCTTGTTAGAGGACATTTCAAAAGGGCCGACCATGTCCAGCCCCCAGACTGCAAAAGGCCAAGTGATGGGGATCATCCTTAATTCTTGAGCCGGCACATGAGCCTGCCGCCCATAACGTTGGCATCCTTCGCACCGACGAACTATATCTTCCGCATCTGCATGAGCTGTCAGCCAAAAGAAACCATGACGGAAAGCCTTTGATACCAAAGAGCGTGACCCGGCATGATGCCCACAATCTCCGGAATGAATGTCATTTAAGATTATGCATCCTTCCTCGGAGGAAACGCATCGCTGAAAAACTCCAGAGGCGCTCCGCTTATATAACTCGCCATTGATGATGACCATGGATTTGCTGCGCCGAATGATTTGGCAAGCCAAAACTTCGTCTGCTGGTAACTCACCCCAAGCGAGATAAGCCAGATAGGGAAGAACCCAATCCGGAGTGACATGGAGAGCCACCACGAGCTGGGACTCAGGATCTGGTATTGCCAATTCCTCCTCCGATGGTAGAATCACGGATGGTTCATGCAAGATATCCAGAAAAACATTAGGAGGAATCGGCTTTCTCTGGGAGCCAAGTCGTGAGAGGGCGTCAGCTGCCTCGTTGAGGCGCTGATCAATATGGTCCACCTGATAACCATGAAAATGACCCGCCACATCAGACACAGCTCGTCTGTAAGCCGCCATCAAGGGGTCCCGAGAATCCCAGGTACCTGAAACTTGCTGTGCCACCAAATCAGAGTCGCCAAAGCATCTGACTCGTGTTAGATTCATCTCCTTGGCGAGTCGCAAGCCGTGAAGCAAAGCTTCGTATTCTGCCGCATTGTTAGTGCACGAAAACATGAGTCGGAGAACGTAACAGAATTTATCTCCTTGAGGGGATACCAACACCACACCAGCCCCCGAGCCTTCCAGCTGCCTAGATCCATCAAAATAAATAGTCCAGTAAGTGAGATCAGGCCGGTCTTCCGGAGCGTGTAACTCCGTCCAGTCGTTGATGAAATCAACTAAGGCCTGGGACTTGATGGCTGTGCAGGGGGTATACTGTATGTGATGGGCCCCCAGTTCTATTGCCCACTTGGCAATCCGCCCTGTTGCCTCCCGATTCTGGATGATGTCCCCAAGGGGGGCAGAGCTAACCACTGTGATAGGGTGTTCTTGGAAATAATGCTTAAGTTTTCGACTCGCCATAAACACCCCATATACCAACTTCTGCCAGTGTGGGTAGCGCTGCTTGGAAAGAGTTAGCACCTCGCTGATAAAATATACCGGGCGTTGCACTGGGTATTCCTTCCCTTCCTCCTTTCTCTCAACGACCACTGCCACACTTACTGCTTTGGAATTTGCCCCGATATACAAAAGCATGGGCTCTTTTTCAGTCGGGGCGGCCAGGACTGGCGGGTTAACCAATTGGCGTTTCAGGGCTTCGAGCGCCTCGTCTGCCTCATTCGTCCAAACAAACTGATCGGATTTCCTCAATAACTGATAAAGAGGGATCGCCTTCTCCCCCAAGCGACTCACAAAACGACTTAGGGCCACAATGCGACCCGCCAGTCGTTGAACTTGATTAACGTTCGCCGGCTTTCCCAGGGATGTAACTGCTTCGATCTTGTCCGGGTTAGCTTCAATGCCGCGCTCCGATACCAGGAAACCCAGCAATTTCCCTGCAGGCACACCAAAAACACACTTGGTGGGATTTAACTTCATCTGATATACTCGTAGATTATCGAACGTTTCCTTGAGATCCTCTAGTAGCGTCTCCCCCTGGCGGGTTTTGATCACAATATCATCGACATAGGCATGGACGTTGCGACCGATTTGGTTGCGGAGGCAATTCTGGATGCAGCGTTGATAAGTCGCCCCCGCACTCTTGAGCCCAAAGGGCATGGACACATAACAAAAAGCCCCGAAGGGGGTTATAAAGGCTATTTTCTCTTGATCCTCCACGGCCATCTTGATTTGGTGATATCCTGAGTAGGCGTCCAAAAAACACAATCGTTCGCATCCTGCCACCGAGTCAATGATCTGGTCGATGCGGGGAAGAGCGAAGGGATCTTTTGGACAAGCTCTGTTGAGGTCTGTGTAGTCAATGCACATACAAAAAGTACCATTCTTCTTGAGTACCAAAACCGGGTTAGCCAGCCATTTGGGGTGAAAAACTTCCACGATGAACCCGGCGGCTAAAAGATGGGCAACTTCTTCTCCAATCCCTTTGCGCCGCTCCTCGTTAAATCTGCGAAGGTACTGCTGGATAGGTTTGCACTTTGGGTCAACATTAAGATGGTGCTCAGCGAATTCTCTCGGCACACCAGGCATGTCAGAAGGTTTCCATGCGAAGATGTCCCGATTCTCACGGATGAATTCGATGAGCGCGCTTTCCTATTTGGGTCCAGACCCGTCCCGATGGTGAACTGCTTGGATGAATCGCCAGGCACAAAATAAATTGTCTTAGTGTCGTCCATTCGCTTGAACTTGAGGGGCGACTCAGAATCTGTAGTCGGCTTCTTTAGGGGTGACATGTCCGCCGGGTCAACATTGGCCCGATGGTGTTTGAGCTCTTCCGCAGCACAGGCGACTTCCGCATAAGCCGCGTCCCCTTCTTCACATTCCTTTGCGATCCTTCTATCTCCATCAACCGTGATGGTTCCTTTAGGACCAGGCATTTTGAGCTTGAGGTAGACATAGCACGGGCGAGCCATGAAGCGAGCGTAAGTCGACCGCCCAAACAGCGCATGGTAGGGGCTTTTCAATTTTACAACCTCAAAGATCAGTAACTCCGACCTATAATTCTGCGCAGTTCCAAATGCCACTGTGAGCCTGACCCGGCCTATGGGATAAGCCGACTTGCCTGGGACGATTCCGTGGAAAACCGTGGTTGAAGGCATCAGGTCTTTTTCCAATAGGTTCATCCTTTGGAAAGTGTCAAAGTATAGGATATTGATGCTGCTGCCACCATCCATTAGCACTTTTGATAGGGTGTAACCCCCAACTTGGGGAGCCACGACCAACGCCAGATCGCCCGGGTTATCAACTCTCGGCGAGTGATCCTCCCTGCTCCACGTTATGGTTTGCTCAGACCAATGGAGGTATCTGGGAAGCGCCGGTTCAGATACACTGTAAGCCCGGTGACTCACCTTCTTATCACGCCTGCAAGCATTAGTGGTGAAAACATGATACTGCCCATTATTAACTATTTGGGGTTGCTGCGGAAGCCCCCATTATCGTCCTGACCCTACGGAGCCCCCTGTGGGGGTGGCTGCTGGAAGGCTCCTGGCGGGTTATACCGCCACTGGTGGTGCACCGGGTATTGGCCGCCGCCTGGCTGTGGGCCTCCCTGAGCCCCCTGTTCGGGAAAACCGCCGAAAGGGTTATCTCTTTGGTTGGGTGCGGCGAATTGCTCCTGGCGCTGGTCTGGGTCATCGTTTTGACTCTTCTTGATCGCCTCCGCCCGAAACTCTCGCATTACGAAGCAGTTTTCCCAAGAGTGAGTCGTCGGAGCGTCTGTCGTGGCGTGGTGCGGGCAAGGGACTTTGAGTAGCTCTTCGTCGTTATGCGGCCTCTTCCCGCTAAACCCCCTATTTTTCTTCTTGCCGTTGTTGGTGTTGGTGTTGGCGACTAAATCCGAGGGCTCTTCTTGCGGTCTTCGCTTGTTGTTGGTCCCTTGATTGTGGCGGTTACGTCCCTGGAACCGGGTATGATTCTTGGATGACTCGCCCTTCTTGGGCGAAATAACCTTACCGTCTTCACCAGGATCTTTGGTGTCATCGGCCTCAGCGTACCTAGTGAGGGTGTCCATCAGCTCTCCCATGTCTTGGACCTTTCGCTTGAGTCGCCCCAATTTTTGCACCAAGGGTTCGTAATGGCAATTTTTCTCGAGGATCAGCACAGCCTGAGCCGCCGTAATGCCATCTGACGAATGGATAATTTCTGCAACCCGCCGTGACCAATGGTGAGCCGACTCATCCGGGCGCTGAACACAGTGCTGTAGATCGACGATCGTCATCGGACGTTTGCAAGTTCCTCGGAAGTTTTTGATGAAACGCTCCTTTAACTCGGCCCAGGTCTGGATGGAGTTGGGAGGTAAGTTTTTCAATCAAGTACGTGCTGACCCCTCGAGCATCATTGTGAAGTATCTGGCGCAAACCGCCTCGTTCACATCGAGCATGTCCATGGCGATTTCATAACTCTCGATCCACGATGCCGGCTCAAGGTCCGGGGTGTAATTAGGCACCTTTCTTGGCCCCTTAAAATATTTGGGCATCCTTTCGTTACGAAGGGCGAGGGCCAAGCATGGTACTCCTACTCGCCCTCCGCCCCCGACGAGGGGGGCCGGGGCGTTTTGGACGTTTGGGAGATCCCGACCCGGCGGGTTCGGTTCAGGCGGGTTGTCCTGTGGGACGTGTCGTGGTCCGCTGTTTACGGCGGGCTGGTCCTCTGGCCAACTCCTGCTATAACTTGCTTGGGGTGGAATGCAACCTCTCGAGGCTATGTGAGAACTGAGCGTTTTGAACCACCGCCGTCTTCAACATCTCGATGGCGTTCCTTGCTTCTATCTCGGCAGGGGTGTTGCCGTGAATCGGAAGAGACTCCAGATGGCGAGTTGCGGCAAGCACGTTATCCATCGGGTTGGAAAAGTGGCCTTGAGGCGTCCGGAATCGGGGAATGTGATCCTCAACTGGCTGAGCTGGCGGGTTAGGCGGGCGGCCCGGTCCTCCCCCCGGGGCGGCTCCCGCCCCAGGGGTTCGTGGAGTGTCGAACAGGCGGGTCGGGTTGAGATCATGGGGCAGGCGACCCTGGTGTCTCCGCTGATGGACGGCGTCGGATGCGCGCTGCTGTCTTTCGAGCCGCCAGTTGTCAGTGCTTAAACGCATCCTTTCGGTCGTAATTTGAGCTTGCCGAGTCTCGATCCTGGCGGACTCTATCTCGACATCCCGATGAGCCTTTGCCACTGCCTCTCTGAGTTTCGCCAGTTCCGTGTTTATCTCCTCCTGGTTTTCTGGTGTGAGGGGAGTCGCCATTAGCCTTGTGATCTCCGCCGCTAAATCCACCAGGGTTGTGGCCGGGCTCCTGGACGTCTCGCCGGTTCCATCGCCTCCAGTAGGGTTTTGTGTGGGTTGAGTCGCCCCTGCCATGTAGATGGCGATCTGGCGGCGGGTCCATGGCCAGTGACAAGCCCCCAAGACAATCCTCATGCAGAGACCGGATTGAATCTGAGTCACCCATGGATGATTCGTCATCAGAGTTGACCGGTGTAGTTTGCTGAGTCGCCGAGCGCTCTGGCTCCTCCGATCCCTGCGTGAACCCCACAAAGACCTGGCGAGTCAGATTTGGCGTTATTACTGGGCGGACGTACCTGGCCGGCTCGACGATGTCGGTGGAGATGTCCAGCTCAGGCGCGGATGATCCAATCATGCCGATGAAGATGTTGATCTTGCCGAAGGGGACCATGTAACCAGATTCAATCGAAACCGCTTCAAGTCCCCATCGCTGGTTGTCGATGTAGGTTACCCCGCGGCGACTCCGAGTCATGAGCCCCGTCGCGTAACTCCCAAACCCTGGTAGGGATCCCTTTGAGAACTCAACTCCACCGTGCGTAGGCCCCACGGTGGGCGCCAACTGTCATGGTTTTGCAAAAAAGCTGTTTGTAGTCTTCACAATTTGATGTTTTGAACAAACATCTCCATCATCCTTAGAACGTAGCTCCCGGGAATAGCCAGACTTCGTAAGTCGCCATAGCAACCCAACTCGGCTCTTGATATGGCGGGTCAAGTTTCCTTCTCAGTTCGTGAACAAATTACTTGGCGCGTTAGATGAACTTATTTCACCCCTTACAGTAGATGTTCAAGGCATATAAATTCATACTTTACTTCTTTGTAGCATGGGCGCCGTTTTCAAAAGTGATTGGCTTCCTACCAAGGTCGATGACACCATACTAACAGACTATGTGAAAACGGGCAACTTGGACCCTCAGAATGTTATTGGCTGGCGTACCGGGTTCGGAGAATATCTTCCCAACCCCAAAGAAGGGGAAATAGTCGTTTTTGTTGCACACCTGGAGCGAGGTTTTAAGCCGCCCGGATCGAAGTTTCTTAGAGACGCCATGGCTTTCATGAACGTCCGCCTCCAAGATTTGGGACCTAATTCCATAAGTAACTTATGCCAATTCCAAGTGTTCTGTGAGGCTTATCTATGGATTGAGCCCTCTGTCCCCTTATTCTGGCACTTTTTCCATCTGAATCGCCAAACGCCAAACGGAATTTCACAATGGCCCCAGCCTGGAACTCGGCGGTGTCAATTTCCAGCGCCGCAAGGATAGCCCGTTTCCCTCACTCGCCATGCCCAGCCATCCCAAAGGTTGCGGCGAGTCTTGGTTCTACTGTCAAGAGACTTCTCGTGCAGGCGAAAACAAGCTTCTAGGCTACAGGAAAAATCGCCTTCCAACGAACTTCAAGCTTCCAGACAAGCTTACCGAGGAGGAGGAATCAGAATTCATCCCAGTACTGTCCGAGTTAAGATCCTTGACAAACAACGGCCTTACTGGGGTTGACCTATTCCGCTGCTGGGTCGAATGGCGTATTCTCCCTCTGAGTCGCCGGGACGGTCTGATGTGCGAATTTGATGGCACCCTAGAACCTAGGTAATATCCCCAACACCCTCCATATCCGCCCCCCCCCCTCCGGCAGGGCACCAGAACGTGCCCCAGATGGGATCTTGTGGAGACAGATGCTTGCGGCGGCGGAGAAGTACTTCCGATGATCTCCTGATTTTTTCTAGGATTTTAGGGAATTTATAGGAGAAAGTCCTAGGGCAGAGGTGGCCCAGGGGGCCCACAAGCCAGGGAGGTGTGGGCCCCCCTGGCCGCCGCTAGGGGGCTTGTGGGGCCCTGCAGTCCCCCTGCCCTCATTCTGAGGCTTCCCGATCTTTTCTATTTCGGAAAAAATCATTTTGGCAGTTTCGTTCCGTTTGGACTCCGTTCAATATCCTCCTGTGAAAGGGGTCAAAAACATGGAAAAAATAGGAACTAGCACTTGGCACTGAGTTAATAAGTTAGTCCCAAAAAATATATAAAAGGCATACAAAACATCCAAAGTTTCACAAGATAATAGCATGAAACCATCAAAAATTATAGATACGTTGGAGACGTATCAAGCATCCCCAAGCTCAACACCTGCTCGTCCTCGAGTAGGGAAGTGATAAAAACTGAATTTTTATGTTGAATGCTACCTAGCATAGTTGTCCTTTGCAACTTCTTTCATGTGACATGAATGTTCACATCCATAAGATTCAAAACAATAGTTTGCTATTGACATGAAAACAATAATACTTCAAGCAAACTAGCAAGGTAATCTTGAACTTTCAAAATAACAAGGCCAAGGAAAGTTATCCCTACAAAATCATATAGTCTGGCTATGCTCCATCATCCTCACACAACTAATGTAAATCATGCACAACCCCGGTATTGGCCAAGTAATTGTTTTCGCACTCTTACTTTCTCAAACCTTTTATAACTATCACGCAATACATGAGCATGATCCATGGATATAACACTATAGGTGGAATAGAGTGTGGTGGTGGTTGTGAGACAAAAAGGAGGAGATGGTCACATTGACTCGGCGTATCAAAGGGCTATGGAGATGCCCATTAATAGATATCAATGTGAATGGGTAGGGATTGCCCTACAAGGGATGCACTAGAGCTATAAGTATGTGAAAGCTCAAAAGGAGAACTAGTGGGTGTGCATCCAACTTGCTTGCTCACGAAGACAATTTTGAGGAAGCCCATCATTGGAATATACAAGCCAAGTTATATAATGAAGGTTCCCACTAGCATATGGTAGTGACAAAGCAAGAAGCTCTCAATCATGAAGAACATGGTGCTATTAGGAAGCACAAGTGTGGAAAAGATAGTAGCATTGTCCCTTCTGTGTTTTTCTCTCCTTTTTTATTTTATTTTTATTTGGGATCTTGGGCCTCTTTTTTCCTTTTTTTTTATTTGGGCTCTTTGGCCTCTTTTTTTTATTTCCTCACATGGGACAATGCTCCAATAATGATGATCATCACACTTTTATTTACTCACAGCTCAAAGCTTAGAACGATGACGACTCTATAGGAAATGCCTCCGGCAGTGTACCGGGATGTGCAACGATCTAGCTTTGTGTATGACGTTGAAACATCTCGCTAGCTAGCTTACGATCATGCAATGGCAATATGAGAGTGACGGCACAAGTCATGAGATGGAACGGTGGGAGTTGCATGGCAATATATCTCGGAATGGCTATGAAAATTCCATAGTAGGTAGGTATGGTGGCTGTTTTAGGAAGGCATATGGTGGGTTTGTACACCGGCGAGAATTTCGCGGCACTAGAGAGGCTAGAAATGGTGGAAAGTGAAAGTGCATCTATACCATGGACTCACATTAGTCATGAAGAACTCACATACTTGTTGCGGAAGTTTTTACTAGTAATCGAAACAAAGTGCTAAACGCATACTCCTAGGGGAAGGGTTGGTAGGTGTTAACCATCGCGTGATCCCGACCTCAACACAAAGGATAACAATCAATAGATCAATTATGCTCTGACTTCCTAACATAGCGGTTCACCATACGTGCATGCTACGGGAATCACTAACTTCAACACAAGTATTTCTAGATTCACAACAGCCTACTAACATAACTCTTAATATTACCAAATCCACGTCTCAAAATTAATTGAGATGAATCAAAACTTCTCTTTCTACTCAATACACATGAAGATGGAGGTTTTTGTATCCTCTTTGGGTACCTATCACCTTTGGAACTACTTTCATAGCATAAGACAACTACCAAGTCACGCACCGCCGTTCTCTAAAAGATATAAGTGAAGCACATAGAGCAAAATTATCTAGCTCAAAAGATATAAGTGAAGCACTATGAGCATTCTAGCAAAATCACGATGAGTGCATGTCTCTCTCTCTCTCAAAAAGTTGTGCAGCAAGGATGATTGTGACACAACAAAAAGAAAAGACTCCTAAGATACAAGACGCTCCAAGCAAAACACATATCATGTGGTGAATAAAAATATAGCTCCAAGTAATGTTACCGATGGATTGAAGACGAAAGAGGGGATGCCTTCCCGGGGCATCCCCAAGCTTAGGCTTTTTGGTGTCCTTGAATTTAGCTTGGGATGCCTTGGGCATCCCCAAGCTTGAGCTCTTTCCACTCCTTATCTATTTGTCCATGAGAACATCACCCAAAACTTGAAAACTTCACAACACAAAACTTAAACAGAAACTCGTGATAACATTAGCACAAGAAAACAAACTACCACCTCTTTAGGTACTGTAGCAATCTTGATTTCTATTTATATTGGTGTTGGGATACTGTATTCTCACTTTTCCATGGCTAGTACCACCACCCCCCCCCCCCCCGATACTATCCATAGTTTCATCAAAACAAGCAACCAACTCAACAAAAACAGAATCTATCAAAAACAGACCAGTCTATAGCAATCTGTATACTTCGTATACTTCTGGTACCTCAAAAATTCTGAAAAATTACGACTGCCTGGGAAAAAGGCATATCAACCAGCAGAAAAAAGAATCAACTCAAAATCTCTTTCTCAATAAAAATGAAAAATCATCTCGTGAGCGAAAAGTTTCTGTATTTTTCCAGCAGGATTAAACAACCATCACCAAGACTAGTCATAAAGGTTTTGCTTGGCTCAAACACAAAGAGAAACACAAAAAACACAATCACAACAGAATTATGATGGTGTGGACGCAACAAAACAGAAAGGAAAAGATAAATTCATTGGGTTGCCTCCCAACAAGCGCTATTGTTTAACGTCCTTAGCTAGGCATAAAAGCGATAGAATCACGTATCGTCGTCTTTGGTGCTCAAACCATAAGTGGCCCTCATCATGGATCCATAAGGCAATCTTATTTTCTTTCTAGGAAAATGCTCCATGCCCTTCTTTAAAGGAAATTTAAATCTAATATTCCATTCCTTCATATCGATGATAGCACCGATAGTCCTTAGGAAAGGTCTACCAAGAATAATAGGGCATGTAGGATTGCAATCAATGCTAAGCACAATGAAATCCACGGGTAGATAGTTCCTATTTGCAATAATAAGAACATCATTCATCCTTCCCATGGGTTTCTTGAGAGTAGAATCCGCAAGATGCAAATTAAGAGAACACTCTTCAATCTCATTAAAACCCAGAACATCACATAAAGACTTTGGAATCGCGGAATCACTAGCACTCAAATCACACAAAGCATTGCATTCATAGTATTTGATTTTGATTTTGATAGTAGGTTCCCACTCATCATGAAGATTTCAAGGGATAGACACTTCCAATTCAAGTTTCTCTTGAAGAGATTTTATCATAGCTTCGACGATATGATCGGTAAAGGCCTTGTTTTGGCTATAAGCGTGTGGAGAGTATAGCATGATTGCATAAAGGAAATGCATTCAATCAAGGAGCAACTATCATAATTGAATTCCGTGAAATCCAAAGTAGTAATTTCATTACTACTCAAAGTTTTAATATCTTCTACTCCACTTTCAATGCTTTTAGCATCAAGATAGATGGACTCTGAACCATTGGGGCGCTTTTCAATCAAAGTGGATTCATATCCAGCCCCATCATCATTGGGTTTGACACAAGAAAACAAAGATTCAATGGGAGTCACACCAAGCACTTTAAGATCTTCGTGATTCTTATCACGAGAACACGCCTTTTTAAGCCATTAATGTCTAGCAAGAATTTCGGAGGTTCTTTCTTTGCTCTCAATCATGGAAACGCGCATAGCTTTCAAAGTTTCATCCATATTGATCTTGGGAGGAGTACATCTAACTTTCAACGCATCAATATCACTAGACATTCTATCAACGCTCTTAGCCAAATCGTCAACTTTGAGTAGTTTTTCCTCTATGGACGCATTGAAAATCTTTTGCGAGTTGATAAAATCTTTGATATTACTCTCTAGATCAGAGGGTAATCTATTGTAATTTCCATGAGTATTGTTGTAGGAGTTGCCAAAGTTATTAGAGGGGTTACTAGGAAAAGGCCTAGGAACATAGTTTCCTCTAAAAGCATTGTTCTTGCCAAAATTATTCCTACCAACAAAATTAACGTCCAAGCTAGCGTTACTACTCTCAATCAAAGAAGACAAGGGCATATCATTAGGATCTAAAGGAGCACTTCTAATAGCAAGCAAGTTCATTAACTCATCCATCTTAGCACTCAACGAGTTAATTTCTTCTATAGCGTGTACCTTCTTACTAGTAGGTGACCTTTCAGTGTGCCACTGAGAGTAGTTCGTCGTGATATTTTCTAGGAGTTTTGTGGCTTCTCCTAACGTGATTTCCATGAACGTTCCACCTGAGCCGGAGTCAAAGATATTTCTAGAAGCGAAATTCAAGCCAGCGTAGAAGATTTGTATAATCATCCAAAGACTCAAGCCATGAGCAGCACAATTTCTAATCATTAATTTTATTCTCTCCCAAGCTTGTGCAACATGTTCATGATCAAGTTGCTTGAAATTCATGATATCATTACGGAGAGAGATGATCTTAGCCCGCGGAAAATACTTGTATATATAAGCATCTTTGCACTTATCCCAAGAATCGATACTATTTTTGGGCAAAGAAGAAAACCAAGTTTTTGCGCGATCTCGCAACGAGAAAGGAAAAGGCTTCAATTTAATCACGTCATTATCCACATCTCTTTTCTGTTGCATATCGCAAAGCTCAATGAAGGTATTGAGATGGGATGCGGCATCTTCACTAGGAAGGCCAGAGAATTGCTCTTTCATAACAAGATTCAGCAAAGCGGCATTGATTTCGTATGACTCCACACTAGTGGCGGGAGCAATCGGAGTACTAATAAAATCATTATTATTAGTATTCTAGAAGTCACAAATCTTGGTATTTTCGTTCATGGTGACTTCAGCAAGCAGGCAAGCACACGAGCAAACAAAAAGCAGGCGATAAAAAGGGCAAACAAAAAGGCGAACGAAAAGGCGAACGAAAAAGGCAAATTGGTGAAGTGGGGGAGAGGAAAACGAGAGGCAACTGGGAAACATAGTAAATGCAAGAGATGAGTTTGCGACACTTACTTGGATGAGTTCTTGACTTGATCTTCCTCCCTGGCAACGGCGCCAGAAATTCTTCTGCTGCGGTAACAAAAGTCCTTCCCTGGCGCGTAGGAATTCTTCTTATTACTTCTCTGGTTTGCGTCGGTTTTTCCCTTGAAGAGGAAAGGGTGATGCAGTAGAGGAGTAGTAAGTATTTCCTTAGTTTGAGAACCAAGGTATCGAACCAAAAGGAGGGCCTCGTCAAGTCCAAAGTACCTGCGCAAAATCAAACAAGCTTGCACCCAACGCTTCAAAGGGGTTGTCCATCCCTTCAAGATTGTTTGCAAAAGTGAGATCTGAAGGCGAAAAGTGCAACGAAGTGAAAAGTGTAAGGCTGAAAATATGGTGTGGAGTAGACCCTGGGGGCCATAGTGTTCACTAGAGGCTTCTCTCAAAATAGCAAATATTATGGTGGGTGAACAAATTACTGTCGAGCAATTGATAGAACCGCGCAAAGTCATGAAGATATCTAAGGCAATGATCTAGCATATAGGCATCACGTCCGAGACAAGTAGACCGATACTTTCTGCATCTACTACTATTACTCCACATATCGACCGCTATCCAGCATGCATCTAGTGTATTGAGTTCATGCCGAACAGAGTAACGCTTTAAGCCAGATGACATGATGTAGAGGGATAATCTCAAACCAATGATGAATACCCCATCTTTTTACCCTTGATGGAAACAACACGATACATGCCTCGCTACACCTTCTGTCACTGGGTGAGGTCACCGCACGGTATGAACCCAAAACCAAGCACTTCTCCCATTGCAAGAATCATAGATCTAGTTGGCCAAACAAAACCCACAACTCGAAGAGAATTACAAGGATATGAAATCATGCATAAGAGAGATCAGAAGAAACTCAAATAAGATTCATAGATAATTTGATCATAAATCCACAGTTCATCGGATCTCGACAAACACACCGCAATAGAAGATTACATCGGATAGATCTCCATGAAGATCATGGAGAACTTTGTATTGAAGATCCAAGAGAGAGAAGAAGCCATCTAGTTACTAGCTATGGACCCGTAGGTCTATGGTGAACTACTCACGCATCATGGGAGAGGTCATGGTGTTGATGGAGAAGCCTTCTGTGTCTGAATCCCCCCTCCGGCAGGGCACTAGGACGTGCCCCAGATGGGATCTTGCGGAGACAGAAGCTTGCGGCGGCGGAAAAGTGATTACGATGCTCCCTTGATTTTTTGGGGAATATTTGGGAATTTATAGGCGCAAGATCTAGGTCAGGGGACCTCCATAGGGCCCACAAGCCTGCATGGCGTGCCCCGCCTGGCCGCGGGGTGGGGGCTTGTGGGGCCCCTGGGGCTCTTCTGGCTTAGCCCCCAAGCTCTCCGATCTTCTTCCATTCCAGAAAAAATCTTTTCGGGGATTTTCTTCCGTTTGGACTCTGTTTCAAAATCTCGTGTGAACGGGGTCAAAAACATGGAAAAAATAGGAACTGGCACTTGGCACTGAGTTAATAAGTTAGTCCCAGAAAATAAATAAAAGGCATGCAAAACATCGAAAGTTTGACAAGATAATAGCATGAAACCATCAAAAATTATAGATACGTTGGAGACGTATCACGCCCCCTCCTGGTAAAAACTCGGAACCCATTCGTCACTCCCGGTACACTGCCGGCAATTCCCAAAATCTTTCCGGAGGCCAAATGAAACAATCCTATATATCAATCTTAGTTTCCGGACCATTCCGGAAACCCTTGTGACGTCCGTGATCTCATACAGGACTCCGAACAAACCTTCGGTCACCAACACCTATAACTCAACTATACCGAAACGTCACCGAACATTAAGTGTGCAGACCCTGCGGGTTTGAGAACTATGCAGACATGACCTGAGACACTCCCCAGTCAATATCCAATAGAGGGACCTGGATGTCCATATTGGATCCTACATATTCTACGAAGATCTTATCGGATGAACCTTTGTGCCAAGGAATCATATAATCATGTATACCATTCCCTTTGTCCTTCGGTATGTTACTTGCCCGAGATTTGATCGTCGGTATCCCTATACCTATTTCAATCTCGTTACCGGCAAGTCTCTTTACTAGTTCCGTAATACAAGATCCCGTGACTAACACTTTGGCACATTGCTTGCAAGGCTTATTTGTGATGTTGTATTACCGAGTGGGCCCTGAGATACCTCTCCGTCACACGAAGTGACAAATCCCAATCTTGATCTATGCTAACTCAACGGACACCTTTGGAGATACCTGCAGAGCACCTTTATAGTCACCCAGTAACGTTGCAAAGTTTGATACACACAAGGTATTCCTCCGGTGTTAGTGAGTTACATGATCTCATGGTCATAGGAATGAATACTTGACACGCATAAAACCATAGCAACAAAATGATACAATCACATGTTACGTTCATAGTTTGGGTCTTGTCGATCACATCATAGTTTGGGTCCAGTCATCAAGTGAGAACACTTCCATATGGTCAAAAAACCTTAACCATCCTTGATCAACTGGCTAGTCAACTAGAGGCTTACTACGGACATATTTTTGTCTATATATCCACACATGCATTTATGTTTTCATTCAATACAATTATAGCATGGATAATAAACGATTATCTTGAAACAGGAAATATAATAATAACTAATTTATCATTGCCTCTAGGGCATATTTCCAACAGTCTCCCACTTGCACTAGAGTCAATAATCTAGTCTCACATCGCTATGCGATTTACAGTGGAATGAATCTAACACACATACAGTTCTGGTGTTGATCATGCTTCGCTCGTGGAAGAGGTTTAGTCAGCGGATCTGCAACATTCAGATTCGTGTGCACTTTGCAGATATTTACATCCTCTCCTTCGACATAGTCGCGGATGAGGTTGAAGCGTCGTTTGATGTGTCTGGTCTTCTTGTGAAACCTTGGTTCCTTGGCTATAGCAATGGCACCAACGTTGTCACAGAACAGAGTTATTGGATTTAGTGCGCTCGGCACAACTCCAAGATCCGTCAAGAACTGCTTCATCCAGACACCCTCCTTAGCAGCCTCC
Organism: Hordeum vulgare subsp. vulgare; assembly: GCF_904849725.1. Lineage (NCBI taxonomy): Eukaryota > Viridiplantae > Streptophyta > Magnoliopsida > Poales > Poaceae > Hordeum > Hordeum vulgare. The sequence goes on along the minus strand of NC_058522.1, from coordinate 432,789,182 downwards.
AAGACAGCCATGTACTCCGCTTCACATGTAGAATCTGCTATGATGCTTTGCTTGGAACTGCACCAGCTTACCGCACCCCCATTGAGAATAAATACGTGTCTAGTTTGAGAGTTAGTTTCATCCGGATCAGTGTCAAAGCTTGCATCGACGTAAACCTTTACGACGAGCTCTTCGTCACCAACATAAATGAGAAACATTTCCTTAATCCTTTTGAGGTACTTCAGAATATTCTTGACCGCCTGCTGACGTGCAACTATTCCTGACTTGATGCCTCCACGGCAACGGAGACAGAGAAGAGCTGCTTCCAGTTGCTCAACAATTAGAAATTGTCTTGCAATAGCCCACCAGCGCGTGGGATCGCGGCAGTTTTCGAGGGTAGAGTATTCAACCCAAATTTGTTGGTTCGCGCGACGGGAAGTGAAAGAATATTCTCAAGTATTAAGAGCTGAATGTGTCAGATTCAACCACACCTGAAAGATTAGTGTCTGCAAGCAAAGTATCAGTAACAAAGTAGTATAATAGCAACGGTGCCAGAAACGATCTATTGACGACAGACTATTCCTAACTGTTGTATCAATGGCGCCAGTAAGTTGCCCGTGGACGGGAAATATTCTTTCCCGTCAACGGTGCCAGAAGAAGTATTGTAGCAGGTAGCAACAGTGTAACGAGTTACAGCAATGGCAAGTAGCAGCAGTAGCAAGTAACTGCAACAGCAAGTAACAGTAGTAGCAATAGTAGTGGCAGCAGCAGCAGGACAAAGCAAGTAATAGTGGCAGCAAGTAACAGTAGCAGTGACAGTAGTAACAGCAGCAGAGCAAAGCAAATAACAGCAGCAGAGCGAAACAAGTAACAGCAGCAGTGGGACAAACTCGTAGGCAATGGATCGGTGATTTGTTTGGATGACATTCATCATGCAACAGTTATAACACGGAGAGATATGTGGCTAGCTCCCGTTCGTCAATGTGATGTAGGCATGCATTCCGTGTGTCATCATACGTGCTTAGGGAAAAGAAATTGCATGACATCTATTGTCCATCCCTCCCGTGGCAGCGGGGTCCAAATGGATACTACGGGATATTAAGGTTCTCCTTTTAATAAAGAACCGGACCAACGCATTAGCACTTGGTGAACACATGAACTGGTCAAACTATGGTCATCACCGGGAGTGGTTCCGGTTATTGTCACTCCGGGGTTGCCGGATGATAACACATAGTTGGTAACTACAACTTGCAAGATCGGATCTCAAACACACATATATTGGTGACAACATAATAATTTCAGATCTGAAATCATGGCACTCGGGCCCTAGTGACAAGCATTAAGCATGGCAAAGTAGTAGCAACATCAATCTCAGAACATAGTGGATACTAGGGATACATCCCCGTCAAAACTAACTCGAATACATGATAGATCTCATCCTACTCATCATCGCCCAGCGAGCCTACGAATAGATTACTCACGGACAATGAAGAGCTTCATGGAATTGGAGAGGGAAGAAGGTTGATGATGACGATGGCGACGATCTCCTTGATCTGGAGCCCAAACCGAACTCCAGATCTGCCCTCCAGGTGAAGAACAGGATATGACGGCGCCTCCATGTTGCAAAGCGATGAAATCTTCTCCCATGATTTTTTTCGGGACGAAAGGGAATAAATTGAGCTGGAGTTGGGGGAGGCAGAGCCACGTGGGCCCCACAAGCTTGGTAGCCGCGGCGAGGGGAGGCCGCGGCGTCAGGGCTTGGGGCCCACTGGCCAGTTGCTACTGCGACAACAGACCTTCCCTGGTACGGCTACGCCTTTAGGGACTTCCTTGGAAAATATACAAAGGATCTCCGTGCGGCCTTGGAGCCTTGCGTTGGTGTTCCCTTGAAGAAGAAAGGGTGATGTAGCACAGCGGCGGTAAGTATTTCCCTCAGTTTTGAGAACCAAGGTATCGAACCAATGGAAGATCTCGTCAAGTCTCAAGTACCTGCACAAACACAAAGAGCTTGCACCCAACGCTATGAAGGGGTTTTCAATCCCTTATAGATTGTTTGCAAAGTGAGAACTGAAAGCAACAAAGTAAACAAGCAAAGTAAAAGTGAAAGTGGAAACGACAGTTGTGAATAGACCCGGGGGCTGTAGTGTTCACTAGTGGCTTCTCTCATGAAACCAAGTAGACGGTGGGTGAACGAATTACTGTCGAGCAATTTACAGAACCGCGCAAAGTCGTGACGTTATCTAAGGCAATGATTATATCTATAGGCATCACGTCCAAAACAAGTAGACCGATACTTTCTGCATCTACTACTATTACTCCACACGTCGACCGCTATCCAGCATGCATCTAGTGTATTAAGTCCAAAAGAACAGAGTAACGCCTTAAGCAAGATGACATGATGTAGATGGACAATCTCATATCTACGATAAAAGCCCATCTTGTTACCCTTGATGGCAACAACATGATGCGTGCCTTGCTGCCCCTTCTGTCACTAGGAAAGGTCACCACACGGTATGAACCCAAAACCAAGCACTTCTCCCATTGCAAGAATCATAGATCTAGTTGGCCAAACAAAACCCAAGACTCGGAGATACTTACAAGGATATCAAATCATGCATATAAGAAATCAGCAAAGACTCAAATATAATTCATAGATAATCTGATCACAAATCCACAATTCATCGGATCTCGACAAACACACCGCCAAAGAGGATTACATCGGATAGATCTCCATGAAGATCATGGAGAACTTTGTATTGAAGATCCAAGAGAGATAAGAAGCCATCTAGCTACTAACTACGGGCCCGTAGGTCTGAAGTGGACTACTCACGAGTCATTGGAGAGGCGATGATGTTGATGTAGAAGCCCTCCAACTCCAAAGTCCCCTCCGGCAGGGCACCGGGAAGGGTCTCCAGATGAGATCTCGCGGAAACGGAAGCTTGCGGCGGCGGAAAAGTGTTTTCGTGGATGCCCTGATTTTTTCTGGATTTTTAGGGAATTTATAGGCCAAAGACCTAGGGCAGGGGAGCGCCAGGGGGGCACAAGCTTGGTTGCCGCGGCCTCCCACCCTGGTCGTGGCCACAAGGCTTGTGGGCCCCCTGTGGGCCCACTGCCTTTGCCCTCAAGCCTCCCGATCTTCTTCCATTCTAGAAAAATTTATTTCGGGTATTTTATTCCGTTTGGACTCCGTTCCAAAATCAGATCTGAAAAGAGTCAAAAACACAGAAAAAACAGGAACTCGCACTTGGCACAGAATTAATAAGTTAGTCCCAAAAAAAATATAAAAGGTGTATAAAACATCCAAAGTTTACAAGATAACAGCGTGAAACCATCAAAAATTATAGATACGTTTGAGACGTATCAAGCATCCCCAAGCTTAACTCCTGCTCGTCCTCGAGTAGGGAAGTGATAAAGAATGAATTTTTGATGCTTTCATGCTACCTAGCATAGATGTCCTTTGTAACTCCTGTTATGTGACGTGAATGTTCAGATCCATTAGATTCAAAACAATAGTTTGCTATTGACGTGGAGCCAATAATAATTCAAGCAAACTAGCGAGGTAATCATGAACTTTCAAAATAACAAGGCCAAAAGAAAGTTATCCCTACAAAATCATATAGTCTGGCTATGCTCTATCATCATTGCACTATGAATTTAAATCATGCACAACCCCGGTATTGGCCAAGTAATTCTTTTCACACCTTTACTTTCTCAAACTTTTTCAACTCTCACGCAATACATGAGCGTGAGCCATGGTTTTAGCACTATAAGTGGTGTGGAGTATGGTGGAGGTTGCAAGACAAACAAGGAGAAGATGGTCACATTGACTAGGCATATCAATGAGCTATGGAGATGCTCATCAATAGATATCAACGTGAATGAGTAGGGATTGCCATACAAATGATGCACTAGAGCTAAGAGTATGTGAAAGCTCTTAAAGAAAACTAGTGGGTGTGCATCCAACTTGCTTGCTCACGAAGACCTAAGGCAAATTTGAGGAAGCCTATCATTGGAATATACAAGCCAAATTATATAATGAAAAATTCCCACTAGCTATATGGTGGTGACAAAACGAGATACTCTCAATCATGAAGATCATGGTGCTTAATATGCACAAGTGTGGAAAGGTGGTAGCATTGTCCCTTCTCTCTTTTTCTCTCATATTTTTTTGGTGGGCTCTTTGGCCTCTTCTTTTTTTTGGTGGGCATCTTTGGCCTCTTTTATTTCCTCACATGGGACAATGCTCCATCAATGATGATCATCACACTTACAACTCAAAACTTAGAACAATAATGACTCTATATGGAATGCCTTCGGTAGTGTACCATGACAATGATCTAGCATGGCATGGACATCAATGGAAACATCATGCTAGCTATCTTACGATCATGCAAAGGCAATGTACACGTGGTGGCACATGTCATGGTGGTAGTTGCATGGCAATATATCTCGGAATGACTTTGAAAAAGCCATAGTATGTAGGTATGGTGGCTGTTTTGAGGGAGGCTAATGGTGGGTTTTGTGCACCGGCGGAAATTTTACGGCACTAAAGAAGATAGTGATGGTGGAAGGTGAAAGTGCATCTAAACCATGGACTCAACACTAGTCATGAAGAACGCATATACTTGTTGCAAAAGTTTTAGTAGTAATCGAAACAAAGCATTCAAGCATACTCCTAGGGGAAGGGTTGGTAGGTATAAACCATCGCGCGATCCCGACCGCCACACAAAGGATGACAATCAATAGACTAATCATGCTCAGACTTCATCACATAGCGGTTCACCATACGTGCATGCTACGGGAATCACTAACTTCAACACAAGTATTTCTAGATCCACAACACCTTACTAATATAACTCCAATATTACCATACCACAACTCAAAACTAATTGAGATGAATCAAACTTCTCTAACTATTCAATGCACATGAAGGTGGAAGTTTTCATATCCCTTTGGATAACTACCCCTTTTGAGACTACTTTCAAAGCATAGATCAACTACCAAGCCACGCACCTCTGTGCTCTAAAAGATATAAGTGAAGCACATGGAGCAAAAGCAACTAGCTCAAAAGATATAAGTGAAGCACATGTGAGCTGAATTGTCTAACCAAAGGATATAAGTGAAGCTCGACAAAATCACGGTGAGTGCATGTCTCTCTCTCTAGGTGTGCAGCAAGGATGATTGTGAAACAACAAAAATAAAAGACTCCTACGATACAAGACGCTCCAAGCAAAACACATAACATGTGGTGAATAAAAATATAGCCCCAAGTAACGTTACCGATGGATTGAAGACGAAAGAGGGGATGCCTTCCCGGGGCATCCCCAAGCTTAGGATTTTACGGCATCCTTGAATCAACTTGGGGTGCCTTGGGCATCCCCAAGCTTGAGCTCTTGCCACTCTTTACCTTTTCTGCATAAGAACTTCACCCAAAACTTGAAAACTTCACAACACGAAACTTAAACAGAAACTCGTGATAACATTAGTATAAGAAAGCAGATCACCACTTCCTTAGGTACTGTAGCAAACTTAAATTCTACTTAAGTTGATGTTGGGTTACTGTATTTTCAATATTCCATGGCTAATACCCCCGATACTACCCATAGTTTCATCAAAATAAGCAACATACTCAACAAAAACAGAATCTTTAAACAGCAGACCAGTCTGTAGCAATCTGTATACTTCGTATACTTCTGGTACTTCAAAAAATCTAAAAAACTACGAAAGTTTGAAGAATTTGCGTAGCAATCGGAAACAAAAAGAATCAACTCAAAACTCTTACAGAAAAAATGAAAATTCTTTTCGTGAGCAGAAAGTTTCTGTATTTTCCAGCATGACCAAACGATCATCCCCAAGACTAATCATAACAGTTTCGCTTGGCACAAACGCAAAAAGAAACACAAAAAACACAATAATAAAAGAATTATGAAAGTGTGGAAAACACAAAATAGAAAGAAAAAGGATAGATTCGTTGGGTTGCCTCCCAACAAGCGCTATTGTTTAACGCCCTTAGCTAGGCAAAAGGTGATGGAATCATGTATAGTCATCCTTGGTGCTCAAACCATAAGTAGCCCTCATCATAGATTCATAAGGCAATCTTATTTTCTTTCTATGAAAATGCTCCATGCCCTTCTTTAGGGGAAATTGAAATCTAATATTCCCTTCCTTCATATCGATGATAGCACCAATAGTCCTTAGGAAAGGTCTACCAAGAATAATGGGACATGAAGGATTGCAATCTACGTCAAGTACAATGAAATCCACGGGTACATAGTTCTTATTTACAATAATAAGAACATCATCGATCCTTCCCATGGGTTTCTTGACAGTAGAATCGGCAAGATGCAAATTAAGGTAACACTCTTCAATCTCATGAAAACCAAGAATATCACATAAAGACTTTGGAATCGCGGAAACACTAGCACCCAAATCACACAAAGCATTGCATTCATAGTTTTTGATCTTGATTTTGATAGTAGGTTCCCACTCATCATGAAGTTTTCTAGGTATAGAGACTTCTAATTTGAGCTTCTCTTCAAGAGATTTCATCATAGCATCTACGATATGAGCGGTAAAGGCTTTGCTTTGGCTATAAGCATGTGGAGAGTTTGCAATGGATTGCATCAAGGAAATGCATTCAAACAAGGAGCAACTATCATAATTGAATTCCTTGAAATCCAAAGTGGGATTTCATTACTACCCAAAATTTTGATTTCTTCTACTCCACTCTCCATACCTTTATCATCAAGATAGGGGGATTCCGAATCACTGGGGCATTTTTCAACCAAAGTGGATTCATATCCAGCCCCTTCATCAACAGGTTTGACACGCAAAAACAAAGATTCAAGAGGAGTCACACCAAGCACTTTAAGATCTTCATGATTTGCATCACTAGAACGCACCCTTTTAAACCATTCATGCCTAGCACGAATTTGGGCGGTTCTTTCTTTGCTCTCATTCATGGAGACACGCATAGCTTTCAAAGTTTCATCCAAGTTGACCTTGGGAGGAGCACATCTAGCTTTTAAAGCATCAATATCACAAGACATCCTATCAACGCTCTTAGCCAAATCGTCTATTTTGAGTAGTTTTTCCTCTATGGACGCATTGAAAATCTTTTGAGAGTTGATGAACTCTTTGATATTACTCTCTAAATCAGAGGGTCATTTGTTATGATTTCCATAAGTATTGCTGTAGGAATTGACATAATTGTTAGAGGAGTTACTAGGAAAAGGCCTAGGAACATAGTTTCCTCTAAAAGCATTGTTGTTGCCAAAATTATTCCTACCAACAAAATTAACGTCCAAACTAGCATTGCTACTCTCAATCAAGGAAGATAGTGGCATGTCATTAGGATATAATGGAGCATTTCTACTAGCAACCAAATTCATCAAATCGTCCATCTTAGCACTAAGCGAGTTAATTTCTTCTATAGCGTGTACCTTTTTGCTGGCAGGTGACCTTTCAGTGTGCCACTAAGAGTTGTTGGTCATGATATTGTCTAGGAGTTTTGTAGTGTCTCCTAACGTGATTTCCATGAACGTTCCACCTGAGGTGGAGTCCAAGATATTGCGACAAGCGAAATTCAAACCAGCGTAAAAGATTTGTATAATCATCCGCAAACTCAAGCCATGAGCGGGACAATTTCTAATCATTAACTTCGTCCTCTCCCAAGATTGTGCAACGTGTTCATGATCAAGTTACTTGAAATTCATGATATCGTTATGTAAGGAGATAATCTTAGCCAGCGGAAAATACTTGGATATGTAAGCATCTTTGCACTTATCCCAAGAATTAATACTATTTTTAGGCAAAGAAGAAAACCAAGTTTTTGTGCGATCCCACAACGAGAAAGGAAAAAGGCTTCAACTTAATCACTTCATTATCCACATATCTTTTCTTTTGCATATCGCAAAGCTTAATGAAGGTATTGAGATGGGATGCGGCATCTTCACTAGGAAGGCCAAATAATTGCTCTTTCATAACAAGATTCAGCAAAGCTGCGTTGATTTCATACGATTCCGCACTACTGGCGGGAGCAATCGGAGTACTAATAAAATCATTATTATTGCTACTCGAGAAGTCACAAAGTTTGGTGTTTTCAGCCATGATGACTTCAATAAACAAACAAGCACACAAGCAAGCAAGAAAACCGGCAAAGGAAAACCGCAAAGGGCAAAAGAAAGCGGCAAAGGAAAACGGCAAAAAGGCAAAAGAAAAAGGCAAAGGAGAAAGGCAAATGAAAACAGAAAATGTGAAGTGGGGGAGAGGAAAACGAGAGGCAACTAGCAAAAAAGTAAATGCAAGAGATGAGTTTGTGACACCTACTTGGATAGATGACTTGATCTCTCCTCCTTGCGCCGGAAATCAGCACGTTGAAGAGAGACTATTCTTGACTTGATCCTCCCCGGCAACGGCGCCAGAAATCCTTCTGCTACTGCAACAATAGACCCTCCCTGGTACGGCGCCCAGAATCGTACTGCTACGGCTACGCCTTTAGGGACTTCCTTGGCAAATATGCAAAGGATCTCCCCGCGGCCTTGGAGCCTTGCGTTGGTGTTCCCTTGAAGAGGAAAGGGTGATGTAGCACAGCGGCGGTAAGTATTTCCCTCAGTTTAAAGAACCAAGGTATCAAACCAATGGAAGATCTCGTCAAGTCTCAAGTACCTGCACAAACACGAAGAGCTTGCACCCAACGCTATGAAGGGGTTGTCAATCCCTTATAGATTGTTTGCAAAGTGAGAACTGAAAGCAACAAAGTAAACAAGCAAAGTAAAAGTGAAAGTGGAAACGATAGTTGTGAATAGACCCGGGGGTCGTAGTGCTCACTAGTGGCTTCTCTCATGAAAGCAAGTAAACGGTGGGTGAACGAATTACTGTCGAGCAATTGACAGAACCGCGCAAAGTCGTGACGTTATCTAAGGCAATGATTATATCTATAGGCAACACGTCCAAAACAAGTAGACCGATACTTTCTGCATCTACTACTATTACTCCACACGTCGACCGCTATCCAGCATGCATGTAGTGTATTAAGTCCAAAAGAATAGAGTAATGCCTTAAGCAAGATGACATGATGTAGATGGACAATCTCATATCTACGATAAAAGCCCATCTTGTTACCCTTGATGGCAACAACACGATGCGTGCCTTGCTGCCCCTTATGTCACTGGGAAAGGTCACCACACGGTATGAACCAAAAACCAAGCTCTTCTCCCATTGCAAGAATCATAGATCTAGTTGGCCAAACAAAACCCAAGACTCGGAGAGACTTACAAGGATATCAAATCATGCATATAAGAAATCAGCAAAGACTCAAATATAATTCATAGATAATCTGATCACAAATCCACAATTCATGGGATCTTGACAAACACACCGCCAAAGAGTATTACATCAGATAGATCTCCATGAAGATCATGGAGAACTTTGTATTGAAGATCCAAGAGAGAGAAGAAGTCATCTAGCTACTAACTACGGACCCGTAGGTCTGAAGTGGACTACTCACGAGTCATTGGAGAGGCGATGATGCTGATGTAGAAGCCCTCCAACTGCAAAGTCCCCTCCGGCAGGGCACCGGGAAGGGTCTCCAGATGAGATCTCGCGGAAACGGAAGCTTGCGGCGGCGGAAAAGTGTTTTCGTGGATGCCCTGATTTTTCTGGATTTTTAGGGAATTTATAGGCCAAAGACCTAGGGCAGGGGAGCGCCAGGGGGGCCACAAGCTTGGTTGCCGCGGCCTCCCCCCTGGCCGCGGCCACAGGTCTTGTGGGCCCCTTGTGGGCCCACTCCCTTGGCCCTCAAGCCTCCCGATCTTCTTCGTTCTGGAAAAAATTATTTCGGGGATTTTATTTCGTTTGGACTCCGTTCCAAAATCAGATATGAAAAGAGTGAAAAACACAGAAAAACAGGAACTGGCACTTGGCACTGAATTAATAAGTTAGTCCCAAAAAAGATATAAAAGGTATATAAAACATCCAAAGTTGACAAGATAACAGCGTGAAACCATCAAAAATTATAGATACGTTTGAGACGTATCACCCGTCCCCTCTGGTGGATCTTTGCGCAGGTATTTTTCATATTTTCCAGAAATATTCCCCGTAAATTTTTAGGACGTTCCGAGAACTTTCATTTCTGCACAAAAACAACACCATAGCAATTCTGCTGAAAACAACGTCAGTCCGGGTTAGTTCCATTCAAATCATGAAAATTAGTGTCCAAAACAAGGGCAAAAGAGTTTGGAGAAGTAGATACGATGGAGACGTTTCACCGACGCCCAGTGTTCCACTCCTGGATCACTTTGAAACCTTCGTGCCATACTTATGGCCAGGCTGACGTCTGGTCTTGTGCACAGCATTGCATACATGATAGACCCTATGGCTGAAGCATAGGGGACGGTACTCATCTTTTCTCTATCTTCTGCAGTTACTGGACAGTGAGTCTTACTCAACTTTATACCTTGTAACACTGGCAAAAACCCCTTCTTGGATTGCTCCATTTTGAACTTCTTCAAAACTTTATCAAGGTATGTGCTTTGTGAAAGTCCTATTAGGTGCCTCGATCTATCTCTATAGATCTTTATGCCTAATATGTAAGAAGCTTCTCCTATGTCTTTCATTGAAAATCATTGTTCAAGTAATCCTTTACGCTCTCTATAAACTCCACATTGTTTCCAATCAGCAATATGTCATCCACATATAATATTAGAAACGCTACAGAGCTCCCAATCACTTTCTTGTATATACAAGATTCTCCAACAACTTGTATAAACCCAAATGCCTTGATCACCTCATCAAAGCGCTTATTCCAACTCTGAGATGCTTGCACCAGTCCATAAAAGGATCGTTGTAGCTTGCATTCTTTGTTAGCATTCTTCTGATCGACAAAACCTTCGGGTTGCATCATATACAACTCTTCCTTAAGAAACCATTAAGGAATGCCGTTTTGACATCCATCTGCCAGATTTCATAATCAAAAAATGCAGCTATTGCTAACATGATTCAGACGGACTTAAGCATCGCTACCGGTGAGAATGTCTCGTCATAGTCAACTCCTTGAACTTGTGAAAAACCCTTTGCCACAAGTCGAGCTTTATAAACGGTCACATTACTATTCGCGTCCGTCTTCTTCTTAAAGATCCATTTGTTCTGAATAGCCTTGCGACCTTCAGGTAATACTTCCAAAGTCCACACTTTGTTTTCATACATAGATCATATCTCGTATTTCATGGCCTCTAACCATTTCTTGGAATCTGGGCCCACCATTGCTTCTTCATAATTCGTAGGTTCATTGTTGTCTAACAACATGATAGACAAGACAGGATTCCCGTACCACTCAGGAGCAGTACGTGATCTTGTCGACCTGTGAGGTCCGACAGTAACTTGATCCGAAGCTTCATCATCATCATCATCATCAGCTTCCTCTTCAACTGGTCTTGCCTCGATAGAGATTTCCCTCTGCCCTGTGCCACCATCCTATTGGATCAGAGGTTCCACAACCTCATCAAGTTCTATCTTCCTCCCACTCAATTCTTTCGAGAGAAACTCGTTCTCAAGAAAAACTACGTTCTTAGCAACAAACACTTTGCCCTCGGATCTGAGATATAAGGTGTACCCAACTGTCTCTTTTGGGTAACCTATGAAGACGCACTTTTCCGCTTTGGGTTCCAGCTTTTCAGGATGAAGCTTTTTGACAGAAGCATCGCATCCTGATACGTCTCCAACGTATATATAATTTTTGATGGTTTCATGTTATTATCTTGTCAAACTTTGGATGTTTTGTATGTCTTTTATATATTTTTTGGGACTAACTTATTAACTCAGTGCCAAGTGCCAGTTCCTGTTTTTTCCATGTTTTTGACCCCTTTCAGTGGAGGATTTTGAACAGAGTCCAAACGGAACAAAAATGCCAAAAAGATTTTTTCTGAAACGGAAAAAGATCGGGAAGCCTGAAGAATCAGGGCAGGGGGCCTGTAGGGACCCCACAAGCCCCCTAGCCGCGGCCAGGGGGCCCGCGCCTCCCTGGCTTGTGGGCTCCCTAGGCCACCTCTTCCCTAGGACTTTCGCCTATAAATTCCCTAAAATCCCAGAAAAATCAAGAGATCGTCGAAAGTACCTTTCCGCCGCCGCAAGCTTCTGTCTCTGCAAGATCCCATCTGGGGCACGTTCTGGTGCCCTGTCGGATACGGAGGGCTTCTTCATCAACACCATGACCTCTCCGATGATGCGTGAGTAGTTCACCATAGACCTACGGGTGCATAGCTAGTAGCTATATGGCTTCTTCTCTCTCTTGGATCTTCAATACAAAGTTCTCCATGATCTTCATGGAGATCTATCCGATGTAATCTTCTTTTGCGGTGTGTTTGTCGAGATCCGATGAATTGTGTATTTATGATCATATTATCTATGAATCTTATTTGAGTTTCTTCTAATCTCTCTTATGCATGATTTCATATCCTTGTAATTCTCTTCGAGTTGTGGGTTTTGTTTGGCCAACTAGATCTATAATTCTTGCAATGGGAGAAGTGCTTGGTTTTGGGTTCATACCGTGCGGTGACCTCACCCAATGACAGAAGGGGTAGCGAGGGGCGCATCGTGTTGTTGCCATCAAGGGTAAAAAGATGGGGTTGTCATCATTGGTTTGAGATTATCCCTCTACATCATGTCATCTTGCTTAAGGCGTTACTCTGTTCGTCATGAACTCAATACACTAGATGCATGCCGGATAGCAGTCGATGTGTGGAGTAATAGTAGTAGATGCGGAAAGTATCGGTCTACTTGTCTCGGACGTGATGCCTATATGTATGATCATTGCCTTAGATATCATCATGACTCTGCGCGGTTCTATCAATTGCTCGACAATAATTTGTTCACCCACCGTAATATTTTCTATTTTGAGAGAAGCCTCTAGTGAAAACTATGGCCCCCGGGTCTACTCCACACCATATTTTCAGCCTTACACTTTTTCTTCGTTGCACTTTCCGCCTTCAGATCTCACTTTGCAATCAATCTTGAAGGGATTGACAACCCCTTTATAGCGTTGGGTGCAAGCTCTTTGTGTTTGTGCAGGTACTCTGTACTTGATGAGATTCTCCTACTAGATTGATACCTTGGTTCTCAAACTGGGGGAAATACTTACTGCTCATGTGCTGCATCGCCCTTTCCTCTTCAAGGGAAAAACCAACGCAAGCTCAAGAGACGACAGAAGGATTTCTGGCACCATTGCCGGGGAAGGACTTTTGTTGCCGTAGCACATCCCCAAACTTTAAGAAATGACAACTTTGGCCTCTTGCCATGCCATAGCTCATATGGTGTCGTCTCAACGGATTTAGATGGTGACCTATTTAAAGTGAATGCAGTTGTCTCTAATGCATAACCCCAAAACGATAATGGTAAATCGATAATAGACATCATAGATCGCACCATATCTAACAAAGTACGATTATGACGTTCGGACACACCATTACGTTGTGGTGTTCCAGGCGGTGTCAACTGTGAAACGATTCCACATTGTCATAAGTGAGCACCAAACTCGAAACTCATAAATTCGCCCCCTCGATCAGATCGTAGGAACTTGATCTTGTTGCTACGATGATTTTCAAGTTCACTCTAAAATTGTTTGAACTTTTCAAACGTCTCAGACTTGTGCTTCATCAAGTAGATATATCCATACCTACTGAAATCATCAGTGAAGATGAGAAAATAACGATATCCGCTGTGTGCCTCCATACTCATTGGCCCGCACACACAGTATGTATGATTTCCAACAAGTAGCTTGCACGCTCCATTGTTCCAGAGAACGGAGTCTTAGTCATATTGCCCATGAGGCATGGTTCGCACGTGTCAAGTGATTCAAAATCAAGTGACTCCAAAACCCCATCAGCATGGAGTTTCTTCATGCGTTTTACACCAATATGACCTAAGAGGCAGTGCCAAAAAAGGTGGCGCTATCATTGTTAACTCTACATCTTTTGGTCTCAATGGTATGGATATGTTAGTCATCACAATCAAGATTCAATATGAACAAACCCCTCGCATTGGGTGCATGACCATAAAAGATATTACTCATAAAAATAGAACAACCATTATTCTCTGACTTAAATGAGTAACCGTCTCGCAATAAACAAGATCCAGATATAATGTTCATGCTTAACGCGGGCACTAAATAACAATTATTTAAGTTCATAACTAATCCTGATGGTAAATGAAGTGAGACCGTGCCGACGGCGACTGCATCAACCTTGGAACCATTTCCCACGCGCATCATCACTTCATCCTTCGACGGCCTTCGTCTATTTCGCAGTTCCTGTTTCGAGTTGCAAACCTGAGCAACAGAACCGGTATCAAAAACCCAGGCACTACTACAAGAGTGGGTTAGGTACACGTCAATAACATGTATATCACATATACCTGGTTTGGCGTTGGCTGCCTTCGTATCGGCCAAATACTTGGGGTTGTTTCTCTTCCAGTGACCCATCCCCTTGCAATAATAGCACTTTGTTTCCGGCTTAGGTCCAGCCTTGGGTTTCTTCGTTGGAGGGACAACGGTTTTGCCGCTCTTCTTGGAGTTACCCTTCTTGCCTTTGCCATTTCTCTTGAAACCAATGGTCTTATTGACCATCAGCACTTGATGCTCTTTTCGGAGTTCTGACTCTGCGACTTTCAGCATCGCGAATAACTCACCGGATGACTTATTCATCCCTTCCATGTTATAGTTCAACACAAAGCTCTTGTAGCTAGGTGGCAGTGATTGAAGAATGTTGTCAGTGATAGCCTCTTGCGGGAGTTCAACTCCCAGCTCAGCTAAACGGTTTGAGTACCAGACATTTTGACCACATGTTCACTGACAGACGAATTCTCCTCCATTTTGCAAGCATAGAATTTATTGGAGGTCTCATACCTCTCAATCCGGGCATTCTTCTGAAAGATAAACTTCAACTCCTTGAACATCTCATATGCTCCATGACATTCAAAGCATCGTTGAAGTCCCGGTTCTAAGCCATACAAGACTGCACAATGAACTACCGAGTAGTCCTCCTTACGTGCTTCCCAAGCGTTCAAAACATCTTGTTCAGACGAAGCGGGTGGTTCATCTCCTAGCGCTGCATCAAGGACATAATTCTTTTTCCCAGCTTGTAGGATAAGGCTCAGATTATGATCCCAGTCAACAAAGTTGCTACCATCATCTTTCAGCTTAGCTTTCTCTAGGAACGTATTGAAATTCAGGTTTGCTACTGTGTGAGCCATTGATCTACAACATAAAATATTGCAAAGTGGACTTAGACTATGTTCAAGACAATTATAGTTCAGCTAATCATATTACTAATAAACTCCCACTCAAATAGACATCCATCTAGTTATTTGAGTGTGGCATGATCCAAATTCACTAACTCAAGTCCGATCATCACGTGAGTTGAGTGCAGTTTCAGTGGTAAACATCTCTATGTCAATCATATCAACTATACGATTCGTGCTCGACCTTTCGGTCTCTTGTATTCTGAGGCCATGTCTGTACATCCTAGGCTCGTCAAGTTTTAACCCGAGTTTTCCGCGTGTGCAACTCTTTTGCACCCGTTGTATGTGAACGTTGAGTCTATCAGACCCGATCATCACGTGGTGTCTCGAAACAATGAACTGTCGCAACGGTGCACGGTCGGGGAGAACACAATTTTATCTTGAAATTTAGTGAGGGATCACCTTATAATGCTACCGTCATACTAAGCAAGATAAGGTTCATAAAAGGATTAACATTACATGCAATTCATAAGTGACATGATATGGCCATGATCTTGTGCTTCTTGATCTCCATCACCAAAGCACCGACATGATCTTCATTGTCACCGGCGCCACACCATGATCTCCATCATCGTGCCACCATCGAGGTTACCGTGCTATCTATGCTATTACTACTAAAGCTACAACCTAGAAATATAGTAAACGCATCTCCAAACACAAACGTTAGTTTAAAGACAACCCTATGGCTCCTGCCGGTTGCCATAGCATCGACGTGCAAGTCGATATTTAATTATTACAACATGATCATCTCATACATCCAATATATCACATCATGTCGTTGGCCATATCACATCACATGCATACCCTGCAAAAACAAGTTAGACGTCCTCTAATTTGTTCTTGCATGTTTTACGTGGCTGCTATGGGTATCTAGTATGATCGCATCTTACTTACGCAAAACCACAATGGAGATGTGCAAATTGCTATTTAACCTCTCTCCAAGGACCGCATCGGTCAAATCCAATTCAACTAAAGTTGAAGAAACAGACACCCGCCAATCATCTTTATGCAACAAGTTGCATGTTAGTCGATGAAACCGGTCTCTCGTAAGCGTACGAGTAAGGTTGGTCCAGGCCGCTTCGATCCAACAATACCGTCGAATCGAGAAAATACTAAGGAGGGCAATATATCGAACATCAACGCCCACAAAAACTTTTGTGTTCTACTCGAGATTACATCTACGCATGAACTTAGCTCATGATGCCACTGTTGGGGAACGTTGCATGGGAAACAAAAAAAAAATCTTAGGCACACGAAGACCTATCATGGTGATGTTCATCTACGAGAGGGAGATCGGATCCACATATCCTATTAGATCGCTAAGCGGGAAGCATTAAGAAACGCGGTTGATGTAGTGGAACAGCTTCATGATTCAAATCACCGTCGTCCCACGATCCGTCCTGATTTAGCACCAAACGGACGGCACCTCCACGTTCAGCACACGTACAGCTCGATGACGATCTCCGCCTTCCTGATCCAGCAAGAGAGACAGGGAAGTAGATGAGTTCTCCAGCAGCGTGACGGTGCGTCGGTGATGGTGATGATCTATTCCTGCAGGGCTCCGCCCAAGCTCCGCAGAAAACAGATCTAGAGGAAGAACTACGAAGTAGAGGTTTAGGTTGCACGTGGAAAAGTTGTGTCTCAAAAAGCCCTAAACATCAAGTATATATAGGAGGAGCCAAGGGGTGGGGCTTTGCCCCAGGGTGTTTACCAAGAGGGAGGAGGGATCCTCCTCCAAGTCGGTTTGGAGGGAGGAGTCCCTTCCTTCCTTCCCACCTCCTCTTTTTTTCCTTTTTTTCTTTCTCCTTTGATTTTTTTCCTCTTGGCCGAAATACCCCTATTGGGATGGCCTCACCAGCCCACCAAGGGCTAATGCGCCACCCATGGGCTATTAGGTTCTCTCCCGGGTGGGTGGCCCCCTCCCGGTAAAAACCCGGAACCCATTCGTCACTCCCGGTACACTGCCGGCAATGCCCGAAATCTTTCCGGAGGCCAAATGAAACAATCCTATATATCAATATTTGTTTCCGGACCATTCCGTAAACCCTCGTGACGTCCGTGATCTCATTCGGGACTCCGAACAAACCTTTGGTCACCAACGCCTATAACTCAACTATACCGAAACGTCACCGAACCTTAAGTGTACAGACCATGTGGGTTCGAGAACTATGCATACATGACCTAAGACACTCCCCGGTAAATATCCAACCGCTGGACCTGGATGTCATATTGGATCCTACGTATTCTACGAAGATCTTATCGGATGAACCTCTGTGCCAAGGATTCACATAATCCCGTATACCATTCCCTTTGTCCTTCGGTATGTTACTTGCCCGAGATTTGATCGTCGGTATCCGTATACCTATTTCAATCTCATTACTCGCAAGTCTCCTTACTCGTTCTGTAATACAAGATCCCATGACTAACACTTTAGCCACATTGCTTGCAAGGCTTATATGTGATGTTGTATTACCGAGTGGGCCCCGAGATAACTCTCCGTCACGCGGAGTGACAAATCCCAGTCTTGATCCATGCTAACTGAATGGACACCTTCGGAGATACCTGTAGAGCACCTTTATAGTCACCCAGTAACGTTGCGGTGTTTGATACACACAAGGTATTCCTCCAGTGTCAGTGAGTTACATGATCTCATGGTCATAGGAATGAATACTTGACATGCAGAAAACAATAGCAACAAAATGACACGATCACATGCTACGTTCATAGTTTGGGTCTTGTCCATCACATCATTCTCCCAATGATGTGATCCAGTCATCAAGTGACAACACTTGCATATGGTCAGAAAACCTTAACCATCCTTGATCAATTGGCTAGTCAACTAGAGGCTTACTAGGGACATAGTTTTGTCTATATATCCACACATGCATTTATGTTTTCATTCAATACAATTATAGCATGGATAATAAACGATTATCTTGAAGTAGGAAATATAATAATAACTATTTTATCATTGCCTCTAGGGCATATTTCCAACAGCTCGATATGGTGAGACCTTTCAAAATGTCGTCACATAAAAAGACACATCTTCTGGTTGTAGTGGATGAATTCACCAAGTGGGTTGAAGCAGAGCCGATCAGTAAGAGTGATGCTGAGTCTGTGGTGCAATTCGTGAAAAAATATGATTTATCACTATGATTATCCACATAGCATCATCAGAAATAATGGCACAAACCTGTCTAAAGGATGTATGGAGGAGTTTTGCTAGCAAGAACATATCCGGCTTGATCTGGCATCAGTAGCACATCCACAATCTAACGGGCAGGCCGAGAGGGCCAACCAAGAAATCTTAGGTGGAACCAAACCCCGGCTCATAGTCCCTCTGGAATGAACACTGGGTTGTTGGGTTGAAGAACTTCCCTCAATACTATGGAGCATGGCACTACTCCCAATCGATCCACACGCTACATGTCGTTTTTATGGTTTATGGAGTAGAAGTTGTGTTACCAAGAGATATCAGACATGACTCCCCCAGAGTTGTAGCCTATTTTGAAGTAGACAATGAACAAGCTCTCTAAGACACCCTTGATGCATTGGACGAGGAACATGACCTTGCCGCTTCACGCGCAGTCATATATCAACAAGACCTACATCGCTATCACACTCGTAGAGTCCGCAGCCAAACTTTCCAGGAAGGTGAATTAGTGCTCTGCTTGATTCAAGATCAAACACACAACCACAAGCTTTCACCACCACAGGAAGGGCCTTTTGTCATTATCAAAAACCTCAATAATAGGTCATATTATATGATTGACATACGTCAGCACAGGAGTCACGTACCTCAGAGGAGGAAACAAACATGCCTTGGAACATTGCTCATCTTCGGCCTTACTACACTTAGAGCCACTCGCTCCTCAACATTGTACATACCTATGTATCAATATTTGTGTTCAGTATAATGAAGTCGGCACCCCCAGAACTCGGGATCTCTATCGTTTCAGCTACAAAAGTTGTCTGAGTCTTTATTCTTTAAAACACAGGTCACTTGGGGGCTCCCGGCTCAACGAGTTAGTCTGTAATAATTTTCCTCTTGAGATGTCTATAAGCCAAATACAACAAAAAAATATGGTTAAACCACTCTGACTACAAGATGCTTCTCCGAACAAGGTGACCCCGTGTACTCTCGATAAGTCAATGCTTAGGAACCCAGAACTTATCTAGGTTAAAACACACTTGTGTCATGCGAGAGCCGACAAAACAGAATGAGAGGATACTCCATGGCCTAATGAGCCGCCTTCTTTGAAACTTGGTTAAACCTGCCTATTTGCATCATGCTACTCCGGCCTCGTGTACTCTAGGATAAGTCTCATCTGAACTTATCCAGGTTAAAAAATTGATTGGGTCATGTGAGGTCCGACTTACACAGAGCAAGGATAAATCAGTGGCTATCATGCTAGTTTCATTGAAGTAAGATTCTAGTCTCACAAATTGATTTACATCATCGAGCTTATAAAGCCAACTCAGAAATATACATTATTTCAAATTCTTATCGCAGGAATTTCATCTTTCTAGTCAAATATTGACTACCAAGCTATTGCACTATTTCACAAGGATGAAGAGTTATTTTCTTGGACAAAATTATTGTCGGGTCATTCACAAATTACCGAGTTATTCTACTGGGTCCAAGACGACCAGTTATTTTCCTGATCAACATATCATAGGAATATTGATTTTGGCAGCTTGTCTCGTACAAACAAAAAAGGAGCGACTTATGACACAATCAAGCAAAGCAAAGGCAGATTGACAAATATCATAAGCAGACTCGAGAGTCGAAGTGTTTCATGCACGATGGAACATCAGGCGGCTCAAAGTTGCTAACCCCTATTACAAGCTCTCATGAGCCACAAAAAATATCAAGTTTTTTACATCGACTCTAATAGATATTACTCCTGCTCGACGGCTTGTGAGGTCTCTACCTCGGTCGGCTTGTCCTGATTTTCTACGCCAGGATCTACAGCAGTCGACTCGCCCTCATCAACTTATTGGTATTTGTCAAGCCACCCAATGGCGCATAGAGATGCAAATTCTGAAGTACCAGCACAATTACAGAGGAGTCGACATCAGGAAAAATAGGTCTCTTATGGTGTGGAGGAATAATGTCAAAGAGCTGGTCCTGTGGTGGACTTATGCGATGATTGTCCATACAGTAAACAGGATGATAATTCTTGATATCCAGATCCTTTGCGAGAAGAGTTGCAACAGGATAGGTCTCCTTCATGAACTTGGAGAAGTCTTCCTTTGTAAATTGCTAGGCATCCACTTTCAACTCTGGAAAACCACTCGCTGTTGCTTGAACATCAAACTCTGGGACATAAGCTTTGGCATGAGCAAGCGCCAAGTTTGCTCCTGTACGAGCTGTCGACCTCTTATATTCTTCGATCCACTAAGGAACCGTTGATAATTGTTTCAGCATATATTTTATGTTCAGCGGCGGATCCTACAAATCCTTGGCTGCCCGGATGGCAGAAAGAGACCCTATGAACAGCTGCTCTATGTAAGTGAAGATAGCCTTCAACTTCACAATAGGTGGTTGGACCTGATGACCATCTTTTCGTCCTGCAAACAATGAACAAGAAGATAAGCCGGAAAATATTTCGACCCAGAATTTAAGAGAGCAGTTCATGCATCATACAAAAGATTGTTGTAATCATATCATTGAGCTGCTTTGTCAGAGTGTACACCCTTTGCGTGACTAGTTCTAGGCGGTTTTCAACATCCAAGGCATGTTGCAGCAAGGCAATTCTTTACATCTCAAAATTGGTCTCGGCTTGCTCAAGCAGATCACATGCTTGTTTCTTCTCAACCTCAAGCCGGGTTATTTTCTTCTCTGCAGGCTTCGGCTTCTTCTCATTTAACAGTTGCTTCTCAAGATCGACTGCAGCAGACTCGGATTGTCGCAATGATTCCTACAAAAGGCATAGAGTTTATAATACAAGTTTTGAGCCCCCTGGAAGAAAGGCGACTCAACACTTGGGGGCTGATGCATCACTTTCTTTGTTTTACAAAAAGAAGACCCGGCCATCTCAAAGAGGAAAACCAGCTCTTGGGGGCTACGTCATGTGAATTTCTTTTCAAAAAGAGAAGTACATGTAAAGTCCCGAGTCGCTGCACGCAAAACGACCTGGCACTTGGGGGCTACACATCTCAGATCAAATTTTCTTAATCAAAAAGTCCCAAGTCGTTGCACGAATGCGACCTGGCACTTGGGGGCTATGGTATTCGGCTGTTTAAACAGATCACAATGTCCACATTGAAGACCCGTCTATCTCATGGAGACAAGCCATCCCTTGGGGGATACAATCCACAAAAAATTGCACCTTAAAGGAAATACCTGCTCATTATTATCACAATGACCTGACCCTTGGGGGCCACACATGATTCTTCATACAACCTTGAAGAGCCAATTCACTACTTATCCATACTAAATTAGCTCTTGAGGGCTATAGAGGTATATATAATGAGAAAATGATGAAAAATGTTACCTCATATTTAGTCTTCATAGTATTGACCAAATTTGCTTCAAAATCCCGACTCTTAGATAGCCTGGTCATATATTGCTGATGACGAGATGATGTATATACTTCTCACACCCTGTTGGTTACTTCAAGTGGAAGGTTGAGATGTAATCGGCAGCAAGTTTTCCCTCACACGAGAACTGTAAGGTTTATCGAACCAGGAGGACTCCTAGGATCAACAAGTAGGTGTCTTCCACCATGGCGCTAGCAAAAGACGTGGACCTGCACACAAAACAAATAACTTTGCTCCCAAGGAGTACAGAGAGGTTGTCAATCTCTCCGGCCTTGTAGTTTGCAAAGGATCAAAACACAAGCGGGAAGGTAATAGTGATTGCAACGGAAAAGTAAATAAAAGCGGTAAATGATGGAGGTGTAAACAATTATGGTGATATGGACCGAAGTCACATGATGTTCACTAGTGATGTATCCCTCCCAAAAGACGATAAACAACTATGCTTGGGTAAACAAATCACAGTTGGGCAACTGACAGAATTATGAACGCACCGCAATGCTAATTATGCTACTTGATAGTTAGAGGTTCAATAGTAATGGGCAGTACACCAAGACAAGTAGACTGATTATTCATCAGCATCGACTTACAAATCATCCACCTTGGGATATCTATCCAGAACATCTCTCCGGTATTAAGTTGCGATCCCCACCCAAAGTGTAAACTCAAAGCAACGGACAACTGCATTAACGAACTATGCGTAAGGTAAACAATCCTTGAAACCATGGTCACAAGCACCGTTTTTTTCTCCCTGGTGGAAACAAGCACATCCCCTCATTTCATGTTTCTATCACTCAAGCTAGACATCGAGGGGCATGAACCCACAATCATGTATAACGCTCCCTCTTGGAGTTACAATCTACTACTCGGCCAAATCAATAAATAGCAACAGAGTATATGCATGAATCACTAAGGAACATAATATAAAAGGATAATCAAATATATAACTCATAAAAATCTGAACATAGTCTTATAATCCATCAGATCCCTACAAATCGAGCATAGCAATAGAAAGAGAATTACATAGATGCCTTGATCATGTAGGGCAGCTCACAAGGACTAACCATTGAAGCACAATATTGGAGAGTAGACATCACATAGCTACTGGTCATTGGACTACTCACGACACGTCCGGGAGGCGTCCATGACGGTGGACAAGCTCCCGGAGGTCAATCCTCCCTCCGACAGGGTGCCGGGAAGAGGTCTCCTGATGCTCCCGGTCTCGGAAACGCTGCGGCGGCGGAACAATGTAGAAATTTGCGATTCTGGAAGTTGTCAAAGGGTTTCCTCTCGGGACTCTAAATATAGGCCAAAGGAGGGCACCGGAGGAGGTGGGACCCACCTAGGTGGCCTCCTGACGCGGCCTAGGGCCTGGCCGCACCAGCAGGTCGCCTGGGAGGCCCCTGGCCCCCATCTGGCCCATCTTCGGTGATCCGGAAGCTTCTGTTTCGCTGATTTTTTATATATATTTTTTGGTATTTTTTAGGCTTCGGAAAATTGGGTAAAAGCCCCTGCAAAATAGACATCAGCAGACAGAAACTGGCACTGGGTGCACTGAGTTAGTAGGTTAGTCCAAATATGTGTAAAATGATATAAAAGTGTAGCAAAACATATAACAATATCACCCAAAAAATCATGGAACAAGCAGAAATTATAGATACGTTTGGGACGTATCAATTGCTGATAACGTCCTTGAATGTCAAGGCCTTCAATTCCTAGGAGCTCTAGTTTAGCTTTCCCTTTATCTACGTATAACATCTCATCTTTGGACATGATCTTGGCTAGAACGGTCAAAGAGCCAGGGGTGTGATAAGACTTGCCAGTTATGATTGCATCTACATCATCCTTACTAGCGGATGGAGTAATACAAACTGTGGGAGGTACATGACTTGAAGGTTCAGAAGGGCTTGGAGGATGAAAGACCGGCTCATCAAGGACATCTTGTTTATCACTAGTTGTCTTTTCGACAATTTTTTTAGCCTGGACAATTTCCACATCGTGAGCTGGCTCAACTTGTTCTGGAGGCTCATCATGAGTTCTTACTTCACTGACGGGAGGATCTTTAATAGTGTGATCCTCAGCCGCATAAGATGTTTCACCTGCCTTTCTCTAACAAATTCCTTCGCCTTCTAAGTCATAAAAATAAGATTATCAAGTTAAGGAAAACAACTAGCAATGATGCGGTCGAGAAAAGACGGTTTGAATAAAAGCTTACCCACGGTTGATGGTGAAAGCTGGAAGATTGGTTGCACTCGAGTCGCCAGATGAAACAGATGACTCGTGGAAATAAAGTGGAATAGACGGACTAAGGGGTTGCTTGAAGAGACCGGCTTGTGGATGAGAAACAGTTGGACTATATCGCACCTCTTGACGTCGCTTGCGAGTAGGTGGATCCAAGCCGGTAGATAACTCTCCGGAGCAACTCCCGGTTTTGTGTTTTGTTTGAGTGGCATGTTGATCTTGCTTCAAAAGAAAGTTTGGATCTAAGTAAGCATCTTGATGTGAAAACTTAACTTTTCGGATGCCTCGCCTTTTGTCCTCACAACATATGTTTCTGAAGAACTGGAGGAAATCGAAATTACCTCAACATTGCGGATTTGGCTATTTCAATGTCATCCTCACGGAAACAAGAGTCAGCAAGCTCAATAAAGAGATAACTTGAGGAGTCGAGTTCTACATCAGATTCATCACCCGAGGCGGCTTCATCGTCCGGGTCATCTACTTGACCAGAAAGAGGGGGAACATGTGTACTAGCCCTGATGTTCCACAAATCAGAATTTGCATGAAAAGAAAAAGTGAAAGCCGGCTTAACACGTGTGAATACCGGAAAAAAAATGAAACGAGGCAAAAGTGACACAGAATACTTACTAGTAGAACCAGGTTATCAATACAAAATGGAGCTAAGCAAGTAAAACTACACAACTCTTTTGAGTCGCCAAACATCTGCTTGGTGGCCTTGTTGATATCCTTGTTAGTCAAATCTTTTTCACTAAAGCGTTGGAGGTACATTGATTCACCAGTATAGTTGAACATTAGATCACCCCTCAAGCTAAGGGGTTGAATCATCCAAGTTAACCAACACCGGATAAGGTCAATCCCATTAAGACCGTGAGCAGTTAAAGCTTTCAACCATGAAATTATGGGTGCCAACAATGCTTGTTCTTCCTCGCTTGGCCAACCCGGAAATTCAGAAATGGCGTTGAGCCATTTTACCCACCTGGCAAGGGACTTTGACCTTGCGGAGAAGTGTATTTGCAATAGAACCAAGTGGCAAACCAGCCTTTGGGGTGACTAGCCATCTTGGATTCGGGGAAAATATTGTTTTTCCTCTTCTGAACTGTGACTCCACCAAGCTCCACGCTTGGGCAATTTTTCACCTCGGTTTGGTGATTAAGGTAGAAAAAATATCTGAACAAACAAGTGTCGGCTCCATCTCAAGATAAACCTCACAAAGTACGGCGAACTGATAGATGTTGGTCATTGAATTGGGACCAAGGTCTTGAGGCCCGAGCCCATAAAATGAAGCAAGTCCCTAAAGAACTTTGACCCAGGGGAACAAAAACCTCTAAGCAGATGATTGGCGAAAATCAGTACCTCTCCCTGGGCGGGTTGAGGGGAGGTTTCCTCCTCATGCACCCTCCACTCAATCTCATCTTTAGGTGGCAGAAAACCTTGGGTTACCAGCTCATTTAAAGAAAGTGTGATTACTTTGGATCTGACTCAGCTAACCTCTTTACTGGTGTTTGGGGCCATTGTGGTTAAAACAACAACACTGCAAAAAGAGAAAAACTGAGATGAAAGATAAGCCGGCAAAGGGTTCACATGGTAAGCCGGCAAATGAGGAGCTATAAAATTAAAGCCATCTCGCGAGTGGTCCGAAAACCCTATCAAGACTTGGTGAAATCTTGCAGAACCATGAACCAATTTTCTATCTAAGTGACTGAGCAAGTGGATTGGTACGATGCATAAAAAGGGGGGAAATATCTTCCAAATAAAGGATCTACTGAGACAAATAAGTCTACAAGAAGTCAAAATGAATCTATTACAGATCTACTAGAGTTGTTGGTCGATAGTGGTGGTGAAATCGCATCAATTGCACACATGACAAAGCAAGAGATCTACAGCTACAATCTACAACTTGCATGATAAACTTTGGATGAACTATGAACGACGGTGGTGACCTAAAAGTGATAATAGGGACTTACAAAGATCTGCGGCGGAAGAGGGTTGTGGTCGCCCGCGCTCGGGAGACCTCCGCTATCGACAAAGATGAATCCCGATGATGGCTGCAAAGAAATGAAGTCGCGTGAAGGAGCGGTGTTGGCGAAATTCGAGATAGGACCATGGGTGAGAAGAAGAAGAAGAAGTGAAAAAGTAAACCTGGCTTGTCTACTTATAATAATAAGACCCGAAGCGGCACAGTAAAAAAAGGAGTAATTGGTGGTGAAGTGGATGCCTCGATTTTCATGCTTGATAGAGATTTGAACACTATTGGGGAAGATTTGCTATGATGACAGATGACGTCAGTAGCAACTATGATGGTGTCATGACCACGACGACTGAAGAAAATACCAAGTCCTGAACAAGAGAGACGACCCGAAGAAATATTGACCCGGGCAAATATGTTTCTCAGAGGGAGATTTCCAACTCAAAAGACGACTCATGCTAATCCTCGCCTTTGAGGTTCTTTTCTCTTTTTCAGGATGAAGTTTGACATGAATGAATTCAAATTAAATTGGGGACTAATGTTGGGGATATACCCCATGGGTCAACCTGCCATGGGGATAACCCGCATAGACCATACTTTGGGCAGGAGACCCTCGACGCAGTGGCCCAAGGGGGACTCGCCAAGACCAGCTCAAGCCCATGAAATGAAGGTCGGCTCATTAAGGGAAACGTGGAGATTCTTCCTCTCCTAAGTTAGTAAGAAGTAGAAGAAGACACGGGTTGCAATACAACCCGGACTCTATTGTAATCTCAGGGACTCCACCTGCATATATAAAGGGGGGCTGAGATGAAAAAGGACAAGTAAGATAGACTCGAGAGCTAGGTTAGCAATTCTGCACCCTTGTAATCGAGATCATCATCATCAATAGACACAAAAGCAGGACGTAGGCTTTTACCTCCATCGGAGGGGCCAAACATGGTGAATTCGTGTCTCTCGTCTCCTGACTAACCCCTTCTAGTCGCCACCTAGTTGCGATGGCTCCTAGATTTAGTCCTCTCATGAGGAAATTTGGCGTGACAAAACCATGACAGTTCCCCAAAAGCCACTTTTATGTAATACGAGTTGCATGGTAATCAGTGGAACCGGTCTCTTATGCGAGGACAACTAAGGTTGGTATGAACCACTTCATCCCACAATACCGCGGTATTGCAGAATCCAAATAACACAAGGGAGGTAAGCAATCTGAACATCAACGCCCACAACATCTTTGTGTTGTACTCGTGCATACCATCTATGCATAGACCTAGCTCATGATCCCACTGATGGGGAACGAATCATGGAAAAACAAAAAAATTCCTACGAACACCCGAGATCTCTCTATGTAGATGCATAAAAATGAGAGGGAAGAGTGTGTCTACATACCCTTGTAGACCTTTAGAAGGAAGCGTATATTACGTCCTTAATGTAGTCGTACTCTTCACGATTCAATCCGATGCAGCGTCAAATGGAAGACACCTCCATGTTTAGCACACGTGCGGCTCGATGACGTCTCCGCCTCCTTGATGTAGCAAACGAGGGCGGAGGAGTAGATGAGATCGTCGGTAGTACGATGGCGTGGCGGCGATGGTGGTGAAGTGGTGTCGGTAAGGCTTCGTCGAGCGCTGCCAAAACTGAAACGAGGAGGAAGAGGAGAGGGGGATTGCCGCTTGGGCATAGGAATTGGTGTGTGCAGCCCTCCACTCCCCTCCACTATTTATAAGAGGCAGGGGGAGGGGCACCATCCCTAAGCCCTCCTCCAAGGGAGGGGCCGACGCCAAGGGGAGGAGTCCCACCTCCCAAGGCACCTAGGTGGGAAACCCATCTAGGGTTCCCACCTACCCCTTGGCGCATGGGCCTTGTGGGGAAGGGGATCCCAACCACCAGGGGATGGTATGCCTCCCTCTTAGTTCATGTGGCCACCCCGGGCGGGTGGACCCCCTCGTGGAATCTATAACCCTTCCAGCACTCCCAGCAGATTGTCTAGTAAAACTCGGAAATTTTTTGTTGGCCCAAATATGGCTTCCCATATATAAATCTTTACCTCCGGACCATTCTGGAGCTCCTCGTGAGGTCTGCGATCTCACCCGGTACTCCGAACAACATTTGGTCACCTAAATACATATCCTAATACTACTCTAGCGCCATTGAATGTTAACTGTATGGACCCTACTGGTTCGAGAATCATATAGACACGACCGAGATACCTCTCCGGTCAATAACCAATAGCGGGACCTGGATGTCTATATTGGTTCCTACATATTCCACGAAGATTTTTATCGGTCGAACCACGATGTCAACGATTCGATTAATCCCATATGCAATTCCCTTTGTCCAGGGATATGTTACTTGCCCGAGATTCGATCGTCGGTATCTCCATACCTAGTTCAATCTCATTACTGACAAGTCTCTTTACTCATTTCGTAATACAAGATCCCATGACTAACTAATTAATAACATTGCTTGCAAGCTTCTTCGAATGTTGTATTATCGAGTGGGCCGAGATATGTCTCCCTCATACGGAGTGACAAATCCCAGTCCCGATCCATGGCAACCCAACAAACACTTTCGGAGATGCCTGTAGAGCAACTTTACGATCACCCAGTTACGGAGTGACATTTGGATACACACCAAATAATCCTTCGGTGTTAGGGAGTTGCACGATAGCATGTGCTAAGAAATAGTTACTTGACATAATGAAAGTTGTAACAAAAACTAGGCGAAACAACCATATGCTAAGCTTATGATTGGATCTCGTCCATCACGTCATTCTCCTAATGATGCGATCTCGTTATCAAATAACAACTCATATCTATGGTTAGGAAACGTGAAACCATCTTGAATCAACGAGTTAGTCTAGTAGAGGCTCACTAGGGATATGGTGTTATTTATGTATCCACACATGTGTCTAAGTTTCCGATCAATACAATTCTAGCATGGATAATAAATGTTTATAAGGAACAAGGAAATGTGATAATAACCAATTTGTTATTGCCTCTAGCGCATATTTCCAACAGTCATTGCCCTCGTCAACATTGTCCTCCTTCTCATTCTTGTTGTTCTCCTCCTCACAAGTGTCCCCCTCCTCCGCCTCCAAAGAGATATCCTCCATGGAGGCATGGATTCAGACTCAAGAGCGGCAGGCACAAGCTGTCACACCTCCTCCTCGTTGATGTGTGTCAGGTCAGACTCATGGATGATCCATGCTCCATTCTGAGCATAGATGGTGGTGAGCCCGAGCACATGGTCACATACTGATAACTACACACTCAAACTGGCCTTCACTCGTGTTGCGATATAACTAGATTTGATGATGCCATTGGTAACATGAGTCTTCAATGCCCCACGTCATGTCGAGTCGGATGAATGACATGGTGCAAGTTAGCCGAATGGGCTAGATGATGTCAGCTCGACCGATTGATCCTCTTAGTGGAAATTGCGGGGAGGTATCGCATACCCCCTCGTACCACTACAACAATTGGACCGGCCCAACTAGCTCCCATTTTCCTACTTTGGGAAGGTTTTGGAACCTTTCCTCGCTTTTTTCTCTTTCGATTTTTCTTGGTTTTCTTTTCATGTTTGTTGTTTTCTTTTCTTTTCCCGATGAGTGGGTCACATGATATCCTTCAATCACACTCACATGCCTCCTCGAAGTGATTTTGGTCGGCCCATGTGCGGGGTTGGCCCCCATTTTTTTTCTTTCATTTATTAGTTTTATACTTTTTTTAGCTTCAATAAAAAGTTCTGGATTTAGAAACACTTCAAAATTGAGAAAATGTTCATGAGTTTGAAAAATACTGCCGAACTAATAAAATATTGACTTTGGAAAATGTCCGCATATTTGAAAACAATGTTCATAAATTTTCAAAAATGTTTGCAAATTTGAAAATTTCTTTGTAAATTGAAATAATGTTTGTGTGTTTGATTTTTATAAAATTCGAGAAAGGTTTACAAACTCAAAAAATGCTTGCAAGTTTGAAAAGTGTTTACGGATTTCATACAAATATTCAAAAATTCAAAAATAGTTTTTGAATTTTTTAAATATGTTCGTGAATTCATAAATTGTTCATGAATTGGAAAAGTTGTTCACGAGCTTGGACAATGTTCAAATTTTGGAAACTGTTCACAAGTTTTAAAATGTTCATGAAATTAAAAAGGGAAAAATAAAAATAAATATGCCAAATGAAAGAAAACACAGAAAATATAAAACCGGTTCAAGGCTGTTTTCTAAGACCCGGACGATAAGTACGAACTGTTGTGGTTCTCTCAGTGGAGATTCAGGCTATTTACAGGGAAATCTCTCCCTAATAATAAAGCATCGTTCGCTTCTGTCATCCGTCGTGTCATTTTTATAAAAAAGCTCCTGACGTTTCCTGAAATCAACCAACAGTCCGGATTTAAGTCAGAAAACAAATCGGTTTTTGCATTTTTCAGAAAACCCCCTGATGTTTCAGGTAATCAACCCGCAGTCAGTATTTAAGTCAGAAAACAAATCGTTTGTTTGTAGTTTTTAGAAAACCCCCTGATGTTTCAGGTAATCAACCCGCAGTCCGGATTTAAGTCAGCCGAAACGTTTTTTTCGTTTTAACAAAAAGAAACCTGACTTTTCAGTTAATCAACCCACATTTTATCTAAAACAAAATTATCTATATCTTTTAAACCGTAACTTCGATTTTAACATGTTATATGTGAAATTTGATTAAAAAATGTGTAGAATCTAAATAGTATGTTATTTTTAGCTGTTGAATACTTCTTAAATATTATTTTTAGTGCAAACTTAATCTGTAGTGCACGGTTCTTTTTTTCTCTATTTCCGACGACGACACGAATTGCAATAAACATCCATTAAATTAAAACCAAATTGAAAGAAAAGAAAACATCGCTAATCACACATGCACACCTTAAAAAAACCTCGTGGGGAGAAACAACATATTTCTCATCTTATTTCAAATGACTGTACATTCAAACACGTTTTCGTTGTGTGAGCATTAAGGCTATTGTCGGCAACACAAATGTGATGACATGTGAAAATATATTGCGTTCAGAGTGTGTGTTATTTTTCTCTTTGTTGCAACGCACGGGCTCTTTTGTTAGTAGAGTAAAATACATGTATCATCCTCGTGCTTGTTGGCGAGGTCCAAAATCGATGTGTCTTGAAAATACATGTTGTATATAGTCCCGAAGAAACTTCTAAAAAAAAGGTATATGGTCCTGGAGGTTGGAACGATGGTCTTGAGTCACATGGCACGTATGTATCCTGTATCCTGCTAGTGCCACATCACCGTCGGTCGTTTTCGACTGTATTGGATCACTTTGTGAGTATGAGGATCGTTTTGACCTCGTCAGGAAGCATAAGGATGATACATGCATTTTACTTCACGGAAGTAGCGTGCCGACCAGGCAGCAATGAGGAGATCGCCAAGCAGAAAACTCTTGTGGCATCTGTTCGATTTGGACGTGCGACGGAGTTGCTGGACGTCACAGCACACGTTAATTCCGATGCTTCGGCAAATACAACACCACAAGCAAGACAGAGAGACTGTTTTCGAAGACACTGAATTTGAGTTCGGTTTGGTGTGGCGCAAGTATTTATTCCATCTCACGTGTATACAGCTGCTCGGATCCTCCTAAGAGCACCGGACGCCTCTGCTCAGTTCGCCATATATAAGGCGATCCTATCCCGGATTATTTTTTTATTTTTCTGTTTTTTTCGTCAATCATGAATAAGTGACCGGACATATGACGAAGAAAATGAAAACTGTGAGAACATCTACAATCGATCCTTCAAAGGACCCCTCATACGCCCCTGAACGCGAACGATCAATGGTTGGATAGGAGAGAGAGAGAAAATTGACTCAACCGGACCACTTATATTGTCCCTATATGTTTGAGTTGTCCGCGGACCTTCATATTCATTTTAAATATGGGAAGGATATGCGGACGCGCCCACACGCGCCCGATCAGTCCGCTATATAGAACGCGACCCCACCTCGAACCACCTTTTTCTTTTCTTTATTCATTCTTTTCTTTCTCTCTCTTCCTGTCCACCATTTACTTGCAAATTGATCGGACATATAAGAAAGAAAATAAGGAGTGTGGCTATACGAGCGGACAAATAGGGGACATGCCCGGTTAGTGACCAGACACGTCCGCGGACGTTTGAGGGTCCGAATGTGCAAGTCATGGCTGAAAATGTTCTGATTATGCGGACGGATAAATAGGAAACATGTCCGATCACTGATCGAACGCGCCTATAAATGTTCAAAGAGTCATATTTGCAATGTCTAGCTGTAGATGCTTTAAGATTTGGACAGAGAGAAATCGTGCGGTATTTAACTATGACTATGATCAAGTTTGGATCACTTACGTAGCTTCGTCAAGTTCTACACCACAAGCATGGCAAAATGTTTTGATGACATTTTAAACATTCCACTTCCTCTACACGTGTCTGCCCGGATGCTTGTAGGTTCTGAAACGCACAAAGAGAAAGCATACAGTATTTAGTACTCTCTCCTTTTGAAATTACTTACTAAAAAATAATAAAAATGAATGTATCTATAATTAAAATATGTATAGATATTATTTTTTTTACAAGTAATTTTGATGTTTAATATCAAAAAGGTCTTATATTTGAAATGTTTAGATCTTACATTTTAAAACATGTGGAGTAGTCACCACGGTTCCATTTCAAACAAAAGAATAATCACTAAACAGGTGTCCACTTATTAAAATTGACAAAAGAACATATACTACATTGACTTTGCCAGAATACCACTCTACATTCTTAAACTTTGATGGGTTGGATTATTTCATTAGTCTTCATCTTTTGGGTCCCATGTCAGATTTGTTAGAAGTCTGTTTATGTTAGATCAAGAGCCAGCACGATAACAACTATAGACTCGCATCAAAGAGTAGAATGACCAAAGCATCAATTGGCTTGGTTCCAAAATCTGATGTTAGATTTTTATGCATGGCAAATCGAATATTTTTCATGACAATTTATAATGACGCGAGGATGAAAATTTTAATTTATAAGCACGGTAATTTTCTGGCAACAAAATTAAATGATATGAATTTGTCATGCTTGCTAGTTAAACTTGTCATCCTCAAGAAAAATGATTTTTTTCATGAAAAACCTTTGAGTTGCCATTCCTAGAAAGCTGACGTCCATTGGATGCTCGGGTACTTCTCCTATGACATCAGATAGTACCAATAAGAAAACTGAGGAAAGATACAAATAAATAAGGCCAACTCCACCTCGCGACCCTAAACGGACGTTCGTTTTGCCCGGATTTTGTCCTTTTGGATAGGGCGATGGGGTCGTGTCCGGGCCTGTCGTGGGATGCGGTGGCCGTGCGCCGAGCGCGCGGCCGCATCCTTTTGCCCCATCCTGTCCGCCAGGGCCTAAAATGACCATATTTTCGTATCAAAACAAGTTTGCACATCAATCCAATTAAAATTGTCTCTAAGTAAAATAGTTTTACAATCAAATCGAAATTGTCTTGAATGAACATAAAATGAAGCAATACATCTATTGGTTGCCAATATGTTCCCACATGTGTTCAACCAAGTCATTTTGAATATCCAAATGAGTGTGCCAATCACGCATCTCACGATGGAACTGGACAAATTGTTGAAACGTGGCCGGTTCTTGGTGCAGGGGCTCAACATTTTCACCTTGATAATCAAATCCTTGGTCGAAGATACTGTCATCACGCTCGTCCTCAACGATCATGTTGTCCATGATCACACAAGCAGTCAGCACCTCCCAAAGCTTCCTTTCATCCCATGACAGTGCAGGGTTTCGAACGACACCCCATCGGGATTGAAGCACACCAAAAACACGTTCCACATACTTTCTAGCACTCTCTTGCATTTGGGCAAATTTCTTTCTCTTCTCATCTTGGGGGTTCGAGATTGTCTTCATAAAAGTTGACCACTGAGGATATATACCATCAGCTAGATAGTATCCCTTGTTGTACTGGTGGTCGTTGATCTCAAAGTTGACAGGTGGGGAGTGTCCTTCTGCAAGCCTTGCGAAGACTGAAGAACGCTGCAGCACGGTGATATCATTGTGAGAACCTGCCATGCGAAGAAAGAATGTCATATCCAAAGATCCTGCGAAGCCACCGCTTCTAATACGACAGTGCATGCTTTGAAATGCCCCTTGTACTGGCCCTGCCAAGCAAATGGACAGTTCTTCCACTCCCAATGCATACAATCTATGCTGTCAAGCATGCCCCGAAAGCCTCTAGTTGCGTTGGCCGCCAACAATCTCTTTGTATCACCAACACTTGGCTGCCTCAAGTACTCAGGGCCAAACACCTCGATCATAGCCTGGTAGAACTTGTACATTGACATCAGACATGTTGTCTCACTCATACGCACATACTCATCCACCAGATCGCCTGGAATTCCATATGCAAGCATGCAGATGGCCGCGGTGCATTTCTGGTAAGAGGAGAATCCTAGTTTGCCAAGGGCATCCGTCTTGCACTGGAAGTATGGGTCATGAGCAACCACTCCCTCTCGGATACGATTGAACACATGCCTTGCCATACGAAAACGGCGACGGAATTTATCCGGCTTGAAGAGCGGTGTGTTCGCAAAGTAATCGGCATAGAGCAGGGCCCGGCCTCTCTCCCTGTTGCGACCACGGCCAGGGAGTGACCCCCTGTATCGAGGAAGCTGCCGTTGAATGTGGTTGTGAACCATCACTGCAGCCACCACAATATCTTCATCATCCGATGACGAATCATCCGATGAATAAATGAAGTGGTGGAAGAAAAACTCATCACCACTGTGTTGGAAATATGCCCTAGATGCAATAATAAAATGGTTATTATCATATTTCCTTGTTCATGATAATCGTCTATTGTTCATGCTATAATTGTATTAACAGGAAACGGTAATACATGTGTGAATAAATAGATCACAATATGTCCCTAGCAAGCCTCTAGTTGGCTAGCTCGTTGATCAATAGATGATCATGGTTTCCTGATCATGGACATTAGATGTCATTCATAACGGGATCACGTCATTGGGAGAATGATGTGATGGACAAGACCCAATCCTAAGCATAGCACTAGATCGTATTGTTCGTATGCTAAAGCTTTTCTAATTTCAAGTGTCTTTTCCTTCGACCGTGAGATTGTGCAACTCCCGGATATCGTAGGAGTGCTTTGGGTGTATCAAACGTCACAAGGTAACTGGGTGACTATAAAGGTGCACTACGGGTACCTCTGAAAGTGTCTGTTGGGTTGGTACGAATCGAGATCGGGATTTGTCACTCCGTGTGACGGAGAGGTATCTCTGGGCCCACTCGGTAGAACATCATCATGAGCTCAGTGTGATTAAGGAGTTAGTCACACGATGACGTGCTACAGAACAAGTAAAGAGACTTACCGGTAACGAGATTGAACAAGGTATAGGTATACCAACGATCGAATCTCAGGCAAGTTCAAAACCGACACACAAAGGGAATTGTATACGGGATTGATTGAATCCTTGACATCGTGGTTCATCCGATGAGATCGTCGTGGAACGTGTGGAAGCCACCATGGGTATCCAGATCCCGCTGAAGTTTATTGGCCGGAGAGCGTCTCGGTCATGTCTGCATGCTTCCCGAACCCGTAGGGTCTACACACTTATGGTTCGATGACGCTAGGGTTATAGGGAAATGTTATACGAGGTTACCGAAAGTTGTTAG
Organism: Hordeum vulgare subsp. vulgare; assembly: GCF_904849725.1. Lineage (NCBI taxonomy): Eukaryota > Viridiplantae > Streptophyta > Magnoliopsida > Poales > Poaceae > Hordeum > Hordeum vulgare. The sequence goes on along the minus strand of NC_058522.1, from coordinate 432,753,456 downwards.
GAGTCATGTATGAGATCCCAGAGTCACGAGGAGCTCCGGAGGTAAAGATTGATATATAGGATGGATGGTTTTGGACAGAGGAAATGTTTCGCGCGTCACCAGTAGCGTATCAGGAGCACCGGGACCACCGAAAATGGTCCCGAGGGTCCACCGGGAGGGGCCACCAGGCCCAAGAGGTAGCATGGGCCAAAATAGGGAGGGCAACCAGCCTAAAGTGGGATGGTGCGCCTCCCACAAGAGGCCCAAGGCGCAGGAGGGAGAGAAGGGGGGAACCCTGGCGCTGGTGGGCCTAAGGCCCACCTAAAGGGTGCGCCACCCCCTCCCCCTACCCTAGCCGCCACACCTCCCATCTGGGGGGCTGCCGCACCACCTAGGGGGGAAACCCTAGGTGTGGCACCCCCTCCCCTCCTCCTATAAATAGAGAGGGGTTTGGGGCTGTTTTGGACACCGTTTCTTCTCCCCTCGGTGCAGCCCTGCTCCCCTTCTTCCTCCTCCTCCCACGGTGCTTGGCGAAGCCCTGCCGGGAGACCTTGTCTCTCCATCGACACCACGTCGTCGTGCTGCCGGAGAGCTTCCCCAACCTCTCCCTCCTCCTTGTTGGATCAAGGTGCGGGAGACGTCACCGGGCTGCACGTGGGTTGAACGCGGAGGTGCCGTAGTTCAGCACTAGATCGGAATCACACCGCAATCTGAATCGCCGCGAGTACGACTCTATCAACCGCGTTCTAGCAATGCTTCCGCTTAGCGATCTTCAAAGGTATGAAGATGCACTCACCCCTCTATCATTGCTGGTCTCTCCATAGGAAGATCCGAATATGCGTAGGAATTTTTTTGAATTTATGCTACGTAACCCAACAGTGGCATCCGAGCCAGGTTTTCTATGCGTAGATTCTATGCACGAGTAGAACACAAACGGTTGTGCGCGATGATTTTTCAATTGCTTGCCACTACTAGTCTTATTCTTTTCCGGCGGTATTGTGGGATGAAGCGGCCCGGACCGACCTTACACGTACGCTTACGTGAGACTGGTTCCACCGACAGACATGCACACCGTGCATAAAGGTGGCTAGCGGGTGTGTGTCTCTCCTACTCTAGTCAGATTGGATTTGATGAAAAGGGTCCTTGTGAAGGGTAAACAACTTTGGCATATCATCGTTGTGGCTGTCACGTAGGTAAGAAGGCGTTCTTGCTAGAAACCCAAATCAGCCACGTAAAACTTGCAACAACAATTAGAGGACGTCTAACTTATTTTTGCAGGGTTTGACATGTGATGTGATATGGCCAAAGTTGTGATGTTGCATGTATGATGTATGAGATGATCATGTTATTGTAATAGGTTTCACGACTTGCATGTCGATGAGTATGACAACCGGCAGGAGCCATAGGAGTTGACTTAACTTATTGTATGTGATGCAACGCCATGTGCTTACTACTTTTACTTCATTGCTAAAGGTTAGCTATAGTAGTAGTGATAGTAGTAGTTGGCGTGACGACTTCATGGAGACACGATGATGGAGATCATGATGATGGAGATCATGGTGTCACGCCGGTGACAATGATGATCATGCGATGCCTGAAGATGGAGATCGAAAGAGCAAAGATGATAATGGCCATATCATGTCACTATATGATTGCATTGTGATGTTTATCATGTTTTTCATCTTATTGCTTAGAATGATGCTAGCATAATAAGATGATCCCTCTTAAAATTTCGAGAACGTATTCCCCTAAGTGTGCACCGTTGCGAAGGATCGTTGTCTCGAAGCACCACGTGATGATCGGATGTGATAGATTCTAACGTTCGCATACAACGGGTGTAAGCCAGATTTACACACGCGAAACACCTAGGTTGACTCGACGAGCTTAGCATGTACAGACATGACCTCGAATACAAGAGACCGAAAGGTCGAACATGAGTCATATGGTTGAATACGATTAGCATGAAGTTGCTCACCATGATGACTAGTCTGTCTCATGTGATGATCGGACACGGGTTAGTCAACATGGATCATGTATCACTTAGATGACTGGAGGGATGTCGATTTAAGTGGGAGTTCATACTTAATTTCAGTAAATGAACTTAATTGTCATGAACTTAGTCTAAAAGTTGTCTTTATAAATATTGTAGATGGCCAACGTCAACCTCAATTTCAACGCATTCCTAGAGAAAAACAAGCTGAAAGATGATGGTAGTGTTGGAAATATGCCCTAGAGGCAATAATAAATTAGTTATTATTATAATTCTTAGTTCATGATAATCCTTCATTATCCATGCTATAATTGTATTGAATGAAGACTTATATACATGTGTGGATACATAGACAAAACACGGTCCCTAGCAAGCCTCTAGTTGGCTAGCCAGTTGATCAAAGATAGTCAGGGTCTTCTGATTATGAACAAGGTGTTGTTGCTTGATAACTGGATCACGTCATTAGGAGAATCACGTGATGGACTAGACCCAAACTAATAGACGTAGCATGTTGATCGTGTCATTGTGTTGCTACTGTTTTCTGCGTGTCAAGTATTTGTTCCTATGACCATGAGATCATATAACTCACTAACACCGTAGGAATGCTTTGTGTGTATCAAACGTCGCAACGTAACTGGGTGACTATAAAGATGCTCTACAGGTATCTCTGAAGGTGTTAGTTGAGTTAGTATGGATCGAGACTGGGATTTGTCACTCCGTGTGACGGAGAGGTATCTCGGGGCCCACTCGGTAATACAACATCACACACAAGCCTTGCAAGCAATGTGACTTAGTGTAAGTTGCGGGATCTTGTATTACGGAACGAGTAAAGAGACTTGCCGGTAAACGAGATTGAAATAGGTATGCGGATAATGACGATCGAATCTCGGGCAAGTAACATACCGAAGGACAAAGGGAATGACATACGGGATTATATGAATCCTTGGCACTGAGGTTCAAATTATAAGATCTTCGCAGAATATGTGGGATCCAATATGGGCATCCAGGTCCCGCTATTGGATATTGACCGAGGAGTCACTCGGGTCATGTCTACATAGTTCTCGAACCCGCAGGGTCTGCACACTTAAGGTTCGACGTTGTTTTATGCATATTTGAGTTATATGGTTGGTTACCGAATGTTGTTCGGAGTCCCGGATGAGATCATGGACGTCACGAGGGTTTCCGGAATGGTCCGGAAATGAAGATTGATATATCGGATGACCTCATTTGATTACCGGAAGGTTTTCGGAGTTACCGGGAATGACGAATGGGTTCCGGGTGTTCACCGGGGGGGCAACCCACCCCGGGGAAGCCCATAGGCCTTGGGAGTGGCGCACCAGCCCTTAGTGGGCTGGTGGGACAGCCCAAGAAGGCCCTATGTGCCATAGGAAGAAAATCAAAGAGAAAAAAAAACAGGAGGTGGGAAAAGGGGGAAGGACTCCTCCTTCCAAACCTAGTTGGATTCGGTTTGGAAGGGGAGGGTTGCCCCCCTTGGCTCGGCCGACCCCCTTGGGGGTCCTTGGACCCCAAGGCAAGGCTCCCCCTCTTCCCCCTATATATACCGAGGTTTTAGGGCTGATTTGAGACAACTTTGCCACAGCAGCCCGACCACATATCTCCACGGTTTTACCTCTAGATCACGTTTCTGCGGAGCTCGGGTGGAGCCCTGCTGAGATTAGAGCACCACCAACATCCGGAGCGCCGTCACGCTGCCGGAGAACTCATCTACCTCTCCGTCTCTCTTGCTGGATCAAGAAGGCCGAGATCATCGTCGAGCTGTACGTGTGCTGAACGCGGAGGTGCCGTCCGTTCGGCACTAGATCGTGGGACTGATCGCGGGACGGTTCGCGGGGCGGATCGAGGTACGTGAGGACATTCCACTATATCAACCGCGTTCACTAACGCTTGTGCTGTGCGATCTACAAGGGTACGTAGATCGAATATCCCCTCTCGTAGATGGACATCACCATGATAGGTCTTCGTGCGTGTAGGAAATTTTTTGTTTCCCATGCGACGTTCCCCAATAGTGGCATCATGAGCTAGGTTCATGCGTAGATGTCTTCTCGAGTAGAACACAAAAGGTTTTGTGGGCGGTGATGTGCGTTTTGCTGCCCTCCTTAGTCTTTTCTTGATTCTGCGGTATTGTTGGATTGAAGCGGCTTGGACCGACATTACTCGTACGCTTACGAGAGACTGGTTTCATCGCTACGAGTAACCCCGTTGCTCAAAGATGACTGGCAAGTGTTAGTTTCTCCAACTTTAGTTGAATCGGATTTGACCAAGGAGGTCCTTGGATGAGGTCAAATAGCAATTCATATATATCTGTTGTGGTGTTTGCGTAAGTAAGATGCGATCCTACTAGATACCCATGGTCACCACGTAAAACATGCAACAACAAAATTAGAGGACGTCTAACTTTTTTTTGCAGGGTATGCTTGTGATGTGATATGGCCAACGATGTGATGTGATATATTGGATGTATGAGATGATCATGTTGTAATAGTTAATATCGACTTGCACGTCGATGGTACGGTAACCGGCAGGAGCCATAGGGTTGTCTTTAAACTAACGTTTGTGCTTGCAGATGCGTTTACTATATTGCTAGGACGTAGCTTTAGTAGTAATAGCATGAGTAGCACGACAACCCCGATGGCGACACGTTGATGGAGATCATGGTGTGATGCCGGTGACAAGAAGATCGTGCCGGTGCTTTGGTGATGGAGATCAAGAAGCGCATGATGATGGCCATATCATGTCACTTATGAATTGCATGTGATGTTAATCCTTTATGCACCTTATCTTGCTTAGAACGACGGTAGCATTATGAGGTGATCTCTCACTAAAATTTCAAGACGAAATTGTGTTCTCCCCGATTGTGCACCGTTGTGATAGTTCTTCGTTTCGATACACCACGTGATGATCGGGTGTGATAGACTCAACGTTCACATACAACGGGTGCAAAACAGTTGCACACGCGGAACACTCGGGTTAAGCTTGACGAGCCTAGCATGTGCAGACATGGCCTCGAATCACATGAGACCGAAAGGTCAAGCATGAATTGTATAGTTGATATGATTAGCATAGAGATGCTTACCACTGAAATTATTCTCGACTCACGTGATGATCGGACTTGAGATAGTGGATTTGGATCATGTACCACTCAAATGACTAGAGAGATGTACTTTTTGAGTGGGAGTTCTTAAGTAATATGATTAATTGAACTAATTGTCATGAACATAGTCTAATGGTCTTTGCGAATTACGATGTAGCTTGCGCTATAGCTCTACTGTTTTTATATGTTCCTAGAGAAAATTTAGTTGAAATTTGATAGTAGAAAACTTTGTAGAGGATTGTCCTCGTTGCTGCGCAGAAGGCTTATGTCCTTAATGCACCACTCGGTGTGCTGCACCTCGAGCATCGTCTGTGGATGCTGTGAACATCCGACATACACGTTTCTGATGACTACACGATAGTTCAGTGCAAAATACTTAATGGCTTAGAAGCAAGGCACCGAAGACGTTTTAAAACGTCACGGAACATAAGTGATGTTCTAAAGAGATGAAATTGTGATTTCATGCTCGTGCCCTTGTTAATAGGTACGAGACCTCCGACAAGATTCTTTGTCCACAAAGTAAAGGAGAAAAGCTCAATCGTTGAGCGTGTGCTCAGATTGTCTGAGTACGACAATCGCTTGAATCAAGTGGGGGTTAATCTTCTAGATGAGATAGTGATAGTTCTCCAAAGTCACTGCCACCAAGCTGTGAAAGCTTCGTGATGAACTATAACATATCAAGGATAGATACAATGATCTTTGAGTGATTCGCGATGTTTGACACTGCGAAAGTAGAAATCAAGAAGGAGCGTCAATAGTTGATGGTTAGTAAAACCACTAAGTTTCGAGAAAGGCAAGGGCTAGAAGGGATACTTCGTGAAACGGCAAAACAGTTGCTGCACTAATGAAGAGACCCAAGATTAAACCCAAACCTGAGACTAACTGCTTCTGTAATGAGGGGAACAGTCACTGAGGTGGAGCAACTCTAGATACTTGGTAGATAAGTAGGCTGGCAAAAGTCAAAAGAAGTATATTTGATATACATGATGTTGATGTGTACTTTACTAGTACTCCTAGTAGCACGAGGGTATTGGATACCGGTTCGGTTGCTAAGTGATTAGTAACACGAAATGATAGCTACGGCATAAACGGAGACTAGCTAAAGGCGAGGTGACGATACGTGTTGGAAGTGTTTCCAAGATTGATATGATCAAAACGTCGCACGCTCCCTCTACCATCGGGATTGGTGTTAAACCTAAATAATTGTTATTTGGTGCTTGCGTTAAGCATGAACATGATTAGATCGTGTTTATTGCAATACGATTATTCATTTAAAGAGAATAATGGTTACTCTATTTGCTTGAATAATCACCTTCAATGGTTTATTGAATCTCGATCGTAGTGTTACACATGTTCATGATATTGGTGCCAAAAGACACGAGGCAATGATGATAGTACCACTTACTTGTGGCACTGCCGCTTGAGTCATGTTGGTATAAATTGCATGAAGAGGCTCCATGCTGATGGATCTTTATACTCACTTGATTTGGAATCACTAGTGACATGCAAATCATACCACATGAGCAAGGCCTTGTTTTTCATTGAGATGAAACAAGATAGTAACTTGTTGGAAGTGATACATTTTGATGTATGCAGTCCAATGGGTGCTGAGGCACGCAGTGGATATCATTATGTTCTTACTTCAATGAAGATTTGAGCAGATACAAGAGTATTTGCTTAATGAATCACAAGTCTGAAATATTGAAAAATTCAATTTTGTTTCAGAGTGAAGTTCGTCGTAACAAAAGGATAAACTGTCTACGATATGATCATAGAAATGAATATCTGAGTTACGAGTTTTGGTACGCAGTTAAGACAATGTGGAAATTGTTTCGCAGTTCATGCCACCTGGAACATCATAGTGTGATGATGTGTCTGAACGTCATAGTCACACACTATTTGGTATGGTGCATGCTATGTCTCTTATCGAAATACCACTATCGTTTATGGGTTATGCATTAGAGACAACCACATTCACTTTAAATAGGGCACCGCGTATTTCCGTTGAGATGACACAGTATAGACTGAGGTTTAGAGAAATCTAAACTGTCGTTTCTTGAAAGTTTGGGGCTTCGACACTTATGTGAAAAAGTTTCAGTCTGATAAGCTCGAACCCAAAGCGGATAAATGCATCTTCATAGGATATCCAAAACAGTTGGGTACATCTCCTATCTCATATCCGAAAGCAAAGTGTTTGTTTCTAGAAACGGATCCTTTCTCGAGGAAAGGTTTCTCTCAAAAGAATTGAGTGGGAGGGTGGTAGAACTTGATGAGGTTATTGAACCATCACTTCAACCAGTGTGTAGCAGGGCGCAGGAAATTGTTCCTGTGGCGCCTACACCAATTGAAGTGAAAGTTGATGATGGTGATCATCGAGCATCGGATCAAGTTACTACAAACCTCGTAGGTTGACAAGGTCGCGTACTACTGCAGAGTGGTACGGTAACCCTGTCTTGGAGGTCATGTTGTTGAGCAACAGTGAACCTATGAGTTATGGAGAAAGCAATGGTGGGCCCGGATTTCGACAAATGGCTGGAGGCCATGAAATCCGAGAGAGGATTCATGTATGAAAACAAAGTGTAGACTTTGGAAGAACTACTTGATGTTCATAGGACTATTGAGTAACGATGGATCTTTAAAAGGAAGACAGACGATGATGGTGATAAGTCACTATTAAGAAAAGCTCGACTTGTCGCAAAGATGTTTCCGACAAGATCAAAAAGTTGACTATGATGAGACTTTCTCACTCGTAGCGATGCTAAAAGTCTGTTAGAATTATGTTAGTAGTTGCTGCATTATTTCTGAAATATTGCACATAGGATGTCAAAACATTGTTTCCTCGACGGTTTCCTTTAGCAAACATTGTATGTGATACAACCAGAAGGTTTTGTCGATCTTAAAGTTACTAACAAGTATGCAAGCTCCAGCGATCCTTCAATGGACTGGTGCAAGCATCTCGGAGTTGGAATATACACTTTGATGAGATGATCAAAGATTTTGGGTTTATACAAGGTTTATGAGAAACTTGTATTTCCAAAGAAGTGAGTGGGAGCACTATAGAATTTCTGATAAGTATATGTGGTTGACATATTGTGGATCATAAGTAATGTAGAATTTCTGTAAAGCATACAAGGTTGTTTGAAAGGAGTTTTCAAAGGAATACCTGGATTGCGCTACTTGAACGTTGAGCATCAAAGATCTATGAAGATAGATCGAAAGCGCTTAATAGAAGTTTCAACAAAATGCATGCCTTGACAAGTTTTGAAGGAGTTCAAAATAGATCAGCAAAGAAGGAGTTCTTGGTTGCGTTGTGAGGTGTGAATTTGAGTAAGACTCAAAACCCGACCACGAAAGAATAAAGAGAATAGACGAAGGTCGTCTTCTATGCCTTAGCCGTAGACTCTAAAGTATGCCATGCTGAGTACCCCACCTGATGTGTGCCTTGCACTCTGTTGAGAGGTACAGAGAGTGATCCATGATTGAATCACTAGCAGCGGTCAAAATTTATCCTTAGTAACTAATAGACTAAGGAATTTTTCTCGATTATGGAGGTGGTTAAAAAGTTCATCATAAAGGGTTACGTCGATGCAAGCTTTGACACTAATCCGAATAACTATGAGTAGTGAAACGGATTCGTATAGTAGAGTAGACATTTGGAGTATTTCCGAATAGCACATAGTAGCAGCATCTATAAGATGACATAAAGATTTGTAAAGAACACATGGACCTGAAAGTTTCAGAATCGTTGACTAAAACCTCTCTCACGAGCAAGACGTGATCAGACCCCGTAAATATATGGGTGTTGGATTCGTTGGAATCACATGGTGATGTGAACTAGATTATTGACTCTAGTGCAAGTGGGAGACTGTTGGAAATATGCCCTAGAGGCAATAATAAATTATTTGTTATTATATTTCTTAGTTCATGATAATCTTTATTATCCATGCTATAATTGTATTGAATGAAGACTTATATACATGTGTGGATACATAGAAAAAACACTGTCCCTAGCAAGCCTCTAGTTGGCTAGCCAGTGGATCAAAGATAGTCAGGGTCTTCTGATTATGAACAAGGTGTTGTTGCTTGATAACTGGATCACGTCATTAGGAGAATCCGGTGATGGACTAGACCCAAACTAATAGACGTAGCATGTTGATCGTGTCATTTTGTTGCTACTGTTTTCTGCGTGTCAAGTATTTGTTGCTATGACCATGAGATCATATAACTCACTGACACCGGAGGAATGCTTTGTGTGTATCAAACATCGCAATGTAACTGGGTGACTATAAAGATGCTCTACAGGTATCTCCGAAGGTGTTAGTTGAGTTAGTATGGATCGAGACTGGGATTTGTCACTCCGTGTGACGGAGAGGTATCTCGGGGCCCACTCGGTAATACAACATCACACACAAGCCTTGCAAGCAATGTGACTTAGTGTAAGTTGCGGGATCTTGTATTACGGAACGAGTAAAGAGACTTGCCGGTAAACGAGATTGAAATAGGTATGCGGATACTGAAGATCGAATCTCGGGCAAGTAACATACCGAAGGACAAAGGGAATGACATACGGGATTATATGAATCCTTGGCACTGAGGTTCAAACGATAAGATCTTCGTAGAATATGTGGGATCCAATATGGGCATCCAGGTCCCGCTATTGGATATTGACCGAGGAGTCACTCGGGTCATGTCTACATAGTTCTCGAACCCGCAGGGTCTGCACACTTAAGGCTCGACGTTGTTTTATGCGTATTTGAGTTATATGGTTGGTTACCGAATGTTGTTCGGAGTCCCGAATGAGATCACGGACGTCACGAGGTTTTCCGGAATGGTCCGGAAACAAAGATTGATATATAGGATGACCTCATTTTATTACCGGAAGGTTTTCGGAGTTACCGGGAATGTACCGGGAATGACGAATGGGTTCCGGGTGTTCACCGGGGGGGCAACCCACCCCGGGGAAGCCCATAGTCCTTGGGGGTGGCGCACCAGCCCTTAGTGGGCTGGTGGGACAGCCCAAGAAGGCCCTATGCGCCATAGGAAGAAAATCAAAGAGAAAAGAAAAAAAAAGAGGAGGTGGGAAAAGGGGGAAGGACTCCTCCTTCCAAACCTAGTTGGATTCGGTTTGGAAGGGGAGGGTTTCCCCCCTTGGCTCGGCCGACCCCCTTGGGGGTCCTTGGACCCCAAGGCAAGGCTCCACCTCTTCCCCCTATATATACGGAGGTTTTAGGGCTGATTTGAGACAACTTTGCCACGGCAGCCCGACCACATATCTCCACGGTTTTACCTCTAGATCGCGTTTCTGCGGAGCTCGGGCGGAGCCCTGCTGAGATTAGATCACCACCAACCTCCGGAGCGCCGTCACGCTGCCGGAGAACTCATCTACCTCTCCATCTCTCTTGCTTGATCAAGAAGGCCGAGATCATCGTCGAGCTGTACGTGTGCTGAACGCGGAGGTGCCGTCCGTTCGGCACTAGATCGTGGGACTGATCGCGGGACGGTTCGCGGGGCGGATCGAGGGACGTGAGGACGTTCCACTACATCAACCGCATTCACTAACGCTTCTGCTGTGCGATCTACAAGGGTACGTAGATCGAATATCCCCTCTCGTAGATAGACATCACCATGATAGGTCTTCGTGCGTGTAGGAAAATTTTTGTTTCCCATGCGACGTTCCCCAACAGGTAGCAACTATGCGGACTGGGTTCGCAACTTGAAGCTCATCCTTGAAGCAGCTAAAAAGGCTTATGTCCTTGATGCGCCGCTAGGTGACCCTCCCGCTCCCGTAGCAGCCCAGGACATTCTGAACATCTGGCAAACGCGGAGTGATAACTACTCTCTTGTTAGGTGTGGCATGTTATACAGTTTGGAAACGGGGTTGCAAAGGCGTTTTGAGCAACACGGTGCATATGAGATGCTCCAAGAGTTGAAAGTGGTTTTTCAAGCTCATGCCCGTGTCTAGAGATATGAAGTCTCCGACAAGTTCTTTAGCTGTAAGATGGAGGAGAACGGTTCTGTCAGTGAGCACATACTCAAAATGTCTGGGTTACACGATCGTCTGACTTCACTTGGAGTCGAACTTCCGAATGATGCTATAATTGACAGAATCCTCCAGTCTCTCCCACCAAGCTACAAAGGTTTTGTGTTGAACTACAACATGCAAGGGATGGAGAAGACCATTCCCGAGTTGTACTCGATGCTCAAGTCTGCAGAAGTAGAAATCAAGAAAGAGCATCAAGTGTTGACGGTCAACAAGACCACCAGTTTCAAGAAGGGCAAGGGTAAGAAGAACTTCAAGAAAGACGGCAAAGCCGTTGCCGCGCCCGGTAAGCCAGATACCGGGGAGAAGAAAAAGAATGGACCCAAGTCTGAGACTGAGTGCTTCTATTGCAAGGGGAAAGGTCACTAGAAGCGGAACTGCCCCAAGTACTTAGCGGACAAGAAGGCCGGCAACGTTAAAGGTATATGTGATATACATGTTATTGATGTGTACCTTACCAACACTCGTAGTAGCTCCTGTGTATTTGATACCGGTGTTGTTGCTCACATTTGCAACTCAAAGCAGGAACTGCGGAATAAGCGGAGACTGGCCAAGGACGAGGTGACGATGCGCGTCGGGAATGGCTCCAAGGTCGATGTGATCGTCGTCGGCACGCTAACTCTACATCTACCGTCAGGATTAGTTTTAAACCTTAATAATTGTTATTTAGTACCAGCTTTGAGCATGAATATTGTATCAAGGTCTTGCTTAATGCGAGACGGCTACTCATTTAAGTCAGAGAATAATGGTTGTTCTATTTATATGAGTGATATGTTTTATGGTCATGCTCCGCTGGTGAATGGTTTATTCTTGATGAATCTCAATCGTGATGTTACACATATTCATCGTGTTAGTACCAAAAGATGTAAAGTTGATAATGATAGTCCCACATACTTGTGGCACTGCCGCCTTGGTCATATCGGTGTTAAGCGCATGAAGAAGCTCCATACTGATGGACTATTAGAGTCTCTTGACTTTGAATCATTTGACACATGCGAACCATGCCTCATGGGCAAGATGACTAAGACTCCATTCTCTGGAATAATGGAGAGAGTGACCGACTTATTGGAAATAATACATACTGATGTGTGTGGTCCAATGAACGTTGAAGCTCGCGGTGGCTACCGTTATGTTCTCACTCTCACCGAAGATTTGAGTAGATATGGGTATATCTACTTGATGAAGCACAAATCTGAGACGTTTGAAAAGTTCAAAGAATTTCAGAGTGAGGTTGAGAATCAACATGACAGAAAAATTAAGTGTCTACGATCTGATCGTGGAGGAGAATATTTGAGTCACAAGTTTGGCACACACCTAAGGAAGTGTGGAATAGTTTCACAACTGACGCCGCCTGGCACACCCCAACGCAACGGAGTGTCTGAACGTCGTAATCGCACTTTATTAGATATGGTATGATCTATGATGTCTCTGACCGACTTGTCGCTATCATTTTGGGGATACGCATTAGAAACTGCAGCATTCACTTTAAATAGGGCACCGTCTAAATCCGTTGAGACGACACCGTATGAACTATGGTTTGGCAAGAAACCTAAGTTGTCGTTTCTTAAAGTTTGGGGCTGCGATGCTTATGTGAAGAAACGTCAACTAGAGAAGCTCGAACCCAAAGCGGAGAAATGCGTATTCATAGGATACCCTAAGGAAACTAGTGGGTATACCTTCTATCTTAGATCCGAAGGTAATACCTTTGTTGCCAAGAACGGATCCTTTCTAGAGAAAGAGTTTCTCTCGAAAGAAGTAAGTGGGAGGAAAGTAGAACTTGATGAGGTAATTACACCCCCTCTCGAACAGGAAACTAGCGCGGCGCGGGAAATTGCTCCTATGGCGCCTGCACCAACTGAAGAGGAAGTTGATGATAATGATCATGAAGCTTCGGATCAAGTTACTACTGAACCGCGAAGGTCCACAAGGGCACGCTCCGCACGATAGTGGTACGGGAACCCTGTGATGGAAATCATGTTGTTAGACAACGGTGAACCTTCGAACTATGAAGAAGCAATGGCGGGCCCGGATTCCAACAAATGGCTTGAAGCTATGAAATCTGAGATAGGATCCATGTATGAGAACAAAGTATGGACTTTGGTGGACTTGCCTGATGACCGGCGAGCCATAGAAAATAAATGGATCTTCAAGAAGAAGACTGATGCAAACGGTAATGTGACCGTTTATAAAGCTCGACTTGTCGCAAAGGGTTTTCGACAAATTCAAGGAGTTGACTACGAAGAGACTTTCTCTCCCGTAGCGAAGCTGAAATCCGTCCGGATCATGTTAGCAATTGTCGCCTTTTATGATTATGAAATTTGGCAAATGGACGTCAAAACAACGTTCCTTAACGGGAATCTTAAGGAAGAGTTGTATATGATGCAACCAGAAGGTTTTGTCGACCCTAAGGGTGCTAACAAAGTGCGCAAGCTCCAGCGCTCCATCTATGGGATGGTGCAAGCATCTCGGAGTTGGAACATTCGCTTCAATGAGGTGATTAAAGCGTTTGGGTTCATACAGGTTTACGAAGAAGCCTGTCTGTACAAGAAAGTGAGTGGGAGCTCTATAGCTTTCCTCGTACTGTATGTGGATGACATATTATTGATGGGGAATAATATAGAGATGTTGGAGAGCATAAAGGCCTATTTGAACAAGAGTTTTTCAATGAAGGACCTTGGAGAAGCTGCATACATATTAGGCATCAAGATCTATAGAGATAGATCGAGACGCTTCATAGGTCTTTCGCAAAGTACATACCTTGACAAGATACTGAAGAAGTTCAATATGGAAAACTCAAAGAAAGGGTTCTTGCCAGTTTTGCAAGGTATGAGATTGAGTAAGACTCAGTCACCGACCACGGTAGCAGATAGAGAGAAGATGAGTATTGTCCCCTACGCTTCAGTCGTAGGCTCTCTAATGTATGCCATGCTGTGTACCAGACCTGATATAAACCTTGCCATAAGTTTGGTAGGGAGGTACCAAAGTGATCCCGGTATGGAACACTGGACAGCGGTCAAGAATATCCTTAAGTACCTGAAGAGGACTAAGGAGATGTTTCTCGTTTATGGAGGTGACGAAGAGCTTGTCGTAAAGGGTTATGTCGATGCTAGCTTCGACACAGATCCGGATGACTCTAAGTCACAGACCGGATACATATATGTTTTGAATGGTGGGGCAGTGAGCTGGTGCAGCAGCAAGCAAGAAGTCGTGGAAGCATCTACATGTGAAGCGGAGTACATATCTGCTTCAAAAGCGGCTCATGAAGGAATTTGGATGAAGGAGCTCACCACCGACCTTGGAGTGGTTCCAGGCATGTCAGGTCCAATGACGCACTTCTGTGATAACACTGGGGCCATTGCCATAGCCAAGGAGCCTAGGTTTCATCGGAAGACCAAGCACATCAAACGCCGCTATAACTCCATCCAAGACCATGTCCAGAGTGGAGTGATAGATATTTGTAAAGTATACACGGATCTGAATATTGCAGACCCGTTGACTAAACCTCTTCCTCGAGCAAAACATGATCAACACCATAATGCTATGGGTGTTCGATACATCACAATGTAACTAGATTATTGACTCTAGTGCAAGTGGGAGACTATTGTAAATATGCCCTAGATGCAATAATAAAATGGTTATTATCATATTTCCTTGTTCATGATAATCGTCTATTGTTCATGCTATAATTGTATTAACAGGAAACGGTAATACATGTGTGAATAAATAGATCACAATATGTCCCTAGCAAGCCTCTAGTTGGCTAGCTCGTTGATCAATAGATGATCATGGTTTCCTGATCATGGACATTAGATGTCATTGATAATGGGATCACAGTTGGGAGAATGATGTGATGGACAAGACCCAATCCTAAGCATAGCACTAGATCGTATTGTTCGTATGCTAAAGCTTTTCTAATGTCAAGTGTCTTTTCCTTCGACCGTGAGATTGTGCAACTCCCGGATATCGTAGGAGTGCTTTGGGTATATCAAACGTCACAACGTAACTGGGTGACTATAAAGGTGCACTACGGGTACCTCTGAAAGTGTCTGTTGGGTTGGTACGAATCGAGATCGGGATTTGTCACTCCGTGTGACGGACAGGTATCTCTAGGTCCACTCGGTAGAACATCATCATGAGCTCAATGTGATTAAGGAGTTAGTCACAGGATGACGTGCTACAAAACGAGTAAAGAGACTTACCGATAATGAGATTGAACAAGGTATAGGTATACCGACGATCGAATCTCGGGCAAGTTCTATACCGACGCACAAAGGGATTCTATACGGGATTGATTGAATCCTTGACATCGTGGTTCATCCGATGAGATCATCGTGGAACGTGTGGGAGCCACCATGGATATCCAGATCCCGCTGATGGTTATTGGCCGGAGAGCGTCTCGGTCATGTCTGCATGCTTCCCGAACCCGTAGGGTCTACACACTTAAGGTTCGATGACGCTAGGGTTATAGGGAAATGTTATACGAGGTTACCGAAAGTTGTTCGGAGTCCCGAATGAGATCCCGGACATCACGAGGAGCTCCGGAATGGTCCGGAAGTAAAGATTGATATATAGGATGGATGGTATTGGACACCGAAAATGTTTCGGACGTCACTGGTAGCGTACCGGGACCACCGGAAATGGTCCCGGGGGTCCATTGGGAGGGGCCACTAGGCCCAAGAGGTAGCATGGGCCAAAAGAGGGAGGGAAACTAGCCCAAAGTGGGCTGGTGCGCCTCCCACAAGAGGCCGAAGGTGCAGGAGGGAGACAAGGGGGGGAACCCTGGCGCTGGTGGGCCTAAGGCCCACCTAAGGGGTGCGCCACCCCCTCCCCCTGCCCTAGCCACCACACCTCCCATCTGGGGGGCTGCCGCACCACCTAGGGGGGAAACCCTAGGGGTGGCACCCCCTCCCCTCCTCCTATAAATAGAGAGGGGTTTGGGGCTGTTTTGGACACCGTTTCTTCTCCCCTCGGCGCAGCCCTGCTCCCCTCCTTCCTCCTCCTCCCACGGTGCTTGGCGAAGCCTTGTCGGGAGACCTCGTCTCTCCATCGACACCACGCCGTCGTGCTGCCGGAGAGCTTCCCCAACCTCTCCCTCCTCCTTGCTGGATCAAGGTGCGGGAGACGTCACCGGGCTGCACGTGTGTTGAACGCGGAGGTGCCGTAGTTCGGCACTAGATCGGAATCACACCGCGATCTGAATCGCCGCGAGTACGACTCCATCAACCGCGTTCTAGCAATGCTTCCGCTTAGCGATCTTCAAAGGTATGAAGATGCACTCACCCCTCTCTCATTGCTGATCTCTCCATAGGAAGATCTGAATATGCGTAGGAATTTTTTTGAATTTATGCTACTTAACCCAACACACTGTGCCATACCTTTGCGGGCAAAGTGTCGAACACCTTGCGGTCGTGGTGGCAAAGAGGCCGCGATGATCACCTCGATGCAGGGGTGGTTGGTGGCCGGCTACTAGCCGCTCTGGAGCACTCGTCGGAAGCTGTCGTGGGCGTCGTGGTACGTCGCTTGCGGTCGTATCCACTCTGCCGCTGGCTACGACAGCGAGGCCAAACCTCCTCCGATCGACGCCCAGACTACGACGAAAGCGTGGGCGTGGTGGCGGCCATGTCGAGACATGGTTTTCTATGGACGGCCGGGGGCTGAGGTGGTCGGAGAATAGCGGAGGCACCGTCGACGGGGAGGGGCGGGAGATAGGGTGGAGGCATTGGAATTTCTAGGAATACCTGTGTCCCCGACACGCGGGCCATGGGCGGACAAGGACGTGCGGCAAGCGCGTCCGCGCAATGTCCGTTTCCCCCAAACTCGGCGCATGTTTGGACCGGGGATGGATCAAAAACGGACGAAATCCGGACATTTGTCCGTTTGGGTCCGTGCGTTGGGCCGCGCTATTCGTCAGTTCTACCCTAAACGGACGCACCCGGACAAGATGGAGTCGCGCAGTGGAGTTGGCCTAATGAAGTAATGAAGTCACCTATGGACACATGACCAACCCTAAACAAAGAATTGCTAGCCATTCGATGCATTCACTTCTCTCCTCATTTGTTGCCTCTTGCAAATTGGAGGAGACACGTCTTACCGGACCGGCCAATGATTAGCGCGCCGCACTAAGAGCATCTCCAACAGCCGCGCTTCGCGCCGCGCCCAAAAAATGTTGGGGAACGTCGCATGGGAAACAAAAAATTTCCTACGCGCACGAAGACCTATCATCATGATGTCCATCTACGAGAGGGGATGTGTGATCTACGTACCCTTGTAGACCATACAGCAGAAGCGTTAGTGAACGCGGTTGATGTAGTGGAACGTCCTCACGTCCCTCGATCCGCCCCGCGAACCGTCCCGCGATCAGTCCCACGATCTAGTGCCGAACGGACGGCACCTCCGCGTTCAGCACACGTACAGCTCGACGATGATCTCGGCCTTCTTGATCCAGCAAGAGAGACGGAGAGGTAGAAGAGTTCTCCGGCAGCGTGACGGCACTCCGGAGGTTGGTGATGAT
Organism: Hordeum vulgare subsp. vulgare; assembly: GCF_904849725.1. NCBI lineage: Eukaryota > Viridiplantae > Streptophyta > Magnoliopsida > Poales > Poaceae > Hordeum > Hordeum vulgare. Next base: position 432,735,824 of record NC_058522.1, on the reverse strand, counting down.
ATCATCTCGGCAGGGCTCTGCCCGAGCTCCGCAAAAACGCGATCTAGAGGTAAAACCGTGGAGATATGTGGTCGGGCTGCCGTGGCAAAGTTGTCTCAAATCAGCCCTAAAACCTCCGTATATATAGGGGGAGGAGGGGGAGCCTTGCCTTGGGGTCCAAGGACTCCCAATGGGGTCGGCCGAGCCTACGGGTGAAACCCTCCCCTTCCAAACCGAGTCCAACTAGGTTTGGAAGGAGGAGTCCTTCCCCCTTTTCCCACCTCCTCTTTTTTTTCTTTTCTCTTTGATTTTCTTCCTATGGCGCATACGGCCTTCTTGGGCTGTCCCACCAGCCCACTAAGGGCTGGTGCGCCACTCCCAAGGCCTATGGGCTTCCCCGGGGTGGGTTGCCCCCCCGGTGAACTCCCGGAACCCATTCGTCATTCCCGGTAACTCCGAAAACCTTCCGGTAATCAAATGAGGTCATCCTATATATCAATCTTCGTTTCCGGACCATTCCGGAAACCCTCGTGACGTCCGTGATCTCATGCGGGACTCCGAACAACATTCGGTAACCAACCATATAACTCAAATACGCATAAAACAACGTCGAACCTTAAGTGTGCAGACCCTGCGGGTTCGAGAACTATGTAGACATGACCCGAGTGACTCCTCGGTCAATATCCAATAGCGGGACCTGGATGCCCATATTGGATCCTACATATTCTACGAAGATCTTATCGTTTGAACCTCAGTGCCAAGGATTCATATAATCCCGTATGTCATTCCCTTTGTCCTTCGGTATGTTACTTGCCCGAGATTCGATCGTCAGTATCAGTATACCTATTTCAATCTCGTTTACCGGCAAGTCTCTTTACTCGTTCCATAATACAAGATCCGCAACTTACATTAAGTCACATTGCTTGCAAGGCTTGTGTGTGATGTTGTATTACCGAGTGGGCCCCGAGATACCTCTCCGTCACACGGAGTGACAAATCCCAGTCTCGATCCATACTAACTCAACGAACACCTTCGGAGATACCTGTAGAGCATCTTTATAGTCACCCAGTTACGTTGCGACATTTGATACACACAAAGTATTCCTCCGGTGTCAGTGAGTTATATGATCTCATGGTCATAGGAACAAATACTTGACACGCAGAAAACAGTAGCAACAAAATGACACGATCAACATGCTACGTCTATTAGTTTGGGTCTAGTCCATCACGTGATTCTCCTAATGACGTGATCCAGTTATCAAGCAACAACACCTTGTTCATAATCAGAAGACACTGACTATCTTCGATCAAGTGGCTAGCCAACTAGAGTCTTTCTAGGGACAGTGTTTTGTCTATGTATCCACACATGTATTTAAGTCTTCATTCAATACAATTATAGCATGGATAATAAACGATTATCTTGATACAAGAATTATAATAATAACTATATTTATTATTGCCTCTAGGGCATAATTCCAACAGTCTCCCACTTGCACTAGAGTTAATAATCTAGCCCTCACATCATCATGTGAATTATATTGTAATAAATCTAACACCCATACAGTTCTGGTGTTGATCATGCTTTGCCCGTGGAAGAGGTTTAGTTAGCGGGTCTGCTACATTCAGATCCATGTGCACTTTGCATATATTCACGTCCTCCCCTTCGACGTAGTCGCGGATGAGGTTGAAGCGTCGTTTGATGTGCCTGGACTTCTTGTGAAACCGTGGTTCCTTTGCTAGAGCAATGGCACCCGTGTTGTCACAGAACAAGGTTATTGGATTCAGTGCGCTTGGCACCACTCCAAGATCCGTCATGAACTACTTCATCCAGACACCCTCCTTAGCCGCCTCCGAGGCAGCCATGTACTCCGCTTCACATGTAGAATCTGCTACGACGCTCTGCTTGGAACTGCACCAGCTTACTGCACCCCTATTAAGAATAAATACGTATCCGGTCTGCGACTTAGAGTCGTCCGGATCTGTGTCAAAGCTTGCATCGACGTAACCTTTTACGGCGAGCTCTTCGTCACCTCCATACACGAGGAACATCTCCTTAGTCCTTTTCAGGTACTTCAGGATATTCTTGACCGCCGTCCAGTGATCCACTCCTGGATTACTCTGGAACCTACCTGCCATACTTATGACCAGGCTAACGTCCGGTCTAGTGCACAACATTGCATACATGATAGAACCTATGGCTGAAGCATAGGGGACGGTGCTCATATGCTCTCTATCCTCATCAGTTGCTGGGCACTGAGTCTTACTCAATCTCGTACCTTGTAAAACTGGCAAGAACCCTTTCTTGGACTGTTCCATTTTGAACCTCTTCAAAACTTTATCAAGGTATGTGCTTTGTGAAAGTCCTATCAGGCGTTTTGATCTATCCCTGTAGATCTTAATGCCTAGAATGTAAGCAGCTTCTCCTAGGTCCTTCATAGAGAAACTTTTATTCAAGTAATCCTTTATGCTCTCCAAAAACTCTACATTGTTTCCAATCAGCAATATGTCATCCACATATAATATTAGAAACGCCACAGAGCTCCCACTCACTTTCTTGTAAATACAAGATTCTCCAACCACTTGTATAAACCCAAATGCTTTGATCACCTCATCAAAGTGTTTGTTCCAACTCCGAGATGCTTGCACCAGTCCATAAATGGATCGCTGGAGCTTGCACACCTTGTTAGCATTCTTAGGATCGACAAAACCTTCGGGTTGCATCATATACAACTCTTCCTTAAGGAAACCGTTAAGGAACGCCGTTTTGACATCCATCTGCCAGATTTCATAATCGAAAAATGCAGCTATTGCTAACATGATTCTGACGGACTTAAGCATCGCTACGGGTGAGAATGTCTCATCGTAGTCAACTCCTTGAACTTGTGAAAAACCCTTTGCCACAAGTCGAGCTTTATAAACGGTCACATTGCCGTCAGCGTCCGTCTTCCTCTTAAAGATCCATTTGTTCTGAATAGCCTTGCGGCCCTCAGGTAGTACTTCCAAAGTCCACACTTTGTTCTCATACATGGATCCTATCTCGGACTTCATGGCTTCTAGCCATTTGTTGGAATCTGGGCCCACCATTGCTTCTTCATAATTTGCAGGTTCATTGTTGTCTAACAACATGATTGACAAGACGGGATTACCGTACCACTCTGGAGCAGCACGTGGTCTCGTCGACCTGCGTGGTTCAACAGAAACTTGAACTGGAGTTTCATGATCATCATCATCAACTTCCTCCTTAACCGGCGTCACAACGACAGAGGTTTCCCCTTGCCCTGCGCCACCATCCAGAGGGATGAGAGGTTCGTCAACCTCATCAAGTTCTATCTTCCTCCCACTCAATTCTCTCGAGAGAAACTCCTTCTCGAGAAAAGCTCCGTTTTTAGCAACAAACACTTTGCCCTCGGATTTGAGATAGAAGGTGTACCCAACTGTCTCTTTTGGGTAACCTATGAAGATGCACTTTTCCGCTTTGGGTTCCAGCTTTTCAGGCTGAAGCTTTTTGACATAAGCATCACATCCCCAAACTTTAAGAAACGACAACTTTGGCCTTTTGCCATACCACAGTTCGTATGGTGTCGTCTCAACGGATTTTGATGGTGCCCTATTTAATGTGAATGCAGCTGTTTCTAATGCATAACCCCAAAACGATAACGGCAAATCGGTAAGAGACATCATAGATCGCACCATCTCTAATAAAGTACGATTACGACGTTCGGACACACCATTACACTGTGGTGTTCCAGGCGGTGTCAACTGTGAAACGATTCCACATTGTCTTAAGTGAGCACCAAACTCGAAACTCAGATATTCACCCCCACGATCAGACCGTAGTTACTTGATCTTCTTGTTACGATGATTTTCGACTTCACTCTGAAATTACTTGAACTTTTCAAATGTTTCAAACTTGTGCTTCATTAAGTAGACATAACCATATCTACTCAAATCGTTAGTGAAGGTGAGAAAATAACGATATCCGCCGCGTGCCTCTATGCTCATCGGACCACACACATCGGTATGTATGATTTCCAACAAGTCACTTGCACGCTCCATTGTTCCGGAGAACGGAGTTTTAGTCATCTTGCCCATGAGGCATGGTTCGCACGTGTCAAGTGAATCAAAGTCAAGTGACTCCAAAAGTCCATCAGCATGGAGTTTCTTCATGCGCTTTACACCAATATGACCTAAGCGGCAGTGCCATAAAAATATGGTGCTATCATTGTTAACTCTAACTCTTTTGGTCTCAATGTTATGTATGTGTGTATCACTATCAAGATTCAATATGAACAATCCTCTCACATTGGGTGCATGACCATAAAAGATGTTACTCATAGAAATAGAACAACCATTATTCTCTTACTTAAAAGAGTAACCGTCTCGCAATAAACAAGATCCAGATATAATGTTCATGCTCAACGCAGGCACTAAATAACAATGATTCAAGTTCATAACTAATCCTGATGGTAACTGAAGTGAAACTGTGCCGACGGCGATTGCATCAACCTTGGAACCATTTCCTACGCGCATCGTCACTTCATCTTTCGCCAGCCTTCGTCTATTCCGCAGTTCCTGTTTCGAGTTGCAAATATGAGCAACAGAACCGGTATCGAATACCCAGGCACTACTACGAGAACCGGTTAAGTACACATCAATAACATCTATATCAAATATACCTGATTTTTCTTTGTCCGCCTTCTTATCAGCCAGATACTTGGGGCAATTGCGCTTCCAGTGACCCATACCCTTGCAATAGTAACACTCTGTTTCAGGCTTAGGTCCAGCTTTGGGTTTCTTCGTCGGATTGGCAACAGGCTTGCCGCTCTTCTTTGAATTGCCCTTCTTGCCTTTGCCGTTTCTCTTGAAACTAGTGGTCTTATTCACCATCAACACTTGATGCTCTTTACGGAGTTCAGACTCTACGACTTTCAGCATCGCAAACAACTCGCCGGGAGACTTGTTCATCCCTTGCATGTTGTAGTTCAACACAAAGCCTTTATAGCTTGGCGGCAGTGATTGAAGGATTCTGTCAGTGATAGCTTCTTGCGGGAGTTCAATCCCCAGCTCAGCTAGACGGTTTGAGTACCCAGACATTTTGAGCACATGTTCACTAACAGACGAGTTCTCCTCCATCTTGCAAGCATAGAATTTATCGGAGGTCTCATACCTCTCGATCCGGGCGTTCTTCTCAAAGATAAACTTCAACTCTTGGAACATCTCAAATGCTCCATGACGCTCAAAGCGACGTTGAAGTCCCGGTTCTAAGCCATACAAGACTGCACATTGAACTACTGAGTAGTCCTCCTTACGTGCTAACCAAGCGTTCTTAACATCCTGATCAGCCGTAGCGGGTGGTTCATCTCCTAGCGGAGCATTAAGGACATAATCCTTCTTTCCAGCTTGTAAGATTAGCTTAAGATTATGAGCCCAGTCTACAAAGTTGCTTCCATCATCTTTCAACTTAGCTTTCTCTAGGAACGTATTAAAATTCAGGGTGACTGTCGCGTGAACCATGATCTACAACACAAATATATTCAAAGTGGACTTAGACTATGTTCAAGATAATTAGAGTTTAACTTAATCAAATTATTCGCTAAACTCCCACTCAAAAAGTACATCTCTCTAGTCATTTGAGTGGTTCATGATCCACTTACACTAGCTCAAGTCCGATCATCACGTGAGTTGAGTATAGTTTCAGTGGTAAGCATCCCTATGCTAATCATATCATCTATATGATTCATGATCGACCTTTTGGTCTCATGTGTTCTGAGGCCATGTCTGCACATGCTAGGCTCGTCAAGCTTAACCCGAGTGTTCCCCGTGCGCAACTGTTTTGCACCCGTTGTATGTGAATGTTGAGTCTATCACACCCGATCATCACGTGGTGTCTAGAAACGATGAACTGTAGCAACGGTGCACAGTCGGGGAGAACACAATTTCGTCTTGAAATTTTAGTGAGAGATCACCTCATAATGCTACCGTCGTTCTAAGCAAAATAAGGTGCATAAAAGGATTAACATCACATGCAATTCATAAGTGACATGATATGGCCATCATCACGTGCTCCTTGATCTCCATCACCAAAGCACCGGCACAATCTTCTTGTCACCGGCGGCACACCATGATCTCCATCAACGTGTCGCCATCGGGGTTGTCATGCTACTCATGCTATTACTACTAAAGCTACATCCTAGCAAAATAGTAAACGCATCTGCAAGCACAAACGTTAGTATAAAGACAACCCTATGGCTCCTGCCTGTAGCCGTACCATCGACGTGCAAGTCGATATTATCTATTACAACATGATCATCTCATACATCCAATATATCACATCACATCGTTGGCCATATCACATCACAAGCATACCCTGCAAAACAAGTTAGACGTCCTCTAATTTTGTTGTTGCATGTTTTACGTGGTGACCATGGGTATCTAGTAGGATCGCATCTTACTTACGCAAACACCACAACGGAGATATATGAGTTGCTATTTAACCTCATCCAAGGACCTCCTCGGTCAAATCCGATTCAACTAAAGTTGGAGAAACTGACACCCGCCAGTCATCTTTGAGCAACGGAGTTACTCGTAGCGATGAAACCAGTCTCTCGTAAGCGTACGAGTAATGTCGGTCCGAGCCGCTTTGATCCAACAATACCGCGGAATCAAGAAAATACTAAGGAGGGCAGCAAAACGCACATCACCGCCCACAAAAACTTTTGTGTTCTACTCGAGAAGACATCTACGCATGAACCTAGCTCATGATGCCACTGTTGGGGAACGTCGCATGGGAAACAAAAATTTTCCTACGCGCACGAAGACCTATCATGGTGATGTCCATCTACGAGAGGGGATGTGTGATCTACGTACCCTTGTAGACCGTACAGCAGAAGCGTTAGTGAACGGGGTTGATGTAGTGGAACGTCCTCACGTCCCTCGATCCGCCCCGCGAACCGTCCCGCGATCAGTCCCACGATCTAGTGCCGAACGGACGGCACCTCCGCGTTCAGCACACGTACAGCTCGGCGATGATCTCGGCCTTCTTGATCCAGCAAGAGAGACGGAGAGGTAGAAGAGTTCTCCGGCAGCGTGACGGCGCTCCGGAGGTTGGTAATGATCTCGTCTCGGCAGGGCTCCGCCCGAGCTCCGCAAAAACGCGATGGAGATATGTGGTCGAGCTGTCGTGGCAAAGTTGTCTCAAATCAGCCCTAAACCTCCGTATATATAGGGGGAGGAGGGGGAGCCTTGCCTTGGGTTCCAAGGACTCCCAAGGGGGTCGCCCGAGCCTAAGGGGGGAACCCTCCCCTTCCAACCCGAGTCCAACTAGGTTTGGAAGGAGGAGTCCTTCTCCCTTTTCCCACCTCCTCTTTTTTTTTCTTTGATTTTCTTCCTATGGCACATAGGGCCTTCTTGGGCTGTCCCACCAGCCCACTAAGGGCTGGTGCGCCACCCCCAAGGCCTATGGGCTTCCCCGGGGTGGGTTGCCCCCCCCCCCCCCCGGTGAACTCCCGGAACCCATTCGTCATTCCCGGTACATTCCCGGTAACTCCGAAAACCTTCCGGTAATCAAATGAGGTCATCCTATATATCAATCTTCGTTTCGAGACCATTCTGGAAACCCTCGTGACGTCCGTGATCTCATCCGGGACTCCGAACAACATTCGGTAACCAACCATATAACTCAAATACGCATAAAACAACGTCGAACCTTAAGTGTGCAGACCCTGCGGGTTCGAGAACTATGTAGACATGACCCGAGAGACTCCTCGGTCAATATCCAATAGCGGAACCTGGATGCCCATATTGGATCCTACATATTCTACGAAGATCTTATCGTTTGAACCTCAGTGCCAAGGATTCATATAATCCCGTATGTCATTCCCTTTGTCCTTCGGTATGTTACTTGCCCGAGATTCGATCGTCAGTATCCGTATACCTATTTCAATCTCGTTTACCGGCAAGTCTCTTTACTCGTTCCGTAATACAAGATCCCGCAACTTACATTAAGTCACATTGCTTGCAAGGCTTGTGTGTGATGTTGTATTACCGAGTGGGCCCCGAGATACCTCTCCGTCACACGGAGTGACAAATCCTTGTCTCGATCCATACTAACTCAACGAACACCTTCGTAGATACCTGTAGAGCATCTTTATAGTCACCCAGTTACGTTCCGACGTTTGATACACACAAAGTATTCCTCCGGTCTCAGTGAGTTATATGGTCTCATGATCATAGGAACAAATACTTAACACGCAGAAAACAGTAGCAACAAAATGACACGATCAACATGCTACGTCTATTAGTTTGGGTCTAGTCCATCACGTGATTCTCCTAATGACGTGATCCAGTTATCAAGCAACAACACCTTGTTCATAATCAGAAGACACTGACTATCTTTGATCAACTGGCTAGCCAACTAGAGGCTTGCTAGGGACAGTGTTTTGTCTATGTATCGGCACATGTATTTAAGTCTTCATTCAATACAATTATAGCATGGATAATAAACGATTATCTCGATACAGGAATTATAATAATAACTATATTTATTATTGCCTCTAGGGCATAATTCTAACAAAAATGTGTTTGCCGCGCGCGCTTCGGCTGGTTTAGCGCGGGGATAGGCGCTGGCTCCAACAGCCGCGTTACAATGCAGCGCGCGAGCGCCGCTCCAGCAGTGCCCAAAAATGCAGCGCGCGCAGCACGCACAAACCACATATACATTTCAAAAAATAGGAGCAAAAACGATCAAACAAGCAAAATAAATCAACAATAAATAGTCATTACAACTCAAACAAATAGTTTATCCTTCAGTACAACAAATAATGCAATAAACACAACCAATAGTTCATGAACAATACAATACAAATAATGCAATAAACACAACCAAATCATGCTCTTTGTCGTCCATGCCATGCCCACCACTCTTCAATCAGATCCTTCTGAAGATCATTGTGCGTTGCGGGACGCCGAATGACATGATAGGAGGCAACAAAACGGGCTACCCTTTCAGCCCTCCGTCGCACTCGCACGGGATGTCCCAAGAGCTCATACTGTAAGTAATCTAAATCTTGGCCACGCTCATTCTCGATGATCATGTTGTGCATGATCACACAAGCGTGCATGATGTACCAAAGCATTTTTTGATCTCAGAATCTAGCCGGTCCTCTCACAATAGCAAATTGGGCTTGCAAAATCCCAAATGCTCTCTCCACATCTTTTCTAGCAGCTGCCTGAGCATTGTGGAAATCAAGATTTTTCTTACCTTCCGGCTTTTTCAACGGCTTCACAAAGGTTTGCCACTTTGGATATATGCCATCCGCTAGATAATAGCCATAGTTGTACGTACGACCATTTGCTACAAACTGCACCGGTGGCAACTCACCATCTGCAATCTTATTCATCAGTGGTGACCGGTTGACACCATTGATATCATTTAAAGATCCAGGCATTCCAAAGAATGCATGCCAAATCCAAGTCTCCTGATCGGCCACCGCTTCAAGGATTATAGTGGAGCCCTTTTTTTGGCCGTGGAATTGCCCATGCCATGCCTTTGGACAATTCTTCCAACTCCAATGCATGCAATCTATTGAGCCAAGCATGCCAGGACAGCCGCGAGCCTTGTTCATCGCCAATAGCCTTGCGACGTCTTCAGCAGTGGGAGATCTCAAATACTCCTCGCTAAACACTTGCACAATTCCCACTGCAAAGCACTTGACACACATGATGGCTTGACTCTCACCCATAGCCAAGTGATCATCAACTAGATCAGCCGGGATACTGTTTGCCAACATACGCAATGCGGCTGTCACCTTCAGAAAGGTGCTATGCCCGAGCTCTCCGGCGGCATTCCTCCTTTGCTGAAAAAACCGGTCATGGCTCGCTAGTTTCTCTGCAATGCGCTTGAACAAGTCTGTGCTCATCCTAAACCGGCGACGAAAATACGACTACGGGTATGTGGGATTCTCCACGAAATAGTTCTTCATCAATCTGTTATGGGCATCAATCCTATCTCTCCAAATTTTCTCCCGACCCATAACCGAACCACCGTGCTTCGGTTTTTTATTGATATGCATAGCTATGATCATTGCAAGATCCTCCTCCTCTTCCATATCAAATTCTTCTTCGGAAGAATCATACGACGAACTCATCTACAATGTTCAATACTATACTATAAAAACTACCATTCAAAACATGCACCAAATTCATAAGTTTGGAGCAATACTTACCTTGTAGGCGTTTTGTCGAACACCTTGCGGGCGCGGCGCGGCAGCGAGCTCTCGGGCGCTGTTCCTCGGACGTCGGAGGTGCGCGAGGGCCGGCCGGACTAGGAGGGGGTGGGGCGGAAGCGCGGCGGTGCGGGGAGGCCGGGGAAGCGCCTGAACGGTCGCCGGGGGGCGCGGGCGGCGCCCGCAGCGGAGACAGGCCGGGGAAGCGCCTGAGTGGCCGCCGGCGGGCGCGGGCGACGACGGCGGCGCGGGGATAGGCGAGGGAAGCGCTGAACGATCGCGGGGGCGCGAGCGGCGGCGGCGGCGCGGCCGGATGGGGGGAGCGAGCGCGGGAGAGTCGCGGGTGCGGGAGCCGGCGCAGCAAATAAGGGGCGCGGGATTGCGTTTCGGTCAGCGAGCTGAACTGGAAATGGCGCGCGCCCGCTGGAGCTGCCAGCCGCGTTGCGCGCGCGCTAAAACTGCTTTTTTTACGGTGTGACGCTTGTATGGCGCGTGTTGGAGATGGTCTAACAAAATCACCATCCATCCAAAATATCTCGAGAGAAAAACAGAGCCGGCATCGCCCCAAATCCAGACAGCCCCAGCGACAGTGAGCAACAGACAAAGGGAGGAGGGCCCCCCATCACGTGACTGTTGAGCGGGCCCGTACAAGCCACCGAATCCTCACCGTCCATCACGCCACACAAAAGCCCGTCGCTGTCCCATCCCAGGGACCACGCGATTGCCGCCACGGGCACCCTACCCGGTGGGTAGGTCGGTGGGGCCTGGGCATCAGCTGACGTGGGCGGCCCCTCCTGGCCTCCCCCGCCACGCGGCGGGTGGCGACTGGGCCCTATAAATGGTGTCCTCTGTTCGAGGCCCCGCATTCCTCCACCACACTTCCGTCCCTCTCCGATCGCATCGCATCGCATCGGCACCGAATCGCCTTGAGGCTCCCACCAGAATAGCCCCGCGACAACGAGCTTCCTCGCGCGAGCGAAAGGATCGCCCGGAAGCGAGGGACATGGGATCGGATGGCCGGAGCTGGAGCGGGGTCGCCGGCGGTGCCGGCGGCGGCGGCGAGGAGAAGACGAGGGCGGCGCCGGCGGAGGTGCCCACGTCGGCCGCCGCGGTCGACATCTCGCTGCCGCTCCCCGAGATGACCCCCCGCGTCATGCAAGTCCCCTGACCCCTCTCCCCATTTTGCTTCTGCGCGCGCGGGTGTATGAACTGACGGTGTTTGGAGAAATGCCTAGTAGAGAGCGACAGGCGCCGCTGCCCCTGATTATTTCCCCGCTTCCCGTTTTGTTTTTCTAATATAATAAGGTTGCTTGCTTCTCCAGAGATCTCTGCAAGGAGTTGGTGAAGGGGTGGTCGTCCCTGGACAGCTCGTGCTTCTCCATCTCGACGGTGTCCGGCGGTATCACCAACCTGTGTGAGTTCTGCTCCTTGCCAGTGGCATGGCTTGCGGCACTGTCCTGGCTCCTGATCCATCTCCCTCACATGACTACCTGAGCATGCTTGAAAGAGGAAAAAAACAGAGGCTATGTAATTATAGTAATTCTTAGGCAAGGCAGTTGCTTGAATTGTCCACACAGACCATGCCATAACTTAATGACTGCACTTTAATGTTTGCTTGCTGCCACACTTTGCTCATCGTTTCAGATGTGGCACTAGAACTTGATTGCATCTGGCAGCCTTTTTGAGACCATACACTCTTTATCATCAGTGTTTTGCACTCATTTCTGCTTCGAAAACACTCCTACTATCATTGCATCCGGAGTTCAGGACCCATTATTTTAGAGGCGTTATGAAATAATAACCGTTTCTATGAGCAACTGTACATAATTTACTTGTGAATCATAGATACAGCAATAATACCTAAATGATTATCTTATATTGTTCGTGATGTTCATGACCTGCAGTGCTGAAAGTATCTGTCAAAGAAGGCACGGATAGTCAGTCTTCTGTGACTGTTCGGCTGTATGGCCCAAATACAGACTTGGTGATTGATCGGGAGAGGGAATTGCAGGTGAGAGTTTCAATCATAGTGTATGAAAATTGTTTGTGCTACTGGCATGTAGTAATATTTACCTGCATTCTGTAGTGTTCCTGTGATTGATTGTCCATTACAGTATTGGTTTATTTGTTGGTGCTTTCTTAGTTGTGGTTCAGTTTAAAATTTCTGAAATGCAATGGTCATTTCCTTCCATAGAAATAGTACCTATGCCATAACACTCGAAGTACCTCATTGTTACATAAAACTAAGTTGTCAAGTAAACCGAGTATTCTGTTGTCATTTTTGGGGCTGAACTGTTTCCTAATGCATACATCTATTACAATCATGGTTAGGCCATACCATATCTCTCAGCTGCAGGGTTTGGGGCTCGGTTACTTGGAGTATTTGAGAATGGAGTGGTTTCGTCATTCATCCATGCTAGGACACTAACACCTTCAGGTAGGCATTTTTATATTCTGCACAATACAAATGGGTGATTTCATTGTCTACTTAATGGAGCGATTTATCTTTTCTCATTTTCTATCTTTTCACACGGTAATTTGAAGTGATCTGTGGTTTTAGGTATATACTCAGTGGTTGTTATTTTGCACCCATAGGTGTGTAGAGACTGGAGAGTCTGCGATAAATGCTTCTGCAAATAGTGTGTTTATTTCCCTTGTTCTGTTTTTCAGACATGAAGGAACCTAGAATAGCTGCTGAAATTGCCAAGCAGCTACAGAAATTTCATCAAGTAGATATACCGGGATCAAAAGAACCACAGTTGTGGAATGACATATTCAAGTTTTTGAAAAAAGGTTACATTCCCAACCCCGAATTTGTTTTGGATATTTCATTTTGGAATTGGTTACTTTTATTTCAGTCTCATCATGAATGACATTACGTAATGTTGTTGTGTGCTGTGAACTATTTATCTTAGCTTCCGTATTGAAGTTTGAAGATAACGAGAAGCAGAAGAGGTATGAGACGATCTCTTTTAGAGAAATACAAGATGAAGTTAAAGAACTTAAGGTACTTTGTTATAAGACTTACCGTCATGTACTATTGACCACTGCAGCAATTTGAGTGCACTTCAGTTTCATATTCCTAAAGGAGTACTCCCTCTGTAAACTAATATAAGACCGTTTAGATCACCATTTTATTGATCTAAACAGCCTTATATTAGTTTACAGAGGGAGTTTTTTTCTTTCTAATTTGGCTTTGTCACAAAGGCATATTACGTATTCATGCTATTAGATTAATCCTATAGCACAATCATTCAATCAAATGGCTACATGACTGTTTGCTAAATTGGTATCCGTGAATATAATGTCTTGCTGTCCTCTTATAGGATCTCTCCGATCTTTTGCATGCTCCTGTCGTTTTTGCACACAATGACTTGCTATCGGGTAATCTGATGCTAAATGATTTGGAAGGTAAATATCACATTAGCTTGTCACCTTCTCTTGATTGTTTAGTACATTATGCTTTCATACTTAAGCTTTCCTTTTGCCCGTTTTGCAAAGGCTTAGATTGTCTCTCTGTTTGTTGTAATATTGTCTTCCCTTTTTTGTTTTGCAGAGAAGCTCTATTTCATTGATTTTGAATATGGATCATATAGCTACCGTGGCTACGACATCGCAAACCATTTCAATGAGTACGCGGGCTTTGATTGTGACTATAACTTGTACGTTCTCTTCTTGCTGGTTGAATAGTCCAATGGAGCTTTGGTCTTTGCTCTTGCCTAGTACTAATGTTTATTTTGTTGCTTCATTTAGGTACCCAGATAAAGATGCACAGTACCATTTCTTCAGGAATTATCTATCCGATAGACCAAGTGAGGTATGTGAATTCAATACATTATCTTCTCTGGGCAAAACCAACTGAAAGGTATTCATAGGTTGTGCAGGTTTTGTCTCCGTGGAAAGAAAGATATTCATAAGTGCCCACTACTGTAACTTAGATGGTGCTCATTCTAAGAGTAGCTTTGTTTCTCATTTTGGAATTAAATAGAAAAACACCAGGTCATGTGCTACATGTACTTTACATCTTATAAGTTAAAGATGATTTGCATCTTTTTATGAGAAAAGTAGGATACTTGGCATCCATACAATACAAGGTAGGAAGACATTCAGAGTGCTACTGAGAAAACAAGTGTCTTCCTCGAATAGCAGAACATAGATAATTCTCGCGTAATATACTTTCACCATAACAATCTGACTGTCCTTTTACCGAAGGTCCAAGAGCAGAATCTGGATGCCCTTTATACTGAAACAAACACCTTCAGATTGGCATCGCACGTCTACTGGGCATTGTGGGCACTCATTCAGGTAAACACCATTAATCTACTTTTAGCACATAGGAAGAGTGCCATGCAACTGTCATAACAAAATATGTGCTGTAATCTAATTGCAGGCAAGGGTATCCCCAATCGATTTTGATTACCTTGGATACTTCTTCCTACGGTACGGTGAATACAAGAAACAGCGAGAGTTCTGTTTCTCCTTGACACAAGGCTTCCTTTCTTCACTGAGGAGTGGCTAGTGCTTGGAAGTTGTGTCCCGGAGCCACTTCTTTGCCGCCCACTTATACTTTGGAGGCAAGCGCGGATGATCGGCTGCTGTATGTGTTAATTATTAGCAAGTGTCGTCTTATGATTATGTCAGCTGTGAGATTCTTCCTTTTCCGCCTATTTTCCTGCAGGAGGCATGTAGTGCCCAATAGAAAGTTGTACAATCTGTGAATAATGTACACCTGTTGGTTGCTACAAACACAAGCCTAATGAATTCTGTTTTGTGTATCACTGTATGCCGCAATTGATTAGATTACCCAAAACTCTTTCAACGTGTGACAAAATTTTCACAGTAAAAAGAGTCTTTTTTTCCTCGTACGGTGTTTGCAATCTCCCCTAATAATAAAGCGCGTAGCGCTTCTGTCGTCCGTCGTGGCTTTTTTACGAAAAAGTCCCTCCATTTTCGAGCATTCAACCCGCAGTCCCTGATTAAGTGGATATGTGGAAAAACGTTTCAGATTTGCAAGAAAGCCCCTGCATCTGTAAAATTTTCAGTCGCCATCCTTTGTTTGATCTTATCCTCTTCCAGCCGCATTGGAGCACGACAAGGTGAGTGGCGGCGCCCTTGTCGGCGGACTGGAGGAGATCCTCACCGACGGTCACCGACGTCGAGGTGGGAAGGTGAGGTCGCCGCAGCCGGCCCTCGCTCAGGTACGCCCCCTCCTCTCCTGACCCCATCTCCTCTCTCTCTCCCCCTCTCTGGCACCTTCCGTTCGATCTGTGCTGAGACCCGGCGAGATTTGTTTTCCTCCGAATACAGGGGCCCGTCCGAGAAGATGCGCGAGGCGACGGGAGGGCGGCCGCGGCGCGAGATGGAGATCGGGGAGGCGGCGGTGCCGCCCAGGGCGACCAGCGGGCGGAGGTACAAGGCGCTCATGCCGTGGCGCTTCCAGCGCGCCTTCGTCAGGAACCGGGCCAGGAGCACCGCTACGGCCGGCGCCGCTGCACCCAGGGGCGGCGGCGGGACGCCGGCGAGCGGTTCTGGTGCCAAGCGTCCCAGATCGGAGTGCAAAACTGCCTACCATCGTTCGCTTTTATTCGCTCAAGGACCATGGTTATGTTCATTCAATGAAGTTCAGATTAGCTGTCTATTCCATAAGGTGCAGTCCTAGAGTTGTAACCGTTTCTCGGCTGGAAAGGGTGGTAAGACTATCTCTTTACTGTCCTGATGGCACAAGAAAGAAGCTTTCAGAATCGCAACAAATGGATGAAAGGCGTTATTGGAAGCGCCAGTTGGTTCAAACTTTGGTGGACAAGTATAATGACCAGCACCATCTTTCAGGGGTTTGATCTCTGCTCATCTCTCCCGCACTCATTTTTTTCTTCTTTTCTAGAAGATTGCATTGTGTTGTCATATATTCATATAACAGTTGGTTGGTGATCATATTGATGTTTCTTAATTTCGGGATCTTGCATATGAACTCAAAAATGTTGTGTGCTTGGAATCAGTTGCTGGGGGCAATGGTCGTAGGTACTATCATATCAATTTCACTATGAAGACTAAAGGAGCTGATGATTGTAACTGTGGTGCCGAAGATCTTTTCTTTACAGAGGTCAAAATCAGGGGGGGGGGGGTAGAACTGGAGGTTAGCTATTTCTGCATGGTTGCACCTACTAACAACGGTATTGTGTACTCTTTCTTGACCTACATATCTTTCAAATATCTCATTTCTTATCCTTGAGCGCGTTTGAAATATCTCAAACTGGTTCGCGCGGCCACGCAATATTTATATACACTTGTTCTTATTTTGTTTCTCCCCATCAACTGTGAGTCATTGTCATCTGATTTCATGGTCTTCTCGCTTTGCTTCTGAATGATGGTCTGTACAATGTGAAGAAGAGATGATCTCAGGAGTCAATGGTAATAAGATATGCCAATAACAATACCGTTGTACTGAACGTTATTTAGAAATGATTGTAGATGATTCTGAACAAACACCGGGGCAGTTTCCTCATTAGCTATTGCTGCTTCTACCAAATGAATGATCTGCCAGGAGCCAGGAGTGAACTTAGTTGGAGCTTCTACCAAATTTTGTAACCATTTCAGCTCGTGTACATATATTAGTTTAGTTAGTGATTATGCAGAATAGATTATTGTTTCTGTAGAATTTGACCTGTACATTGTAACGGCTGCATTTATGTGCTGGTCTCCACTGAAAAAATGCGCTACTGAATGCAGATGTTCTCCTGTTCTGTCGTGTCGTCTCCTTGGAGTTTGATGTTTCAGTAAAGTTGACAGTACGTCTTACCTGAAAAATTGTCTCTTGAGAGTAAGAAGAAGTGATTATTAAGGAAGAAGAGAATCTTCTAAAATACCGTACATCACTAATTTTTATAGAAACTATTGTATTTGGACAGGCTGATGGATCTGTTGAAACATATTACTGTATCACGTATCTGGTAGGACTCCGGTACATATCTGGGAGGAGTCCGGTAGTCTTACCTCTCTCCCTAATAATAAAGCAGGTACCGCTTCTGCCGTACGTCATTTAAATTGCCTCTAAAGTTGGCTAAAATTACCCACCAATGCGAGTCATAGAAAACGTTTCAAACAGGAAAATCTCCGGACTGGGCCGACCCATGTAGACGCCTCCTATATTACGCTCTGGGCATTGGAAAAAAATGCAGCACACCTGTTTGGGCCGGGCCATGCGTGGGCGCCTGTTTTTTTAGTTCAGTTTTCAATTTTTCTTTGCAGTTCCATTTTGTTTTTCTACTTTAAATAATTTAGAACTTCAAATAACTTTTCTCAATTTTAAGAAAGTGAGAATTTCGAAATAAAATATTCAAAAAAAACATATATATTTTGGGAATTCACAAACTACTCAGGAGTTTTGAAAAATGTTTGCATATACAAAAAATGTTTAAATTTTGAGAAAATGTCCATAAAATAAAAAAAGTCAATGATTTTAAACAAAAGTCTGTGTAAAAATCTTAAATACAGTTCATGCCTCTGTTTTTAGTCTCGTTTTTTATTTTCATTTTTTTGTTCCATTTTTTAATTTAAATAATTTAGAACTTTGAAAAACTTCTGCAATTTATAAAACTTAGAATTTTGAAATAAAAGTTTGAAGAAAACATAAAATGTTTTGGACTGGCTTCATGTTCCTTCCGCTGCCCCACTCTATCGCGAGTTCTTCCGCTTTGGTTGCCTCGGCTACTGGTTCTTTCCAGGAGTGGCATCATCGACTTGGTCATCTGTGTGGTTCTCGTTTGTCGTCGTTAGTTCATCGAGGTCTTCTGGGGTGTGTCTCAGGAGATGCCTCTTTAAAGTGTCAGGGTTGTCGTCTTGGCAAGCAGATTCAGCTACCATATCCACATAGTGAGTCAGTGTCTAAGCGTCCTTTTGATTTAGTTCATTCCGATGTATGGGGGCCGGCTCCCTTTACTTCTAAAGGGGGTCATAAATACTATATTATTTTCATAGATGACTTCTCTCGTTACACATGGCTTTATTTCATGACTTCTCGTAGTGAGGTGTTATCCATTTATAAGCGTTTTGCTGCCATGGTTCATACTCAGTTCTCTTCTCCCATTCGTGTGTTCCGTGCTGACTCCGCTGGCGAATATATCTCTAAGATGTTGCGTGGTGTTCTTGCTGAGCAAGGGACTCTCTCTCAATTCTCTTGTCCTGGTGCTCACGCTCAGAATGGCGTTGCTGAGCGCAAGCATCGTCATCTTCTTGAGACGGCTCGTGCATTGATGATTGCTGCCTCTCTCCCGCCTCATTTTTGGGCTGAGGCCGTCTCCACCTCCACCTATCTCATCAATTTCCAGCCTTCAGCTGCCCTACAGGGTGGTGTTCCTTCCGAGCGTCTTTTTGATCGTTCTCCCAATTATTCGATGCTTCGCTTGTTTTGTTGTGTTTGCTATGTTCTTCTTGCCCCCCGCGAACGCACCAAACTGATAGCTCAGTCTGTTGAGTGTGTCTTCTTAGGATATAGTGATGAGCATAAGGGCTATAGTTGTTGGGATCCTATCGGTCGTCGGATGCGTATCTCTCGGGATGTGACTTTTGATGAGTCTCGTCCCTTCTACCCACGCCCATCTTCCTCGACTTTTACAGTGGAGGATATCTCTTTTCTCACTTTTCCTGAGACACCTATCACGCCCGTCGAGCCTTTGCCTACTCGTTCCGCTCCCCCTGCTTCTCCACCTCCAGTCGATTTGTCGCCACCATCTTCCACGATCTCTTCTTCTAGCATGTCACCGGATTCTACACCTTCATCTCCGGTGACTTCTTCGTCGCCACTCCCCGATTCTATTTTGGCGATTCCTCCTTCCATTGTTCCATCTTTTCCTCAGTGTTACACTCGTTGTTCACGTTCTATGGATGCCTCTGCGGATGTGTCGTCATCCTCGTCTCATCCTACTTATGGCTTGCGATCTCGTCCTCGTCCGCCTGTTGATCGCTTTGGATTTTCCACCGCTGGCGCTGCTGTTCTTGAGCCGACTACTTATCATCAGGATGTTGTTCATCCTGAATGGCAGTTTGCGATGGTTGAGGAGATTGCTGCTCTTGAACGCACTGGTACGTGGGATCTTGTTTCTCTTCCTCCCGGAGTCCGTCCCATCACTTGTAAGTGGGTCTACAAGGTTAAGACTCGCTCCGATGGTTCTCTTGAGCGTCACAAAGCTCGTCTTGTGGCTCGTGGTTTTTAGCAGGAGCATGGTCGTGATTATGACGAGACTTTTGCTCCTGTGGCTCATATGACCACTGTTCGTACACTTCTTGCCGTGGCCTCTACACGCCACTGGTCTATCTCTTAGCTTGATGTTAAGAATGCTTTTCTTAATGGTGAGCTGCGTGAGGAGGTGTACATGCAGCCTCCACCTGGGTATTCTATTCCTGATGGCATGGTATGTCGTCTTCGTCGCTCCCTCTATGGCCTTAAGCAAGCCCCCCGCGCCTGGTTTGAGCGTTTTGCCTCTGTGGTGACCACCGCTGGTTTTTCACCCAGTGTTCATGATCCAGCATTGTTTATTCACCTTTCTCCTCATGGTCGGACTCTTCTTCTTCTCTATGTTGATGACATGGTCATCACTGGGGATGACCCCGAGTATATTGCCTTTGTCAAGGCCCGTCTTAGTGAGCAGTTCCTTATTTTTGATCTTGGACCTCTTGGCTACCTTCTTGGGATTGAAGTCTCTTCTACCTCTGATGGCTTCTTTATATCCCAGGAAAAGTATATCCAGGATCTTCTTGCTCGTGGTGCTCTTACTGAAGAGCGCATTGTTGAGACTCCTATGGAGCTCAATGTTCACCTCTCTGCTACTGATGGTGATCCCCTCCCTGACCCGACGCGCTATCGTCATCTTGTTGGCAGTCTTGTTTATCTAGCTGCCACTCGTCCGAATATCTCTTATCCGGTTCATATTCTGAGTCAGTTTGTCTCTACTCCCACATCGGTTCACTATAGTCATCTCCTTCGTGTTCTCCGATATCTTCGGGGCACGATCTCTCACCGTCTATTCTTTCCTCGCTCCAGTTCTTTACAGCTTCATGCCTATTCGGATGCTACGTGGGCTAGTGATCCTTCAGATCTCCGTTCACTTTCTGCTTACTGTGTTTTTCTTGGTGGTTCTCTCATTGCCTGGAAGACGAAGAAACATATTGCATTTTCCCGTTCGAGTGCAGAGGCTGAGTTGCGAGCGATGGCTCTTTTGACGGCAGAGGTGACTTGGTTACGGTGGTTACTTCAGGATTTTGGTGTTTCTGTCACTACACCAACTCCGCTCTTATCTGATAGTACATGTGCTATTAGCATTGCGCACGATCATGTGAAGCATGAGCTCACCAAGCATATTGGTGTTGATGCTTTCTATGTGCGCGCTGCTGTGTAGGATCAGGTTGTTGCTCTTCAGTATGTGCCTTCTGAGTTACAGCTGGC
Organism: Hordeum vulgare subsp. vulgare; assembly: GCF_904849725.1. Taxonomy (NCBI): domain Eukaryota; kingdom Viridiplantae; phylum Streptophyta; class Magnoliopsida; order Poales; family Poaceae; genus Hordeum; species Hordeum vulgare. The sequence goes on along the minus strand of NC_058522.1, from coordinate 432,715,185 downwards.
GGATTTCCTGACGAAGGCCCAGACTAGAGCACAACATGGCTTTTATCTCTCCAAACTCAGTGTTGTTCATCCACCATGAGTTTGAGGGGGGTGTTAGAGTTATAATATAAGTCATGTACCCTTTTGTATTTATCCCAATATATAAGGGGTTTCCTGCATATAGTCCATCACCTTTTTTTTAGAGATCACGTCGGGACCGACGAAATCGGAAGCAACAGGCCCGCGCCTCGATCTGGTGGTGACGGGAACCAGCAGGGGAATGGGAACCAGCAGAGGCGACGGGAACCAGGAGACGACCTCGCCTCGATCTGGTGATGACGGGAATCAGCAGGCCCACGCCTCGATCTCATGGTGACGGAACCAGCAGAGGCGACGGGAACCAGCAGACTGTCGCGCCTCGATCTGGTGGCGACGGGAATCAGCAGAGGCGACGGGAACCAGAGCGCCTCGCCTCGATCTGGTGGGAGTAGGCGACGGGGACGGGATGCAGGCGGCCGCGCCTCGAGCTGGTGAGGACGAGAACGAGCAGGGCGACGGGGACCAGCAGGGCGGCGGGAGTAGGCGATGGGGAACGACCCGGACAACACCCAGAATGACTTCGGCCAGGAGCGAAGCGAGATTCCATGAGCCAGGAGCCCGGCGTTGACTTGAGCCGTTGAGCGCGACGGGAACCAGCAGCCTCTAGATGCGGACAAGACGGAAGGCGACTGCGGGGAGACGAGATTGTATCGGAGCACGAGTTGCGCGTGCGAGAAAAAAACCCTAAGGCTCTGATACCATGTTAGGAATAAGCAACTTGTATTCCCATGAGGCCATAGGCCAGTATATATACATGTACAGGTGATGGACTATATGCAGGAAACCCCTTATATATTGGGATAAATACAAAAGGGTACATGACTTATATTATAACTCTAACATTATAAAGGGTTACTATCAATTCGGCCTCGTCGTTCAGGAAAAACAAATCGCTCTCTGGATAAACCCATTGAGGTTTGGGGAAACGTTTCCCTTCGGCACGCCGGCGGAAGCAACGCGCCGGTCGCTCGCTGCCCACGCGTCTCGCGCGCGACCCGCGAGTATGATCATGCAACATTTTCCCTTATGATGATCGTTTAAATTTGCTACAACCGGTGTCCAAATTTGCTACATTTGTCCACTAAAAAAGCTGCATATACGTTTGGTTGCAACCTCAATTCATCGAATTTTTTGCTACAACCGGTGTTTTTTCTACAACTGTGTTAATTTTTCTACAACCGGTATCATTTTTTGCTGCAACCGTTCACTAAAAAAGTTGCATACACGTTCGTGAGAGTTGCAACCCGAGTTCACCGGATTGTTTTGCTACAACCCTTATTTTGTTTTGCTACCACGCATCATCAGCTTCATTTTTTTGTTACGACCACATTGATATTTTTTTTGCTACAACTATATTTTTGTTGTAACAGTGGACGAAAATTGCTGCATCATGGACGAAATTTGTTGCATTGAATTTTTTTGCTGCATGGAGATCTAACGGTGCGGCCCACGTGCAACTGGTGGATCAGGCGGCCCGCGCGTGGCCGACCGAAAGTTTTGACCGGCACACCGGCGCAGAGCACTGCCCTTGAGGTTTGGTGCGTGCTAGCCGTCATCCGAACATCCGTGTTGACAGCCGTCAGATGCTCAGCGTCTGCCATCTAATTTTTTTATCCGCTTGCTATTTTACACAGTATTACGGTGGCATCATATTGAAGCATCGTCCGACAGCCGATGTACGGTTTGCAACTCAACACACCGCCGGTCATCGCAGCATCGACTCGCAGCACAACGATGACCATCGCAGCATCGTCGGAGTAGCCATAGCCGTCATGGCAGCATTAGCTCGCAGCACAACGGCGACCATCCCCGCATCGCCGGAGTAGCCATAGCCGCCATCCCAGCATCGGTTCGCAACACAACGGCGACCATTGCAACATCCTCGGAGTAGCCAAAGCCGCCATCACAGCATCGGCTCACAGCACAATGGCAACCATCGAAGCATCGTCGGAGTAGCCATAGCCACCATCGCATCATCGGCTCACAGCACAACGACGACCATCGTAGCATCGCCAGATTAGCCATAGCTGTCATCGCAACATCGACTCACAACACAACGACGACCATCGCAGCATCGCTGGAGTAGCCATAACTGACGTTGCAGCATCGGCACGCAGCACGGCCACGACCATCACTCCATCGCCGGAGTAGCCCGAGCCACCGTCGCAGCATCTGCTCGCAACACGGTGGTAACCATCGCAGCATCGCCGGAGTAGCCCGAGCCACCATCGCAACATCTGCTCGCAGCACGGCGACAACCATCGCAACATATGCTCGTAGCACAGCGACAACCATCGCAGCATCGCCAGAGTAGCACAGAGAAGCCCCCACCGGCGAGATCCAATCAATTTCAAAGGAGAGGGAATAGGGGAGAAATGGACAGACTCAACGGATTAGGGAAGAAACGAGTGGCTGAGCGGTGTTCACTTGAGGAGGTAAGGATGAGGGAGACCACGTGTACGCAGATCCACGAAACGCGTGGCGAGCGCACGAGGTGGCTGCCGCGAGAGTATCTGCATCCAGATGCAAGGATGCAGTTTCCTTGAGGTTTCGACACTCGCCATCATTCAAAAAGTGATCCTTTAGAGTTAGCAAATGAGTAAATTCATGTAAAGCACTATTGTAATTATAGTTCTGGGGCGTTCTAGTGACCTGTTTAAATTGTAGCTTGTTGTACTGCTAGCATCAATGGTCCTGTCAAACACGCACACAATTAAGCTTTAGCATCAGAAGCAATTGCATTTACAGTGCATACATAGCATTCAAATGTATTTACGAGTGCGACTAATTGAGTGTAAAACCCAAGAGCACTTGAGTTTCAGATTAAAGTGGTATCTGGAGGTCCAAGATAGACCGACAACCAAACTTACCACAAATTTAGCAGACAGTGTCTAAAACTTTAGGCAGTGATCCAAATATAAGTCAAAAAGATATATATCTTGCAGAGCTAATTTAATACAGAACTAGCTTCCGCAATATTCGAATCGTCCGATGTTTTTAGCAAGTGGAGTACACCGAAACTTGAGTATTTATACTACAACAACAACAACGAAGCCTTTAGTCCCAAACAAATTGAGGTAGGCTAAAGGTGAAACTCATAAGACCTTGCGACCAACTCATGGTTCTGGCATATGGATAGCACGCTTCAACGCATCCCTGTCCATGGTTGATTCTTTGGTGATGCTTCAATCCTTCAGATTATCTTTACGGACTCTTTCCATGTTAAGTTTGGTCTACCCTGGCCTCTTTTGACATTATCCGCATGCTTTAGCCGTCCGCTATGCACTGGGGCTTTTGGAGGCCCGCGCTGAATATACCCAAACCATCTGAGACGATGTTGGACAAGCTTCTCTTCAGTCGGTGTTATACCAACTCTATCCTATATATCATCATTGCAGATTTTGTCCTTCTTTGTGTGGCCAAACATCCATCTCAACATGTACATCTCCACCACATCTAATTGTTGCACGTGTCGTCTTTTAGTCGGCCAAAACTCAGCGCCAAACAACATTGCGGGTCGAACCGCTGTCTTATAGAACTTGACTTTTAGCTTTTGTGGCACTCTCTTGTCATAGAGAATGCGAGAAGCTTGGTGCCACTTCATCCATCCGGCTTTAATTCGATGGCTCACATCTTCATCGATATCCCGATCCTTCTGCAACATTGACCCCAAATATCGAAAGGTGTCCTTTTGAGGCACCACCTGCCCATCAAGGCTAACATCTTCCTCACCCTCGTGCCTAGTAGTACTGAAAGCGCATCTCATGTACTCGATTTTAGTCCCACTAAGTCTAAAACCTTTCAATTCCAAGGTTTGTCTCCATAACTCCAGCTTTCTTTGACCCATGTCTGACTATCATCGACTAGCACCACGTAGTCCGCAAAGAGCATACACCATGGGATATCTCCTTGTATATCCCTTGTGACCTCATCCATCACCAAGGCAAAAAGGTAAGAGCTCAAAGCTGACCCCTGACGTAGTCCTATCTTAATCGGGAAGTCATCAGTGTCGCCATCACTTATTCGAGCACTTGTCACAACATTATCGTACATGCTCTTGATGAGGGTAATGTACTTTGCTGGCACTTTGTGTTTCTCCAAGGCCCGCCACATAACATTCTGTGGTATCTTATCATAGGCCTTCTCGAAGTCAATGAACACCATATGCAAGTCCTTTTGCTCCATATCTCTCTCCATAAGTTGTCGTACCAAGAAAATGGCTTCCATGGTCGACCTCCTAGGCATGAAACCAAACTGAATTTTGGTCACGCTTGTCATTCTTCTTAAGCGATGCTCAATGACTCTCTCCCATAGCTTCATTGTATGGCTCGTCAGTTTAATTCTACGGTAATTAGTACAAGTCCGAACATCCCCCTTGTTATTGAAGTTTGGTACTAATATACTCTGTCTCCATGCTTCTGGCATCTTGTTTGCCCAAAAAATGAGGTTGAAAAGTTTGGTTAGCCATACTATCCCTATGTCCCTGAGGCCTCCCCGCACCTCAATGGGGATACAATCAGGGGCCATTGCCTTGCCTCCATTCATCCTATCTAAAGCCTCCTCGACCTCCGAGTCCTGGATTCGTCGCACAAAACGCCTGCTAGTATTATCAAAGAAGTCGTCCAGTTCAATTGTAGAGCTCTCACTCTCCCCATTGAATAGCTTGTCAAAATACTCCTCCATCTATACTTAATCTCCTCGTTCTTCACCAGGAGTTGATCTGCTCTATCCTTGATGAACTTGATTTGGTCAACATACCTCGTCTTTCTCTCTCGGATCTTGGCCATCTCTAGATGTCCCTTTCGCCTTCCTTTGTGTCTAACCTATAGTAGAGGTCATCATACGCCTGACACCTTGCTTCACTCACAGCTTGCTTTGCGGACTTCTTTGCCATCTTGTACTTCTCTATGTTGCGTGCACTCCTATCCATATATAGGCGTCTGAAACAATCTTTCTTCTCCTTAATTGCCTCCTAGATATCATCTTTCCACCACCAGGTATCTTTAGCTTCTCTTCTACTTCCCCTGGACACTCTAAACTCCTCTGAGGCCACCTTGCGAATGCAAGTCGCCAAATTCATCCACATGTTGTCTACATCACCTCCTTCCTTCCAAGGGCCCTCCTTAATGACCTTATCCTTGAATGCATGAGCTACCTCCCCCCCGAGCTTCCATCACTCCGTTCTAGCAACATTGGCATGCTTGTCCCACTGGACACGAACCCAAAAGCAGAAGTCAGCAACCACAAGCCTATGCCAAGGGACAACACTCTCTCCAGGTATCACCTTACAGTCTAGACATGCACGCGTGTCTTCTCTTCTCGGGAGGATGAAATCAATCTGGCTAGAGTGTTGACCACTATTGTAAGTCACTAGATGTGATTCTCTCTTCTTAAATAGGGTGTTAGCTACGATCATGTTGTAGGCTAGAGCAAAGCTTAAAACATCTTCTCCTTCTCGAGTCCTGATGCCATAGTCAAATCCCCCATGCACTCCTTCAGAACTTCTGTTAGATGTGCCCACGCGGCCATTGGGGTATCCTCCTATGAAGAGCCTCTAGCCAATCGGTACACTCCTAACCATATCCTCCAGGCCTTCCGAGAACTCCCTCTCGGTGTTCTCATTGCGGCTTACTTGCGGGGCATACACGCTGATAACGTTGAGAACTAAGTCCCCAACTACCAACTTGACTAGGATAATCTAGTCCCCACGTCTCTTAACATCTACCACTCCATTCTTGAGGCTCTTGCTGATTAAGATGCCTAATCCATTTCTGCTTGCAACTATCCCCGTGTACCACAACTTGAAGCCGGTACCCTCCACCTCCTTCGCCTTACGTCCCCTCCATTTGGTCACTTGGACGCAAAGGATATCAACACCTATCCTCATTGCTGTATCAACTACCTCCTGAAGCTTAGCTGTTAGCGACCCTACGTTCCAGCTACCTAAGAGAATCCTCCTAGGCTCGGCTAGCTTCCTTACCCTTCGCACTCATCGAGTCAAATGCAAATACCCTTGCTCATTTTCCACTACACACGGGCGCCGATGTAGTGCGCCACTAAGGATGCGATGACCCGATCCTTGCTCACTTGCCACCGTATCTAGATCACCATACGGCGCGCCACCTGGGGGTGACAGCCCGGCCCTTGCCCATTTGACACCATACCCGAGTTTCGATGTGGTGCGTCGCTGAGAGGGTTATGCCCCAACGAAAACCATTTTGGTTTCATCTCCATAAGGATGGCTGGGTTTTGACGTTGGCTCGCCAAGCCTATCACAACCCTTCTCCTTTAATCGGGATTGGAAACTGGCGTTTGTATAAACAGAGGAAAAAAAAATACTTGCATGCCATGCAACATTTACACTAATGACATATACATGTTTGTCTTGAAATGCCTCACGCATTCAAGAATTATATTCCTAGGTATGAATGGAGTTTTTTCCTCATCATAAAATTTCATGCCAATAAAGTAACCACCAAAATAAAAAAGGGAGCCTCCAATTCCAACCTAACACAAAAATTTAGTGACAGGGAACAATGATTATATCACAGAAAATGAAAGTTATAATGTGTGGTGTATATTGTTAAGTAGACACAACAATAGATTAAAGAGCTCTCTTCCTGAGAAGACACATCAAGGCACCCAGAGACTCGTGCAACTATTTATCTGCCAAATAATGAAGTAATAGAAATCAACCGTGCACCTTTCTAATTTTATATGTGGAGGTCAAAAGCTCTGCGCAATCAAATTTGAAAAAAATGCTCGGCTCGTCAGTCAACGTTCCACATGTGGTCGTTAATGCATGATGACCCACAAGTATAGGGAATCTATGGTAGTCCTTTAGATAAGTAAGAGTGTCGAACCCAACGAGGAGCCGACAGAAATGACAAGCTATTTTCAGAAAAGGTTATTTTTGTAAGCATTAAAATAGCGGTAACAAGTTGTTTGATAGCAAGATAATTGTAACAAGTAATGAGTAGCAATAGTAACAATAGGTGCAACATGGTAGCCCAATCCTTTTGGGGCAAAGGACAAGCCGAAATGGTTTCTTATAATAGGCAAAGCGCTCTTGAGGGCACACGGGAATTTCATCTAGTCACTTTCGTCATGTCGGGTTAATTCGCATTCGGTACTTGATAATTTGATATGTGGGTGGACCGGTGCTTGGGTGTTGTTCTTACTTGAACAAGCCTCCCACTTATGATTAACCCTCCCGCAAGCATCCGAAACTATGAGGAAGGTATTAAGAATAAATTCTAACCATACCATTAAACATAGGGATCCAAATTAGCCCCTTATGGAATAGCGCATAAATTGGGGTTTAAGTTTGTGTAAGTCTCGCAACCCACCATATAATAACTACTCCACAATGCATTCCCTTAGGCCCAAAGATGGTGAAGTGTTATGTAGTCGACGTTCACATAGCACCACTAAGGGAATCAGAATATTCATATCATCAAAATATTGAATGAATATCAACTTCACATGACTACTTGCAACATGACTTCTCCCATGGCCTCAAGAACAAAAGTAACTACTCACTGTTGGGGAACATTGCATGGAAAACAAAAAAATTCCTACGCACACGAATACCTATCATGGTGATGATCATATACGAGAGGGAGATTGGATCCACATATCCTTGCAGATTGCTAAGTGGGAAGCGTTAAGAAAAGCAGTTGATGCAGTGGAACGTCTTCGCGATCCAAATCACTGCTGTCTGACGATCCGTCCCGTCTAGCACCGAACGGACGGCACCTCCGCGTTCAGCACACGTACAACTCAATGACGATCTCCGCCTTCTTGATCCATCAAGAGAGATGAAGAGGTAGCTGAATTCTCCGGCAGCACGACGACGTGGTGGAGCTACCCCGGCACGGCTTCGGCGTGCCGTACCGAACTAGCTACGGGGTGTCACGAAGTAGTGGAGGGAGAGAGGGCTGCACAAAGGCTTGAGGTGCAAAAACCCTCTCAAACCTCCACTATATATAGGAGGAACAAGGAGGGGTGGCTTGCCTCCTACTCCAAGGAGGAGGAGTCGGCCGACCAAGAGGGAGGAGTCCTCCTCCAATTCGGTTTGGTGGAGGACTCCTTCCCATCTTGTCCACCTCCTTCGTTCTCTTTTTTTCCTTTCCTTCTTTATTTTTGCCTTGGCGGAAATAGGCTTATTGGGCTGGCCTCACCAGCCCACTAAGGGCTGGTGCACCACCCATGGGCCTATTAGGTCCTCTCCCGGGTGGGTGGCCCCTCCCGGTAAAACCCCGGAACCCATTTGTCACTCCCGGTACTTTATCGGTAATGCCTGAAATCTTTCCGAAAGCCAAATGCAACAATCCTATATATATAAATATTCGTTTCAGGACCATTCCGGAGACACTCGTGACGTTCGGGATCTCATCCGGGACTCCGAACAACATTCAGTTACCAACATCAATAATTCAACTATACCAAAAACGTCACCGAACCTTAAGTGTGCAGACCCTGCGGGTTCGAGAACTACGTAGACATGACCGAGTCACTCTCTGGTCAATATCCAATAGCGGGACCTGGACGTCCATATTGGATCCAACATATTCTATGAAGATCTTGTCGGTTGAACCTCTATATCAAGGATTCACACAATCTCGCATATCATTCCCTTTGTCCTTCGGTATCTTACTTGCCCGAGATTCGATCGTCAGTATCGACATACCTATTTCAATCTCATTACCGGAAAGTCTCTTTACTCGTTCCATAATACAAGATCATGTGGCTAACTCTTTAGTCACATTGCTTGTAAGGCTTGTTTGTGATGTTGTATTACCGAGTGGGCCCCGAGATACCTGTCTATCACACAGAGTGACAAATCCCAGTCTTGATCCATGCTAACTCAATGGACACCTTTGGAGATACCTATAGGTCACCTTTATAGTAACCCAGTAATGTCGCGACGTTTGATACACACAAGGCATTCCTACAGTGTGAGTGAGTTACATGATCTGATGGTCCTAGGAATGTATACTTCACATGCAGAAAACAATAGCAACAAAATGACACGATCATATGCTACGTTTATAGTTTGGGTCTTGTCCATCACATCATTCTCCTAATGATGTGATCCCTTCATCAAGTGACAACACTTGTCTATGGCTAGGAAACCTTCACCATCCTTGATCAACAAGCTAGTCAACTAGAGGCTCACTAGGGATATTGTTTGTTCTATATATCCACACATGCATTTATGTCTCCATTCAATACAATTATAGCATGGATAATAAACGATTATCTTGAAACAGGAAATATAATAATAACTATTTTATTATTGCCTCTAGGGCATATTTCTAACACTCATAAGTGATAAGAATGCTCATGATCAGAGAGGTATTAAATAGCATATTGGATCTAAACATATGATCTTCCAACAAATAAACCATAAAGCATCAACTACAAGATGTAATAAACACTACTAGTCACCCCCAGGTACCAATCTGAGGTTCCAGTACAAGATTGAGCACAAGAGATGAACTAGGGTTTTGAGAGGAGATGGTGTTGTTGAAGACGTTGATAAAGATTTTACTCCCAAAGATGAGAGTGTTGTTGGTGATGACGATGGCCTCGATTTCCCCCTCTAGGAGGGAAGTTCCTCCGTCGGAATCACTCCGCTGGAGGGCAGAAGTGCTCCTGCCCAGGTTCTGCTTCGAGATGGCAACGCTTCATTCCGAAAGTCCTCTACTGATTTTTTCAGGTCAAGAATGAATATATACCAGAAGATGGTCGCCAGAAGTGGGCGGAGCAGCCCACTACCCACCAGGGCGCGCCAGGTGCCTAGTGGCCACCTAGAAGACCCCCTCTGGTACTTATTTCTTCCAATATTTCTTATTTATTTCATAAAAAATCATCATGAAGTTTCAGCCCATTTGGAGATGTGCAGAATAGGTATCTCTGACATAGCTTTTTCAGATCCAGAATTCCATCTGACGACATTCTCCCTCTTGGTGCAAACCTTGCATATTATGAGAGAAAAGACATTAGAATTACTCCATAAAGTGGTATAATGCAGAAAAACACTATAAATAATAGTGATAAAACATGATGCAAAATGGACGTATCAACTCCCCCAAGCTTAGACCTCGCTTGTCCTTAAGCGAAAGCCGATAACGAAAATCATGACCACATGCTTTGAGAGAGAGGTGTCGGTAAAAACAAAATACGAATATAGTAGCATCATCCTCGTTATTATAACAGAAAATAAACTTTATAAAATACTTCATCACAACATTTTCATTATAAAAACTTCTCATAAACAAGTAATTCATCACAACACCGAAGTATGAAGCATAAACTCTGTTGAAAATTAACAATCTATGTTTTAAGTCAACTTTGCAACACAATTCATCACATTTTCAGGAAGGGTCACATATCAGATCTTTTAAGCAATTATACATACTCAATCATCATTTAGTCTTCTATGATGGCTAACACTCACCGCATACATATGAGCAAAAGATTTCAATTGGACACATAGAAAGATAGGGGCTTAAAGTGTCGCCTCTAAACGTATTCACCTCAAGGGTGATGTCAACAATAATAAGTAATGACCACCCACATTCAACTGGATATATATGTCTAGATCTTTCCCCGCCACATGATGCTTGTGAAAGAGAAAATAAAAAGGAGCACAGAAGAAAACTTTGACTCTTGCATAAAAGTAAATACGTAAAAGTAAAAGATAGGCCCTTCATAGAGGGAAGCAGAGGTTTTCATGCGCTTTTTGGTTGTATGCCAAATCCCATAGTGCAAAGGAACGTTACGTTATATTTCCCCTTATGCTGGCAGCCTTTATCATGCATTTTATCGCTTTTATTATCGCCATCACAACTTCGTACAACACTTAATTTCCCTTGCACTAAATGATCGAACATGTTTAGAAGCAATTTTTATTGCCTTGTGCACCGATGACAACTTACTTGAAGGATCTTACTCAATCCATAGGTTGGTATGGTGGACTCTTAAAACATGGATTTGGGTTTAAGGTTTTGGACGCACAAGTAGTATCTCTAATTAGTGCGGAGTTTTGGCTAGCAGGGATATTGGGCAAGCACCACATGTTAGAGGATCTATAACAATATAACTTCTATGTGAATGTGAACAAACATAAATCATACGTTATCTTCCTTGTCCAACGTCAACAGTTTTGGCATATTATAGTTAATGGGGGCTCACAATCATAAAAGATGTCAAGGATAGTGCATTTGCATGTAAATCTTCTCTTCCCTTATTAATTATTTCATGTGTTGCATGACCGACCAATGCTATCATTGCCAACCTTCAACAAATTTTACCACTTATACTTTTCCTTATGTGATGTCACTACTTACTATAAGATTAACATATGATCTTTTTCATTATTTTCCTTTATTTTGATTGCAACAAGAAAGTAAATAAGCAAAATCTCAAACTAAACTTTATTATATAACTCTCACTCGATTACATAGATAGATAGATAGATCACAAAACTAACACTCAAAAAGATGGATCAAACTAAATTTTTATTTAACTAAATCACAAAATAACTGAAGATTGAACTAAGATGGATAAAGATAATAATGATGATGGTGATAGGATACCGGGGCACCGCCCCCAAGCTTGGCACAAGATAATGGGAGTGCCCATACCCCATGTACTCAAGTCTCCTTTGGTTATGAAGATGAAGGTGGTGGTGTTGTAGATGATGAAGTAGAAGCAAACTTGTCCTTGTAGGAGCTTGATGAGGCCGTGGTGATCTAGATGTGTTAGAAAACAACACGAAACAAGAACAAAGGATTCCTTAGTGGTATTGGGGTCAAATCACCGGGAGATATATAATAGGAATTTTCATACAAGGAAATACTTGTGCTACAAGAAAACAGAGTGAGGAAGGTGCCTCAGGGGCCCATTACCCACCAGGCCATGCTAGGGGGCTGACGCGCCCTAGTGCCTAATGGGCACCGGGTTGCCTTCCCATGTGTTTATCAATTTCCTAATTTCTCTAATATTCCAAAACTAACAAAAAATATTTTTGCTGATTTTTCGGAGTCTTTTTACTTACCGTATCACATACCTCTTCCTTTTAAGGGTTCTGGAGTGTTCTGGAAGGTCTCCTTTATGTGTTCCTCTGTTTTCATGGTCTGAATAATATTTGTTTCAACATTAATAGGTGTACCTAAAATATGGTGGTTTATTCTCTGTCCATTAACACCCTTCGGGTTAGTGCCTTCAAGATTATTGATAATAGCTCCAGACCGATAAACTTCTTCGATGATATATGGTCCTTCACATTTGGAGAGAAGGTTTCCTGCAAAAAAGCTAAGACAAGAATTGTAAAATAGAGCATATTCACCAACTTTGAATTATTGCTTTTGGATTCTTTTATCATGCCATCTTTCAACTTTTTCTGTGAATAGTTTGGCATTTTCATAAGCTTGGGTTCTCGATTCATCTAATGATCTAATATCAAATAACCTCTTTTCACGAGCAAGTTTGAAATCATAGTCGAGTTCTTTAATTTCCCGATAAGCTTTATGTTCTAACTCAAGAGGTAAATGACAGGCTTCTCCATGAACCATTTTATAAGGAGACATACCCATAGGATTTTTATAAGCTGTTCTGTAGGCCCACAATGCATCATCTAATTTCTTAGACCAATTCTTTCGGGACCTATTGACATCCTTTTGCAATATTAATTTTATTTCTCTATAGATTAATTCTACTTGACCGCTAGATTGAGAATGATAGGGAGATGTAATTCTATGGTTAAAATCATATCTAGCAAGCAACTTATGAAAAGAACCATGAATAAAATGTGAACCACCATCAATCATTAAGTATCTAGGGACTCCAAAACATGGGAAAATAACTTCCTTAAGCATTTTAATAGAGGTTTTATGATTAGCACTACTAGTTGGAACAAATTCTACCCACTTAGTGACATAATCAAAACCAACCAAAATATGTGTATACCCATTAGAGGAAGGAAAAGATCCCATATAATCAAATCCCCAAAAATCAAATGGTTCAATAACAAGTGAATAATTCATAGGCATTTCTTGACGCCAACTAATATTACCAATTCTTTAACATTCATCACAAGATAGGACAAACTTACGAGCATCTTTGAAAAGAGTAGGCCAATAAAATCAATACTGTAATACCTTGTGTGCAGTTCTATCTCACGCATGGTGTCCTCCATAAGCCTCAGAGTGACACTTCTGAAGGATTTGTTCGTGTTCATGCTCAGGTATACAACGCCTAATAATACCATCTAATCCCTCTCTATGAAGATGTGGGTCATTCCAAAAGTAATGTCTTAAATGGAAGAAGAATTTTTTTTGTTTTGCTGATAGGTGAAACTAGGTGGTATGTATTTAGCAACAATGTAATTATCATAGTCAACAAACCAAGGTGTGTTATGAGAAACATTGACCACAACTAGTTGTTCATGAGGGAAGCTATCATCGATAGGTAGTGGGTCATCGAGAACATTTTCTAACCTAGACAAGTTATCAGCTACGGGGTTCTCAACTCCTTTCCTATCAATGATATGCAAATCAAATTCTTGTAGAAAAAGAACCCACCTAATAAGTCTAGGCTTAGCATATTTCTTTTCCATAAGATATTTAATAGTAGCACGATCAGTGTGAAAAATTATTACTTTAGAATCAACAATGTAAGATCTGAATTTATCACAAGCAAATACATCTGCTAAGAATTCTTTTTCAGTGGTAGCATAATTTCTCTGGGCACTTACTAGAGTTCTACTTGCATAATGGATACCATTTAATTTCTTATCAATTCTTTGTCATAGGACAACACCAACAACATACTCACTAGCATCACACATAATTTCAAAAGGTAGGTTCCAATCAGGTGGTTTACTAATAGGTGCAGAAGTTAAGGCTTTCTTAAGTGTTTCAAAGGGTTCTACACAATCGTCATAAAAAACGAAAGGAACATCCTTCTCTAATAAATTGGTAAGAGGTCTAGAAATTTTGGAGAAGTCTTTAATAAACCTCCTATAGAAACCATCATGACCAAGGAAACTACGGATACCTTTAATATCTTTAGAACATGGCATCTTCTCAGTTGCACCAAATTTAGCGTTATCCACCTCAATACCTTGTTTGGAAATTTTATGACCCAAGACAATACCTTCATTTACCATAAAGTGGCACTTCTACCAATTCAAGACAAGGTTAGTTTGCTCACATCTGTGTAAAACTCGATCAAGGTTGCTTAAGCAATCATCAAAATAAGTTCCATAAACGGAAAAGACATCCATGAAAACCTCAACAATCTTTTCACAAAAATCAGAGTATATAGTAGTCATACATCTTTGAAAGGTAGCAGGTGCATTGCATAATCCAAAAGGCATACGTCTATAAGCATAGGTTCCAAAAGGACAAGTAAAGGTGGGTTTCTCTTGATCAGGCCGTGACACATGTATTTGAGCAAAACCAGAATAACCATCTAGAAAGCAAAGAAAATGTGTGTGCTTCGAATATCTTTCTAGCATTTGGTCTATGAAAGGTAAAGAATAATGATCTTTTCTAGTAGCTTTGTTTAATTTACTAAAAGCAATTACCATTCTATAGCCAGTCACAATTCTTTGTGGAATGACTTCATTTTTATCATTAGGAACAACAGTAATACCTTATTTCTTAGGAACACAATGAACGAGACTTACCCATCTACTATTAGCTATGGGATAAATTATACCTGCTTCCAGAAGCTTTAATATTTCATTTATTACCACTTCCTTCATTTTGGGATTCAGTCTTCGTTGGTGATCAACAACGGGTTTAGCATCTGGTTCCATATTAATCTTGTGTTGACAAAGAGTGGGACTAATGCCCTTAAGATCATCAAAAGTATACCCAATAGTAGCTCGGTACTTCCTTAAAGTTTTTAACAATCTTTCTTCTTCATGTTGTGTAAGGTTAGCACTGATAATAACATGATATATATTCTTTTCATCAAGATAATCATACTTCAAAGTGTTAGGTAATTGTTTTAATTCAAACACAGGATCACCCTTGGGTGGAGGATGACCTCTTAGAGTTTCAACAAGAAAGTTGAGTTTAAGGATAGGCTTTTGCTCAAAGAACATTTTATCTATTTCATTTCTTTCACACATATGCATATCATTTTCATGGTCTTGTAAATACTGTTCCAGTGGATAAGTAGGAGGAATGGCAGTAGTATAAAGACCAATTATTTCATATTTACTAGGCAATTATTTATGATGGGGTTGCCTACTGAACTTGGGGAAATTAAACTCATGAGACATACCACCAAAATTAACATTGATAGTTTCCTTTTTGCAATCTATTTGAGCATTGACAGTGTTCAAGAAGGGTCTACCAAATATTATGGGACAAAAATCATATTGTGGTGAGCCAAACTTCTCTAACAATCCCAAGTGGTGCAATGGTGTCTCTGTTAGCAAGTTCAATAGTAACATCTATGTCTTCTATTTCAGCGGGTGCTATCTCATGCATAATTTCTTGAGGTCTAAGGAATATCACTAACACTAGCACCCATATCACATAAACCATGATAATAATGATTTCCTATTTTGACTAAGATGACAGGCATGCCAACAACAGGTCTTTTTTTATCTCTAGTGTCAGGTTTGGTAATTCTAGCAGCTTCATCATAGAAATAAATAATGCCCATCAATATTATCGACCAAGAGATATTTAACCATAGAAATACTAGGTTCTACCTTGATTTGATTAGAGGGTTTGGTTGTTCTAGCATAACTTTTGTTAACCATGGTTGAAGCTTTAACATGTTCCTTTATCCTAACAAGTAAATGTGGTTTCTCAGTATAAGCAGTAGGCACAAGTGGGTCAACATTGTAAATGATAGTTTCATCCTCAACTTTAATTGGTTCTTCAAGTTTTTCTTTAATAGGTGGATGATATTTAAACCATTTCTCTTTAGTGAAATCAACATGAGTAGAAAAGGTTTCACAAAATGAGGCTATTATTTCAGAGTCAAGTCCATATTTAGTGCTAAAATCATTGAAAGCATCGGTATTCATAAAAGATTTGACGGAATCAAACTCAAGTTTTATACATGACTCTTTACCTTTCTCGAGTTCCTAATCTTTAGAGTTGCGTTTAATTCTTTCCAAAATATTCCACCTGAATTCAATAGTTCTTCATAAAAGAACCACAACAAGAAGTATCGAGCATGGTTTGATCATTACGAGAAAGTCGAGCATAAAAATTATGAACAATAATTTCTCTCGAGAGCTCATGATTGGGGCATGAATATAACATTGACTTCAGCCTCCCCCAAGCTAGAGCGATATTTTATCCTTCACGATGCCAAACATTATAGATAACTTTCGATCACGATGAACAAGATGCATAGGATAATTTTTTTGGTGAAACTCCAATTGCAATTGATTCTAGTTCCAAGATCCTGTATCATCACATAGCCTATACCATGTCGACCCCCCCCCAAAGATAAAGGGAAAACCTTCTTATTGACTTCATCTTTGGATAAACCTCCAAGCTTAAATAATCCACAAACTTCATCCACACAGATTAGGTGCATATCACGATGTTTTGTTCCATCTCCTGCATAAGGATTAGCTAGCAGTTTCTCAATCATACCCGAAGGAATTTCATAATAAACATTTTCAGTAGGTTCAGTAGGTTGAGGGACAACTCTTGGTGTTTCCGGTCGATGTGAAGATACACCGAACAAACCCCTCAAAGGATTACTTTCCATCGTGACAAGTGATAGTAAATTTCAGCACATAATATAAAATTTCCTTACCAAATTCTGCTTACTAAAGGCGCTTCACTCCATGATACGTCCCAAACCTATCTATAATTTATGTTTGTTCCATGATCATTTGGGTGACATTGTTATATGTTTTGCTATAATTTTATATCATTTTACACATATTTGGACTAACCTACTAAATCAGTGCACCCAGTGCCAGTTTCTGTCTGCTGATGTCTATTTTGCATGGGCTTTTACCCAATTTTCCGAAGCCCGAAAAAATCCAGAAAAATATATAAAAATTTAGAGAAATAGAAGCTTCTGGATCACCGAAGGAGGGCCAAAGGGGGGCCACGGGCCTCCCAGGCGGCCTGCTGGCGCGACCAGGCCCTAGGCCGGGCCAGGAGGCCGCCTGGGTGGGTCCCACATCCTTCGGTGCCCTTCTTTGGCCTATATTTAGAGTTCTGAGAGGAAACCCTCGCAGACTTTCTGGAATCACGAATTTCTCCATCGTTCCGCCGCCACAGTGCTTCCGAGATCGGGAGCGTTAGGAGACCTCTTCCCGGAACCCTGCCGGAGGGAGGATTGACCTCCGGGAGCTTCTCCACCGCCATGGATGCTTCCCGGACGTGCTGTGAGTAGTCCTCCTTGGACCATGAGTCCATGACGACTACCTATGTGATGTCTTCTCTCTAGTGTTGTGCTTCAATGGTTAGTCCTTGTGAGCTGCCCTACATGATCAAGGCATCTATGTAATTCTCTTGCTATTGCTATGCTCGGTTTGTTGGGATCCGATGGATTATGAGATTATGTTCAGATTGTTATGAGTCATATATTTGATTATCCTTTTATATTATTGTTGGGGAACGTCGCATGGGAAACAAAAAATTTCCTACGCACACGCAATACCTATCATGGTGATGTTCATCTACGTGAGGAGATTTGTGATCTAAGTACCCTTGTAGATCACACAGCAGAAGCGTTAAGAAATGCGGTTGATGTAGTGGAACGTCCTCAGGTCCCTCGATCCGCCTCGCGAACCGTCCCACGAAACATCCCGCGATCCGTCCCACGATCTGTCCCGCTATCCGTCCCACGAACCATCTCGCGATCCGTTGCACGAACCGTCTTGCGATCCATCTCACGATCCGTTCCGATCTAGTGCCGAACAGACAACACCTCCGCATTCAGCACACGTATAGCTCGATGATGATCTCGGCCTTCTTAATCCAGCAAGATAGACAAAGAGGTAGATGAGTTCTTCGGCAGTGTGACGGTGCTCTGGAGGTTGGTGGTGATCTATCTCAGCAGGGCTCCGCCCGAGCTCCACAGAAATACAATCTAGAGGAAAAACGTGGAGGTATGTGGTCGGGCTGCCGTGGCAAATGTTGTGTCTCAAAAACCCTCAATACCTCTAGTATATATAGGAGGGAGGGAGGGGAGGAGGCAGCCTCAATCCCTCAAGGTTTGGCCGAAATTGGAGGTGGAGGAGTCCTACTCCAATCCTACTTGGAGTAGGATTCCACCTTCCCACTTGGAAACTCTTTCCACCTTGTGTTTTTCCTTCTCAAACCTTAGGGGCCTTAGTGGGAACTTATTCCTGCCCACTAGGGGCTGGTTTACCTCTTACCATAGCCCATGAGACCCCTTGGGGCGTGACACCCCTCTCGATGGTCCCCGACACCCCTCCCGGCACTCCCGGTACACTACCGATGATCCCGAAACTTTTCCGGTGACCAAAACAGGACTTCATATATATCAATCTTCATCTCCTGACCATTTCGGAAACCCTCGTGACGTCCGTGATCTCATCTGGGACTCCGAACAATATTCGGTAACCAACCATATAACTCAAATACGCATAAAACAACGCCGAACCTTAAGTGTGCAGACCCTGCGGGTTCGAGAACTATGTAGACATGACCCGAGGGACTCCTGGGTCAATATCCAATAGCGGGACCTGGATGCCCATATTGGATCCTACATATTATACGAAGATGTTATCGTTTGAACCTCAGTGCCAAGGATTCATATAATTCCGTATGGCATTCCCTTTGTCCTTCGGTATGTTACTTGCCCGAGATTCGATCGTCAATATCCGCATACCTATTTATATCTCTTTTACCGGCAAGTCTCTTTACAAGTTCCATAATACAAGATCCCGTGACTTACACTAAGTCACATTGCTTGCAAGGCTTGTGTGTGATGTTGTATTACCGAGTGGGCCCCGAGATACCTGTCCGTCAGACGGAGCGGAAAATCCCAGTCTTGATCCATACTAATTCAACGGACACCTTCAGAGATACCTGTAGATAATCTTTATAGTCACCCAGTTACGTTGTGACATTTGATACACACAAGACATTCCTCCGGTGTCAGTGAGTTATATGATCTCATGGTCATAGGAATAAATACTTGACACGCAGAAAAACAGTAGCAACAAAATGACACGATCAACATGCTACGTTCATTAGTTTGGGTCTAGTCCATCACATGATTCTCCTAATGATGTGATCCCGTTATCAAGTGACAACACTTGCCTATGGTCAGGAAACCTTGACCGTCTTTGATCAACGAGCTAGTCAACTAGAGGCTTACTAGGGACAGTGTTTTGTCTATGTGTCCACACAAGTATTGTGTTTCCAATCAATACAATTATAACATGGATAATAAACGATTATCATGAACCAAGAAATATAATAATAACTAATTTATTATTGCCTGTAGGGTATATTTCCAACAGTCTCCCACTTGCACTAGAGTCAATAATCTAGTTCACATCACCATGTGATTTCAACGAATCCAACACCCATATAGTTCTGGGGTCTGATCACGTCTTGCTCGTGAGAGAGGTTTTAGTCAACGGTTGTGAAACTTTCTTATCCGTGTGTTCTTTACAAATCTTTATGTCATCTTTATAGATGCTGCTACTACGTGCTATTCGGAAATACTCCAAATATCACTCTACTATACGAATCAGTTTCAGTACTCATAGTTATTCGGATTAGTGTCAAAGCTTGCATCGACGTAACCCTTTACGACGAACTCTTTAACCACCTCCATAATTGAGAAAAATTCCTTAGTCCATTTAGTTACTAAGGATAACTTTGACCGCTGCTAGTGATTCAATCATGGATCACTCTCTGTACCTCTCAACAGACTTTGAGGCAAGGTACACATCAGGTGCAGTACTCAGGATGGCATACTTCAGATTCTATGGCCAAGGCATAGAAGACGACCTTCGTCTATTATCTTTATTCTGCCGGGGTCGGGTTTTGAGTCTTACTCAAATTCACACCTTACAACACAACCAAGAACTCCTTCTTTGCTGATCTATTTTGAACTCCTTCAAAAATTGTCAAGGCATGCATCTTGTTGAAACTTCTATTAAGCGTTTCGATATATCTCCATAGATCTTGATGCTCAATGTTCAAGTAGCGCATTCCAGGTATTCCTCTGAAAAACTCCTTTCAAACAACCTTTTATGCTTTACAGAAATTCTACATTACTTCTGATCCACAATATGTCAACCACATATACTTATCAGAAATTCTATAGTGCTCCCACTCACTTCTTTGGAAATACAAGTTTCTCATAAACCTTATACAAACCCAAAATCTTTGATCATATCATCAAAGCGTATATTCCAACTCCGAGATGTTTGTACCAGTCCATAAAAGGATCGCTGGAGCTTGCATACTTGTTAATATCCTTAGGATCGACAAAACCTTCTGATTGTATCACATACAATCTTTCCTCATGGAAACCGTCGAGGAAACAATGTTTTGTGTTCCTATGTGCAATATTTCACAAATAATGCAGCAACTACTAACATAATTCCAACAGACTTTTAGCATCGCTACGAATGACAAAGTCACATCATAGTCAACTCTTTGATCTTGTCGAAAACATCTTTGCGACAAGTCAAGCTTTTCTTAATAGTGACTTATCACCATCATCGTCTGTCTTCCTTTTAAAGATCCATCTTTACTTAATAGTCTTACTACCATCAAGTAGTTCTTCCAAAGTCTACACTTTGTTTTATACATGGATCCTCTCTCAGATTTCATGGCCTCCATCCATTTGTCAGAATCCGGGCCCACCATTGCTTCTCCATAACTCATAGGTTCATTGTTGCTCAACAACATGGCCTCCATGACACAGTTACGATACCACTCTGTAGTAGTACGCGACCTTTGTCGACCTACGAGGTTTGTAGTAGCTTGATCCGAAGCTCCAATGATCACTATCATCAGCTTCCACTTCAATTGGTGTAGGCGCCACGGGAACAACTTCCTGCGCCCTGCTACACACTGGTTGAAGTGACGGTTCAATAACATCATCAAGTTCCACCACTCTCCCACTCAATTCTTTCGAGAGAAACCTTTCCTCAAGAAAGGACCCGTTTTCTAGAAAGAAACACTTTGCTTCCGGATCTGAGTAGGAGATGTATCCAACAATTTTGGATATCCTATGAAGATGCATTTATCCGCTTTGGGTTCGAGCTTATCTGACTGAAACTTTTTCACATAAGTGCCGCAGCCCCAATTTTTCAAGAAACGACAGTTTAGATTTCTCTAAACCTCAGTCTATACTGTGTCATCTCAACGGAATTACGCGATGCCCTATTTAAAGTGAATGCGGTTGTCTCTAATGCATAACCCATAAATGATTGCGGTAATTCGATAAGAGACATCATAGTATGCACCATATCAAATAGGTCGCGGCTATGACGTTCAGACACACCATCACACCATGGTATTATTGGTGGCATGAATTGCGAAACAACTTCCACATTGTCTTAACTGTGTACCAAAACTTGCAACTCCGATATTCATCTCTATGATTATATCGTAGACAATTTATCCTCTTGTTACGACGAACTTCACTCTGAAACAGAATTGAACTTTTTCAATATTTCAGACTTGTGATTCATCAAGTAAATACTCCTGTATCTACTCAAATCGTCAGTGAAGTAAGCACATAACGATATCCACTGCGTGCCTTAGCACTCATTGGACTGCACACATCAAAAATGCATTACTCCCAACAAGTTACTCTCTTGTTTCATGTGGCATGTTTTGCATGTCTCAAGTGATTCAAAATAAAGTGAGTCCAAACGATCCATCTCTATGGAGTTTCTTCATGCATTTTGCACCAACATGACTCAAGTGGCAGTGCCACAACTAAGTGGTACTATCATTATTACTTTATATCTTTTGGCACCAATATTATGAACATGTGTAACACTACGATCGAGATTCAATAAACCATTCAGGGTAATTATTCAAGAAAATAGAATAACTATTATTCTCTTTAAATGAATAATCGTATTGCAATAAACACGATCCAATCATGTTCATGCTCAACGCAAACACCAAATAACAATTATTTAGGTTTTACCACCAATCCCGATGATAGAGGGAGCGTGCGATGTTTGATCACATCAACCTTGGAAACACTTCCAACACATATCGTCATCTCGCCTTTAGCCAGTCTCCGTTTATACCGTAGCTTTTATTTCGAGTTACTAATTACTTAGCAACTGAACCGGTATCCAATACCCTCGTGCTACTAGGAGTACAAGGAAAGTACACATCAATATCATGTACATCAAATATACTTTTGTCGACTTTGCCAACCTTCTTATCTACCAAGTATCTAGGGTAGCTCCGCCTCAGTGACCGTTTCCCTCATAATAGAAGCACTTAGTCTCGGGTTTGGATTCAATTTTGGGTTTCTTCATTAGACCAGCAACTGGTTTGCCATTTCATGCAGTATCCCTTCTAGCCCTTGCCCTTCTTGAAACTAGTGGTTTTACTAACCATCAACAATTGATGCTCCTTCTTGACTTCTACTTTCGCAGTGTCAAACATTGCGAATCACTTAAGGATCATCATATCTATCCTTGATTTGTTTATAATTCATCACGAAGCTCTAGCAGCTTAGTGGCAGTGACTTTGGAGAACCATCACTATCTCATCTGGAAGATTAACTCCCACTTGATTCAAGCGATTGTTGTACTCAGACAATCTGAGAACATGCTCAACGATTTGAGCTTTTCTCCTTTACTTTGTAGGCAAAGAATCTTGTAGGAGGTTTTACACCTCTCAACAAGGGCACGAGCATGAAATCTCAATTTCATCACTTTGAACATCTCTTATGTTCTGCGACGTTTTCAAAATGTCTTCGGCGCCTTGCTTCTAAGCCATTAAGTATTGCACGCTGAACTATCATGTAGTCATAAAAAACGTGTATGTCACATGTTCGCAACATCCACAGAGGACGCTCGAGGTGCAACACACTGAGTGGTGCATTAAGGACATAAGCCTTCTGCGCAGCAATGAGGACAATCCTCAGTTTTACGGACTAAGTCCGCAAAGTTGCTACTATGAACTTTCAACTAATTTTTCTCTAGGAACATATAAAACAGTAGAGTTATAGCGCAAGCTACAACTTAATTCGCAAAGACCATTAGACTATGTTCATGATAATTAGTTCAACTAATCATATTACTTAAGAACTCCCACTCAAAAAGTACATCTCTCTAGTCATTTGAGTGGTACATGATCCAAATCCACTATCTCATGTCCGATCATCACGTGAGTCGAGAATAGTTTCAGTGGTAAGCATCTCTATGCTAATCATATCAACTATATGATTCATGCTCGACCTTTCGGTCTCTTGTGTTCTGAGGCCATGTCTGCACATGCTAGGCTCGTCAAGTTTAACCCAAGTGTTCGCGTGTGCAACTGTTTTGCACTCGTTGTATGTGAACGTTGAGTATATCACACCCGATCATCACGTGGTGTCTCGAAACGATGAACTGTAGCAACGGTGCACAGTCGGGGAGAACACAATTTCGTCTTGAAATTTAGTGAGAGATCACCTCATAATGCTACCGTCGTTCTAAGCAAAACAAGGTGCATAAAATGATTAACATCACATGCAATTCATAAGTGACATGATATGGCCGTCATCATGTGCTTCTTGATCTCCATCACCAAAGCACCGGCACAATCTTCTTGTCACCGGCGCCACACCATGATCTCCATAGACGTGTCGCCATCGGGGTTGTCGTGCTACTCATGCTATTAGTACTAAAGCTACGTCCTAGCAATATAGTAAACGCATATGCAAGCACAAACATTAGTTTAAAGGCAACCCTATGGCTCCTGCCGGTTGCCGTACCATCGACGTGCAAGTCGATATTAACTATTACAACATGATGATCTCATACATCCAATATATCATATCACGTCATTGGCCATATCATATCATAAGCATACCCTGCAAAAACAAGTTAGACGTCCTCTAATTGTTGTTGCATGTTTTACGTGGCTACTATGGGTATCTAGTAGATCGCATCTTACTTACACAAAAACCACAACGGAGATGTGCAAATTGCTATTTAACCTCTCCAAGGACCGCCTCGGTCAAAACCAATTCAACTAAAGTTGACGAAAACGACACCCGCGAGTCATCTTTATGCAACGAGGTTGCATGTCAAGAGATGAAACCAGTCTTTCGTAAGCGTACAAATAATGTCGGTCCGAGCCGCTTCAATCCAACAATACCGCCGAATCGAGAAAAGACTAAGGAGGGCAGCAAATCGAACATCACCGTCCACCAAACCCTTTGTGTTCTACTCGAGATAACATCTACGCATGAACCTAGCTCATGATGCCACTATTGGGGAACATCGCATGGCAAACAAAAAATTTCCTACGCACACGCAATACCTATCATCGTGATGTTCATCTATGAGAGGAGATTTCCGATCTACGTACCCTTGTAGATCACACAGCAGAAGCGTTAAGAAACGCGGTTGATGTAGTGGAACGTCCTCACGTCCCTCAATCCGCCTCGCGAACCGTCCCACGAACCGTCCCGCGATCCGTCCCACGATCCGTACCGCTATCCATCCCACGAACCATCTCGCGATCCGTTGCACGAACCGTCTTGCGATCCATCTCCCGATCCGTTCCGATCTATTGCCGAACAGACGGCACCTCCGCGTTCAACACAGGTACAACTCGACGATGATCTCGGCCTTCTTGATCCAGCAAGAGAGATGGAGAGGTAGATGAGTTTTCCGGCAACGCGACGGCGCTCCGGAGGTTGGTGGTGATCTATCTCCGCAGGGCTCCGCCCGAGCTCCGCTGAAATACGATCTAGAGGAAAAACCGTGGAGGTATGTGGTCGGGCTGCCGTGGCAAAAGTTGTGTGTCAAAAACCCTCAATACCTCTAGTATATATAGGAGGGAGGGAGGGGAGGAGGCAGCCTCAAACCCTCAAGGTTTGGCCGAAATTGGAGGTGGAGGAGTCCTACTCCAATCCTACTTGGAGTAGGATTCCACCTTCCCACTTGGAAACTCTTTCCACCTTGTGTTTTTTCCTTCTCAAACCTTAGGGGCCTTAGTGGGAACTTATTCCAGCCCACTAGGGGCTGGTTTATCTCTTACCATAGACCATGAGACCCCTTGGGGCGTGACACCCCTCATGATGGTCCCCGACACCCCTCCCGGCACTCCCGGTACACTACCAATGATCTCGAAACTTTTCCGGTGACCAAAACAGGACTTCATATGTATCAATCTTCGTCTCCGGACCATTCCGGAAACCCTCGTGACGTCCGTGATCTCATCCGGGACTCCGAACAACATTCAGTAACCAACCATATAACTCAAATACGCATAAATCAACGTCGAACCTTAAGTGTGCACACCCTGCGGGTTCGAGAACTATGTAGACATGCCCCGAGGGACTCCTTGGTCAATATCCAATAGCGGGACTTGGATGCCCATATTGGATCCTACATATTCTACAAAGATTTTATCGTTTGAACCTCAGTGCCAAGGATTCATATAATCCCGTATGTCATTCCCTTTGTCCTTCGGTATGTTACTTGCCCGAGATTCGATCGTCAGTATCCGCATACCTATTTCAATCTCGTTTACCGGCAAGTCTCTTTACTCGTTCCGTAATACAAGATCCCATGACTTACACTGAGTCACATTGCTTGGAAGGCTTGTGTGTGATGTTGTATTACCGAGTGGGCCCCGAGATACCTGTCCATCATACGGAGCGACAAATCCCAGTCTTGATCCATACTAACACAACGGACACCTTCGGAGATACCTATAGAGCATCTTTATAGTCACCCAGTTAAAGGCATTCCTCCCGTGTCAGTGAGTTATATGATCTCATGGTCATAGGAATAAACACTTGACATGCAGAAAAATAGTAGCAACAAAATGACACGATCAACATGCTACGTTCATTAGTTTGGGTCTAGTCCATCACATGATTCTCCTAATGATGTGATCCCGTTATCAAGTGACAACACTTGCCTATGGTCAGGAAACCTTGACCATCTTTGATCAATGAGCTAGTCAACTAGAGGCTTACTAGGGACAGTGTTTTGTCTATGTGTCCTGACTCCGTACAACAGACCTTCCCTTGCAACAGCACCAAAAGAATACTGCTAGTACTCTCCGACAATCGAAATTAGAAGAATGTTGTTGACGGCCCACCAGCGCGTGGGATCGTAGCAGTTTTTGAGGGTAGAGTATTCAACCCAAATTTGTTGGTTCGCCAGACAGGAGGAGAGAGGATACTCTCGAGTATTAGCAGCTGAATTTATCAGATTCAACCACACCTGAAAGATTAGTATCTGCAAGCAAAGTAGTATGATAACAACGGTGTCAGAAACGATCTATTGACGGCAGACTATTCCTAACGATTGTATCAATGGCGCCAAGTTGCCTCGTTGACAGAAATTGCCAGTTCCCGTCAACGACCAGCGAAACAAGATTGTAGCAGGTAGCAGCAGTGTAACGAGCAATAGCAGCGGCAAGGAACATCAGTAGTGACAGCAGTAGCAAGTAGCAATAGTAGCAAGCGACAGTAGTAGCAACAGTAGCAGGAGAGCAAGACAAGTAACAACAGTAGCAACAGTAGTAACAGCAGCAGAGCAAGACAAGTAACAACAGCAATAGGACAAACTCCTAGGCAATGGGTCGGTGATTTGTTTGGATGATATTCATCATGCAACAGTTATAACACGGAGAGGTATGTGGCTAGCTCCCGTTCGTCAATGTGATGTAGGCATGCATTCCGTGTGTCGTCATACGTGCTTAGGGAAAAGAACTTGCATGACATCTATTGTCCATCCCTCCCGTGGCAGCGGGGTCCAAAAGGAAACTACGGGATATTAAGGTTCTCCTTTCAATAAAGAACCGGACCAACGCATTAGCACTTGTTGAACACATGAACTCCTCAAACTATGGTCATCACCAGGAGTGGTTCCGGTTATTGTCACTCCGGGGTTGCCGAATCATAACACATAGTAGGTAACTACAACTTGCAAGATCGGATCCAAAACACACTTATATTGGTGACAACATAATAATTTCAGATCTGAAATCATGGCACTCGGGCCCTAGTGAGAAGCATTAAGCATGGCAAAGTAGTAGCAACATCAATCTCATAACATAGTGGATACTAGGGATCAATCCCCATCAAAACTAACTCGATTACATGATAGATCTCATCCTACTCATCACCGCCCAGCGAGCC
This sequence comes from Hordeum vulgare subsp. vulgare, assembly GCF_904849725.1. Taxonomy (NCBI): domain Eukaryota; kingdom Viridiplantae; phylum Streptophyta; class Magnoliopsida; order Poales; family Poaceae; genus Hordeum; species Hordeum vulgare. Next base: position 432,687,768 of record NC_058522.1, on the reverse strand, counting down.
TACGAATAGATTACTCACGAACGATGAAGAGCTTCATGGAATTGGAGAGGGAAGAAGGTTGATGATGACGATGGCGACGATTTCCCCTCTCCGGAGCCCAAGACGGACTCCAGATCTGCCCTCAAGATGAAGAACATGTTGCGGCGGCGCCTCCGTATCGTAAACGTGACGAAATCTTCTTTTTTTATTTTTTCTGGGACGAAAGTGAACTTATGGAGCTGGAATTGGGGTCGGCAGAGCCATGTGGGCCCCACAAGCTTGCCCACCGCCACCAGGGGGTGGCGGAGCCAGGGCTTGTGGCCCACTGGCCCACCCCCTCAGGTGGATCTTCGCGCAGGTATTTTTCATATTTTCCAAAAAAAGATCTCCGTAATTTTTCAGGACATTTGGAGAACTTTGATTTCTGCACAAAAATAACACCAAGGCAATTCTGTTGAAAACAGCGTCAGTCTAGGTTAGTCCCATTCAAATCATGCAAATTAGAGTCCAAAACAAGGGCAAAAGAGTTTGGAAAAGTAGATACGATGGAGACGTATCAACTCCCCCAAGCTTAAAACCTTGCTTGTCCTGAAGCAACTCAGTTGACAAACTGAGAGAGAAAGAAAAACTTTGACAAACTCTGTTTGATCTTGTTGTTGCAACTATGTCTAACTCATAACCAAAATTTTAGCAAGATCACAAGTTAACCACATAAGCAAGTGACACAAAGGTCTCACGGTAAACTAATATCAATGGCATAATCAGCTAACGAGCAAATAATAATGAGTTTCAAATACCAACACTTCAATCAAAACAAGTATGAAGCAATATGAATAGGTGGTATCTCGCTAGCTCTTTGTGAGACCGCAAAACATAAATGCAGAGCACTTTCAAAGATCAAGGGTTGACTAAACATTGTAATTCATAGCAACGAAGATCCAGTCCTAGTCATACTCAATATCAATCAAAAGCAAAGCATAAAAATGACAGAGGTGCTCTCTAATTGGTGCTTATATAAGAGGAGGATGACTCGACAGGAAAATAAATAGACAGGCCCTTCGCAGAGGGAAGCATTGATTTGCAGAGGTGCCAGAGCTCAAGCTTTGAAAACAGAGATAATAATTTCAGGTGACATGCTTTCATTGTCAACGCAATGACCAAGAGTTCTCAATATCTTCCATGATATTCATGCTATAGGCGGTTCCCAAACAGAAAAGTAAAGTTTTAACTCCCCCACCACCAATCAATCACACTCCACGGCTAGCCGAATCCTCGGGTACCGTCCATACTAACATCAATCCAGGGGGAGTCTTGTTTTACAGTTATGTTTTCGATTTAAGCGTGGAACTGGGCATTCCAATTGCCGGCCCCTTTCCCGTGAATGACAGTGAATAAACACATGTCGAGGATAACACTCCTAGCATGGAAGATACCAATAGCCCCCTGTCACCACATGAGCGGTTCGGGCATGCAAAACAGATTATTTCTTCAAGGTTTAGAGAATGGCACATGCAAATTTACTTGGAACGGCAGGTAGATACCGCAAATAGGTAGGTATGGTGGACTCTCATGGAAAAACTTTTGGGTTTATGGAAGTGGATGCACAAGCAGTATTCCGCTTAGTACAAGTGAAGGCTAGCAAAAGACTGGGAAGCGACCAACTAGAGAGCGACAACAGTCATCAAGATGCAATGAGTTTGACTAACATTGAATGCAAGCATGAACAGGATATAAATCACCATGAACACGAACATCATAGAGGCTATGTTGATTTTGTTTCAACTACATGCATGAACATGCGCCAAGTCAAGCCACTTGAAACATTCAAAGGAGAATACCATCCTATCATACTACATCATAGTCATCTCAAAATCTTTGTTGGCATTCAAGACAAATCATTATAAGCTCTCAGCTAAATAAGCATGGCATCGGAAACTATGATCTCTAAGTTGTCATTGCAAACATGGTTCTCTCACAACAAAGCTGAATCTGGGTTGACAAGCTAGTCATATTTACAAAAACAAAATAGATAGAGTTCATACCAGCTTTTCAGTCTCAGTGACTTTATCATATATCATCATTATTGCCTTTCATTTGCACGATCGAACGATGTGAACAATAATAAGCGCATTGGACTAAGCTGAATCTGCAGGAAAACACAAAGGAGAAGGCAAAGTAATATGGCTCTTTGAAAGCTAAACAGGTAAGCATGCAAAAGCCACTAAACATTGAAACCAATATCTTCTACCTTGACCCAAAGAAAAAGAAAACTATTTACACGGGAAAGCTCCCAACAAGCAAAAGAAGAAAGAAAAATCTTTTTGGGTTTTCTCAAAAGGACACAAAACAAGAAAACAAGAAAACTAAAATAAACTAGCATGGATAATACAGTGGCAAAGTGTAAACACCGGCTAACAAAGTGAAAGCATAAGCATGAATGTAAAGTCGGTGAGAACACGTACCCCCCCAAGCTTAGGCTTTTGGCCTAGCTTGGTCTACTCCCATGGATGGTCCTGGCGAAACCCAAAATCATAATGGGTGTTATACGGGAGTGCTGCAGCCACTGCCGAAATAGCTGCCTCACGAAGTCGAGCAGTCGTCGCCTCCCTCTCATACTCCTTTGCCTCTCCTATGGTTATGTAGTATCTTAGTTTTACCTGAAAGTCAAAGAAAGCAGGAGCAGGAAGGGTAATATGGAAAACACGCTGCCGGTTAAATATCAAGTGGTATAGGAGGGATCCATGATCTCTCTCAAGGAACTGGTAGCGTGTTAGAGCGACACGATCAAGGTAGGCTGTACGGAGAGGAGGGTCTTCTGGATGGATGGAAACTCCAAGAAAATTTGCTAAGCGTGTAGCATAAACTCCACCAAAGAAATCCCCCTCACTGGCATTTTTATTCAGCCTCCTTGCTATTATAGCTCCCATATTGAAGCTCATGTCACCTGTTACTGCGCTCTTAAGGATACTAAGGTCGGAAGCGCATAGGTGATAATGTGCACCCTTGTCGTTAATGCACCTACCTATGAAGAGGGCAAGGTAGTGCAAGGCAGGGAAATGGATGCTTCCTATGGTGGCTTGCATGATATCTCTGGTTTCTCCAACAGTTATACTGGAGACAAAGTCTCTGACCGAAGACTTAGAAGGATCATTAATACTACCCCCATCGGGTATCTTGCAAATCCTATTGAAATCCTCCAAATCCACGGTATAGGATTTATCGTATAGATCAAACAGTATGGATGAGTCACGGCCAACTAAAAATTTAAATCTACACACGAAAGAGGCAGTGAGCATAGCATACTGTTCACATTTATCTGAGAGGAATTCTTCTAACCTGGCATTGCGGACAAGTGTATCAAACTCATCCTTGAAACCTGCTTCGATCATGAACTCAACGGAAGGACATTCACATGGTTGCACCGGTGCGTCCCTTAGTTGAAAAGGTTCCGGATCCCGAAAAGAAAGACGGGGACCCTTCTTACTTGAGGAACCACCATGAAACTTCCTCCTGAACATAATTTCCTTTCGCTGAAATTTTTGAAGTTCAAGAGAAAAGTGAATGAAGACCAACCATACCTTGTAGCAACTACTCCTACTAGTTCCTAGAGACCGTATCACGCGCTAAAACTACTTGGGACCAGCTAAAATCAACCTTTCTAGCTGAAGAACAGGGTTGCCAAGGTAGCAAGAATACGAGAAGGATAAAGCACTAGAGCAAAAACTAATTGGACCAATGGAGGAGTCACTTACCAAGGAGTAATTTCCCCAAAACGGTTCAGAGAATGGTGCTTTGAGCAAGGAGATCAAAAATCACAGCCAAATGAGCAAGAACACGTGTTTGAGCTGCGAAACAATTTTTTGGAGGTGGAAGAAGAGGCTGGGAGCTGGAATCAGTGGAGGGGGTCCCCGTGGGCCCCACAAGCTTGCTCTCCTCCACCAGGGGGGTGGTGGTGGCAGGGCTTGTGGCCCACTAGTCTGGCCCCCAGGCCAGCTCTCAGGCCCAGTAATTTTCGAAAATTCCAGAAAAAATCATACTAAATTTTCAGGACCATCGGAGAACTTTTATTTTCAAGGTATTTTTCTCCGGTACGCTAAAACAGAAAGCAGGAAAAACTAAACTAATCTATCATTTTTCTTCTAAGCAACAGAAAATGAAAGCTTAAAATAGAGGTATGTGACCCTTTGATTCATCCGTTTCATGGTCATCGAAAGAAATCCGTCAATGGGGTTGATCAAGTCCTCATGAAAAAACCTTCTCGAATCGCAAGAGAGAACGGAGAATTTTCGAGTAGCCACTAAGTCACCTCAATGGGGATATGTATCTCCCCAACAAGCAAATCATACTTCATCTTGACGCGAGGAATAGGGAATTCAAAGCTCCCAATGAGAATCAATGAAGTCTTTCGATAGCATTGATGCAATTCACTTGATATCGTTTCTTCAGAAAGTGCACCGTGTGCTCATTACCGTTGACATGGAAAGTGACATTGCCCTTGTTGCAATCTATAACAGCCCCTGCAGTGTTTAAAAAGGGTCTTCCGAGGATGACAGCCATGGCATCGTCCTCGGGAATATCCAAGATAACAAAGTCTGTTAAGATAGTGGTGTTAGCAACCACAACAAGCACATCATCGCAAATGCCGATAGGGAAAGCAGTTGATTTGTCGGCCATTTGCAGAGAAATTTCAGTGGGTGTCAACTTATCCAATTCAAGTCTATGATAAAGAGAGAGCGGCATAACACTAACACCGTCTCCAAGGTCACATAAGGCAGTTCTTACGTAGTTTCCTTGAATGGAGCAAGGTATAGTGGGCACTCCGGGATCACCAAGTTTCTTAGGAGTTCCACCTTTGAAAGTGTAATTGGCAAGCATGGTGGAGATCTCAAGATCTGGTATCTTCCGTTTATTAGTCACGATATCTTTCATGTACTTGGCATACGGAGACATCTTGAGCATATCAGTTAACCGCATCTGCAGAAAGATGGGTCTTATCATCTCAACGAAGCGCTCAAAATCCTCATCATCCTTTTTCATGGATGACTTAGGAGGAAAGGGCATAGATCTCTGAACCCATGGCTCCCTTTCTTTACCATGCTTCCTAGAAGTGAAGTCATTCTTATCGTATTTCTTAGGTTGTGGGTTATCAGGATTAACCGTAGGTTCAACCTCCACATCCTCATCATTGCTAGGTTGAGCATTATTATGAACTTCACTGTCCATATTGTCACCAGGTTCATGTTCATCACCAGATTGTGTTTCTGCATCAGACGCAGAAATATCATTAGGTTCTTCAGGTGTGACAATATTTGGTGAACTGTCATGTAGGTTTCTATCATCCTTCTTCTTCTCCTTAGGATGATTGGGTGTATCAGTATTGATTCCTTGAGAATCTTGATCAATTCTCTTAGGATGACCTTCAGGATACAAAGGTTCCTGAGTCATTTTGCCTCCTCTAGTAATGACTCTGATAGAGTTGTCATTTAATTCATTGAGCAAGTCATTCTGAGCTTTAAGTACTTGTTCTACCTGAGTAGTAATCATAGAGGCATGTTTACTCAGAAGCTTCAGATCATTGACATTTCTGTCTACACAAGCATTTAAATGGCTAAGCATACGAGTACTTTGTTCCAAATGTCTGCTAACATAATCATTGAAACTCTGTTGTTTGGCAACAAAGTTGTCACATTCATCAAAGCATAGGCTAGCAGGTTTGTCAAAAGGAATATCACTCTCATCAAACCTACGCAGAGAATTCACTTCTACTACCTGTATCGGGTTATCGATACCATGGATCTCTTCGATAGGTGGTAGATTTTTGACATCTTCAGATCTAATGCCTTTCTCTTGCATAGATTTCTTGGCTTCTTGCATATCTTCGGGACTGAGGAATAGAATACCTCTTTTCTTCGGAGTTGGCTTAGGAGGTGGTTCAGGAATAGTCCAAGCATTATCGTTGATCAAGATGTTATTCAGTAGAGTCTCAGCTTGTTGTACAGTTCGTTCCCTAAAAACACAACCGACACAACTATCTAGGTGGTCTCTAGAGGCATCGGTAAGTCCGTTATAGAGGATATCAAGTATCTCGTTCTTCTTAAGAGGGTGATCAGGCAAAGCATTCTGTAGCTGGACGAGCCTCCCCCAAGCTTGTGGAAGACTCTCTTCTTGGAGTTGAGCAAAGTTGTATATTTCCTGCAAGGCAGCTTGCTTCTTATGGGGAGGGAAATATTTCTCACAGAAGTAATAGACCATGTCCTGGGGACTACTCACACATCCAGGAGCAAGAGAGGTGAACCAGGCTTTAGCGTCATCCTTTAGAGAGAAAGGAAACAACTTAAGGATATAGTAGTGGCGGATCTTCTCCTCATTAGTGAAAAGGGTGGCTATATCGTGTAGTTTGGCAAGATGGGCTACGACCATCCCAGACTCATAACCGGGAAAAGGATCAGATTCGACTAGAGAGATTATCTCAGGGTCGATAGAGAATTCATAATCCTTATCGGTGATAAAGATAGGTGAAGTGGCAAACTTCGGGTCGTATTTCATCCTAGCTTCCAGAGATTTTTCCTTCCACTTGACAAGTAATTTCTCAGCGTCATAGGCATCCTTACACGCAAGAAAATCCTCAGCTATCTCTCCCTCCATAACGTAACCCTCAGGTATATCAGGCAATTCATATCTAGGAGAGCTAGATCTAGCAGGAGCAAAAGCAGGTTCTATCTCAATAGTATCGACAGTATCAGAAGCAACACGAGCATTGGCAGTAACTCTAGCAATATGAGCATCAAGGAATACCCCTAGCGGAACATCAGGCAAATTAGCTTCTCTAGCAGTAACAAGCATAGCATCATCAGGCATAGCATCTCTAGCAGTATCAAGCATAGCATCATCAGGCAAAATAGCATCTGTAGCATCACCACGCAAAGCAGTATCAGGCATAGTATCAAGCATATCATCTCTAGCAGTAGCATCATAAGCATCATCAAGCACAGGCGACATATCAAGATTTCTAGCAGGAGGTGATGTCGCAAACTTACTCATAACTGAAGGTGAATCAAGTGCAGAGCTAGATGGCAATTCCTTACCTCCCCTTGTAGTTGAGGGCAAGACTGTGGTCTTCTGATCCTCCAGATTCTTCATAGTGATCAGCAGATATAAATCCCAAGTGACTTAGAGCATATAGCAATACCTCCCCGGCAACGGCACCAGAATTTTTTTGACTCCGTACAGCAGACCTTCCCTTGCAACGGCACCAGAAGAATGCTGCTAGCACTCTCCGGCAATCGAAAGTAGAAGAATGTTGTTGACGGCCCACCAGCGCGTGGGATTGTAGCAGTTTTCGAGGGTAGAATATTCAACCCAAATTTGTTGGTTCGCCAGACAGGAGGTGAGAGGATACTCTCGAGTATTAGCAGCTGAATTTATCAGATTCAACCACACCTGAGAGATTAGTATCTGCAAGCAAAGTAGTAACAGCAAAGTAGTATGCTAACAACGGTGTCAGAAACGATATGTTGACGGCAGACTATTCCTAACGATTGTATCAATGGCGCCAAGTTGCCTCATTGACGGAAATTGTCAGTTCCCGTCAATGACCAGCGAAACAAGATTGTAGCAGGTAGCAGCAGTGCAACGAGCAATAGCAGAGGGAAGGAACAGCAGTAGTGACAACAGTAGCAAGTAGCAAGAGTAGCAGCAGAGCAAGACAAGTAACAACAGTAGTAACAGTAGTAACAACAGCAGAGCAAGACAAGTAACAACATCAGTAGGACAAACTCGTAGGCAATGAGTCGGTGATTTGTTTGGATGATATTCATCATGCAACAGTTATAACACAGAGAGATATGTGGCTAGCTCCCGTTCGTCAATGTGATGTAGGCATACATTCCGTGTGTCGTCATACATGCTTAGGGAAAAGAACGTGCATGACATCTATTGTCCATCCCTCCCGTGGCAGCGGGGTCCAAAAGGAAACTACGGGATATTAAGGTTCTCCTTTTAATAAAGAACTGGACCAACGCATTAGCACTTGGTGAACACATGAACTCCTCAAACTATGGTCATCACCGGGAGTGGTTCCGGTTATTGTCACTCCGAGGTTGCCGGATCATAACACATAGTAGGTAACTACAACTTGGAAGATCGGATCTAAAACACACATATATTGGTGACAATATAATAATTTCAGATCTGAAATCATGGCACTCGGGCCCTAGTGACAAGCATTAAGCATGGCAAAGTAGTAGCAACATCAATCTCAGAACATAGTGGATACTAGGGATCAATCCCCATCAAAACTAACTCGATTACATGATAGATCTCATCCTACTCATAACCGCCCAGTGAGCCTACGAATAGATTACTCAAGAACGACGAAGAGCTTCATGGAATTGGAGAGGGAAGAAGGTTGATGATGATGATGGCAATGATTTCCCCTCTCCGGAGCCCAAGACGGACTCCAGATCTGCCCTCCAGATGAAGAACAGGTTGTGGCGGCGCCTCCGTATCGCAAATGCGACGAAATCTTCTTTTTTTTATTTTTTCTGGGACGAAAGTAAACTTATAGAGCTTGAATTGGGGGCGGCAGAGCCGTGTGGGCCCCACAAGCTTGCCCACCGCCACCAGGGGGTGGCGGAGCCAGGGCTTGTGGCCCACTGGCCCACCCCCTCGGGTGGATCTTCGCGCAGGTATTTTTCATATTTTCCAAAAATGATCTCCGTAAATTTTCAGGACATTTGGAGAACTTTGATTTCTGCACAAAAATAACACCAAGGCAATTCTGCTGAAAACAGCGTCAGTCCACGTTAGTTCCATTCAAATCATGCAAATTAGAGTCCAAAACAAGGGCAAAAGAGTTTGGAAAAGTAGATACGATGGAGATGTATCAAGTCCACACAAGTATTCTGTTTCCAATCAATACAATTATAGCATAGATAATAAACGATTATCATGAACAAAGAAATATAATAATAACTAATTTATTATTGCCTCTAGGGCATATTTCCAACAATTATGTTCCTTAGTGATTCTTGCATGTTCTCCGTTGTTATTTATTGCTTTGGCCAAGTAGTAGATTGTAACTCCAAGAGGGAGCGTTATGCATGATTGTGGGTTCATGCCCCTCGATGTCTAGCTTGAGTGACAGAAACATGAGACTAGGGGATGTGCTTGTTGCCACCAGGGAGAAAACAACGGTGCTTGTGACCATGGTTGCTAGGATTTTTTTACCTTACGCATAGTTCGTTAATGCAGTTGTCCATTGCTTTGAGTTTACACTTTGGGTGGGGCTCACAACTTAATACCGAAGAGATGTTCTCGATAGATATCTCAAGGTGGATGATTAGTAAGTAGATGCTGATGAATAAACGATCTACTTATCTTGGCGTACTGCCCATTACTATTGAGCCTCTAACTATCAAGGAGCATAATTAGCATTGTGGTGCGATCATAATTCTGTCAATTTCCCAACTGTCATTTGTTTACCCAAGCATAGTTGTTTATCGTCTTTTGGGAGAGAGACATCACTAGTGAACATCATGTGACTCCGGTCCATATTACCATCATTGCTTACACCTCCGGGATTTACCGCTTTCATTTACTTTTCCGTTGCAATCACTATTACTTTCCCGCTTGTGTTTTGATCCTTTGCAAACTACAAGGCCAGAGAGATTGACAACCTCTTTGTACTCGTTGGGAGCAAAGTTATTTGTTGTGTGTGCAGGTCCACGTCTTCTGCTAGCGCCAGGGTGGAAGACACCTACTTGTTGAGCCTAGGAGTCCTCCTGGTTCGATATACATCATCTCGTCATCAAGCGAATTTCTGGGCCGTTGACTTTATCTGCATTCCTATTGCTGCTCCCGCCACTCGAGCCACGTCCTATGAGATTAAACCTGCTTTGCTGAACCTAGTTATGAAAGATCAATTCTCCGGTGCTGGAGATGATGTTGCCTTGCACTTGAACAATTTTGTTGAGCTCTGTGATATGCAAAAATATAAAGAAGTAGATGGTGATATTGTTAAACTTAAGCTTTTTTTCTTTCTCCTTGAGAGGAGGAGCTAAGGTTTGGCTTCAATCTTTGCCTAGGAATAGCATAGATTCTTGGGATAAGTGCAAATATGCTTTTATTGGGAAGTATTACCTGCCTGCTAAGATTATCCAGTTGAGGAGTAACATTATGAATTTTAGGCAATTGCATAATGAACATGTTGCACAAGCTTGGGAACGTATGAAATCTCTTGTTAAGAATTGCCCTACACATGGGTTGACTACTTGGATGGTTATCCAAACTTTCTATGCAGGATTCAACTTTACCTCGCGGAATCTGTTAGACTCGGCCGCGGGAGGAACCTTTATGTCAACTACACTTGGTGCTGCCACAAAGCTATTGGATGAGATGATGACAAATTTTTCTCAATGGCACACCGAGAGAGCTCCAACAGGTAGGAAGGTAAACTCTGTTTAGGAGATCTCCTCCCGTAATGATAAGGTTGACATGATCATGACTCTACTTACTAAGAAAGCTCCTATTGATCCTCATGATGTTCCTTTAAATTCTTTAGTTGCTCAAGAAAGAGAGAAAGTGGATGTTAAATTTATTTCTAGGAACAACTTCAATAACAATGCTTATAGGAGTAATTTTGGTAGCAATCCTAGACCGTTCCCATCCAACAACTATGGGAATAGCGACACCTATAGTAACACTCCTAATGATAGAAGAATGCCTAGTAATGAAAAACTTTTAGAGATAGAGAAGGCTACAAAGAATTATATGCACACCCAATATGAACAAAACAAAGCCTTCTCTAGAGAATTAGATGAGCATTCTTCTATTTTTCAAAACATTGGAAGACAACTTGAGAGCCTGAATAATGAGATTTCCAACCTCCAAACTAGACTCACCACCACGGAGACCAAGTTTCCAATATGTCTCACACACATGCCACTATGATAAATCAAATGGCGGCCAAACCCTAAGTGGTTGTACCTCAGGAGGAGGAAGAGATAATTAAGAGCCTTCCTACACACACTACCATTGCTACTATACCAGTTGTTGAGAATCTCAAAACTTTTAGCACCCATCACACTCCTGGTCCCAGTGGACCTATTAATGGTGATGCTAATACCTCAACTATAGGACAAGAAGGTCCTATGAATTTAGAGACTACCGAAAGAATGATCTTAGATGAAATTACTACCACTTTAATTAATGGTAGTAACCTTGATTTTGAAAATTGTAGTCTCTCCAAAGTTATCACCTTTTTTGCAAAGAATGGCTAAAGACCCCCCACACTAGTACACTCAATATTGCCTTCACCGAGAATATCACCAATGCTCTTATCAAAGCTAGGGAGGAGAAGCTCAAGCTAGAGACTTCTATTCCTAGAAAACTAGAAGATGGTTGGGATCTTATGGTCGAAATTAAATTGAATAATATATCTTGCTTTGCTTTGTGTGATGTTGGAGCTAGTGCCTTCGTTATGCCCAAAAGAATGTATGATATGCTTGATTGGAAACCTTATGATCCATGTTCTTTTGGTGTTCGTCTTGTTGATTCTTCCATAAAGAAACCTTTAGGGAGAATTGATGATGTGCTTATTATTGTCAATAATAATTATGTGCCCGTTGATTTTCTTATTATGGACATTGAATGTGATCCTTCTTGTCCAATTATTTTGGGACGACCTTTTCTCCGCACCGTTGGTGCTACCGTTGACATGAAATTTGGAAGTATTAAATTCCAATTTCCTCTTAAAAAGGGAATAGAACACTTCCCTAGAAATAATATTAAGTTACCTTATGATTCCGTTACACGGGCAAGTTATTCTTTTGGAGTTGATAACACTTGATCTTCTTGCATTATGCCTAGCTCAAAGGCATAAAAGAAAGCGATTGTTGGGAGGCAACCCAATTTGTTTTTACTTTCTGTTTTAGTGGTATTGATGTGTGTTACTACTGTAGATACATCATTGTATCTTTATTTTTAAGCTTTGTGACAAGTTATAGCCTCTGATTGCAAAAAAGTTAAAAAATTGTGACATGTTGTCCAGAAACAGATTCTGTCTGCTTGACGGAAAAAATCGCCAAAAATCACCAGATCATCTTTTTGATCTGAATTGTTTCGAAAGCATGCTCTATATAATTGTATTTCTGGCATTTGTTCTGAGTTTTTTGATTTGAGTTGCAGAAGTGCCCCGAATAAATTATTTACTACCAGTTGTTCTGTTTTTCACAGATTCTGCCATGTTTTGTGTTTCCATTGTTTTGCCAATCCTAATCTTGCTTTTACTTTACAAAAAAACTTTTGGCAATCATGAGAAGCAGTATCTTTTCATGAAAATCTTTATTTCCAGCAGGTAATGAATTATTTTATTAAGGGCACTAACCATTCTAATCAGCTTATGATGAGTTTCGTATGAAGGGAGTTTTCAAGTATGCGATGGGAGAGATGATGAAAGAAGATACAGGAGTGTCAAGCGCTCAATATTGGGGATGCCCCCATGCACCCCAAGAATTATTCAAGGAGACTCAAGCGTCTAAGCTTGGGGATGCCCCCGTGCATCCCCTTCTCTATCAACAATCATCAGTACGTCCATCTCCATGCTATATTTTTATCACTTCATATGATATGTGCTATGCTTGGAGCGTCTCGCTCTTTACTTTTTAGTTTGTTTTAGTTTTGCTTAATGTTCATAACAAGGCGGAACCTAGCCTACCTTGTTTGGGAGAGAGACACGCTCCATTCCACTCTAGAACACAACATAGGTTTTCATGCTTATCTTTTTTGTGTGTTCTTCATCTTTTCGTAGCTACTGTCATGCTTAGCTCTTAGTTTTCATGCTTATATTTTTAAGAGCTTTTATTTAGGTTGCTTCTGGAACTCATGCTTATCTAGTTTAGATAGTTGGCTCGTTGAACTGAGTTGTGTGTCTTGCATGAGTAGGTAATTGAGGTTGCTATTTAAGTATAGTAGTAACTTGCAATAGTTTTGAGGTATTGATTTTAGTAATGTTTGGACTATTGGTGCCGAGAGCTTGAGCCTATTAGTGATAGGTGTCGTATTTTGGGAAATCCGTGTGTTTTTCAAAAACTTAAAATTAGTTGAGAACTCTAGCTACTAAATTGATCGCTAACCTCTGGAGGGGTTGGAATATATAGAATACCCTCACGTTACCATGAGTCGAGGATGTGCAAGGATAACAATACCCCCAAACACTCCTCCTCGGGGTACTTTTCTCTTTCTGAATCTCCTAACTAGATAGAGAGTTATTGATAATAATGTTGGGGAACATTGCATGGGAAACAAAAAAAATCCTACGCACACGAAGACCTCTCATGGTGATGTTTATCTACGAGAGGGAGATCGGATCCACATACCCTTGTAGATCGCTAAGCGGGAAGCGTTAAGAAACACGGTTGATGTAGTGGAACAGCTTCGTGATTCAAATCACCGTCGTCCCACGATCCGTCCCGATCTAGCACCGAACGGACGACACCTCCTCGTTCAGCACACGTACAACTCAATGACGACCTCCGCCTTCTTGATCCAAGAAGAGATACTGGGAAGTATATGAGTTCTTCGGCAGCGTGACTGTGCGCAGGTGATGGTGATGATCTATTCCTGCAGGTCTCCGCCTGAGCTCCGCAGAAAACCGATCTAGAGGAAGAACTACGAAGTACAGGTTTAGGGTTGCACGTGGCAAAGTTATGTCTCAAAAATCCCTAAACCTCAAGTATATATAGGAGGAGCCAAGGGGTGGGGCTTTGCCCTAGGGCGTTGATACGTCTCCGTCGTATATATAATTTTTGATTGTTTCATGCCAATATTCTACAACTTTCGTATACTTTTGGCAACTTTTTATACTATTTTTGGGACTAACATATTGATCTAGTGCCCAGTGTCAGTTCCTGTTTGTTGCATGTTTTTTGTTTCGTAGAATATCCATACCAAACGAAGTCGAAACATAATAAAAACTTATGGGGATTTTTTGTGGAATATTTATGATTTTTGGGAAGAAGAATCAACGCGAGGCGATGCACGGAGTGCCCACAAGCCCTGTCGCCGCGTCCAGGGGGTCGGCCCACAGCAGGCAGGCTTGTGGCCACACCTGAAGGCGGTTGGAGCCCTTCTTTCGCCGCAGGAAAGATAATATCCGGAAGAAAATCGTGTTAAAATGTCAACCCAATCGGAGTTACGGATCTCCGAGAATTTAAGAAACGTGAAACGTAGAATCTGGGAGCGCAGAAACATAAGGACATAGAGAGAGAGATCCAATCTCGGAGGGGCTCTCGCGCCTCCACCGCCATGGAGACCATGGACCAGAGGGGAAACCCTTCTCCCATCTAGGGAGGAGGTCAAGGAAGAAGAAGCGGGAGGGGGCTCTCTCCCCCTCTCTCCCGGCGGCGCCAGAACGCCGCCCGGGACATCATCGTGTGACGGCGATCTACACCAACACCTTCGTCATCTTCACCAACATCTCCATCATCTTCCCCCATCTATATTCAGCGGTTCACTCTCCCGCAACCCGCAGTACCCTCTACTTGAACATGGTGCTTTGTGCTACATATTATTATCCAATGATGTGTTGCTATCCAATGATGTCTGAGTAGATTATCGTTGTCCTATCGGTGATTGATGAATTGCTATGATTGGTTTAATTTTCTTGTGGTTATGTTGCTGTCCTTCGGTTCCCATCATATGATCGCGCGCGTGGATCACACCATAGGGTTAGTTGTATGTTGATAGGACTATGTATTGGCAGGCTAGAGTGACAAAAGCTTCAAACCTAGCATAGAAATTGATGCATATGGGATTGAAGGGGGACCAATATATCTTATTGCTATGGTTGGGTTTTACCTTAATGGACGTTAGTAGTTGCGGACGCTTGCTAATAGTTCCAATCATAAGTGCATAGAATTCCAAGTAAGGGATGACATGCTAGCAGAGGCCTCTCCCACATGATACTTGCTATCGATCTAGTAACGTAGTCAATTGCTTAGGGACAATTCCGCAAATTCTACCACCACTTTTCCACGCTCGTTAGACACTCGTAGTTGTTTCTTTATCTAACCAGCCCCTAGTTTTATTTACGTGTTCTTTACTTTCTTGCAAGCCTATCCTATCACTCCTACAAAGTACTTCTAGTTTCATACTTGTTCTAGGTAAAGCGAACGTAAAGTGTGCATAGAGTTGTATCGGTGGTCGATAGAACTTGAGGGAATATTTGTCCTACCTTTAGCTCCTCGTTGGCTTCGACACTCTTACTTATCGAGAAAGGCTACAATTGATCCCCTATACTTGTGGGTTATCAAGATCTTTTTCTGGCATCGTTGCCGGGGAGCAATAGCGTGGGGTGAATATCCTCGTGTGTGCTTGTTTGCTTTATCACTAAGTAGATTTATTTGCTGTTCTAAGTTGTTCTGCATCTTTAGTTATGGATATGGAACAAGAAATACCAAAAAAATTAGGTGTACTTGCTACTTATGGAGATGGGGAACCTCCTAAAACCCTCGAGGCTCGTTATGTGGAAAATATTATGCACTTCTTTAATAATCCTGAGAAAGCCCCATTCAATTATATAATGGGATACACGTTGGATCAACGTGAATACTTTAGGGATTAGCGCTTGACTCAAAAAGGGAAACTTTTATGGGATGAAATCCATTTGTTGAAATGGTATGCTTGGGAACTATGCAAGAGATATGGTGTTACTTGTTGCTCTATGATGAAGGCTCCACACCTTCCCTTTTCTTTTGAATTTAATGATCATAGAACCTTGGCTTCTTATGCTAATGGTATATATGATTACTATGATGTGGATCAAATAGAAGAGTTTGTTGCTTTTATGGGTGCTTATGAAATTGAGGCTTTGTTTAAAAGGTGTGATGATAATGATGATGCTCCTTACCGATCTGAAAATTTGGCTATGCTTTGTTATTGTTATACTAATTATGAATATAATGCCCATATTGAACGATTTAAGGAGAAATCCTATGCTGCCCAAGAGGAGACTATTATTTTGCAGGAAACTATGGAAGAAGAAAATGCTGAAATTGTGAGCTCATTAGATGAAAAAGATGAAGAGGAGAGCGAAGAACAAAAGGAGGAAGAGCGGACTAGTTACCCGTATCCACCTTCTAATGAGAGTAACTCTTCTACTCATACATTATTTAATTTCCCTTCGTTCTTACCGAAGGATGAATGCTATGATCCCTTGGATTCGTTTGAAATATCCTTTTTTGATGAACTTGATGCTTGCTATGCTTGTGGCCATGATGCCAATATGAATGATGCTTATGAAGATGAGCTAGCTATAGTTCCTTAAGTTACACATGATGATTTTGATGAATATAATATGCATGTGCTTGCTTCTCCTACTTGTAATTATTATGAGAGAGGAACTACATCTCCACCTCTCTATGTTTCCAATACGATAAAATTGCAAGAAACTGCTTATGCTATGTATTGGCCTTTACTTGATGTGCATGAATTGTTCTTTTATGACATGCCAATGCATAGGAAGAGAGTTAGACTTGTACAATTCCTTTGTGTTTTTAAAAATAATGTGCCAAGTAAAGCTTTTACGATTAGTTTGGGTGATAGTTGTTTGATCACGTTGAGAAAAGACAGAAACTTTCTGCTCACGAAATTAATTTTTATTTTTATTCTGGAAGAGCTTTTGAGTTGATTCTTTTTGCTTCTGATTGATATGCAAATTTTCCAGACGTTCGTAATTTTTCAGATTTTTGGAGATATCAGAAGTATACGGAAAATACAGATTGCTACAGACTGTTCTGTTTTGACAGATTCTGTTTTCTATGCATTGTTCTCTTATTTTGATGAATTTATGGGTAGTATCGGTGGGTATGAACCATGGTGGAGTTGGATTACAGTAGATATAATGCTAATATGAATTTAGAATGAGTTCACAACAGTACTTGAAGTTGTGATTTACTTTATTATACTAACGGATCTCACGAAGTTTTGTTGAGTTTTGCGTGATTGAAGTTTTCAAGTTTTGGGTGAGAGCACGCTGGATGAAGGAATAAGGAGAGGCAAGAGCCTAAGCTTGGGGATGCCCGAGGCACCCCAAGGTAATATTCAAGGAAGACTCAAGCGTCTAAGCTTGGGGATGCCCCGGAAGGCATCCCCTCTTTCGTCTACAATCTATCGGTAATTTTACTCGGAGCTATATTTTAATTCGTCACATGATATGTGCAAATGCTTGTAGCGTCTTTTGTGTTTATTTTTCCTTTTTCTTTTATGCACCATGCTGGTATGATATAGTCCTTGGTTGGCTTTATAGAAGGCTTCTTGTGCTTCACTTATATGTTTTGAAGTTTGGGTTGCCTGTTTCCCTACACATAGAGAACCGCCATTTGTAGAATGCTCTTTTGCTTCACTTATATTTGTTAGAGCGGGGCATATCTTTTGTAGAAAGAATTAAACTCTCATGCTTCACTTATACCTATTTAGAGAGTTAACATGAGTTGGTCATTCACATGGTTAGTCATAAAATCCTACATAAAACTTGTAGATCACTGAATATGATATGTTTGATTCCTTGCAACAGTTTTGCGACATGAATATGTGATATTAGAGTCATGCTAGTGAGTATTTGTGTATCTTTAGAAATACTTGTGTTAAGGTTTGTGATTCCCGTAGCATGCACGTATGGTGAACCGTTATGTGATGAAGTCGGAGCATGATTTATTTATTGATTGTCATCCTTTGTGTGGAGATCGGTATCGCGCGATGGTTAACTCCTACCAACCTTTCCCCTAGGAGCATACGTGTAGTACCTTGTTTCGATGACTAATAGACTTTTGCAATAAGTATGTGAGTTCTTTATGACTAATATTGAGTCCATGGATTATACGCACTCTCACCCTTCCACCATTGCTAGTCTCTCTAGTACCGCGCAACTTTCGCCGGTGCATTACACCCATCATATAGCCTCCCTCAAAACAGCCACCATACCTACCTATTATGGCATTTTCATAGCCATTCCGAGATATATTGCCATGCAACTACCACCGTTCCGTCTCATGACATGTGCCACCACTTCCATATTGTCGTTGCATGATCGTAAGATAGCTAGCATGCTGTTTCCATGGCTTGTCCGCTTTTTGATGTCATTGCTATGCTAGATCATTGTCACGGTACACTACCGAAGGCACTTCATATAAAGTCATCATTGCTGTAAGTATTGAGTTGTAAGTGTGATGATCATTATTAATAGAGCATCGTCCCATGTGAGGAAATAAAAGAGGCCAGCGAAGCCCATTTACAAAAAAGAGGCCAAAGATGCCCACCAAAATAAAAAAAATAAAAAAAAGGAGGCCAAGAGCCCACAAAAAAAATGAGAGAAAAGAGAGAAGGGACAATTGCTACTATCCTCTTTCCACACTTGTGCTTCAAATAGCACTATGATCTTCATGACACAGAGTCTCCTATGTTGTCACTTCCATATACTAGTGGGAAATTTTCATTATAAAACTTGGCTTGTATATTCCAATGATGGGCTTCCTCAAAATTGCCCTAGGTCTTCGTGAGCAAGCAATTTGGGTGCACACCCACTAGTTTATTTTGTGAGCTTTCATACACTTATAAGCTCTAGTGCATCTGTTGCGTGGCAATCCCTACTCACTCACATTGATATCTATTGATGGGCATCTCCATAGCCCATTGATACGCCTAGTTAATGTGATACTATCTCCTCCTTTTTTGTCTTCTCCACGACCACCATATTCTATTCCACCTATAGTGTTATGTCCATGGCTCACGATCATGTATTGCATGAAAGTTGAAAAGGTTTGAGAACACTAAAGTATGAAACAATTGCTTGGCCAAAACCGGGGTTGTGCATGATTTAAATAAGTTGTGTGGGGAAGATGGAGCATAGTCAGACTATATGATTTTGTAGGGATAACTTTCTTTGGCCATGATATTTTGAGAAGACATGATTGCTTTGTTAGCATGCTTGAAATATTATTGTCTTTATGTAAAATGATAGACTATTTCTTCGAATCACTCGTGTTTTAGTATTCATGTCATGATTAGATTATATGATAAAGATTATGCTAGGTAGCATTCCACATCAAAAATTATCTTTTTTATCATGTACCTACTCGAGGACGAGCAGGAATTAAGCTTGGGTATGATGATACGTCTCCGTTGTATCTATAATTTTTGATTGTTTCATGCCAATATTCTATAACTTTCATATACTTTTGGCAACTTTTTATACTATTTTTGGGACTAACATATTGATCCAGTGCCCAGTGCCAGTTCCTGTTTGTTGTATGTTTTTTGTTTCGCACAATATCCATACCAAACGAAGTCCAAACGTAATAAAAACTTACGGGGATTTTTTTTGAAATATTTATGATTTTTGGGAAGAAGAATCAACGCAAGGCGATGCACGGAGTGCCCACAAGCCCTGTCACCGCGGCCGGGGGGTGGGCCCGCGGCAGGCAGGCTTGTGGCCACTCCTTAAGGCGGTTGGAGCCCTTCTCTCGCCGCAAGAAAGGTAATATACGGAAGAAAATCGTGTTACAGTTTCAGCCCAATCGGAATTACGGATCTCCAGGAATTTAAGAAACGGTGAATTGCAGAATCTGGGAGCGCAGAAACAGAAGGACACAAAGAGAGAGATCCAATCTCGGAGGGGCTCTCGCCCCACCGCCGCCATGGAGACCATGGACCAGAGGGGAACCCTTCTCCCATCTAGGGAGGAGGTCAAGGAATAATAAGAAGAAGGAGGGGGGCTCTCTCCCCTCTCCCCTGGCGGCGCCAGAACGCCGCCCGGGACATCATCGTGTGACGGCGATCTACACAAACAACTCCGTCATCTTCACCAACATCTCCATCATCTTCCCCCATCTATATTCAGCGGTTCACTCTCCCGCAACCCGCTGTACCATCTACTTGAGCATGGTGCTTTATGCTACATATTATTATCCAATGATGTGTTGCTATCCTATGATGTCTGAGTAGATTATGGTTGTCCTGTCGGTGATTGATGAATTGCTATGATTGGTTTAATTTGCTTGTGGTTATGTTGTTGTCCTTTGGTGCCCATCATATGATCGCGTGCATGGATCACACCATAGGGTTAGTTGTATGTTGATAGGACTATGTATTGGCAGGCTAGAGTGACAGAAGCTTCAAACCTAGCATAGAAATTGATGCATATGGGATTGAAGGGGGACCAATATATCTTATTGCTATGGTTGGGTTTTACCTTAATGAACGTTAGTAGTTGCGGACGCTTGCTAATAGTTCCAATCGTAAGTGCATATAATTCCAAGTAAGGGATGACATGCTAGTAGAGGCCTCTCCAACATGATACTTGCTATCGATCTAGTAACGTAGTCAATTGCTTAGGGACAATTCCGCAACTCCTACCACCACTTTTCCACACTCGTTAGACACTCGTAGTTGTTTCTTTATCTAACCAGCCCCTAGTTTTATTTACGTGTTCTTTACTTTCTTGCAAGCCTATCCTATCACTCGTACAAAGTACTTCTAGTTTCATACTTGTTCTAGGTAAAGCGAACGTAAAGTGTGCATAGAGTTGTATCGGTGGTCGATAGAACTTGAGGGAATATTTGTCCTACCTTTAGCTCCTCGTTGGGTTCGACACTCTTACTTATCGAGATAGGCTACAACTGATCCCCTATACTTGTGCGTTATCAGGCGTCGGCTGAGAGGGAGGAGGTATCCTCCTCCAAGTCGGTTTGGAGGGAGGAGTCCTTTGTATTTTCCTTTATTTTCTCCTCTTTATTTGCCTTTTTTTTCTCCTTTGATTTTCCCCTTGGCCGAAATAGCCCTATTGGGCTGGCCTCACCAGCCCACCAAGGGCTGGTGCGCCACCCATGGGCTATTAGGTTCTCTCCCGGGTGGGTGGCCCCCTCCCGGTAAAAACCCAGACCCATTCGTCACTCTCGGTACACGGTCGACAATGCTCAAAATCTTTCTGGAGGCCAAATGAAACAATCCTATATATCAATCTTTGTTTTTGGACCATTCCGGAAACCCTTGTTACGTCCATGATCTCATCCGGGGCTCCGAACAAACCTTCGGTCACCAACACCTATAACAGAACTATATGGAAACGTCACCGAACCTTAAGTGTGCAGACCATGCGGGTTCGAGACTATGCAGCCATGACCTGAGACACTCCCCGGTCAATATCCAACAACTGGACCTGGATGTCCATATTGGATCCTACATATTCTATGAAGATCTTATCGGTTTAACCTCTGTGCCAAGGATTCATATAATCTCGTATACCATTCCCTTTGTCCTTCGGTATGTTACTTGCCCGAGATTTGATCGTGGTATCCCCATACCTATTTTAGTATCGTTACCGGCAAGTATCTTTACTCATTCCGTAATACAATATCCCATGACTAACACTTTAGCCACATTGCTTGCAAGGCTTATACGTGATGTTATATTACCGAGTGGGCCCCAAGATACCTCTCCGTCACACAGAGTGACGAATCCTAGTCTTGATCCATGCTAACTCAATGGACACCTTCGGAGATACCTGTAGAGCACCTTTATAGACGTTTGATACACACTAGGTATTCCTCCGGTGTCAGTGAGTTACATGATCTCATGGTCATAGGAATGAATACTTGACACACAGAAAACAATAGCAACAAAATGACACGATCACATGCTATGTTTATAGTTTGGGTCTTGTCCATCACATCATTCTCCCAATGATGTGATCCAGTCATCAAGTCACAACACTTGCATATGGTGAGAAAACCTTAACCATCCTTGATCAACTGGCTAGTCAACTAGAGGCTTACTAGGGACATAGTTTTGTCTATATATCCACATATGCATTTATGTTTTCATTCAATACAATTATAGCATGGATAGTAAACGATTATCTTGAAACAGGAAATATAATAATAACTATTTTATCATTGCCTCTAGGGCATATTTCCAACAAATAAGTGTATGAGTTCTTCGGACTAATGTGAGTATTTGATTGTTGGCACTTCCACCATCCATATTTCGCTAGCCTCTTCGGTATTGTGCATTGCCCTTTCTCACATTGAGAGTTGGTGAAAACTCCGCCGGTGCATCCAAACCCATGACATGATACACTCTGTCATACATAAGCATCATTATATCTTTCCTCAAAACAGCCACCATACCTCCCTATTAAGGCATTTCCATAGCCTTTCTGAGATACATTTCCATGCAACATCCACCATCTCATGACTTGATCTTCATGTCATTCATGCTTCTCCTTGATCATAGAGCCGCATGCTAGTTGGGCCTTGCCCAAATTACTGCTACATGACGCACTAGTATCATTGCATATCCCGCTATACTGGCAGAGGAATACATTTGCATACATCATGATAGTTTTCACTTGTCTTTATGTTGAGTACTTCTTATAAAGTGTGATGATTTTTCTTTATTCATGTAAAACATAGAGTGTTTCCCTTAAGTGAGGAAAATATCCCAAAGTGGACAAAACAAAAGATCCCAAAGAGGACAATTGAGAGATAAAAAGAAAGAGGCAAAGAGGCCACAAAAAAATAAAAATAAAAGAGAAAAATAAAAATAAATAAAAATAAATAAAAGAAATAAAAATAAATAAAAAGTGAGAAGAGGGCAACACTACTATTCCTTTTGAAAGATCCACACTCGTACTCCATTGTTATATTGGTACTACATAGAGATTATCATTCATGCATAACTATGTGGGGACCCTTACACTATAGAACTTGATTTGCATATTCCAATGACGAACCTCCTCAAATGAGCTCTAGGTCTTCATGAGCAAACAAGTTGGATGCACCCCCACTAGTTCCATTGGAGAGCTTACCTTAGCTCATATGTGCATCCGTTACATGGCAATCCCTACTCCTCACATCATATCTATCATTTGGCTTTCTCTCGCCTATGGTTGTCCTCATTGATGTGAGCCTTTCACACCTTTTTGTCTTCATTCCCCATCATTATTCTATTTGCCATCATAAGTGCCAACATATCTTGCTTACGCTCATCCATGGCATGAGTGCTCAAAGTCGAAAGGGAGAGGATCATTTTGACTTATGCCTGACTAGTGGTCTGGGGATGAGTCAAAATAAGATTCTGAAGGAGACCAAGTGTGAAATTTTAGTAGATTGAGTTCTCAATTAAAAAATATTTTATGATCTCAACCCATCTCCCACTTCTTGCATGCAAACACCATTTGGAGACATTCAAGTCACGGACAGCGAGAGCTCTTGCACCTTTATGTTCTTACTTTGCTAAATTCAATACTAGATATAGACTCTTGCTTGTTAGTGTCTTGACTTGAATTGCATATCTCACTTGCTTTACTTTGAAGTTCTTATACGTGTGTTAGCATGTCACCACAAAAATTATTGTGTTATCATTTATCTACTCGAGGACGAGCAGAAATTAAGCTTGGGGATGTTGATACGTCCCAAACGTATCTATAATTTCTGCTTGTTCCATGATCTTTTGGGTGACATTGTTATATGTTTTGCTACACTTATATATCATTTTACACATATTTGGACTAACCTACTAACTCAGTGCACCCAGTACCAGTTTCTGGCTGCTAATGTCTATTTTGCAGGGGCTTTTACCCAATTTTCCGAAGTCCGAAAAAATCCAGAAAAAATATATGAAAAATCAGCGAAACAAAAGCTTCCGGATCACCGAAGCAGGGCCACAAGGGGGCCAGGGGCCTCCCAGGCAGCTTGCTGGCGCGGCCAGGCCCTAGGCCGCACCAGGAGGTCGCTTGGGTGGGTCCCACCTCCTCCGGTGCCCTTCTTTGGCCTATATTTAGAGTCCAGAGAGGAAACCCTCACAGACTTTCTGGAATCACGAATTTCTCCATCTTTCCGCCGCCGGAGTGCTTCCGAGATCGGGAGCGTCAGGAGACCTCTTCCCGGCACCCTGCTGGAGGGAGGATTGACCTCTGGTAGCTTCTCCACCGTCACAGACGCTTCCCGGACGTGCCGTGAGTAGTCCTCCTTGGACCATGAGTCCATGAACAGTAGTTATGTGATGTCTTCTCTCCAATCTTGTGCCTCAATGGTTAGTCCTAGTGAGCTGCCCTACATGATCAAGGCATCTATGTAATTCTCTTGCTATTGCTATGCTTGGTTTGTTGGGATCCGATGGATTATGAGATTATGTTCAAATTTTTACGAGTTATATATTTGATTATCCTTTTATATTATGTTCCTTAGTGATTCTTACATGTTCTCCGTTGCTATTTATTGCTTTGGCCAAGTAGTAGATGGTAACTCCAAGAGGGAGCGTTATGCATGATTGTGGGTTCATGCCCCTCGATGTCTAGCTTGAGTCACAGAAACATGAGACTAGGGGATGTGCTTGTTGCTACCAGGGAGAAAACAACGGTGCTTGTGACCACGGTTGCAAGGATTTTTTACCTTACGCATAATTCGTTAATGCACTTGTTTGTTGCTTTGAGTTTACACTTTGGGTGGGGCTCGCAACTTAATACCGGAGAGATGTTCTGATAGATATATCAAGGTGGATGATTAGTAAGTAGATGCTGATGAATAAATGGTCTATTTGTCTTGGCGTACTGCCCATTATTATTGAGCCTCTAACTATCAAGGAGCATAATTAGCATTGCGGTGCGATCATAATTTTGTCAATTGCCCAACTATGATTTGTTTACCGAAGCATAGTTGTTTATCGTCTTTTGGGAGAGAGACATCACTAGTGAACATCATGTGACTCCGGTCCATATTACCATCATTGTATACAACTCCCTCATTTATCGCTTTCATTTACTTTTCTGTTGCAATCAGTATTACCTTCCCGCTTGTGTTTTGATCCTTTGCAAACTACAAGGCCGGAGAGATTGACAACCTCTCTGTACTCGTTGGGAGCAAAGTTATTTGTTGTGTGTGCAGGTCCACTTCTTCTGCTAGCGCCAGGGTGGAATACACCTGCTTGTTGAGCCTAGGAGTCCTCCTGGTTCGACAAACCTTATAGTCTCCGTGTAAGGGAAATTTGCTGCTGACTACGTCTCCACCTTCCACTTGGGGTAACCAACGAGGGGCGAGAAGTATATACATCATCACTCCCGACAACAGTGCCAGAAAAGGATCTGGATGACCTACAAGTATAGGGGAGCAATCATTGTCCTTTCGATAAGTAAGAGTGTCGAACCCAATGAGGAGCAGAAGGAAATGACAAGCGGTTTTTAGCAAGGTAATGTGTGCAAGCACTGAAACAGTGGTAACAAGTTGTTTGATAGCAAGATAATTGTAACATGATGAGTAGCAATAGTAATAATAGGTGCGGCAACGTACCCCAATCCTTTTGTGGCAAAGGACTGGCCAAAACGGATTCTTATAATAGGCAAAGCGTTCTTGAGGGCACATGGGAATTTCATCTAGTCACTTTCGTCATTCCGGGTTAATTCACCTTCGGTACTTTGATAATATGTGGGTGTTCCGGTGCTTGGGTGTTGTTCTTACTTGAAAAATCCTCCCACTCATGATTAACCCTCAAGGAAGCATCCACAATTACAAGAAAAGTATTAAGAATAAATTCTAACCATAGCATTAAACATAAGGATCCAAATCAGCCCCTTCGGAATAGCGCATAAACTGGGGTTTAAGTTTCTGTCACTCTTGCAACCCACAATATAATAACTACTCCACAATGCATTCCCTTAGGCCCAAGTATGGTGAAGTGTTATGTAGTCGACATTACATAACACCACTAAGGGAATCACAACATTCATATCATCAAAATATCGAACGAATATCAACTTCACACGATTACTTGAAACATGACTTCTCCCGTGGCCTCAAGAACAAAATTAGCTACTCACAAGTGATAAACATGATCATGATGAAAGAGGTATCAAATAGCATATTGGATCTGAACATATGATCTTCAACCAAATAAACCATAAAGCATCAACTACAAGATGTAATCAACACTAATAGTCACCCCAAGTACCAATCCGAGGTTCCGTTACAAGATTGAGCACAAGAGATGAACTAGGGTTCTGAGAGGAGATGGTGTTGTTGAATATGTTGATGAAGATTGGCCTCCCCAAGATGAGAGGGTTGATGGTGATGACGATTGCCTCGATTTCCCCCTCCGGGAGGGAAGTTCCTCCAGCGGAATCGCTCCGTCGGAGGGCAAAAGTGCTCTTGCCCAGGTTCCACCACGAGACGGCGGTGCTTCGTCCCAAAAGTACTATCCTGATTTTTTTCACGTCAAGAATAAATATATACTAGACGATGGTCGCCATAAGTGGGATGAGTGGCCCACTACCCACCAGCCTACGCCAGGGGGACTGACGCGCCCTGGTGCGTAGTGGCCACCTAGTAGCCCCCCTTTGGTAATTCGTTCTTCCAATATTTCTTATTTATTCCATAAAAAATATCGTGAATTTTCAGCCCATTTGGAGATGTGCAGAATAGGTATCTCTGATGTAGCTTTTTCAGGTCCAAAATTCCATCTGCCGACATCCTAGAGCCACCACCTTACAAGAGTGCTCAAATTGTACTTCATGATAGAGATTTGTTGTATGAACATGAGGAGAGGGCATGATGTCTACTACAACGATATTATAGTGTACACCATAATGCTGCAGATTACCTATGATACATTGTTCGTTGGGAAGGTGCACTTCAATCTAAAATAGTAAAGTTATCACTAAGTAATATGTTAACGAATAAGTAGCTTGAATAAGGAAAATTAGCAATACTAACCTTCAAACTATCATCGATCCTATTTTCATTAGCAGAAGATCTTACTAAGCTTGTTGATGTCAGAACTCTCGTGCATTCTATAAGTATGCGTGTGCATATAAATAACCTTGTATTCCCTCCACATGACATATTTCATATCATCAACTGCCAATGATCAAATACAAATGAGGAAAATCATGTATTATTAAAGTATTTGCACCATTGAATGAAGCAAGTGAGACAACACTGCGAGGAAAATTTAAAGCAACTTCTTCACCGAGCTCCCTGAAGACATTTCGAGACGTACCATCCATGTTAGAAAATTTCCCATCACAATGATTAATCCAATGCATGCCTCATGGTTAAAGAAATGTTACACAACACAATAGTAAGAACCAAAGCAAAGATCACAAAATTTTGTTGCTAAGGGATGACCAAGTGAACGCAGATTTTCATATATCCTATCAATAGATACAAGGCAACAAAGGATCAACTAATTAGAACTGCTGATATATTAAAACTAGGATCCCAAGACCTATATAAAAGCAACGGTCTAGCTTATTGGTAAATATTGTGAACACCAATGATCAATAAGTAACATTTGGATACACCAACAACTTGCATATTAATTAACATTTCAGCGATTATTAAAGATTCATCTTCTTGGTTAAAGAGAGAATCATCAAGGAGATTCACACCATTGTGTGTGCTTCTCACCAATATGCCACCTACAATGAAAAAGTTGGGTTGTACTGGCCAAACTAACAATGATAACCAGCCCATGCAGTAGTATATTTTAATGCAGCATACAAACGAACTAAGTGAACACGGTGAAAGTGATCTTTTTAAGGAACAAGGTGAAGTGCTTTATTCTAAGAGACAACGTGGTTTGAATCTATGAACAAGGTGATCTGATTAGCATAGAGACCAGATGCGATATAGTGATATGTCTCCAACGTATCTATAATTTTTATTGTTCCATGTTATTATGTTATCATTTTAGAACACTTTTTATGTACTTATCTACCAATTTATATTATTTTTGAGCACTAACCTATTGACCCAGTGCCTAATGCCAGTTGTTGTTTTTTGCATGTTTTCCACTTCTTAGGTTTCAGTACCGAACGAAGTCCAATTGACCTGAAAATGTTTGTGATTGTTTTGGACTAAAACAAGATCATGCAGCATTGGAAGGAAGCAGGAGGTTGCATGAGGCCCCCACAAGCCAGCCAATAGGGCGCGGCCTGGGGGCTCCTAATGGCTTGTGGCCCCGTGGTGGCTCTCCTGACTCCGTTATCTGGCCTATAAATTTCTATCCACCCTAAAAACATCCAGGGAGGTCCCAAAACACTTTTTACGCGGTTGCAAGTCTATGTTCCGACGGGAGGACATCTAGAGCTCCGTTTTGGCACTCTGCCAGAGAGGGGATCAATCACGGAGGTTTTCTTCATCAACCTTGCTGCCCTCATGATGATATGTGGGTAGTTCACCACAGACCTACATGTCCATATCCAGTACCTATCTGAAAATCTCTCTCTCTCTCTCTCTTTGATCTTCAATATAATGACCATTGCATCTTTGCTTTGATCCATATGATGTAACCCTTTTGTACGGTGCGTTTGTTGGGATCCGATGAATTGTGGATTTATGTTCAGATTATTCATGATAAATATTTGAGTATCCACTGATATATAATGTGATGCTTATGTGCATGATTATGATAGCTTCGTAGTTCTCTCCGATCTATTCAAATAGTTTGGCCAACTAGATTGATATTTCTTCGGCGAGAGAGGTGCTTTGTAGTAGGTTCGACCTGGCGAGTTTCTATATCCCAATGATAGCAGGGGACAAGTTGCGTCCTTGTGTTGCTGCTACTAAGGGTAAAACGATGGGGTTTATTCATATTGGTTGAGTTTACTTTGTCTACGTCATGTCATCTTACTCCAAGCGTTACTTCGTTTGTCATGAACTTAATACGTAGAGAGGCAAGCATAGAAGCGCTCTTGAATTCAAGTAATAGTATTAGGTGTAGGAAGGAGTCGGCCTATTTGTGTATGGACGTGATTCCTATATTTACATGAACATTGTCGTGAAAATCACATAACTATCCACTCTTCTATCAATTGCCAATGGTAATTTGTTTACCCACCGTGGGCTATTTTCATGAGAGATGCCATTAGGGAAAACTATGGCCCCGGGGTCTATTCACAACATATTGCTAAAACCTCGATACCTTGCTGCCATTTATTTGCTTTTGTTTTATTTTGCATTTTACAATTATCTAAAATTTTCTACACACCTCATTTGCTTGCAAATAATGAGACCAACGAGATTGACAACCCTCTTGCCCGTGTTGGGTGCAAATTGTTTGTTCTTTTGTGTGCAGCCACTGAAGACGGTTGTGGTTCATGTTCCTATTGGTTCGATAAACCTTGGTTTCATGACTTAGGGAAATACTTATCCGCATTGTGCTGCGACAACCCGTTCCTCTTCACGGAAAAACCCAACGCAGATCACAAGTATCAGGAAGGATTTCTGGTGTCGTTGTCGGGGAATATCATCACCAACTATCAAGTAACTCCACAATAAATTTCATTCACTTGTTCCTATTTTTATTTGCTAGTATATTTAGTTTGTCTCATAGAAAAATAAAAAAAAACATTTACCTTTGCTTGTTGTTAGTTCGAAGTCATGGCTAGTTCTTCTTTTGTTTGCATTACCCGCAATAATGATGTTGTAAATTTTAAACAAAGGGGCGGAGAAAGTCTGAAATATGCTTGGTATAGGATTTTTTATACTCAAAACAAGGAAATTAATAAGCTATCCACCACTACTTTTCTTTACAATTTCTATGTTGGTGTAACCACATCGTATAGCTTTGTCCTTGACACTATCACCGGTAGGTACTTTTTGATGTGTCACACTTTGGATCCCTATAATGCCATTGAGAATCTTGTGGGAACACCACCCATTATTATTAATGACACCAATTTATACTTGGAACATGTCATGGAAAGGCTTGATGCTATTGAAAGGAAAATGATTACTATGGAACACATTGAGGAGTTAGACAAAAGTTGCATAACCATATCACTCAATTAGGGTCACGAGTAGGGATGCCTTTGAAAACTTTGAAGGAAAAGGATGCTATTATTAATGAAAGGGTAGAACAAGGTCTGGCTAGAATTTATGAAATGGAGGAGGTGATTGACAAGGTGAGTTCCGCCTTTACACCATTTAAAACTAATGATGTTACTTCTCGAAGCAAGTGTCCTAAATTTATTTACATTCCTAAGAGCGTTAGTACACCTCCGATCAAAAGAAACGAAGACCTTAAAATGATTATGTTCACCCCAAATTTATAAACCTGATAAAAGAACCTATTTTAAAGTTTCCTATTGTTCCTATTATCCCTGGTTGTACTATTAAGGAGCTCGATTTCAAGGATGACAACACTTGAAACTATGCAATATGCCTAGCTATTGGCGTAAAACAATAGCGCTTGTTGGGAGGCAACCCAATAGTTAACCTTATTTTTGCTTTTTATTTTATGTTAGTGTGTGAAGGCATAATTTTTTATTTTGTAATGATTGTGTTTTTATGTCTAATTAGTGTTTGTTCCAAGTAAAGCCTTTGGAGTGATTTGCATGACGGGTAGAATTGATATGGTGCAAAAAACAGAAACTTTGACGCCCAGTGCAGAATTTCTACGATTTTACTGGAATTTATCTTTAAGCTGAATGTTTTACACAGCACTTATATACAAATTCCTCAGGTCTTCCTAATTTTTCAGAATTTTTGGCTTTACAGAAGTATGGCAATTAAATACATTACTATATATTGTTCTGTTTTAAATAGATTCTGTTTTTGCATGCATAGTTTGCTTCTTTTGATTATGCTATGTATTATATCGAGGGGTAAAAGCCATGGAGAATTTAGAATAGAGTAACTTATGCTAAAATAAAATAATAATCAATTTATAACAGTACCTAAAAGTGTTTATTATGTTTCCTATACTAATGGATCTCACGAAGTTTTGTTGAGTTTTGTGTGGTTCAAGTTTTCAAGTTTTGGGTATTATCTCGATGGACAAAGGAAAGAGAAGTAGGAAGAGCCTAAGCTTGGGGATGAAAAAGGCACCCCCAGGTATATCCTAGGAATACTCAAGCGTCTAATCTTGGGGATGCCCCGGGAAGGCATCCCCTCTTTTGTCTCAATCCATCGGTATGTTACTTGGAGCTACATTTTTATTCATCACATGATATGAGTTTTGCTTGGAGCATCGTTTGCTTTTGTTTACTTATTCTTTCAGTTTTGCACAATCATTGTTTGCTGGACACACTATTTTAGAGAGAGACACCATTATCATAATTTGTTAGAATACTCGATGTGCTTCACTTATATCTTTTGAGCTTAGCAGTTGCTCTAGTACTTCACTTATATCTTTTTGAGCACGGTGGCATGTAGATTTTATAGAAATAATATGATCTCATTCCTCACTTATATTTGTTTTAGAGTTAATAAGTAGTGATGGTAATTTACATGGGTCATAAGATTAGATAAAAAATAATGAGTGTTCAATGAGTGATGATTAAAATCATCATGTAGCACATATATAGAAATTGTAGTTAATGATATTGATGTGGTGATATGAAATGGTGTGACTGCATAACCATTAATTTAGAAAGGTGTCGATATTAAGAGATGTCAAAAATTCTTGAACATCTGAAAAATTAAAAGGGCATGGTGATGATGTGTGAGCATTTTTATTCCTCGTTGAAAACCTAGTGTTGTTTCGATTCGGAGTCGCGCGATGGTTAATTCCTACCAACCCTCTCCCTCGGGGCATGTGAGTTGTACTTTGATTTGTGATAAGACTAATAAACCTTTCCAATAAGTATATGAGTTCTTCATGACTAATGTGACACCATGGACATACGCAATCTCACCTCCTCATATTTACTAGGCTCTCCAGTACCGCGCATAGCCCATTCTCACCTCAAGGATTGGTGCAAGTTTCGCCGGTGCATCCAAACCCTATGACATGATACGCTCTGTTGCACATAAGCCTTATTATATCCTCCTCAAAGCATCCACCATACCTACCTATTATGGCATTCCCATAGCCATTCCGAGATATATTGCTATGCAAATTCCATCTTCACTTCACATGACTAGTTCGTTCATCATCATATTGCTTTTCATGATCATATAGAGCTGACATGGTATTTGTGGCAAAGCCACCGTTCATAATAGAATTTTTTGCAAAGCCACCAATTATCATATGATGAATACATGTCACGCTAGATCATTGCACATCCTGGTCCACTGCCAAAGGCATCCATATTTGAGTCATGTTTCTTCATAGATCACCATATCAAGTTAGCCATGCGTTGTAAATAAATAAAAGTGTGATGATCATCATTATTAGATCATTGTGCCAATGAAGAAGTAAAGATGGGGGAGGCCAAATGATCCCACCATATATAAAAACGAATGAGATAAAAAGAGAGAAGGGACTTTGCTACTGTCCTTTACCACACTTGTGCCTCAAAGTGGCACCATGTTGATCATATAGAGAGTGTCATGTTATATCATTCATATGCTAGTGGGAATCAAAAAAGTTATAAACTTGGATTGTATATTATGATGACGGGCTTCCTCAAATGCATGAGGTCTTCATGAGCAAGCAAGTTGGATGCACCACCCACTTAGGTTCATTTGAGCTTTCATGTACTTGTAGATCTAGTGCATCATTTGCATGGCAATGCCTACTCCTTGTGTGAATACCTATCGTTGGGCATCTCCATAGCCCATTGGTACGCCTAGTTGATATGAGACTATCTTATTCACTTTTCAACCCCTTTGAAACCTACCATCTTATTCTATTCCACCTTTATGCTATGTACAATGGTTCACGCTCATGTATTGCGTGAAGAATAAAAAGTTGATGCATATTGAAAAGGTACGATCCAATTGTCTGACGTGGGCACCAAGGTGCTTGACATTTTTAGTTATGTGGTGGATATGGAGCCATGCCTTGCTAATATAATAAAGATGGATAGGGTGAAACAATCTTGGAAGATAGTACACTTTGAAAAATTAATTGTTTTGCTGCTTATACTTATAAATATTGTTGTCTTAATATTTGTTAATTCATCATTTCTCAATGAGCATACATGCATAAGATTACATCATGGATAGAATACTTATAAATATTGCCTTTTCTGTGGGGAGGCTTGGGTCTATACTCGTTCTCTCCGACCGCTCTGTCGCGCCCTCGGGGCGGGCGATCAGGTTGGTCATAGTTCGTGCGTGAGCGGGACACGTGTTCTGGGGCCTCGTCATTGAACTGGGGGAGCAGGTGTCGGCGTGGGTAGGTTTTCTTTTGGTCCGACCACTCCATGTTGTATCCTTCTTCGGCCGCCAAGATTTTGGTCCACCTGCTGTTAATGGTGTCATGTTCGTCCTGGAACTATTGTTGCTTTGCTTTTAAGCTCTGAGCGGTAGCTATAAGCTGTTGTCGGAATTTCTCCTGACCT
Source organism: Hordeum vulgare subsp. vulgare (assembly GCF_904849725.1). NCBI lineage: Eukaryota > Viridiplantae > Streptophyta > Magnoliopsida > Poales > Poaceae > Hordeum > Hordeum vulgare. The sequence continues at coordinate 432,654,509 of NC_058522.1, read as the reverse complement.
TTGGGTTCTTTGGGGATTACAAATTGTTCGGCTTCAAGGCCGTCTTCATCGTCAACGGGGGGAAGGTAGTCGTCGTCGTCCAAATTGTTGAGGTCGTCGAGCTCGGCATTGGTCGGTTCCTCTGTTTGTTGCTCGGGAGCTTCGGGGTTGTCGTGGTCTTCTGGGGTCATGTTTTCCCCTATAGCTTGTGTGAAGCCCATTCCCTTATTTGCCTTGGCACGCTTACACGGCTTTCGGTGCTTTGAGGGCTCCTCCACGGGCTTATCGCCGTTTTGCTTGGGTGTGACATCGCCCGTGTCATGGGGCGTGTCTACCATGTAATCGTCATAGGTGGACATTGCGGTCCACCGCCCAGTGTTTACGGGGGTGGGGTAGTAGGCCTCATCGTCTATTTCCTCGATCTCTTCGGAGGCATAGTCCAATGTGTCGGCTAAGTCTTTGACGGTGGCGATCAAGTGGGTGGTGGGTGTGCCATGAAAGTACTAATAATCCACCTCGGAGCCAATCTTCGCACAGGTCGGGCTTCGGTTAAGTGAGATTTTAAGTGACTGGATCTGGTCGAGCATCTCGTTTAATATCGAGATGTTGTCCTGATCGATGTTTTTAAGATTTTTGGAGTTGACCTCCGTGATTTCCACAAGGGATGCAAGTTCGGCAATGGTGGTTTCATGTTGGCCGAACACAATGGTCGGGGCCAGGCTCAGGGCTAACTCTTAGACGAGGAGGGGACCCAGTCAGTGGCCAGACGAGGGACCCGGAGTCAAGGCTTGGTGTTTTTAAATTTCACCGGCCGAGGTCGTGACTTCGATGTGAGATAGATTGTCCCGTGATTCGACGGAGAATTCAAAGTCTCCAAACCTTATTTGCTGACTGGGGACGAAACCTCTAATCTGGCCGGGAAGGCCAGTTGAGTCCACGTTCAGCGTGATGCTACCGAGCGTGAGGACCTATCCGGGGGCAAAGATGCCCCCGTTGCAGATCCGATCGCTGATGATCAAGCGAGCCATCGATCCTTTCAATGATCCAACAACGGAACTCTCTATGAAAGCACCAATGTCGGTGTCAAAACCAGCATATCTCGGATAGGGGGTCTCGAACAGTAGACCTGGGATTGATGGGTTGCAGGAGAGAAGGGGAGACAATTTTTACCCAGGTTCGGGCCCTCTTGAGAAGGTAAAACCCTACATACTACTTGATTATATTGATTGGGAACGATGGTTACAGAGTTGATCTACCTCGAGATCGTATGAGCCTAAACCCTAGATGAGATAACCCGCCTCTAAGCATAAGAACCTCTAATTTATATATACACCAGGGTTCCTAGGATTACATGTTACCGACCTTAGTCGGGGATAGATGGGCCGAACTGGCCCTCTTGTCTTGGAGTGCACGCTTAGTCTTCAGAGATTTCCATCTTGATTACAAAGTCGTCAAACAATCCGCTCTTCAGTGATGAATCCCATATGGTCGGCCCATAAGGGATAACCCGTCCACTCGAGGACCCCTTAATCCAGAACTCCCTCACCCATGCCGCCCATGGTCATGGCTCCCATGCCTCCCATGGTAATGGCTCTTTTTTGGACCAAGACTTCTTCACCGGCAAGAACCGGCGGAGGCAAAGCCAAAGCTCCCCATGCTAGGGTTTGCGCTGGCAGCGGCGGCGGCAATGGCTGTGGCAGGTTCACGAGTGTAGGGAGGGGTGAGGGAGATGTCGGCGCGGCCGTCCATCGAGCGAATTCGTCGGCGGGGGCGCGGACGGGGTGAAAGCGGCGCGGTCGGACAGGGTGCAGCGCGGGCGCTCGTGTGTGCAGTGCGGGGAAGCTGGCCCACGAAATAAGCGGCACGCGATGTCATTTCGCCCTGCACGTTGAACCACTTATGCCACGCATGCGGTTTTTGCAGCCCCGCTCGAGCACCCGGAGCGGATGCACACGCAAAAAACACAAATTTTCCAGCGCAACGCTTATATCACGCGGTTGTTGGAGTGTTGGGGAATGTTGCATGGGAAACAAAAAAATTCCGACGCTCACCAAGGTCGATCTAGGAGATGCACATCTATGAGAGGAGAGATTGAATTTACATGCCCTTGTAGATTGCTAAGCGGAAGCGTTCAAGAACGCGGTTGATGTAGTGGTACGTCTTTGCAATCCGATCACGATCCGTCCCACGAACTCCCGATCAAGCGCCGAACAGGCAGCACCTCCGCGTTCAACACACGTACAATTTGATGACGCCTTCACCTCCTACATCCAGCGAGCGGTGGTGAAGTAGCAGCCCAAGTCCTCTGACAGCACGACGACGTGGTGAGGCAATGGTGGTGAAAGCTCAGCAGGGCTTCATCACACGATGTTTAGAGGAGAAGAACTATGAGGGAGAGGAGGAGGAGCGCCGTGGCAAGTTGTGGTGTGGCTGCCCTCTCTCTCCATCTCTATATATAGGGGGGAGGGAGGAGGGGAGGGTGCCCTATGGTTTCCCCTAGGGGCCGGCGGCCAAGGTGGGCGATGGCTAGGGTTGGCGTGGCCCCTCCCACTTGGGTGCCTTGCCACCCTAGTTGGGCTGGCCAGCGCCCTAGGGTGAGGCCCCCTCCCTTCGATTGAAGTGGCCTAAGATGTGGGGCGGCGCCCAGCCCTCTAGTGGGTTGTGGTTCCCCTCTCCTTGGCCCATGAGCCCCCCCCCCAAATTGTCGGGGCCTCCCGAAACTCCTTTCGGTATTCCATCACTTCCTCGGTGTGCCCCGGAACACTTCCGGACTCCGTTGACCTTCATCCTATATATTAATCTTCACCTTCGGACCATTCCGGAGTTCCTCGTCACATCCAGGATCTCATCCAGGACTCTGAACAACCTTCGGTCACCAACACAATGACTCGATTATGTTTACATCGTCACCGAACCTTAAGTATGTAGACCTTGTGAGTTCGAGAACTATGCACACATGACCGAGACACTCTCCGGTCAATAACCAATAGCGAGACCTGGATACCCATATTGGTTCCTACATATTCTACGAAGATCTATATCGGTTGAATCTTGATGTCAAGGATTCTATCAATCCCATATACAATTCCTTATGTCCGACAGTATGTTACTTACCCGAGATTAGATCCTCGGTATGTCCATACCTAGTTCAGTATCGTGACCAGCAAGTCTCTTTACTCGTTATGTAATACAAGATCTCGTGACTAACTCTTTAGTCACATTGCTTGCAAGCTTGTTGTGATGTTGTATTACCGAGTGGGCCCTGGGATACCTCTCCGTCACACGAAGTGACAAATCCCAGTCTTGATCCATGCCAACTCAACACACACCCTCAGAGATACCTCTAGAGCACCTTTATAGTCACCCAGTTACGTTGTGACATTTTATCCACACAAGGTACTCATCCGGTGTCAGTGAGTTGCATGATCTCATGGTCATAGGAACAAATACTTTACATGCAGAAAACAATAGCAATAAACCAACACGATCATATGTTATGGTCATAGTTTGGGTCTTGTCCATCACATCTTTCTCCTAATGATGTGATCCCGTTATCAAATAACAACTCATGTCTATGGCCAGGAAACCTTGACCATCTTTGATCAACGAGCTAGTCCATTAGAGGCTCACTAGGGACATTGTGTTGTTTATGTATCCACACATGTATTTGAGTTTCCATTCAATTCAATTCTAGCATGGATAATAAATGATTATCATGAACAAGGAAATATAATAATAACTACTTTATTATTGACTCTAGGGAATATTTCCAATAGTTTCCCACTTGCACTAGAGTCAATAATCTAGTTCACATCACTATGTGATTTACATTGTAATGAATCTAACACCCATACAGTTTTGGTGTTGATCATGCTTCACCCGTGGAAGAGGCTCAGTCAACGGGTGTGCAACATTCAGATCCGTGTGCACTCTGCAAATATTTATGTCCTCCTCCTTGATGTAATCGCGGATGGAATTGGAGTGTCGCTTTATGTGTCTGGTCCTCTTGTGAAACCTTGGTTCCTTGGCTAGAGCAATGGCACCAGTGTTGTCACAGAACAGAGTCGTTGGATCCAGTGCACTGGGCTTAACTCCAAGGTCTGTCATGAACTCCTTCATCTAGACACCTTCATTAGCCACCTCTGAGGCAGCTATGTACTCCGCTTCGCATGTAGAATCTGCTACCACGCTTTGTTTGGAACTACACCAACTTACCGCTCCCCCATTGATAATAAATACGTATCCGGTTTGATACTTATAGTAATCAGGATCAGTGTCAGAGCTTGCATAAATGTAACCCTTTATGATGAGCTCTTGATCACCTCCATACACGAGAAACATTTCCTTAGTCCTTTTTAGGTACTTCAGAATATTCTTGACCATTGTCCAGTATTCCATTCCTGGATCACTTTGAAACCTTCCCGCCATACTTATGGAAAGGCTGACATGAGTTCTTGTGCACAACATTGCATACATGATAGAGCCTATGGTTGAGGCATAGCAGACGACACTCACCTTTTCTCTATCTTCTGCAGTCACTAGGCATTGAGTTTTACTCTGTTGGGTAACGTAGCAAAAATTCAAAATTTTGCTATGCCATATTCAGATCTTCCTATCGAGAGACCAGCAACGAGAGAGGGTGAGTGCATCTTCGTACCTTTGAATATTGCTAAGCGGAAGTGTTGCTAGAACGCGGTTGATGGAGTCGTACTCGCGGCGATTCAGATCACGGTGTGATTTTGATCTAGTGCCCATCCACGACACCTCTGCGTTCAACACACGTACAGCCCGGTGACGTCTCCCGCACCTTGATCTAGCAAGGAGGAGGGAGAGGTTGGGGAAGAGCTCCGGCAGCACGACAGCGTGGTGGCAATGGAGCGACGAGGTCTCCCGGCAGGGCTTCACCAAGCACCATGGGAGAGGAGGAAGAAGAGGAGCAGAGCTGCGCCGAGAGAGAGATGAAATTGTGTATCTCCAATGGCCAAAACCCTCGCTATATATAGGGGGAAGGAAGGGAGGCCCCCCCTTAGGGTTGGTTCCCTTCTTTCGCCGCACGAAAGATAATATCCGGGATAAAATCGTGTTAAAATTTCAGCCCAATCGGAGTTATGGATCTCCGGGAATTTAACAAACGGTGAAAGGCAGAATCTGGGAGCGTAGAAACAGAAGGACACGGAGAGAGAGATCCAATCTCGGAGGGGCTCTCGCCCCTCCGCCGCCATGGAGACCATGGACCAGAGGGGAAACCCTTCTCCCAACTAGGGAGGAGGTCAAGGAAGAAGATGAAGAAGGGGTATCTCTCCCCCTCTCTCCCGGCGGCGCCGGAACGCCGCACGGGACATCATCGTGTGACGGCGATCTACACCAACACCTCCGTCATCTTCACCAACACGTCCATCACCTTCCCCCATCTATGTTCAGCGGTCCACTCTCCCGCAACCTGTTGTACCCTCTACTTGAACATGGTGCTTTATGATTCATATTATTATCCAATGATGTGTTGCCATCCTATGATGTCTTAGTAGATTTTCGTTGTCCTATAGGTGATTGATGAATTGCTATGAATGGTTTAATTTGCTTGTGGTTATGTTGCTATCCTTTGCTTCCCATCATATGAGCGCGCGCTTGGATCACACCATAGGGTTAGTAGTATGTTTATAGGACTATGTATTGGAGGGCAAGGATGACAGAAGCTTCAACCTAGCATAGAAATTGATGCATACGGGATTGAAGGGGGACCAATATATCTTATTGCTATGGTTGGGTTTTACCTTAATGAACGTTAGTAGTTGCGGATGCTTGCTAATAGTTCCAATCATAAGTGCGTAGAATTCCATGTAAGGGATGACATGCTAGCAGTGGCCTCTCCCACATAAAACTTGCTATCGGTCTAGTAATGTAGTCAATTGCTTAGAGACAATTCCGCAACTCCTACCACCACTTTTCCACACTCGTTAAACTAACGTAATTGTTGCTTTATCTAACCAGCCCCTAGTTTTTATTTCCGTGTTCTTTCTTTTCTTGCAAACCTATCCTATCACTCCTACAAAGTACTTCTAGTTTCATACTTGTTCTAGGTAAAGCGAACGTGAAGTGTGCGTAGAGTTGTATCGGTGGTCGATAGAACTTGAGGGAATATTTGTCCTACCTTTAGCTCTTCGTGAGGTTCGACACTCTTACTTATCGAGAAAGGCTACAATTGATCACCTATACTTGTGGGTTATCAAGACCTTTTCTAGCGCCGTTGCCGGGGATAGATAGCGTGGGGTGAATATTATCGTCTGTGCTTGTTTGCTTTATCACTAAGTAGATTTATTTGTTGTTCTAATTTGTTCTATATCTTTATTTTTGGATATGGAACACGAAATACAAAAATAATTAGGTGTACTTGCTACTCATGGAGATGGGGAACCTCCTAAAACCCTCGATGCTCGTTATGTGGAAAATAGTATGCACTTCTTTAATAATCCTGAGAAAACCCCATTAAATTATATAATGGGATACACTTTGGATCAACGTGAATATTTTAGGGATTATCGCTTGACTCAAAAAGGGAAATTATTATAGGATCAAATTCATATGTTGAAATGGTATGCTTGGGAGCTATGCTTGAGATATGATATTACATGTTGCTCTAGGATGAAGGCTCAACACCTTCCCTTTTCTTGTAAATTTAACGCTAATGAAACCTTGGATTCTTATGCTAATGGTATATATGATTACTATGATGTGGAACAAATAGAAGAGTCTGTTGCTTTTATGGGTGCTTATGAAATTGAAGCTCTGTTTAAAAGGTGTGATGATAATGATGATGCTGCTTACCGATCTGAAAATTTGGTTATGCTTCGTTATTGTTATACTAATTATGAATATAATGCCCATACTTATCGATTTATGGAGAAATTCTTCGCTGTCCGAGAAGAGACTAATATTTTGCAGGAAACTACGGAAGAAGAAAATGCTGAAACTGGGAGCTCATTAGATGAAAAAGATGACGAGGAGAGCGAAGAACAAAAGGAGGAAGAGCAGACTAGCTACCCATGCCCAGCTTATAATGAGAGTAATTCTTCAACTCATACATTGTTAATTTCCCTTCGTTCTTACCGAAGGATGAATGCTATGTTGATTGCTATGATCCCTTGGATTCGTTTGAAATATCCCTTTTTGATGAACTTCATGCTTGCTATGCTTGTGGCCATGATGCCAATATGAATGATGCTTATGAAGATGAACTTGCTATAGTTCCTTATGTTAAACATGAAATTGTTGCTATTGCACCCACTTATGATAGTCCTATTATCTTTCTGAACTCTCCCAACTACACTATATCGGAGAAGTTTGCTCTTATTAGGGATTACATAGATGGGTTGCCTTCTAATATTACACATGATGATTTTGATGAATATAATATGCATGTGCTTGCTTCTCCTACTTGCAATTATTATGAGAGAGGAACTACATCTCCACCTCTCCATGTTTCCAATACGATAAAATTGCAAGAAACTGCTTATGCTATGTATTGGCCTTTACTTGATGTGCATGAATTGTTCTTTTATGACATGCCAATGCATAGGAAGAGAGTTAGACTTTGTCATTGCATGATATATGTTACCTTGTGCTCACTACTAAATTACAAATCATTGTTAATTAAATTGGCTTTGATATACCTTGGGATCTGGGTGGATCCATTACTTCAACACTTTATGTCTAGCTTAATGGATTTAAAGAAAGCGTTGCCTAGGAGACAACCCGGAATTTTTAGAGAGTCATTTATTTCTGTTGAGTGCTTTTATATAGTTTAAAAACAAAAAATATAGAGGGAACTTAAAACTTTTTCAAAAAGAGAAGCGATTGAAAGGTGATGCATTGCGGAAGTGAGGGTCGAGCTTGAACACTTGTGTTCATGCTCATGGAAACAATGTAGAATTTTTCATGGAAGTTTCTCGCAAAAATAATTATCCCCTTGTACAATTCCATTGTATCATAAAAATAATGTGCCAAGTAAAGCCTTTATGATTAGTTTGGGTAATAGTTGTTTGATCATGCTGAAAAAGACAGAAACTTTGTGCTCTCGAAATTATTTTTAATTCCTATCCAGAAAAAGCTTTTGAGTTGATTCTTTTTGGTGCTGATTCATATGCAAATTTCTTTAATTGTCATAATTGTTCAGAATTGTTGGAGTATCAGAAATATGGTATGTGTTCAGATTACTACAGTCTATTCTGTTTTTGACATATTTTGTTTTCTATGCATTGTTCTCTTATTTTGATGAATCTATGGGTAGTATCGGGGGGCATGAACCATGGTGAAGTTCGACTACAGTAGACATAATGCTAATATGAATTTGGAATGAGTTCACAACAGTACTTAAAGTGGTGATTTACTATACTAACGGATCTCACGAAGGTTTTTTTGAGTTTTGTGTGATTGAAGTTTTCAAGTTTTGGGTGAGACCACGATGGATGAAGGAATAAGGAGAGGCAAGAGCCTAAGCTTGGGGATGCCCAAGGCACCCCAAGGTAATATTCAAGGAAGACTCAAGCGTCTAAGTTTTGGGATGCCCCGGAAGGCATCCCCTCTTTCGTCTACAATCTATCGGTAATTTTACTCGGAGCTATATTTTTATTCGTCACATGATATGTGCAAATGCTTGGAGCATCTTTTGTGTTTATTTCCCCTTTTTGTTTTATGAACCATGCTGGTATGAGATAGTCCTTGGTTGATTTATATAATGCTCTTTGCACTTCACTTATATCTTTTGAGTATGTATTTATAGAATGCTTCATGTGCTTCACTTATATCATTTGAAGTTTGGATTGCCTGTTTCCCTACACATAGAAAACCGCCATTTGTAGAATGCTCTTTTGCTTCACTTATATTTATTAGAGCGGGGCATATATTTTGTAGAAAGAATTAAACTCTCATGCTTCACTTATACCTATTTAGAAAATTAACAGGAGTTGGTCATTCACATGGTTAGTCATGAAATCCTACATAAAACTTGTAGATCACTGAATATGATATGTTTGATTCCTTGCAATAGTTTTGTGACATGAAGATGTGATATTAGAGTCATGCTAGTGAGTAATTGTGTATTCGTAGAAATACTTGTGCTAAGGTTTGTGATTCCTGTAGCATGCACATATGGTGAGCCGTTACGTGACGAAGTCGAAGCATGATTTATTTATTGATTGTCATCCTTTGTGCGGAGGTCGGGATCGCGCGATGGTTAACTCCTACCAACCCTTCCCCTAGGAGCATGCGTGTAGTACCTTGTTTTGATGACTAATAGACTTTTGCAATAAGTATGTGAGTTTTTTATGACTAATGTTGAGTCCATGGATTATACGGACTCTCACCCTTCCACCATTGCTAGCCTCTCTAGTACCGTGCAACTTTCGCTGGTGCATTACACCCACCATATACCCTTCCTCAAAACAGCCACCATACCTACCTATTATGGCATTTCCATAGCCATTCCGAGATATATTGCCATGAAACTTCCATCGTTCCATTTATTATGACACGCACCATCATTGTCATATTGCTTTGCATGATCGTAAGATAGCTAGCATGATGTTTTCTTGTCTTGTACGTTCCTGATGTCATTGCTACGCTAGATCATTGCACATCCCGGTACACTGCCGGAGGCATTCATATAGAGTCATATTTTGTTCTAAATATCGAGTTGTAAGTAAATAAAAGTGTGATGATCATCATTATTTGAGCATTCTCCCATGTGAGGAAGTAAGAAAAGAGGCCAATGAAGCCCAAATAAAAAAAGGCCAAAGAATCCCACCAAAAAAAGGAAAAAATAAATAAATAATGAGATAAAAGAGAGAAGGGACAATGCTACTATCCTTTACCACACTTGTGCTTCAAAGTAGCACCATGATCTTCATCATAGAGAGTCTCCTATGTTGTCACTTTCATATACTAGTGGGCAATTTTCATTATAGAACTTGGCTTGTATATTCTAATAATGGGCATCCTCAATTGCCCTAGGTCTCCGTGAGCAAGCGAGTTGGATGCACACCCACTTAGTTTCTTTTTGAGATTTCATAAACTTATAGCTCTTGTGCATTTCTTGCATGGCAATCCCTACTCACTCACATTGATATCTATTGATGGGCATCTCCATAGCCCGTTGATATGCCTAATTGACGTGACCATCTCCTCCTTTTTGCCTCACAACCACCACCGTATTCTATTCCACCTATAGTTGTCACATCCCTGGAACCCTAGCCAAGGTTTAGCATTGTGCTCATATTTTCTTTGCATTACATCCAAGAAAATGGCAACAAGATCAAAGTAAGTGGTGAAGGGAAATTCAAAACCCTAGCCACTTCTTAATTCAAAGGAATTATAAACTTATTCAAATCAGTGAACCCAAAATGGCCTCAAGAAAAGTTCAACTTTTCTGATAATTCTTGAAAAGAAATAAGCAATGAAGGAAACCATTTCCTTTGTACTTTTGGCATTTTAAATAAATGCAAAAGACTACTGGTTTCAAGTTTTAAATTTGAATTCAAAGATTTATAGTTTTCAAAAATGCTTAAAACTTTATGGGTGATTGGAAATATTCCAACTAACACCCCAGCATTTTTCAAACTATTTATGGTTTGTTTGTGAAGCCAAAATAAAAAGGAAACAATGTTAGTAAATAAAACAGAAGGAAAAGAGAAAGGAAGAGCTTACATGTTATCTGTCGCCGGCCCAGCCCACCAGGGGCTCCCCGGTCATCTTCCTCCTCCTGCGAGTAGGCAGAGGAGAAGATGAGCACGGCGGCCAAGCCCCGGCCACCTCCTGCATGCCTGCTCGCCGCTGGAGGCCCCCAGGAGTGCCAGCGCGACCCCCCTGAGCCTACTTCTCCTCCTCCCCGCGGCCTTATCCCCTCACCTCGGCCTCTCGTTCCCCTTTCCCCTCTCGGATCTCTCTCTCCCCGAAGCTCCGGTCGCCGTCGATCTGTCGCCTTCCGGTCCTCCCCGACCCTGCCGGCAGCTTCACAAGAACCGCCGTGAGCTCCTCTTCGCGTTCCCCCTCTTCCCGAGGCCTTTCCCCTCCTCTAACCCCGTTAGCCGCCGGAGCCCGAAGGTCCTCGTCGCCGGCCATGTCGTTGTCGTCGTTGTGGTACCCCGCTCGCGAGACCGAGCTCAGAAATGAGCTCCTGGAGCTCTGTAGATGCCGTAGAGCCTTTTCCCCAGCTCGCTAGTGCCCCGCAACGCCACACCCGACGATGCCCGAGCCACAGCCGCCGCTGGCCTTGTCGCCGGCGTGGATTCCGGTGACCACTGAGTCCAGCTCCTCCCCCTTTAGATGCGGCGCTTCACTAGCTAGCCGTAGCACTAAACCGCGCCCAAAACCGATGCCTGTAGCGCCGTTTAACTCAACTCCGGCGAGTCCTCCGCTGCGCCCGTGGTGGCCGCCGGCCATATTCCGGTGGGGGCCGACGTGGTCAAACTAATTACCCACTAAACACCCCCCCCTAGCCACTGACAGTGGACCCCAGGGTGGGTCAAACCCCAGTTAGGGGCTGGTCAACTCGGGGATTAGTCCCTGGTCACTGACCAGTGGACCCCACTAGTCAGGTTTGACCTGGCCCAGTCTCTATTGACCAGAGACGTCACTATGACGTAATAAAGGGATTTTCTAATATAAAAATAATTCCAAAAATGTCTAAAACTTCTAAAAATCATAGAAAATAATCTGTAAGTCCAATGAAAATAATTTATATATGAAAAAGTATCAGAAAAATTCAAAGAATCTGAATATGTCATTTCCAAACATGTTTGAAAATGTTACTGAACCCAAACATGTAGATTAATGAATAAGTTAATTCTTATAAATACTTTGGAGATGGAATTTGGAAATTATTTAAATTTCACTACAAATGATATGATCAAACACTATCCAAATCACAAACCAGCAACCTAACATGTCACTCCATGCATGTTAAAAGCAAGTTGATCTGAGCATCAAGTCGAATCAATTAAAATGGTATCCGAGAATACCTCGTTTGAAGTAATATTTGAATTTGATTCAAATCAACTTCAAACCTAATAAATGTTAGCTATAATATTATACCACTTTGCATCCTCATGCCATGCTCATGCATCATCTTGTTGCATATGCTTGTGATTGATTGTTGTCACTCTTTTCGGTAGGCTCCGCTCCTCCGGATTCCACCGAATATCCGACTGACGGATATTGTCCCTCCTCTGAGCAACAAGGCAAGCAACCATTTTGATCATCCCGATAAATCCCATGTTCTCGCTCGTGCATCTACTTATTGCATCAGGATCAAATGCTTCAAATGCTTTTGCCACGTTAGTTGAACCCACTTCCTTTGCATGACCTATCCTTGTCACAGTAAATAGCTGAACCTTGCAACCTAGCATACCTGGTAGTTGCTTGAGCCATGATGTGCCTTATCCTGTTATGCATGCTATGCTTAGAGTTGTGTATGGTCTGTCATCTGGGAGATGAACAGAATTGTGAGAATGTGTTCGGTAAGCAAGGGTTGTGTGTTGAACCTGATTTGGTAAAGGTACCGGTGAAAGGCTGTGTAGGAGTACATGGCGGGTTGTTTCATTGGAACCGTCCTTAGGAACTGAGTTCCGTGTATGTAATCCAAGATGAGATACTACCACATGTTGGGCCCTGAAATATGACCCTGCTCGACTTATTAATCGCTTAGTACTCGGTCCAGGAGTTGCAAGTAGTTTCTGGTGTTTATAGTCATGCTGGAGGCCGTGCATAGTCCTGACCTGAGAGGTGGGCTGTGATGCGGTAGGCAGTGGCACGGTGTACCAAGTGGCACCCGGATGGTGGGCTTGGGAACCCTGCGCACATCGTTTGGGGCCGTGGCGGAAACCTCGGCCGGACTTCCGTGCGGGTTACCCTCAGATAGGCGATAGACCTGGACTAGGTACTAGTGTGGTTAACGGTCGTGGCCGACTCCCTCGTTGGGCTTCCGCTTGAAGGTTGCCGAGGTGCATGACGTGCACATGGCGATAAGTGGCGAGAGCATGTGTGACGAAGTACACCCCTGAAGGGTTATGATCTATTCGAATAGACGCGTCCGGGGATATGGACTACTTGGAGACATATGTTGTTCATAGATAACTTAAATGGCTACTCATAAAATTGTCAAGATAAGCGTGAGTGTCGTGGACGGCATTTCCGTATGGAGACGCAATGATTCCATGATGGAGTATTTTTGTGGTGTTGGTGGACTCGTGTGCGAGAGATCAAGTTGTCAAAAGTTGTTTTAAAATGTAAGTTGTCTAGCCACGAGTCAAATGCTGGCTTTCCGCATGAAACCCCACAATACCTTTTTGATACATTGCAAGAGTAGATAGTTATCCTAAAGTCTTGCTGAGTACCTCCGTACTCATATTTGTTTAATAATTATTGCAGAGGTTGTTAATGACCCTAACGGAGGGTTCTTCCTAGACATCGACGATGACGAGTAGCTGGTGTCCCAGCTACGATCTGGCCCTAGGTTGGGTCTGTGCTATAGTCAGGCCGTGTGCCTTCTAGTTTCACCTGTGTGTACTCAGACAGTTTTAAACACTTCCGCTGGCTTGTAACTGAATGTCTGCTATGATGGGTCGTGAGACCCTTACTGTGTAATATTATGTGTGTGGCTCTTCTGAGCCTCTTAAATAAAGCGTGTATGTTTATGGTTATGTGGTGATGCCATCGATGTATCTATACATGTCGGTATGCCATGCGTACGTGTGTCGTACTTGATATGTATGGGGTTCGATCACCTAGCCGTAAACTTTAGCAGCACTCCTTACAAGGAAATGCCCATTTGTGATCCAACGAGCCATGGTAGCTCGCTACTGCTCCGGACACATTGGTTGACCGGCATGTGTCCTTCTTAGTTGTTGTGTCTGTCCTCTTTGGGGAAATGTCACGCGATGTAATGGAGTCCTTGTAGCTTGCTATGACTCGTGTACATTCGCTGGTGACCGACACCTGCTTTGCTGGGTCATGTATGCTTGTCCCTGTGCGGAACTGCCACTTTGGTTTATGACTAGACATGTCGATCCGGGTTCTTTGTCATTGGAATGCTAGCGACATAATTGCATACGTGAGTCAGAAGGCGCAAACGGTCCCGGCTAAGGTAAGGCTGCATCCGTGGGGTTAACCGTGTGTGAGACCGCAAAGGGATGCGATGTGTTACAGGCTGGATTCCTATGGCTTAGGATCGGGGTCCCGACGGCGTTGGTATCAGAGCCTGACTGACTGTAGGACTACTAAGCCAAACTGGTTGAAGTTGAGTCTAGAATTGCTTTAGTTATACCTAAGGGAATTGTTTGTGGAAGGGAACGTAAGACTCTTGTTCTCTTCTCAAGTTATTCTATTCTGGTCATCCTCGTCTTTTCTGCGGGAATTAAGGACTAGGTTACTCATCTTCTTCTAGGCTCGTGTTTCTGATCGATAGATTATAAGACTACGGGTCGAGAGTTATATTGGGTTCCTTTTATTCCTAGGAAAAAGGAAGTAATTTTGATGATCAGAGACTTGAACTTGATAGTTGAGTGGTTACGCTATTCCATTTTGGGTTGTCTCAAAATTCGTTTTGGAGCATTTACATTCGTAAAGCTACCCAATTTTGCATTCAGAGCTCTAATGCTTTTGCATTACTCTCTATTTTCAGATGCCTGGTCGTCCTTCTCGTCAGGTGGTACGTCTGACCAGGTGCATTGATGTGCCGGGTCATACGGCCATGCTGGTCAGGGTGATGTCGATGTGCGGTTACCGCTGGTACCCCGAGTACATAGTGGAGGAACAGTACCGAGACTTCAACCAGAGCCAATATATCTGCACTGTTAGGGTATTTCCAGACTACCTTGGAGCTGAGGAGCCAATCCATTGGTCCTATGGGTTGGGAGTCACTGTTGACATGGCAGTACAAGATGCTGCCTATTCAATGCTGACCATTATGAGGGCGAGACATGCACTGCTGCAGAATTCAGAGTTCTGCTATGTTCCTGCCTCTCAGCTTGGTGAAGAGGGATACCTCAGCGGAGTCTATTTTGATTCTTCTATGGAGGATCCACTACTGTAGTCCACTGCTGAGATGCTAGAGAACAGAGACAGGGATGCTCGTATGCTTGAAATATTATTGTCTTTATGTCAAATGATAGACTATTGCTTCGAATCACTCGTGTTTGAGTATTCATGTCATGATTAGATTATATGATCAAGATTATGCTAGGTAGCATTCCACATCAAAAATTATCTTTTTTATCATTTACCTACTCGAGGACGATCAGGAATTAAGCTTGGGTATGCTGATACGTCTCCGTCGTATCTATAATTTTTGATTGTTTCATGCCAATATTCTTCAACTTTCATATACTTTTGGCAACTTTTTATACTATTTTTGGGACTAACATATTGATCCAGTGCCTAGTGCCAGTTCCTGTTTGTTGCATGTTTTTTGTTTTGCAGATTATCCATACCAAACAAAGTCCAAACGCAATAAAAAACCTACAGAGATTTTTTTTGGAATATTTATGATTTTTGGGAAGAAGAATCTACGCGAAATGATGCCCGAGGAGGTCACAAGCCCACGAGGCGCGGCCCCCCTAGGCCGCGGCTGGCAGACTTGTGACCAATCCCTAATGCGGTTGGTGCCCTTCATTCTCTGCAAGAAAGATAATATCCAGAAGAAAATCTTGTTAAAATTTCAGCCCAATCGGAGTTACGGATCTCCGGGAATTTAAGAAACGGTGAAAGTCAGAATCTAGGAGCGCAGAAACAGAAGGACACAGAGAGAGAGATCCAATCTCGGAGGGGCTCTCGCCCCTCCACCGCCATGGAGACCATGGACCAGAGGGGAAACCCTTCCCCCATCTAGGGACCGGGTCAAGGAAGAAGAAGAAGAAGGGGGGCTCTCCCCCCTCTCTCCCGGTGGCGCCGAAACGCCGCCCGGGACATCATCGTGTGACGGCGATCTACACCAACGCCTTCGTCATCTTCACCAACACCTCCATCACCTTCCCCCATCTATATTCAGCGGTCCACTCTCCCGCAACCCGCTATACCCTCCACTTGAACATGGTGCTTTATGCTTCATATTATTATCCAATGATGTGGTTCCATCCTATGATGTCTGAGTAGATTTTTGTTGTCCTATCGGTAATTGATGAATTGCTATGATTGGTTTAATTTGCTTGTGGCTATGTTGTTTTCCTTTGGTTCCCATCATATGAGCGCGCCCGTGGATCACACCATAGTGTTAGTAGTCTGTTTATAGGACTATGTATTGCAGGGCAAGGGTAACAGAAGCTTCAGCCTAGCATAGAAATTGATGCATACAGGATTGAAGGGGGACCAATATATCTTATTGCTATGGTTGGGTTTTACCTTAATGAATGTTATAGTTGCGGATGCTTGCTAATAGTTCCAATCATAAGTGCATAGAATTCCAAGTAAGGGATGACATGATAGCAGTGGCCTCTCCCACATAAAACTTGCTATCGGTCTAGTAACGTAGTCAATTCCTTAGGGACAATTCTGCAACTCCTACCACCACTTTTCCACATTCGTTAAACTAACGTAATTGTTGCTTTATCTAACCAGCCCCTAGTTTTTATTTTCGTGTTATTTATTTTCTTGCAAACCTATCCTATCACTCCTACAAAGTACTTCTAGTTTCATACTTGTTCTAGGTAAAGCGAACGTGAAGTGTGCGTAGAGTTGTATCGGTGGTCGATAGAACTTGAGGGAATATTTGTCCTACCTTTAGCTCCTCGTTGGGTTCGACACTCTTACATATCGAGAAAGGCTACAATTGATCACCTATACTTGTGGGTTATCAGGGTGGCGGCCAGGAGGGGAGGAGGGGGTGGCGCACCCCCTGGTGGGCCTTAGGCCCACCTACGCTAGGGTGCCCCCCTTCCCCCTCTTCGGTGACATGGGCTGGGTGTGGGGGGTGCACCAGCCCACCCAGGGGCTGGTTGCCTCTCACACTTGTCCCATGTAGCCTCCTGGTGCTGGTGGCCTCTCCCGGTGGGCCTCCGGAACCCTTCTAGTGGTCCAGACACTTTGCCGGTGGTGCCCGAAACATTTCTGGCGTCCAAACCCATCCATCCTATATATCAATCTTTACCTCCGGACCATTCCGGAGCTCCTCCTGACATCTAGGATCTCATCCGGGACTCCAAACAACCTTTGGTAACCTCGTATAACAATTACCTATAACCCTAGCATCATTGAACCTTAAGTGTGTAGACCCTACGGGTTCGGGAGGCATGCAGACATGACCGAGACACCTCTCCGGCCAATAACCATCAGCGGGGTCTGGATACCCATGGTGGCTCCCACATGTTCCACGATGATCTCATCGGATGAACCACGATGTCAAGGATCCAATCAATCCCGTATACAATTCCCTTTGTTTGTCGGTATAGAACTTGCCCGAGATTCGATCGTCGGTATACCTATACCTTGTTCAATCTCGTTACTAGTAAGTCTCTTTACTCGTTCCGTAGCACGTCATCCTGTGACTAACTCCATAGTCACATTGAGCTCATGGTGATGTTCTACCAAGTGGGCCCAGAGATACCTCTCCTTCACACGGAGTGACAAATCCCGATCTCGATTCATACCAACCCAACAGACACTTTCAGAGATACCCGTAGTGCACCTTTATACTCACCCACTTACTTTGTGACGTTTGATACACCCAAAGCACTCCTACGGTATCTCGGAGTTGCACAATTTCACGGTCGAAGGAAAAGACACTTGACATTAGAAAAGCTTTCGCATATGAACAACACGATCTAGTGCTATGCTTAGGATTGGGTCTTGTCTATCACATCATTCTCCTAATGATGTGATCCCGTTATCAATGAAATCCAATCTCCATGATCAGGAAACCATGATCTTCTATTGATCAACGAGCTAGCCAACTAGAGGCTTGCTAGGGACACATTGTGATCTATTTATTCACACGTGTATTACTGTTTCTTGTTAATACAATTGTAGCATGAACAATAGACGATTATCATGAACAAGGAAATATGATAATAACCATTTTATTATTGCCTCTAGGGCTTATTTCCAACACTCTCCCACTTGCACTAGAGTCAATAATCTAGTTACATTGTGATGTATCGAACACCCATAGCATTGTGGTGTTGATCATGTTTCGCTCGTGGAAGAGGTTTAGTCAACGGGTCTGCAATATTCAGATCCATGTGTACTTTACAAATATCTATGACTCCTCTCTAGACCTGGTCCTGGATGCAGTTGTAGCGGTGTTGGATGTGCTTGGTCTTTCGATGAAATCTGGGCTCCTTGGCTATGGCAATGGCTCCAGTGTTATCACGGAAGAGTGTCATCGGACCTGACGCGCTTGAAACCACTCCAAGGTCGGTGATGAAATCCTTCATCCAGATCCCTTCATGAGCCGCTTCCGAAGCAGCTATGTACTCCGCTTCACATGTAGATGCAGCCACGACGTCTTCCTTGCTGCTGCACCAGCTCACTGCCTCACCATTCAAAACATACACTTATTCGGTTAGTGACTTAGAGTCATCCGGATCTGTGTTGAAGCTAGCATCGGTGTAACCCTTTACGATGAGCTCTTCATCACCTCCATAAATGAGAAACATCTCCTTAGTCCTTTTCAGGTACTTAAGGATATTCTTGATGTTCTGCAGTGTTCCATACCGGGATCACTTTGGTACCTCCCCACCAAACTTATGGCAAGGTTTATATCAGGTCTGGTACACAACATGGCATACATTAGAGAGCCTACGGCTGAAGCGTAGGGGACAGTACTCATCTTCTCTCTATCTGTTGTCGTGGTCGGTGACTGAGTCTTACTCAATCTCATACCTTGCAAAACTGGCAAGAAACCCTTCTTTGAGTTTTCCATATTGAACTTCTTCTATATCTTGTCAAGGTATGTACTTTGTGAAAGACCTATGAGGCGTCTCGATCTATCTCTATAGATCTTGGTGCCTAATATATATGCAGCTTCTCCAAGG
Organism: Hordeum vulgare subsp. vulgare; assembly: GCF_904849725.1. Taxonomy (NCBI): domain Eukaryota; kingdom Viridiplantae; phylum Streptophyta; class Magnoliopsida; order Poales; family Poaceae; genus Hordeum; species Hordeum vulgare. Next base: position 432,635,514 of record NC_058522.1, on the reverse strand, counting down.
TCCTTCATTGAAAAACTCTAGTTCAAGTAGGCCTTTATGCTCTTCAATAACTCTATATTATTCCCCATCAATAATATGTCATCCACATATAGTATGAGAAAAGCTACAGAGCTCCCACTCACTTTCTTGTACAGACAAGCTTCTCCATAAACCTGTATGAACCCAAACGCTTTAATCACCTCATTAAAGCGAATGTTCCAACTCCGAGATGCTTGCACCAGCCCATAGATGGAGCGATGGAGCTTGCATACCTTGTTAGCACTCTTAGGATCGACAAAACCTTCTGGTTGCATCATATACAACTCTTCCTTAAGATACCCATTAAGGAACGCTGTTTTGACGTCCATTTGCCAAATTTCATAATCATGAAAAGCGGCAATTGCTACATGATTCGGACTGACTTCAGCTTCGCTACGGGAGAGAGAGTCTCATCGTAGTCAACTCCTTGAATTTGTAGAAAACCCTTTGCGACAAGTCAAGCTTTGTAAACGGTCACATTACCGTTTGCGTCAGCCTTCTTCTTGAAGATCCACTTATTTTATATGGCTCGCCGATCATCGAGCAAGTCCACCAAAGTTCATACTTTGTTCTCATACATGGATCCTATCTCAGATTTTATAGCCTCAAGCCATTTGTTGGAAACCGGGCCCACCATTGCTTCTTCATAGTTCGAAGGTTCACCGTTGTCTAACAACATGATTTCCATCACAGGGTTGCCGTACCACTCTGGTGTGCAACGTGCCCTTGTGGACCTTCGCGGTTCAGCAGCAACTTGATCCAAAGCTTCATTATCATCATCATTAACTTCCTCTCCAGTTGGCGTAGGCGTCACAGGAACAATTTCCCGCGCTGCGCTACTCTCTGGTTCGAGAGGGGCGTAATTACCTCATCAAGTTCTACTTTCCTCCCACTTACTTCTTTCGAGATAAACTCTTTCTCTAGAAAGGATCCGTTCTTGGAAACAAAGGTTTTACCTTCGGATCTAAGGTAGAAGGTATACCCAATAGTTTCCTTAGGGTATCCTATGAATACGCATTTCTCCGCTTTGGGTTCGAGCTTTTCTGGTTGAAGTTTCTTCACATAAGCATCGCAGCCCCAAACTTTTAGAAATGACAGCTTAGGTTTCTTGCCAAACCATAGTTCATACGGTGTCGTCTCAGCGGATTTAGACGGTGCCCTATTTAAAGTGAATGCTGCAGTTTCCAATGTGTATCCCCAAAATGATAGCGGTAAGTCGGTAAGAGACATCATAGATCGTACCATATCTAATAAAGTGCGATTACGACGTTCAGACACTCCGTTACATTGCGGTGAGTCAGGCGGCGCCAGTTTTGAAACAATTCCACACTTCCTTAGGTGTGTGCCAAACTCGTGACTCAAATATTTTCCTCCACGATCAGATCGTAGACACTTTATTTTTCTGTCATGTTGATTCTCAACCTCACTCTGAAATTCCTTGAACTTTTCAAACGTTTCAGATTTGTGCTTCATCAAGTAGATATACCCATACCTACTCAAATCATCGGGAGAGTGAGAACATAATGATAGCCACCGCGAGCTTCAACGTTCATTGGACCACACACAACAGTATGTATTATTTCCAATAAGTCGGTTGCTCTCTCCATTATTCCTCAGAATGGACTCTTAGTCATCTTGCCCATGAGGCACGGCTCGCATGTGTCAAATGATTCAAAGTCAAGAGACTCTAACAGTCCATCAGTATGGAGTTTCTTCATGCGCTTAACACCGATATGACCAAGGCGACAGAGCCACAAGTATGTGGGACTATCATTATCAACTTTGCATCTTTTGGTATTCACACTATGAATATGTGTAACATTGCGATCGAGATTCATCAAGAATAAACCATTCACCAGCGGAGCATGACCATAAAACATATCACTCATATAAATAGAACAATCATTATTCTCTGACTTAAATGAGTAGCCGTCTTGCATTAAGCAAGACCCTGATACAATGTTCATGCTCAAAGCTGGAAATAAATAACAATTATTAAGGTTTAAAACTAATCCCGAAGGTAGATGTAGAGGCAGCGTGCCGACGGCGATCACATCGACCTTGGAGCCATTCCCGACATGCATCGTCACCTCGTCCTTGGCCAGTCTCCGCTTATTCCGCAGTTCCTGCTTTGAGTTGCAAATGTGAGCAACAACACCGTGATCAAATACCCAGGAGCTACTATGAGCGCTGGTAAGGTACACATCAATAACATATATATCATATATATATATTTAACGTTGCCGGCCTTCTTGTTCGCTAAGTACTTGGGGCAGTTCCGCTTCCAGTGACCTTTTCCCTTGCAGAAGAAGCACTCAGTCTCAGGCTTGGGTCCATTCTTTTTCTTCTTACCGGCATCTGGCTTACAGGGTGCGGCAACGGCTTTGTCGTCTTTCTTGAAGTTCTTCTTACCCTTGCCCTTCTTCAAACTGGTGGTCTTGTTGACCATCAACACTTGATGCTCTTTCTTGACTTCTACTTCTACAGATTTGAGTATCGAGTACAACTCGGGAATGGTCTTCTCCATCCCTTGCATGTTGTAGTTCAGCACAAAACCCTTGTAGCTTGGTGGGAGAGACTGGAGGATTCTATCAATTACAGAGTCATCCGGAAGTTCGACTCCAAGCTGAGTCAGCGTCCGTGTAGCCCAGACATTATGAGAATATGCTCACTAACAGAACTGTTCTCCTCCATCTTGCAGCTAAAGAACTTGTCGGAGACTTCATATCTCTCGACCTGGGCATGAGCTTGAAAAACTAGCTTCAGCTCCTGGAACATCTCATATGCTCTGTGTTGCTCAAAACGCCTTTGGAGCCATGGTTCTAAACTGTATAACATGCCACACCTAACCAGGGAGTAGTCATCACTCCGCGCTTGCCAGACGTTCTGAAAATCTTGGGCTGCCGCGGGGACACGGGGGTCACCTAGCGGCGCATCAAGGACATCAGCCTTCCTGGATGCAATGAGGATGAGCATCAAGTTGCGCACCCAGTTCGCATAGTTGCTACCATCATATTTCAGCTTGTTTTTCTCTAGGAACGCGTTGAAATTGAGGTTGACAGGTGCGTTGGCCATTGGATCTACAATATTTGGAAAGAAAACTTTTAGACTAAGTTCATGATAATTAAGTTCATTTAATCAAATTAAGTATGAACTCCCACTTAAATCGACATCCCTCTAGTCATCTAAGTGATACATGATCCATGTCGACTAACCCGTGTCCGATCATCACGTGAGACGGACTAGTCGTCATAGTGAGCAACTTCATGCTGATCGTATTCAACCATACGACTCATGTTAGACCTTTCGGTCTCTCGTATTCGAGGTCATGTATGTACATGCTAAGCTCGTCGAGTCAACCTAATTGTTTTGCGTGTGTAAAACTGGCTTACACCCGTTGTATGTGAACGTTAGAATCTATCACACCCGATCATCATGTGGTGCTTCGAGACAATGATCCTTCGCAACGGCGCACACTTAGGGGAATACGTTCTCGAAATTTTATGAGGGATCATCTTATTATGCTATCGTCGTTCTAAGCAATAAGATGAAAAACATGATAAACATCACATGCAATCATATAGTGACATGATATGGCCATTATCATCTTTGCTCCTTCGATCTCCATCTTCGGGCATCGCATGATCATCATCGTCACCGGCGTTACACCATGATCTCCATCATCGTGTCTCCGTGAAGTTTTCACGCCAACTACTACTACTACTACTACTACTACTACTACTATAGCTAACCGTTAGCAATGAAGTAAAAGTAGTAAACACATGGCGTTGCATCTCATGCAATAAATTAAGACAACTCCTATGGCTCCTGCCGGTTGTCATACTCATCGACATGCAAGTCGTGAATACTATTACAAGAACATGATCATCTCATACATCACACATGTAACATCACATCCTTTGACCATATCACATCACATGCCAAACCCTGCACAAACAAGTTAGATGTCCCCTAATTGTTGTTGCAAGTTTTACGTGGCTGATTTGGGTTTCTAGCAAGAATGCCTTCTTACCTACATGACAGCCACAACGATGATATGCCAAAGCTATTTACCCTTCATAAGGACCCTTTTCATCAAATCCGATCCGACTAGAGTGGGAGAGACCTTATGCACCTAGTGTATGTTGGTCGGTGGAACCTGTCTCACGTAAGCATACGTGTAAGGTCGTTACGGGCCACTTCATCCCACAATACCGCCGGAAAAGAACAAGACTAGTAGCAGCAAGTAATTTACAAAATCATCGCCCACAACCTTTTTGTGTTCTACTCGTGCATAGAATCTACGCATAGAAAACCTGGCTCTGATGCCACTGTTGGGTAACATAGCGAAAATTCAAAAATTTCCTACGCCATATTCAGATCTTCATATGGTGAGACCAGCGACGAGAGAGGGGTGAGTGCATCTTCATACCTTTGAAGATTGCTAAGCGGAAGTGTTGCTAGAACACGGTTGATGGAGTCGTACTCGCGGTGATTCAGATCGCGGTGTGATTCCGATCTAGTGTCGAACCACGACACCTCCGCATTCAACACACGTACAGCCCAGAGACGTCTCCTGCACCTTGATCCAGCAAGGAGGAGGGAGAGGTTGGGGAGGAGCTCTGGCAGCACGACGGCATGGTGGCGATGGAGCGACGAGGTCTCCCGGCAGGGCTTCGCCAAGCAGCGTGGGAGAGGAGGAAGAAGAGGAGCAGGGCTGCGCCGAGAGAGAGATGAAATTGCGTATATCCAATGGCCAAAACCCCGCTATATATAGGGGGAAGGAAGGGAGGCGCCCCCCTTAGGGTTCCCACCCCTAAGGGGTGCGGCAGACCTATATGGGGGGAGGGGTGGCGGCCAGAAGGGGAGGAGGGGGTGGCGCACCCCCTGGTGGGCCTTAGGCCCACCTGCGCTAGGGTTCCCCCCTCCCCCTCTTAGGCGCCATGGGCTCGGTGTGGGGGCGCACCAACGCACCCAAGGTCTGGTTCCCTCTCACACTTGGCCCATGTAGCCTCCTTGGGCTGGTGGCCTCTCTCGGTGGGCCTCCGGAACCCTTCCGGTGGTCCCGACACTTTGCCGGTGGTGCCCGAAACATTTCCGGTGTCCAAACCCATCTATCCTATATATCAATCTTTACCTCTCGACAATTCTGGAGCTCCTCGTGACATTCGGGATCTCATCCGGGACTCCGAACAACCTTCGGTAACCTCGTATAACAATTCCCAATAACCCTAACGCCATCGAACCTTAAGTGTGTAGACCCTACGGATTCGGGACGCATGCAGACATGATCGAGACACCTCTCCGGCCAATAACCATCAGCGGGGTCTGGATACACATGGTGGCTCCCACATGTTCAATGATGATCTCATCAGATGAACCACGATGTCAAGGATTCAATCAATCCCATATACAATTCCCTTTGTCTGTCGGTATAGAACTTGCCCGAGATTCGATCGTCGGTATACCTATACCTTATTCAATCTCGTACCACGTAAGTCTCTTTACTCGTTCCGTAGCACGTCATCGTGTGACTAACTCCTTAGTCACATTGAGCTCACGATGATGTTCTACCGAGTGGGCCTAGAGATACCTCTCCGTCACACGGAGTGACAAATCCCGATCTCGATTCGTACCAACCCAACACACACTTTCGGAGATACCTATAGTGCACCTTTATAGTCACCCAGTTACGTTGTGAAGTTTGATACACCAAAAGCACTCCTACGGTATCCGAGAGTTGCACAATCTCATGGTCGAAGGAAAAGACACTTGACATTAGAAAAGCTTTAGCATACGAACAACAGGATCTAGTGCTATGCTTAGGATTGGGTCTTGTCCATCACATCATTCTCCTAATGATGGATCCCGTTATCAATGACATCCAATGTCCATGATCAGGAAACCATGATCATCTATTGATCAATGAGCTATCCAACTAGAGGCTTGCTAGGGACACATTGTGATCTATTTATTCACACATGTATTACTGTTTCCTGTTAATACAATTATAGCATGAACAATAGACGATTATCGTGAACAAGGAAATATGATAATAACCATTTTATTATTGCCTCTAGGGCATATTTCCAACATACTCAACTTCACACCTTGCAATAGAGGCAAGAACCCTTTCTTGCACTGATCCATTTTGAACTTCTTCAAAACTTTGTCAAGGTATCTACTGTGTGAAAGTCCTATTAAGCGTCTCGCTCTATCTCTATTGATCTTGATGCCTAATATGAAAGCAGCATCTCCTAGGTCCTTCATTGAAAAACTCTTATTCGAATATTCTTTTACATTGTCCAAAACTTCTATATTGTTTTCAATCAGCAATATGTCATCCACATATAATATTAGAAATTCTATAGAGCTCCCACTCATTTTCTTGTAAATACAAGCTTCTCCATAAACTGGTATAAATCCAAACGCTTTGATCACCTCATCAAAGCATTGATTCCAACTCCAAGATGCTTCCACCAGCCCATAAATGGATCTCTCGAGCTTGCAAACCTTGTCAGCATTCTCTGGATCGACAAAACCTTTCGGTTGCATCATATACAACTCTTCCTTAAGGAAACCGTTAAGGAACGTTGTTTTGACATCCATCTTCCGAATTTCATAATCGAAAAATGCAGCTATTGCTAACATGATTCTGATGGACTTAAGCATCGCTACGGGTGAGAATGTCTCATCATAGTCAACTCCTTGAACTTGTGAAAAACCCTTTGCCACAAGTTGAGCTTTATAGATGGTGACATTACCGTCCGCGTCCGTCTTCTTCTTAAAGATCCATTTATTCTAAATGGACTTTCGCCCTTCAGGTAATACTTCCAAAGTCCATACTTCATTTTCATACATGGATCCTATCTCAGATTTCATGGCCTCTAACAATTTGTTGGAATTCGGGCCCACCATCGCTTCTCCTTAGCTCGTAGGGTCATTGTTGTCCAACAACATGACTGTCAAGACAGGATTACTGTACCACTAAGGTGTAGTGCGTGACCTTGTCGAACTACGAGGTTCGATAGCAACTTGATCCAAAGTTCCGTGATCATCATCATTAGCTTCCTCTTCAATTGATGTACGCTCCACAAAAACATCTTTCTGCGTTGCGCTACTCTCTAGTTGAAGTAAAGGTTCAACAACCTCATCAAGTTCTATCTTCCTCCCACTCAGTTCTTTCGAGAGAAACTCTTTCTCAAGAAATGTTCCATTATTAGCGACACACACTTTGCCTTCAGATCTGACATAGAAGGTATATCCAACAGTCTCTTTTGAGTATCCTATGAAGACGCATTTCTTCGCTATGGGTTCCAGCTTTTCTGGCTGAAGCTTTTTGACATAAGCATCGCATCCCCAAACTTTAAGAAATGACAATTTTGGTTTCTTGCCAAACCACAGTTCATACAGCGTCGTCTCAACGGATTTTGATGGTGCCCTATTTAAAGTGAATGTAGTTGTCTCTAACGCATAACCCAAAAATGATAACGGCAAATCAGCAAGAGACATCATAGAACGCACCATATCCAATAAAGTATGATTACGACGTTCGGACACACTATTACGCTATGGTGTTCCAGGCGGTGTCAACTGTGAAACAATTCCACATTGTCTTAGGTGAGTGCCAAACTCATAACTCAGATATTCTCCTCCTCGATTAGATCATAGGAATTTAATCTTCTTGTTGTGATGATTCTCGTCTTCACTCTGAAATTGCTTGAACTTTTCAAACGTCCAGACTTGTGTTTCATTAAGTAAATATACCCATATCTAGTTAAGTCATCAGTGAAGGTGAGAAAATAACGATATCCACCGCACACCTCAATGCTCATCAGACCGCACACATCAGTATGTACGATTTCCAATAAGTCACTTGCCCGCTCCATTATTCCAGAAAACGGGGTCTTAGTCATCTTACCCATGAGGCATGGTTCACATGTGTCAAGTGATTCAAAACCAAGTAACTCCAGAAGTCCATTGGCATGAAGCTTCTTCTTGCGTTTTACACCAATATGACCTAAGCGGAAGTGCCACAAGAAAGTGGTACTATCATTATTAACTTTACATCTTTTGGCATCAATGTTATGAACATGTGTGCTATCACTATCGAGATTCAATAAGAATAAACCCCTCACATTGGGTGCATGACCATAAAAGATATTAATCATATAAATAGAACAACCATTATTCTCTGATTTAAATGAGTAACCATCTCGCAATAAACAAGATCCAGATATAATGTTCATGCTCAACGCAGGCACTAAATAACAATTATTCAGGTTCATCACTAATCCGGATGGTAATCGAAGAGCGAACATGCTGACGGCGATCGCATCAACCTTGGAACCATCTCCCACGCGCATCATCACTTCGTCCTTCGCCAACATCCATCTATTCAGTAGTTCCTGCTTTGAGTTGCAAATGTGAGCAACCGAACTAGTATCAAATACCCAAGAACTACAATGAGAGTTGTTAAGGTACACACCAATAACATGTATATCATATATACCTTGTTTGGAATTGGCCTCCTTCTTGTCGGCCAGATACTTGGGGTAGTTGTGCTTCCAGTGAAAAGTCCCCTTGCAATGAAAGCACTCAGTTCCCGGCTTGGGTCCAGCCTTGGGTTTCTTCACGAGAGGGGCAACTGCTTTGCCACTCTTCTTGGAGTTACCCTTCTTACCATTGCCATTTTTCTTGAAACCAGTGGTTTTATTGACCATGAACACTTGATGCTCCTTCTGAATTTCTCGCTCAACGACTTTCAGCATCGCAAAAATCTCGGCGACTGATTTGTTCATCCCTTGCATGTTATAGTTTATCACAAAGCTTATGTATTTAGGTGGCAGTGATTGAAGAACTCTGTCAGTGATTGCCTCTAGCGGGAGAACAATTCCCAACTCAGCCGGTCGGTTGGAATACCCAGACATTTTGAGTATGTGCTCATTGACAGACCCGTTCTCCTCCATCTTGCAAGCATAGAACTTATCAGACGTCTCATACCTCACGATCCGGGCATTCTTTTCAAAGGTAAACTTCAACTCCTGGATCATCTCATATGCTCCATGATGTCCAAAACCTCTCTGAAGTCCCAGTTCTAAGCCATACAAGATCGCACATTGAACTATTGAGTAGTCATCAGAACGCGCCTGCCAGATGTTCATAACGTCTTCAGTCGCCGGGAGGATAGGTGCATCACCAAGCGGTGCATCAAGGACATAAGCCTTTTGGGAGACCGTGAGGACAATCCTCAGATTACGGGCCCAGTCAACAAAGTTACTTCCATCATATTTCAACTTGGCTTTCTCTAGGAACGCATTAAAGTTCACGGGTGCTACTCCGCGAGCCATTGATCTACGACATAAATTTGCAAAGATTACTTAGACTATTGTTCAAGATAATGAGTTTAGTTAATCATATTACTAAGAACTCCCGCTCAAATTAACATCCCTCTAGTCACACGAGTGGTACATGATCTAAATCCGCCAACCCAAGTCCGATCATCACGTGAGATGAGGTGGTTTCAATGGTGAACATCTTCATGTTGATCATATCTACTACATGGCTCATGTTCGACCTTTCGGTCTATTGTGGTTTGAGTCCATGTCTGTACATGCTAGGCTCGTCAAGTTTAACCCAAGTGTTCCGCATGTGTAAAACTATCTTGCACCCGTTGTATGTGAACGTAGAGTCTATCACACCCGATCATCACGTGGTGCTTCGAAGCGATGAACTTCTGCAACGGTGCACACTTGGGGAGAACACAATTTTATCTTGAAATTTTAGCGAGGGATCACCTTATAATGCTACGGTCATCCTAAGCAAAACAAGGTGCATAAAAGGATTAACATCACATGCAAATCATAAGTGACATGATATGGTCATGATCTTGTGCTTTTGATCTCCATCTCCAAAGCACTGACATGATCTCCATTGTCACCGACACAACATGATGATCTCCATCATCGTGTTGCCATCAAGTTTGTCGCGCCAACCATGCTTCTACTACTATTGCTACCGCTTAGTGATAAAGTAAAGCATTACATAGCGTTTAATGATTGACACGCAGGTCATGCAATAATTAAAGACAACCATATGGTTCCTGCCGGTTGCCGTAGCATCAACATGCAAGTCTATATTAACTATTACAACATGATCATCTCATACATCAAATATATATCATCATGTCTTTGGCCATATCATATCACAACATACCCTGCAACAACAAGTTAGACGTCCTCTAATTTGCCGTTGCATGTTTTACATGGCTGCTATGGGTATCTAGTAAGAACGCTTCTTACCTATGCAAAACCACGACGATGATATGAAAGTTGCTATTTAACTTCTACAAGGACCGCCTTTGTCGAATATGATTCAACTAAGGTGGGAGAGATAGACACCCGCCAGCCATCTTATGCAACAAAGTTACATGTCAATCGATGGAACCGTTCTCTCATGCGTGGACGAGTAAAGTTAGTCCGGGCCTCTTCATCCCACAATACCGCTGAATCAAAAAAAGACTAAGGCGGGAAGAAATCTGAATATCAACGCCCACAAACTCCTTTGTGTTCTACTCGTGATGTCATCTATGCATAGACTTAGCTCATGATGCCACTATTGGGGAATGTTCCATGGGAAACAAAAAAATCCTACACTCACCAATATCAATCTAGGAGATGCACATATACTAGGGGAGAGATTGAATCTACATACCCTTGTAGATCACTAAGCGGAAGCATTCAAGAACGCGGTTGATGTACTGGTACATCTTCGTGATTTGGTCAAGATCCCTCCCACAAACTCCCAATCAAGCACCAAACGGATGGCACCTCCGCGCTGAACACATGTACATCTTGATGACACCTTCACCTCCTTGATCCAGCGAGCGATGGTGAATTAGCAGCCTGAGTCCTCCGACAGCACGACGGCATGGTGAAGTGATGGTGGTGACAGCTTAGCACGGCTTCGTCGTGCGATGTTTAACGGAGAAGAACTACCATGGAGAGGAGGAGTAGCGCCATGGCAAGTTGTGGTGCGGCTGCCCTCTCTCTCCCTCTCTATATATAGGGGGAAGGGAGGAGGGTAGGGCGCCCTAGGGTTTCTGCTAGGGGCCGGCAGCCAAGGTGGGGCGGCGTCTAGAGTTAGGGTGCCCCTCCCACTTAGGTGCCTTGCCACCCAAGTTGGGTGGCTGGCTGTAACAGCCCGACACCGACGCTCCAGAAGATTCCCCTTTTTATTCTGTTACCTCCATGTGATTATTTGTTTGACGCACTCATCATCGCATCATTTGCATCATCCGCATTGCATCGGCTCTCCGTTGCCGCTAGTTTTCAAAACTGGCATCCGTTATTAGTTACCGGTTCTCTCTGTTTTCCCATTGACCATTTTGAGACCAACCACACACGCATGCGCCCGTGACATCATTAAATATTGTTTTTAAAGGGGTGTATGAAACCTTCTCGGATTGGGTTGAAACTTGGCATGCGGTCTAAATATAGTGCAGGTAGGTCGCCTATCAATTTTCGTCGCTGTCGGAGTTCATTTGTTACCCGAACCGTTAAACCTATAGCGGCACTATAGTCGGTCATTCCGTCAAACTTTTTCGTTGTTTTAAACTCTATCGCCGGTTTGCCCGTTTTCTCTCTCATCTCCGCCTAGCCTCTCTACATAATGCACCGACCTGCACGCAATATAGCCCGAAAACCTCCCGGAATCTGAACCCAACGGTCTTGACCGTTGGATCTGGATCGACCCTGTTTTACCGCAAACTATCATCGGTTTGTCCACTGGACTCCCTAACCTAGTTATTTCTAATTGTCCGATTTAATCACAGGGCCCAAATGCCCCTAAAGCTAATCCAATTGCTATGTAGTCTATCCCTAGCCCATTTCAGACAAAACCTAGCCCTAGCCACCCTAAGCCCGCAGCGTCGCCGCCCCACCTCGTTTTCCCCGTTGGGCCAACCACAGCCAGCCTCCACTCGATCCCCTCCTCGGTCCGAGACCCCAGCACCCATAGAAGATCGAGGGAGGCCTCGATCCCGTTGCCCCCGCCCCGCGCAGCCTGCGTGTGAGCTCCTCCCGAGCTGCTCCTCCCGTGCACTGTGGAGTCGCACCCACCTGATGCCCTGCGCCCGAAGCCCCAGCGCGCCTGCGCCTCCTTTTCTTGCAAGTCTGCGCCGCCACCCACAGCTCGTGCTCGATCTCGTCGTCGCGAGCAGCAGCAATCAGCTCCGCTGCCAACCTGCTTCCCCTCCTTGCCTCCAGCCCGCCGCAGCTGCAACCGTTGTCGGCCACCCCGCAATCCGTCGTTGTTGGGACCTTCTCCGGTCGCCACAGCTCTAGATCTGTCGGATCCCGGCGACCTCGCCCCGTCCCCGGCCCAGCAGCTCGCTTGCCCCGCGCCTGCCATGCTCCGCCGGCGACCACCTTGTCTCGGGTCGCCGCGTTGCTGCCTAACCCCGCTGCTCCAGCATCGCCTCTTGCTGCAGCCTCCTGTTCGAGAGGAGGTGGACCCGAGCACCTCGCCATGCGTGTTGGTCGCGCCTCCTGGAGCCACCGCCAGGTGGGCTCCAGCAGCCAAATCCTTCTCGCATGCCTCCTTCCTGCTGCATCGTCGTGCTTGCTCCACTTGCTGCCGTTGTGCATGCTCTGCTCAGGAGCGTATCCAGCATCATTGACCAAGAGGTGCCCCTTCCTCACTTGGCCTCTTCGTTGGTCGTGATGTCCCCGGACGCATCTAACCATGGGGAACCAAGACCATCAAATCCAAGACCACCTCGAGTTCGACTACATGCAGAACCCCCAAGACAGACGCCTTGGATGACTACTTCTGGTGTACTACTACGGGTGCGGGTAGAACTACTACCACTACGACGTGAAAGGACATCGGATCCGTCAAGTTCTTTGTCGACCCGTGTACAACTACTTCAACTACCGTCGCGGGAACGTCTACTTCCAATATGTCCACGACAACCATGTCATCTACACCATGACGACTCGATCCGCTCCGAGAGGCATGCTTCAAAGGTATAACCACCGAGACGATCACATATGGACCGAATGTGTTGTTTTATGAGTTGCGTTGTTGTCCGTTTTGTATAGGCCATGTTAGTTGCAGGTACCCCATATTCATGCCTCTGACACATGGGAACCCGGTATCCGGGATCACCCCATTATTATTTAGCATTACATGGTCACGATTCGTTGGCACCAGTATCCCGTCGATTTACCAGAACCAGAACGGTGTTGTGGTTGTCAATTGCACGCATGTTGCAATCTTGGCATAAAATATTGTGTGGCACGTATCTTTTAACCGTAGCTCCGTTCAATGTTCTTCTGTGTGAACCGGCTAGTATGACGTGTAGAATCACATGCTTCACCTCTTGCCATGTTTAAACAACATTTAATATTGTCGTGTACTTAAACGGGAGTGAACTAAATAATTCGTATATGGAGTTTCGTCAATATGCAACTCGTTGCATATTGAGCTTCACTTAATGTGTAGTGTTTGACTGTTGTGGATTGCCATGTCATGCCTTGCATAATTGAAATGGACATGCATCATATTAGGATGTGCATCATATCATGCATGTGTTGTGGTGTATATTGTGTGTTGATAGTTGTTTCGGTTGCCTTGCATAATTGAAATGGACATGCATCATATTAGGATGTGCATCATATCATGCATGTGTTGTGGTGTATATTGTGTGTTGATAGTTGTTTCGGTTTCCTCCATCTCGACAGAGTTCCGCAAGCGTATCGGAATGTGAGGATCCGTTCGACTACGTAGGTTCGTCTGCTTCACAGAGTCGTTCTTCTTCCAAGCGGGATCACAAGAAGATGATCATTTCCCTAGATACCATTACTATCAATGCCACGCTAGTTGTCTTGTTTCTTTCGTTATGTCTCGCTGTCTACCACCTGTTAAATGTCAGCCTCTCAACATTGCCATGAAAACCTTCAACCTTTTCTACAACCTAGCAAACCACTGATTGGCTATGTTACCACTTGCTTAACCATTTGATAGCGTTGCTAGTTGCGGGTGAAGTTGCTTCCATGTGATAACATGGGTTCCTTGTTATATCACCATATTAATGATACTAGTCATGAACCCGTGCACCTGCACGAGCTAGCATTACATATAAGCTTAGTAAAATTTAATGGAAAACATTGTTTCTACTTGCATTTTTTGGGAACATGCAATATGTATAAAAATCAATATTACTCAAAATTATGAAAAATATAGCAAATATAAATAATATCACTTCTATCCTTCAAAACAATGTTATCAAATGCATGTAGAAAATTTCGAAGCATTATCATGCTCATTTATGCTCAGTCTATAGTGGATATATTGTGTGATGTGGCTATTTTATAATCAAATGTGAAAAAATAACAACCAAAATACAAAAAGAGTGTGCCAAAAAACACCAAGATAGACAAAATTTTATTGGATAAACGGGAGCATGACAATCAACAATTCCGAATGCAGGATTGTTGACTCCGTGTGGAATCAAATATGTATAAAGAACTATAATTGTAGAAATTTGATAAAAATCATGAACTTCTAGATTTATATGATATATTTAATTATCGAAGTGACATAAACTTGATTGATTTGAAATAGAAATAGGTTTGAGCAGAGATGTTAAACCTATACTACTTGTATTTAATAAAAATCACAATGGAAATGCGTGGTCATGGAGATCTAGCAACAACAACCAATAATGTTATGTGCCAAAAGTTTGCACATTGAGTAATGTGCAAATAGTTCTATAGTTTTTCCAAATAGAAATATGATTAAGAAATAGAAATGTAGGTGTGGATTCTACCATTGAAGTTTTCTAGAAATACAAATCATACAGAGGAGGACTACTACATTTACGCAAAATCAAAATTTCCAACGCTAGCCTTGGCTTCAACGCTCATAATTACAGACAACAAAGGAAGTTGGTCAAATTCAGTTAATAATAGATACTATATCTGCAAAGTGTATTATATAATTGTATTGTCTGGA
This sequence comes from Hordeum vulgare subsp. vulgare, assembly GCF_904849725.1. Taxonomy (NCBI): domain Eukaryota; kingdom Viridiplantae; phylum Streptophyta; class Magnoliopsida; order Poales; family Poaceae; genus Hordeum; species Hordeum vulgare. The sequence continues at coordinate 432,620,478 of NC_058522.1, read as the reverse complement.
TCAACTAACTATAAGAAATGCATAATTCTTGAAGCAGAATAGATCGACCTCATATTCAAAGATTTACATGTAGTACTCTTTTCCGTTTACCCAAGTAGAGATGCCATGAAAACCTCAACAATTCCTCCCTGAAAACAAAAATCAAGAATTAGAATGCTCTCAAGTTGTTCAGTGATAAAAAAAAGATTAAGCACCAGATTATCGGGGTGTTGCTTCTGTTGAAAATTATAGTATACGAAACGAAACACATGAACTTGTGACATAGTTTGTTGAATTTAATTTCTATTTGTACAACCGGTCTTGCATAGAACTAATATACAATAAAAAACAATATAGATAAGGTACAAAGTCAAGAAACACTTTATTGAGTTTACATTATGTACGATATAAAAATGTGTTTGCTTTGTCCTCTATGTAGGACGGAGAAATCAAGCACCACAAAAGAAACGAAATTACATTCTAATATGTAATGATGGAACGCTACTTAAAAAGCATCTGGAAAACAAAATCTTGACACTACAAATAGATTATAACAGAACCACATCATTAATGTAAGTGTTTCTAATTCTTTTGTATCATATTGTAGGTATATATCCCATACACGCGGTTAGCAAATTAGACATGACAATGAAGGCGACATAAACTGTTATACCTAACAAATATTGGCCCAGTTTATCCTGCACGTTATTAGATAGAATATGTTCTTTGTATACCTGTACAATGACCCTCTATAATCAACTATATATACCTGATCGATCAGTACCAAGTTTGTGCAAGCTACCTCATGAGTGCTCCAGAATCAATCCATCTCCATGTATGCGTGCTTCCTTGTACGTGTGTATATCCAAGGAGTATAGATCAAGCATTGTTCGTGTACCTGTGCGTGGTGCGTCTAGCATGCATGATAGTAGTCGGTAGGCAACGTACATACGTGCCAGCAAGCGGAAATGGTCGTGCAATGTGTGAACGGGGACAGAGCCAACATAATGCAATAGAACCTAAGAAATAAAGACCCTACCCTGAATTTGCTTGGTTACTTGTAGTGCACCTATAAAATGCCACAAGTCGAGGCCGGCGTCTCATCCTACCTGGCGTCCTTGGCCAATACAGGCGCACAACTCAACATCTATTCATCTCGCACATTGGCACCGGTGTGTTTTGCTGCCAGATAAAAGTATCGACCAAACTAACTGAGAAAATCAATTAGCCCCGGCTGTACTATGTGCATGTGTTTCCAACTTGTTGTACTGCTAGCTAGCCTCAATGGGAATCGATCCAGTGGCCTCCGCCTTACAGCCCCTGCACCCACGTCAAGCAGCCGCGCTACGTCATGATGGGAGAGGTCAACATGGAGTCCCACGTGAGAGGCCGTATAGTCGAGGATGCCCGTCAGCCGCAAGGCCGTCCGGTATAACGCTTCAAATTTAAGGATGCCATATGGAGAGAACTAAGCTAGGGTTTCTTGAGGGCTCGCACGTAGAAGAGTTTTTTATAGTAAAAGTTGTTCAAGTAAGACACAACGCGAGGACTCTTGTGTTGTATTTGATCAACCGGCTGTAAATGACTAAGATCGGATGGATGATGTTGAATTAGTAAATGGTGCTTGACGTGAAGAAGAGAGAGGTTGGAGAGAGATCGACAATGTTTTTTTAATAAAGAGATCTTTGGCTCTGAATTTTATGCTTAGATCTACACCGTAATAACTCGGTCCCACACGAGATTAACGGCTCATAAAATCTAATTAACATGGGAATTTCTAGGGAGTCTAGAATTATTATAGGTATTGATGATTGATTTAAATTAACGCACCTATATACTTGGTAAAAGGTGGAAGGCTCGGCCTTTGTAGCCTAGTGTTATGTTCCACCTTTGTCGCCTTAGTTTCGGCTACCAGTGTTATATTCCATAGTTGAGCGCTCCTAACACGATCGGGGTTGTTATGGGGACCCCCTTGATGATTTGTCTTAGTTAAATCTTGTCTGGCAAGTCCCAACTTTGGTACTACATTTGCCTAATATCTAATAAAAAGCATAGGGACCCGCCGGCACTCGCGGATAATTAATCAACCCCCGGTCCAGTGCTCCTCATGAGTGTTGGTACAAAAAGGGAACACTGCAGGGCCACCACGAGGCAACTTGAGGTTTGGTTTCACTCGCAGGCTTTCCCATCCGGTCGTGTCCTGAGAACGAGATACGCGGCTCCTATCAGGATCGTCGACACGTCGGGCGGCATTGCTGGACTTGTTTTACCTTTTACGAAATATCTTGTGCATCGGGATTCCGGTGATGCTTTGGGCTATCTCAGAGTTGAGGTTTTCCATTAAGGAATCCGAGGAGATCACGAGTTTTGCGATCGAGGCTTTCTATGCGACTTGTGGTAATTTGTGATGGGCTAGTTGGAGCACCCCTGCAGGGTTAAATCTTTCGGAAAGTCGTGCCCGCGGTTATGTGGAGAACTTGGAAACTTTGTATAACATCCGGTTCTAGATGACCTGAAGTAAACTTAATTAAAACTTGCCAACTGTGTGCGTAACCGTGACTGTCTCTTTCGTGAGCTCCTTCTCTGACTGAGGACATGGTGGGGTTATGTGTGACGTAAGTAGGTGTTCAGGATCATTCATTTGGTCATTATTAGTTCACGTTCGATTATGCGTAGATCATCCCCCTCTTGTATTCTCGTACTCATAAGTTAGCCAACTCAAATAAATGCTTAGTCGCTTGTTGCAGCCTCACCACTTAACCATACCTTAGCCATTAAGCTTTGCTAGTCTTAATACCTTTGAAAATGAGATGTTAAGTCCATGTGGCTCACAGATTACTACAACACGAGTTGCGGGTATAGGTAAAGTGATATTATGACGTGAGCGCGATGATTGTGCTATTTGGAGTTTTCTTCTTCTTGTTCATCATCGATCTTGAATGGTTCCGCGCCGGCAGCCTGGGATAGCAAGGATGGACGTCGTTCTTTTATCGTTTATTTTCGTCCGTAGTCGGACCCTGCTCTTCTTCATGATGACTGTATATTGTTGTATTGATGTGAACTTGATGTAGCTCATGGCGAGTGTAAGCCAATTCCATATACTCATCTTTTTAGTACATGTACTTGTAACCATATCCATTCTTGCGAAACGACAAGATGCGCTTCTATCCCTGTTGTCGTGGTTTTGTCACGGCATATGTTCTCGTGAAAGGACTTAGTGGTGAAGCCATCGCAATTATGTGGCGACTCAAAGGGGTTGTTCGGGAAACGGGAGACGAGTTTACCCAGGTTCGGCCCCTCAGATTGAGGTAAAAGCCTACGTCCTGCTATGTGTATATTGTTGTGGAAATCTATTACAAGAGTGCGGATTCGCCTGACCTAGCTCCCGATTGATGTTAACTTAGCCATATAAACACTAGAGACTTGCCTTTATATACAAGTCGAGGCTCTAGGTTTACAAGAGTCCGGGTCATATTACGATTCATGAGCTGGTACGTTTCTAACTTTCCTTGTTCCCTATGCAAGGAAACTCTAGGCGACTCTTTTCCCATATGGGTCGTAAGTCACCTTCTTCATGTCTTGGGTTGCAGCCGGCTCTCACGATATATACCTTGTGTCTTCCGCTTCATAAGTCATGGCCCATCTTGAGCATGGAATATTGAGCCGCCATTATCCTGACCTGCCCCCCTAGGGCAGGTCTCACGACGGGATAATATCCCAATATTAGGCCCCAGATTGACTTAAACTTTATTCATGTCAATAAACATTCCTTATACGTTTGGCGGCTCAGTCAAAACCTTCACCAGCTCCCAACAGAGGACTTGTCGGCTTATAAGCTTCTCTTGATTTTCTCCTACAAAGATTAATGACGCGAGCAATTCTGAAATTTCAGGAATCTTCATGACGTCATCCCAACAGATCCTTTTGTCTATCTGTCCGGACCGATAATCGAGGCGCCATCAATCCCAAAATTTACGGCGTCCCCTAAATTCCTGCGCCTTCCGTTTCCAATTCCCCCTCGGTCTTTAAATACCGACGGGGAAATCTCATTTTACTTTTACCCTAGCTTCTCTTCTTCTTCTACCTCGAGTATTCAATCCACGATGCGCCGCCGCTACGCCTTCCTCCGGCGAACATTCCGACGCAAGGGTTTCGCCACCGCACGTCTTCTGCACCGAGCCACAACCTTCTTCTACCTCCGTCGACGCCATCAGGTACGTCTTCATCTCCTGTAGTAGATCTATTTAGATCGCTCTCCATGGCTCACCGGAGTTCTTAGGGTTCATCGTGCCACCATTAATAGCATGAGTCCATCTGATTCCTTTAGCAAGATACTCCCCATTGACAAGTTGCGGAACGGACATGAAATCAATCTCACACGAACTTCATAGATACTTTTGCAAGAACCTTGTGGTCATTAGTTGTTTCCACCACCATTCTTCAATGTTATGTGAGCCATTAATTTTTATTTTTCGTACTGTTGGTAGACCCATCTTTCTCTGTGCTTTGAAAGAAAACTGTTTATCCAACACTTAGTAGAATCCAACATCATAGTTTCCTCGTGATCCAATGTTACCTTCTCATAAGCCGGTTTAAATATTTTATAACTCGCCACCTTCGTGAGCCACCTTGTATTCAGGTGACTCAAGTGTAATGAATTTCTTTATTGCCTATTTATTAAACTCCTCACTTCTCCCAGCAATTTATTTTGTTAGAATAACCCGCCAATCATGCTTATGCAGCTTGCGTTTTTCCAATTCTGAAAGTCATGTTGAAACCATCAAAGTGTGACTGGGTACCTTCTGACATTGATGAAGCCGCCTTGCAAAGATTCGTGTTAGTGGGGAACTTGTATCCTAAGAAAATATTTGATGGAGAGCCACCACTGCTGGAGAAGTGCGAGCTCAACCTGCCGAAGGGGAAGTAGTAGTTTTCGCAGATCATTTAGAACGAGGCTTCTCTCCTCCCGGTTCAAAATTCTTTCGGGATGCCCTCAACTTTTTCAACCTTCACCCCAAGATCTAAGTCCCAACTCCATCAGCAACTTATGTTAGTTTCAGGTCTTTTGTGAAGCATATCTAGGAATAGAATCCATTGTTCCCTTATTTAGGGAATTCTTCTATTTAAACCGCCAAATAGAATGGGCTGACGGTCGCAGCTTAGAACTCGGTGGGATCAAAATCCAGAGGTGACGTGAAATTGGCTTTCCTGCTCCAGCCTTACCCAGCCACCCAAAGGTTGGGGAAAAACCTGGTTCTATTGCAAGAATACTGCACCAGCTCGAGAAAACCCTTTGTCGGGTTACAAAGAAGAGCGTCTTCCAATGGACTCCCAACTCCTCGAGGCTCTGACCTAGGAAGAACGAGCCGCCCACAAATTTGGTTGGCCACAGCTAAAAGCTTTGAATGCTAATGGTTTGACCGGGATTGATTTAATTCGATGCTGGGTAAAATGGTGCATTATGCCCCTAAGTCGCCGAGATGTACTGATGTGTCATTATGACGGCGATTTAAACAATGCTCAACGTTTTACCAACGTAATGCTTGACTCCAAAGAAGTCAACAGTCTTGTGAATAAATTATGTGGTGAACCCAAAGAAGCTTGTTCCAAAATTGGTTTGAAACCATTCTACATTGCGAATCCGACTCTTGAGGTAAATAAATTCATCCCTTACTCGTATTATTTGGTATTTCCCTTTGATATCTTGTAGGACTGACTTCCCTTGTTGTACACAAACACACCCTTATGGAAACGTAGGATAGTAAAGCCGCCCGTTAAAAGGGTCAAGACTCTCGCCAAGAAGAAGAAAGCCAAGACAGGTGTGGGCGAGTCATCTGTCATGGGCGAGTCAAAAAATATTGAAGAATTGTCTGAGGTAAATGTCCGGACTATCCCGTTGTTGTATCATACGCTTGTTCTAATCATTTATCTTGTTTCTCGAGGGGGTGACGTTGAAAGTGACGCTGAAGATGCTGAGTTAATTTCAATATCTTCTGATTCAAATATTTCCTTGGAAAGACCTCAAAGGAGGGTTTGTAGGAAAGTCCCTATGAATCACCCAGATGCTCATTTCTATCCTAACTTCCTTTTGAAGAAGGCTCTGCATACTCCAAAACGCGACACCTGTAGCTCTTCAAGTGATCTTATGGCGGGTGTGCCTGAAAAAACATCCGGCCGCAAGCGTCGCACTGAGGTACCTTCTCTTTCCTTATCAAGTATATTGTCAACTTGCTCAAACTCACCAAATTTTTCTACTGTAATAGGTGTCTCATCCTTCATCTGGCGACTCAACATCCTCAAAATTGCCACCCATTATTCGTCTTGCGGGGTATGTTACTATTCGCTTCACGAACCCTTGTTTCAATACTTCATATGTCATTCACATGTCATTATATATGTCTTAACCTTTCAGTTTTTAGAGCTCAAGCAAAGAAACGGAAAACCGGGGGGTCAGCTCCAAATATTGAAAAGCCTGAAATCGAAGAAACAGATGCCTCCATCCACGATATTCCATATGAACCAACTGGAACTTATACTGATCCTCCAAAAAGCACTCCCATGGATAATATCCCTGATGTTCAAGCCAATCCGCCAAAAACTAATGATATGACCATGGATCCAAGCCAGAAAGAAAATCTGAACCCGCCAAGTCCCCTGAAGTCATCCAAAGACGCCATGCCTGAAGAAGATGTTGTTGTCATTATTCGGACGGGTCATACGACGCCCATCCGTAATGTGTTGGCTAAGCATACTGCCGAGGACGTCTCAACTAAGATGGTCAAAGGAAAATCTGCACTTGAACTCCCCAATATCGAGAAGCTGAATTTTGAAGAGATGCATGCAGGATATTTAACCCGCCTTTCCGTGAGCCGATACTTTGAAGTTGGCCCGGTGAACATGATGAAGAAAAGATACGAGGTATGGTGTTATGGAATAAATTACCCCACATATCCCTCTGTAGCCCCCAAGTGTCGGGTTATCTTCTTGAATATGAGTCGGGTCTTGCTTAATAATCTTGTAAAACTTCAACCTGTAGCCCCCAAGGGTCGGGTCATCTTCTTAAAGATGAGCCGGATCTTGCTTAATAATCTTGAAAAACTTCAACCTATAGCCCCCAAGGGTCGGATCATCTTCTTGAAGATGAGGCGGGTCTTGTTTAATAATATTTGAAAACTTCAACCTGTAGCCCCTAAGGGACGGGTCGTCTTCTTGAAGATGAGTTGGGTCTTCTTTAATAATGTTGAAAAACTTCAACTTGTAGCCCCCAAGGGCCGGGTCATCTTCTTGAAGATGAGCCGGGTCTTGTTTAATAATCTTGAAAACTTCAACCTTTAGCCCCCAAGGGTCGGGTCATCTTCTTGAAGATGAGACAGGTCTTGTTTATTAATCTGCCCCCTTTTTTATAGAAGCAAATACATTAGCCCCCAAGTGTCAAGTGTATTGCTTGCAATGTGCTTGAGACTTGATGTCCACCGATCAATGCGGACAAGTTGCGATAAGGTCACTCATCCTTCCTTCTTGATTTTGTAGGGGACTATAAGTCAAACTGACACATCCTTAAGTGGGATGAAAAAAAGTTGGGGACGTCAGCAAGACGCCAGGGCAGCGGCAAAGGAAAAACTTTGAGCCACATTGACAGAACTTGAAAAGGTCAAGGTTGAGCATCTTTGTTACAAAGAGTCAACTGAAGCTGAGAGAGCCGCCCTGGTGAAACGTGCGGAAAATGCCGAAGGCCAATTGAAACAAGTCACGGAAGAATTGACTGGTCTTCGTCGACACATCTCCAATATGACCAATGCTATATTTGGTAAGTCCTTGATATAGTGCATGTTATAATTTTTGCAAAGGACACAAGGTGCCAGGAGACTTATGTCTCATTTGCTCCTTGCATGCCCTCGATCCACCAATCTTCAGGATGATTATGTTCTGAAGCTAAAGGCGATATACACCCTTACAGAGCAACTCTATGTTGGAGGCTCACTGGCCGTCAAGGGTGTATGGGGGGACAAAGGCCCAGTGAAATATATCAAGGATATGCTAAAGGCGGCTCTCAACCATTCCCCAGCATATAGAGGAAATAAGGAAATCATTCGCACGGAAAGGCCTGATCGCAGCTACGAGCCGATCAATAGCCTATGCTCCAGAGCTCAAGCCGGATGAAATAGCTCGCGGGTTTCCTGAATATAAGGATGACAGCTCGGAGTTTACGCAAGAAGACTATGCTCAGTGTGTAAATGATGTTCGCCCTGCGGCAAGCCGGCTTGGTGAGAGCCTTGATCTATCAAAGTATCAGGTGGCTTATGATGATGACTGTAAGCGTGTGGCGACTCCCAGTTTCACACCAATGGATTGACTCCTTGGCGTCGTATGCATCTTTTTGCCTCTGATGCTGACCCGTCAACCATCTTGATAGAAGAAGCTGAATTTCATGCATTAATCAATTGCACCTGGGATGTGGATAACTTCCAGATCCAAGACCACGAAAACTCGGCATAGGGTGACCCGGTGGCGGCTTAAATGTGGCGACCTTCAAAACTTCAACCTAAAGAAGAGACTGAACCCGGAGGAAACTTGCCACCGGGTTAATATAGAAAAACTTTTGGCCTTTATGAGCCATGTAATTCGCTTTTGAGCATATTTAAAACTGCTTATGTACTTGCATTAAGAGGGATGCCAAACTTTCCTGGCGTTACCTTGTAATATAAGTCGCCTTGTTTTGGCTATCGGCGGTTTAGAAAGTATTGTGTTCTTTCTTCCTTGATCATCGCCTAATTTGAATGAGTCAACAAAACTATTGAATCTCTGCCTGAAAATATAACACCATATGAGGTGGAAATTAAGCTGGCTCAGTGAGTCACTGCGGGTATACGGGCTTGCCAGGCTCTAGTCATACCCTAAGAGGTTTTTGTAAAAACCTTTATATGATTAGACTGGTTGATCAAGCTCAGGTCAAGCTTCAGTGAAGCAGGTTTGATGAACCCATGGTTTGTCTATTTTCCATATGTTGGCTCTCGCAAGTACCTCAATGTTTTAAGCTTGGAAGCTCAGAGTCCAATATTGGATTGACTCGCCAAGAGTACACGGGTCTTATGGGCGAGTCGCAAAACATACAGTCCAGTATAACCATTGTAATGCGTTAATTTTTCGCTAGCCAAGAGGGTAGTAAGGCGGGACTCAATGAGTTAGAAGCCCCCAAATGACCTATGGTCAAGGAAAAACGGGCATATGATAGAGGAAGACAATGCTATTACTGCTAAATGACCTGGGGACTAGTAGCCCCCAAGTAAGCCTGTTTGTATCGTTAATGATCATACATTGGCGCCTATGTTTGAATCGTGCATCATGGCACTTGATCCTCTTTGGCTTTACTAGTATCCATGTTTGAGTGATCACATTAGGGCGACTCACTCTCTTTGATACTAATAGCGTCCATGTTTGGATGGCCTCCTTGGCAGCGACTCATCCTCTTCAGCGGCTTATTCTAATCAATAAAGACTCATGCTCAAGTATAGGCTGAAATGGCAAAGACCCCTAATTTCATGGGCGTCGGCTTTATTGATGTAATGTAAAGAGTACACAATTACCTAAGTATGTACATGGATAAGGAGCCAGTGGCTCTAAGTATAATAGGGTCGCGGATGCTCAATGTTCCACGAGCGAGTTGTCTCCTCCTCCATGGTCGGCTTGTCAGCGCGTAGATCAATCAAGTAATACAAGCCGTTGCCGAGGTTTCTGCTGACGACGAAAGGTCCCTCCCATGAAGGTGAAAGCTTGTGCATACCCGTATGATCTTGAATTAGTCGAAGCACCAAGTCGCCCTCCTGGAAGACCCGGCTCTTGACTCGTCGACTGTGGTAACAATGCAAGTCTTGTTGGTAGATTGTCGATCGTGATGCGGCTAAATCACGCCTCCTCGAGAGAATCCAAAGAATCCTGACGTGCTTGCTCATTATCGGCTTCTATGTATGCGGAGAATCTGGGAGAATCATGCCTTATATCACTTGGGAGAACCACCTCCGCCCCATAGACGAGGAAAAAAGGAGTGTAACCAGTAGGTTTGTTTGGTGTTGTTCTGATACTCCAAAGTACAGAAGGAAGTTCTTTGACCCAACAAATTGGAGTGCGTTGCAGAGTAACCATGAGCCGGGACTTGATCCCACGCAAGATTTCCTGGTTAGCCCGCTCAGCTTGACCGTTAGACTGTGGATGAGCTACTGCGGAAACATCAAGCCAGATGTGCTCTCGTTAGAAGAACTCTTTCATTGCCCCCTTAGAAAAATTAGTACCATTATCAGTAATGATTCTATGGGAATAACCAAAACGGAAAATCAGCTTCTTGAGGAATTTGACGGTTGTCTCTCCTTCGCAATTGCTAACCAGCTCTACTTCAACCCACTTGGTAAACTTATCAACCGCCACCAGCAGATGGGTCTTTTTGTCAGAAGACTTTTTAAACGGGTCGACCATGTCAAGCCCCCAAACTCCGAAAGGCCATGTAATTGGGATCATGCACAATTCCTGAGTTGGCACATGTGCGTGACGTCCAAACTTCTGACATCCGTCGCATCGATGCACTATGTCCTCTACATCGGCATGAGCCGTCAACCAGTAGAAATCATGGAAAAAAGCTTTTAACACCAAATATCATGACCCGTCATGGTGTCCACGATCGCCTGCATGTATCTCGTTGAGAATATCTCGCCCTTCTTTCGGCGAGACACTGCGCTGGAAAACCCCACAAGTACTTCGTTTGTGCAACTCGCCTTTGTGTATAGCCATGGACTTGCACCGCCACACGATTTGCCTAGCAAAAACTTCATCAGCTGGCAACTCGCCCCGAGCTAGATAAGCCATGTAGGGTATCGTCCAGTCAGGAGTTGCCCGGAGAGCCTCCACCAACTGTGACTCCAGGTCAGGAACTGCTATGTCTTCTTGCTACGGCAACAAAAATCCTTCCCCGGCAACGGCGCCAGAAATTCTTCTTGCTACCTCTTGAGCTTGCGTCCGTTTTTTCCCCTTGAAGAGGAAAGGGTGATGCAGCATAGCAGAAGTAAGTATTTCCCTCAGTTTGAGAACCAAGGTATCAATCCAGTAGGAGAATCTCGTCAAGTCCAGAGTACCTGCACAAACACAAAAATCTTGCACCCAACGCTATAAAGGGGTTGTCAATCCCTTCAAGATTGATTGCAAAGTGAGATCTGAAGGTGGAAAGTGCAACGAAGAAAAAGAGTAAGGCTGAAAATATGGTGTGGAGTAGACCCGGGGGCCATAGTGTTCACTAGAGGCTTCTCTCAAAATAGCAAATATTATGGTGGGCGAACAAATTACTGTCGAGCAATTGATAGAACCGCGCAAAGTCATGACGATATCTAAGACAATGATCATACATATAGGCATCACGTCCGAGACAAGTAGACCGATACTTTCTGCATCTACTACTAATACTCCACACATCAACCGCTATCCAACATGCATCTAGTGTCTTGAGTTCATGACGAACAGAGTAACGCCTTAAGCAAGATGACATGATGTAGAGGGATAATCTCAAACCAATGATGAAAACCCCATCTTTTTACCCTTGATGGCAACAACACGATGCGTGCCTCGCTACCCCTTCTGTCACTGGGTGAGGTCACCGCACGGTATGAACCCAAAACCAAGCACTTCTCCCATTTCAAGAATCATAGATCTAGTTGGCCAGACAAAACCCACAACTCGAAGATAATTACAAGGATATGAAATCATGCATAAGAGAGATCAGAAGAAACTCAAATAAGATTCATAGATAATCTGATCATAAATCCACAATTCATCGGATCTTGACAAACACACCGCAAAAGAAGATTATATCGGATAGATCTCCATGAGGATCATGGAGAACTTTGTATTGAAGATCCAAGAGAGAGAAGAAGCCATCTAGCTACTAGCTATGGACCCGTAGGTCTATGGTGAACTACTGATGCATCATCGGAGAGGTCATGGTGTTGATGAAGAAGCCCTCCGTATCTGAATCCCCCTCTGGCAGGGCACCAGAACGCGCCCCAGATGGGATCTTGCGGAGACAGAAGCTTGCGGCGGCGGAAAAGTACTTTGGATGATCTCCTAATTTTTTCTAGGATTTTAGGGAATATATAGGCGAAAGACCTAGGGCAGAGGTGGCCCAGGGAGCCCACAAGTCTGGGAGGCGCGGCCCCCCCTGGCCGCGGCTAGGGGGCTTGTGGGGTCCCTGCACGCCCCCTGCCCTAATTCTCAGGCTTCCTGATCTTCTTCTGTTTTGGAAAAAATCTTTTTGACAGTTTCGTTCCATTTGGACTCCGTTTAAAATCCTCCTCTGAAAGGGGTCAATACATGGGAAAAACAGGAACTGACACTTGGCACTGAGTTAATAAGTTAGTCCCAAAAAATATATAAAAGGCATGCAAAACATCCAAAGTTTGACAAGATAATAGCATGAAACCATCAAAAATTATAGATACGTTGGAGACGTATCAAGCATCCCCAAGCTTAACTCCTGCTCGTCCTCGAGTAGGGAAGTGATAAAGAATGAATTTTTGATGTGGAATGCTACCTAGCATAGTTGTCCTTTGCAACTTCTTTCATGTGACATGAATATTCAGATCTGTAAGATTCAAAACAATAGTTTTCTATTGACATGAAAACAATAATACTTCAAGCAAACTAGCAAGGTAATAATGAACTTTCAAAATAATGAGGCCAAGGAAAGTTATCCCTACAAAATCATATAGTCTGGCTATGCTCCATCATCCTCACACAACTAATGTAAATCATGCACAACCCCGGTATTGGCCAAGTAATTGTTTTCGCATTCTTACTTTCTCAAACTTTTTATAACTATCACGCAATACATGAGCATGAGCCGTGGATATAGAACTATAGGTGGAATAGAGTGTGGTGGTGGTTGTGAGACAAAAAGGAGGAGATGGTCACATTGACTCGGCGTATCAAAGGGCTATGGAGATGCCCATTAATAGATATCAATGTGAATGAGTAGGGATTACCAAACAAAGGATGCACTAGAGCTATAAGTATGTGAAAGCTCAAAAGGAAAACTAGTGGGTGTGCATCTAACTTGCTTGCTCACGAAGACCTAGGGCAATTTTGAGGAAGCCCATCATTGGAATATACAAGCCAAGTTATATAATGAAGATTCCCACTAGCATATGGTGGTGACGAAACGAGAGGCTCTCAATCATTAAGAACATGGTGCTATTATGAAGCACAAGTGTGGAAAAAGATAGTAGCCTTGTCCCTTCTCTCTTTTTCTCTCTTCTTTTTTTATTTGGGCTCTTAGGCCACTCTTTTTTCTCTTTTTTTTATTTTTGGGCTCTTTGGCCTCCTTTTTTTATTTTTTTTATTTTTTATTTCCTCACATGGGACAATGCTATAATAATGATGATCATCACACTTTTATTTACTCACAGCTCAAACCTTAGAAATGACTTCTATAGGAAATGCCTTCGGCAGTGTACCGGGATGTGCAACAATCTAGCTTGGCGTATGACGTTGAAACATCTCGCTAGCTATCTTACGATCATGCAATGGCAATATGAGAGTGACGGCACAAGTCATGAGATAGAACGGTGGGAGTTGCATGGCAATATATCTTGGAATGGCTATGAAAATGTCATAGTAGATAGGTATGGTGGCTGTTTTGAGAAAGGCATGTGGTGGGTTTGTGCACCGGCGAAAGTTGCGCGGCACTAGAGAGGCTAGCAATGGTGGAAGGTGAAAGTGCATCTATACCATGGACTCACATTAGCCATTAAGAACTCACATACTTATTGCGAAAGTTTTTATTAGTAATCGAAACAAAGTGCTAAACGCATACTCCTAGGGGAAGGGTTGGTAGGTGTTAACCATCGCGCGATCCCGACCTCAACACAAAGGATGACAATCAATAGATCAATTATGCTCTGACTTCCTAACATAGCGGTTCACCACACGTGCATGCTACGGGAATCACTAACTTCAACACAAGTATTTATAGATTCAAAACACCCTACTAACATAACTCTTAGTATTACCAAATCCACGTCTCAAAACTAATTGAGAGGAATCAAAACTTCTCTTTCTACTCAATGCACATGAAGATGGAGGTTTTTGTATCCTCTTTGGGTACTTATCACCTTTGGGACTACTTTCAAATCATAAGCCAACTACCAAGTCTCGCACCGCTGTGCTCTAAAAGATCTAAGTGAAGCACATAGAGCAAAATTATCTAGCTCAAAAGATATAGTGAAGCACTATGAGCAACAACAACAACAACCAAGCCTTTCAGTCCCAAACAAGTTGGGGTAGGCTAGAGTTGAAACCCATAAGATCTCGAAGCCAAGTCATGGCTCCGGAACGTGGATAGCTAACTTCCACGCACCCTTGTCCATGGCTAAGTCTTTGTTGATATTCGAAACCTTCAGGTCTCTCTTAACGGACTCCTCCCATGTCAAGTTTGGTCTACCACAACCCCTCTTAACATTCTCAGCACGCTTTATCCGTCCGCTATGCACCGGCGCTTCCGGTGGCCTCCGTTGAATATGTCCAAACCATCTGAGACGATGATGGACCAGCTTCTCTTCAATCGGTGCTACCCCAAGTCTCTCTCGTATATAGTCATTCCGTACCCGATCCTTCCTTGTGTGGCCACATATCCATCTCAACATGCGCATCTCTGCTACACCTAACTGTTGGATATGTCGTCTCTTGGTTGGCCAACACTCCGCGCCATACAACATCGCAGGTCGGATAGCTGTCCTATAAAACCTGCCTTTTAGCTTTTGTGGCACTCTCTTGTCACAGAGTACGCCACAAGCTTGGCGCCACTTCATCCACCCAGCCTTGATTCGGTGGCCCACGTCTTCATCGATATCTCCATCCTTCTGCAACATGGACCCCAAATATTGAAACGTGTCTCTCTCCGATACCACCTGCCCACCAAGGCTAACCTCTCCATCCTCGTGCCTAGTAGCACTAAAACTGCACCTCATGTATTTAGTTTTAGTTCTACTAAGCCTAACACCTTTCAATTCTAGAGTCCACCTCCATAAATCTAACTTTCTATCAACCCCCGTTCAACTATCATCGACTAGCACCACATCATCCGCAAAGAGCATACACCATGGGATATCTCCTTGTATATCCCTTGTGACCTCATCCATCGCCAAATCAAAAAGATAAGGGCTCAAAGCTGACCCTTGGTGTAGCCCTATTCTAATCGGAAAGTCATCGGTGTCGACATCACTTGTTCGAACACTTGTCACAACATTATCATACATATCCTTGATGAGGGTAATGTACTTTATTGGGACTTTGCGTTTCTCCAAGGCCCACCACATGACATTCTGAGGTATCTTATCATAGGCCTTCTCCAAATCAATGAACACCAAGTGCAGCACTATGATAATTCTAGCAAAATCACGATGAGTGCATGTCTCTCTCTAAAGGTGTGCAGCAAGGATGATTGTGACACAAAAAAAAGACTCCTAAGAAACAGGACGCTCCAAGCAAAACACATATCATGTGGTGGATAAAAATATAGCTCCAAGTAACGTTACCGATGGATTGAAGACGAAAGAGGGGATGCCTTCCCGGGGCATCCCCAAGCTTAGGCTTTTTGGTGTCCTTGAATTTGACTTGGGATGCCTTGGGCATCCCCAAGATTGAGCTCTTTCCACTCCTTATCTCTTTGTCCATGAGAACATCACCCAAAACTTGAAAACTTCACAACACAAAACTTAAACAGAAACTCGTGATATCATTAGCACAAGAAAACAAACTACCACCTCTTTAGGTACTGTAGCAATCTTGATTTCTATTTATATTAGTGTTGGGCCACTGTATTCTCACTTTTCCATGTCTAGTACCCCCCCCCCGATACTAACCATAGTTTCATCAAAACAAGCAACCAACTCAACAAAAACAGAATATGTCAAAAACAGACAAGTCTGTAGCAATCTGTATACTTCGTATACTTCTGGTACCTCAAAACTTCTGACAAACTACGACTGTCTGCGAAAAAGTCATATCAACCAGCAGCAAAAATAATCAACTCAAAAGCTCTTTCTGAATAAAAATGAAAAATCATCTCGTGAGCGAAAAGTTTCTGTCTTTTTCCAGCAGGATCAAACAACCATTACCAAGACTAGTCATAAAGGTTTTGCTTGGCTCAAACACAAAAAGAAACACAAAAGACACAATCACAACAGAATTATAATAGTGTGGACGCAACAAAATAGAAAGAAAGAGAAATAAATTCATTGGGTTGCCTCCCAACAAGCACTATTCTTTAACGCCCCTAGCTAGGCATTGATAATTCAATAATGCTCACACAAAAGACAAGAACTGAAGCACAACGAGAGCATCATAAAGCATGTGAGAATCACATATAAGTCTAACATACTTCCTATGCATAGGCATTTTATAGGAGAACAAATTGGCAAGACAACCAAAAGTTACCAAATGCAAGGAAGAAGAAAGAGACAATAGCAATCTCAACATAACGAGAGGTAATTTGGTAACATGAAAGTTTCTACCACAATATTTTCCTCTCTCATAGCAATTACATGTGGGATCATAACCAAATTCAACAATATAGCTATAACAAAGGATATTCTTTTCATGATCCACATGCATGCAAAGTTGAGGCTCTTCAAAAATAGTGGGATTATCATCAACTAAAGTCATGACTTCTCCAAACCCACTTTCAATAACATTGCAAATATCATAATCATCATGAGGCTTAAACAAATTTTGAAGATCATAAGAAAAATCATTACCCCAATCACGATCATTGCAACAAGTAGTGGACATAGCAAAACTAGCATCCCCACGCTTAGGGTTTTGCATATTTTTAGCATGATTGTCACTAATAGAATTTATAGTGAAACCATTGCAATCATGATTTTCATTCAAGGATCCCTCGTGAATCACTTCATGAATTTCATCACGATTTTCAGATTCACGCATCTCAAGCAAAACTCCATAGAGAAAGTCAAGTGCACTCAACTCACTAGCAATTGGATCAACATAATTGGATCTCTTAAAGAGATTAGCAAGTGGATGAGGATCCTTATCACTAGATTTTCAGCAAGCGAAGATGCAAGCATATTGAAGGCACATAGCTCACAAGCAAAGGAAAGGCAAACGAAAAAAGGGAAACGAAGAAAAAGGGAAACAAAGAAAAGGGCAAAGAATTTTTTTGTAAATTTTTGTTTTTTCAGAAGGGGGGAGAGGAAAACGAGAGGCAGAAAAGGTAAATGCAAGAGATGAGTTTGCGACACTTACTTGGATGTGTTCTTGACTTGATCCTCCCCGGCAACGGCGCCAGAAATTCTTCTGCTACGGCAACAAAAATCCTTCCCCGGCAACGGCGCCAGAAATTCTTCTTGCTACCTCTTGAGCTTGCGTCGGTTTTTTTCCCTTGAAGAGGAAAGGGTGATGCAGCACAGGAGCAGTAAGTATTTCCCTCAGTTTGAGAACCAAGGTATCAATCAGTAGGAGAATCTCGTCAAGTCCAGAGTACATGCACAAACACAAAGAGCTTGCACCCAACGCTATAAAGGGGTTGTCAATCCCTTCAAGATTGATTGCAAAGTGAGATCTGAAGGCGGAAAGTGCAACGAAGAAAAAGAGTAAGGGTGAAAATATGGTGTGGAGTAAACCCGGGGGCCATAGTGTTCACTAGAGGCTTCTCTCAAAATAGCAAATATTACGGTGGGTGAACAAATTACTGTCGAGCAATTGATAGAACCACGCAAAGTCATGACGATATCTAAGGCAATGATCATACATATAGGCATCACGTCCGAGACAAGTAGACCGATACTTTCTGCATCTACTACTATTACTCCACACATAGACCGCTATCCAGCATGCATCTAGTGTATTGAGTTCATGACGAACAGAGTAATGCCTTAAGCAAGATGACATGATGTAGAGGGATAATCTCAAACCAATGATGAAAACCCCATCTTTTTACCCTTGATGGCAACAACACGATGCGTGCCTCCCTACCCCTTCTGTCACTGGGTGAGGTCACCGCACGGTATGAACCCAAAACCAAGCACTTCTCCCATTGCAAGAATCACAGATCTAGTTGGCTAGACAAAACCCACATCTCGAAGAGAATTATAAGGATATGAATTCATGCATAAGAGAGATCAGAAGAAACTCAAATAAGATTCATAGATAATGTGATCATAAATCCACAATTCATCAGATCTCGACAAACACACCGCAAAAGAAGATTACATCGGATAGATCTCCATGAGGATCATGGAGAACTTTGTATTGAAGATCCAAGAGAGAGAAGAAGCCATCTAGCTACTAGCTATGGACCCGTAGGTCTATGGTGAACTACGGATGCATCATCGGAGAGGTCATGGTGTTTATGAAGAAGCCCTCCGTATCTGAATCCCCCCTCTGGCAGGGCACCAGAACGCGCCCCAGATGGGATCTTGTGGAGACAGAAGCTTGCGGTGGTGGAAAAGTACTTTCGATGATCTCCTATTTTTTTCTAGGATTTTAGGGAATATATAGGCGAAAGACCTAGGGCAGAGGTGGTCCAGGGAGACCATAAGCCTGGGAGGCGCGGGCCCTCCTGGCCGCGGCTAGGGGGCTTGTGGGGTCCCTGCAGGCCCCCTGTCCTCATTCTCACGCTTCCCGATCTTCTTCTGTTTCGGAAAAAATCTTTTTGGCACTTTCGTTCCGTTTGGACTCCGTTTAAAATCCTCCTCTAAAAGGGGTCAAAAACATGGAAAAACAGGAACTGGCACTTGCAACTGAGTTAAAAAGTTAGTCCCAAAAAAATATAAAAGGCATGCAAAACATCCAAAGTTTGACAAGATAATAGCATGAAATCATCGAAAATTATAGATACGTTCGAGATGTATCACTTCTTCAGAAAGCAACTTCGCAGAAGGATTATGTAAGACATCCAAGAACACATTGGGGGAACAGGCTTACGTTTTGATTCGAGTTGAGAGAGAGCATCAGCCACCTCGTTCTGTTGACGATCGATATGATCAACCTGATAGCCATGGAAATAACCCGCCACCTTGGTTACCGCACGCCTATAAGCCTTCGTCAATGGATCCTTAGAATCCCACGTTCCTGACACTTGCCGAGCCACTAAATCTGAGTCGCTTAAGCACCTTACTCGGCTCAGGTTCATCTCCTTGGCCATCCTGAGCCCATGAAGCAAAGCCTCGTATTCAGCTGCATTATTTGCACAAGGAAACATAAGCCATAGAACATAGCAAAACTTGTCTCCTCTTGGGGATGATAACACCACTCCAGCACCTGAGCCTTCCAACTGCCTAGAGACATCAAAATGAATAGTCCAATATGTGTTATCAGGCATATCTTCCAAAATCTGCAACTCGGTCCAATCGTTGATGAAGTCTACTAGAGCCTGAGACTTGATGGCTGTGCGAGGCATATACTTCACATGATGAGGACCAAGCTCTATCGCCCATATAGCAATCCGCTCGCTGGCTTCTCGGTTTTGTATAATATCCCCTATCGGTGCAGAACTGACCACAGTGATTGGGTGATCCAAGAAGTAGTGCTTCAACTTCCGGCTTGCCATAAAAATCCCAAAGACCAACTTCTGCCAATGTAGATACCGATGTTTGCATAGGGTCAATATCTCACTGACGAAATACACTAGTCGCTGAATAGGATATTCTTTGCCTTCTTCTTTACGTTGAACAACCACCGCCACACTCACCGCCTTAGAATTAGTGGCAATGTACAAGAGCATTGGCTCTTTGTCAGTCGGGGCTGCTAGCACGGGCGGCTCAGCAAGTTGCTTCTTGAGGGCCTCGAAAGCCGCATCAGCCGCATCAGTCCAGACAAAGTGATCTCTTTTCTTGAGCAACTGATAAAGAGGAATAGCGTTCTCACAGAGGCGACTTATGAAACGACTCAGTGTCGCGATACGACCCGCCATACGCTGGACCTGATTAATGTTAGCCGCCTTCCCAAACGAAGTTATCACCTTGATCTTATTCGGGTTAGCTTCTATGCCACGCTCGGTCACCAGGAATCCCAGCAATTTTCCTGCAGGAACCCCAAACACGCACTTGGTCGGGTTAAGCTTCATCTGATACACCTGGAGGTTGTCAAATGTCTCCTTGAGATCACCTAGAAGTGTTTCCTTCTTCTGTGACTTTACCACAATGTCATCGACATAAGCATGGACGTTACGTCCAATCTGGTTGTGCAGACAATTTTGAATACAACACTGATAAGTCGCCCCCGCGCTCTTGAGCCCAAAAGGCATTGAGACATAGCAAAAAAGCACCAAAGGGGGTGATAAAGGTCATCTTCTCCTGATCCTCCTTGGCCATCTTCATCTGATGATAACCAGAATACTCGTCCAGAAAGCACAGGCGCTCACAACACGCCGTAGAGTCAATGATTTGATTGGTACGGGGAAGGGCAAAAGGATCTTTCGGACAAGCTTTCTTGAGGTCTGTGTTTCTTCTCCAATTGCCTTGCGCCTCTCCTCATTAAAATGATGAAGGTACTGACGAACCAGCTTCATCTTGGGATCTACATTGAGATGGTGCTCAGCGAATTCTCTCGGTACACCTCGCATGTCAGAAGGTTTCCATGCAAAGATGTCCCAATTCTCACGGATGAATTCGATGAGCGCGCTTTCCTATTTGGGATCCAAGCCGGTCCCAATAGTGAACTGCTTGGAAGAGTTACTAGGGACGAAATCAACCTGCTTGGTGTCATCTGCCAGTTTGAACTTAAGGGGCGGCTCAGAATCAACCGTCGGATTTTTCAACGGGCTCATGTCAGCTAGATCCACATTGGCCTTGTGGAACTTCAACTCCTTGGTAGCGCACGCCGACTCGGCATATGCGACATCTCCTTCTTCACACTCCTGAGCTATCTTTCAGTTCCCATTGACTCTGATGGTGCCCTTGAGACCCGACATTTTAAGCTTGAGGTACACATAACAAGGTCGGGCCATGAAACGAGCATAAGACGGCCGCCCGAACAAAGCATGATAAGGACTTTTAATTTTGACTACCTCAAATGTCATTGACTTGCTCCTATAATTCGACTCATCACCGAAAGCCACATTCAACTTGATCCGCCCAACAGGGTATGCCGACTTGCCCGGAACAATGTCGTGAAAAACCGTGGTTGAGGGCATTAAGTCCTTCTCATCAAAGTTCATCCGTCGGAAGGTGTCATAGTATAAGATGTTGATACTGCTACCTCCATCCATGAGGACCTTAGAGAGCGTGTATCCACCAACCTGAGGCGCCACCACCAATGCCAAGTCACCAGGGTTATCAATTTGAGGCGGGTGGTCAGCTCTACTCCACGTGACACGCTGTTTAGACCAATTTAAGTATCTGGGAACCGCCGACTCAGCCATATTGATGGCCCTCTGCTTTACCTTCTTATCTCTTTTACAGGTGCCCGTCGTGAAGACATGGTATTTCCCACCATTCAACTGCTTAGGGTTACTCTAGAAACCGCCCTAGTTGTTTGGCTGCTGGAAATCGCCCTGGTCATTATACTGCTGACTACCTTGGCCCGATGACTTTCCATCATTATTATGCGAGCCGCCTCGCCCCTGAGGCCCTGGGTTAGGAAAGTCACTGAACGAAACACCTCGTGACCCGTTCGGCCCAAACTGACCCTGCTGGGCTCCCTCGTTGGCTCCGTGGTGATCCCGGGACGCCTGAAGGCGAAACTCCTGCATCACAAAACAGTTTCCCAAGAGTGAGTAGACGGGGCACCTAGGGTACTATGTTTAGGGCAACGTCCCTTAAGAAGCTCTTCATAATTGTGCGGCTTCCTTCCACTAAAGCCCAAGTCCTCAAAGCCTCCCTGATTTATGTTCTGTCATTGATTCCGGGGTTTGGCATTGGTGTTAGCAACAAAATCAGACACGCCATCATGTTGCCTTCTTTTTCCTTGACCTCCCTGGTTATGAATGCACCCAGAAGTTTGGAAGTGACCCTTAGCTCCATCTCCCCTTTTAACTTCACTGGCCTTCTCGTCATCAGAGTCGGCGTCCTTCGTGTCGTCCGACTCAGCATACCTGGTGAGGGTGTCCATTAACTCGCCAATATCTTGTACCTTCCGGTTGAGGCGGCCAAGCTTCAACACCAGGGGCTGAAAATGAAAGTTTCTCTCCAAGATCAACACGGCCTGAGCCGCCATAATGTCATCTGAAGAGTGGATGATTTCCACGACCCGCCTTGTCCAATGGTGAGCTGATTCATCCGCCCGCTGAACACGGTGTTGGAGATCTACAATGGTCATCGGACGCTTGCCGGTTCCCCGAAAGTTTTTGACGAAGCGCTCCTTGAGCTCCGCCCAAGTGTTGATGGAGTTGGGTGGTAAGTTCTTCAACAACATGCGAGTCTGCCCTTCCAACATCATGGTGAAATACTAGGTAGAGACTGCATTACTAGCATCAGGCATATCCATATCCAGTTCATAACTCTCAACCCACGCCCCCGACTCAAGATCGGGTGTATAGTTGGGTACCTTTCGGGGGCCTTTAAAGTCTCTGGGCATGCGCTCATTGTGCAGAGCAAAAGATAGGCAGTGGACCCCTACACTCCTTCCTCCTTGCCAACTGTATCCAAGAACCGGCTGGGCATAAGGTGGAACTCCCTGACCCGCCAATGCAGCCACTGCCTCTGCCTCGGCCTGTCGGGCGGCTCGTTTAGCATTGACAAGCGCCTGAGCATTCGATGTTGGCGGCTCTAGTAGATTGATCTGAGGTTGGTGTCGACGGACATCGCTGGAAACCGCCGGAGGATCATCTGGGCGACTCTTCGTGTGACTTGCCTGTGGCATGGAGTGCACACGATCTCGACTATATGAAAACTGCGCCTGGTGGACCACTGCCGTTTTTAACATCTCGATGGCGTTCCTTGCCTCCACTTCCAGCGTGGTATTCCCACAAATAGGTAGAGACTCCAAGTGACAGGTCGTAGCTAGCACATTATCCACCAGGTCGAAGAAGTGACCCTGAGGTGTTTGGAAGTGCTGAGCCGCCTGCGGGTTCAACAGGGGCTGCATTCGCTGCTGGACAATCTCACCCTGTGGATTGCTCTGGTGTGGTGGGTTATGGTCCATGTCGGGCGTTTGCGGGCTGCTAAACAGGCGAGAAGGATTAAGGTTGGGTGGGACCCAACTCTGACGCCTTCTCTGATAGATAGTGTCCGACGCGACTCGCTTGCGGTCGAGTCGCCATGCCTCCAATTTCAAACGCTCCACCTCTTCGTTGATATGAACATGCTAATCCGCCATCCGGGTCTTCTCCGCATCGATCTGGCGCTATATTTGAGCCATATCTTCATGAAGTTTAGCCAATTCAGCGTTAACTTCTTCTTGGTTATCAGCCGTCACAACTACTGCCATGAGTTTTGACATCTCAGCCATTAGATTTGACATGGCCTGAGCCGGGGTCTTCCCTGATCCGCTAGCCCCATTGGCAGTTGTCGCGTTCAGCTGGTCCTGAGCCGCCGTGGCTTTTGCCATATAGATGGCGGCTTGGCGGGGTGGTTCCTGTGGCCCTTCAGATATCACCGCCTCAGGGAAACCGCCAAGCCTTCCCTCGTAGAGAGGGCATATTGAGTCAGTATCTCTGATCGATGACTCGCCATAAGAATTGACAGGGGTATCTCCACCAGCTTCCGGCTCATCCGGGAGGCTAGCCCCTTGCGTGAAACCGACAAAGACGCTACGCCGTCCAATTCGAGATGTGGCAGGTTGGGCGAGCCGAGTCGGCTCGACGATGTCGGTGCAGATGTCTGGCTCGGGAACCGGTGTTCCGATCTTGCCGATGAAGACATGGATCTTGCCGAAGGGGGCCCAGTATCCTGATTCGATTGAACCGCCCTCAGGACCCCAGCTCGAATTGTCGATGTAGTACTTTCCGCGGCGACTCTTAGTCATGAGGTCGACCGCATAGCTCCCGAACCCTGGAAGGGCTCCCTTCGAGAACTCAACTCCACCGTGCGCAGGCCCAAAGGTGGGCGCCAACTATCATGGTTTTGTCACGGTAGATGTCCTCATGAAAGGACTTAGTGGTGAAGCCATCGCAACTATGTGGCGACTCAAAGGGGTTGTTCGGGAATGGGAGATGAGTTTACCCAGGTTTGGCCCCTCAGATTAAGGTAAAAGCCTACGTCCTGCTATGTGTATATTTCTGTGGAAATCGGTTACAAGGGTGCGGATTCGCCTGACCTAGCTCTCGATTGATGTTAACTTAGCCCTAGCAACCCTCGAGACTCTCCTTTATATACAGGTCAAGGCTCTAGGTTTACAAGAGTCCGGGTCATATTGCGATTCATGAGTCGGTACGTTTCTAACTTGCCTTGTCCTCTATGCAAGGAAACTCCAAGCGACTCTTTTCCCATATGGGCCGTAAGTCGCCTTCTTCGTGTCTTGGGCTGCAGCCAGCTCTCACGATATACGCCTTGTGTCTTCCGCTTCATAAGTCATGGCCCATCTTGAGCATGGAATACTGAGCCGCCATTATCCTGACCCAACCCCCTAGGGCGGGTCTCATGATGGGATAATATCCCCAACACCTATCGAGACCCTCGTGCCAAAAATAAGGATAGGGTCGCTTCTTGAGCGTTGCAAGTTGGTATCAGAGCAGTACCGACCTAGGAGCCCCCTTGATTGATCGAACTTGGCAGAGTCAAATCTAGTAAAAAAACTTCTTTGAGTCTAGTTATATATCAGAGAGTAGGATTCTTTTTTCTCCTCTTCTATGCTCTGGTGAGGAATCTTGACGTAAGAATTTTAATTCTACTCCTCTTCTCACTCCAAAAAAGTTTAGGATCACGCGGGTATTTTGGAATCTATATGATGTCGATTTGACGGAGTTCTAACTTGGTGCCTCCTGTTGTGTTGATTTTATTCCGCGGAGTTGATCTCCAGGAGACTTTGAGCACATCGTTATCATTCATATTTCTTAGTATCTCAGGATGGAGGATGTTCGAAATTGCTTCAATACTAGTAGTGGCAAGATAAGCCCGGCATCCCCAGTACTGGTGCAGAGAGTTCGGGGGTACCGCAATACTTAGTATTGTTGTGATTACGAGTGTCTGAAATAGATCAGTTTCCAAGATCTCTGGTTATGTGTTGACGGATGTGATACACTAGACGGGTAGTGTTATTGCTAGGAGTTGAGTGATGGATTTTACTCCTTGTATCCGTGGACCCGATTGCATGAACAGAAATTTCGGGAGTTCTTAGGTGGGAATTCAAGTACTTACTTATAGGACAGTCTTCCAACGGATGCATGATGTGCGGTTGGGGTTCGACACCTAGTGGATTCGTTTGTTCACGATCGTCTTACAGCGGTTCTCATTATGTCTTAAAGAGTCCTTGTAGCTTGCTATGACTCGTGGATGCTTCGTATGTCGTGTGCACTACCTTGTACATGATGGTTGTTGTACGATAGAGTCCGTGCAATCCTATCCATGAAAATATCAGACGAAATCTCTGTGATGAATTTGTTACGGCTTGTTTCGTAAGCCTCATCATTTTTTTTGTTGGGGTATGGTAATTCGAGTTGCTTCGATGTCAAGTGCTGAATTCATAACTTTCCAAAAGGTGCCCTCATATTTTATGGAAATGCAAATTATTTTGCTCATCAAGTTGTCTTATCAACTCTTTTCAACCGGAGTCGTCATATCAATTCCTTTCAACCGGCATGCTTCTCTTCAAGTGAAGTCATTCTATCCTTTTCTAGAATTGCATGATCAATCGCTCATTTCTTTCCGGAGTTCATCTCATCTGTCCAAAGTTGTCTTTGTTTTCCCCACCCTCCCTCCCTTTTTCTTCAATGTTTCACTTATCATCCAAGTGCATTTCAATTCATTGATGCTTCTGCTATCTTCTCTTCCGTGTGGTATCCGATGATTCATTGTGAAGATTCTCAGGAATTCTGAGTTCATAATTTTTCACTCGTGTTCACTTTTCCGTGAATTCAATTCAAGATTTCGGTGTCCATCATATCCTTTTCTTCCTCTAATGATTCTGTGTTGGAAATTCTTATCCAAGCCTCTCTTGTTTTCATCCCTCCCTATTCTACCCGGAGTGTTGAAGATATCTCAGAAGTTCTTGTTTTCAATCCTTTCAATTATTTCGAGGGTCTCACCTCATCAAATTTTTATTTATACCGGTGCAATATCTCTCTTCCTAAGAAATCCATTCAGCGGTGTTTTCTTTTAGTGGGGCGATAACCCACATGTTTTCCCAGGATTTATCTAGCTCTTGTAATATTTTCCGGAGATCCCTAGTTCTTTTCAACTATGACATAAGTATGAATTTCATCAGTCATATTCCTTCTCCAAGATTGCTTCAAAATTAATTCTCGTCATTGGCTCAACCTTTCATTCTTCATTATTCCAGAGTGTCTTGGTAATTCTTGGTGGTGTTCCTCTCATGTTTCTCAATCTGAAGACCGAAGAAGTGGTTCTCTTAAATCTTGTGCATTCTTTTGGGGATTGTGATTTCAGCTTCATGCTATCCTCTCAATTGTTTCCAGTCATGAGTAATTCCTTCCATATTTATCCGGTGCATTTCATTTTTTTTTCTTTTCTCGATCCTCGGAAGGCCATCATTTCAGGAAGATTTCTTCGTTCTCAGATTTCATCTTTCAATATCAATTCTTCTCAATGGTTGTCTCTTCGTTCATCTCTCAATTATTCCGGTGTCTTGTTCAAGTTTTCTGTCGGGTGGATCATGATGTCTTCATTCTCATGTATCTCCATTCATTATTGGTATCCGCCTTCTTTCCAAATTCTTATCGGTGGTTCTTTCAAGATTTTTTCAATTTGTGCTCCATCTCTCTCTCCCCAATCTTGTTCAGGAAGAATAAGTGCTATGCTAAATCCGTTGCTTGTCATCAAGTTAAATTTGATGAAGGGTAAGCATAACATAATTCTTATTCTTATTTCATCAAGCTGATTTCAATTCTTCTTCCGGAGTGACTCATGATATCAATTCTAAATTCTAATTTGTTCAACCTCCCTTTTTCTGGAGTTCCAAGTTTTCTCAAGCATCACTTCGTGAAGCTTCATCTAATTTTTGCAAGGCCCCAATCTTATTCTTTTCAAGCTTCAATTCTTTTCTATCATCCTTCTATTCCGAAGGTCCTTCATGGTGGTCCATCAAGGTTTCAATTATTTCTCGAAGTGTTCTTCAACATTCTTGTTGGAGAAGCTCAAATATCCAGTGTTTTGCATTCCAAGTGCAATTCTCCCTCCTTTATCCTTGAAGTGGTGTTATAGCATTCTTGTTGGTGGAGGAGTCTCGAAGAGAATTTGTTTCAAGAATGAGATATTTAAACCCACCAATTCTTTGATCATGAGATATTTTTTCAACCCATATTTTCTTCCATTGAGCTAGCTTGGTTTGGATTTCACCTAAAGTTGTTCCTAAGGGTTGTTGCTATATGGTGATTATCGTTGACCCAAGTTCTCAATATATCTTGTTTGTGTAAGAAGTTTTGCCTTTCTTGCTGCATCCAATCAATCCTTCTTTTTGTTAGTGGCTGGTTGTCACCTCATTATTTTGGGATGGTTTCCATAAGCCCACAACAAGTTGTTCTCTTCGTTGTTGGTTTTCCAACAACTCCGTTCAATTTTTCTTTCTAAGGGTGCTCTTCTAGTTCAATTGTGGTAGTATATGTCATTTTTTCTCCATTCTTTTCTTTCAAATGTTCAAGTATCTATTCTCTTGTTCGGAGATGTTATGATGTTTCTCTTTTCATATCAATCATCTCGGGTTGTCAAGATCATGTTCTTTCCTTCCTTATCAATTTAGTTAGTTTGTTGTGAATCTTGTCAACATATTTCCATCTTATCAAAAAAAATCCTCAATTTCCTACCGAAGTGTTGCCGAAATTTTGTGTGAATTCTTCCTTGTTTCTCATATCATTCTTCATCTCATTGCAAGCTTCAAGGATCGTTGGTTTCTCTCGTTTGTCAAAGAAGCGACTAAGTTTTACCTCTTGCCTTCTCATCCTCTTACTCTCTTCATTCTTAGATCTCGGGGCGAGATCTCTTGTTAGTGTAGGAGAGTTGTAACAGCCAGAGATCGATGCTCCAGAAGATTCCCCTTTTTATTTCGTTCCCGGCCTGTGATTATTTGTTTGACGCACTCATCATCGCATCATCTGCATTGCATCTGCACTCCCTTGCCGCCAGTTTTCAAAACTGGCATCCATTATTAGTTACCGGTTCTCTCCGTTTTGCCGTTGACCATTTTGAGACCAACCACGCACGCACGTGCCCATAACATCATTAAATATTGTTTTAAAAGGGGTGTACTAAAGCTTCTCCGATTGGATTGAAACTTGGTGCGTGGTCTTAATATAGTATAGGTAGGCCGCTGCTACTGCAACAAAAGACCTTCCAACGGCGCCAGAAACAAGTGTGCTGACGGGAGACTATTCTTGTCTTGATACTCCTCAGCAACGGCACCAGGAATCCTTCTCCTACGGCTACGCCTTTAGGGACTTCCTTGGCAAATATGCAAAGGATTCCCCGGTGGCCTTGGAGCCTTGCTTTGGTGTTCCCTCGAAGCAGAAAGGGTGATGTAGCACAGCGGCGGTAAGTATTTCCCTCAGTTTTGAGAACCAAGGTATCGATCCAGTGAAGGAATATCCCAAGTACCTGCGCAAACACAAAGAGCTTCCACCCAACGCTATGAAGGGGTTGTCAATCCCTTATAGATTGTTTGCCAAGTGAGAACTGAAAGCAACAAAGAAACAAAGCAAAGTAAAAGTGAAAGTGGAAACGATAGGTGTGAATAGACCCGGGGGCCGTAGTGTTCACTAGTGGCTTCTCTCATGAAAGCAAGTAGACGGTGGGTGAACGAATTACTGTCGAGCAATTGATAGAACCGCGCAAAGTCGTGACGTTATCTAAGAAAATGATTATATCTATAGGCATCACGTCCAAAACAAGTAGACCGATACTTTCTGCATCTACTACTATTACTCCACACGTCGACCGCTATCCAGCATGCATCTAGTGTATTAAGTCCAAAAGAACAGAGTAACGCCTTAAGCAAGATGACATGATGTAGATGGACAATCTCATATCTACGATAAAAGCCCATCTTGTTACCCTTGATGGCAACGACATGATGCGTGCCTTGCTGCCCCTTCTGTCATTGGGAAAGGTCACCACACGGTATGAACCCAAAACCAAGCACTTCTCCCATTGCAAGAATCATAGATCTAGTTGGCCAAACAAAACCCAAGACTCGGAGAGACTTACAAGGATATCAAATCATGCATATAAGAAATCAGCAAAGACTCAAATATAATTCATAGATAATCTGATCACAAATCCACAATTCATCGGATCTCGACAAACACACCGCGAAAGAGGATTACATCGGATAGATCTCCATGAAGATCATGGAGAACTTTGTATTGAAGATCCAAGAGAGAGAAGAAGCCATCTAGCTACTAACTACGGACCCGTAGGTCTGAAGTGAACTACTCACGAGTCATTGGAGGGGCGATGATGTTGATGAAGAAGCCCTCCAACTCCAAAGTCCCCTCCCGCAGGGCACCGGGAAGGGTCTCCAGATGAGATCTCGTGGAAATGGAAGCTTGCGGCAGCAGAGAAGTGTTTTCGTGGATGCCCTGATTTTTTCTGGATTTTTAGGGAATTTATAGGCCAAAGACCTAGGGCAGGGGAGCGCCAGGGGGGCACAAGCTTGGTTGTCGCGGCCTCCCCCCTGGCCGCGGCAACAGGGCTTGTGGGCCCACTTGCTTGGCCCTCAAGCCTCCCGATCTTCTTCCGTTCTGGAAAAATTCATTTCGGGGATTTTATTCCATTTTGACTCCGTTCCAAAATCAGATCTGAAAAGAGTCAAAAACACAGAA
The DNA here is from genome assembly GCF_904849725.1 of Hordeum vulgare subsp. vulgare. Classification (NCBI taxonomy): domain Eukaryota; kingdom Viridiplantae; phylum Streptophyta; class Magnoliopsida; order Poales; family Poaceae; genus Hordeum; species Hordeum vulgare. The sequence goes on along the minus strand of NC_058522.1, from coordinate 432,590,576 downwards.
AAAAAACAGGAACTCGCACTTGACACTGCATTAATAAGTTAGTCCCAAAAAAAGATATAAAAGGTAAACAAAACATCCAAAGTTGACAAGATAACAGCGTGAAACCATCAAAAATTATAGATACGTTTGAGACGTATCAAGCATCCCCAAGCTTAACTCGTGCTCGTCCTCGAGTAGGGAAGTGATAAAGAATGAATTTTTTATGCTTTCATGCTACCTAGCATAGATGTCCTTTGTAACTCCTCTTATGTGACGTGAATGTTTAGATCCATTAGATTCAAAACAATAGTTTGCTATTGATGTGGAGACAATAATACTTCAAGCAAACTAGCAAGGTAATCATGAACTTTCAAAATAACAAGGCCAAAAGAAAGTTATCCCTACAAAATCATATAGTCTGGCTATGCTCTATCATCATTGCACAACGAATTTAAATCATGCACAACCCCGGTATTGGCCAAGTAATTGTTTTCACACCTTTACTTTCTCAAACGTTTTCAACTCTCACGCAATACATGAGCGTGAGCCATGGTTTTAGCACTATAAGTGGTGTGGAGTGTGGTGGAGGTTGCAAGAAAAACAAGGAGAAGATGGTCACATTAACTAGGCATAGCAATGAGGTGTGAAGATGCTCATCAATAGATATCAATGTGAATGAGTAGGAATTGCCATACAAATGATGCACTAGAGCTAAGAGTATGTGAAAGCTCTTAAAGAAAACTAGTGGGTGTGCATCCAACTTGCTTGCTCACGAAGACCTAAGGCAAATTTGAGGAAGCCTATCATTGGAATATACAAGCCAAGTTATATAATGAAAATTTCCCACTAGCTATATGGTGGTGACAAAACGAGAGACTCTCAATCATGAAGATCATGGTGCTTAATATGCACAAGTGTGGATAGGTGGTAGCATTATCCCTTCTCTCTTTTTCTCTCATTTCATTTTTTTTTGGATGGGCTCTTTGGCCTCTCTTTTTTTTGGTGGGCATCTTTGGCCTCTTTTATTTCCTCACATGGGACAATGCTCCATCAATGATGATCATCACACTTACAACTCAAAACTTAGAGCAACGATGACCCTATATGGAATGCCTCCGGTAGTGTACCGCGACAATGATCTAGCATGGCATAGACATTAATGGAAACATCATGCTAGATATCTTACGATCATGCAACGGCAATGTAGACATGGTGGCACATGTCATGGTGGTAGTAGCATGGCAATATATCTTGGAATGACTTTGAAAAAGCCATAGTAGGTAGGTATGGTGGCTGTTTTGAGGGAGCCTATGATGGGTTTTGTGCACCGACGAAAGTTGCACGGCACTAAAGAAGATAGTGATGGTGGAAGGTGAAAGTGCATCTAAACCATGGACTCAACATTAGTCATGAAGAACTCATATACTTGTTGCAAAAGTTTTAGTAGTAAACAAAACAAAGCATTCAACGCATACTCCTAGGGGAAGGGTTGGTAGGTATAAACCATCACGCGATCCCGACCGCCACACAAAGGATGACAATCAATAGACTAATCATGCTCAGACTTCATCACATAGCGGTTCACCATACGTGCATGCTATGGGAATCACTAACTTCAACACAAGTATTTCTAGATCCACAACACCTTACTAATATAACTTCAATATTACCATAACCACAACTCAAAACTAGTTGAGATGAATCAAACTTCTCTAACTGTTCAATGCACATGAAGGTGTAAGTTTTCGTATCCCTTTGGATAACTACCCCTTTTGAGACTACTTTCATAGCATAGATCAACTACCAAGCCACGCACCGCCGTGCTCTAAAAGATATAAGTGAAGCACACAGAGCAAAAGCAACTAGCTCAAAAGATATAAGTGAAGCACATGTGAGCTGAATTGTCTACCAGAGGATATAAGTGAAGCTCGACAAAATCACGGTGAGTGCATGTCTCTCTCTCTAGGTGTGCAGCAAGGATGATTGTAACACAACAAAAATAAAAGACTCCTACGATACAAGACGCTCCAAGCAAAACAGATAACATGTGGTGAATAAAAATATAGCCCCAAGTAACGTTACCAATGGATTGAAAACGAAAGAGGGGATGCCTTCCCGGGGCATCCCCAAGCTTAGGCTTTTACGACATCCTTGAATCATCTAGGGGTGCCTTGGTAATCCCCAAGCTTGAGCTCTTGCCACTCTTTATCTTTTCGTCCATAAGAACTTCACCCAAAACTTGAAAACTTCACAACACGAAACTTAAACAGAAACTCGTGATAACATTAGTATAAGAAAGCAAACCACCACTTCCTTAGGTACTGTAGCAAACTTAAATTCTACTTATGTTGATGTTGGGTTACTGTATTTTCAATCTTCCATGGCTAATAGCCCCCGATACTATCCATAGTTTCATCAAAATAAGCAACCAACACAACAAAACAGAATCTATTAATAGCAGACCAGTCTGTAGCAATCTGTATACTTCGTGTACTTCTGGTACTTCACAAATTCTGAAACATTACAACAGTCTGAAGAATTTGCGTAGCAATCAGCAGCAAAAAAGAATCAACTCAAAATCTCTTACAGAAAAAAAATGAAAATTATTTTCATGAGCAGAAAGTTTCTGTCTTTTCCAGCATGACCAAACGATCATCCCCAAGACTAATCATAACGGTTTTGCTTGGCACAAACGCAAAAAGAAACACAAAAAACACAATCATAACAGAATTATGAAAGTGTGGAAAACACAAAACAGAAAGAAAAAGGATAGATTCGTTGGGTTGCATCCCAACAAGCGCGATTGTTTAACGCCCTTAGCTAGGCATAAGGTGATGGAATCACGTATAGTCATCCTTGGTGCTCAAACCATAAGTAGTGTGATCATTTATCATCTTAAGATCTTCATCTTTATTGATGACTCACCACTAGCTTTAGGAACAAAAACATACTTGACGGTCTTCTTGAGAGTGAGATTTGGAGTATTTTTCACAGCGGCAAAAGCGGAACCCAAGTTGGTTATGACATCCTCTAGTTTGCCAATTCTAGAGGAATCATTAACTATAGGTTCCTTCTCCCTTAATTTTTTCAAAACATTTCCCACTTTGGATCCGTACTGAGTAATTTGATTGTGGATCTTTCTATCCAAACCCTCAATAAGTTCAACTGTGGCAATTTTGTTTTCAATAGCGTCAAGCCTTTGCATCACGTGTTCCAAGGTTAAGGTAGTTCCATTAACCATGAGCGGGGGTGAGCCTACCAAATTCATGATAGCTCCATAGGAGTCAACAGTATGGCTCCCCAAAAAATTCCCGCCTACGATGGTATCAAGAATATACCTATTCCAAGGAGAGATTCCAACATAAAAACTGCGAAGAAGGACGGTAGTGGATTGCTTACGAGTGGATCTACTTTGAGCATTGCAAATCCTGTACCAAACGTCCTTTAAATTTTCTTCCTCATTCTGCCTGAAATTGAGAACTTCGTTCTCAGGGGTATCATTTGGAGTAGTGGGTCTAGCTATTGATGGACTATCCCACACAAGAACGAGCAGGAAGAAAGCGAGTGAAGCGGGCAAAAGAGAACGGCAAAGGAAGACAGCAAAAAGGCAAAAGGCAAAATAAAACGGCAAAGGAGAAAGGCAAAGGAGAAAGGCAAATGAAAACGGCAAATGTGAAGTGGGGGAGAGGAAAACGAGAGGCAACTGGCAAAAAAGTAAATGCAAGAGATGAGTTTGTGAGACCTACTTAGATAGATCACTCCTTCCCCGGCAACGGCACCACAAATACTTCTGCTACTACAACAAAATACCTTCCAACGTGCCAGAAACAAGCGTGCTGACGGGAGACTATTCTTGTCTTGATACTCCTCAGCAACGGCACCAGGAATCCTTCTGCTACGGCTACGCCTTTAGGGACTTCCTTGGCAAATATGCAAAGGATTCCCCCGTGGCCTTGGAGCCTTGCGTTGGTGTTCCCTCGAAGCAGAAAGGGTGATGTAGCACAGCGGCGGTAAGTATTTCCCTCAGTTTTGAGAACCAAGGTATCGATCCAGTGAAGGAATATCCCAAGTACCTGCGCAAACACAAAGAGCTTCCACCCAACGCTATGAAGGGGTTGTCAATCCCTTATAGATTGTTTGCCAAGTGAGAACTGAAAGCAACAAAGAAACAAAGCAAAGTAAAAGTGAAAGTGGAAACGATAGGTGTGAATAGACCCGGGGGCCGTAGTGTTCACTAGTGGCTTCTCTCATGAAAGCAAGTAGACGGTGGGTGAACGAATTACTGTCGAGCAATTGATAGAACCGCGCAAAGTCGTGACGTTATCTAAGAAAATGATTATATCTATAGGCATCACGTCCAAAACAAGTAGACCGATACTTTCTGCATCTACTACTATTACTCCACACGTCGACCGCTATCCAGCATGCATCTAGTGTATTAAGTCCAAAAGAACAGAGTAACGCCTTAAGCAAGATGACATGATGTAGATGGACAATCTCATATCTACGATAAAAGCCCATCTTGTTACCCTTGATGGCAACGACATGATGCGTGCCTTGCTGCCCCTTCTGTCATTGGGAAAGGTCACCACACGGTATGAACCCAAAACCAAGCACTTCTCCCATTGCAAGAATCATAGATCTAGTTGGCCAAACAAAACCCAAGACTCGGAGAGACTTACAAGGATATCAAATCATGCATATAAGAAATCAGCAAAGACTCAAATATAATTCATAGATAATCTGATCACAAATCCACAATTCATCGGATCTCGACAAACACACCGCGAAAGAGGATTACATCGGATAGATCTCCATGAAGATCATGGAGAACTTTGTATTGAAGATCCAAGAGAGAGAAGAAGCCATCTAGCTACTAACTACGGACCCGTAGGTCTGAAGTGAACTACTCACGAGTCATTGGAGGGGCGATGATGTTGATGAAGAAGCCCTCCAACTCCAAAGTCCCCTCCCGCAGGGCACCGGGAAGGGTCTCCAGATGAGATCTCGTGGAAACGGAAGCTTGCGGCAGCAGAGAAGTGTTTTCGTGGATGCCCTGATTTTTTCTGGATTTTTAGGGAATTTATAGGCCAAAGACCTAGGGCAGGGGAGCGCCAGGGGGGCACAAGCTTGGTTGTCGCGGCCTCCCCCCTGGCCGCGGCAACAGGGCTTGTGGGCCCCCTGTGGGCCCACTTGCTTGGCCCTCAAGCCTCCTGATCTTCTTCCGTTCTGGAAAAATTCATTTCAGGGATTTTATTCCGTTTGGACTCCGTTCCAAAATCAGATCTGAAAAGAGTCAAAAACACACAAAAAACAGGAACTGGCACTTGGCACTGAGTTAATAAGTTAGTCCCAAAAAAGATATAAAAGGTAAACAAAACATCCAAAGTTGACAAGATAACAGCGTGAAACCATCAAAAATTATAGATACGTTTGAGACGTATCAGCCGCCTGTCAACTTTCGTCGCAGTCCGAGTTCGTTTGATACCCGAACCGTTAAACCTATAGCAGCACTATAGTCGGTCATTCCGTCGGAAGTTTTTCGTTGCTTTAAACTCTGTCGCCGGGTTGCCCATTTTCTCTCTCATCTCCGCCTAGCCCGTGTGCACAGTGCACCGACCTGCGCGCAACCTAGCCCGAAAACCTCCCGGAACCCGAACCCAGCGGTCGTGGCCGTTGGATCCGGTTCAACCCTGTTTTATCGCAAACCGTCATCGGTTTGTCCACTGGACTTCCTAACCTAGTTATATCCAACCGTACGATTTAATCGGGGGGTCCAAATGCCTCTAAAGCTAATCCAATTGCTATGTAGTCTACCCCTAGCCCATTTTAGACAAAACCTAGCCCTAGCCACCCTAAGCCCGTAGCGCCCCCCCCCCCCCCCCCACACACACACACACACATCTCGTTTTCCCCATTGGGCCAACCGCAGCTAGCCTCCACTCGATCCCCTCCTCGGTCCGAGACCCCAGCGCCCACAGCACATCAAGGGAGGCCTCGATCCCATCGCCCTCGCCCCGCACAGCCAGCGCCTGAGCTCCTCCCGTGCCCTGTGGAGTCGCAGCCACCGAATGTCGTGCGCCCGAAGCCCCAGCGCACCTCGCGCCTCCTTTCCGTGCAAGTCTGCGCCGCCGCCCACAACTCGTGCTCGATCCCGTCGTCGCGAGCAGCAGCAACCAGCGCCACTGCCAACCTGCTTGCCCCTCCTCGCCTCCAGCCCGCCGCAGCCGCAGCCGCTGCCGGCCACCCCGCAGTCTGCCGCTGTTGGGGCCTTCTTCGGCCGCCACAGCCCCGGATTCACCAGATCCCGGCGATCTCGCCCCGTCCCCAGCCATGCAGCTCACCTACCCCTCGCCTGCCATGCTCCGCCGGCGACCACCTTGTCTCGGGCTGCCGCGTTGCTTCCTAACCCCGCTGCTCTCGCGTCGCCTCTTGCTGCAACCCCCTGTTCCAGAGGAGGTGGATCCGAGCACCTCGCCATCCGCGTTGGCCGCGCCTCCAGGAGCCACCGCCAGGTGGGCTCCAGCAGCCAAATCCTTCTCGCATGCCTCCTGCGTGCTGCATCGTCGTGCTTGCTCCACTTGTTGTTGTGCATGCTCTGCTCAGGAGCGTATCCGGCATCATCGACCAAGAATTGCCCCTTCCTCGTTTGGCCTCTTTGTTGGACGTGATGTCCCCGAACGCATCTAACCGTGGGTACCCAAGACCACGTCGAGTTCAACTGCATGCGGAACCCCCAAAACAGGCGCCTTGGACGACTACTTCCGGCGTACGACTACGGGTGCGGGTAAAACTACTTCCACTACGACGCGAAAGGACATCACATTCATCAAGTTCTTCGTCGACCCGTGTACACCTACTTCAACTACCGTCGCAGGAACGTCTACTTCCACTACGTCCATGACGACCATGTACATCTACACTGCAACAACTCGATCCGCTCCAAGAGGCACGCTTCAAAGGTATAACCACCAAGACGATCACCCGTGGACCGAATGTGTTGTTGTATGAGTTGCATTGTTGTCTGTTTCGTAGAGGCCATGTGATACGTCCAAAACGTATCTATAATTTTTTATGGTTTCATGCTACTTTTATGATTTTGATAATTGTTTTTATATTAAGTTTATGATTTATTTGGACTAACCTATTAATAGTTGCAAAAGTGCACAATGTTCTTGTTTTACACTTTTATGTGTAGGAACTATCAAAAATACAAGAGGAAACCTTGTTGGAGTCGAATTGGGACTTTCCTGAAATCTGTGTGAAAATTCTTTTAAAGATTGCCACTTTACGGGTCGAAGACGGCCTCCAACAGAAATCTCACAGAAGAAAAAGTGTGGGCAATTTTATGCTGATAATTCTAGACATAAAATTAGGCCCATTTGAAGTTCGGACCCTCCAGGAAAGCCCGTTTTACTGGAGGACAAATATCTGATTACGGGATTACGGGAATCGATGACGTCCAACTCTTAACATATTTGATGGATTCGGCCAAGCCACGACTTTGGGACCTCATTAGGGCTGAGAGGGGTCCCTAGGAAGGTTCTAGAGGTGCCCAAGAGCCCTTGGATCAAAGGGGCATCCATCGGAGGGCCAAGGATGATCGTCTCAGCTCATATAAGGAGAGGAAAACCCTGATTTCTAGGCAGCCACCAAAATCGACGAAATTTGCCTCCCCCATGGCCTCATCTCCATGGGGGAGGGCTCATATATGGCACCAAGAAGCCATGGAGGAATGGGGCTAAGGGGCGGCGCTCCCCCATGATGTCCGGCCGGTGCAGGAGGGCCCCCCCTGCACTGCCGATGGCCGACGGCGTCGCCCTGCACTTCACGTGATGCCCCTTCTCCACCCTCTCTGTCATGATGCCGCCTTCACCAACACCTCCATCATCATCTCCTCCATAGCAACAGCGGTTCACTCTCCCACAAACCTCTGTAATCCCCTACGTAAACATGGTGTTTGATGTTATAAATTATTTGCAAATGATCTATTGCATCTATGTCATGTTTGTGTAGTTCCCTTTTGTCATATGATTGATTGTTGAATCTACATGAATGGTTTGAGCTATATGTTGAATTTGTTACAGTCCTATGGTGCCCATCATATGTTTATGCACGCATGGATCACATCATAGGGTTTGTAGTATGTGGAGAAAGCTAGAGGGTGGGTTGCTTGAGTGACAGAAACATGAGCCCCAATCTAGTGATCAAAGCATATGGGATAAAGAGGACCTTTTGAACTTAATGCTATGGTTGGGTATTTTTACCTTAATGTATCTTCTAGTATTTACGGATGTTTGCTAGAGTTCCAATCATAAGTACTTGCAATCATTGGACAGTGAGAGCTTGTTAGCTTTGCCTCTCCCACATAAAAGAGGAATATCAACCTTGAATTTGACTATTTGATCATGGACAATTCCACCACAATTACCACCACTTTTCCGCACTCATGGTACTGTTAGTTTATGGTTACTTAGTATATTTTATCGCTGCAGCACTAACACTTACTTTCTTGTATTTATTATCTTGCAAAACTATCTTGTTTACCCGTATTGTTACTCTAGTTTTATTTCCTAGATATTGCAAAATGTTTAGTATGCGTAGAGTTGTGTCAGTGGTTGATAGAACCTTAGAGAATATTTATCCCACCTTTAGCTCCTCGTTGGGTTCGACACTCTTACTTATCGAAAAGGCTACACACGATCCCCTACACTTGTGGGATATCACCATGTTAGTTGCAGGTACCCCATTTTCATGCCTCCGACACATGGGAACCCGGTAACCGGGATCACCCCATTATTCTTTGGCATGACACGCTCACAATTCGTTGGCATCAGTATCTCGTCGATTTATCAGAACCGGAACGTTGTTGTGGCTATCAATTGCACGCATGTTGCATTCATGGCATAATATCCTGTGTTGCACGTATATTTAACCATAGCTCCGTTCAATGTTCTTTTATGTGAACCGACTAGTATGACGTGTAGAATCGCATGCTTCACCTCTTGCCATGTTTAAACAACATTTAATATTGTTGTGTACTTAAACGGGAGTGAACTAAATAATTAGTATGTGGAGTTTCGTCAATATGCAACTCGTTGCATATTGAGCTTCACTTAATGTGTAGTCTTTGACTGTTGTGGATTGCCATGCCATGCCTTGCATAATTGAAATGAAAATGCATCATATTAGGATGTGCATCATATCATGCATGTGTCGTGGTGTATATTGTGTGTTGATTGTTGTTTCGGTTTGCTCCCTCTCGATAGAGTTCCGCAAGCGTGTCGAAATGTGAGGATCCGTTCGACTACGTCGGTTCATCTGCTTCACGAAGTCGTTCTTCTTCCAAGCGGGATCACAGGCAAGATGGTCATTTCCCTAGATACCATTACTATCAATGTCATGCTAGTTGTCTTGTTTCTTTCGTTATGTCTCGCAGCCTACCACCTGTTAAGTGTCAGCCTCTCAACATTGCCATGAAAACCTTCAACCTTTTCTACAACCTAGCAAACCACTCATTGGCTATGTTACCGCTTGCTTAACCATTTGATAGCGTTGCTAGTTGTGGGTGTAGTTGCTTCCATGTGATAACATGGGTTTCTTGTTATATCACCATACTAATGATATTTAAATTAATGCACCTATATACTTGGTAAAAGGTGGAAGGCTCGGCCTTTCTAGCCTCGTGTTTTGTTCCACCTTTGTCGCCTTAGTTTCGGCTACCAGTGTTATATTCCATAATTGAGCGCTCCTAACACGATTGGGGTTGTTATGGGGACACCCTTGATGATTCGTCTTAGTTAAAGCTTGTCTGGCAAGGCCCAACTTTGGTACTACATTTGCCTAATAACTAATAAAAAGCATAGGGACCCGCCGGCACCCGTAGATAATTAATCAACCCCCGGGCCAGTGCTCCTCATGAGTGTTGGTCCAAAAACGGCACACTACAGGGCCACCACGGGGCAACTCGAGGTTTGGTTTTACTTGTAGGCTTTTCCATCTGGTTGTGTCCTGAGAACGAGATACGCGACTCCTATCGGGTTCGTCGACACGTCGGGCGGCCTTGCTGGACTTGTTTTACCTTTTACGAAATATCTTGTGCATCGGGATTCCGGTGATGCTTTGGGATATCTTAGATTTGAGGTTTTCCATTAAGGAATCTGAGGAGATCACGAGTTACGCGATCGAGGCTTTCTATGCGGCTTGTGGTAATTTGTGATGGACTAGTTAGAGCACCCCTGCAGGGTTAAATCTTTCGGAAAGTCGTGCCCGCGGTTATGTGGCAAACTTGGAAACTTTGATTAACATCCGGTTCTAGACGACCTGAAGTAAACTTAATTAAACTTACCAACTGTGTGCATAACCGTGACTGTCTCTTTTGTGAGCTCCTTCTCCGATTGAGGACACGGTGGGGTTATGTGTGACGTAAGTAGGTGTTCAGAATCATTCATTTGATCATTATTAGTTCACGTCTGATTATGCGTAGATCATCCCCTCTTGTATTCTCGTACTCGTAAGTTAGCCACTTCAAATAAATGCTTAGTCGCTTGCTGCAGCCTCACCACTTAATCATATCTCACCCATTAAGCTTTGCTAGTCTTGATACCTTTGGAAATGAGATTGCTGAGTCCCAGTGGCTCACAGATTACTACAACACCGGTTGCAGGTACAGGTAAAGTGATATTATGACGTGAGCGCGATGATTGTGCTATTTGGAGTTTTCTTCTTCTTCTTCTTCGATCTAGGATAGGCTCCAGGCCGGCAGCCTGGGATAGCAAGGATGGACGTCATTCTTTTATCGTTTGTTTTCGTCCATAGTCGGACCCTGCTCTTCTTCATGATGACTGTATATTGTTGTATTGATGTGTACCTGATGTAGCTTGTGGCGAGTGTAAGCCAATTTCATATACTCATCTCTTCAGTACATGTACTTGTAACGAAATCTATTCTTGTGAAATGACGAGATACGCTTCTATCCCTGTCGAGGCCCTCGCGCCAAAAATAAGAATAGGGTCACATCTTGAGCGTTGCACCGACACCCTAGGGTGAGGTCCCCTCCCTTCGGCCGAAGTGGGCTGAGGTGTAGGGTGGCGCCTAGCCCTCTAGTGGGCTGCGGTGCCCCCTCTCCTTGGCCCATGAGGCCCCCCTACAATTGTCGGGGCCTCCCGAAACTCCTTTCGGTATTCCGTCACTTCCTCGGTGTGCCCTGGAGCTCTTCCGGACTTCGATGACCTTCACCCTATATATCAATATTCACCTCTGGACCATTCCGAAGTTCCTCATCACATCCAGGATCTCATCCGAGACTCCTAACAACCTTCGATCACCAACAAAATGACTCGATTATAATTATATCGTCATCGAACCTTAAGTGTGTAGACCCGGCGGGTTCGAGAACTATGTAGACATGACCGAGACACTCTTTGGTCAATAATCAATAGTGGGACCTGGATGCCCATATTGGTTCCTACATATTCTACGAAGATCTATATCAGTCGAACCTCGATGTCAAGGATTCAATCAATCCCGTATACAATTCCCTTTGTCCATCGGTATGTTACTTGCCCAAGATTCGATCGTCAGTAGCTCCGTACCAAGTTCAATCTCGTTACCACCAAGTTTGTTTACTCGTTATGTAATACAAGATCCCGTGACTAACTCTTTAGTCACATTGCTTGCAAGCTTGTTGTGATGATGTATTATCGAGTGGGCCCTAAGATACCTCTCCATCACACAGAGTGACAAATCACAGTCTTAATCCATGCCAACTCAACAAACATCCTCGGAGATACCTGTAGAGCACCTTTATAGTCATCGAGTTACGTTGCGATGTTTGATACACACAAGGTACTCCTCCGGTGTTAGTGAGTTGCATGATATCATGATCATAGGAATAGATACTTGACATATAGAAAACAATAGCAATAAACTGACACGATCATATGATACGTTCATAGTTTGGGTCTTATCCATCACATCATTCTCCTAATGATGTGATCCCGTTATCAAATGACAACTCATGTCTATGGCCAGGAAACCTTGACCATCTTTGAACAATGAGCTAGTCCATTAGAGACTCGCTAGGAAGGGTGTGTTTTCTATGTATCCACACATGTATTTGAGTTCTCATTCAATACAATTCTAGCATGGATAATAAAAGATTATCATGAATAGGGAAATATAATAATAACTACTTTATTATTGCCTCTAGGGCATATTTCCAACATGGAGATGCTCTTAGCTTTGGACAATACATCACAAATAACATTTGGTAGCAAAAACAATATTATTTTATTTCACTTATGTCACCCTTAGCTTTTGACAATGTATCGCAGTTGCCACTTTGGAATTATTGTTTTTGCCACGGAATGGCAATTGTGATGTATTGTTAAAAGCTAAGAGTGGCAAAAGTGAAATGACCAATTCTAGAGTGGCATAAGCAAAGTGGGTTCAAAGATAGTCTTGTTGGAGCATTGATTATTTTTATCCCAGAGCAATAATAGGATGTTATTTATCCATAGAATTTTGCGGGTAGATAGAAAATTCAAAAAGTTTGCTGCCAAAAAATCCGACATTTTTATTGTTTATGGGGTGCATTTGAGCTCGGTAGTAGAAATTTAATGTCTGGGATAAACCCTCTATTTTGAAGAAGAAAATGCAAGTAACATATTTAGATGAAACAAAACAACGACGCTAGAAACCATTCCAGTGTTCTCCATATTAGATTCGTCTCAAGTAAAGTTTGACCAAGTTTTTATGTAGAATTATTAACACCCACGGTATCAAATCAATACAATTAGAATCATATATATTTGTTACAATGAGAAATCATATTATTTTCTACAAATCTGATGAAACTATAGAGAGTTTGATTTAGATCAAAACTAATATGGGCAGTAAATAAAACAGATGGAGCACATGAAAAGCAAAAAGGAGAAGAAAAAACTTGCTCCAAACTCTTGGACGACCTGTCACAAATGCTAAGGTTGGTCGTGATTTTTTTAGAAAAGGAGGAACACCCCCGGCCTCCACATCTAGGCGATGCATGCAGCCACTTTATTGATTATTCACAGAAGACCTTACAAAGCAATACGGTAGTAAGTCTGAAGCCACCATCTAGGCAACTTATGTCGCTACTCATATCCAGTTGATAAAGGGATGCTGATAGTCTGGCCTAATACCAAATAGACCTCGTTACCAAGCCTAGCATCTAAGACATGAGGATCCAACCAAGCCGCTTGCCCAATATGGGGCACCCACCGGTCCAGCGCACACACAACTGCAACATCGCTCCTCCTTCGCGAACACCAACTCCAGCCACTGGTCTCATCCCCTTCACCTGCAGATCCTTTGTACTTCCAACCGAGCTCCAGGGCCCCTATCAACACCTCCAGGAAGGTCACGATGCGAACAGCACCGCTGCCGCAAAATCCGAAGAGGATTGAAGGTTCTCACCCGGTAGGAGATCGGGGTGGGTAAATTGAGCCCTCGGCTGCACCTTCATGAAGGAAAGCGACACCCATGGGCGACGCCACCGTCGATCCGGCCAGACCGGCCAAGGTTTCCCCCAGACCCAAGGTACACCACCAGGGCTCACCATCACCGGAGCCTGCAACCGTAAACCACCGGGACGGCGATAGAGGGAGCAAGAGAAAGGGGACCTCTAGATCTGACGCCTCGACCGCCTCGGATCAGTCTGCCGCCATGGCCGCCACTGGGTCACCGACCGGCCGCCATGTCGCCGAGCTGCAGATGGACGCCGTCATGGGCGAGATCGGCGCCGCCGCCATCGATCGTGGCCTCATCCTCAAGAACGGAGATCCCGTGCATCCCGAGTCCGGAGTGAGACGGTGATGCCTCTGTCGCCGCCATCGCACGCGCGGGCTTAGCCCGACGCCGACCACTGACGGCAGCGGAGGGGCACGGGAAGAAGGAAGGCGATCGACGGCGGAGAGTTGAGCCCCCTCGGTCGCTCGCGCTATGGGCGGCGGAGGGGAGAGTTGGGTCCCCTGGATCGAGATCTGTTTGGACGTCTCTTTTCCCCAAGGATGAAGGTATCATAGATCGTATTATGCATGCCAACAAGATAATTTTAATGATGTGACATATAATTAAATGAAGAAAGAGATGATTGAATATCGTATTATGATGTTGTATCGTATTAAATAATGTACTACTTCCTCTGTACCAGTGCATAGGGCACTTTAGGAGGCGCAGCGCGACCGAGGTGGTAGCTGATTGGAGAGCAAGAGAAAACAAGGTCGGTCATCCTTCCAATTAAATTGATCGTTGTATTTAAGTGGATGTCTTTTTAGCTACTCCAGGCCCACGTACTTCATTGCATGTGAACAGGTTTTGATTTCTTCACTAATCACCGAGTAGACGCACTGCATGTAAGAGCAAGTACAATAAGGTGACATAAGCAGGCTATAAGGATTAGAATATTATATTCTTGCTTAGTTGGAGGAAAGAGAGGAGGAGAGAGAAGAGAAGCAGGTTCTTGATGAGTAGCCAGCTGCAGCACGAGACCCAAAACACTTTGTAAGATTGTAAGATAGGTCAACTATTCTTAAAATAATACACATCTAAAAATTACTATTATATATGCCGACTATTAGGTTGGCTCTATATGACATAGCAACTCCTTGTAGCCGATTGTTGGTTGTATTATTAACCATGCTCTAAAGGTACTAAGAGGCAGCAAACGAGGCTGGGAGGGAAACAAGGAGGGGAGTTATTGAAGCACGCCTAAGCGTTTTGAGAAAACCTGTTTTTTGTAAAGTGTCATATGCACTCGTATAGAGGAGTACACGTATCATACATGACAATAAATAAATTAGTTTATGATACTAATAAATAATATTATGCATTATGAAAGTACATACAACTAACCTAATCGTGTAAACATGTAGATTTGACCAGAAACCCTCGGCTTCAACCTGATTGATGACTTGCTGGATGAGCGAGAAAATTGCGATCGAAAAGCATGTTTCACTCGCGACACATCTCTCAAACAACCGGAACACACAAGCTGAAGCTGGTATCTACAGGTTAATTCATGGAGCGCAATACAAAGCTACGAAAGCATGGCCGTACGTGGACGAAGCATCCCCACGACCACGAGGAACGCAGAGGGCGTATCTAATGAGCATCACGGTTTACGTGCCATGCCAGCCCACACGCCTCATCCGGAGGTGCCGACTGCCCGTGTCATGGGCAGGGGGAACCGGTGCCCCTCCAGGCTCGCACGTTCGAACGGGCCATCAAGGACGGAGCAAGCTGTCCACTCCTTCACGGGCTTCCCGTCGCCGGATTCACGCCCGCCGCCGTCGCGCTGGCGCTCGCCGCTCTTGCCCTTCCTCACGAAGCTCAGCAGCTTGCGGAGCCCCTTGGCCAGGTCCATGTGCGGGTTGGCCGCCGGGGCCGAGAAGATCGCCGGCGGCGGGCTCTCCAGGCCGCCCCACCGCTTCCTCGCCCGTGACTGGTCCGGCCGCGGCGTCTCCACCCACCTCGGGGACTCCACCGACGTCGCGCGGAGCGGCAGCTCCGACACGGACCGGAGGTGCCGCCCGGCCGTCACCTTTGGGACGAACTGGTCCAGCGGCGCCCGCCTCGGGCTCGGGCTGCCGCTGGGGAGGTCGTGCACCCTCGGCGACCGCAGGTTCCCGATCGCGCCGCCGGTCCCGCTGCCGCGCCTGAGGAACGGCCTCGGCGTGGCGCAGTCGCCCAGGTCGCCGCCGACGCTGTTCCGCCTCCGGTGCGACTGCGGCATCGCCACCGGCGCGCCGCTGCTCACCGTCCTGCTCCTGGGCAGTGGAAGCGCGCCGTGCTCCTTCCTCGGGGTGGACACTCCCGACGGCACCGTCCTCCTCACCTGCGGCGTGTCCCGAGCGGCGCACTTGACGGTGAGCGGGCCTGGCCTGCCGCCGGCACGCGTGCCGCCGATCGGCCTCTGCTGCTGCTGCTGGCTCTTGGCCGCCGCGGCGACGGACACGCGCCTGGCGTCGCGCCGGCGCATGTAAGCGTCGTACTGCCTGCCGCGGCGGCAGGCGCCGGTCCCCGCGGCCTCCCGCGCGCCGTCCGGAGCCACGTCGTCGTCCTCCCCGCGCCGCGCGGCGTGCAGGAGCTTGTACGCCGCGAGCTGCAGCTCCAGCTCCCAGAGCTTCGCCCAGAGCGCGTCGTGGCTCGCCATGGGTCCAGTGGAGACAAACAGAGACAATTCTCTTGCGTGCCGGATCGGGCGCGCCGAGCGCAGCGGGCTATATACGCGCGCGTCGCCGCGGCGTGATTAAGTCTGGAGGTGCGAGTGTGACCGTGTCGGACGACTCCGGGGTCTCGTGCTCGTGTTGGCAGCATCGGTTAATTGGCGGCAGAAAGCGGCACGGGGGCTTTGGACTAGTTTTTGTTGCGTTTGTTTGATTCGGTCGCGCGCGGCTGATGAGGACGCCGCCGGGGCTTTTGGTTGACCAGGTGGGGGGCGTCGACCTGGCCAGCTTCTCGCGGCCCAGAGACAGTGTGAAAGTCGTGCCAGGGCTCAGATTTTTCCTTCACGAACTGCAGGCTCGGAGAAGCTTAGGTCACCAGAATTGACTGGAGAAATTTGTATCCTTGTTAAGCTCTTCCTTTCGCTGTCCGAGTGGCATCAGTTTCTGTTGGACATTTTCTTTCAGACGCCGCACTGACGATTTGTCAGTCTATGTCTCGCCAGCAAGAAAGGAAGAGCCGGTTAGGTAACAACGCACAGATGAGCATTTTGTAAGACTAGGCCCTCCCTAGAGACAAATCTTCTGTACTGATACACCAACTCTAGCAGACGAGTATTATCCAGTATAGTCGTTCACCAACCGAGCCAAGTGCAATGTCTGCACGCTTTTTGACTACAAACAACTACCAAGCGTTCTTCACATGAGCGGGTTATTTTCAAGCCGCCAATCTTCGTGAGAAACGCTGACCCTGTCCATCTGTCAAAGTTTAGACGCCCACCAAACCAAGACGCTTAGAAGCAAAGCACAGACATTTCTGAAATCTAAGCCGTCGTCTTATTAAAACTATCAGGCAACATTTCCACGATAGAGCGAAGAAGCAATTCACAATTCACCAATCCCAAGCAAGAGCAATAACCAAACAAGGTTCTGGACTAAATATCAAAATTCCTAGTTCGCATGAGCAGGGCAGGACAAGCTTATGATGACAGCACAGCTATCACGTCAGATGATCTGAGAACGATGTACTCGCCTTCCGAACCCTTGAACTCACTTCCTGCATACTTGGAGTAGAGCACGCTGCTTCCAGGAGTGATCGACAACGGCGTCCTGCTGCCATCATCGCCCAAAGGCCCGGGGCCAACAGCGACCACCTGTTTCAGCCAAAGAGGTGGTCAGAGCTCAGTAATTCATGCAACAAGTCTACGCAACAACATTATATGACTATATCAAAGTGGATAGCTAACTACCCAAGACAGGAGGATTGCTCAATTCATAGCCATGCAGTCATGTATAGAGTGCATGTAGGGAATGCGAAAAAAGAATAAATGATGGTAGTATGGTGTGCCTGATTGCTCATGTTTCATATGATGGTAAAAATACATTCAAGATTGGGACCCCAGTTAAGGTCTAGTCTATCTATCAAACCTAGTCAACGAGCAATATGAGTACTACTACTTGTTAGGCGTCTAGGGATCTCCATAGTTGTTTCAGTTAGTGGTGAAAGTGGCATCTCGCGGACACCATTGTGGAAACTGGCAGGCGACAAAAGCAACAGGAAAAAACAGGTCACCACAAAATGAGCAAAAATATATAGCCAAGAAAACAGCAGGGTGTCTTGGCCTCTTGGGCACTGACTAATTACACTATGCAAGACTATAGATCACACTTCAACACAGATCTGGTGTTCCTCCTTCCCTTATAGCTTAAGAACACATATACTATTAACATTAATAAGTAGAAAAAACACAGTAAAAACAACACCTCACAGAGAGCGATAATTGTGTTAAGGGATGCAACTATTTCATAGTTGATATGTTTCTAGTTTGAGGTTATAAGCAGTTATGATCACGGTCATCTGATTAATTGCAGCAAATGCATAACAAACAGAAGTGCTCACTGTTCCAACAGAAGGCTTCTCTTTCGACATCTGTGTCAATAGCAAACCACCAGCAGTTTCCTCTTCAGACTCTGCAACCTAATGCCAAAGGAGAATAGAAAAATTCAGTTGGTGATGGGTGCTTGTGGTGTCTATATTACAAACTGTACTCAGACAAGAAAGAAATAGATCCTGGCAATCTGAATTAAGGTTTTTTCTACAGAAAATCTAGCTCCGCTGTTGTCTAATCTGAATGCTTCAAGCAAAAAAAAACTTCACATTGACAATCGCGATGCAATAATGCATAGTCGCACAGATACTGAGCATGGTGAACCTGGAATAGAACCATAGTGGATCTGAACTAAAGACAGTCCGGCAGAAAGAAAGAGCAGGAAAGAACAAAATTGAGGAGTTATACAACCAAGCTTTTTTTTATTTCAATTAAATGAGGTTGCTCAGGCTCATGAGCAAAACAGAGTAGATCAAATAACATAAGGAGTATTTTTCTTGTTCTACGTTGTATTTTTTTTTAAAGAGCACTTCTTGTTCGGTTGTTAATAAGTTGTTGCCCTATCGTTAGTGGGTAAAATTATCCTCTATTTTTTCTGTTGAATAGGTTCTATACCATAATGCCGTATTCTAATTTGATACATAAGCCATGAATATTACTTGGCAATAATATAGCCTATGCAAATTGAGTGTGCAGTTGCGGTACTGAACCAAGAAAGGATTTGAATACACATTCTGTTCACAAGAGGAATACAGTAACCACTTAGTAAAGAGTGTGGAAATGATGTGTTGAAATAAACCTTAATGAGAATACGGTCACTCAGTGGCTTCAGATCTTTCACGTCATCAGTGTCAAGAATACCAATGATGTCATCTTCTTTCATGATGAGGTGGGTAGTATCGTTGAATTCCAACTCGGTGCCAGCATATTTAGAGTAAATAACTTTGGCACCAACCTGTA
Source organism: Hordeum vulgare subsp. vulgare (assembly GCF_904849725.1). NCBI lineage: Eukaryota > Viridiplantae > Streptophyta > Magnoliopsida > Poales > Poaceae > Hordeum > Hordeum vulgare. The sequence continues at coordinate 432,571,546 of NC_058522.1, read as the reverse complement.
ACCAGATAATATATTGTTACTTCCTCTCATCGCAGTAAAATATTAGGTTAAACAGGAGAATAACATAAACTGTGGCCACGAAGAGGTCATGCGAGTAGTCTTCAAGAACATAGATTTTGATGTAAAAAAAAGATTACATGCAGTTAAGTTGTAGTGTTATTGTTTCTTGTCCATAAATGGCACTTCAGTAACAACACATTTAGGTGATTTATCTTTCAGTTTATTTTATTTACATGCTCTGCTAAACAGGTATAGATCCTATCACCAAACAGAAGATAATCTTAGTCAACCACATAGGGTACCTACCGGAACACTGATCTCGACGATGTTGCTGCCTAAGCTTGTCCCCTCTCCAACTGCAACAACCTCCCCTGCTTGTGGTCTTGACTGAGCTGTTGTTGGAAGCAATATCCCTCCAGCAGTTTTATCCTCAGAGGTCTTGCTCTTCACTAGTACCCTATCTCCCAATGGTTTCACAGAAGTATACTGCAAAATATTCACCAGTTTATGAACACTAGAGCTTAGGTAGAAACCAAAAGGCCAGGGTATTGCACATTACATTCTCAGAAGTTTAAACAGTATCAAAGCTAACTTGTAGTAAGTAACGGACCTGCTTCGCCTGCACAACTGCGATATAATAATGTGGTGATGTGGTGTATGAAGTAAACTACAGAAAGCTGTAGCTTTGCACATGAACATACTTGGTTGGTGCACAGTCATGCCACACCTCAATTTAGGCAAAGATTTGTTCCTTACAACCTGGATCCCACATGTATTGACTCACAAAAGTGTGGTGCTGATTCTGAACGCCTAACCTTAGGCAAGTTTGGAAGCAAAGTGTGCCAGATATATAGCAGCATAAGTGCATAACAATCTCCCCTAAAGCCAAAGCATATCACGCTAAAGAGAGTTAAACCGCATCTAATTACCAGCAAACTTGGTCCTGCCCCAAATTTGAAAACACGCAGGTTTGGTGATTACATCAATTTTATGTTTGAGTTCTGAAAGTCCCATTTGAAGGATGTGCATCAGAAATGCTCAGAAATCAGAAGTATCGCATATTTTTCATGCTACTTATGGTAATGGTCTTCATATTTATCAAGACAAGGGAGTAGCTGGGTTCAAAAAAGTATTTATAAGACAAGGAAGGCAGAAATTTACATTTGTACAGCAGAATAAGTAACATACTAAGGAAAAAAAACTACTCCCTCCGTTCCTAAATATAAGTCTTTTAAGAGATTTCACTAGGTGACTATATACGGAGCAAAATGAATGAATCTACACTCTAAAGTATGTCTATATACATCCGTATGTAGTCTCTTAGTAAAATCTCCAGAAAGACTTATATTTAGGAACGGAGGGAGTATTCAATTATGTACTCCAGTTTGTGTTCAAAAACAAGTTAGGTTGTGGATCTGTGTTTTCTAATAAGATTACAGAAAGTCTCATGACCAGCAATTCTCAACGAGTAACTAATCTTCGCTCCCTCAGACCTAAGCCTCCACGCCTCCACCTTGCAGTACCCTAAAGCACTATTAACCATTCTAAACTGGATAGGAGCAAGTGTTTGGACTATTGCGCTTCCTCTCCTACATCCTATCCAGTTTCCTTCAACGAAATAATGGCTAGGTGCAAGGTGTAGCCATAGAACTAGTAGCACAAATTGGGTAAATGGGCAATAGTAGTATTTGACAATTCCCGGTCATTTGAATGTTACCTTGGGCGAGACGACGGTGGCGGCCCTGACGACGAGGCCCCGGAGCCTCCGCCCGGTCGGCACGGGACGCGCAGACGACGAAGCGGGGACGCGGAGCCCGTCCGCCAGCGCTGGCTTCGCCATCGCCGCCGACGCCACCTTGGGGCCGCACAGATGCACCGACGCCATGGCTCCTGCCCAAACCAACCGCCAACAGCACACAAAATCACACCGTGAGTGAGCAACGAGAGGCCCAACGAACCGAGCTTCCGCGGCACGTACCTGCGGCAGGATTCAGCTGAGCGCGCGCCGGAGTGGGAGAGGGAGAGAGTGGTGGATGGAGCGAGGGTTCGTGGGGGAGGAGAAACCGAGGAGACGGGGGCTGAGCCTGACTGAGCTTGGGATAAGGATTTTGTTACTCTCGGGCAGTCGGGTTTAGGACGAAAAAGGAGGCTGCCGGATTGTTCTAGAAGATGGGTGCCGGTGCCGCGATTCGGACTCCCGCAACCCATCCATCCGGCCTGGGGGAATTGCTTCGAACCGGCCCAGCTATGTCTTGCGGCCTGGCCCATTATGAAAGGAAAAAAATATGTTACGAATGGATTGCAGACGCTCAACCAAACCCTGGAGGATCATAAAAAAACTCGGGAAATAAAAGGAGAATTGCATACTTAACAGAGACTTTGCGACAAACTGAATGATCGCATATAAGTCAACTACTCCCTCCATTTCTAAATAATATAAGTTTTTTAGAGATTTCATTACGAACTATATATGAAGCAAAATAAATAAATCCATCCTCTAAAATATGCTTATGTGCATTGGTATGTACTCCCTCCGTCTCAAAATAAATGACTCAGTTTTGTACTAACTTTAATATAAAGTAAAGTTTTGACATACTTGACGGAGGGAGTAGTTAACAGTGAAATCTCTAACAAGACTTATATTTAGAGACGGAGGAAGTATATCAAACAAACAAAGGGATCCCCACACCAAACGAGATATGCAGAATATAGGATAATCACGAGCGGTTGCATATGGCCCTTTCGTCTAGTGATGTCCAAAGATTGTCCACAGATGAACCATGTTTACAGAAGATACTGATGCACAACATTGGGCAAATGATATGTGAGGGATTACTTATAAATATTCACTCAGATACCCCCGGTCTTGTGATTTTACATTCTTACCCATAAATCATCCACAACTAATGAAAAAAGATTGTGATTCACTCAGTCATGCATTTTACATTTCCCCCTGTTCACAAGTATGTGTTGTAGAACTTCTTTCGGTGGGGCAATTGCTTTGCCAAAGAATTTACCAACGAGCATTTGGCACGTTCCTACGTCATGATCTCAGCATCAGAAATTAGGGGCATCAGCACAGCAAACAGACTGCTTCACCTTCAGCTCTGTATATTTGGACATCAATTTAGGTAATCTACTAACGGTAGTTAATAGATCACGCTGTCACGGTGGAGCGATACATTTCACTAGTCATTTAACAATTGGGCCAGCATAGCATCTGCACTCTCAGGACCATCATTGTTTACACTGGGAACTATATGCTCTGGCGATATGAACCGGACAAATTCTCGGAGTTCTGTGAAGCTGCTGTGCTCACTGTACGGTACTTCGTATCTGTACGGGTGAAGAAACAGCAGACAGAACTTCAGAATCAACCCAGAGACAGTAATCAGGTCATCAGAGATTTTGGTTTTTGTGAAGATAACTTCAGAAACGTTGAACTAACAACAAAAATCTCAATTTTCTCTAATGCGTAGACAAAGTTAAATCTAGTTTTGCCCAAAAGGATGCCCACTCCAGCTCTTAGAACAGCTTCTTCATTTTCGACAAATATTAAGTGAGGTTAATAAGGTGAAAACTCGTCTGAAGAAATAAGGTGAAAACTACAGTACTACAATCTCCTTGTTGAAAAGTGTCAATGGTGCTGAAATGATTTCTTACTATTTTCTTTAGGGAAATTACAGTGTGACTACCACTCCCTTGGAAATATGAAACGTTTGAGCTTTACATGATTATTATAGTCATGAAACATGCTTTCATGGTTTAATAATTTATAATAAAAAGTTTGCATATTCATAAAGAACTGTCGATAGTACCAAAGTTGCATGTTGGAGATTGCTGAAGTGCAGATGCCCAAAACATGAAATAATATTGAACAGGGGGAGTATTAGTTTAGCAATTCCAGGACAGTACCTGATGATTGTCCCTTGTTGACACCTTCTGCCTGGTGTCTTTTTCCTCCCTTTACCAAATGACCAACCAGTGGGACAAAATGCCACAATGAGGTCATATCGGTCCTAAAAAGTAAAGTAGCCATCAGAAAATCATAATAGATGACACTAAGATTCCGGTTTCCCATCAAGAACATGGGAATAACAATGCACTGAGATTCCGGTTTCCCACTGGATAGCAACTCTCGGGTATGAATTATGAAATGTTGATATTTAAATTTTGGCCATTTCATCAAACAGAAAGCTAAGCATAAAAAGAAAACCTAGATGTCTTTTATTAATCTTGGTATCAGATAAACAGAATGCTGGTAATGGCTGCCAGGTTGACCTGATACTCATGAATGATAGTAGCTTTGAGATATTATAACTTAAATAGTATGCAACTGGTAGGAAGGATAGAACAGTCAGCCTTACAGCATATTGACTCGATAAATGTTTCAACCGTTTGAAGCTTGCTAGAGTCCACATGGGGGCAACATGTATGTGACTTTCAGCTTCATTGGCTGTCAACCAGGGCATGATTTCCTGAGGAAGCTCCAAGTGTTTTAATATTTGCAGCTTTGCAGCTCCAACATATATTTTCTTCTGAAGCAAACGGGCAACCTCTGTAAACAGTCTTTCTTTTCCTGTGATCAGTGATAATATAAGACGTGAGATACAAGAGCATTTGAATATTAAAGGGCGCAAAGATGAAACTGTACCAATTGTGTAGCTGCCAATCAAAAACAGTGTTTTTGGATTAAAAGCTTCTGCTTGTATGGCCTCAATGACAAACTGTATTACAATCTCTTGACTTGGGAAGTCATACTGCAAAATAATTTTTTGAGTGTGAAGAATTAATGGTAGATTGGTCGTAAAAACTCAACTCTAAATTTTGTAACACTATTTTTTTGCAGGAACTTTGGTAACACTTTTGGTCAGGAAAAATACATACTCGTGGATTACAGTAGGTCGTGTCAAGTATTAGAGTGTGGATATGAGAAGACTGCAAAACAGGATTGTTGGTCATCTCGGAAGAAAATCGGAAGTCTCCAGTGTGTAGAACAGCCTAAAATGCAAGCAAGGAAAAATAAGATATTGACTAATCATGCGAACAGATGATAGAAGCAAATCAGAACAATACTTACTTTACCATTGGGAGGCTCAAAAAGGATGATTATTGATCCAGGGCAATGGTTGGCATCAAAACATGTCAAATTAACACCGGCAACAGTAACCCTTTTGTTCAGTGGCAATACATGCATTCTATCCCATGCGACACCAATCTTATGGTGTACAAGGTTTGCTGTTATTGAGGTACAGTATATCTTCCCATGACAAAAGCTCTTAGTCAAGCCTTGGTAGTCTGTTAAAGACAAAGACCTCAAGCTTAGGAATCAAAACATCAAATAGAAGTGTGTAGCATCACTGAGGTGGGAAGCACTCAATTGACTGAAACATACTATTAGAGATAGAGTGAACAACCAATGGGCATGCAAATAGACAAAGTCTGGTGGTCAACTAGTAACCTAGACAAACGTTACAGACGATAATTCAACAAAAAGTGAGAAATAAAATGGTTCTTTGATTAAACAAGAAACTGTCTACACGCCACTATCACTTTAGTCCATATGAGGTTGATGTCAACTCCATTTTGTGTGTTCCAAATTATAATTTACAAAAGGAACAGCAGTAAGCTAAGCAAGCGTGTTGTCAAATTATATTATTTTTTACAATTATGCACCAGTATATTCTGATTAGGTAAGTTCAAAAATTACTCTGATGCCACGGCTGTAGCTCCATGAACAGTACAAAACAAACGTTAAATATGTATAACGCAATAGAGGCCAGCAGTCAGCAGATTCAAATATACAGAAAAGAATTTATTTATTTTAAAGATAATCCTCCTACCAAATTCCATACAAATTCAGTGACTCACACACCAAGTGATTAACATAATGGATGAGTAGTAGGGTACCCTGGCCCTATTTCATTAGAAAAGCACTTAGATTGCTAAAGAACAGCCTCACGATGTTCATGAAGTCGTAGGGGCTAGGTATCTTCATACATTTTTGGGCTCAGAAAAACCGATTGCTCAGCAGGAAGCTCTTATACTGATTAAAGTTTGCAGACATCTCTTTCTGGATAACTTAGGGCAAAACCACTACATCACCACGAAAACATAACAAAATTGTTCGTTGGGATTTGAGAAATCTTCATTCAAACAGGGGGAAAAGCACTCAGGAAGTTTGGCGATCATCTTCTGTGATTACTCTATTAGTTGGCACTGGCACGCAAAAAAGGACCTTGACTTACGGTCTAGATGGAAGTGTGTCAAAAACCAGTGGCTGCAATCTCCTCTTAAGTAGCGAAATGCATCCTGCAGCAACAAATTTAGTTACAGAAACCACTACCGTATGAAGGACAAATGCTCAGATTGACTTGTGCCTGGAAATACCATACCACTCGAAAAGGTGTTCCAGGGATGCAACACCAAAGAGGTGTATCTTTAACCTTTGCTTTACGAGTACGACTTCTGCTAACAGCCGCCTTGGCACTAGAATTTTTCTGGTTATTTAAATTAGATGGTTTCTGGACTTTGTGGTCTCTCTGTTTCTGATCAGATGAGGAACACCGAAAGAATTCCGTAATTAATTTATTCCCGTTCATTGGACCTTTAGTCCTTTTAGTATTTTCAGAAATTAACACATCTGCTTCTGTGTCATTAGCATTGTCATTTTTCTTCCTTAATTCACCAAGAGCATGGATAATTTTCTTTCTGGGTCCAAGAGAAGTGATTCCCATACCTAGAAGATCCTGCAATCCATAGGCACCATTATGTCAATTCTTTTATCTATAACTAGAAAGACTGTCAAATTTAATACACCAACCAGTATACGTTGACTACCTCTTCTGTGAGCCACTGCAAGGTCTCCCAGTCAATTTCTTCTTTGGTAAAAATTTCCTCATATTTAGATAGCCCCAGGTTCCTTAACCATTCTACAACACACTTCTCAGTATTTTCTCCATCGCAAGGTCCTCTTTCATGATTGGGATTAGATTCCTGGAACAGAGGAAATTCAAACATCTTATGCAATGTTGATGAGAAATAATTGATACAAAAACCATTAACCAAAAGATATCGAATCAAGAGTCTCCTCCCATCACTTGATTTTGTGTGTGCTTGAGTTAACATGACACGAAAATAGAATCCTCATATCGCCAACAGCCCCACGATCCACAACAAAATATTGGCAAGATATGTTCATGTGTTCATCTATCAACTCAACTAGGCAGATAATGATGCACATGCACAACAACAGTCCATGTGACTATGATTAATACACAGTGAATGAAAATATTAAACAACCTCATGCTTAGGTTCAATAATGAACACTGGTACAAAATTTCAAGAAACACATCAGTACGGTCCCAATAAAATAAACTGCCTTTGAGAGCCCAATAAGTTATCATGAATGATTAATATAAACACTATACTAGCACAGCAGTTTAATATATGTAATACTCCCTCCGTCCCAAAATAACTGTCTCAAGCTTAGTACAACTTTGTACTAGAGCTAGTACAAAGTTGAGACACTTATTTTGGGACAGAGGGAGCATGACACTGAAGCATCACCTTAGCAGGTTCATCTTCGTCGAGGCAATTGTTAGTATGTGCTAACTGGAGCTCCTCGCTCAGATCAGAGATATCTGACCCACATAATGGGCACTGCACTTTATAAACTGACTCAAACCTCCCAGAATCCATTTTATTCCCTTCAACAGGAGTTGCCCTACTGTTACCATGACTGTGCACCTGATCCTCCATGCACAGGTTTATGAGCTCATTAAGCTGGGTTCCAATCTCAAAATTGTCACAATCGTCCTGTTCAAAATGATGGGTCGTACATGATTCCAGAAGCACTGATTCAACTGAATTCGAGGATTGATGCTCTACAAAATCTGCAGTTGAGCTTGATTTCTTCTCCCTAGTCTCAGGACTGCAAGTAGCAGCATCTTCTAAAGCAACTTTCCTCTCTTCAGAAACAAAGCTAGAGATTCCTGATCCGGGCTCTTGGAAGTATTTGCAATCTGCACCTCCAAAATCATATTTTGAATTCGGCACTAAAAGCTCTGATTCCATAGAACATGAGTGGCGATTGCCGTCATGGACTTCAAATCCACTCCACCTATTCTTTTGGGTCTCGGCTTGAGATGCAATCTCAGCTTCCATATCCGCATTCCCTTCATCAGAGACGGACGCATGGAGCCATGAACCAGATCTTCCCCCCAGCACCCTCTCCACAGGAACTGCGTTGCAAGCCCTGGAGACCCCTTCCGCCTCTTCACAGTGCCAACTTCCCAAATTACATGTTTCGCCTGACTCCAAAACAATCGAGTCTGTCGAATCGGGGAAGCTATTGGAACTTCCGTTGCAACCGCCGTAGCTGCCCAATCCTGTCTGCTCGGTAGCGCCTAACTTGGGGTCATCCGAATGGGACCTCGATGAGCCGCAAATTGCTCCACCCTTCACCTCGTTGCCCTCCGGTACGCGGCGCGTGCCGGTACCAACCCTCGAACGGCCGGCTAGGGTTTCGGCAGCCGCCGCAGCCACTGGGACAACACTCTCGGCGGAAGCCGTGCCGCTGGCAACGGGGCGGTTCTCCTTCCCGGAGTAGGGTGATGGCAGTTGTAGCTTCTTACGGAGGCGGCGCGAGACGGCGCCATTGGAGGAGGGCTTCAGGGGGCGGGGGCGGCTGGTGGGAGGAGGGATCTGGAAGTCGTCGTCGTCGTCGGCTTCGCAGCTTACGGCGGCAATGAAGGGCCTAGCTGTGGTGTTGGTATGGGGGGTGGAGGTGGAGGTCGCCGGCGGCCATGGGTTCGCCGGCATTTGGTGAGGAGGGGAATTTGGTGAGGAATTGGGAGATGGAATATTTTGGCCGTGGCTATTTGAAAATGAAAATGGAAAAGGGCGCGCCTATTTCTGTGAGGAAACGCAAGGGGGCTCCGTGCCTCCGTGGGCCCTTCGGTAGGCGTGTTTGCGTGTAACCATGCCATTTTGGCCTCTCTCTCTCTCTTTGTTAATCTACGAGATTTTATATTCACTAGCAAAAGGGACCGTGCGTTGCAACGGAAAAAAAATATCACACGCTTTTAATTTTTTTATAATTATTTTGATTTATTAAAATAATAAACTAACTAACTAATGTAGTCAGTCCTATCCTATTTTGTTGAGAAATCAATCCATTCATTGTTAATTCGATGTGGAAAATTGAGCGGGACAAGCAAAGCAAAACAAAGAGGCTACGTGAATTGATCAATGGACTGTTATCTTATTTCACTCATGGGGTAGAAAATGCGGGATCAGATGACAAACTGAAGGTGGTGTTCCATTCTCTGTCTCTACAACAATACAATCTTACATTCAATACATTCATTCATAAGCAAACAAATCCCCACAAAACAAAATTTCTTGCCGGTGCACACGGTTGGAGGCATGGGGAGGGGATCTCACCAGATGATGAGTTCCTGTCAGAGGAGGGGATACGATGAGGGGAACAAGGGTTAGGCGCCTCTACCTGGCCATAAGGAGTCGTTGTTGCCGCGCCATAACCTCGGAGTTCCCCGTGTGAGCCATGGAGGCCCGCCTCCACCTGCAAGTACTTCGCTCCGTCGCGCCACCGCCGTTCTGCATCGAGCAGACGCATCATCCTGAGTCACTGTAGTTGTCGCGTTGATTTGATTCAGAAGTTGTGCTCGAGCGCCGAAACGGGGGCAGCAAGCGGGCAGAGGTACGGTCGTGGAGGCGGATGGATTGAGATCGACAACAGTGGTGGTTGAGGTCGGCCGCGGCAGCGAGTGATGTGGCAGTGGACTGGGCACACGCCAGGGTGGACCAGGGTCGACGCGATGTGCTCGAGCGCCGCAATGAGGGCAGTGAGCGAGGAGAGGTACTGCTGCGGAGGCGGGTGGGTTGAGATCGGCAGCGGTGGCGGTTGAGGTCGGTCGCGGCGGCGAGTGATGTGGTGCGGCCTGGGCACAGGCTAGGGTGGCCCAGGGTCGACGGGAGGAGGCGATGCGTACGGGTATAATTTTTGCAGCGAATCGTTTTTTCCTTTTGTGTTGTAGATAAATAATGGAGCGCGGGTTGAATAACAAAAATTACAGGGGCTTTTTTATAAAAATGTCGCGGTGGGTTTTCCGACGGAAGCAATAGCCTCTTTATTATTAGGTATAGATTTAAAAAAAACGAGATTTTATATTTATTTAGGACGTGTTTGGTTGCCTGCATTAGGCTCAGCCAGGCACGAACCTCAAAGCACCTCTCAGCAAGACCCGCTCGGAACAGCCGAATCAGCCGTTTTTTTGCGAGTCGGGCTCGCCGCGCATGGGAGGGAGATGGCAGGGGCGATGGCGCATCTCCAAAAAAGCACGGGACGAATTCGAGTCATCGCCCGCCGATTCGATCGCCCTATATATCGAGGGTGACCGCGACGGCAAAACTCCCGCCACCATTTCCCCCCTCTCGAGCTTTCCTCCGGCACGGATCTAGTTCGGCGACGAGGTAAGTGGCGCAACAACTCCGGCGACCGGTTGACTACGGCGGTGGGTCCTCCTCCTCCTCTCCGACGTGCCACGCGCCTCCTCCCCGGCCGTTCTGATGGCGTTTGTAAGTTCAATCATCACCCCCTCTCTACTAGTTCTACCTAGATATGTCCATGTGGCAGGGCTAGGTCGTTCCATCTGTTTGACTGTGATGTTGTAGTAGCTAGCTATGATGGATTTGGAGCATGCTGGGGTTGTTTCCATGTGGGCAAGTGTTGGTAGCTAGTGGTCATAGATGTTTTGCTGGTAGTGTGGAAGTGTTGAACAAAATCATCCATATGTGTTCAAGATTAGTGCTCTCTTCTGTTGTGTTGATGTGTGGTATGCTTTGATGGATTTGGTAGTTCATGATGCTTACGTCTGTAGGACATGACCACACAAACGCAAGAGATTAGTCAGTCTCTCGTGTTGTCCGAGAGCCAGTTCTTGTCGTCCTACGTCGAGGACTCCCGATCTCCTATGGAACAGATGCCTCTAGATTCAGATGTTCTCGAGGTGTCGCATACGGTTCCTCCATTTGAGCTGGCTCAACCCAATGTTGTTGCCCATGCTGCTGCTCAAAAGGCAACAGTAAAGGAGAAGAAGGATGGCAGGGGAAGCATGAAATGGCAGTCGTTCCTCTCCACTTTTGTGTTTAACAAGATGTGTGAGATCATATCTAGTGGGGTGAGGATTGACAAGGGCTTCAAGGAGGTGCACTTGAACCTTGTTGCAAAGTAGGTGTTTGACTTTTCTGGACACGAGGTCACCTCGACCCAGGTGTACAACCACCTGAGGAAGTGGAGAGCTAGGTGGATCACTGCGTCCAAGCTCACAGACCTCGGCGTGATTTATCTTATGAGGACACCTGCTCGATCCTTCTGGAGGCAGAGCACTACCAAGGGCACGTCGCAGTAAGCTCCGAAACCATGCCATTCTAACAGACCATCAGTTCAAGCCTATGAACCATTGGCATACTAACTAACATATCTACCTTGTTTCTTCTTAGGCTCACCCCAAGGACACGGAGTTCCTCAACACCCCTATCTAGAACTACCACGAGATGCAACAGATATTCTCCTTCGGGTTGTTAACCGGCAAGCAAGCATGCCAGACACCCAGGAGTCAGACACCATCAACACTGATGCTCATGAGAAGGATGGTGAGCACATTCCTGTGTTTGATAGGAAGAGGAAGAGGGCAAGCTTCGTGGACGAGGATCTCAGCGTCTTTCAGCAACATGACTGGGACAGTGAAGAAGGTTGTCACCGCCCTCAGGGAGAGCAAGAGTGTGGACGTCCATCCTCAGCTCTACGGTGCCATCATGGAGCCGAGAGGCTCTCATGATGGCCCTCATCCACCTATTGGACAACAAAGCCCAGGGCGTTGGGTTTGTTGCCATGGTACCAGCCCACAGGGTGCTCTCGCTGAGGACCTAGATGGTCGAGCACTACTACTAGTATTGCTTCTGGTGGTGGCGACGACGTGCATGATCCTCGATGGTGATGGCGACAAGGACGATGATGACGTATATTTTTGTGTAGTTAGGGCTTAAAACAATCTTATGGTTGGTGAGGTGGTATATACTAACCTCTCACGGTGATCCTCGCGGTGATAGGAATACACCCTCTTTTGGATGTGGTGGTAGGATGACACCAAAGTAGTGTAGGTTGAACTTGCTACGATCATGCATGCTTACTAATGATCTTCTGCTCCGCTGCTTGCTCCTAGAGTTCTTCATTGCTTGTTGTATGTGTGTTGCAATGCTTGTTGCTTGAACTTATTGCTCTTGTGCCAGGGCAAGTGGTATGTTGTGTTTGAAGGTAGGGTTCCAGGGGTTTACAGTTCATGGAAAGCTTGCAATAAACAAGTTTCAGGGTACGACAACAGGAACCACAGAGGAGGGTTTAAGACTAGGCAAGAGGCATAAGATGCTTACTCCAGGTATGTGTGAGAGCATTCATGCAGAAAAGTTGCAGTTGGCAAGGTGGATCGACCATTAGGGTTGAACAACTTCATCATCTTCGTCCACTTCATCAGCATAGTTGTGTTGTGGCGTTGGTGTGCTCGGTGTGAATGTGTACAAGGTGTGGTGGTATCGGTAAGCTCACCATGTAGGGTACAAGGTGAGCACAAGTCTATGCTCGTATGTAACAAAACAACATGCATTCGTGTGACCACATACAATGCAAGATGCATAGTGGCGTCGCTACGATGCGGGGAGAGGACATCAGGCAACCAATCAACATGCAGATGTTGTTTTTTTATGCCTCCATATGCTCAACCAGGCCCAGCTGAAACAAGTATGCAAATGGGCAAAAAATGATGCATGCAACCAAACATGTCCTTAGGAGCATTTTACTGGTCGAATCGTGAAAGAAAGCACGCTAGATACATAAGTGTGTCTTTGACGAGACACTAATTTCTCAGAAGATTTCAAAGTAATGCATCTAAAAGGGAAACGATACTAATCATTCAGCGGATCACACAATTTCCGTCCGCCTCCTCGTGCGCACGACACATGTGCGTCCATACGTCTCTCCCTTCTGAAATAGTGAACACGTCCGGTCGTTCCCCATAATAAATCCTCTCTCTCACATCTCCGCTACATTCAGATGAGGCACTACTGTGCTAGCAACGGTGCCGCCACCGAACACATTCTCGTGCCGCCGGCGGTGAGCAAGCGCTTCATCATTCGTCGCCTGTATCCACCACGCCCCCCCCCCCCCCCCCGCTCCTCCCTTCCCCTTCATCTACAACGTCGCTGCTCTCCCCTCCATCTAGAGCGCTTCGTCGTCCGTCAGTCGCATCCACCACCACTCCCCGCTCCTCCCTCCCCTCCATCTACAATGCTCATCGCTGCTCCTATCGAGTCTCGACGAAGATGACCTCCGCCCACCACCAGCGACCGCGGGGCCGTCATCCTTCCTGGGGTCGAGCAGAGTGGAGGATGCAACTACGGAAGTCGATGGCGGGGTGGTGCGGGTGAGAATCTAGATTGCAGTGTCGCCATTTTTCTTTTTATGAAACATTACATGTGTTGCAAAACTTATTTCCGCAACAACACATGTGTTGCAAAAAAGTGAGGACTGCAAAAAAATATGCAACATGACTTTGTTGCAGAAAAAATCTACAACAAACACTCGGTTGCAAAATATTTCTGCAGCAAGACCTTTGCAGAAAAATAATTCTACACATGTTTCCACAACACGATTTTTGTTGCGAAAAATATTATATAACAAACTCTGCTTCAAAATTTTCCACAGGTATTTTCAGAACACGATCTTTGTTGCAAAAAACATTCTACACGTGTTTCTGCAATAGATCTTTGTTGGACGCAGGTCTATCTAGACCGAGGCAAAGTAGTTGTTTCTGCAACAAAGTCATTGTTACGGGAATTAATGAGTGGGGAGGGGACAAACGGGACGTGGCAGGAGATCGATCGGACGTTGTCCGCGCACATGTCAAACGGCCATCGAGGTGGCAGACGTATAGCACATGTCCACGAGTAGACGCATAGCAGTCCCAAAAACAACGATCTGCTTTATATATTTATTTATAGCAAGCTTTTCCTGATGGTGTGTCATGGTGTTGTTGGCATTGTTGATATGATAAATCCCACTATGACTAGTAGAATGCTTGTGTGGTTGCTATGGGGTATGATGCATATATAAATAAATCATGCAAATGATTAAGATTGTCTCTAAGGTCAAAGATCATTTCCTCCTCATGCGTCTTGGCGTGTTCTAACATCAAACGGACACCTAATAGGCTCCTCAAAATTCAACCGTTGTTTCCTGCCGTGGCACTCAGTAGGCTGCTCAAAATTCCTGTCAGACCTTTTTGTTTGGTTTCCCATCGTGACGGGACATTTCTTGCTGGAACCCTCTATTTAAAAACAGATGACACCCACCTCATCTTCAGTGTGTGTTGTATGTGCACTACAGGGACATATACATTCTAGTATTCAACATTAATTTTGTCTAAAAAAATTAAGATCTTCATGTACATCAAGCGGCATTCTCGGCTTTCTTTTACCACCAAACCACTCTGCCTCCTCCTCGTCTTCTTCCATCCACTATCTCCATCTCCCCAATCCAAGCACCCATTCAAACATGAAACCATGTAGTTAGGGCATATCTCTCTCCCATCCCTCCCTCTTTCTGCACTTTGGGTATATTTCAAAATGTTCTTATGTTAGCAAGGCGTGCAGGCGGATTTTTGTTGTGCCATGGCAAGCTACTGTCCCTCCATCTCTTTCCTTCTCCCTCTCCCCTCCCTCCCCCCCTCCTTTCCACTCCATCCTGCTCCCCCTCTCTCTCTCCCTCCCCTCCCCTCTCGCTCTTTATTTATCTATCTCCCTCTCCCTATCTTGTATATAGTATCAATTTCCTTTTCACGTCACATCACTTAATTTGGCCATCCATACACACTATAAATTGCCTTTAACAACAAGAAACTTCTACACTATGGTAACATACTTCAAGACATATTTAATATGCATTATCGGAAAACTAACAACTAAATATCTAGAATGTACCAATTAAGATAATAGCATATCTCTTACACATTAGTAAATATATTTCATAATGGAAACTTGATTCATCACACCATCAACTTCAAGTCCACATGAAGTGTATGTACCTCATGGTGATGATATATGCTCGTAGAAGAAGGGTGGACGTGGAGGTAGTCCATGATATAAAGGTTGTCTAAGAACACAGAAAAGTATCATAGGAATTGTGCTAAGGTTGCAAGAAAGAAGAAGAGAGGACAAGACAAACATGGTTTTTGTGACCGGCATAAAATAAAATTGATTGGTTTTTGTGACTATCATTCTGTGGTCTTGTGGAAAGGGCCTAGCATCAAATTCATGTTTTAATTGGAAAAGTAATCATTGTCGTGGATGATAAAGTTCAGCGCAGTACCAAACATTCACTAATGGAGAAGAGGGATTTAGTCCCAGTTGGAAACTACCTTTAGTCTCGGGTCACCAATCGGGACTAAAGGGTCCGACCTTTAGTCCCAGTTGGCCATACCGTGGGACTAAAGTCGCTCCATGTGGTCGCACACGTGTGGCGGGGGCTGGAGGACACTTAGTCCCGGTTGGTGTCACCAACCGGAACTAAAGATTTTGTATTTTTTGTTTGGGTTTAGAGTTTTAGGGTTTAGGATTTATAGTTTATTTTTCCTTTTCATTTTGTGTTTTCCATTCATTTCAACATACTTTATGCTACTATATATTGTACATGTTGATGCATATATAATATAATTTCTCGTACGATCATATATATACACATATACATATACATACATACATACATACATACATACATATATACATACATACATATATATATATATATATATAATTTGATATGTACAATTTGAAGATCATTACATGTAATGGTATTCTCCGCTTTGAGGTATGACCTTTTTAAGGAAAAATCTCGCAATTTCCTTTTGAATTGCTCGTATGTGGTTATGTGGCAGGACCTTCTGCCGCATTTCTTCAATCTTTAAACAAGGAGATCAAATAAATATATTAGTTGTATATATATTAGATCATCATAAAAAAATATGAATAGTGTTTACGTACCTAACGTTGTTGTTCATCTGTGCGCCATTCCATCGCTATGCGATCTCACAGACGTAGTATGCACATAAATTTGTCCTGTATTTATGGCTCATGCACTTTGTGATAATAGAATTCAATCAAATAATAATCAAACATGATAATGGTACTGAAACTGGAATTAAAGAGATGCGCAGACCTAGTTTGTACTACTTAATTAATTCCCTTGACGAGTTTCCAACGCAACTCCGGTTTTCATTCATCCCTAACCTCTTTGATGAACTATTTCTAAACCTGCCCGACAAAGAAAATGAATAAAGGATTTATTAATTACTTTATATCAGAAAATGAACGTAAGAGGCCGACATAGTGCGATAATGATTGAAATTACTCGCGGAGCATTTTAACCACGCTGGCGTAATCTTCGGGATTTTTATTTAGTGAGTCTAGGACTTCAACAATTACATCATCAACTCTAATGATTAGCAACATCCACTGGCATATGCACACGTTTACATAAGAAGGCATGCATAAATCATCAACTACACTTAACATAGACTAAGCAAAATAGAATTTGTACTACAAGAGAGTAACACTCACTTGAAGTTGTAAGGTCATGATATTTCTATTTTGGTATTTTGTGTCTTTAAAAACCTTAGCAAGTTCATCTACGAGTCTTCGGGGTGGTGTTGTATCAATTTTTCAGTAAGGATATATGGGTCAATGAACCCAATGGCATAGATTCGCTCTCTTTTGCATTGGAGAATCTTCATTCTGCATGATATTCATTCTGCATAATAGCGTACAAAATAATATAGTGAGGATAATTACACGCAATGAACGAGGTGAGCTAGAGACTTAAATTACAGAAAGAAATCACTTACATACAATAACAACTCATGATAGATTTGTCGAGTGCGTCTTGATTGTATAACCAAAACAATTCATCAAACTCAATGTATAGTTCATTTCCATAGAACTAATTCTCTTCCTTGACTTTCACCATGAGGTACAATCGGCCGACGACAACTTCTTTCATGTAATTCTACTCCTCGCTAATGCGTTGGTTTCCCTCCAAGCTTAAAGGGTGATGTAGCACAGCGACGACAAGTATTTCCCTTAGTTATGAAACCAAGGTATAAATCTAGTAGGATGATCCACAAGACTATGTAAGGAGCACTTGCACACAAATAGCAAATCCTCGCAACCCAACGCGTGGAGGGGTTGTCAATCTCTCGTGGGTAAAGTAAATATAGATTGATAGATGCAAATAAGAGTGATAGAAAATACTCTCTCCGTTCCTAAATATAAGTTTTTAAAAGATTTGACTAGGGGACTACATACGAAGTAAAATGGATGAATCTACTTTCTAAAGCATGTCTATATACATACATATGTAGTCTCTTAGTGGGATCTCTTAAAAGACTTATATTTAGGAAGGAAGGGAGGGTGTCACCGAGTAAGGTATTTTTGCATTTTTTGATAATATAGTGAAAGCACAATTACTCCCTAAGGTGGTTTTGGTAATTAATCACAACATATGCATCATTGGAGTAATGAGTTTACTCAAGTATATTTCAGAAAAAGTTCAAAGATGCTTTGGCTATAGGATTGTGAGGAGAAACCCCTTGATGCAAGGAAAGGAATAGGATTGGCTCAAGCTTCAAGCAAGAAGACTCTATATTTTACATTTGTGAGAAATCACTTTGAGTCCATATGAAAGCCAATACTATTAAAAGAGGGTGAGGTATTATGATGAATTGATTGCTCAAGTGCTTAGAGGTAGCCACCAAAAATACCCAGTCATTCTCCCACAAAATATCTCTATCCAAACATAAACCTGGAAAATCGGTGCCACCAACTATTTCCACTCGGCCCTACCGATTTTACACTTGATAGATCCTATGCCAAACCCTACCATCTCGATACCACCAACTTCCACATCAATTCCACCGAGATTCGGTGACCAACTTTCTGTTGATAAGATTTCAAGAATCAGAATTTCCGAGTTTGAAATCAGTCTCACCAAGATTTGAAAACTGGTCTAGGCCACCGTATCGGTACCACAGAGAATTCTATATTGGTCTCACCGAGAATTCAAAAGTTGCCACATTTAGTGCAACTCGGTACCACCGAGATTCATTTCTGTGTCACCGAGTTGGGGAATAATGTTGTAACGGTTGGATTTTGGGGGATGCCTATATATATCCCTCCACCTACCTCTCTTTCCGAGATGAAGCACTCATAACACACTTACACTTGCCAGATCCATTTTTCTGAGAGAGAGCCACCTACTCATGTGTTGAGATCAAGAGATTCCGTTCCAACCATTTGAACCTTGATTTGTAGGCTCACCAAGTTGCTTTCCACAAGATCAATCTCTCCTACCCCTGCCTGATAGAGAGTGGTTGAGTGTTAAGGAGACTATCTTTAGAAGCACAAGAGCAAGGAGTTCATCGTGCTACCACACTATTACCTTTTGGAGGGTGGTGCCTCCTAGATTGGTTAGGTGTCGCTTGGGAGACTCCTACTTCGTGTTGTGGAGTTGAACCAAGATGTTTGTAAGGGCAAGGAGATCGCCTACTTCGTGAAGATCTACCGTGACTCAGGCTAGTCCTGTGTGGATGGAAGCCGTGGTGTAATAGAAAGGGGCACTTCTTCGTGGACCCCTCATGGGTGGAGCCCTCCATGGACTCTCGGAGACGTTACCCTCCGTGGGTTGAAGTCTCCATTAACATGGACGTACGATAGCGCCACCTATCGGAACCATGCCAAGAATCACTATGTCAACCTTTGCATTTGATCTCCCTACCTTACACTCTACTTTACATTTGCATGTCTTACTTTCCACTCCTATACTCTTAGATGTGCATGTGTAGGGTGTACTTGACTAGTCATAATTGCTAAAACTGGCCCACAACTAAAATTGGGAAAAGGCTAAGTTTTTTTCTTGTCAAGTAGTCTAATCACCCCCTCTAGACATATTTTCGATCCTACAAGTGGTATCAGATCTTTGGCCTCCATTGCATTGGTTTCAAAACCTAGGGGAGTATGGCGTCTAGTGAGGGAAATTATCACCGTAGAGGTCCATATTTCGATGACACTAATTTCGCTAATTGGAAGCATAAGATGAAAATGCATATTCTTGGTCATAATCGTGTCGTTTTGGCTGTTGTTCGTGTTGGTGTGCAAGGTGATTTCTTCGGAGAAGGAAAAGAACCATATCGTGATGTGACAGCGGAAGAATTGAAGATGCTGCAATTCAATGCTCAAGCCTTTGATATTCTGTTCAATTGCTTGTGTCCCGAATAATTCAACAAAATCAGTCGCCTTGAGAATGCAAAGGAAATTTGGGATACTTTGATTGATATGCACGAAGGTAGTGCTTCTGTGAGGGAATCTAAGTTGGATGTGCTTCAAAGTCAGCTTGACAAGTTCAAAATGAAGGAAGGTGAAGGAGTCGCTGAGTTGTACTCTAGGCTAGCTCTCATCACAAATGAGATTGCAAGCTTAGGAAGTGAAGAGATGACCGACAAATTCATCGTCAAGAAGATACTTAGAGCCTTGGATGGAAGATATGACACCGTGTGCACATTAATCCAAATGATGCCAAACTACAAGGATCTCAAGCCAACTGAAGTCATTGGAAGGATTGTTGCTCATGAAATGTCTCTCGAGGACAAAGATGAGTTGCACAACAAGTTAAGCGGTGCTTACAAAGCTTCAAATGATACTCCCGCTACTTCAAGTGACAACCTTGTTACTAATGAAGAGATAAGCCTCATGGTTAGAGAATTCAACAAGTTCTACAAGAGTAGAGGCAAAGAGAGAAGCTCAAGCTCAAGATATGATGAGAAGCATTCATCTAGTCGTGACCGAAACTACTACAAATGTGGAAAGCCAGAACACTATTCCAATGAGTGCTCGGCTCTCCACAAACGAAGAGAAGAGTCACCTAGAAGACGAAGCTCAGGAGATGAGTCACCTCTTAGAGAGAGAAGGAGTAGAGAAGATAATTCTGAATGAAGACACTCTAGGAGGGGCAAAGCATCGGAGAAAAAGGACGAGTACACCAAGACCAGTTCAAGAAGAAGACATCAAGCTCACGTTGGTGAATGAGTTTCTGGCTCCGAGTCTGACAACCAATCTGAGAGAAGCTATCACCCCAACTCCGACTATAGTCAAGATGAAGGTGTTTCCAGTCTTGCACTTGTTTCCTCCAACTCCTATGACTTATTTTATTCACTAAATGAAGGGATTGTAAACTACTTTATGGCAAAAGGCCCCAAGGTATCACACCATGAGTACTCTGACTTTGATAGTGATGAGGATGACTTGTTAGGGGAAGATGATTTTCTCTTTGATGAGACTAGTGATAACATTGAAAATGAACTTGAAAATAATCATGCTAGTCAAGAGAAATCAAATGATGATGATAAGAAAAAGATTGAAATACTAACTAAAGAATTAAATACTCTTAAGTTAGATCATGAAACTACTCTAGAAGATCATATAGAGCTTGCAAGAACTCATGAGAAGCTATGCTTCGAGAAGCTAAATTTAGAGCAAGAGCATGAGTTTCTAAAAGCAATCAATGATGATCTTCGAAAGAAGAGTTCTTCTTATCTAGCCAAACAATTACTCTTGTCTACTTTTGTTCCACAAGTTAAACGTAAGAACATTGGTAACAAAGGCAAGAAAGTTTCTTCATCTAGTAACAACAATGCTAAAGCTAGATCAAATGATGTTGTTTCTAGTAGCTCTCTTGATTCCACTAATGATTCCCTTTGCCAAGTTACACTTGAGAAAGAAAACAATTTATGGAATGGGATTATAGAGAGAGGTGTATTCAAGAGTCTTGCCGGAAGTAAGCAATTCGAGGAAATTGTGCGCAAGCAAGGAGGACATCGGAAGAAGCAAGGTGTTGTCTGCTTCAATGTCAACAGAGATGTTTGGAAAGAAGGTCCAAACCCATTCCCAAGTTTGTTCCTCAATAGGAGAAGTATGATCCTAATCCTCCCAAGGGAACTTTCTCTCAAGATGGCCTTCTACCACAAGACAACAAGGGCAAGCAAAAGCTTCAAGAGGAGATTGACTTATTTGAGGAAGAACCCCAAGCCAAGGTCGAGTGGGTTCCCAAGGACACTTCTAGTACTACCTCATCTAGTGCTATCACAACTCCAAGGATCCCCATCAAGGTGATGTGGGTCCCCAAGAGGAAGAACCAGAAAGTTCTTGAGGGGTGACTCCGCCAATGAAATTCACTCTTATTAATTTTGGCAAGAACTATATGCAACCAACTCCAACCATATGCATCAGTTCAAGGAGTCACGCATTCCCTCAAAGCTGAGCAAGGGACAAGGTAATTAACGCATCTTTGGACATCACCTCCAACGTATTTCACTCCATGTCCATAGTTATCTTTGCATTTGTTCCTTTTGCTTTGGGGCTAACCCATGTAGGTGAGAAGACTAAGAAACAACAAGGATTGCTCCCAACTCAATATGATCTTCATAAACAATGAGCATCCATCACTACTACACCTACCTGAAGTCTTCTATGACAAAACCCAAGGTTAGTTTATCCCTCTTAGGGGGTGTCACATCTAGGGGGAGCTTTACTCTAAGACTTGAGTATAAGCATCTCCTAAATGATGTGAACACATTAATGCATTATACAAAAGTGGTAACCCCACTTATGCTTAATCGATGAGTATGACCTATGATCAAGTATTCTAACTTGGCTCCTAAGTCAATATACTCATATATAGATGACTTCATCATCGCCAAAGTGCTTGATAGATGTTAGAATGATTGTGCATGTTCACCATATTTATTTGACATCTTATTGTGTGAGCATGTTGGTATGCATATTTTTCTCATTCGAGGTTATCCAATTGTTGTCATTTGGATTTCTATTTATTTCTTGCTTTCTTGTCTCAAATTCTATTCATGCTTCATCACAAAATTTGCGGAAGCACTTTAGGGACACTCTTTGTGAGGAGCACTCGGATATCCGTCTCTACTCTCGACAAGGGATGAATTCCAAAACCTCCCAAAGTGCATCTCGGTGTAACCAACCTCAAAATCTCGGTCCCACCGAAGCCTAGGGTTGATCAGGTTTTATCATCTCGGTGCAACCAAGTTTTGCTTTTCGGCCTCACCGAGTTTCAGTGTCAGCACACAGTTGTGGAACTCGGTGGCACCAAAAATCTTGTCTCGGTGTCACCGACAGCAACATCCCTTCAAACGTCACTGTCATGCGCCCTCGCGGACCCCGACGGTTGAAAATCACTTCAAACGTCAAACAACTGCACCTCCTCGTTGCTGCACCCTAGT
Source organism: Hordeum vulgare subsp. vulgare (assembly GCF_904849725.1). NCBI lineage: Eukaryota > Viridiplantae > Streptophyta > Magnoliopsida > Poales > Poaceae > Hordeum > Hordeum vulgare. Next base: position 432,549,116 of record NC_058522.1, on the reverse strand, counting down.
CCCCTGGACGTCTCCTTGATCCTCTCGTGCGCCCTCGCCACATGAGTTCTCGTCGCCGTCGTAGAGAATCGACGCCAAGTTAGGGTACAAATTCGATTTCCTTTTGTGCTCCAAATCTGATTCTTTGCGCAAATAGGTTCTGCCATTCTCTATCCACTACTGCACTAATTCTTTCCAGCATAAAAATTCCTTAGGTTAGCGAGAAAATACGATTTTAGGGCTAACAGTCCGCAAGATTGAATCTCGGTGTCACCGAGTTGCAAAAATCGGTCTTACCAATTTTGGTTTTAGGGTTACTCAGAATGTTCTTGGTGGAACCAAGTTCTCCTTTTCGGTGAAACTGAAAAGGGTGCCAAGTTCCTGTTAATAAGAACATTTGTCTCGGTGGCTCCGAAATTTCTGACTCGATGGAACCGAAATCCACTTTTACTGAATGTTAAAACTAAAATTTCCAGTGTTCAAAATTTACAAAACTTCTGCAATTTTTTAATGCTCATCCATTCCAGCTCTTCTATATTTTTTTCACACGGTCTACTTGTATCCTTCTTTTCCTGTCTGCTTGTGTGCTTGTTCTTGTCAAAATGTCAGGTTCAGAGGATAGCCAAAACAACTTTAGTGAGCCCATTTGTGAAATGGACTCAGGCACTAGTCCTGAGAGGATACCTTTTGACCCAGGTACTCCTAGCTCCCATGGCATGCCCAAGATAGCTACCAGGTCCAGAAGGAAGCTCAATTCTGATGAAGAAGATGTTGACTTCATCCCTGAGGAATTTTCTCCCCACAAGCAGAAGGAGAAGACCACAGTTAGGAAGACTGTGAGGAAGGAGTATGCTAAACCTGTTGACACTAGAGATCCAAAAGCTAGGCTTACGAAGAAGCGAGGTGAGAAAAGATCCCAACAGAGAACTATCCATGTTGTTGGAAGACCAACCTCAATGTATGAAGATCCATCAGAAGCTGCTGATGATGAGGGGGAAGAAATTCCAGCGGAGGTTCCTCCTCCTAAGAGGAAAAGGCTGATGGTTGATGCTATGCCTAAGAAGTCTGCCCCAAAACCTTCAGCACCTAAGACTAAGAAGTTTGTAGCTCCAAAGAGGACTACAAAGGATATTCTTGCAACTGAGAAGAACAAGGGCTCTGCCTCCACAAATTTTGTTGTAGAGGAAGATGAGGATGCCCCTGTGCTTATGAAGCTGAGACCTCATCTGCCAACCCATGACGCTTCTCATCCTACTGCTGAGGACATGAAGAAGAGTGAAGATTCAAGTCTGAGGAAGTGGAGATCTGCTGATCCATATGGTATGACAAGGAGAACTACTGTTGATCCCCGCTTTCACACAAGGGAACAACAAGATTTCTATGAGACAATTTTTCTTGATAAGAATCCAGCAGTCAGCGACATGAGATATGTCGATTGGGAATACATCAAGGCCAATGAAGATTATTCTCTCCATGTGAGATAAAATTGAAGGATGGTTGATATTCAAGACTTTGTTGGCAAAGAGATAACTGCATGGAACGATGAGTTGATCATGCAATTCTATTCCACCACTCATCTCTATTCAGATGGAAGAATTGTTTGGATGACTAACGGTCACGTGTATGAATATACAGTTGATGAGTGGCCACTATCATTGGTTCTCCAAAAGCTCAAGAAGAAGACTTCATGTGTACTCAAAACTCAAGATGAACCACAACACCATGGCTAACATGTACAAGCCAGTGCCCCATTAGTTTGAGCCATCTCACAAGTTTGGCTCTGTCTATTTCTTGCAAGCAGGGATACCACTATGAACACCATCATGAGATACACCCGGATGCCCAAAACAGGTGATGATAAGATGATTAGAGGTTATTCCATCAACATGCTGCATCAGCTAGACACCCACACCTGGTACCGAGTGATGGACTTGATAGTTGAGACTGTCAAGAGGACTGTTGTAGATCAGAAGAGATCATGTGGATATGCTACATACATTTAGATGCCCATCAATGCCAAGATTGGCAAGCATGCATATCTACTTGATCGTCCCCACCTGCCACTTTAGCCTGATTTTGAAGACAATGAAGTTGTGATGGACGATAGCCATCCCATCTCAGCTACTTCTCGAGAGGCAGCAGAGGCTGCTAGGAATGCTCCAACTCCAACCCCACAGCTTAGAAGCAGAGATGAGCAGATGTCCTCCTTGGTCAACACCATCCAAGGGATCGATAAGAAAGTTTCTGAGATCTTGCTAAACTAGAAGACACTCGAGAGGATCGTTGAGAAAAATTCCATGACCTGGATGTTAAGGAACAGAGTTGACCACAACTTTTGCGCAGCTTCAGCATGAAGATGATTGAGTGAAGATTCCACGCTCCAGCAGTGATGATGAAGAGTCACCCCTTCCTACCACCACTCAGTTCAAGACCCAGTCTAGGTCAGCAGTTGTGCCAGTTCCGGAAGCAAAACCATCTTCATCAGCTCAAGCTTCACCTCCCGCTCTTGCACTGCTACCTCTTGAGCTTGCGTTGGTTTTTCCCTTGAATAGGAAAGGGTGATGCAGCATAGTAGTAGTAAGTATTTCCCTCCGTTTGAGAACCAAGGTATCAATCCAGTAGGAGTATCAAGGCAAGTCTCCAAAGTACCTGCGCAAAAACAGCAAACTTGCACCCAACGCTACAAAGGGGTTGTCAACCCCTTCACGATTGATTGCAAGGTGAGATCTGAAGGCGAAAAATGCAACAAAGTAAAAGTGTAGGGCTGAAAATATGATGTGAAGTAGACCCGGGGGCCATAGTGTTCACTAGAGGCTTCTCTCATGATAGCAAATATTATGGTGGGTGAACGAATTACTGTCGAGCAATTGATAGAACCGCGCAAAGTCATGACGGTATCTAAGACAATGATCATACATATAGGCATCACGTCCGAGACAAGTAGACCGATACTTTCTGCATCTACTACTATTACTCCACACATCAACCGCTATCCAACATGCATCTAGTGTATTGAGTTCATAACAAACAGAGTAACGCTTTAAGCAAGATGACATGATGTAGAGGGATAAATTCATGCAATAGATATAAACCCCATATTTTTACCATTGATGGCAACAACACGATGCGTGTCTTGCTACCCCTTCTGTCACTTGGTGAGGTCACCGCACGGTATGAACCCAAAACCAAGCACTTCTCCCATTGCAAGAAACATAGATCAAGTTGGCCAAACAAAACCCACAACTCGAAGAGAATTACAAGGATATGAAATCATGCATATAAGAGCTTAGAAGAAACTCAAATAAGATTCATAGATAATCTGATCATAAATCCACAATTCATCGGATCTCGACAAACACACCGCAAAAGAAGATTACATCGGATAGATCTCCATGAAGATCATGGAGAAATTTGTATTGAAGATACAAGAGAGATAAGAAGCCATCTAGCTACTAGCTATGGACCCGAAGGTCTATGGTGAACTACTCACGCATCATCGGAGAGGCAATGGTGTTGATGAAGAAGCCCTCCGTGTCCGAATCCCACCTCCGGCAGGGCACCAGAACGTCGCCCAGATGGGATCTTGCGGAGACAGAAGCTTGCGGCGGCGGAAAAGTATTTTCGTGGATCTCTGTCGTGGTTTTGGATTTTTTGGGGATTTATAGGCGGAAGAAGTAGGGCAGACGAGCCACACGGGCCCCACAAGCCTACTAGGCACGGGCCCCCCTGGCCGCGCCTAGGGGGCTTGAGGCCTCCCCTAGTGGCCTCTGCCTTAGTTCTCACGCTTCCTGCATATCTTCTGTTCCGGAAAAAATATTTTCGGAGGTTTTATTCCGTTTGGACTCTGTTTAATATTCTTTTTTCAAAAGGGTCAAAAACACGGGAAAAACAAGAACTGGCACTTGGCACTGAGTTAATAAGTTAGTCCCAAAAAAGATATAAAATGCATACAAAACATCCAAAGTTTGACAAGATAATAGCATGGAACCATAAAAAATTATAGATACGTTGGAGACGTATTGCTACCTCTTGAGCTTGCATTGGTTTTTCCCTTGAAGAGTAAAGGGTGATGCAGCACAGTAGTTGTAAGTATTTCCCTCAGTTTTAAGAACCAATGTATCAATCCAGTAGGAGTATCAAGCCAAGTTTGCAAAGTACCTGCGCAAAAACAACAAACTTGCACCCAATGCTACAAAGGGGTTGTTAATCCCTTCACGATTGATTGCAAGGTGAGATCTGAAGGTGGAAAGTGCAACAAAGTAAAAGTATAAGTCTGAAAATATGATGTGAAGTAGACCCCGGGGCCATAGTGTTCACTAGAGGCTTCTCTCAAAATAGCAAATATTACGGTGGGTGAACGAATTACTGTCGAGCAATTGATAGAACCGCGCAAAGTCATGACGATATCTAAGGCAATGAACATACATATAGGCATCACGTCCGAGACAATTAGACCGATACTATTTGCATCTACTACTATTACTCCACACATCGACCGCTATCCAGCATGCATCTAGTGTATTGAGTTCATGACGAACATAGTAACGCCTTAAGCAAGATGACATGATGTAGATGGATAAATTCATGCAATAGATATGAACCCCATCTTTTTAACCATGATGGCAACAACATGATGCGTGCCTCGCTACCCCTTCTGTCACTGGGTGAGGTCACCGCACGGTATGAACCGAAAACCAAGCACTTCTACAATTGCAAGAATCATAGATCAAGTTGGCCAAACAAAACCCACAACTCAAAGAGAATTAAAAGGATATGAAATCATGCATATAAGAGATCAGAAGAAACTCAAATAAGATTCATAGATAATCCGATCATAAATCCACAATTCATCGGATCTCGACAAACACACCACAAAAGAAGATTACATCGGATAGATCTCTATGAAGATCATGGAGAACTTTTTATTTAAGATCCAAGAGATAGAAGAAGCCATATAGCTACTAGCTATGGACCCGAAGGTCTATGGTGAGCTACTCACGCATCATCGGAGAGGCAATGGTGTTGATGAAGAAGCCCTCCGTATCCGAATCCCCCCTCCGGCAGGGCACCAGAACGTGCCCCAGATGGGATCTTGCGGAGACAGAAGTGTGCGGTGGCGGAAAAGTATTTTCGTGGATCTCTCTCATAGTTTTGGATTTTTCGGGGATTTATAGGCGGAAGAAGTAGGGCAGACGAGCCATACGGGGCCACAAGCCTGCTAGGCGCGGGCCCCCCTGGCCGTGCCTAGGGGGCTTGTGGCCTCCCCTGGTGGCCTGTGCCTTGGTTCTCACTCCCCCTTCGTATCTTCTGTTCCAGGAAAAATCATTTCGGAAGTTTTATTCCGTTTGGACTCCGTTTAATATTGTCCTCTGAAAAGGGTCAAAAACACGGAAAAAACAGGAACTGACAATTGGCACTGAGTTAATAAGTTAGTCCCAAAAAAGATATAAAAGGCATACAAAACATCCAAAGTTTGACAAGATAACAGCATCAAGCATCCCACTATCCAAATTATAGATACGTTGGACACGTATCAAGCATCCCCAAGCTTAACTCCTGCTCGTCCTCGAGTAGGGAAGTGATAAAGAATGAATTTTTGATGTGGAATGCTACCTAGCATATTTGTCCTTTGTAACTTCTTTCATGTGGCATGAATGTTCAGATCCGTAAGACTCAAAACAATAGTTTGCTATTGACATGAAAACAATAATACTTCAAGCAAACTAGCAAGGTAATCATGAACTTTCGAAATAACAAGGCCAAAGAAAGTTATCCCTACAAAATCATATATTCTAGCTATGCTCCATCATCCCCACACAACTAATTTAAATCATGAACAACCCCGGTATTGGCCAAGTAATTGTTTTCGCACTCTTACTTTCTCAAACCTTTTTCAACTCTCACGCAATACATGAATGTGAGCCATGGATATAACACTATAGGTGGAATAGAGTGTGGTGGAGGTTGTGAGACAAAAAGGAGGAGATGGTCACATCGACTCGACGTATCAAAGGGCTATGGAGATGCCCATTAATAGATATCAATGTGAAAGAGTAGAGATTACCATGCAATGGATGCACTTAGAGCTATAAGTATGTGAAAGCTCAAAAGGAGAACTAGTGGGTGTGCATCCAACTTGCTTGCTCACGAAGACCTAGGGCAATTTTGAGGAAGCCCATCATTGGAATATACAAGCCAAGTTATATAACGAAGATTCCCACTAGCATATGATGGTGAAAAAACGAGAAACTCTCAAACATGAAGAACATGGTGCTATTATGAAGCACAAGTGTGGAAAAGATAGTAGCATTGTCCCTTCTCTCTTTTTCTCTTTTTTTGTTTGGGCTCTATGGCCTCTTTCCATTTTTTTTGTGGGCAACTTTGGCCTTTTTTTTATTTCCTCACATGGGACAATGCTCTAATAATGATGATCATCACACTTTAATTTACTCAAAGGTCAATGCTTAGAACAATGATGACTCTTATAGGAAATGCCTCCGGCAGTGTACCGGGATGTGCAACGATCTAGCTTGGCGTGTGACTCGCTAGCTATCTTACGATCATGCAATGGCAATATGAGAGTGACGCCACAAGTCGTGAGGCGGAACGGTGGGAGTTGCATGGCAATATATCTCGGAATGGCTAAGAAAATGCCATAGTAGGTAGGTATAGTGGCTGTTTTGAGGAAGGCATATGGTGGATTTGTGCACCGACGAAAGTTGTGCGGCACTAGAGAGGCTAGCAATGGTGGAAGGTGAAAGTGCATCTATACCATGGACTCACATTAGTCATGAAGAACTCACATACTTATTGCGAAAGTTTTTATTAGTAATCAAAACAAAGTGCTAAACGCATACTCCTAGGGGAAGAGTTGGTAGGTGTTAACCATCGCGCGATCCCGACCGCAACACAAAGGATGACAATCAGTAGATCAATTATACTCCGACTTCCTAACATAGCGGTTCACCATACGTGCATGTTACGGGAATCACTAACTTCAACAGAAGTATTTCTAGATTCACAACACCCTACTAACATAACTCTTAATATCACCAAATCCATGTCTCAAAACTAATTGAGAGGAATCAAACTTCTCTTTCTAATCAATGCACAAGAAGATGGAAGTTTCATTGTATCCTCTTTGGGTGCCTATCACCTTTGGGACTACTTTCATAGCACAAGCCAACTACCAAGTTACTTAGAGAGATCACTCTCAAAAATATATAAGTGAAGGTAGAGAGTTCTTATTTCTCCAAAATATGACGCCGCCGTGCTCTAAAAGATCTAAGTGAAGCACATGTGAACTAAATTGCCTAACTCAAAAGATATAAGCGAAGCTCAAAGAGTATTATAGCAAATTCATGATGAGTGTATGTCTCTCTCAAAAGGTATGAAGCAAGGATGATTGTGACACAACAAAAATAAAAGACTCCTACGATACAAGACGCTCCAAGCAAAACACATATCATGTGGTGAATAAAAATATAGCTCCAAGTAATGTTACCGATGGATTGAAGACGAAAGAGGGGATGCCTTCCCGGGGCATTACCAAGCTTAGGCTTTTTGGTGTCCTTGAATTTGGCTTGGGGTTCCTTGGGCATCCCCAAGCTTGAGCTCTTTCTACTCTTTATCCCTTTGTCCATGAGAACATCACCCAAAACTTGAAAACTTCACAACACAAAACTTAAACATAAACTCGTGATATCATTAGTACAAGAAAACAAACTACCACCTCTTGAGGTACTGTAGCAAACTTGATTTCTATTTATATTGGTGTTAGATTACTGTATTCTATCTTTTCCATGGCTAATACCCCCCGATACTATCCATAGTTTCATTAAAACAAGCAACCAACACAACAAAAACAAAATCTGTCAAAAACAGACCGCTCTGTAGCAATCTGTATACTTCGTATACTTATGTATCTCAAAAATTCTGAAAAATTACGACAGTTTGGGAAAATGGCATATCAACTAGCATCAAAATGAATTAACTCAAAATCTCTTTATGGATAAAACTGAAAAATATTTTCGTGAGCGAAAAGTTTCTGTCTTTTTCCAGCACGATCAAACAACCATCACCAAACTAGTCATAAAGATTTTACTTGGCTCAAACACAAAAAGAAACACAAAAGGCACAACCATAACAGAATTATGATGGTGTGGACGCAACAAAACAGAAAGCAAAAAGCGAAGATAAATTCATTGGGTTGTCTCCCAACAAGCGCTATTGTTTAACGCCCTTAGCTAGGCATGAGGTGATAGAATCACGTATCGTCGTCTTTGGTGCTCAAACTATAAGTAGCCCTCATCATGGATTCATAAGGCAATCTTATTTTATTTCTAGGAAAATGCTCCATGCCCTTCTTTAAAGGAAATTGAAATCTAATATTCCCTTCCTTCATATCGATGACAACACCGATAGTCCTTAGGAAAGGTCTACCAAGAATGATAGGACATGTAGGATTGCAATAAATATCAAGCATAATGAAATCCATGGGTACATAGTTCCTATTTGCAATAATAAGAACATCATTGATCCTTCCTATGGGTTTCTTGATAGTAGAATCCGCAAGATGCAAATTAAGAGAACACTCCTCAATCTCATTAAAGCCTAGAACATCACATAAAGACTTTGGAATCGCGGAAACACTAGCACCCAAATCACACAAAGAATTGCATTCATAGTTTTTGATCTTGATTTTGATAGTAGGTTCCCACTCATCATGAAGCTTTCTAGGAATAGAAACTTCCAACTCAAGTTTCTCTTCAAGAGATTTTATCATAGCATCGACGATATGATCGGTAAAGGCCTTGTTTTGGCTATAACCGCGTGGAGAGTTTAGAATGGATTGCATCAAGGAAATACATTCAAACAAAGAGTAACTATCAAAATTGAATTCCTTGAAATCCAAAGTAGTAGTTTCATTACTACTCAAAGTTTTGATATCCTCTACTCCACTTTCAATGCTTTTAGCATCAAGATAGATAGACTCCGAATCATTGCGGCGTTTTTCAACCAAGGTGGATTCATATCCAACCCCGTCATCATTAGTTTTGACACTAGAAAACAAGGATTCAATGGGAGTCACACCAAGCACTTTAAGATCTTCGTGATTCTCATCACGAGAACACGCCTTTTTAAGCCATTCATGTCTAGCACGAATTTGGGCGGTTCTTTCTTTACTCTCATTCATGGAAACATGCATAGCTTTCAAAGTTTCATCCATATTGATCTTGGGAGGAGCACATCTAACTTCCAAAGCATCAATATCAATAGACATTCTATCAATGCTCCTAGCCAAATCATCAATTTTGAGTAGTTTTTCTTCTATGGACGCATTGAAAATCTTTTGCGAGTTGATAAACTCTTTGATATTACTCTCTAGATCAGAGGGTAATTTATTTTAATTTCCATGAGTATTGTTGTAGGAGTTGCCAAAGTTAAGGGATTACTAGGAAAAGGCCTAGGAACATAGTTTCCTCTAAAAGCATTGTTGTGACCGAAATTATTCCTACCAACAAAATTAACGTCCAAGCTCTCATTGGTACTCTCAATCAAGGAAGACAAGGGCATATCATTTGGATCTAAAGGAGCCCCTTTACTAGCAAACAATTTCATTAACTCATCCATCTTAGCACTCAACGAGTTAATTTCTTCTATAGCGTGTACCTTTTTACTAGTAGGTGATCTTTCAGTGTGCCACTGAGAATAGTTTGTCATGATATTTTCTAGGAGTTTTGTGGCTTCTCCTAATGTGATTTCCATGAACGTTCCACTCGAGGCGGAGTCCAAGATATTTCCAGAAGCGAAATTCAAACCAGTGTAGAAGATTTGTATAATCATCCAAAGACTCAAGCCATGAGCGGGACAATTTCTAATCATCAATTTCATTCTCTCCAAGGATTGTGCAACATGTTCATGATCAAGTTGCTTAAAATTCATGATATCATTACGGAGTGAGATAATCTTAGCCGGCGGAAAATACTTGGATATATAAGCATCTTTGCACTTGTTCCAAGAATCAATACTATTTTTGGGAAAAGATGAAAACCAAGTTTTTGCTCGATCTCGCAACTAGAACGGAAATATCTTCAATTTAATCACATCATTATCCACATCTTTCTTCTTTTGCATATCGCAAAGCTTAATGAAGGTGTTAAGATGGGATGCGGCATCTTCACCAGGAAGGCCGGAGAATTGCTCTTTCATAACAAGATTCAACAAAGCAGCATTGATTTCATATTATTCTGCACTAGTGGCGGGAGCAATCGGAGTACTAATAAAATCATTATTATTAGTATTCGAGAAGTCACAAAGTTTGGTGTTTTCAGTCATGGTGACTTGAGCAAGCAGACAAGCACACAAGCGAACAGAAAGCAAGCAAAAGAAAAGGGCGAACAAAAAAGGCAAATATTTTTGTAATTTTTTTATTTTCTGAAGTGGGGGAGAGGAAAACGAGAGGCAACAAAGTAAATGCAAGAGATGAGTTTGCGACACTTACTTGGATAAGCTTCACTTAGAATAATCCCCGGTGCCAGAAATTGAAACGTTGACGGGAGACTATTCTTGACTTGATCCTCCCCGGCAACGGCGCCAGAAATACTTCTTGCTACCTCTTGAGCTTGCGTTGGTTTTTCCCTTGAAGAGGAAAGGGTGATGCAGCACAATAGCAGTAAGTATTTCCCTCAATTTTGAGAACCAAGGTATCAATCCAGTAGGAGTATCAAGCCAAGTTTCCGAAGTACCTGCGCAAAAACACCAAACTTGCACCCAACGCTACAAAGGGGTTGTCAATCCCTTCACGATTGATTGCAAGGTGAGATCGGAAGGTGGAAAGTGCAACAAAGTAAAAGTGTAAGGCTGAAAATATGATGTGAAGTAGACCCGGGGGCCATAGTGTTCACTAGAGGCTTCTCTCAAAATAACAAATATTACGGTGGGTGAACGAATTACCGTCGAGCAATTGATAGAACCGCGCAAAGATATGACCGTATCTAAGGCAATGATCATACATATAGGCATCATGTCCGAGACAAGTAGACCGATACTGTTTGCATCTACTACTATTACTCCACACATCGACCGCTATCCAGCATGCATCTAGTGTATTGAGTTCATGACGAATAGAGTAACGCCTTAAGCAAGATGACATGATGTAGAGGGATAAATTCATGCAATAGATATAAACCCCATCTTTTTACCCTTGATGGCAACAACATGATGCGTGCCTCACTACCCCTTCTATCACTGGGTGAGGTCACCGCACGGTATGAACCCAAAACCAAGCACTTCTCCCATTGCAAGAATCATAGATCAAGTTGGCCAAACAAAACCCATAACTCGAAGAGAATTACAAGGATATGAAATCATGCATATAAGAGATCAGAAGAAACTCAAATAGGATTCATAGATAATCTGATCATAAATCCACAATTCATCAGATCTCGACAAACACACCGCAAAAGAAGATTACATCGGATAGATCTCCATGAAGATCATGGAGAACTTTGTATTGAAGATCCAAGAGAGAGAAGAAGCCATCTAGCTACCAGCTATGGACCCGAAGGTCTATGGTGAACTACTCACGCATCATCGGAGAGGCAAGGGTGTTGATGAAGACGCTCTCTGTATCCGAATCCCCCTCCGGCAGGGCACCAGAACGTGCCCCAGATGGGATCTTGCGGAGACAGAAGCTCGCGGTGGCGGAAAAGTATTTTCGTGGATCTCTCCGGTGGTTTTGGATTTTTCGGGGATTTATAGGCGGAAGAAGTAGGGCAGACGAGCCAGAGCGGGCCCACAAGGCTGCTAGGCTCGGGCCCCCCTGGCTGCGCCTAGGGGGCTTGTGGCCTCCCCTGGCGGCCTCTGCCTTGGTTCCCAAGCTCCGTGCGTATCTTCTGTTCCGGAAAAAAAATCTTTTCGAAGGTTTTATTCCGTTTGCACTCCGTCTAATATTCTCCTGTGAAAAGGGTCAAAAACACGGAAAAACAGGAACTAACACTTGGCACCGAGTTAATAAGTTAGTCCCAAAAAATATATAAAAGGCATACAAAACATCCAAAGTTTGACAAGATAATAGCATGGAACCATAAAAAATTATAGATACGTTGGAGACGTATCAAGCATCCCCAAGCTTAACTCCTGCTCGTCCTCGAGTAGGGAAGTGATAAAGACTGAATTTTTGATGTGGAATGCTACCTAGCATATTTGTCCTTTGTAACTTCTTTCATGTGACATGAACGTTCAGATCCGTAAGATTCAAAACAATAGTTTGCTATTGACATGAAAACAATAATACTTCAAGCAAACTAGCAAGGTAATTATGAACTTTCGAAATAATAAGGCCAAAGAAAATTATCCCTACAAAATCATATAGTCTAGCTATGCTCCATCATCCCCACACAACTAATTTAAATCAAGTACAACCCCGGTATTGGCTAAGTAATTGTTTTCCCACTCTTACTTTCTCAAACCTTTTTCAACTCTCACGCAATACATGAGCGTGAGCCATGGATATAGCACTATAGGTGGAATAGAGTGTGGTGGAGGTTGTGAGACAAAAAGGAGGAGATGGTCACATCAACTCGGCGTATCAAAGGGCTATGGAGATGCCCATCAATAGATATCAATGTGAAAGTGTAGGGATTACCATGCAATGGATGCACTTAGAGCTATAAGTATGTGAAAGCTCAAAAGGAGAACTAGTGGGTGTGACTCCAACTTGCTTGCTCACGAAGACCTAGGGCAATTTTGAGGAAGCCCATCATTGGAATATACAAGCCAAGTTATATAATGAAGATTCCCACTAGAATATGGTTGTGACAAAACAAGAGGCTCTCAATCATGAAGAACATGGTGCTATTATGAAGCACAAGTGTGGAAGATAGTAGCATTGTCCCTTCTCTCTTTTTCTCTTTTTTTTGTTTGGGCACTTTGGCCTCTTTCCGTATATATATATATATATATATATATATATATATATATATATATATATATTGTGGGCAACTTTGCCCTTTTTTTTATTTCCTCACATGGGACAATGCTCTAATAATGATGATCATCACACTTTTATTTACTCATAGCTCAATGCTTAGAACGATGATGACTCTATAGGAAATGCCTCCGGCAGTGTACCGGGATGTGCAACGATCTAGCTTAGCGTATGACGTTGAAACATCTCGCTAGCTATCTTACGATCATGCAAAGGCAATATGAAAGTGACGACACATGTCATGAGACGGAACGGTGGGAGTTGCATGGCAATATATCTCGGAATGGCTATGAAAATGCCATAATAGGTAGGTATAGTGGATGTTTTGAGGAAGGTATATGGTGGTTTTGTGTACCGGCGTAAGTTGCGCGACACTAGAGAGACTAGCAATGGTGGAAGGTGAAAGTGCATCTATACCATGGACTCACATTAGTCATGAAGAACTCACATACTTATTGCGAAAGTCTTTATTAGTAATCGAAGCAAAGTGCTAAACGCATACTCCTAGGGGAAGGGTTGGTAGGTGTTAACCATCGCGCGATCCCGACCGCAACACAAAGGATGACAATCAATTATGCTCCGACTTCCTAACATAGCGGTTCACGATACGTGCATGTTACGGGCATCACTAACTTCAACACAAGTATTTCTTGATTCACAACACCCTACTAACATAACTCTTAATATTACCAAATCCATGTCTCAAAACTAATTGAGAGGAATCAAACTTCTCTTTATAATCAATGCACAATAAATTGGAAGTTTATTGTATCCTCTTTGGGTGCCTATCACCTTTGGGACTACTTTCATAGCACAAGCCAACTACCAAGTTACTCAGAGAGAGCACTCTCAAAAAGATATAAGTGAAGATCGAGAGTTCTTATTTCTTCAAAATATGACACCGCCGTGCTCTAAAAGATCTAAGTGAAGAACATAGAGCAAAGTTATCTAGCTCAAAAGATATAAGTGAAGCACATGTGAGCTAAATTGCCTAACTCAAAAGATATAAGCGAAGCTCAATGAGTATTCTAGAAAATTCACGATGAGTTCATGTCTCTCTCAAAAGGTGTGCACCAAGGATGATTGTGACACAACAAAAAGAAAAGACTCCTACGATACAAGATGCTCCAAGCAAAACACATATCATGTGGTGAATACAAATATAGCTCCAAGTAATGTTACCGATGGATTGAAGACGAAAGAGGGGATGCCTTCCCGGGGCATCCCCAAGCTTAGGCTTTTTGGTGTCCTTGAATTTGGCTTGGGATGCCTTGGGCATCCCCAAGCTTTAGCTCTTTCCACTCTTTATCCCTTTGTCCATGAGAACATCACCCAAAACTTGAAAACTTCACAACACAAAACTTAAACAGAAACTCGTGATATCATTAGTACAAGAAAACAAAATACCACCTCTTTAGGTACTGTAGCAAACTTGATTTCTATTTATATTGGTGGTAGATTACTGTATTCTCACTTTTCCATGGCTAGTACCCCCCGATACTATCCATAGTTTCATCAAAACAAGCAATCAACACAACAAAAACAGAATCTGTCAAAAACATACCAGTCTCTAGGAATCTGTATACTTCGTATACTTGTGGTATCTCAAAAATTCTGAAACATTGCGACAGTTTGGGAAATTGGCATATCAACCAGCAGCAAAAAGAATCGACTCAAAAGCTCTTTCTGGATAAAAATGAAAAATAATTTCGTGAGCGAAAAGTTTGTGACTTTTTCCAGCAGGAACAAACAACCATCACCAAACTAGTCATAAAGGTTTTACTTGGCTCAAACACAAAAAGAAACACAAAAGACACAATCATAACATAATTATGATGGTGTGGACACAACAAAACAGAAAGCAAAAAAGCAAAGATAAATTCATTGGGTTGCCTCCCAACAAGCGCTATTGTTTAAAGCCCTTAGCTAGGCATTGATAATTCAATGATGCTCACATAAAAGATAGCAATCGGACACGAAGAGAGCAACATGAAACATGTGACAAACATATATAAGTCTAACATACTTCCTATGCATATGCATTTTATAGGAAAACAAATTGTCAAGACAACCAATAGTTACCATATGCAAGGAAGAAGAAAGAGACAATGTCAATCTCAACATAACGAGAGGTGATTTGGTAACATGAAAGTTTCTACCACAATATTTTCCTCTCTCATAAAAATTACATGTGGGATCATATTCAAATTCAACAATATAAATATCACATAGGATCTCCTTTTCATGATCCACATGCATGTAAAATTGACACTCTTCAAAAATAGTGGGATTATCATAAACTAAAGTCATGACTTCTCCAAACCCATTTTCAAGATTATTGCAAATATCATATTCATCATGAGGCTTAAACAAATTTTCAAGATCATACGAAAAATCATTACCCCAATCATGATCATTGCAACAAGTAGTGGACAAAGCAAAACTAGCATCCCCAAGCTTAGGGTTTTGCATATCTTTAGCATGATTGACACTAATAGGATTTATAGTGAAACCATTGCAATCATGCTTTTCATTCAAGGAGCCCTCGTGAATCACTTCATAAATTTCTTCATCACGATTTTCAGATTCACGCATCTCAAGCAAAACTCCATAGAGAAAGTCAAGTGCACTCAACTCACTAGCAATTGGTTCAACATAATTGGATCTCTTAAATAGATTAACAAGTGGATGAGGGTCCATATCAATAGATTTTCAGCAAGCGAAGATGCAAGCATATTGAAGGCACATAGCACACAAGAAAAGGAAAGGCAAACGAAAAAGGCAAATATATTTGTAAATTTTTGTTTTTCAGAACTGGGGAGAGCAAAACGAGAGGCAAAAAAGTAAATGCAAGAGATGAGTTTGCGACAGTTACTTGTATAAGCTTCACTTAGAATAATCCCCGGTGCCAGAAATTGACATGTTGAAGGAAGAATATTCTTGACTTGATGCTCCCCGGCAATGGCGCCATAAATTCTTCTTGCTACCTCTTGAGCTTGCGTTGGTTTTTCCCTTGAAGAGGAAAGGGTGATGCACCACAGTAGCAGTAAGTATTTCCCTTAGTTTGAGAACCAAGGTATCAATCCAGTAGGAGTATCAAGACGAAGCGCCAATGTACCAACGCAAAAACAGCAAAATTGCACCCAACGCTACAAAGGGGTTGTCAATCCCTTCAAGATTGATTGCAAGGTGAGATTTGAAGGCGGAAAGTGCAACGAAGTAAAAGTGTAAGACTAAAAATATGATGTGAAGTAGACCCGGGGGCCATAGTGTTCACTAGAGGCTTCTCTCAAGATAGAAAATATTACGGTGGGTGAACGAATTACTGCCGAGCAATTGATAGAACCACGCAAAGTCATGACGATATCTAAGGCAATGATCATACATATAGGCATCACGTCCGAGACAAGTAGACCGATACTTTCTGCGTCTACTACTATTACTCCACACATCGACCGCTATCCACCATGCATCTAGTGTATTGAGTTCATGACAAACAGAGTAACGCCTTAAACAAGATGACATAATGTAGAGGGATAAATTCATGCAATAGATATAAACCCCATCATTTTACCCTTGATGGCAACAACACGATGCGTGCCTTGCTACCCTTTCTGTCACTGGGTGAGGTCACCACACGGTATGAACCCAAAACTAAGCACTTCTCCCATTGCAAGAATCATAGATCAAGTTGGCCAAACAAAACCCACAACTCGAAGAGAATTACAAGGATATGAAATCATGCATATAAGATCAGAAGAAACTCAAATAAGATTCATAGATAATTTGATCATAAATCCACAATTCATCGGATCTCCACAAACACACCGCAAAAGAAGATTACATCGGATAGATCTCCATGAAGATCTTGGAGAACTTTGTATTGAAGATCCAAGAGAGAGAAGAAGCCATCTAGCTACTAGCTATGGACCCGAAGGTCTATGGTGAACTACTCACGCATCATAGGAGAGGCAATGGTGTTGATGAAGAAGCCCTCCGTATCCGAATCCCCCTCTGGAAGGGCACCAGAACGTGCCCTAGATGGGATCTTGCGGAGACACAAGCTTGCGGCGGCGGAAAAGTATTTTCGTGGATCTCTCCCGTGGTTTTGGGATTTTTGGGGATTTATAAGCGGAAGAAGTAGGGCTTACGATCCACAGGGGGGCCACAAGCCTGCTAGGCACGCCCCCCGTGGCCGCGCCTAGGGGGCTTGTGGCCTCCCCTGGTGGCCTCTGCCTTGGTTCCCAAGCTCCTTCCGTATCTTATGTTCCGGAAAAAAATCTTTTCGGAGGTTTTATTCCGTTTGGACTCCATTTAATATTCTCCTCTGAAAAGGGTCAAAAAAAACAGAAAAAACAGGAACTGACACTTGGCACTGAGTTAATAAGTTAGTCCCCAAAAAGATGTAAAAGACATACAAAACATCCAAAGTTTGACAAGATAATAGCATGGAACCATAAAAAATTATAGATGCATTGGAGACGTATCAAAACACTAGCACCCAAATCACACAAAGCATTGCATTCATAGTTTTTGATCTTGATTTTGATAGTAGGTTCCCAGTCATCCTGAAGTTTTCTAGGAATAGAAATTTCCAATTCAAGTTTCTCTTCAAGAGATTTCATCATAGCTTCGACGATATGATTGGTAAAGGCCTTGTTTTGGCTATAAGCGTGTGGAGAGTTTAGCATGGATTGGATCAAGGGAATACATTCAATCAAAGAGAAACTATCATAATTGAATTCCTTGAAATCCAAAGTCGTAGTTTCATTCCTACTCAAAGTTTTGATATCCTCTACTCCAGTTTTAATGCTTTTAGCATCAAGATAGATAGACTCCGAATCACTGGAGCGTTTCTCCACCAAAGTGGATTCATATCCAGCCCCATCATCATTAGGTTTGACGCTAGAAAACAAGGATTCAATGGGAGTCACACCAAGCACTTTAAGATCTTCGTGATTCTCATCACGAGAACACGCCTTTTTAAGCCATTCATGTCTAGCACGAATTTGGGCGGTTCTTTCTTTACTCTCATTCATGGAAACACGCATAGCTTTCAAAGTTTCATCCATATTGATCTTTGGAGGAGCACATCTAACTTTCAAAGCATCAATATCAATAGACATTCCATCAACGCTCCTAGCAAAATCATCAATTTTGAGTAGTTTTTCTTCTACGGACGCATTGAAAATCTTTTGCGAGTTGATAAACTCTTTGATATTACTCTCTAGATAAGAGGGTAATTTATTGTAATTTCCATGAGCATTGTTGTAGGAGTTGCCAAAGTTATTAGAGGGATTACTAGGAAAAGGCCTAGGAATATATTTTCCTCTAAAAGCATTGTTGGTGCCAAAATTATTCCTACAAACAAAATTAACATCCAAGTTTTCATTGCTACTCTCAATCAAGGAAGACAAGGGCATATCATTTGGATCTAAAGGAGCACCTTTACTAGCAAACAATTTCATTAACTCATCCATCTCATCACTCAATGAGTTAATTTCTTCTATAACGTGTACCTTTTTACTAGTAGGTGACCTTTCAGTGTGCCACTGAGAATAGTTTGTCATGATATTGTCTAGGAGTTTTGTGGCTTCTCCTAATGCAATTTCCGTGAAGGTTCCACAAGAGGTGGAGTCCAAGATATTTCTAGAAGGAAAATTCAAACCAGCGCAAAAGATTTGTATAATCATCCAAAGACTCAAGCCATGAGCGGGACAATTCCTAATCATCAATTTCATTCTTTCCCAAGATTGTGCAACATGTTCATGATCAAGTTGCTTAAAATTCATGATACCATTACGGAGAGAGATAATCTTAGCTGGCGAAAAATACTTGGATATATAAGCATCGTTGCACTTGTTCCAAGAATCAATACTATTTTTGGGCAAAGATGAAAACCAAGATTTTGCTCGATCTCGCAATGAGAACGGAAATAGCTTCAATTTAATCACATCATTATCCACATCTTTCTTCTTTTTCATATCGCATAACTCAATGAAGGTATTAAGATGGGATGCGACATCTTCACTAGGAAGGCCGGAGAATTGCTCTTTCGTAACAAGATTCAGCAAAGCAGCATTGATTTCATATGATTCCGCACTAGTGGCGGGAGCAATCAGAGTACTAATAAAATCATTATTATTAGTATTCGAGAAGTCACAAAGTTTGGTGTTTTCAGTCATGGTGACTTGAGCAAGAAGACAACCACACAAGCGAACAGAAAGCAAGCGAAAGAAAAGGGCGAACGAAAAAGGCAAATTTTTTTGTTTTTCAGAAGTGCGGGAGAGGAAAACGAGAGGAAAAAAAAGTAAATGCAAGAGATGAGTTTGCGACACTTACATGGATAAGCTTCACTTGATGCTCCCCAGCAACGGCGCCAGAAATTGGCACGTTGACGG
The DNA here is from genome assembly GCF_904849725.1 of Hordeum vulgare subsp. vulgare. Taxonomy (NCBI): domain Eukaryota; kingdom Viridiplantae; phylum Streptophyta; class Magnoliopsida; order Poales; family Poaceae; genus Hordeum; species Hordeum vulgare. The sequence continues at coordinate 432,529,745 of NC_058522.1, read as the reverse complement.
GAAACTATTCTTAACTTGATCCTCTCCGGCAACGGCGCCAGAAATTGGCACATTGACGAGAAATTATTCTTGAATTGATCCTCCCCGGCAACGGCGACAGAAACTCTTATTGCTACCTCTTGAGCTTGCGTTGGTTTTTCCGTTGAAGAGGAAAGGGTGATGCAGCAGAATAGCAGTAAGTATTTCCCTCAGTTTGAGAACCAAGGTATCAATCCAGTAGGAGTATCAAGGCAAGTCTCCAAAGTACCTACGCATAAACAGCAAACTTGCACCCAACGCTACAAAGGGGTTGTCAATCCCTTCACGATTGATTGCAAGGTGAGATCTGAAGGCGGAAAGTGCAACAAAGTAAAAGTGTAGGGCTGAAAATATGATGTGAAGTAGACCCGGGGGCCATAGTGTTCACTAGAGGCTTCTCTCATGATAGCAAATATTACGACGGGTGAACGAATTACTGTCAAGCAATTGATAGAACCGCGCAAAGTCATGACGATATCTAAGGCAATGATCATACATATATGCATCACGCCCGAGAAAAGTAGACCGATACTTTCTGCATCTACTACTATTACTCCACACATCGAATGCTATCCAGCATGCATCTAGTGTATTGAGTTCATAACAAACAGAGTAACGCTTTAAGCAAGATGATATGATGTAGAGGGATAAATTCATGCAATAGATATAAACCCCATCTTTTTACCCTTGATGGCAACAACATGATGCGTGCCTCGCTACCCCTTCTGTCACTGGGTGAGGTCATCGCACGGTATGAACCCAAAACCAAGCACTTCTCCCATTGCAAGAATCATAGATCAAGTTGGCCAAACAAAACCCACAACTCGAAGAGAATTACAAGGATATGAAATCATGTATATAAGAGATCAGAATAAACTCTAATAAGATTCATAGATAATCTGATCGTAAATCCACAATTCATCAGATCTCAACAAACACACCGCAAAAGAAGATTACATTGGATAGATCTCCATGAAGATCATGGAGAACTTTGTATTGAAGATCCAAGAGAGAGAAGAAGCCATCTAGCTACTAGCTATGGACCCGAAGGTCTATGGTGAACTACTCACACATCATCGGAGAGGCAATGGTGTTGATGAAGAAGCCCTCCGTGTTTGAATCCCCCCTCCGGCAGGGCACCAGAATGTGCCCCAGATGGGATCTTGCGGAGACAGAAGCTTGCGGCGGCTGAAATGTATTTTCGTGGATCTCTCTCGTGGTTTTGGATTTTTCGGGGATTTATAGGCGGAAGAAGTAGAGCAGACGAGCCACAGGGGGCCCATAAGCCTGCTAGGCACGGGCCCCCTGGCCGTGCCTAGGGGGCTTGTGGCCTCCCCTGGTGGCATCTGCCTTGGTTCTCACGCGCCTTCCGTATCTTCTGTTTCGGAAAAAATCTTTTCGGAGGTTTTATTCCGTTTGGACTCCGTTTAATATTCTCCTCTGAAAAGGGTCAAAAACATGGAAACAACAGGAACTGGCACTTGGCATTGAGTTAATAAGTTAGTCCCCAAAAAGATATAAAAGGCACACGAAACATCCAAAGTTTGACAAGATAATAGCATGGAACCATAAAAAATTATAGATACGTTGGAGACGTATCATGCACCTCCAATGTCTACACCTCCAGGTCCAGTGACTTCCGGAGAAGACTTTGCCGGTGCTCTCTTGTCCACTCCATTCTCAGCTATCGTAGGAGATTGTGCCCAAAGAGACGCTTAGTTCTAGACCTTTGAACTTTTTGGTAACTTGTTACCAAAGGGGGGGAGTATATAGATCAAATAGGGCTTCGAGAGGGAGAGCTTTGCACTTTATTTGCTCTCATTTGGTTTTTCAATTTTTTGTCTTTTGTATGACTTTATCCGTTTAGATGAGTGCTTGATCACATGCTTTGATTGTTTAATGCTACCATGTTATTATCTTTGAGCTATCTACATGATGCTCATTCACTTGCTTGTTTGGTGTTATGTGCATTACTATTCATTCATATCATTTATGCGCACCACCAAGTTGTATGTGACATGAAAGAGTAACCCATGATTCTAATCAATTGTGCATTTGCATTCAAACGCAAATTTAAAATAATGCTCAAATTTAGGGGGAGCTCTTTCTTTTCACATACTTCTCAAAGCATCAATGCTAATCACTCATTATATATTTTGTCGAAGCTTTGATCCATATGTTGTCATCAATTACCAAAAAGGGGGAGACTGATTGCACAATTGCTCCCTAAGGTGGTTTTGGTAATTAATCACAACATATGCATCATTGGACTAATGAGTGTACTCAAGTATATTTCAGAAAAGTTCAAAGATGCTTTGGCTATAGGATTGTGAGGAGAAACCCCTTGATGCAAGGAAATGAATAGGATTGGCTCAAGCTTCAAGCAAGAAGACTCTACATTTGACATTTGTTATAAATCACATTAAGTCCATAGGAAAGCCAATACCATTAAAAGGGGGTGAGGTATTATGATGAATTGGTTTCTCAAGTGCTTAGAGGTTGCCACCAAAAATACTAAGTCATTTGCCCACAAAATATCTGTGTCCAAACCTGAACCTCAAAATCGGTGCCACCAACTATTTCCACTCGGCCCTACCAATTTTACACTTGACATATCATATGCCAAACCCTACCATCTCGGTACCACCAACTTCCACATGAGTGCCACCGAGATTCGGTGACCCACTTTTTGTTGAGAAGATTTCAAGAATTGGAATTTCTGAGTTTGAAATCGGTCTCACCGAGATTTGGAAATCGGTCTAGGTCATCGTATCAGTACCACCGAGATTCCTATATTGGTCTCACTCAGAATTCAAAAGTTGCCACATTTAGTGCAACCCGGTACCACCGAGTTGGGCAATAATGTTGTAACAGTTGGATTTTTGGGGGATGCCTATATATACCCCTCCACCAACCTCTCATTTAGAGAGGAAGCACTCAGAACACACTTACACTTTCCACATCCATTTTTCCGAGAGAGAGCTACCTACTCATGTGTTGAGATCAAGAGATTCCATTCCAACCATTTGAACCTTGATTTCTAGCCTCCCCAAGTTGCTTTCCACAAGATCAATCTCTCCCAGCCCAGCTAAATCTGAGAGAGAGTGATTGATTGTTGAGGAGATTATCTTTAGAAGCACAAGAGCAAGGCGTTCATCATTCTACCATGTCTATTACCTTTTGGAGGGTGGTGCCTCCTAGATTGGTTAGATGTCGCTTGGGAACCTCCTACATCGTGTAGTGGAGTTGAAGCAAGATGTTTGTAAGGGCAAGGAGATCGCCTACTTCATGTAGAACTACAGTGAGTGAGGCTAGTCGTGTGTGGATGGAAGCCGTGGTGGAATAGACAATGCCACTTCTTTGTGGACCCATTGTGGGTGGAGCCCTGTGTGGACTCTCGCAGCCATTACCCTCTGTGAGTTGAAGTCTCCATTAACATGGACGTATGATAGCGCCACCTATCGGAAACATGCCAAAAATCATCGTGTCAACGTTTGCGTTTGATCTCCCTACCTTACCCTCTACTTTACATTTACATGTCTTACTTTCCGCTTCTATACTCTTAGATGTGCATGTGTAGGGTGTACTCGACTAGTCATAATTGCTAAAACTGGCCCACAACTAAAATAGGGAAAGACTAAGTTTTATCTTGTTAAGTAGTCAAATCACCCCCCTCTAGACATACTTTCGATCCTACATATAAATATCAAAATAAAAGAGCAAATAAAATATAAACGCAAATAGCAAAGTAGAGATTGCAAATAGATGATGTGAAGTAGACCCGGGGTCCGTAGGTTTCACTAGTGGTTTCTCTCGAGAAAATAGCAATCAGTGGGTAGACAAATTACTGTTTGGCAATTGATGGAAGTGCAAATAATGATGATGATATTCAAGACAATGATCATGTATATAGGCATCACGTCCAAGACAAGTAGACCCACTTTGACGTGCATCTACTTATATTACTCCACACGTCGACCACTATCCAACATGCATCTAGTGTATTGAGTTCATGAAGAAATAGAGTAATGCCTTAAGAACGATGACATGATGTAGACAAGATCTATTCATGTAGGAATAGACCCCATGTTTTATGCTTGATAGCAATGATATATGCGTGTCATGTCTCTTTCTATCACTAAGATTGAGCACCGCAAGATCGAACCCATCACAAAGCGCCTCTTCCCATTGCAAGATAAAAGATCAAGTTGGGGAGATAAAAACAAAATATCGGAGAAGAAATACGAGGCTATAATAATGAAGCATGAATATGTTTTCATAGATCTGATCATAAACTCACAATTCATCAAATGCCAACAAACACACCGCAAAAGAAAGAATTACATCATATGGATCTCCAAGACACCATTATATTGAGAAACAAAACGGGGGATAAAGCGATCTAGCTACTACCTACAGACTCGTAGGTCTGGTATGAATTACTCACGAATCATAGGAGGAGCACCAATGAGGATGGTGAACCCCTCCGTGATCGTGTTCCTCTCCGAAACGGGCTCTAGATTGGATTCCATGGTTGTGGAACTTGCGGTGGTTGAAACGATTTTTCGTCGACTCCTCTAGGGTTTTCTGAATTTTGGGGTATTTATAGAGCTTAGAGGCAGTGGAGGAGGCGCCCGAGGGCCCCACTAGACACCATTCCATGTGAGGGGCCTCTTGCGTGCCCTGATATCTAGTGGGCCCCATGTGCCTTGTTTGTTGCTCATTCTTGGCTCCCAAGTTTCCTTCTCGTCCAAAAAAATATCTGTAAAGTTTCATGGCATTTGCACCTCATCTGATATGGACTTTCTGTGAAGAGAAAAAACAAAAAATAGAAACTGCACTAGGCACTATGTCAATAGGTTAGTCCTAAATCATGATATAAAGTTGCTATAAAATGATCATAAAACATCCAAGAATGATAATGTAACAACATGAAACAATAAAAAATTATAGATACGTTAGAGACGTATCAATGATTGCAATCTCTGGCGAAAGCTAGATGAATGCTGATGACAACAAACCTTCCCTTGCAACGGCACCAGAAGAATGCTGCTAGCACTCCCCGGCAACGGAACTAGAAGAATGTTGTTGATGGCCCATTAGCGCGTGGGTTCGCAGCAGTTTTCGAGGGTAGAGTATTCGACCCAATTTTTATTGGTTTACCAGTCAGGAGGTGAGTGTATACTCTCAAGTATTAGCAGCTGAATTTGTCAGATTCAACAACACCTGAAAGATTAGTATCTGCAAGCACAGTAGTAACATCAAAGTAACGAGTAACGGCAGTGTAACGAGCAATAGCAGCGGCAAGGAACAACAATAGTGACAACAGTAGCAAGTAGCAATAGTAGCAAGCGACGGTAGTAGCAACACTAGCAGCAGAGCAAGACAAGTAACAGCAGTAGCAACAGTAGTAGCAGCAATAGCAACAGAGCAAGACAAGTAACAGCAGTAGCAATAGTAGTAGCAGCAGCAGCAGAGCAAAACAAGTAACAGGAGTAGTAGGACAAACTCGTAGGCAATGGGTTGGTGATTTGTTTGGATGATATTCATCATGCAACAGCTATAACACGGAGAGATATGTGGCTAGCTCCCGTTCGTCAATGTGATGTAGGCATGTATTCCGTGTGTCGTCATACATGCTTAGTGAAAAGAATTTGCATGACATCTATTGTCCATCCCTCCCATGGCAGCGGGGTCCAAAAGGAAACTATGGGATATTAAGGTTCTCCTTTTAATAAAGAACCGGACCAACGCATTACCACTTGGTGAACACATGAACTCCTCAAACTATGGTCATCACCGAAAGTGGTTCCGGTTATTGTCACTCCGGGGTTGCCAGATCATAACACATAGTAGGTAACTACAACTTGCAAGATCGGATCTAAAACACATATATATTGGTGACAACATAATAATTTCAGATCTGAAATCATGGCACTCGGGCCCTAGTGACAAGCATTAAGCATGGCAAAGTAGTAGCAACATCAATCTCAGAACATAGTGGATACTAGGGATCAATCCCCATCAAAACTAACTCGATTACATGATAGATGTCATCCTATTCATCACCGCCCAGCGAGCCTACGAATAGATTACTCACGAACGACGAAGAGCTTCATGGAATTGGAGAGGGAAGAAGGTTGATGATGATGATGGCAATGATTTCCCCTCTCCAGAGCCCAAGACGAACTCCAGATCTGCCCTCCAGATGAAGAACAGGTGGTGGCGGCGCCTCCGTATCGAAAACGCGACGAAAACTTCTCTTTTTATTTTTTCTGGGACTAAAGGGATCTTATAGAGCTAGAGTTGGGGGCGGCAGAGCCGTGTGGGCCCCACAAGCCTGCCCACCGCCACCAGGGGGGTCGTGGCGGAGCAAGCGCTTGTGGCCCACTGGCCCACCCCCTGAGGTGGAACTTGGCGCAGATATTTTTCTTATTTTCCAAAACTGCTCCCCGTAAATTTTCAGGACGTTTGGAGAACTTTGATTTCTGCACAAAAATAACAAGGCAATTCTGCTGAAAACAGCGTTAGTCCAGGTTAGTTTCATTCAAATCATGCAAATTAGAGTCCAAAACAAGGGCAAAAGAGTTTGGAAAAGTAGATACGATGGAGACGTATCAACTCCCCAAGCTTAAAACCTTGCTTGTCCTCAAGCAACTCAGTTGACAAACTAAGAGAGAAAGAAAAACTTTGACAAACTCCGTTTGATCTTGTTGTTGCAACTATGTCTAACTCATAACCAGAATTTCAGCAAGATCACAAGTTAACCACATAAGCAAGTGACACAAAGGTCTCACGGTAAACTAATATCAATGGCATAATCAGCTAACGAGCAAATAATAATGAGTTTCAAATACCAACACTTCAATCAAAACAAGCATGAAGCAATATGAATAGGTGGTATCTTGCTAGCTCTTTCTGAGACCGCAAAACATAAATGCAGAGCACTTTCAAAGATCAAGGGCTGACTAAACATTGTAATTCATAGCAACGAAGATCCAGTCATAGTCATACTCAATATCAATCAAAAGCAAAGCATAAAAATGACAGAGGTGCTCTCTAATTGGTGCTTATATAAGAGGAGGATGACTCGACAGGAAAATAAATAGACATGCCCTTCGCAGAGGGAAGCATCGATTTGCAGAGGTGCCAGAGCTAAAGCTTTTAAAACAGAGATAATAATTTTGGGTGGCATGCTTTCATTGTCAACGCAATGACCAAGAGTTCTCAATATCTTCCATGCTACTCATGCTATAGGAAGTTCCCAAACAGAAAAGTAAAGTTTTAACTCCCCCACCACCAATCAATCACACTCCACGGCTAGCCGAATCCTCGGGTGTCGTCCATACTAACATCAATCGGGGGGAGTCTTGTTTTACAGTTATGTTTTTGATTTAAGCGTGGAACTGGGCCCCTTTCTCGTGAATGACTGTGAATAAACACATGTCGGGGATAACACTCCTAGCATGGAAGATACCAATAGCCCTCTGTCACCCCATGAGCGGTTCGGGCATGCAAAACAGATTATTTCTTGAAGATTTAGAGAATGGCACATGCAAATTTACTTGGAACAGCAGGTAGATACCGCAAATAGGTAGGTATGGTGGACTCTCATGGAAAAACTTTTGGGTTTATGGAAGTGGATGCACAAGCAGTATTCCGCTTAGTACAAGTGAAGGCTAGCAAAAGACTAGGAAGCGACCAACTAGAGAGCGACAAGAGTCATCAGGATGCAATGAGTTTGACTAACATTGAACGCAAGCATGAACATGATAGAAATCACCATGAACACGAACATCATAGAGGCTATGTTGATTTTGTTTCAACTACATGCATGAACATGTGCCAAGTCAAGCCACTTGAAACATTCAAAGGAGAATACCATCCTATTGTTAGGGAACGTCGCATGGGAAACAAAAATTTTCCTACGCGCACGAAGACCTATCATGGTGATGTCCATCTACGAGAGGGGATGAGTGATCTACGTACCCTTGTAGATCGTACAGCAGAAACGTTAGAGAACGCGGTTGATGTAGTGGAACGTCCTCACGTCCCTCGATCCGCCCCGCGAACAATCCCGCGATCAGTCCCACGATCTAGTACCGAACGGACGGCACCTCCGCGTTTAGCACACGTACAGCTCGACGATGATCTCGGCCTTCTTGATCCAGCAAGAGAGACGGAGAGGTAGAAGAGTTCTCCGGCAGTGTGACGGCGCTCCGGAGGATGGTGATGATCTTGTCTCAGCAGGGCTCCGCCCGAGCTCCGCAGAAACGCGATCTAGAGGAAAAACTATGGAGGTATGTGGTCGGGCAGCCGTGAGAAAGTCGTCTCAAATCTGCCCTAAAAGCCCCATATATATAGGAGGAGGGAGGGGGACCTTGCCTTGGGGTCCAAGGGACTCCCAAGGGGTCGGCCGAGCCAAGGGGGGGAGGACTCCCCCCCCAAACCGAGTTGGACTTGGTTTGGTGGGAGGAGTCCCCCTCCCTTCCCACTTCTTCCCTCTTTTTTTTTCTTTTCCTTTGATTTTCTTATCTTGGCGCATAGGCACCTTTGGAGCTGTCCCACCAGCCCACTAAGGGCTGGTGTGTCTCCCCAAAGCCTATGGGCTTCCCCGGGGTGGGTTGCCCCCCCGGTGAACTCCCGGAACCCATTCGTCATTCCCGGTATATTCCCGGTAACTCCGAAAACCTTCCGGTAATCAAATGAGGTCATCCTATATATCAATCTTCGTTTCCGGACCATTCCGGAAACCCTCGTGACCTCCGTGATCTCATCCGGGACTCCAAACAACATTCGGTAACCAACCATATAACTCAAATACGCATAAAACAACGTCGAACCTTAAGTGTGCAGACCCTACGGGTTCGAGAACTATGTAGACATGACCGGAGAGACTCCTCGGTCAATATCCAATAGCGGGACCTGGATGCCCATATTGGATCCTACATATTCTACGAAGATCTTATCGTTTGAACCTCAGTGCCAAGGATTCGTATAATCCCGTATGTCATTCCCTTTGTCCTTCGGTATGTTACTTGCCCGAGATTCGATCGTCGGTATCCGCATACCTATTTCAATCTCGTTTACCGGCAAGTCTCTTTACTCGTTCCGTAATACAAGATCCCGCAACTTACACTAAGTTACATTGCTTGCAAGGCTTGTGTGTGATGTTGTATTACTGAGTGGGCCCCGAGATACCTCTCTGTCATACGGAGTGACAAATCCCAGTCTTGATCCATACTAACTCAACTAACACCTTCGGAGATACCTGTAGAGCATCTTTATAGTCACCCAGTTACGTTGCGACGTTTGATACACACAAAGCATTCCTCTGGTGTCAGTGAGTTATATGATCTCATGGTCATAGGAATAAATACTTGACACGCAAAAAACAGTAGCAACAAAATGACACGATCAACATGCTACGTCTATTAGTTTGGGTCTAGTCCATCACGTTATTCTCCTAATGACGTGATCCAATTATCAAGCAACAACACCTTGTTCATAATCAGAAGACACTGACTATCATCGATCAACTGGCTAGCCAACTAGAGGCATGCTAGGGACGGTGTTTTGTCTATGTATCCACACATGTAAATGAGTCTTCATTCAATACAATTATAGCATGGATAATAAACTATTATCTTGATACAGGAATTATAATAATAACTATACATTTATTATTGCCTCTAGGGCATAATTCCAACAGTCTCCCACTTGCACTAGAGTCAATAATCTAGCCCTCACATCACTATGTGAATTACATTGTAATAAATCTAACACCCATACAGTTCTGGTGTCGATCATGTTTTGGCCGTGGAAGAGGTTTAGTAAGCGGGTCTGCTACATTCAGATCCGTGTGCACTTTGCATATATTTACGTCCTCCTCCTCGACGTAGTCGCGGATGAGGTTGAAGCGTCGTTTGATGTGTCTGGTCTTCTTGTGAAACCTCGGTTCCTTTGCTAAGGCAATGGCACCAGTGTTGTCACAGAACAAGGTTATTGGATCCAGTGCACTTGGCACCACTCCAAGATCCGTCATGAACTGCTTCATCCAGACACCCTCCTTAGCCGCCTCCGAGGCAGCCATGTACTCTGCTTCACATGTAGAATCTGCTACGACGCTTTGCTTGGAACTGCACCAGCTTACTGCACCCCCATTAAGAATAAATACGTATCCGGTTTGCGACTTAGAGTCGTCCGGATCTGTGTCAAAGCTTGCATCGACGTAACCTTTTACGACGAGCTCTTCGTCACCTCCATACACGAGAAACATCTCCTTAGTCCTTTTCAGGTACTTCAGGATATTCTTGACCGCCGTCCAGTGATCCACTCCTGGATTACTCTGGAACCTACCTGCCATACTTATGGCCAGGCTAACATCCGGTCTAGTGCACAACATTGCATACATGATAGAGCCTATGGCTGAAGCATAGGGGACGGAGCGCATATGCTCTCTATCTTCATCAGTTGCTGGGCACTGAGTCTTACTCAATCTCGTACCTTGTAACACTGGCAAGAACCCTTTCTTGGACTGTTCCATTTTGAACCTCTTCAAAACTTTATCAAGGTATGTGCTTTGTGAAAGTCCTATCAGGCGTTTTGATCTATCCCTATAGATCTTAATGCCTAGAATGTAAGCAGCTTCTCCTAGGTCCTTCATAGAGAAACTTTTATTCAAGTAACCTTTTATGCTCTCCAAAAGCTCTACGTTGTTTCCAATCAGTAATATGTCATCCACATATAATATTAGAAACGCCACAGAGCTCCCACTCACTTTCTTGTAAATACAAGATTCTCCAACCACTTGTATAAACCCAAATGCTTTGATCACCTCATCAAAGCGTTTGTTCCAACTCCGAGATGCTTGCACCAGTCCATAAATGGATCGCTGGAGCTTGCATACCTTGTCAACATTTTTAGGATCGACAAAACCTTCGGGTTGCATCATATACAACTCTTCCTTAAGGAAACCGTTAAGGAACGCCATTTTGACATCCATCTGCCAGATTTCATAATCGAAAAATGCAGCTATTGCTAAGATGATTCTGACGGACTTAAGCATCGCTACGGGTGAGAAGGTCTCATCGTAGTCAACTCGTGGAACTTGTGAAAAACCCTTTGCCACAAGTCGAGCTTTATAAACGGTCACATTACCGTCAGCGTCCGTCTTCTTCTTAAAGATCCATTTGTTCTGAATAGCCTTGCGGCCCTCAGGTAGTATCTCCAAAGTCCACACTTTGTTCTCATACATGGATCCTATCTCGGATTTCATGGCTTCTAGCCATTTGTTGGAATCTGGGCCCACCATTGCTTCTTCATAATTTGCAGGTTCATTGTTGTCTAACAACATGATTGATAAGACGGGATTACCGTACCACTCTGGAGCAGCGCATGATCTCGTCGACCTGCGTGGTTCAACAGAAACTTGAACTGGAGTTTCATGATCATCATCATTAACTTCCTCCTCAACCGGCGTCGCAATGACAGAGGTTTCCCCTTGCCCTGCGCCACCATCCAGAGGGATGAGAGGTTCGACAACCTCGTCAAGTTCTATCTTCCTCCCACTCAATTCTCTCGAGAGAAATTCCTTCTCGAGAAAAGTTCCGTTCTTAGCAACAAACGTTTTGCCCTCGGATTTGAGATAGAAGGTGTACCCAACTGTCTCTTTTGGGTAACCTATGAAGACGCATTTTTCTGCTTTGGGTTCCAGCTTTTCAGGCTGAAGCTTTTTGACATAAGCATCACATCCCCAAACCTTAAGAAACGACAACTTTGGTCTTTTGCCATACCACAGTTCATATGGTGTCGTCTCAACGGATTTCGATGGTGCCCTATTTAAAGTGAATGCAGCTGTTTCCAATGCATAACCCCAAAATGATAACGGCAAATCAGTAAGAGACATCATAGATCGCACCATCTCTAACAAAGTACGATTACGACGTTCGAACACACCATTACGCTGTGGTGTTCCAGGCGGTGTTAACTGCGAAACAATTCCACATTGTCTTAAGTTAGTACCAAACTCGAAACTCAGATACTCACCCCCACGATCAGACCGTAGGAACTTGATCTTCTTGTTACGATGATTTTCCACTTCACTCTGAAATTGCTTGAACTTTTCAAATGTTTCAGACTTGTGCTTCATCAAGTAGACATAACCATATCTACTTAAATCGTCAGTGAAGGTGAGAAAATAACGATATCCGCCGCGTGCCTCCACGCTCATTGGACCACACACATCGGTATGTATGATTTCCAACAAGTCACTTGCACGCTCCATTGTTCCGGAGAACGGAGTCTTAGTCATCTTGCCCATAAGGCATGGTTCGCACGTGTCAAGTGAATCGAAGTCAAGTGACTCCAAAAGTCCATCAGCATGGAGTTTCTTCATGCGCTTTACACCAATATGACCCAAGCGGCAGTGCCACAAAAATATGGCGCTATCATTGTTTACTCTAACTCTTTTGGTCTCAATGTTATGTATATGCGTATCGCTATCAAGATTCAATATGAACAATCCTCTCACATTCGGTGCATGACCATAAAAGATGTTACTCACAGAAATAGAACAACTATTATTCTCAGACTTAAAAGAGTAACCGTCTCGCAATAAACAAGATCCAGATATAATGTTCATGCTCAACGCAGGCACTAAATAACAATGATTTAAGTTCATCACTAATCCTGATGGTAGCTGAAGTGACACTGTGCCGACGGCGATTGCATCAACCTTGGAACCGTTTCCTACGCGCATCATCACTTCGTCTTTCGCCAGCCTTCGTCTATTCCGCAGTTCCTGCTTCGAGTTGCAAATGTGAGCAACAGAACCGGTATCGAATACCCAGGCACTACTACGAGAGCCGGTTAAGTACACATCAATAACATGTATATCAAATATACCTGATTTTTCTTTGCCCGCCTTCTTATCTGCCAGATACTTGGGGCAATTGCGCTTCCAGTGACCCATACCCTTGCAATAGAAGCACTCTGTTTCAGGCTTAGGTCCAGCTTTGGGCTTCTTCGGCGGATTGGCAACAGGCTTGCCGCTCTTCTTCGAATTGCCCTTCTTTCCTTTGCCGTTTCTCTTGAAACTAGTGGTCTTGCTCACCATCAACACTTGATGCTCTTTACGGAGTTCAGACTCTGCGACTTTCAGCATCGCAAACAACTCGCCGGGAGACTTGTTCATCCCTTGCATGTTGTAGTTCAACACAAAGCCTTTATACCTTGGCGGCAGTGATTGAAGGATTCTGTCAGTGATAGCTTCCTGCGGGAGTTCAATCCCCAGTTCAGCTAGACGGTTTGAGTACCCAGACATTTTGAGCACATGTTCACTGACAGACGAGTTTTCCTCCATCTTGCAAGCATAGAATTTATCGGAGGTCTCATACCTCTCGATCCGGGCGTTCTTCTGAAAGATAAACTTCAACTCCTGGAACATCTCAAATGCTCCATGACGCTCAAAGCGACGTTGAAGTCCCGGTTCCAAGCCATACAAGACTGCACATTGAACTATTGAGTAGTCCTCCTTACGTGCTAACCAAGCATTCTTAACATCCTGATCAGCCGTAGCGGGTGGTTCATCTCCTAGCGCAGCATTAAGGACATAATCCTTCTTTCCAGCTTGTAAGATTAGCTTAAGATTACGAGCCCAGTCTACAAAGTTGCTTCCATCATCTTTCAACTTAGCTTTCTCTAGGAACGTATTAAAATTCAGGATGACACTTGCGTGAGCCATGATCTACAACACAAATATATTCAAAGTGGACTTAGACTATGTTCAAGATAATTAGAGTTTAACTTAATCAAATTATATGCTAAACTCCCACTCAAAAAGTACATCTCTCTAGTCATTTGAGTGGTTCATGATCCACTTCACTATCCCAAGTCCGATCATCACGTGAGTTGAGTATAGTTTCAGTGGTAAGCATCCCTATGCTAATCATATCAACTATATGATTCATGATAGACCTTTCGGTCTCATGTGTTCCGAGGCCATGTCTGCACATGCTAGGCTCGTCAAGCTTAACCCGAGTGTTCCGCGTGCGCAACTATTTTGCACCCGTTGTATGTGAACGTTGAGTCTATCACACCCGATCATCACGTGGTGTCTCGAAACGACGAACTGTAGCAACGGTGCACAGTCGGGGAGAACACAATTTCATCTTGAAATTTTAGTGAGAGATCACCTCATAATGCTACCGTCGTTCTAAGCAAAATAAGGTGCATAAAAGGATTAACATCACATGCAATTCATAAGTGACATGATATGGCCATCATCACGTGCTTCTTGATCTCCATCACCAAAGCACCGGCACGATCTTCTTGTCACCGGTGCCACACCATGATCATCCATCAACGTGTTGCCATCGTGGTTGTCGTGCTACTTATGCTATTACTACTAAAGCTACATCCTAGCAAAATAGTAAACGCATCTGCAAGCACATATGTTAGTATAAAGACAACCCTATGGCTCCTGCCGGTTGCCGTACCATCGACGTGCAAGTCGATATTTCTATTACAACATGATCATCTCATACATCCAATATATCACATCACATCGTTGGCCATATCACATCACAATCATACCCTGCAAAAACAAGTTAGACGTCCTCTAATTTTGTTGTTGCATGTTTTACGTGGTGACCAAGGGTATCTAGTAGGATCGCATCTTACTTACGCAAACACCACAACGGAGATATATGAGTTGCTATTTAACCTCATCCAAGGACCTCCTCGGTCAAATCCGATTCAACTAAAGTTGGAGAAACCGACACTTGCCAGTCATCTTTGAGCAAAGGTGGTTACTCGTAACGATAAAACCAGTCTCTCGTAAGCGTACGAGTAATGTCGGTCCAAGCCGCTTCAATCCAACAATACCGCGGAATCAAGAAAAGACTAAGGAGGGCAGCAAAACGCACATCACCGCCCACAAAACCTTTTGTGTTCTACTCGAGAAGACATCTACGCATGAACCTAGCTCATGATGCCACTGTTAGGGAACGTCGCATGGGAAACAAAAATTTTCCTACGCGCACGAAGACCTATCATGGTGATGTCCATCTACGAGAGGGGATGAGTGATCTACGTACCCTTGTAGATCGTACAGCAGAAGCGTTAGAGAACGCGGTTGATGTAGTGGAACGTTCTCACGTCCCTCGATCCGCCCCGCGAACAATCCCGCGATCAGTCCCACGATCTAGTACCGAACGGACGGCACCTCCGCGTTCAGCACACGTACAGCTCGACGATGATCTCGGCCTTCTTGATCCAGCAAGAGAGACGGAGAGGTAGAAGAGTTCTCCGGCAGCGTGACGGCGCTCCGGAGGTTGGTGATGATCTTGTCTCAGCAGGGCTCCGCCCGAGCTCCGCAGAAACGCGATCTAGAGGAAAAACTATGGAGGTATGTGGTCGGGCAGCCGTGAGAAAGTCGTCTCAAATCTGCCCTAAAAGCCCCATATATATAGGAGGAGGGAGGGGGACCTTGCCTTGGGGTCCAAGGGACTCCCAAGGGGTCGGTCGAGCCAAGGGGGGGAGGACTCCCCCCCAAACCGAGTTGGACTTGGTTTGGTGGGAGGAGTCCCCCTCCCTTCCCACTTCTTCCCTCTTTTTTTTTCTTTTCCTTTGATTTTCTTATCTTGGCGCATAGGCCCCTTTGGAGCTGTCCCACCAGCCCACTAAGGGCTGGTGTGTCTCCCCAAAGCCTATGGGCTTCCCCGGGGTGGGTTGCCCCCCCGGTGAACTCCCGGAACCCATTCATCATTCCCGGTACATTCCATGTAACTCCGAAAACCTTCCGGTAATCAAATGAGGTCATCCTATATATCAATCTTCGTTTCCGGACCATTCCAGAAACCCTCGTGACGTCCGTGATCTCATCCGGGACTCCGAACAACATTCGGTAACCAACCATATAACTCAAATACGCATAAAACAACGTCGAACCTTAAGTGTGCACACCCTGCGGGTTCGAGAACTATGTAGACATGACCGGAGAGACTCCTCGGTCAATATCCAATAGCGGGACCTGGATGCCCATATTGGATCCTACATATTCTACGAAGATCTTATCGTTTGAACCTCAGTGCCAAGGATTCGTATAATCCCGTATGTCATTCCCTTTGTCCTTCGGTATGTTACTTGCCCGAGATTCGATCGTCGGTATCCGCATACCTATTTCAATCTCGTTTACCGGCAAGTCTCTTTACTCGTTCCGTAATACAAGATCCCGCAACTTACACTAAGTTACATTGCTTGCAAGGCTTGTGTGTGATGTTGTATTACTGAGTGGGCCCCGAGATACCTCTCCGTCATACGGAGTGACAAATCCCAGTCTTGATCCATACTAACTCAACTAACACCTTCGGAGATACCTGTAGAGCATCTTTATAGTCACCCAGTTACGTTGCGACGTTTGATACACACAAAGCATTCCTACGGTGTCAGTGAGTTATATGATCTCATGGTCATAGGAATAAATACTTGACACGCAGAAAAGAGTAGCAACAAAATGACACGATCAACATGCTACGTCTATTAGTTTGGGTCTAGTCCATCACGTGATTCTCCTAATGACGTGATCCAGATATCAAGCAACAACACCTTGTTCATAATCAGAAGACACTGACTATCATCGATCAACTGGCTAGCCAACTAGAGGCATGCTAGGGACGGTGTTTTGTCTATGTATCCACACATGTAAATGAGTCTTCATTCAATACAATTATAGCATGGATAATAAACTATTATCTTGATACAGGAATTATAATAATAACTATACATTTATTATTGCCTCTAGGGCATAATTCCAACACCTATCATACTACATCATAGTCATCTCAAAATCTATGTTGGCATTCAAGACAAACCATTATAAGCTCTCAGCTAAATAAGCATGGCATCATAAACTATGATCTCTAAGTTGTCATTGCAAACATGGTTCTGTCACAACAAAGCTAAATCTGGGTCGACAAGCTAGTCATATTTACAAAAATAAAATAGATAGAGTTCATACCAGCTTTTCAGTTTCAGTCAGTTCATCATATATCATCATTGTTGCCTTTCGAATGATGAAAATGATAATAAGAGCATTGGACTAAGCTGAATCTGCAGGCAAACACAAAGGAGAAGACAAAATAATATGGCTCTTTGAAAGCTAAACAGGTAAGCATGTAAGAACCACTAAACATTGTAACCAATATCTTCTACCTTGACACAAAGAAAAAGAAAACTA
This sequence comes from Hordeum vulgare subsp. vulgare, assembly GCF_904849725.1. Taxonomy (NCBI): domain Eukaryota; kingdom Viridiplantae; phylum Streptophyta; class Magnoliopsida; order Poales; family Poaceae; genus Hordeum; species Hordeum vulgare. The sequence continues at coordinate 432,512,488 of NC_058522.1, read as the reverse complement.
TTTACACGGGAAAGCTCCCAACAAGCAAAAGAAGAAAGAAAAATCTTTTTGGGTTTTCTCAAAAGGACACAAAACAAGAAAACAAGAAAACGAAAAGAAACTAGCATGGATAATACAGTGGCAAAGTGTAAACACCGGCTAACAAAGTCAAAGCATAAGCATGAATGTAAAGTCGGTGAGAACACATACTCCCCCAAGCTTAGGCTTTTGGCCTAGCTTGGTCTACTCCCAAGGTGGGAAATAACCAGCTCTAGGATACTCCGGAGCAGACTGTGGATGCCACTGCTGTGTGAGCTCCTCTAGCTCCCACTGATAAACTGGCGTCTGGTACTCGACTGGCGGCTCAGGCACGGGCGCCTGTGGTTGGGCCAAGCCCCAATATGCGTAGATGTCTGCGGGCATAATAGTGTACCTACCTGCATGAAGATCAAACAAAGAAGGAGCAGGCAAAGTAATAGTCTCTCGAGTACCCTGACTAAACACCAGGTTATAAATCATCCGTATACTAGCATCTCTATCTAGAAAATCATGGCGAACCATGTTGTCATAATCCAGATATCTCTCAGGAAGAAGCATCTCTCCTTCCTCTCCCAGTCTAATGGGTATCTCAAAGTGTCTGGCAAGACGGGTAGCATAGATACCTCCATAGACGACACCCTTGGAACGGTTCAGGTTCAACCGTTGAGCTACTATAGCCCCCAAGCTATAAGTCTTATCGTTACAAAGGCCTTCGTGCAAAACCGCAAGGTCTGGAGAACTAAGTGATCCAGCCTCCCCACGACCAATCAAACATTTTCCCACAAATAGTGAGAAGTACCGAAGCACAGGAAAATGTATGCTAACAATTCTAGCGCGAGACACTTCTCTCTCCTCTCCAACAGCAATAGAACCAATGAAATCCTCCAAGTCCCGTGGACGAGGGTCATGGATATCCCCAACATAAGGTAATTTGCATACATTGCAAAAGTCCTGCAGCGTCATGCACTGGGGGACATCGTATATCATGAACTCAACCATGGGAGGATTCTTCCTCGGGTAAAAGTTGAAGCTCTGAACGAAAATATTGGTGAGGAGGAGGTATTGTGGGCACTTATCTTCAACGAACGCAGTAAGACCTACGTTCTCCACCAAGTAATAAAAGTCTTCATAAAGTCCGGCGGCGCGCAAAAATTCATCACTTGGCCACTCGCACGCTCGAACTTCTGTGACTCGGGGGACTACGTACTTGGGGTGATTCTTCTCATCCTCCTTGGGGTTACGGCTTGAAGAGCCTCTCAAGAACCTCCTCATTTTTTCCTTTTTCTAGCTCTGAAAAATTCTGAATTTTTTAGAGACTTCGAAAGAAAAGTGAATAAGGATTAACCCAGCTTGTAGCAACTACTCCTACTAGTGTCTAGAGACCGTATCACGCGCTAAAACTACTTGGGACCAGCTAAAATCAACTTTTCAAGCTCAAGAGCAGGGTCACCAAGGTAGCAAGAATTCGCGAAGGATAAAGCACTAGAGCAAAAACTAATTGGACCAATGGAGGAGTCACTTACCAAGGAGTAATTTCCCCAAAACGGTTCGGAGAATGGTGCTTTGAGCAAGGAGATCTAAAATCACAGCCAAATGAGCAAGAACACGGGTTTGAGCTGCGAAACAATTTTTTCTGGAGGTGGAAGAAGAGGCTGGGAGCTGGAATGAGTGAAGGGGGTGCCTGTGGGCCCCACAAGCTTGCACCCCGCCACCAGGGGGGTAGGTGGCGGTGGTAGGGCTTGTGGCCCACTCGTCAGGCCCCCAGGCCAGCTCTCAGGCCCAGAATTTTTCAAAAATTCCAGAAAAAATCATACTAAATTTTCAAGACCATCGGAGAACTTTTATTTTCGAGGTATTTTTCTCCGGGACGCTAAAAAAGAAAACAGGAAAAGCTAAACTAATTCTATCATTTTTCTTCTAAGCAAAAGAAAAGGAAAACTTAAAACAGAGGTATGTGACTCCTTGATTCATCCGTTTCATGGTCATCGAAAGAAATCCGTCAATGGGATTGATGAAGTCCTTATGAAAAAACTTTCTCGAATCACAAGAGAGAACGGAGAATTTTCGAATAGCCACTAAGTCACCTCAATGGGGATATGTATCTCCCCAACAAGCAAACCATACTTCATCTTGACACTAGGAATAGGGCATTCAAAGCTCCCAATAAGAATTGATGAAGTCTTTTCGATAGCATTGATGCAATGTACTGGATATCGTTTCTTCGGAAAGTGCATTGTGTGCTCATTACCGTTGACATGGAAAGTGACATTGCCTTTGTTGCAATCTATAACAGCCCCTACAGTGTTTAAAAAGGGTCTTCCGAGGATGATAGCCATGGCATCGTCCTCGGGAATATCCAAGATAACAAAGTCTGTTAAGATAGTGGTGTTAGCAACCACAACAGGCACATCCTCCCAAATGCCGATAGGGAAAGCAGTTGATTTGTCCGCCATTTGCAGAGAAATTTCAGTGGGTGTCAACTTATCCAATTCAAGTCTACGATAAAGAGAGAGTGGCATAACACTAACACCGACCCCAAGGTCACATAAGGCAGTTCTTACATAGTTTCCTTTAATTGAGCAAGGTATAGTGGGCACTCCGGGATCACCAAGTTTCTTAGGAGTTCCACCTTTGAAAGTGTAATTGGCAAGCATGTTGGAGATCTCAAGATGTGGTATCTTCCGTTTATTAGTCACAATATCTTTCATGTACTTGGCATACGGAGACATATTGAGCATATTAGTTAACCGCATGTCCAGAAAGATGGGTCTTATCATCTCAACGAAGCGCTCAAAATCCTCATCATCATTTTTCTTGGATGGCTTAGGAGGGAAGGGCATAGGTCTCTGAACCCATGGCTCCCTTTCTTTACCATGCTTCCTAGCAGTGAAGTCATTCTTGTCGTATCTCTTAGGTTGTGGATTATCAGGATTAACCGTAGGTTCAATCTCCACATCCTCGTCATGGCTAGGTTGAGCATTATTATGAACATCACTGTCCATATTGTCACCAGGTTCATGTTCATCACCTGATTGTCTTTCTGCATCAGACGCAGAAATATCATTAGGTTCTTCAGGTGTGACAGTATTTGGTGAACTGGCATGCAGGTTTCTATCATCCTTCTTCTTCTCCTTAGGATGACTAGGTGTATCAGCATTGATTCCTTGAGAATCTTGATCAATTCTCTTAGGATGACCTTCAGGATACAAAGGTTCCTGAGTCATTTTGCTTCCTCTAGTAATGACTCTGACAGAGTTGTCATTTAATTCATTGAGCAGGTCATTCTGAGCTTTAAGTACTTGTTCTACCTGAGTAGTAATCATAGAGGCATGTTTACTCAGAAGCTTCAGAGCATTGACATTTCTATCTACACAAGCACTTAAATGGCTAAGCATACGAGTACTTTGTTCCAAATGTCTGCTAACATAATCATTGAAACTTTGTTGTTTGGCAACAAAGTTGTCAAATTCATCAAAGCATAGGCTAGCAGGTTTATCAAAAGGAATATCACTCTCATCAAACCTACGCAGAGAATTCACTTCCACTACCTGTATCGGGTTATCGAGACCATGGATCTCTTCGATAGGTTGTAGATTTTTGACATCTTCAGATCTAATGCCTTTCTCTTGCATAGATTTCTTGGCTTCTTGCATAGCTTCGGGACTGAGGAATAGAATACCTCTTTTCTTAGGAGTTGGCTTAGGAGGTGGTTCGGTAATAGTCCAAGCATTATCATTGATCAAGAGGTTATTCAGTAGAGTCTCAGCTTGTTCTACAGTTCGTTCCCTAAAAACACAACCGACACAACTATCTAGGTGGTCTCTAGAGGCATTAGTAAGTCCGTTATAGAGGATATCAAGTTTCACATTCTTCTTAAGAGGGTGATCACGCAAAGCATTCTGTAGCTGGACGAGCCTCCCCCAAGCTTGTGGAAGACTCTCTTCTTGGAGTTGAGCAAAGTTGTATATTTCCTGCAAGGCAGCTTGCTTCTTATGGGCAGGGAAATATTTCTCATAGAAGTAATAGACCATCTCCTGGGGACTACGCACACATCCAGGAGCAAGAGAGGTGAACCAGACTTTAGCGTCATCCTTTAGAGAGAAAGGAAACAACTTGAGGATATAGTAGTGGCGGATCTTCTCCTCATTAGTGAAAAGGTTGGCTATTTCGTATAGTTTGGCAAGATGGGCTATGACCGTCTCAGACTCATAACCGTGAAAAGGATAAGATTCGACTAGAGAGATTATCTCAGGGTCGACAGAGAATTCATAATCCTTATCTGTGACAAAGATAGGCGAAGTGGCAAACTTCGGGTCATTTTTCATCCTAGCTTCCCGAGATTTTTTCCTTCCACTTGAGAAGTAATTTCTCAGCGTCATAGGCATCCTTACACGTAAGAAAATCCTCAGCTATCTCTCCCTCCATAACGTAACCCTCAGGTATATCAGGCAATTCATATCTAGGAGAGCTAGATCTAGCAGGAGCAAAATCAGGTTCTATCTCAATAGTATCAACAGTTTCACAAGCATCACGAGCATTGACAGTAACTCTAGCAATATGAGCATCAAGGAACACTCCTAGTGGAACATCAGGCAAAGGAGTATCTCTAGCAGTATCAAGCATAGCATCATCAGGCATAGTAGCATCTCTAGCATCATCAGGCAAAGCAGCATCAAGCATAACATCTCTAGCAGTATCAAGCATAGCATCATGAGGCATAACATCTCTAGCAGTATCAAGCATAGCATCATCAGGCATAGTATCAGGCATAGTATCAAGCATAGCATCTCTAGCAGTAGCATCATAAGCATCATCAAGCACAGGCGACATATCAAGATTTCTAGCAGGAGGTGATGTCGCAAACTTACTCATAACTGAAGGTGAATCAAGTGCAGAGCTAGATGGAAATTCCTTACCTCCCCTCGTAGTTGAGGGCAAGACTTTGGTCTTCGGATCCTTCAGATTCTTCATAGTGATCAGCAGATATAAATCCCAAGTGACTCAGAGAATATAGCAATACCTCCCCGGCAACGGCACCAGAAAAATGCTGATTGCAATCTCTGGCGAAAGCTAGACGAATGCTGATGACAACAAACCTTCCCCTGCAACAGCACCAGAAGAATGCTGCTAGCACTCCCTGGCAACAGAACTAGAAGAATATTGTTGATGGCCCACCAGAGCGTGGGTTCGCAGCAGTTTTCGAGGGTAGAGTATTCGACCCAAATTTGTTGGTTTACCAGTCAGGAGGTGAGAGTATACTCTCAAGTATTAGCAGCTGAATTTGTCAGATTCAACCACACCTGAAAGATTATATCTGCAAGCACAGTAGTAACAGCAAAGTAACGAGTAACGACAGTGTAACGAGCAATAGAAGTGGCAAGGAACAACAATAGTGACAACAGTAGCAAGTAGCAACAGTAGCAAGCGACAGTAGTAGCAGAGCAAGACAAGTAACAACAGTAGCAACAGTAGTAGCAGCAGCAGCAACAGAGCAAGACAAGTAACAGCAGTAGCAACAGTAGTAGTAGCAGCAGCATAGCAAAACAAGTAACATCAGTAGTAGGACAAACTCGTAGGCAATGGGTCGGTGATTTGTTTGGATGATATTCATCATGCAACAGCTATAACACGGAGAGATATGTGGCTAGCTCCCGTTCGTCAATGTGATGTAGGCATGTATTCCGTGTGTCGTCATACGTGCTTAGGGAAAAGAATTTGCATGACATCTATTGTCCATCCCTCCCGTGGCAGCGGGGTCCAAAAGGAAACTACGGGATATTAAGGTTCTCCTTTTAATAAAGAACCGGACCAACGCATTAGCACTTGGTGAACACATGAACTCCTCAAACTATGGTCATCACCAGGAGTGGTTCTGGTTATTGTCACTCCGGGGTTGCCGGATCATAACACACAATAGGTAACTACAACTTGCAAGATCGGATCTTAAACACATATATATTGGTGACAACATAATAATTTCAGATCTGAAATCATGGCACTGAGGCTCTAGTGACAAGCATTAAGCATGGCAAAGTAGTAGCAACATCAATCTCAGAACATAGTGGATACTAGGGATCAATCCCCATCAAAACTAACTCGATTACATGATAGATCTCATCCTACTCATCACCCCAGCGAGCCTACGAATAGATTACTCACGAACGACGAAGAGCTTCATGGAATTGGAGAGGGAAGAAGGTTGATGATGATGATGGCGACGATTTCCCCTCTTTGGAGCCCAAGACGGACTCCAGATCTGCCCTCCAAATGAAGAACAGGTGGTGGCGGCGCCTCCGTATGGAAAATGCGACGAAAACTTCTCTTTTTATTTTTTTTCTGGGACGAAAGGGATCTTATAGAGCTGGAGTTGGGGGCGGCAGAGCCGTGTGGGCCCCACAAGCCTGCCCACCGCCCCCAGGGGGTGGTGGCGGAGCAAGGGCTTGTGGCCCACTGGCCCACTCCCTGAGGTGGAACTTGGCGCAGATATTTTTCTTATTTTCCAAAACTGCTCCCCGTAAATTTTCAGGACGTTTGGAGAACTTTGATTTCTACACAAAAATAACACCAAGGCAATTCTGCTGAAAACAACGTTAGTCAAGGTTAGTTCCATTCAAATCATGCAAATTAGAGTCCAAAACAAGGGCAGAAGAGTTTGGAAAAGTAGATACGATGGAGACGTATCAATCAACATCCCCAAGCTTAATTCCTACTCGTCCCCGAGTAGGAAAATGATAAAAAAAGAAATTTTGATGTGTAATGCTGCCTCACATGTTCATCGTATTCTTTTTCTTTCAGCATGGACATATGGACTTATATATGATGCAAATCAATAGTCTATAGTTTGACATGAAAATTTAAATACTCAAGCATATCAACAAGCAACCAAGTCTTTCAAAATATCAATACTAAAGAACATTATCCGTAGCCCATCATGCTCTATCATTGATCCATTCATGCAACACACTCAAATATTAACTACATCCACTGCTCAAGTATGATGATGGTGTTCCTTTGTTGGTGCTTTATAAGAGAAGATGGAGACTCAAATTCAAAATAAAAATTGCACAAAGTTAATAGATAGGCCCTTTGCACAGGGAAGCAGGAATTTCTAGAGGTGCGAGAGCTCAAAGTGAAAAACTTAGAGATAATTTTTTAGGGTGGCATGCTTTTCCTATCAACGAGAACGTCTAAGAGTTTCCAATATTCTCTAGACTAAACAAATTATAGGGGTTCCCAAACTGAAAATAAAGTGTATTCCTTTTTCCACCATTCTTTTCACATCCCACGACTAGCCGTATCCACGGGTACCGTCCATACTAACACTTTCCAAGGAATTTATTATATACCAACATAAGATTTTTTTCGCATTTTGGGACTAGGCATCCCTATTAACACCATATTCTCGTGCAATGACAAGTGAATAAACACTCATCTTGAGAACAACCTATTTAACATGGAAGATACTGGCCACCCCTTGCCGCTCCATGAGCGATACACGCACACAAAACAGAAACTTATTTTGAACATTAGAGTTGGCACTTGCAAATTTACTTGGAACAACATTGAAATACCGCATATAGGTAGCTATGGTGGAATTATTTGGCACAACTTTGGGTTTGGGATTTTGATGCACAAGCCGTATTCCCGCTTAGTACAAGTGAAGTCTAGCAATAGATTGAGAAGCGACCAACTAAGGAACAAAAATCATCATAAATGAACATTAAACATAACTAACACCGAATAATGCAACACAAGTAGGATGTAATTTCATAGCATAATTATTGACTTCATGTGCATGCATAGGGGATCACAAACCCTAACACCAGTATTCTTACTAAAGCATAATTACTCATCAACATAACTAACATATTACTATTTTCATATCGCAAAGTTGTTACATAGAATCAAGCTTAATATCCAATGATTTTCATGGAAGTTTTTGTTATATCTTTCCTCGACATTCATCACTTTGGAACTAATTTTCATTTAAAGCAAATTTCCATTGTAAACTACAAGCTCTCAAACAAATATAAGTGAAGAACGAGAGCACAAGTTCCTTTCAAAATTTTAACTCTCAAAATTATATAAGTGAAGCAAGATAGTATTTCTTCAAAATTACAAAAACTCTCAAAATAATCTAAGTGAAGTGTGACATCCTCAACTTTTGCTACAGTGATGCTTGTAATTAAGTACAATGATCACACGCTAATGATGCCATGTCACCGTGGTTCCCCATCGTTGATCTCGCGCTAGTTCAAAAGAATTCGAATTCGAAATTTAAAAATAAAATCAAACGGGGAAATTATCGGATGCGAAAATAAAGATGTCGGATGAGTTATAAAAATTCCCTAATAGATTATTATTATAAATCGGGCATTTTTAGAAATTGTTGAAGCCCTATATATTTAAAAGAGAAGCTATAAAAATGAACAAAAGAAAGTATTAAAAAATAGTAAAACAATATAAAATAAAATGAATAAATAATAACTAAAAAAGGAAAAAAAACCTGGCCAACTAGGCCAAGTGGCCAAGCTGGCCACCTTCCCATCGGCCCACTACACCTCGGTATAAAGACCCCCAAGGGGTGAAACCCTAGCCCACCTCGTCCCACTCCTCCTTCCCGCCGCCGCCGCTCTCCCCACGAGAGCCCCGTTGCACCCCACCGATCCCGTGTCAAACCCACCCTCTGTCGCTGGATCCCTCCCCAGATCTCGATCTCCCTCTCCTCCTCGCCAGGAACACCCCATCCCCACGGTTTCCCACCCCTCGCGAGCCTCTCCACCTCGCTCCCATCGCCCTGCCTCTCCCTCGCACCACAGAGCCCCCACCTCGACCTCTCTCCCTCGTGCCGCCAGATCGCCCTGGACCGAACCTCCCTCACATCCCCCAGCCGAGCTCCACCCCGCTCCTCCCACCCGCAACCCCACCCACGAGCCCCTGCATCCCCACCCATCCCCAGCGAGGCCCGTGCCTCCCGCACGTCGCCCGAGACACCTCCTCCTCGACGAGCCCACTCCCCACTGGCGCCGCTGCACCCTGTCACCCTCCAGCGCCGGTCCCCTCCCCTAGAGCGCCACCTCCCGTCCGCGCCGGCCCTCCTCCCGTCGCCGGCCGCCTCGGTCGCCCCCCTCATCCGGGCGCCGCACCTCCGGGCGGATCTGGCCGGCCCCGCCCCCCGTCGTCACCCCAGCCGGCCCCATCACCACCAGCGCCGCCGGACTGCTTCACCACGCCGGATCCGCCCCGTCCCGGGGCACCTCAACGGCGACACCTCCCCGCATCATCGGAGCCGCCCCATAGACGTCGCCGGCCTCCTCACCTCTTCCCCAACGACTCCATCGAGCCTCGCCGAACTCGCCCCCTACAACGTGGGTGAGAACGCCCCTCTCCCTCTCCTGGTTCCATTCCGGTGATCGTCACCACATTCCGACGTCGTTAGGCTCCGGTAGGAGGAGGTGGAGATAACGTCCTCTCTCTCTGTTGAGAGTTGTGTGTGAAGCACACACAGTTAGGAGAGAGGTTTGAGATGCGAGAAACGAAAATAAGAAGAAAAATAATGTACATGTGTATGTATGTATTAATGTATGTATGTATGTATTGCGTATGTATGCATGTATGTAGAAGAAAACGAAAAGGCATAAAATAAAATATAAAAAATGCATATGTTTTTACTAATAAGGTAAATAAACAAATAATTAGATATATTAATTAATTGATTAGTTAATTAATTAAATAGATAAATGAGTAATCTGTTAATATAAATAAATAATTATCCTATTAGAGTATGACACGTGGGTCCCCCACTAAATTAATATGATTAATTAATATTAAACCTAATTAAAAACTGAGTTTATGACGCATGGGACCCACTAGTGAGTTGACCAGTCAACTGCTGATGTCAGCATGACATCATGCTGATGTCATAATTGCATTTAATCAATTTAATTAAATCTGTTTTTAATTTCTAATTATTGAATAAGACTTTAAAAATTAATATTAAATAATCCATAAGTGAGATCAAAATATTTTAAACATGAAAGTTGATGAGTAGAACGAGACGAACCCGGATACACTGTCCATTCGTTTCTCACGCGTCCCTAGCATAGCAAATATGGAACTTTTCCATCATTTTCATTCTGACCGGTAGTAGCTCGAGACCCGGAAAATATCATGAGATATTCTTCCGACCCGTCTATGACGGATGTTGCTGCGTTAGCTCATGCCTAGTCTGCATGTTGCCATGTCATGCTTAGTGCTGCACCTGTTGCTATTATTTATTGTTTCTCCCCCCTCTTCTTACCGGTAGACTCCGAGACTGACGCTGCTGCCGGGTACATCTACGACCCTGCCGACCAGCCCTTTGCCATAGAGCAGCAAGGCAAGCAAACCCCCCTGATCATCCCTATATCGTCTATGTCTTTCTCCCTCATGCTTGCATTAGTATTTTGCTACTCTTGTAGTTAGCTCCCATATCTGATGCATAGTCTATTTTTCATGAACTGTTACTTTCAGTACTGTACTTTAATCTGCTTAGTATAGGTGAAGCAGTCATCCCTTCTGACCTCGTAGTCCAGTTGCCACACTTTGTTTTCAAGTCTCGATCACTGATCGACGAGCCAGACCCGGCACAACATTTACACCCCTCTTAGTTGTGCGACGCTATAGAGAGAGATACTATCGGGTACCAAGGGTGACACCTCGCGAAGTACCCCTGATGATATCTCTATAGTACAGGTAGTCGGTCGTGGTTATCGAGGGTGATTCTTCTTTCACCATTCTCGACGATGCCTGTGTCGTGCAACCCCTCAAGTGTGGAACCCTCGAGGGTGATCCCTCTAGGTCCACCTTGATGGTTACACCGTTCAGAATCCAACGAGGGTGATACCTCCGATTCCCCCTGATGTTTCTACCACACAGTTACTTGACCATGTTACTGGGATCATTGGTGATTAGTTGTTAGGCGAGTGGATTCCCACGTGTTTGTGTCGATGGCTTAATTAAAATGATAATGGATTTGGGTATTTGACCTGGGTTGGTCGGAAGGCCTTATTACTCACTAACCGTCTGCGTGAGAAGAATTATGGGTACTCGATGTCGCGGTATCAGCCGAAGCTTTTCAGATGTCAGCAATGGAGCGGCGCGCGCCCGAGTGGTCCCAAGATGCATCGCGCTTGTGATTAAGGGATGCTAGGACTGACCTCGGCCGCTCACGCATGGTGCAGGAGCGCAGAGGGCAAGTGGGCCCACGAACCCTTTGTGCTTAGGAGTTAGACCGGCGGGCTGGCCTGTGTGTTGAGTCTTAGGTGGGGCTGCGATGTGTCAATATTCCGAGGCCGGGCATGATCCAAAAAAGTGTGTCCGACCAGAGTATTATCGAGCGCGTTGGGGAATATGTTGTGCACCCCTGCAGGGAAGAACTTATCTCTTCGAATAGCCATGTCCACGGTTACAGGACGACTTGGAGTTGTGCCTTGATCTTATACAACTACAATTGTTACTTAACTGGATTTAGTTGCCCCGGGATTACTTCCTCGCAGGGAGTCAAGGGAGGATCTCTGGGCGTGACCTCATATTAATATTGCTACAACAATATGACTATTAATTGTGTTACACCTGTTCTACTCTCGTCTATTGCTGCAAGACCCTGAAGATGCTAGTCTTCGGTAGGACTAGGCCTTCTCTCTATTCTTGCATTGTTGCAGTCAATCCACATATAAACCCCCATTCTTTGATACTGATGCATACTTAGCATAGTTCTGATATAAGTCTTGCGAGTACTTTGGATGAGTACTCGCCGTTGCTTTGCTCCCCCTTTGTCCCCTTGATCCGTTGAAGCGACCAGATGATGGAGCCCAGAAGGTGGAGTTTCCTACCGACGTCTGCCCCCCGATGGTGTCTTCTTCGTGGAGGTCGCTGAAGACCAGGATTAGTTTAGGAGGTTCCCAGGCAGGAGGCCTCGCCTCGTTCGATCGTGTTTCTTTTGTGCTTGCCTTCTCTAAGGCACCCCATGTGTATGTCTGTACTCAGATATTGTTGCTTCCGCTGACTCGTGTGTTTTTCGAGCATCTGTATTCTAGCCCTCGAGGCCCTTGGCTTGTAATATGAAGCTTGTATTGTTTTTATTTGTGTCTTGAGTTGTGTTGTGATATCTTCCCGTGAGTCCTTGAATTTGATCGTACGCATTTGCGTGTATGATTAGCGTATGATTAAATCGAGGGTGTCACAAGTTGGTATCAGAGTCGACTACCTGTAGGTAGACCCCTTTCCAACTCCTTGGCTGAAGTTGAGTCTAGTGTCTGAAAAACTTTACTAACACTAATGCTGTGGCTTACGGGCCCACATCTCAATTGGGTGGTATTAGTATCTTTTACTCCTTTCCTATACTCTGGGCTCTACTCTCTCTTCTCTTTCGGGATAAAGATTTCGCTAACTCTAACATTAGGTTCTCGTAAATACTTCCTCCCGGAGAGCCCCGTATTCTAGACGATGGCTTGATCCGTCAGAAGACTCCAATGATACTCTCCGATGTTTCTATCGAGAACTTGTGCCCATCGCTCTTGCGACTTCCCTTCCTCCATCTACCACTATGGATGACTACATACGAATGTCGTCCATACTTTGTTTTCGAGTTTCTCTTGTTTTACAAGATGCAACGAATTATCTTATCGGGGATCCGTCCGTCATCAGTTGGCATGGGTTTCGAAAGTCCTTCGAACTGCTATTTGATCTTCCGGAATCCTCGATAGCCTATTGCTTTTGACCTTTCTCACCTGCTTGTGTTATGGTTAAATCCATATGTCTAGCAGCATTCATTAAGAACCTTTTTGATTTTCCCGTGATCTTATTGATTCTACCTTGGTGTGAATTCACACAATCATCTGTTGTGACTAATAAATTATCTTCCGGCTCAGACGTCCCTCCAGGCAGAGCTAGTTCTCAATGAATCAACTTTGGTTTGTTGACCAGCTAAGTCCATTAAGCTTACCTATTTTTGATCGGAGCATCTGATTATGATACACCAACCTGGAAATCCTAATTCCTTCGGTAATTATCAATATTTTTCGGATGTTCTATAACCCGCTGCGTTGTATCGTATCTCCCTCTAAAAGATACTCACGTTAGGTCCTTTGTTGATTGCCAGACCCATTGCCGGGTTATTATCCGACGACATCCTTTACATTAAAAAAATCCTTGTGATATTGTTCCCTTGACACATGATGCCATTGGTAAATTGTGTCTTCTCCCTCTGATAGAATTGTATCCTATGCTTTGTCAGCCATGCTCTTCAAACATGTGCTAATTACTCTTGGAGTGTATGGTAAATGTTCCTAAGATGCCCAATGGGTTGAACCTATGCCTTCCTAAAACAATATGATCCGACGAGTTTTCATGAGTCTTGCTTTTCTGGTGTTTTGCTAGATAATCTTTTTAAGCTACAACCTGATCAAAGGCGAGGAGTAAATGGCGGGTGATGCATTGAGGACGTGGGAGTCGACCTTGAACTTTGTGTTCATGCCCATGGAAACAACGTTGATCCTACCATAGAAACTTCTCGTATCAATAATCTTTCATTCTGTGGTTCAATCTGGTATGTGTGATCTTGTCCTTTGCAATCGTGGTTCCGACCATGTTGTCCTACCTTGATTTCATTCTCAGGCGAGTTAAAGTACTTGCCATTTTCAGATCAATACATCGGTACAAACCTTAAAGTTGATCTACCTCCGAGTATTATTCCTTGTAGCTCGAGGATATCACGGAGCTATGAAACTTCTTGTGAGCTCCTCATCAACTCTGATATTTTCCTTAATTCTAGTTTCCTCGTGTTTGAGTTGTTGTACACGCGAGTACATCGATAACGGAATCGAGTACGCATTGCGAATCAACAATTTTTAGTAATCTTCCTTGTTTACAAGTTTGTACTTGATCATGTCATTCCAAGCTGTTAAACTACATCATCATCGTTATGTTGGAGCTTGAACATACTATCTATGTCCTCCATCTCTGGAGCACATATCCAGCCGTGCGTTAAGCTTGCATCGAGCTTTCCACATCATGTTGGTTGTCCTGAAAGGCAATCTTAATTCTTAGCTAGCAGACTTATCTGTGATTCCGACAACCTCTTGCTTCATCATTTCCCTGCTGGATGTCGTCGCTGATCGATTACATCTTCGTGAAACTTCTCGACAAATGTGTCATGATCACCATCAGCATTTTGAGCTCTTGCTGGGTATCGACCGAATGCATGATGAGAAATACCGTCCTTGCCCCTCGATGATCTGTGTTATCATCGACAACCTTCTTGCCTTCCCTCCTACACAAACTTGTTCGTGTTATGTGTTGTCCTTTGAGTTCCTTGCTAATTCAGCTTATGTTACCTTCTACCTTGGAGTATTACTATCTGGTATGTCAAGAATGTCGTGAGGATTGCACACATCTTAAGAATTCTTGATATAGTAATACTTCTCGCCATCACCATTCATTTCTTGGCCCCGTGTTGTTTCAAACCGGAATACCAACAAGTGAACTCTGATGTGTGATTCCAATACTTCTGGCAACCCTATTGCCTTGAAGTTAACAACTTATTGTTTCATTCTTAGTGTGTTGGGTGTTGACTCATCATTTTTTATATTGGTTGTGCTACTCCATCCGTATTTCCGAGTGCACCCTTCGACCAATGTTTAATTGTTGTTGTTCCCTCGAGCATACGAGATTATACCATTTGACTTGAGAAATGCTATCTCCTTGATATTATAAATTTTGGAAATTCATCCCTGTCAAAATCTTCAAGGATTGTTGCTGAGCCCATCAGCCACACCCTCAACTTTTCCATGTTCCATGATGAAGCTCTTGAAATCATTATCCTTGTGCCTAGCTCATGAAGAATGTGTTTGGTAGCAGAAATGTTTTCCCAAAGTTCACGTGCACTCTTTCCTCCGTGAATATGTGAAAGTTTTGTTTCGCTTCTTCTCGGGAAATCCCAAGTCATTCACGCATGTGCGAAGTGTTATATGTTTTGAAGATTTTCTATCTTCACTTCATATAACTTCTCTTAGGACCCCAAGCCACTGACTGATTTGATCAGGGAAAAGAAGTTCTGTCATAAGAGCTAATCGAGGCTTACGCAAGGGCCTTGATATCCTCGATGAGGGTTCTCAAATCAGAACTCAGTTGCATTTTGATGTAAGAATTCCATGTGGCGACAAATGTCTTGACGTTGTGTTCATATGTCTTACAATCAAACTCATGATTCAAGAATTGCTTGTGTAGGTCATATCATGAGAATCTTGCATCTTCATATTTATTCTCACGCATCTTGAGTCCGAGGTGTCCCGACACCAATCAGATCTGAATCTCGGGCATATATGATGGATGGAATAGTTTCCCAATAATCATAACTTTGGTATTATGTAACCCGGTATGGTGATGTCTTGTGTGGCACACCGGGCCGCATGACCTATTGTTATAAATTCTTCCATATGCAAGATTCGCCATTCTACCATGAGGAAATTGTATGACTTAGTTTTATAAGTTGTTCCTCATGGTTCCTCTTTGTATACCCATAAGTCTGACCTTTATCTGATGACCATGTTGATGCTACCTCGAAGCACGGATGTGGTACTTCAAGTTTCAACAGGAACATTGGAAGCGCAATGCTAAATTGTCCTTGATCAATTATCCAGACCATGTGGTATGGGTAAACATCTTGATTCTTCTTGCCTATTTATCAAAATGGTTATGTACTTGATGACCTATCATGTATACCATACTCTATGTTTTCCTCGGGAGTGGTATACTTTAATACTTGTGTGTGTGAACACATTTTCCTTCCCATTGGTCTGTTTGACCTTTCTGGTGGCATAACTTATCTAAGCAGTCTTAATTCCCTGCTTAGGTAAAATTCTCGGTATACAGCTCGGTCATTAAGACCCTCTTACTATTGTGGATAACATTCCTGTAGCCGCCGATGGACGAGAACTTTGCCTATTGGTCCGCCTCGTTTCAACGAGCAGGAAAATGGTTCTAGTCGTCCCCCACCCTTTGTACCGACATGGTTGCCAACATAACTGACAGGTTATCCTCTGACATGTCTTGCTACCAAGACTGTATAATATGTCACCGTTGAGTCTACTCTCGGCCCACATGGTGGACCCATAACCTAAAGTTCCATAGGATTGAAACCTGACTCTCCTGTACATCCTTTGACTCCAAAGTATCCTTTGCACTTGGCTCGTATGAAATTCCCGAGCCACCATTTCAAAGTACCGATCACTCTTCGGTCCAGATGTTATCCAACATGTCAAAGATCAAGTCCACATTATTGATGAGAATCTGAAGGCTGCTCAGTCTCGTCAGAAGAGTCAGTATGACCGTCATCATCAAGATATGGTCTATCAACCTAGCGAGAAGGCTTATCTTCGTGTCACACCAATGAGAGGTGCAAACCGTTTTGGGATCAAGGGCAAGCTAGCTCCTCGTAATATTGGTCCTTTCACTGTTCTCGAAAGGCATCGAAGAATGGCTTATCAATTGGAACTGTCGGCGAACCTTTCTCAGGTTCACGATGTCTTCCATGTTTCTCAGCTCCGCCGTTGCTTCAAGGATCCTATTCGAGCAGTGGATCATGATATGCTTGAGCTGCAGCAAGACCTCTCTTATAAAGAGCATCCGGTCCGCATTCTCGACCAAGCTGAACGTAAGACTCGTCACAAAGTCACCAAGTTCCTTAAAGTGCAGTGGTCAAATCATTCTGAAGATGAATCACTTGGGAACGCGAGGATCATCTTCGTGATGAATACCACGATCTATTTCCTTCTACCTCTTAATTCTCGGGACGAGAATTCTCGTTAGTAGGGGAGAGTTGTGACATCCTCAACTTTTGCTATAGTGATGCTTGTAATTAAGCTATAGTGATCACACGCTAATGATGCCACGTCACCGTGGTTCCCCATCGTTGATCTCGCGTTAGTTCAAAACAATTCGAATTCGAAATTTAAAAATAAATCAAACGGGGAAAATTATCGGATGCGAAAATAAAGATGTCGGGTGAGTTTAAAAATTCAATAATAGATTATAATTATAAATCAGGCATTTTTAGAAATTGTTGAAGCCCGGTATATTTAAAGCTATAAAAAAATGAACAAAAGAAAGTATTAAAAAATAGTAAAAGAATATAAAATAAAATGAATAAATAATAATAATAATAATAAAACCTGGCCAACCGGACCAAGTGGCCCAGCTGTCCACCTTCCCACCGGCCCACTACACCTAGGGTATAAAGACCCCCACGGGGCGAAACCCTAGCCCACCTCGTCCCACTCCTCGTGCCCGCCGCCGCCGCTCTCCCCACGTGAGCCCCGCTGCACCCCACTGATCCCCTGTCTCACCCACCCCCTGGCGCTGGATCCCTCCCCATATCTCGATCTCCCTCTCCCCCCTCGCCAAGAACACCCCATCCCCACGGTCTCCCACCCCTCGCGAGCCTCTTCACCTCGCTCCCATCGCCCCTGCCTCTCCCTCGCACCACAGAGCCCCCACCTCGATCTATCTCCCTCGTGCCTCCAGATCGCCCTGGACCGGACCTCCCTCACCACCCCCAGCCGAGCTCCACCACGCTCATCCGGGCGCCGCACCTCCGGGCGGATCCGGCCGGTCCCGCCCCCCTCGTCACCCCGGCCGACCCCATCACCACCAGCGTCGCCGGACCGCTTCACCACGCCGGATCCGCCCCGTCCCGGGGCACCTCGACGCCGACACCGCCCCGCATCAGTGGAGCCGCCCCGTCGACCTCCTCACCTCTTCCCCAATGGCTCCAACGAGCCTCGCCGAAGCCGCCCCCCCTAAAACGTGGGTGAGAACGCCCCTCTCCCTCTCCCGGTTCCAATCCGGTGATCGCCGCCGCGTTCCGACGTCGTTAGGCTTTGGTAGGAGGAGGTGGAGATAGACTCCTCTCTCTCTATTGAGAGTTGTGTGTGAAGCACAAAGAGTTAGCACAAAGGTTTGAGATGAGAGAAAAGAAAATAAGAAGAAAAATAATGTATATGTGTATGTATGTATGTATTAATGTATGTATGTATGTATGTATTGCGTATGTATGCATGTATGTAGAAAAAAAAGAAAAGGCATAAAATAAAATATAAAAAATATATGTTTTTATTAATAAGGTAAATAAATAAATAATTAGATATATTAATTAATTAATTAGTTAATTAATTAAATAGATAAATCAGTAATATGTTAATACAAATAAATAATTATCCTATTAGAATATGACATGTGGGTCCCCCACTAAATTAATCTGATTAATTAATATTAAACCTAATTAAAAACTTAGTCTATGACGCATGGGACCCACTGGTTAGTTGACCAGTCAACTACTGATGTCAGCATGACATCATGGTGATGTCATAATTGCATTTAATCAATTTAATTAAATATGTATTTAATTTTTAATTATTGAATAAAACTTTAAATATTAATATTAAATAATCCGTATGTCAGATCAAAATATTTTCAACATGAAAGTTGATGAGCAGAACGAGACGAACCCGGATACACGGTCCATTCATTTGTCAGGCGTCCCTAGCATAGCAAACATGAAACTTTTCCATCATTTTCAGTCTGACTAGTAGTAGCCCGAGACCCGGAAAATATCATCAGATATTCTTCCGACCCGTCTATGACGGATGTTGCTGCGTTAGCTCATGCCTAGTCTGCATGTTGCCATGTCATGCTTAGTGTTGCACCTGTTGCTATTATTTATTGTTTCTCCCCCCTCTTCTTACCGGTAGACTCCGAGACTGACGCTGCTGCCGGGTACATCTACGACCCTGCCGACCAGCCCTTTGCCATAGAGCAGCAAGGCAAGCAAACCCCCCTGATCATCCCTATATCGTCTATGTCTTTCTCCCTCATGCTTGCATTAGTATTTTGCTACTCTTGTAGTTAGCTCCCATATCTGATGCATAGTCTATTTTTCATGAACTGTTACTTTCAGTACTGTACTTTAATCTGCTTAGTATAGGTGAAGCAGTCATCCCTTCTGACCTCGTAGTCCAGTTGCCACACTTTGTTTTCAAGTCTCGATCACTGATCGACGAGCCAGACCCGGCACAACATTTACACCCCTCTTAGTTGTGCGACGCTATAGAGAGAGATACTATCGGGTACCAAGGGTGACACCTCGCGAAGTACCCCTGATGATATCTCTGTAGTACAGGTAGTCGGTCGTGGTTATCGAGGGTGATTCTTCTTTCACCATTCTCGACGATGCCTGTGTCGTGCAACCCCTCAAGTGTGGAACCCTCGAGGGTGATCCCTCTAGGTCCACCTTGATGGTTACACCGTTCAGAATCCAACGAGGGTGATACCTCCGATTCCCCCTGATGTTTCTACCACACAGTTACTTGACCATGTTACTGGGATCATTGGTGATTAGTTGTTAGGCGAGTGGATTCCCACGTGTTTGTGTCGATGGCTTAATTAAAATGATAATGGATTTGGGTATTTGACCTGGGTTGGTCGGAAGGCCTTATTACTCACTAACCGTCTGCGTGAGAAGAATTATGGGTACTCGATGTCGCGGTATCAGCCGAAGCTTTTCAGATGTCAGCAATGGAGCGACGCGCGCCCGAGTGGTCCCAAGATGCATCGCGCTTGTGATTAAGGGATGCTAGGACTGACCTCGGCCGCTCACGCATGGTGCAGGAGCGCAGAGGGCAAGTGGGTCCATGAACCCTTTGTGCTTAGGAGTTAGACCGGCGGGCTGGCCTGTGTGTTGAGTCTTAGGTGGGGCTGCGACGTGTCAATATTCCGAGGCCGGGCATGACCTCGAAAAGTGTGTCCGGCCAGAGTGTTATCGAGCGCGTCGGGGAATATGTTGTGCACCCCTGCAGGGAAGAACTTATCTCTTCGAATAGCCGTGTCCACGGTTACACGACGACTTGGAGTTGTGTCCTGATCTTATACAATTACAACTGTTACTTAACTGGATTTAGTTGCCCCGGGATTGCTTCCTTGCAGGGAGTCACGGGAGGATCTCTGGGCGTTACCTCATATTAATATTGCTGCAACAATATGACTATTAATTGTGTTACACCTGTTCTACTCTCGTCTATTGCTGCAAGACCCTGAAGATGCTAGTCTTCGATAGGACTAGGCCTTCTCTCTATTCTTGCATTGCTGCAGTCAGTCTACATATAAACCCCCATTCTTTGATATTGATGCATATTTAGCATAGTTCTGATATAAGTCTCGCGAGTACTTTGGATGAGTACTCACCGTTGCTTTGCTCCCCCTTTGTCCCCTTGATCCGTTGCTGCGACCAGGTGATGGAGCCCAGAAGATGGAGTTTCCTGCCGACGTCTGCCCCCCGATGGTGTCTTCTTCGTGGAGGTCGTTGAAGTCCAGGAGTAGTTTAGGAGGTTCCCAGGAAGGAGGTCTCTCCTTGTTCGATCATGTTTCTTTTGTGCTTGCCTTCTCTAAGGCACCCCATGTGTATGTCTGTACTCAGGTATTGTTGCTTCCGCTGACTTGTGTGTTTTTCGAGCTTCTGTATTCTAGCCCTCGATGCCCCTGGCTTGTAATATGAAGCTTGTATTGTTTTTATTTGTGTCTTGAGTTGTGTTGTGATATC
This sequence comes from Hordeum vulgare subsp. vulgare, assembly GCF_904849725.1. NCBI lineage: Eukaryota > Viridiplantae > Streptophyta > Magnoliopsida > Poales > Poaceae > Hordeum > Hordeum vulgare. The sequence continues at coordinate 432,491,838 of NC_058522.1, read as the reverse complement.
TTCAATTTGATCCTTGAATTTGATCGTACACATTTGCATGTATGATTAGCGTACGATTAAATCAAGGGCGTCACATGAAGCATGAGAGCAAATTTCTTCAAAATAACAGCATCATCATGCACAAAAAGATATAAGTGAAGTACTTGAGCAATTCCATGGCTCAAAAAATTTAAGTGAAGCATAAAGAGTGATTCTAACAAATCATAGCATAATTTGGCTCTCTGAAATGGGTATACCCAGCAAGGTTTATTATGAAAAACTAACCAGCAAAGAAAGCAAAGACACAAATGATACAATACGCTCCAAGCAAAACACATGATAAACGAATAAAAATATAGCTCCAAGTAAAATTATCAATGGTTCTTAAAAGAAAGAGGGGATGCCTTCCAGGGCATCCCCAAGATTAGTTTTTTGGTACTCCTTATATATTGCCTTGGGACTATATGGGGCATCCCCAGTCTTAGGCTTTTATTACTCCTTATTCCGTCATCCATTGTGATCTCACGCAAATATTGAAAACTTCAATCACACAAAACTCAACAAAATTTTCGTGAGATCCGTTAGTATAAGAAAACCAAAATTTACTATAGGCATTGTTGAAAACCTATTCCAATTTTGTTTTTGCATTATATGTACTGTATTCTAACTTTACCATGGCTTATACCCCCCGATACAAACCATAGAATCATTAAAACTAGCACATAACGCAAAGAAAACAGAATTTGTTAAAAATAGAACAACGTGTCAAGATTTGAAATTTACTCATACTTGTGTAACTCCAAAAATTCTGAAAATCTAGGAAAACATAGGGAGTTTGTGTATCAATCATGTGTAAAACATTCAAACACTTTCACGTTTATGTGATTTTTAGGATTTTTTCTACTGGATGCAAAATTTTCCGTTTTCAATAGGATTAAAGAAACTAACACCCCACATGATCCCAAAGGATTTACTTGGCACAAACACTAAATAAAAAAAACACAATTATAACAGCAACACAATTGTGCAAACACTCAAGAACAGAAAGAAAAAGTAAATATATTTTTTATTCATTGGGTTGCCTCCCAACAAGCGCTATCATTTTACGCCCCTAGCTAGGCATATAGCATAGATTTCAACTGTTATCATCTTTAGTTTTTTCTATCTTTGTAAGGGCTTTTGCAAACCTTGGTTGCTCTTTACGTTTTCGATAATTCTGAGGAAAAGAGTCCATCTTAAGATCCAAAATATCCAAACGCTTCTTACACAAGGTAATCAAAGTATTCATGCAATTGATATTTCCACTAATATGTTTGAGAGGTTCATAAGATTTTTGCAATTCAATTTTTTTCCCTATAGATCTCCCAATTTGTCTAATATTTGAGATCCTTCTTGTGTAAAAGTAAATCCATTTTTGAATGGCGGAACCCCCAATATCCCCTCTATTATTTCATAAGCAACATTAGCATCAATCTCAACAAAATTTCCTTTAGCGGCAAAATCTGGAAGTGATTTGTGATGCATGTTCAATCCTATATAAAAATTACGGAGCAAAATCTTTGGACCTCCCTGTAAATTGCAAACACAATAAGATTCTATCAACCTATACCAAGCATCTTTCAAATTTTCTCCTTGTTTCTAATTGAAGCACAAGACTTCAAAATCTAGTGACAAAGGAGGTGTAGTAATGCAAGACATAGTGATCATGCAAACAAGAGACCTGACAAGAAAACGGTAAACAGAGAGATGACAAATAAAAAGGCATTTTTTTGTGAAGTGGGGGAGAGCAAAACAAGAGACAAATAGCAAATAATGTAATTGCAAGGAGACGAGATTTGTGTGCAGGAACCTGGTAGATCTTGACTTGATCTTACCCAACAACGGCGCGAGAAATCTTGCTATTCCTCGCTGATGCGTTGCTTTCCCTCCAAGCTTAAAGGGTGATGTACCACAATGATGACAAGTATTTCCCTCAGTTATGAAGCCAAGGTATCAATCGAGTAGGAAGATCCACAAGACTATGTAAGCAACACCTGCACACAAATAGCTAATCCTCGCAACCCAACACGTGGAGGGGTTGTCAATCCTTCGTGGGTAAAGTAAGGATAGATTGATATATGCAAATAAGAGTGATAGCAAATAGAATGCAGAAAGGTATTTTTTGGTTTTTTGATAATATCGATCTTAAAATAAAAGAGCAAATAAAATAGAAACGCAAAGAGCAAAGTAGAGATTGCAAATGGATGATGTTAAGTAGACCCTCGGGTCATAGGTTTCACTAGTGGCTTATCGAGAAAATAGCGAACGACGGGTAGACACATTACTGTTGGGCAATTTATAGAAGAGAAAATAATTATGATGATATTCAAGACAATGATCATGTATATAGGCATCACGTCCAAGACAAGTAGACCGACTTCTTCCTGCATCTACTTATATTACTCCACACATCGACCGTTATCCAGCATGCATCTAGTGTATTGAGATATTTGAAAATGTAGTAACGCCTTAAGAATGATGACACGATGTAGACAAGATCTATTAATGTAGGAATAGACCCCATCGTTTTATCCTTCATAGCAACGATACATGCGTGACATGTCTCTTTCTATCACTGAGATTGAGCACCGCAAGATCGAACCCATCACAAAGCACCTCTTCCCATTGCAAGATAAAAGATCAGTTGGCCAGACAAAAACTAAATATCGGAGAAGAAATACGAGGCTATAATAATCAATCATGAATATGTTTTCATAGGTATGATCATAAACTTACAATTTATCGGATCCCAACAAACACATTTCAAAAGAAAGAGTTACATCATATGAATCTCCAAGAGACCATTGTATTGAGAAACAAAACAAGAGATAAAGCCATCTAGCTACTCCCTACGAACCCGTAGGTGTGATATGAACTACTCACACATCATCGGAGGAGCACCACTAAGGATGGTGAACCCTTCCATGATCGTGTTCCTCTCCGGAATGGGATCTAGATTGGATTTCTTGGATGTGGAACTTGCGGCCGCTAAACGATTTTTTGTCGGCTCCTTTTGTTTTTGCATGTTCCGCAGAAAAACCAACGGAGTAGAAACACGATAGAAATTTACAGAGTTTTTTTGGAATATATGTGGAAAATATTAAATACTAATTTGAAAATCTTGAGAAATCTCCATTCAACTTGATAATCAGAGAAACGTTGGATCAACATGAGTACTTTAGGGATTATCGCTTGACTGAAAAAGGGAAACCCTTACGTGATCAAATTAAAATGTTGTGTTGGTATGCTTGGAATTAGATGTGATTATACTTGTTTCTCTAACATGGAGGCTCCACCCCTTCCATTTCAATGTGAATTTAATTATTATGAAGCCTTGGCTTCTAATGCTAATGGTATATATGATTACTATGAGGTGGAACAAATAGAATAATTTGTTGCTTTTAATGGTGCATACGAAATAGCTTCTTTGATTGAAAACTATCATGACATTCTTTACAAATTCGAAAAAAATCCCATACTTAAATATTTCTATGAGAACTATGAATACAATGCCTATATTGATGAATTTATTTAAAAAATGGTTGTTGCCTTGGAAGATACTAATATTTTGCAGGAATCTATGGAAGAAGAAATTTCTGAAACTGTGAACTCATTAGATGAAAAATATGAGGAGGAGCACGAAGAAAAAAAGGAGGAAGAGTGGATTAGCTACCCGTTCCCACATTCTAATGAGAGTAACTCTTCAACTCATACATTATTTAATTTCCATTCGTGCTTACCGAAGGACGATTGTTATGATAATTTCTATGATCCCTTGGATTCGTTTGAAATATCCCTTTTTGATAAACTTAATGCTCTCTATGCTTGTGGCCATGATGCCAATATTAATTATTGTTATGGAGATGAACTTTATATTGTTCCTTATGTTAAGAATGAAATTCTTGCTATTGCACCCACACATGATAGTCCTATTGTCCTTTTGAATTCTCCCAACTACACCATATGGGAGATTTTTTTGCTTATTAAGGATTATATTAATGGATGCATTTTACCACTATGCGTGATGATTTTGATGGATATAGTATGCATGTGCTTTCTGCTCCTAGTTGTAATTATTATGAGAGAGGAACCAAATCTTCACATACGATAAAATTGCAAGAAACTGCCTACACTATGTATTGGCCTTTACCTGATGTGCATGAATTGTTCTTTTATGACATGACAATGCATAGTAATAGAGTTATACTTTGTTTTTAGATGCTATATATTACTTTGTGCTCACTATTAAATTACAAATTATTTTTAATTAAAATTGGCTTTGATATACCTTGGGAATGGGGTGGATCAATTACTTCAGCACTATATGCCTAACTTAATGGATTTAAATAAAACATTGCGAGGGAGACAACCCGAAAGTTTTAGAGAGTCATTTATTCTATTGTGTTCTTTCCAAATAATTAAAAAGCAAAAAAAGTGGGGAACCAAAAACTTGTCCAAAAAGGAAAGTGAAAGTGAGAATGACGAGCACCGTTGAAGTGGGGGCTACCCTTGAACTTTGTTCATGCCCATGGAAACTTTGTGAATGTTGATTACAGAAAATAACAAAAATAATTATACCCTTGTAAAAATCCATCATATTATAAAAATAACATGCCAAGATTTACTTTTAGGATGTTTATATCGCTTGTTTGATATGTCTTGTGCAATTACAAAAACTTTGGTTGTACTGTTTAATTTTTGATATTTTAATTGAATGTAAAAAAACTAAATTTTTTACAAAATAATGAGATGCAAATTGATTATTATGTCAAAAAATTTAAGAATTGTCTGAGTTACCATACTATATGTTTCATCTGCATCTTTACAAACTATCCTTTTTTTACAGATTGTTGTTATAGTTTCTTTGTCTGCTTATGTTTGAATTCTTGTTGTGCCCCATTGACTTGGGAGCCATATAATTATGATAGCATACAGTAGGTAATTTTGGATTATAATTATACAATAATGTTATGGCAGGACATGATGAGATTTTATGTTATATGTACTAACCTTTCTAATAAAATTTATGTCAAGTTTTGTGTGGTTGAAGTGTTCGAAGATCGAGGACGTATCAATACAAGAAGAATAAGGAGCGACAAGAGTTCAAGATTGGGGATTACCAAGGAACCCCAAGTAAATATTCAAGGATACTCAAGCGTCTAAGCTTGGGGATGCCTCTGAAGGCATCCCATCTTTCTTCTTCATCAATAATCGGCATGTCTCGGTTTTTTTGTTCGCATGATATGTGTAAATTCTTGGAGCGTCGCGTAGCTTTTATTTTTATTTTAGAAATGCACCAGTATGGTATGGGATAGTCCTTGGTTGATTTATATAATGCTTCATGCACTTCACTTATATCTTTTGAGTATGGATTTATAGAATGCTTTGTGTGCTTCACTTATATCTTTTGAAGTTTGGATGTTTGTTTCTCCACATATAGAAAACCATTATTTGTAGAATGCTCTTTTGCTTCACTTATATTTATTAGAGTGCGGTCTTTTTTCGAAAGAAATTAAACTCTCATGCTTCACTTATACCTATTGAGAGAGTTAACAGGAATTGGTCATTCACATGGTTAGTCATAAAATTCTACATAAAACTTGTAAATGAATGAATATGATATGTTTTATTCCTTTTAATAGTTTTGCGACATTAAGATAGTAATATGTGAGGGGTACTTGTGGAATATTGCCTCTTAGTAGGAATATCGGTGTTAAGGTTTTTGATTCCCGAAGCATGCACGTATTGTCTCTAGTTATGCGATGAATTTGGAGCATAATTTATCCTTGATTGAAATCCTTTGTGCTATTATAATCGGGGGTGCACGATGGTTAACTCCTACCAACCTCCTCCCTAGGGGCCTGTGAGTAGTGCTTTGATTTGAGAGACCTAATAAAGCTTTGCAATAAGTATGGGAGTTCATTATAACTAATGGGACTACATCGATGTACGCACACTCACCTTTACACATATTTGCTAGCCTCTTAGGTGTCGTGCATTGCCCATTCTCACCTCGAGGAAAGGATGATGGAGACAATGATTCCCCCACAAGTCGGGATGAGACTCCGAACGAAAAAAGGAAGAAAGAAAAAAAAGAAAAAAAAAGAGAGAAAAAAGAAAAAAATATAAAAAGGAAAATTGAGAGGAAATAGAGAAGGGACAATGCTACTACCTCCTTTTCCACATATGTACTTCGAGAAAGCACCATGTTTTTCATATAGAGTCTCATGATTTGTCATTTGCATATGTTAGTGGAAATTTTTATGTTATAAAACTTGTCTTGCAATTTTCGATGACATGCTTCCTCAAATGCCCGAGGTATTCTCGAGCAAGCAAGTTGGATGCACACCCACATAGCTACCGTTGAGGTTTCATACACTTATAACTTTAGTGCATCTATTGCATGGCAATCCCTACTCCTTGCATTGATATCGATTGGTGGGCATATCCATAGCCCGTTAGTCTGACTAGTTAATGTGAGACTTTATTGTACACTTTTACTCCTTTGAAACCTACCACCATAATCTATTCCACCTATATGTTATGTCCATGGTTCGCGCTCATGTATTGAGTGAGGTATAAAATGCTGAAGCACATTAAAAAGTATGATCCAATTGCTTGGTTTGACACAAGGGTGCTCATGATTTATAATTTATTCTAGGAAGACTAAGCATGACATGATATATGATATTGTAGGGATAACATTCTTTAGCATATTGTTATTTTGAAAGGACTTGATTGTTTGCTAGTAAACGTGAGTATGGATGTATTTTTCCTGAAATGATAGACTATTGCCTTGAATCACTTGTATCTTAATATTCATGCCATTATTAGACGTTTTTATCATGCCATTAATATTCAATATTATTTTAGGTAGCATTCCACATTAAAAAAATATTTTTATCGTTTACCAACTCGAGGATGAGCAAGAAATAAGCTTGGGGACGGTGGTACCTCTCCATCATATCTATTATTTTTTATTGTTTCATGCCAACATTCTACAACTTTCATATACTTTTCGCCACATTATATAATATTTTTGGGACTAACTTACTGATCTAGTTCCTAGTGCTAGTTCCTATTGTTTTTGCATTTTTTCCACAAAATCCAACGGAGTCAAAACACGATAAAAATTTATGGAGATTTTTTTTGGAATATATGTGAACTTCTGGAAGAAGAATCAACACAACACGATGCCCGAGGTGCTTGTAAGCCACGAGGGCACGACTAGGGGGGTGGATGCGCCCTAGTGGCTTGGAGACATCCCGTAAGTCGGTTGTGGACCTTCTGTCTGTGCAGGAAAGATAATTTCCCAAGGAAAATTCCCTCAAAATTTCATCCCAATTAGAGTTACGGATCTCTAGTATTTAAGAAACGATGAAGGGGTCAGAAAACAATCGTGAAAACACAAGAGAAATAGAGAGGGATCCAATTTGAGAGGGGCTCTTCCCTTCCGAGAGCCATGGCGCCCTTGGACCAGAGGGGAAACTCTCCTCCCATGTAGGGGGATATCAAGGAAGAATAGGAAGGGGGTGGTCCTTCCCCCTCTCTCCTAGTGGCGCCGGAGCGCCACCGGGGCAACTACGATCTACACCAATAACTTCGTCCCCTTCACCACCTACTCTCTCCGCTTCTATGCAACGGCGTAAAACCTCTCTTCCTTGCTGTAATATCTACTTAAACTTGGTGCTTAATGCCATATATTTTTATCCAATGATATGTGGCTATCCTATGATGTTTGAGTAGATTTCTTTTGTCTTATGGGTTAATTCTGGTATGGTGTGATTGATATGAGTTGTATGTTAATATGGTACCATCCTAAGGTGCCTTCCGTGCCATGCATATATGAGGTATTCCTGCTGGAGGTTTCTGCAATACGTTCATGATTCGCTTATATTGGGTGGCTAGAGTGACAAAAGGTTACACCCGAGTAAGGGGGGTCATTGCGTATGGTAGTAAAGGGGACTTGATGTGTTAATGATATGGTCGGGTTTTACCTTAATATTATTTAGTTGTTGCGGGTGCTTTCTAGAGTTCCAATCATGAGTGCTTGTGATCCAAGTATAGAAATATGTTAGCGTATGCCTCTCCCTCATCGCATATGATAAGTATCTACCGTGTTATACTCAATTGCCGATGGACAATCTTTATATTGTGTTATAAAAATCTTTATACTAAACAACTAGCTTGTATTATCTTGCAAAGTATTCGTAGGTTTGTTCTAGCTAATTACTTCTAATTTTATTCTTGCAAACTTATCTCTACACCTACAAAATCGTTTCGTACTTGTTCTAGGTAAAGTAAGCGCTAGTGTGCATAGAGTTGTATCTGTGGTTGATAGAACTTGAGAGAATATTAATTCTACCTTTAGCTCCTCGTTGGGTTTGACACTCGTAATTATCGAAAACGGCTACAAATGATCTCCTACACTTGTGGGTTATCAGGAAGCGTTTGTGATGACGATGGCTTCGATTTCCCCCTCCCGAAGGGAAGTTTCCCACTCTACTAGATATCAAAAGGGCCTCTTTCTAGTTTCCGCCTCGTGATGGTGGTGCTTTATCGTGAAAGTATGTTCTTGATTTTTTTCTAGGTCAAAACACATCATATAGCATAAGAGGGGCGCTTTGACCTGCCTGTGGGCTTCCTAAGCTATCAGGGCACGCCCAGGGGTGCTGGTCGTGCTCTCTTGGCTTGGGAGCCACATGTGGCCACCTCTAGCACTTCTTTTCTCCATAAATTCATATATATTCCACACACAAAATCCTCGTGAAGTTTCACGTCATTTGGAGTCCACAGAATTTCCAGCATTTTCCTTGGGTTTCTGGTTGAGAATTCCAATTTCTAGAAATTTCCCTCTTCATGATATACATTGTAAATTAAGAGACAAAATACATTAGAATTTTATTATAAAGTGTATTAATGACCAAGAGCAATATAAATATCAATAAGAAATCATGATGCAAAATGGATGTATCAACTCCCCCAAACTTAGACCTTGCTTGTCCTCAAGTGAAAGCCGAACTCGATAATAATGACCACATAATTAGAGAGAAAGGTGTCGATAAAAAAATAGACTTGAGAGCATCATGAATATTAACACAACAGCAAGTTTTCATCATATAACTTCTCATAAAGAAGCACTCATGCAATGACATCCTATAAAAATGGTTTTTAACCCCTTTACACGACACATTTTTAAATCATGGCCTTGCGTGTGTGGGTGATAGGGGGTTCTCCCACATGATAAGGAAAAATCATCGGCGATGGTGATCAGCAAACGCAAATGTTTGACAAAACTAAGCGTATGAGATGTCTGCGGATATGCCTCCAATGTATCTATAATTTTTGATTGCTCCATGCTATTATATTATCATTCTTGGATGTTTTATGATCATTTTATAGCAAATTTATATGATTTTTTGGGAGTGATTATTGACATACTACCTAGTGTCAGTTGCTATTTTTTGCTGTTTTTTCCTTCGCATAAAATCCATATCAGATGAAGTCCAAATGCCACGAACCTGTACGGAGGGTTTTTTTGGACGAGAAGAAAACTTGGGAGCCAAGAATGAGCAGGAAACGAGGCCCAGGGGGCCCACAAGACATGAGGGCGCGCTAGAGGCCCCTGGCGTGGCCTGGTTTCTAGCGGGGTCCTTAGGAGGCTCCTCCACCACCTCCAAGCTCTATAAATACCCCAATTTCAGAAAACCCTAGGGGACTCGACGAAAATTTGTTTGAGCCGCCACAAGTTCCAGAGCCAATAAACCAAATCTAGAGCTCGTTCCACAAAGGAACACGATCACGGAGGGGTTCACCATCCTCATTGGTGCTCTTCCAATGATGCGTGAGTAGTTCATATCACACCTACGGATCTGTAGAGAGTAGCTAGATGGCTTTCTCTCTTGTTTTGTTTCTCAATACAATGGTCTCTTGAAGATCCATATGATGTAACTCTTTCTTTTGTGGTGTGTTTGTTGGGATCCGATGAATTGTGAGTTTATGATCAGATCTATGAAAACATATTCATGCTTGATTATTATAGCCTCGTATTTCTACTCCGATATTTGGTTTCTGTCTGGCCAACTTGATCTTTTATCTTGCAATGAGAATAGGTGCTTTGTGATGGGTTCGATTTTGCGGTGCTTAATCTCAGTGATACAAAGAGACATGACACCCATATATCGTTGCTATCAAGTATAAAACGACGGGGGTTTATTACTACATGAATAGATCTTGTCTACATCATGTCATCATTCTTAAGGCATTACTCTGTTTCTCCATGAACTCAAAACACTAGATGCATGCTGGATAGCGGTCGATGTGTGGAGTAATAGAAGTAGATGCACGCAGAAGTCGGTCTACTTGTCTTGGACGTGATGCCTATATACATGATCATTGTCTTGAATATCGTCATAATTATTTTCTCTTCTATCAATTGCCCAACATTAATTTGTCTACCCACCATTTCTATTTATCAAGAGAAGCCACTTTGAAACCTACGCCCTCGGGTCTACTTCACATCATCTATTTGGAATCTCTACTTTGCTACTTGCGTTTCTATTTTACTTGCTCTTTTATTTTCTAATCTATATTATCAAAAAACCAAAAATACCTTGTTGTGTTCTATTTAGTATCACTCTATTTGCATCTATTAATCTATCCTTACCTTACCCACGAGGGATTGACAACCCCTCCACGCATTGGGTTGCGAGGATTTGCTATTTGTGTGCATGTATTGCTTATATAGTCTTGTGAATCTTCTTGCTGGATTGATACCTTAGTTTCATAACTGAGGGAAATACTTGTCGTCGCTGTGCTATATCACTCTTTAAGCTTGGAGGGAAACCAACGCATCAACGAGGAGTAGCAAGATTTCTGGCGCTGGTGCCGGGGAAGATCAAGTCAAAATCTATCACGTTCCTACACACAACTCTAATATCTTTGCAATTATATTATTTGCCATTTGTCTCATGTTTTCCTCTCCCCCACTTCATAAATTTTTGCCTTTTCACTTTCCTTCTTTCCATTTGTCTTTTTCCTGCTTGATTGCTTCTATTGCCTTCATGTCAACACTCGGAAGCAGAAAAATAAACAGGAAAAGTAAAGACATATGGATCCTCATACACTTGCTAATCTTTTCAAAAGATCTAATTATCTTGAACCAACTGCTAGTGATTTGAGTGCTCTTGATTATTTTTGTGAAGTTTCGCTTGAAAATCGTGAATCTGAATATTGTGATGAAGTGGTAAAAGAAGAAATTTATAAAGTGATTCATGATATCTCCTTGAATGAAAAGGATGATTGCAATCATGTTATTATAAATTCTAGTAATGTTAATCATGCTACAAAACTACAATATTGTGGATGGCAATTTTGTCATGTCCACTACTCATTGTAATGATCATGATTGGGGTGATGCTTCTTACTATCTTGAAAATTTATTTAATCCTCATGATGAATATGATATTGATAATAATGTTTGCAATAGTATTAAAAGTGGGCTTGGAAGAGTGTGAACTTTAGGTAATAATGATCCCAATAGTTTGGAGAATTATCTATCTCTTGATTTTTTGATTAAAGTGTGTTAGGATAGGTCATGACTTTAGTTAATGTTAACGCCACTACCTTGGAAGATTATAAGACTTTTATGCATGTGGATCATGAAGAGAATAGTTTATGTGATAGCTATATTGTTGAATTTGAGTATGATCCTACATGTAATTATTATGTGAGAGGGAAATGTGTTTATAGAAATATGCATGTTACTAAATTATCTCTCTTCATGTTGAGATTGTTATTGTTTCTTTCTTCTTCCATGCATATGTTAGATATTTCTTGTATTGATAATTTGTTTGATTATGATATGCCTATGCATAGGAAGTATGTTAGAGTTAAATGTATTTGTCTTATGCTACATGATGCTCTCTTTCTGTTTCAACTACTATCTTTCATGTGAGCATCAACAAAATCTCAAGGCTATCTTAATGGCTATAAAGAAAGAGCTTGTTGGGAGGCAACCCAATGAACAATATTTTTTTTCACTTTTCCTTTCTGTTCTTGAGTGTTTTCACAATTATGCTACTATTATAATTGTTTTTTTTTTGTTTTTAGTGTTTGTGCCAAGTAAAGCCTTTGGGATCATGTGAGGTGTTAGTTGCTTTAATCCTGTTGAACAACAGAAACTTTTGCGTCTAGTATAAAAAATCCTAAAAATCATAGAAAGATCAAAAGTGTCTGAATTTTTTACACAAGATTGATATACAAATTACATACGTTGTACTAATTTTTGAGGTGTTTTGGAGTTACATAAGTATAACTATAATTCAATGTTTTACAAACTGTTCTATTTTTAACATATTCTGTTTTCCTTGTGTTATGTGCTTGTTTTAATGATTCTATGATTTGCATCGGGGGCTATAATACATGGTAAAGTTAGAATATAGTAGGTATAATGCGAAAACAAAATTGGTTAGGGTTTCAATAGTACCTATAGTAATGTTTATTTTCTTATACGAACGGGTCTCATGAAAATTTTGTTGAGTTTTGTGTGATTGAAGTTTTCAAGTTTTGAGTGAGATCATGATGGATGAAGGAATGAGGAGTGATAAAAGGCTAAGCTTGGGGATGCCCCATGGCACCGCAAGGAAATATATAAGGAGTACCAAGCACCTAATCTCGGGGATGCCCCGGAAGGCATCCCCTCTTTCTTCTAAAAACCGTTGGTAATCTTACTTGGAGCAATACTTTTATTCGTCACATATCATGAGTTTTGCTTGGAGCGTCTTGTATCATTTGTGTCTTTGCTTTCTTTGCTAGTTAGTTTGTCATAATAAACCTTGCTTGACACACCCATATGAGAGAGCCAAATTAAGCTAAGATTTTGTAGAATCTCTCTTTTTGCTTCACTTAATTTTTTTTGAGCCATGGAATTGCTCAAGTACTTCACTTGTATCTTTTTGAGCATAGTGGTGCTGTTATTTTGAATAAATTTGCTCTCATGCTTCTCTTATATTATTTTTAGCTTTGCTGAAATTTTGAAGAAATCCTCTCTTGCTTCACTTATATAGTCTTGAGGAAAAATTTAAAGAAACTTGTGCTCTCGATCTTCACTTATATTTTTTTGAGAGCTTGTTATTTGCAATGGCAATTTACCTTAAATGGAAATTAGTTCCAAAGTGATGAATGTCCAGGAAAGATATAATAAAAACTTTCATGAATATCATTGGATATTAAGGTTGATTTTTTGCAATAGTTTTGTGATATTAAGATAGTAACATGTGAGTTATGTTGATGAGTAATTATGCTCTAGTAAGAATATTGGTGTTAAGGTTTTTGATTCCCCATGCATGCGCATGAAGTCAATAATTATGCTATATGAAATTACATCCTAGTTGTTTTGCATGATTCGGTGTTAGTTTTGTTTGATGTTCACTTATGATGATTTTTGTTCCTTGGTTGGGCGCTTCTCAATCTATTTGCTAGCCTTCATTTTTACTAAGAGGGACTACTACTTGTGCATCCAAATCCTAAACCCAAAGTTATGCCAAATGATTCCACCATACCTACCTATATGCGGTATTTCAACGCAGTTCCAAGTAATTTTGCAAGTGCCAACTCTAATGTTCAAAATAAATTTTTGTTTTGAGTGTCCGTAGCGCTCATGAAGCGGCGAGGGGTGGCCGGATATCTTCCATGTTAAATAAGTTATTCTCAAGATGAGTGTTTATTCACTTGTCATTGCACGAGAGTATGGCGGTAAAAGGGATGCCCAGTCCCAAAGTGCAAAAAATATATATTATGTTGTCAAATAATAAATTCCTTGAAAAGTGTTGGTATGGACGGTACCCATGGATATGGCTAGGCATGGAATGTGAAAGAATGGTGGAAAAGGAATAAACTTTATTTTCATTTTGGGAACCTCCTATAATTTGTTTAGCATGGAGGATATTGGAAACTCTTAGTCGTTCTCGTTGACAAGAAAAGCATGCTACCCTAAAAAAATATCTCTTAGTTTTTCACTTTGAACTTTGGCACCACTAGAAATCCGTGCTTCCCTCTATGAAGGGTCTATCTATTTGCTTTATGCAATTTTTATTTTTGAATTTGAGTGTCCATCTTCTCTTATAAAGCACAAACTAAGGAACACCTTTATCATACTTGAGCATTGGATCTAGTTAATATTTGGGTGTGTTGCATGAATGGATCAATGATAGAGCATGATGGGCTAGGGATAACGTTCTTTACAATTGATATTTTGAAAGACTTGTTTGCTTGTCGATATGCTTGAGTATTGAAATTTTCATGTCAAACTATAGGCTATTGCTTTCTATCACGTATGAGTCCATATTTCCATCGTGAAAGAAAAAGAATACGATGAACATGTGAGGCATCATTCCATATAATAAATTCTGATTTTATAATTTACCTACTCGAGAACGAGCGGTAATTAAGCTTGGGGATGCTGATACGTCTCCAACGTATCTATAGCTTTTTATTGTTCCATGCTGTTATATTATCATTCTTGGATCTTTTATGATCATTTCATAGCAACTTTATATCATTTTTAGGGACTAACCTATTGACATAGTGCCTAGTGCGAGTTGCTGGTTTTTGCTGTTTTTTCCTTCGTGGAAAATCCATATCAGATGAAGTTCAAATGCCACGAAAATTTATGGAGATTATTTTTGGACCACAAGGAAACTTGGGAGCCAAGAATGAGCAGCAGAAGAGACCGAGGGGGACCATTAGACAACAAGGAGCGGCCTGGCTAGTGGGCCCCTCGAGCACTAATGACCCACAAGTATAGGGGGGTCAATCGTGGTCCTTCCTATAAGTAATAAGGTTGAACCCAACGAGGAGCGGAAGGAAATGACAAGTGGTTTTCAGCAAGGTAATTTTTGCAAGCACTGAAATAGCGGTAACAAGTTGTGTGATAGCAAGATAGTTATAACAAGTGACAAGTACCAATAGTAACAGTAGGTGTAGCAAGGTAGCCCAATCCTTTTGTGTTGAAGGACGGGCCAAAACAGATTCTTATAATAGTCAAATTGTTCTTGAGGGCACACGGGAATTTCATCATGTCACTTTCGTCATGTTGGGTTAATTCGCGTTCGATATTTTGATAACAAGATATGTGGGTGGACCGGTGCTTGGGTGCTCTTCTTAATTTAACAAACCTCCCACTTATGGTTAACCCTCCCGCAAGCATCTGCAACTACGAGAAAAGTATTAAGAATAAATTCTAACCATAGAATTAAACATAGGGATCCAAATCAACCCCTTACGAAGTAGTGCATAGAATGGGGTTTAAGTTTCTGTCACTCTCGCAACACACCCTCTAATAACCACTCCACAATGAATTCCCTTAGGCCCAAAATATGGTGAAGTGTTATGTAGTTGACGTTCACATAACACCACTAAGGGAATAACAACATTCATATCACCAAAATATCTAATGAATATCAACTTCACATGACTACTTGCAACATGATTTCTCCTATGGCCTCAAGAACAAAAGCAACTACTCACAAGTGATAAAAAAGTTCATGATCAGAGGGGTATTATATATCATAATGAATCCAAGCATATGATCTTCCACCTAATAAACCATAAAGCATCAACTACAAGATGTAATTAACACTACTAGATACACCCCAAGTATCAATCCAAGGTTCCGGTACAAGATTGAGTACAAGAGATGAACTAGGGTTTTGAGAGGAGTTGGTGTTCATGAAGATTGGCCTACCCATTATTATATGGTTGTTGGTGATGACGATGGCCTCGATTTCACCCTCCGAGAGGGAAGTTCCTCCGATGGAATCGCTCCACTCGAGGGCAAAATTGCTCCTGCCCAGGTTCCGCCTCGAGACGGCTGCGCTTCATTCCAAAAGTCTCCTTGATACGTCTCCAACGTATCTATAATTTTTGATGGTTTCATGCTATTATCTTGTCAAACTTTGGATATTTTGTATACCTTTTATATCTTTTTGGGGACTAACTTATTGACTCAGTGCCAAGTGCCAGTCCTGTTTTTTCCATGTTTTTGACCCCTTTCAGAGGAGGATTTTAAACGCAGTCCAAACGGAACGAAACTTCCAAAAAGATTTTTTCCAAAACAAAAGAAGATCGGGAAGCCTGAGAATCAGGGCAGGGGGCCAGCAGGGACCCCACAAGCCCCCTAGCCGCGGCCAGGGCGGCGTGCCTCCCAGGCTTGTGGGCTCCCTGGGACACCTCTTCCCTAGGTTTTCCGCCTATATATTCCCTAAAATCCTAGAAAAAATCAGGAGATCATCGAAAGTACTTTTCTGCCGCCACAAGCTTCTGTATCCGCAAGATCCCATATGGGGCACGTTCTCGTGCCCTGCCGGAGGGGGGATTCGGATATGGAGGGCTTCTTCATCAACACCATGACCTCTCCGATGATGCGTGAGTAGTTCACCATAGACCTACGGGTCCATAGCTAGTAGCTAGATGGCTTCTTCTCTCTCTTGGATCTTCAATACAAAGTTCTCCATGATCTTCATGGATATCTATCCGATGTAATCTTCTTTTACGGTGTGTTTGTCGAGATCCGGTGAATTGTGGATTTATGATCAGATTATCTATGAATCTTATTTGAGTTTCTTCTGATCTCTCTTTTGCATGATTTCATATCCTTGTAATTCTCTTCGAGTTGTGGGTTTTGTTTGGCCAGCTTGATCTATGATTCTTGCAATGGGAGAAGTGCTTGGTTTTGGGTTCATACCGTGCGGTGACCTCACCCAGTGACAGAAGGGGTAGCGAGGCACGCATCGTGTTGTTGCCATCAAGGGTAAAAAGATGGGGTTTTCATCATTGGTTTGAGTTTATCCCTCTACATCATGTCATCTTGCTTAAGGCGTTACTCTGTTCGTCATGAACTCAATACACTAGATGCATGCTGGATAGCGGTCGATGTGTGGAGTAATAGTAGTAGATGCAGAAAGTATCGATCTAATTGTCTCGGACGTGATGCCTATATGTATGATCATTGCCTTAGATATCGTCATGACTTTGCGCGGTTCTATCAATTGCTCGATAGTAATTTGTTCACCCACCGTGATATTTGCTATTTTGAGAGAAGCCTCTAGTGAACACTATGGCCCCCGGGTCTACTTCACATCATATTTTCAACCTTACACTTTTACTTCGTTGCAGTTTCCGCCTTCAGATCTCACTTTGCAATCAATCTTGAAGGGATTGACAACCCCTTTATAGCGTTGGGTGCAAGCTCTTTTGTGTTTGTGCAGGTACTCTAGACTTGACAAGATTCTCCTACTGGATTGATACCTTGGTTCTCAAACTGAGGGAAATACTTACTGCTCCTGTGCTGCATCACCCTTTCCTCTTCAAGGGAAAAACCAACGCAAGCTCAAGAGACAACAAAAGATTTCTGTCGCCGTAGCAGAAGAATTTCTGGCGCTGTTGCCAGGGAGGATCAAGTCAAGAACTCATCCAAGTGTCGCAAACTGATCTCTTGCATTTACTTTTTTTTGCCTCTCGTTTTCCTCTCCCCCACTTCTGAAAAACAAAAATTTACAAGAAAATCTTTGCCTTTTTCGTTTGCCTTTTCGTTCGCCCTTTTCTCTTGCTTGCTTTTTGTTCACTTGTGTGCTTGCTTGCTTGCCGAAGTCACCATGACTGAAAACACCAAACTTTGTGACTTGTGGAATACTAATAATAATGATTTTATTAGTAATCCAATTTCTCCCGCCACTAGTTCGGAGTCATACGAAATCAATGCCGCTTTGCTGAATCTTGTTATGAAAGAGCAATTCTCCGGCCTTCCTAGTGAAGATGCCGCATCCCATCTTAATACCTTCATAGAACTTTATGATATGCAAAAGAAGAAATATGTGGATAATGATGTGACTAAATTGAAACTTTTTCCTTTCTCGTTGCGAGATCGAGCAAAAACTTGGTTTTCGTCTTTGCCCAAAAATAGTATCGATTCTTGGGTTAAGTGCAAAGATGCTTATATATCCAAGTATTTTCCGCCGGCTAAGATTATCTCTCTCCGTAATGATATCATGAATTTTAAGCAACTTGATCATGAACATGTTGCACAATCTTGGGAGAGAATGAAATTGATGATTAGAAATTGTCCCGCTCATGGCTTGAGTCTTTGGATGATTATACAAATCTTTTATGCTGGCTTGAATTTCACTTCTAGAAACATCTTGGACTCTGCCTCCAGTGGAACGTTCATGGAAATCACGTTAGGAGGAACCACGAAACTCCTAGACAATATCATGACGAATTACTCTCAGTGGCACACTGAAAGGTCACATACTAGTAAGAAGGTACACACTATAGAAGAAATTAACTCGTTGAGTGCTAAGATGGATGAGTTAATGAATTTGGTAGCTAGTAGAAGTGCTCCTTTAGATCCTAATGATATGCCCTTGTCTTCCTTGATTGAGAGTAGCAACGCTAGCTTGGACGTTAATTTTGTTGGTAGGAATAATTTTGGCAACAACAATGCTTTTAGAGGAAACTATGTTCCTAGGCCTTTTCCTAGTAACTCCTCTAATAACTTTGGCAACTCCTACAACAATACTCATGGAAATTACAATAAATTACCCTATGATCTAGAGAGTAATACCAAAGAGTTTATCAACTCGCAAAAGATTTTCAATGCGTCCATAGAGGAAAAACTACTCAAAATTGATGATTTGGCTAAGAGCGTTGATAGAATGTCTAGTGATATTGATGCTTTGGAAGTTAGATGTGCTCCTCCCAAGATCAATATGGATGAAACTTTAAAAGCTATGCGTGTTTCCATGAGTGAGAGCAAAGAAAGAACCGCCAAAATTCGTGCTAGACATGAATGGCTTAAAAAGGCGTGTTCTCGTGATAAGAATCACGAAGATCTTAAAGTGCTTGGTGTGACTCCCATTGAATCTTTGTTTTCTTGTGTCAAACCTAATGATGATGGGGCTGGATATGAATCCACTTTGGTTGAAAAACGCCCCAATGATTCGGAGTCCACCTATCTTGATGCTAAAAGCATTGAAAGTGGAGTAGAGGATTTTAAAACTTTGAGTAGTAATGAAATTACTACCTTGGATTTCAAGGAATTCAATTATGATAGTTTCTCCTTGATTGAATGCATCTCCTTGATGCAATCCATGATAAACTCTCCACACGCTTATAGCCAAAACAAGGCCTTTACCGATCATATCGTCGAAGCTATGATAAAATCTCGTGAAGAGAATCTTGAATTGGAAGTCTCTATCCCTAGAAAGCTTCATGATGAGTGCGAACCTACTATCAAAATCAAAATCAAAAACTATGAATGCAATGCTTTGTGTGATTTGGGTGCTAGTGTTTCCGCGATTCCAAAGTCTTTATGTGATGTTCTGGGTTTTAATGAGATTGAAGAGTGTTCTCTTAACTTGCATCTTGCAGATTATACTGTCAAGAAACCCATGGGAAGGATCAATGATGTTCTTATTATTGCAAATAGGAACTATGTACCCGTGGATTTCATTGTGCTTGACATTGATTGCAATCCTACATGCCCTATTATTCTTGGTAGACCTTTCCTAAGGACTATCGGTGCTATCATCGATATGAAGGAAGGGAATATTAGATTTCAATTTCCTTTAAAGAAGGGCATGGAGCACTTTCCTAGAAAGAAAATAAGATTGCCTTATGAATCCATGATGAGGGCTACTTATGGTTTGAGCACCAAAGACGACGATACGTGATTCTATCGCATTATGCCTAGCTAAGGGCGTTAAACAATAGCGCTTGTTGGGAGGCAACCCAATGATTTTTTATTTCTATTTTGTTGCGTCCACACTATCATAATTCTGTTATGATTGTGTCTTTTGTTTTTCTTTTTGTGTTTGAGCCAAGCAAAACCTTTATGACTAGTCTTGGTAATGGTTGTTTGATCCTGCTGGAAAAAGACAAAAACTTTTCGCTCACGAGATGATTTTTCATTTTTATTCAGAAAGAGCTTTTGAGTTGATTGTTTTTTTTGCAGGTTGATATACCTTTTTCCCAGGCATTCGTAATGTTTCAGAATTTTTGAGGTACAAGAATTATACGAAGTATACAGATTGCTACAGACTGGTCTGTTTTTGACAGATTCTGTTTTTTGTTGAGTTGGTTGCTTGTTTTTATGAAACGATGGATAGTATCGGGGGGTACTAGCCATGGAAAAGTGAGAATACAGTAATATAACACCAATATAAATAGAATTCAAGATTGCTACAGTACCTAAAGAGGTGGTAGTTTGGTTTCTTGTGCTAATGTTATCACGAGTTTCTGTTTAAGTGTTGAGTTGTGAAGTTTTCAAGTTTTGGGTCATGTTCTCATGCACAAAGAGATAAGGAGTGGAAAGAGCTCAAGCTTGGGGATGCCCAAGCATCCCAAGCCAAATTCAAGGACACCAAAAGGCCTAAGCTTGGGGATGCCCCGGGAAGGCATCCCCTCTTTCGTCTTCAATCCATCGGTAACATTACTTGGAGCTATATTTTTATTCACCACATGATATGTGTTTTGCTTGGAGCGTCTTGTATCGTAGGAGTCTTTTCTTTTTTTTTTGTGTCACAATCATCCTTGCTGCACACCTTTAGAGAGAGACATGCACTCATCGTGATTTTGCTAGAGTGCTCATCGTGCTTCACTTATATCTTTTGAGCTAGATAATTTTGCTCTATGTGCTTCATTAGATCGTTTAGAGCACGGCGGTGCGTGACTTGGTAGTTGCCTATGCTATGAAAGTAGTCCCAAAGGTGATAGGTACCCAAAGAGGATACAAAAACCTCAATCTTCATGTGCATTGGGTAGAAAGAGAAGTCCTGATTCCTCTCAATTAGTTTTGAGACGTGGATTTGGTAATATTAAGAGTTATGTTAGTAGGGTGTTGTGATTCTAGAAATACTTGTGTTGAAGTTAGTGATTCCCGTAGCATGCACGTATGGTGAACTGCTATGTTAGGAAGTCGGAGCATAATTGATCTATTGATTGTCGTCCTTTGTGTTGAGGTCGGGATCGCGCGATGGTTAACACCTACCAACCCTTCCACTAGGAGTATGCGTTTAGCACTTTGTTTCGATTACTAATGAAAACTTTCGCAACAAGTATGTGAGTTCTTCATGACTAATGTGAGTCCATGGTATAGATGCACTTTCACCTTCCACCATTGCTAGCCTCTCTAGTGTCGCACAATTCTCGCCGGTGCACAAACCCACCATATGCCTTCCTCAAAATAGCCACCATACCTACCTACTATGGCATTTTCATAGCCATTCCGATATATATTGCCATGCAACTCCCACCGTTCCATCTCATGACTTGTGCCGTCACTCTCACATTTCCATTGCATGATCGTAAGATAGCTAGCGAGATGTTTCAACGTCATACGCCAAGCTAGATCGTTGCACATCCCGGTACACTGCCGGAGGCATTTCCTTTAGAGTCATCATCGTTCTAAGCTTTGAGCTGTGAGTAAATAAAAGTGTGATGATCATCATTATTAGAGCATTGTCCCATGTGAGGAAAAAAAGAAGAGGCCAAAGATCCCAAATAAAAAAAAAGAGAAAAAGAGAGAACGGATAATGCTACTATCTTTTTCCACACTTGTGCTTCGTAATAGCACCATGTTCTTCATGATTGAGAGCCTCTCGTTTCGTCACCACCATATGCTAGTGGGAATCTTCATTATATAACTTGGCTTGTATATTCCAATGATGGGCTTCCTCAAAATTGCCCTAGGTTTTTGTGAGCAAGCAAGTTGGATGCACACCCACTAGTTCTCCTTTTGAGCTTTCACATACTTATAGCTCTAGTTCATACTTTGTATGGCAATCTCTACTCATTCACATTGATATCTATTAATGGGCATCTCCATAGCCCTTTGATACGCCGAGTCAATGTGACCATCTCCTCCCTTTTTGTCTCACAACCACCACTACACTCTATTCCACCTATAGTGCTCTATCCATGGCTCACGCTCATGTATTGTTTGATAG
Source organism: Hordeum vulgare subsp. vulgare (assembly GCF_904849725.1). NCBI lineage: Eukaryota > Viridiplantae > Streptophyta > Magnoliopsida > Poales > Poaceae > Hordeum > Hordeum vulgare. Next base: position 432,469,816 of record NC_058522.1, on the reverse strand, counting down.
TTATAAAAAGTTTGAGGAAGTAAGAGTGTGAAAAAAATTACTTGGCCAATACCGGGGTTGTGATGATTTACATTACTTGTGTGAGGATGATGGAGCATAGCCATACTATATGATTTTGTAGGGATAACTTTTTTTGGCCTTGTTATTTTGAAAGTTCATGATTACCTTGCTAGTTTGCTTGAAGTATTATTGTTTTCATGTCAATAGCAAACTATTGTTTTGAATCTTACTAATCTGAACATTCATGTCACATGAAAGAAGTTGCAAAGGACAACTATGCTAGGTAGCATTCCACATCAAAAATTCATTCTTTATCACTTCCCGACTCGAGGACGAGCAAGAGTTAAGCTTGGGGATGCTTGATACGTCTCCAACGTATCTATAATTTTTGATGGTTTCATGCTATTATCTTGTAAAACTTTGGATGTTTTGTATGCCTTTTATATCTTTTTTGGGACTAACTTATTAACTCAGTGCCAAGTGCCAGTTCCTGTTTTTCCATGTTTTTGACCCCTTTCAGAGGAGGATTTTAAACGGAGTCCAAACGGAACGAAACTTCCAAAAAGATTTTTTCTGAAACAGAAGAAGATCGGGAAGCCTGAGAATCAGGGCAGGGGGCCAGCAGGGACCCCACAAGCTCCCTAGCCGCGGCCAGGGGGGCCCGCGCCTCCCAGGCTTGTGGGCTCCCTGGGCCACCTCTGCCCTAGGTTTTCCGCCTATATATTCCCTAAAATCCGAGAAAAAATCGGGAGATCATCGAAAGTACTTTTCCGCCGCCGCAAGCTTCTGTCTCCGCAAGATCCCATCTGCTGCACGTTCTGGTGCCCTACCGGAGCGGGATTCGGATACGGAGGGCTTCTTCATCAACACCATGACCTCTATGATGATGCATGAGTAGTTCACCACAGACCTACGGGTCCATAGCTAGTAGCTAGATGGCTTCTTCTCTCTCTTGGATCTTCAATACAAAGTTCTCCATGATCTTCATGGAGATCTATCCGATGTAATCTTCTTTTGCGGTGTGTTTGTCGAGATCTGATGAATTGTGGATTGATGATCAGATTATCTATGAATCTTATTTGAGTTTCTTCCGATCTCTCTTATGCCTGATTTCATATCCTTGTAATTCTCTTCGAGTTCTGGGTTTTGTTTGGCCAGCTTGATGTATGATTCTTGCAATGGGAGAAGTGCTTCGTTTTGGGTTCATACCATGCGGTGACCTCACCCAGTGACAGAAGGGGTAGCGAGGCACGCATCGTGTTGTTGCCATCAAGGGTAAAAAGATGGGGTTTTCATCATTGGTTTGAGTTTATCCCTCTACATCATGTCATCTTGCTTAAGGCGTTACTCTGTTCGTCATGAACTCAATACACTAGATGCATGCTGGATAGCGGTCGATGTGTGGAGTAATAGTAGTAGATGCAGAAAGTATCGATCTAATTGTCTCGGACGTGATGCCTATATGTATGATCATTGCCTTAGATATCGTCATGACTTTGCGCGGTTCTATCAATTGCTCGATAGTAATTTGTTCACCCACCGTGATATTTGCTATTTTGAGAGAAGCCTCTAGTGAACACTATGGCCCCCGGGTCTACTTCACATCATATTTTCAACCTTACACTTTTACTTCGTTGCAGTTTCCGCCTTCAGATCTCACTTTGCAATCAATCTTGAAGGGATTGACAACCCCTTTATAGCGTTGGGTGCAAGCTCTTTTGTGTTTGTGCAGGTACTCTGGACTTGACGCGATTCTCCTACTCGATTGATACCTTGGTTCTCAAACTGAGGGAAATACTTACTGCTGCTGTGCTGCATCGCCCTTTCCTCTTCAAGGGAAAAACCAACGCAAGCTCAAGAGACGACAGAAGATTTCTGTCGCCGTAGCACTCCTCCTTAATTTTTTTATGTGAAGGAGAATTTATACGAGAAGATGAGCGCGAGAAGTGGGCCAAGTGCCCCACTGGACATCAGGCCGCACGAGGGGTTCCTGGCGTGCCCTAGTGTCTAGTGACGCCTGTTGCTCCCCCTCCGATATTTCTTTGTGCCAGTATTTTTTATTATTACAAAATAAATCTCCGTAAATTTTCAGCCCAATTGGAGATGTGCACAATAGGTATCTGTGACGTAGCTTTTTCAGGTCCAAAATTCCATCTGTCGATATTCTCCACCTTTATGTAAACCTTGCATATTATGAGAGAAAAGGCATTAGAATTACTCCACCAAGTGGTAAAATGCATAAAAACACTATAAATAACAGTAACAAAACATGATGCAAAATGGATGCATCAACTCCCCCAAGCTTAGACCTCGCTTGTCCTCAAGCAAAAGCTGATAACGAAAGTCATGACCACATGCTTTGAGAGAGAGGTGTCGATAAAAAAAATACGGACATAGCAGCATGATGCTCATTATTATAACAATATTTTTTTTTATAAAATACTTCATCAAGGCATTTTCATCATATAGCTTTCATGATAAAGGATTCTTATAAACAAGTAGCAATTCATCACAACATTGAAGTATGAAGCATAAACTCTATTGAAAACTAACAAAAACGATGATCTCAGTCAACTTTTCAAGACAATCCATCATATTTTCAGGAAGGGTCACACGTCGGAGATTTTAAGCAAGTCTACATACTCAACCATCGTTTAGTCTTTTATGATTTCTAACACTCACCGCATTCATATGAGAAAAAGGTTTCAACCAGACACATAGAAAGATAGGGGCTTATAGCGTTGCCTCCCAACGTATTCACCTCAAGTGTGATGTAAACAATAATAACTCATGACCACACACATTTCTGTTGGATATATATGTTTAGGTCTTTCCTCACCACATGACGCTTTCCAAAGAGAAGATAAAGGAAGTAGAGGAGAATACTTTGACTCTTGCATGATAGAAATACATAAAGGTAAAAGATAGGCTCTTCGCAGAGGGAAGCAGAGGTTGTCATGCGCTTTTTGGTTTATGCTAAATCTCTTAGTGCAAAGGAATGTTGCGTTATATAGGCCCTTGTGATGGCAACCTTTATTATGCAGTCTGTCGCTTTTATTATCACCATCACAAGTTTGTACGATGCTTAATTCCCCTTACTCTAAATGATCAAACATGTTTAGAAGCATTTTTAATGCTTTGTGCACCAATGCAAACTCACTTGAAGGATCTTACTCAATCCATAGGTAGGTATGATGGATGCTTGAAACATGGATTTGGGTTTAAGGTTTTGGATGCACAAGTAGTATCTCTACTTAGTGCGGTGTTTTGGCTAGCAAAGGTATTGGCAAAGCACCACATGTTAGAGGATCTATAACAATATAAATTCTATGTGAATGTGAACAAACATAAATCATTACGTTGTCTTCCTTGTTCGATGTCAATAGTTTTGGCATGTTATAATTAATGGGGGCTCACAATCATAAAATATGTCAAGGATAGTGTATTTGCATGCAAATATTCTCTTCCCTTATTAATTCTTTCATCTGTTGCATCACCCACCAATGCTATGTTTGTCAACCTTCAACATATTTTACCATGTATAATTTTCCTTATGTGATGTCACTACTTACTATAAGATTGTCATATGATCTTTTCATTATATTCCTTTATTTTGATTGTACCAAGAAATTAGAGAAGCAAAACTCAAACTAAACTTTATTATATAACTCTCACTCGATTACGTAGATAGATAGATATATTACGAAACTAGCACTCAAAAGAAAAAGATTGAACTAAACTCTTATTTGGATAAATTTCAAAATAGCTAAAGATCAAACTAAGATGAATAAAGATAAATAAGAGTGATGGTGATACGATACGGGGCGCCTCCCCTTAGCTCGGCACAAGCCAAGGGGAGTGCTCATACCCGTGTACTCAAGTATCCTGCTTTGGTGGTGAAGATGGAGGTGGTGGTGTAGATGATGAGGTAGCGTAAAACTTGTCCTCGAGCTTCCATGATAGCGGCCACCATTATAGGAAGAGGCACTAGTCTCCAGAGTCCTGCAACTCGCAGCTAAACTCATACATTTAAACCTTGCTTCATACTAAATTTTTTGGTTTTGAAGATCGAAGACTTGGCCTTGTAGAAAATTGATTTGATCATTGAGGGTGAAGACGATATCCTCCAAGGGATTGCCATCCACCTTTAGATCACGGGTGAATTCTGTGATCATGGTGTGGTTGCCACTGAGTCCATGCTCCACCATGTCTTGGCACCTGAATATTTCCTGCTCCACCGCCTCAAGCCTAGCTTCCACAGTTCCCTCGGTACTTGAACATCCTGGATGTGAAGCACCTAATCACGCATCTCAATGGTTTGAGGGTGCTTCATCACCTCCGTTAAGTAGGGGTTGATGACCTTCTCGAAGAACTTGTCCTTGGAGGAGCTTGATGATGCCGTGGTAATCTAGGTATGTGAGAAAAACAACACGAAACAAGACCAGAGGATTTCTCGATGGTACTGCGGTCAAATCATCGGGAGATATATATATAGAGAATTTTATACAAGGGAATACGTGTTCCACAAGAAAACGGAGCCAGGAAGGTGCCCCAGGGGCCCACTAGATATCAGGCCGCGCTAGGGGGTCCTCGCGTGCCCGGGTGTCTTGTGGACATCTGGGTTGCCTTCCCGTGTGTTTCTTAGTTTCCAAATTTTTCTAATATTCTAAAGCTGCCACAAAATATTTTTGCGGATTTTTTTGAGCCCGTTTGCTTACCGTATCGCATACCTCTTCCTTTTAAGGGTTCTGGAGTGTTCTCGAAGGTCTCCCTAATGTGCTCCTCCATTGTCATGGTTTGGATAATATTTTTTTCAACATTAATTAGTGTACCTGAAATATAGTGTTTTATTCTTTGTCCATTGACCACCTTCGGGTTAGTGCCTTCGGGATTATTGATCTTAATAGCTCGAGACTGATAATCTTCTTCGATGATATATTGTCCTTCCCATTTGGAGAGAAGTTTTCCTACAAAAAAGTCTAAGATGAGAATTATACAATAGAACATATTCACCAACTTTGAAATCTCGATTTTGGATTCTTTTGTCATGCCATCTTTTAACTTTTTCTTTGAATAGTTTGGCATTTTCATAGGCTAGGGTTATCCATTCATCTAGTGAGCTAATATCAAATAACTTCTTTTCACCAGCAAGTTTGAAATCATAGTTGAGTTCTTTAATTGCTTAGTAAGCATTATGTTCTAACTCAAGAGGTAAATGGCATGCTTTCCCATAAACCATTTTATAAGGAGACATACCCATAGGATTTTTATAAGATGTTTTGTAGGCTCACAATGCATCATCTAATTTCTTAGACCAATTATTTTGGGACCTATTGAAAGTTTTTTGCAATATTAGTTTTATTTCTCTACTGGTTAATTCTACTTGACCACTAGACTAAGGATGATAGGGAGATGCAATTCTATGGTTAACATCATATCCAGCAAGCAACTTATGAAAAGCACCATGAATAAAATGTGAACCACCATCAGTCATTAAACATCTAGGAACTCCAAAACATGGGAAAATTACTTCCTTAAGCATTTTAATACATGTGTTATGATCAACACTATTGGTTGGAATGGCTTCAACCCATTTAGTGACATAATCAACAACAACCAAAATATGTGTATACCTATTAGAGGAAATAAAAGGTCCCGTATAATCAAATCCCCAAACATCAAATGGTTCAATGACAAGTGAATAATTCATAGTCATTTCCCGACGTCTACTAATGTTACCAATTCTTCGACATTCATCACAAGATAGGACAAACTTACGAGCATCTTTGAAAATAGTAGGCCAATAAAATCCACACTATAATACCTTGTGTGTAGTTCTATCTCCCGCATTATGTCCTCCATAAGCCTCGAAGTGACACTTCCGAAGTATTTGTTCCTGTTCATGCTCAGGTATACCACGTCTAATAATACCTACTACTCCCTCTTTATAAAGTTGTGGGCCATCCCAAAAGTAATGTCCCAAATAAAAGAAGAATTTCTTCTTTTGTTGATAGGTGAAACTAGGTGGTATGTTTTTAGGAACAATGTAATTAGAATAATTAGCAAACCACGGTGTGTTACGAGAAACATTGACCACAACTAGTTCTGCATTAGGAAAGCTATCATTGATAGGTAGTGGGTCATTCAGAACATTTACTAACCTAGACAAGTTATCTGCTACGGGATTCTCATTTCCTTTCCTATCAATGATATGCAAATCAAATTCTTGAAGCAAGAGAACCCACCTAATAAGTCTAGGCTTAACATCTTTATTTTGCATAAGATATTTAATAGCAGCATGATCAGTGTGAACAATTACTTTAGAGTTAACAATGTAAGATCTGAATTTATCACAAGCAAATACAACTGCTAAGAATTCTTTTTGAGTGGTAGCATAATTTCTTAGGACACTATCTAGAATTTTACTAGCATGATGGATACAATTTAATTTCTTATCAACTCTTTGTCCCGGAGCATCACCAAGAGCGTAACCACTCGCATCACACATAATTTTAAAAGGCAAGTTCCAATGAGGCGGTTGAACAATAGGTACAGAAGTTAAGGATTTCTTAAGTGTTTCAAAGGCTTCTACACATTCATCATCAAAAACGAAAGGAACATCCTTTTGTAATAAATTAGTAGGAGGCCTAGAAATTTCAGAGCAGTCTTTAATAAACCTCCTCTATAAACCAACATGACTAAGGAGACTACGAATACCTCTAATATCTTTAGGGTATGGCATCTTCTCAATTGCATTAACTTTAGCCTTATCCACCTCAATACCTCATTTGGAAATTTTATGACCCAAGACAATACCTTCATTTACCATAAAGTGGCACTTCTCCCAATTCAAGACAAGGTTAGTTTTCTCACATCTCTGCAAAACTCAATCAAGGTTGCATAAGAAATCAACAAAAGAAGTTCAGTAAACAAAAAAAATCATCCATGAAGACCTCCACAATCTTTTCACAAAAATCGGAGAATATAGCAGTCGCACATCTTTGAAAGGTAGTAGGTGCATTGCATAATCCAAAAGGAATAAGTCTATAAGTATAGGTTGCAAAAGGACAAGTAAAGGTGATTTTCTCTTGATCAGGTTGTGACACAGGTATTTGAGAGAAACCGGAATAACCATCTAGAAATCAAAAAATGTGTGTGCTTCGATAATCTTTCTAGCATTTGGTCCCTGAAAGGTAAAGGATAAAGATCGTTTCTAGTGGATTTGTTTAATTTTCTGAAATCAATTACCATTCTATAGGCAATCACAATTCTTTGCGGAATGAGTTCATTTTATCATTAGGAACAACAGTAATACCTCCTTTCTTATGGACACAATGAACGGAACTTACCCATCTACTACCAGCTATGGGGTAAATTATACTTGCTTCCAAAAGCTTAATATTTCATTTCTTACCACCTCTTTCATTTTGGGATCCAGCCTTAATTGGTGATCAACAACGGGTTTAGCATCTAGTTCTATATTAATCTTGTGCTGACAAAGAGTGGGACTAATGCCCTTAAGATCATCAAGAGTATACCCAATAGCAGCTCGATGCTTCCTTAAAGTTTTTAACAATGTTTCTTCTTCATGGTATGTAAGGTTAGCACTGATAATAACAGAATATATCTTCTTTTCATCAATATAAGCATATTTCAAAGTGTCAGGTAATTACTTTAATTCAAACACAGGATCACCCTTGGGTGGAGGAGGACCTCCTGAAGTTTCAATATGCAAGTTGTGTTTAAGTTTCAATATGCAAGTTGTGTTTAAGGATGGGTTTCTGCTCAAAGAACATATTGTCTATTTCATTTCTTTCACGCATATGCATATCATTTTCATGGTCTATCAAATATTGTTCTAATGGATCCATAGGAGGAATGGCAATAGAAGCAAGACCAATTACTTCATCTTTACTAGGCAATTCTTTGTCATGGGGTTGCTTACTAAACTTGGAGAAATGAAACTCATGAGACATACCACCAAAATTAACACTGTCAGTTTCCTTTTTGCAATCTATTTGAGCATTGACAGTGTTCTAGAAGGTTGTTCCAAATATTATGGGACAACAATTATCTTGTGGTGAGCCAAGTACTAGAGAATCAGTAGGATATTTTACTTTTCCACACAAGACTTCAACATCTCTAACAATCCCAAGTGGTGTGATGGCGTCTCTATTAGCAAGTTCAATAGTAACATCTATGTCTTCTATCTCAGAGGTTGCTATCTCATGCATACTTTCTTGATATAAGGTAAAAGGGGTAGCACTAACACTAGCACCGATATCACATAAACCATGATAGTAATGATCTACTACTTTGACTGAAACGACAAGCGAACAGGTCTATTCTTATCTTTAGTATCAAGTTTGGCAATTCTAGCACCTTAATTACACAAATAAATAACATTCCCATCAATATTGTATACCAAGAGATATTTAACCATATAAGTACTAGGTTCTACCATGATTTTCTCAGATGGTTTGGTTGTTCTAACATAACTTTTGTTAACCACAGTTAAAGCTTTAGCATGTTCCTTTATCCTAACAGGGAAAGGTGGTTTCTCAATATAAGAATGTCGGCACAACTGGCTCAACATTGTAAATAATAGATTCTTCCTCAAATTTATTTGGTTCTTAATTTTTTTATTTAATAGGTGGATGATATTTAAACCATTTATCTTTAGGGAGATCAACATGAGCAGCAAAGGTTTCACGGAATGAGGCTACTATCTCAGAGTCAAGCCCATACTTAGTGCTAAAATCATTGAAAGCACCGGTATTCATAAAAGATTTAACACAATCAAACTTAGGTTTTATACCATACTCTTTACCTTCGTAGATCTCCCAATCTTGAGAGTTGCGTTTAATTCTTTCTAAAATATTCCACCTGAATTCAATAGTCTTCTTCATAAAAGAACCCGAGCAAGAAGTATCGAGCATGGTTTGATCATTACGAGAAAATCGAGAGCTCATGATTGGGGCATGAATATAACATTGACTTCAGCCTACCCCAAGCTAGAGAAATACTTTCTCCTTAATGAGGCCAAAAACTATAGATAAAATTCCGATCACGATGAACAAGATGCATATGATATTTTTTTGGTGAAACTCCAATTGCAATCGATTCCAGTTGCAAGATCTTGTATCATCAGATATCCTATACCATGTAAATGATTTCCCCCCAAAGATAAAGGGAAAACCTTCTTCTTGACTTCATCTCCAGATAAACCTGCAAGCTGAAATAATCCACAAACTTCATCCACATAGATTAGGTGCATATCGGGATGTTTTGTTTCACTTCGTGCATAAGGATTAGCTAGCGGTTTCTCTATCATAACCGAAGAAGTTTCATAATAAACATTTTCAATAGGTTCAGAAAGTTGAGGGACAACTCTTGGTGTTTCGAGTCGAGGTGAAGATACCCCAAACAAATCCCTCAAAGGATTAATTTCCATAGTGACAAGTAACACTAAACTTGAGCACGCAATATAATTTTCCCCCTTACCAAAGGTGCTTGATACGTCCATTTTGCATCATGATTTTATATTGATATTTATTGCATTATGGGCTATTAATACACATTATGGTACAATACTGATGCCTTTTCTCTCTTATTTTACAAGGTTTACATGAAGAGGGAGAATGTCGGCAGCTGGAATTCTGGACCAAAAAAGGAGCAAATCTGAGAGACCTAGTCTGCCTAACTCCAAAAGTCCTGAAAACTTACGCAGAATTATTTTGGAATATATAAAAAATATTGGCCGAAATAAATACATCAAGGGACCCACCAGGTGGCCACAAGCGAGGGGGGCGCGTTCTACCCCCCTAGGCGCGCCCTGCAAGCTTGTGGGCCCCCTGGTAAGTCTCCGGTGCCCATCTTCTTCTATATGAAGGGTTTTGACTTGGAAATAATCATATTAGAACTTTTGGGAAGAAGCGCCGTTGTCTCGAGGCGGGACTTCGGCAGAACCAATCTATAGCTCGATAGAGCTATTTTGCCGGGGAAACTTCCCTCCCGGAGGGGGAAATCGAAGCCATCGTCATCACGAATGATACTCCCATCGAGAGGGGGTCAATCTCCATCAAAATATTCATTAGAACCATCTCCTCTCCAAACCCTAGTTCATCTCTTGTATCCATTTTTTTCTCAAAACCTCAGATTGGTACGTGTGGGTTGCTATAAGTGTTGATTACTCCTTGTAGTTGATGCTAGTTGGTTTACTTGGTGGAAGATCATATGTTGAGATCCTTAATGATTATTAATACTCCTATGATTATGAACATGAATATGCTTTGTGAGTAATTATGTTTGTTCCTGAGGACATGGGATAAGTCTTGCTATAAGTAATCATGTGAATTTGTTATTCGTTCGATATTTTGATGAGATGTATGTTGTCTCTCCTCTAGTGGTGTCATGTCAACATAGACTACACGATACTTCACCATTAATTGGGACTAGGGGAAGGCATTGGGAAGTAATAAGTACATGATGGGTTGCTAGAGTGACAGAATCTTAAACCCTAGTTTATGCGTTGCTTCGTAATGGGCTGATTTGGATCCATATGTTTCATGCTATGGTTAGATTTATCTTACTTCTTATTTCATAGTTGCGTATGCTTGGGAGAGAGGTTAATCATAAGTGGGATGTTTGTTCAAGTAAGGGTAGCACCCAAGCACCAGTCCACCCACATATCAAATTATCAAAGTAACGAACGCGAATCATATGAGCACGATGAAAACTTGTTTGACAGAAACTCCCATGTGTCCTCGGGAGTGCTTTGCTTTAGATAAGAGTTTTTCCAGGCTTGTCCTTTGCTAAAAAAGGATTGGGCCACCTTGATGTACCATTGTTACATTTGTTACTTGCTACCCGTTATGAATTACCGTATCACAAAACTATCTGTTACCAACAATTTCAGTGCTTGCAGAGAATACCTTACTCAGAACCGCTCATCATTTCCTTCTGCTCCTCGTTGGGTTTGACACTCTTACCTATCAAAAGGACTACGATAGATCCCCTACACTTGTGGGTCATCAAGACTCTTTTCTGGCACCGTTGCGGGGGAGTGAAGCGCCTTTGGTGTCTGGAACTTGCTAAGGAAATTTTTATATATTATGCTGAAATTTACCGTCACTTGTCACTATGGAAAATAATCATTTGAGGGGCTTGTTCGGGGTATCTTCACCCCGACCGGAAGCACAAAGAGATGCTCCTCAACCTGCTGCGCCTACTGAAAATATTTATTATGAAATTCCTTCATGTATGATAAAAACCGCTAGCTAATCCTTATGCAGGAGATGGAACACTACATCCTAATTTGCATCTAATCTATGTGCATGAATGATGACCCACAAGTATAGGGGATCTATCATAGTCCTTTCGATAAGTAAGAGTGTCGAACCCAACGAGGAGCAGAAGGATTTGACAAGTGGTTTTCAGCAAGGTATTCTCTGCAAGCACTGAAATTACCGGTAACAGAAAGTTGTGTGATAAGATGATTCGTAGCAAGTAGCAAGTAACAATAGTAACAACGGTGCAGCAAAGTGGCCCAATCCCTTTTGTAGCAAGGGACAAGCCTGGAGAAACTCTTATAGGAGGTAAAGCCCTCTCGAGGACACATGGGAATTTCTGTCAAGCTAGTTTTCATCATGTTCATATGATTCACGTTCGCTACTTTGATAGTTTGATATGTGGGTGGACCGGTGCTTGGGTGCTGCCCTTACTTGGACAAAACTCCCACTTATGATTAACCCCTCTCGCAAGCATCCACAACTACGAAAGAAGAATTAAGACAAAGTCTAACCATAGCATTAAACTAGTGGATCCAAATCAGCCCCTTACGAAGCAACGCATAAACTAGGGTTTAAGCTTCTGCCACTCTAGCAACCCATCATCTACTTACTACTTCCCAATGCCTTCCTCTAGGCCCAAATAATGGTGAGGTGTTATGTAGTCGACGTTCACATAACACCACTAGAGGAAAAACAACATACAACGCATCAAAATATCGAACGAATACCAAATTCACATGACTACTTATAGCATGACTTATCCCATGTCCTGAGGAAAAAAGTGACTACTCACAAAGCATAATTATATTCATGACCAGAGAGGTATTGAATAGCATCAAGGATCTGAACATATAATCTTTCACCGAGTAATCCAACTAGCATCAACTACAAAGAGTAATTAACACTACTAGCAACCTTACAAGTACCATTTGGAGTCGTGAGACGGAGATTGGTTACAAGAGATGAACTAGGGTTTGGAGATGAGATGGTGCTGATGAAGATGTTGATGGTGATGAGTCCCCTCCGATGAGAGGAGTGTTGGTGATGACGATGGCGACGATTTCCCCCTCCAGGAGGGAAGTTTCCCCGGCAGGACGACCCTGCCGGAGCTCTAGATTGGTTCTGCTCAAGTTCCGCCTCGTGGCGGCAGCGATTCCTCGCGAAAGCCTCCTCTTGATTTTTTCTGAAACGAAACCCTCCTTATAGCAAAAGAGGGGGGGGGGGGGCAGAGGGCCAACAGGGAGCCCACAAGCCCCCTAGGCGCGGCCAGGGGGGTAGGTCGCGCCTAGCAGGCTTGTGGCCTCCTGCTGGCTCCCCTGTGGTACTTCTTCGGCCCGGGATTTTTTATAAATTCCAAAATAAATCCTCGTTGATTTTCACGGCTTTTGGAGTTGCGCAGAATAGGTATCTCAAACTTGCTTCTTTTTTAGGCCAGAATTCCAGTTGCCGGCATTCTCCCTCTTCATGTAAACCTCGCAAAATAAGAGAGAAAAGGCATAAGTATTGTACCGTGAAGTGTAATAACATCCCATAAAGCGATAAATATCAACATGAAAGCATGATGCAAAATGGACGTATCAACTCCCCCAAGCTTAGACCTCGCTTGTCCTCAAGCGGAAACCGGGATCAATAAACTTGCCCACATGTTTAGAGAGAGAGGTGTCGACAAAACAAAATACGGACATGCATGCATCATGATCATAGTCAGAACAACAATATCATCATATAATCTCTTATGCTAAAGTGATAATTCCTTCACAAAGTAAAGTATGGATCAAGAACCTTATTGAGGAGTAACAACCAATAGCCTTTAGTCACTGAAGCAATTGCAATTTATCATAACATCGGAAAGAGTCAAATAAGAGCTTGTAAAGGAAATCCACATACTCGATCGTCCTTTTGTCTTCTACAATTGCTACAACTCATGTCGTACTCATGAGATCAAAGTTTTAGTCGGACACAGAGAAAGATAGGGGCTTATAGTTTCGCCTCCCAACCATTTACCTCAAGGGTAATGTCAACAATAATAATTCATGAATACTTACCTCCAAGTTGACATATGAATATAGATCTTTCCCTAGCATATGACGTTAGCCAAGATAAAGGCGAAATAAGGAATTGGTGTAGATCACCATGACTCTTTCAAGGGCAAAAAGTAAAGGTACAAGATAGGCCCTTCGCAGAGGGAAGCAGAGGTTGTCATGCGCTTTTGAGGTTTGGATGTGTGACCTCTTAGTGTAAGGAACGTCACTTTATATTGCCTCCTGTGATAAAGAACTTTATTATGCAGTCTGTCGCTTTTATGTCTTCCTCATCACAGGTTCGTACAAAGCTTATTTTCCACACACTAATAGATCATACATATTTAGGGAGCAATTTTTATTGCTTGCACCGATGACAACTTACTTGAGGGATCTTATTCAATCCATATGTAGGTATGGTGGACTCTCATGGCAAAACTGGGGTTGAAGGTTTATGGATGCACAAGTAGTATCTCTACTTAGTGCGGAAGTTTTGGCTGATATGAGGTGGAAGCAAGCGTCACATGCTAAGGGATCTCTAGTTATATAATCATTGTTCGGAACCAAGCAAGCATAATTCATTATGTTATCTTCCTTGTCCAACATCTACTTCTAAGCATGTAATAGTTTAGTGAGTGTTCACAATCATAGATGGTGAAAGATGATATATTTATATGTGAACCTCTCCTTATTTATCACTTCCTATTAATTGCAACAATGACCAAGGTCTACGTTTGTCCACCCCCAATAAGTTTCAATCAACATTCTTTTTATATGTGAAGCCATCACTTACCATAAGATCACTACATGATCTTTAATGCTTTTGTTCTCTTATCATTCTTTTCTTTCACATCATGGCATGGAGCAAGGCCTTTAACTAAAACACTCTTTATTATATGACTCACGAACTCGAATACATCGGGGGTGACACAAAGCAAAACTCAAGCCTAAAACACTAAGAACTTTATTCTACTAGAGAAAGATAAAACCAAAAAGGATCGAAATAAGAAAAGGTAAAGACAAAAGATGTGATGGTGATACGATACCGGGGCAACTCCCCCAAGCTTGGCACAGACCAAGGGGATTGCCCATACCCATGCTTAGTTGTCTTCCTTCGATGGTGATGGTGGTGGAGTTGTTGCAACATGGGTTTGATCCTCCGTCTTCCAAGGCATAGGTGCTCCATCATGGAAAGATGACCGAGTCTCCGGAATCTTCAAATCTGCAGCCAACCGTATTGATTTAAATCTATACTCATACTCACAGTTTTGGTTCTCCAGGTCATAGATCTGGGCTTGGAGGTGATCAATTCTTTCATAGAGCCTAGAGAGGTGCTTCCCGATGTCATTGGCATCGATCTTGTGCTTGTTGGTGAACTCCGTGATCATCATGTGGTTGGCGTTGAGTCCACGCTCCACCATCCCTTGGCACTTGCAGACTTGTTGCTCCATTGCTTCGGGCCTCGCCTCCACGCTTCCGGTCTTCTTGGGCCCCTCAATATCACGGATGTGCAGCACCCCCTCACACATCTTGATAGATCGAGGGTGTTGCAGCACTCCTGCGAGGTAGGGATTGATGACCTTCTCGAAGATCTTGTCGTTCGGAGCTTTTGGGGACGCCATAGCTATCTAGATCTGCACCAAAAACAGTCTCGAAACGAAAACAGAGGAAAATTGTGTGATACGAGGGTCAGACCTTTCGGGAGAATATATAATGATTTTTTTCCGAACAGAAGGAGTACTCCGCAAGAAAACGGAGTCCGGGAAGCACACAAGGTGGTCACAATCCCCCAGGCGCGGCTAGGGGGTGGCCCGCGCCTGGTAGGCTTGTCGCCTCCTCGTGCGCTTTCTGGACTACTTTAAATTTTTCTATTTTTCTAAAAATTCCAAAATGGAGGAAAAATCCTATTGGAAAAGTTTTGGAGTCGGTTTACTTACCGAATCACATACCTCTTTGTTTTCAGGGTCTGAAACAAGCTGATAAATATCCCTTATGTACTCCTCCGGAGTTATGGTATTGATAATATTGCTTTCAACATTTATGGAAGTACATGAGATATAATGCTTGATTCTTTGCACATTTACCACTCTTGGAAAATTACCTTCCGTGTTGTTGATCTTGATGGCACCGGAACGATATACTTCCTCAACAATTTAAGGACCTTCCCATTTAGAGAGAAGCTTGCCTACGAAAAATCTTAAACGAGAATTATATAGCAAGACATAATCACCTACATTGAACTCACATTTTTGTATCCTTTTATCATGCCACCTGTTAACCTTTTCTTTGAACAACTTGGCATTTTCATATGCCTGAGCTCTCCATTCATCAAGCGAGCTAATATCAAATAACCTCTTCTCACCAGCAGGTTTGAAATCAAAGTTGAGCTCTTTGATTGCCCAATAAGCCTTATGCTCTAGCTCAAGAGGTAAATGATACGTCTCAAACGTATCTATAATTTTTGATGGTTTCATGCTGTTATCTTGTCATCTTTGGATGTTTTATGTACCTTTTATATCTTTTTTGGGACTAACTTATTAATTCAGTGCCAAGTGCCAGTTCCTGTTTTTTCTGTGTTTTTGGTTCTTTCCAGATCTGATTTTGGAACGGAGTCCAAACGGAATAAAATCCCCGAAATATTTTTTCCGGAACGGAAGAAGATCAGGGGGCTTGAGGGCCAAGCTAGGAGGGCTACAGGGGGCCCACATGCCCCCTACCCGCCACCACGGGGGGCGGCGGCCAGCAGGCTTGTGGCCTCCCTGGCGCCCCCCTGACCTAACTCCTTCGCCTATATATTCCATAAAATACAGAAAAAATCATCTGGAGACCCTTCCCGGTGCCCTGCCGGAGGGGACTTTGGAGTTGGAGGGCTTCTACATCAACATCATCGCCCCTCCAATGACTCGTGAGTAGTTCACTTCAGACCTACGGGTCCGTAGTTAGTAGCTAGATGGCTTCTTCTCTCTCCTGGATCTTCAATACAAAGTTCTCCATGATCTTCATGGAGATCTATCCGATGTAATCCTCTTTGGCGGTGTGTTTGTAGAGATCCGATGAATTGTGGATTTGTGATCAAATTATCTATGTGATATATTTGAGTCTTTGCTGATTTATTATATGCATGATTTGATATCCTTGTAAGTCTCTCTGAGTCTTGGGTTTTGTTTGGCCAACTAGATCTATGATTCTTGCAATGGGAGAAGTGCTTGGTTTTGGGTTCTTACCGTGTGGTGACCTTTCCCAGTGACAGTAGGGGCAGCAAGGCACACATCGTGTAGTTGCCATCAAGGTTAACAAGGTGGGCTTTGTCGTAGATATGAGATTGTCGATCTACATCATGTCATCTTTCTTAAGGCGTTACTCTGTTCTTTTGGACTTAATACACTAGATGCATGCTGGATAGTGGTCGACGTGTGGAGTAATAGTAGTAGATGCAGAAAGTATCGGTCTACTTGTTTTGGACGTGATGCCTATAGATAAAATCATTGCCATAGATGACGTCATGACTTTGTGCGGTTCTATCAATTGCTCGGCAGTAATTTGTTCACCCACCGTCTACTTGTTTTCATGAGAGAAGCCACTAGTAAGCACTACGGCCCCCGGGTCTATTCACACCTATCGTTTCCACTTTCGCTTTTACTTTGCTTTGTTACTTTGTTGCTTTCAGTTCTCACTTGGTGAACAATCTATAAGGGATTGACAACCCCTTCATAGCGTTGGGAGCAAGCTTTTTGTGTTTGTGCAGGCACTTGCGATACTCCTTCACTGGATCGATACCTTGGTTCTCAAACTGAGGGAAATACTTACCACCGTTGGGCTACATCACCCTTTCCGCTTTGAGGGAACACCAACGCAAGGCTCCAAGGCCACGGGGAAAATCCTTTGCATATTTTCCTAGGAAGTCCCTTAAGGCGTAGCCGTAGCAGAAATATTCTTGGTGCCGTGAGCACGTTTCTGGCGCCATTGGAAGGTCTTTTGTTGCAGTAGCAGAAGTATTTCTGGCACCGTTGCCGGGGAGGAGGATCGCTTGCCGAGGAAGATCAAGACAAGAATAATCTCCCGTCAACACGCCTATTTCTGGCGCCGTTGCCGGGGAAGGAGAGATCTATCCAAGTAGGTCTCACAAACTCATCTCTTGCATTTACTTTTTTTTTGCCAGTTGCCTCTCGTTTTCCTCTCCCCCACTTCACAATTGCCGTTTTCATTTGCCTTTTTCGTTTGCCTTATTCGTTTGCCTTTTTAATTTTCCTTTTTCTTTTGCCTTTCCTTTGCTTGTGTGCCATGTGCCTTCAATATGCTTGCATCTTCGCTTGCTAAAAATCTAGTGATATGGATCCTCACCCACTTGCTAATCTCTTTAAGAGATCCAATTATGTTGATCCAATTGCTAGTAAGTTGAGTGCACTTGACTTTTTCTATGGAGTTTTGCTTGAGATGCATGAATCTGAAAATCGTGATGAAGAAATTCATGAAGTGATTCACGAGGGCTCCTTGAATGAAAAGCATGATTGCAATGGTTTCACTATAAATCCTATTAGTGACAATCATGCTAAAAATATGCAAAACCCGAAGCTTGGGGATGCTAGTTTTGCCATGTCCCCTAGTTGTTGCAATAATCATGATTGGGGTGATGATCTTTCTTATGATCTTGAAAATTTGTTCAAGCCTCATGATGATTATGATATTTGCAACAATATTGAAAGTGGGAGTGGAGAAGTCATGACTTTGGTTGATGACAATCCCACTATTTTTGAAGAGCGTCAACTTTGCATGCATGTGGATCATGAAAATAATATTCTTTGTGATAGTTACATTGTTGAATTCGAATATGATCCCACATGTAATTGCTATGAGAGAGGAAAATATTGTGGTAGAAACTTTCATGTTACCAATTTACCTCTCGCTGTGTGGAGATTGCTATT
Source organism: Hordeum vulgare subsp. vulgare (assembly GCF_904849725.1). Lineage (NCBI taxonomy): Eukaryota > Viridiplantae > Streptophyta > Magnoliopsida > Poales > Poaceae > Hordeum > Hordeum vulgare. The sequence continues at coordinate 432,451,582 of NC_058522.1, read as the reverse complement.
GTCTCTTTCTTCTTCCTTGCATATGGCAACTATTGGTTGTCTTGACACTCTGTTTTCCTATAAAATGCCTATGCATAGGAAGTATGTTAGACTTAGATGTGATTTTCACATGCTTTATGATGCTCTCGTTGTGCTTCAATTCTTGTCTTTTGTGAGAGCATCATTGAATGCCTAGCTAAGGGCGTTAAACAATAGCACTTGTTGGGAGGCAACCCAACGAATCTATCCTTTTTCTTTCTGTTTTGTGTTTTCCACACTTTCATAATTCTGTTATGATTGTGTTTTTTGTGTTCCTTTTTGCGTTTTTGCCAAGCAAAACCATTATGATTAGTCTTGGGGATGATCGTTTGGTCATGCTGGAAAAGACAGAAACTTTCTGCTCATGAAAAGACTTTTTTTCTTCTGTAAGAGCTTTTGAGTTGATTCTTTTTGCTGCTGATTGCTACGAAAATTCTTCACACTCTCGTAATTTTTCAGAATTTTTGGAGTAACAAAAGTATACGAAGTATACAGATTGCTACAGACTGGTCCGCTGTTAACATATTCTGTTTTTGTTGAGTTGGTTGCTTATTTTGATGAAACTATGGATAGTATCGGGGGGGGGGGGTATTAGCCATGGAATATTGAAAATACAGTAACCCAACATCAACATAAGTTGAATTTAAGTTTGCTACAGTACCTAAGGAAGTGGTGGTTCGCTTTCTTATACTAATATTATCACGAGTTTCTGTTTAAGTTTCGTGTTGTGAAGTTTTCAAGTTTTGGGTGAAGTTCTTATGGAAAAAAGATGAAGAGTGGTAAGAGCTCAAGCTTGGGGATGCCCAAGGCACCCCAAGAGATTCAAGGATGCCGTAAAAGCCTAAGCTTGGGGATGCCCCGGGAAGGCACCCCCTCTTTCGTCTTCAATCCATCGGTAACGTTACTTGGGGCTATATTTTTATTCACCACATGTTATGTGTTTTTGCTTGGAGCGTCTTGTATCGCAGGAGTTTTTTATTTTTGTTGTGTCACAATCATCCTTGTTGCACACCTAGAGAGAGATACATGCACTCACCGTGATTTTGTCGAGCTTCACTTATATCCTTTGGCAGACAATTCAGCTCACATGTGCTTCACTTATATCTTTTGAGCTAGATACTTTTGCTCTTTGTGCTTCACTTATATATTTTAGAGCACATCGGTGCGTGGCTTGGTAGTTGATCTATGCTTCGAAAGTAGTCTCAAAAGGGGTAGTTATCAAAAGGGATACGAAAACTTCCACCTTCATGTGCATTGAATAGTTAGAGAAGTTTGATTCCTCTCAATTAGTTTTGAGATATGGTTGTGGTAATATTGAAGTTATGCTAGTAAAGTGTTGTGGATCTAGAAATACTTGTTTTTAAGTTAGTGACTCCCGTAGCATGCACGTATGGTGAACCGCTATGTGATAAAGTCTGAGCATGATTAGTCTTTTGATTGTCATCCTTTGCGTGGCGGTCGGGATCGCGCGATGGTTTATACCTACCAACCCTTCCCCTAGGAGTATGCGTTGAATGGTTTATTTCGATTACTAATAAATTTTTTGCAACAAGTATATGAGTTCTTCATGACTAATGTTGAGTCCATGGTTTAGATGCACTTTCACCTTCCACCATCACTATCTTCTTAGTGCCGTGCAACTTTCGCCGGTGCACAAAACCCACCATTAGCCTCCCTCAGAACAGCCACCATACCTACCTACTATGGCTTTTTCAAAGTCATCCCGAGATATATTGCCATGCAACTACCACCATGACATGTGCCACCACGTCTACATTGCCATTGCATGATCGTAAGATAGCTAGCATGATGTTTCCATTAATGTCTATGCCATGCTAAATCATTGTCACGGTACACTACCGAAGGCATTCCATATAGAGTCATCGTTGCTCTAAGTTTTGAGTTGCAAATGTGATAATCATCATTGATGGAGCATTGTCCCATGTGAGGAAATAAAAGAGTCCAAAGATTCCGAGCAAAATAAAAAAATAAAAATAAAAAAAATAGGCCAAAGAGCCCACCAAAAAAATGAGAGAAAAAGAGAGAAGGGACAATGCTACCACTTTTCCACACTTGTGCATATTAAGCACCATGATCTTCATGATTGAGAGTCTCTCGTTTTGTCACCACCATATAGCTAGTGGGAAATTTTCATTATATAACTTGGCTTGTATATTCCAATGATAGGCTTCCTCAAAATTGCCTTAGGTCTTCGTGAGAAAGCAAGTTGGATGCACACCCACTAGTTTTCTTTAAGAGCTTTCACATACTCTTAGCTCTAGTGCATCATTTGTTTGGCAATCCCTACTCATTCACATTGATATCTATTGATGAGCATCTCCACAGCTCATTGATATGCCTAGTTAATGTGATCATCTTCTCCTTATTTTGTCTTGCAACCTCCACCACACTCCACACCACTTATAGTGCTAAAACCATGGCTCACGCTCATGTATTGCGTGAGAGTTGAAAAGGTTTGAGAAAGTAAAGGTGTGAAACAATTACTTGGCCAATACCGTGGTTGTGCATAATTTAAATTCGTTGTGCAATGATGATAGAGCATAGCCAGACTATATGCTTTTGTAGGGATAACTTTCTTTTGGCCTTGTTATTTTGAAAGTTCATGATTACCTTGCTAGTTTGCTTGAATTATTATTGTTTCCACGTCAATAGCAAACTATTGTTTTGAATCTAATGGATCTGAACATTCACGTAACATAAGAGGAGTTACAAAGGACATCTATGCTAGGTAGCATGAAAGCATCAAAAATTCATTCTTTATCACTTCCCTACTCAAGGACGAGCAGGAGTTAAGCTTGGGGATGCTTGATACGTCTCAAACGTATCTATAATTTTTGATGATTTCATGATGTTATCTTGTCATCTTTGGATGTTTTATGTACCTTTTATATCTTTTTTGGGACTAACTTATTAATTCAGTGCCAAGTGCCAGTTCCTGTTTTTTCTGTGTTTTTGGCTCTTTTCAGATCTGATTTTGGAACGGAGTCCAAACGGAATAAAATCCCCGAAATAAAATTTTCCCGAACGGAAGAAGATCAGGGGGCTTGAGGGCCAAGCCAGGAGGGCTACAGGGGGCTCACAAGCCCCCTATCCGCCACCAGGGGGCGGCGGCCAGCAGGCTTGTGGCCTCCCTGGCGCCCCCCTGACCTAACTCCTTCACCTATATATTCCCTAAAATACAGAAAAAAAAATCAAGGGATCCACGAAAATACTTTTCCGCCGCCGCAAGCTTCCGTTTCTGCGAGATATCATCTGGAGACCCTTCCCGGTGCCCTGCCGGAGGGGACTTTGGAGTTGGAGGGCTTCTACATCAACATCATCGCCTCTCCAATGACTCGTGAGTAGTTCACTTCAGACCTACGGGTCCGTAGTTAGTAGCTAGATGGCTTCTTCTCTCTCTTGGATCTTCGATACAAAGTTCTCCATGATCTTCATGGAGATCTACCCGATGTAATCCTCTTTGGCGGTGTGTTTGTTGATACGTCCATTTTGCATCATGCTGTCATGTTGATATTTATTGCTTTATGGGCTGTTATATTACTTTGTGGTACCATATTTATGCCTTTTCTCTCTTATTTTGCATGGTTTATTTGAAGAGGGATAACTCAGGCAGCATGAATTCTGGACTTGAAAAGGAGCAAATTTTAGTCCACTATTCAGCACATCTCCAAATGCCGTGAAAAGTTACTGGAATTTTTTGGGATTATATAAAAAATACTGGGCGAAAGAAGTACGAGAGGGGGGCTGCCAGGGCGCCACAGGCCCTGCCACCGCCACCCCCTGTTGGCGAAGGGCAAGCTTGTGGGCTCCCTGACGGTTCACTAGCCCCCTCTTATTCTATATGAAGGGTTTCGTTCCAGAAAAAATCATTCGGGAGCTTTTTCATGGTTTCTCCGCCGCCACGAGGCGGAACTTGAGCAGATCCAATCTAGAGCTCCGGTAGGACGATCCTGCCGGGGAAACTTCCCTCCCGTAGGGGGAAATCCTCGCCATCGTCATCACCAACACTTCTTTCATCGGAGGGGAGGCATGTTAATCAACATATTCATCATCACCATCTCCTCTCCAATCCCTAGTTCATCTCTTGTAATCAATCTCCGTCTCACGACTCCGATTGGTACTTGTAAGGTTGCTAGTAGTGTTGATTACTCTTTGTAGTTGATGCTAGTTGGATTACTTGGTGGAAGAGTTTATGTTCAGATCCTTGATGCTATTCATTACACCTCTGATCATGATCATGATTATGCTTTGTGAGTAGTTACTTTTGTTCCTGAGGACATGGGATAAGTCATGCTGATAATAGTCATGTGAATTTGATCTTCGTTCGGTATTTTGATATGCTGTATGTTGTCTTTTCCTCTAGTGGTGTTATGTGAACGTCGACTACATAACACTTCACCATATTTGAGCCTAGAGGAAGGCATTGGGGAGTAGTAATTAGATGATGGGTTGCTGGAGTGACAGAAGCTGAAACCCCAGTCTATGCGTTGCTTCGTAAGGGGCTGATTTGGATTCACTAGTTTAATGCTATGGTTAGACGTTGTCTTAATTCTTCTTTTGTAGTTGCGGATGCTTGCGAGAGAGGTTAATCATAAGTGGGATGCTTGTCCAAGTAAGGGCAGTACCCAAGCGCCGGTCCACCCACATATCAAACTATCAAAGTAACGAACGTGAATCATATGAACATGATGAAACTAGCATGACAGAAATTCTCGTGTGTCCTCGGGAGCGTTTTTCCTCCTATAAGACTTTGTTTAGGCTTGTCCCTTGCTACAAAAGGGATTGGGCCACTTGCGGCACCGTCGCTACTACTTGTTACTTGTTACTTTTTGCTTGCTACATTTCACCTCGCTACACCATCACTTGTTCCCGCTACTTTCAGTGCTTGCAGTTATTACCTTGCTGAAAACCGTTTATCAGAGCCTTCTGCTCCTATCTAGGTTCGACACTCTTATTTATCTAAAGGACTACGATTGATCCCCTATACTTTTGGGTCATCAAGACTCTTTTCTGGCGCCGTTATCGGGGAGTGAAGAGCCTTTGGTAAGTGGAAATTCGTAAGGAAACATTTTTATACTGTGCTGAAATTTATTGTCACTTGTCACTATGGAAACTGTTCCTTTGAGGAGTTTGTTCGGGGTATCTTCACCACGAAAGGAAGCACGAGGATTTGTTCCTCAACCTGAGGTACCTACTGAAAATATCTTTTATGAAATTCCTTCGGGTATGCTTGAGAAACTGCTGGCTAATCCTTTCACAGGAGATGGATCTTCACATCCATACTTGCATCTGATCTATGTAGATGAAGTTTGTGGTTTATTTAAGCTTGCAGGTTTGCCCGAGGATGAGGTAAAGAAGAAAGTCTTGCCTTTATCTTTGAAGGATAAGGCGTTGACATGGTATAGGCTATGTGATGATACTGGATCATGGGACTACAATCGGTTGAAATTGGAATTTCATCAAAAGTTCTACCCTATGCATTTAGTAAATCGTGATCGGAACTTTATTTATAACTTTTGGCCTCGTGACAGGGAAAGCATAGCTCAATCTTGGGGGAGGCTTAAATAAATGCTATATTCATGCCCCAATCATGATCTCTCGAGAGAAATCATCACTCAAAACTTTTATGCTCGGATTTCTCATGAAGATCGTACCATGCTTGACACTTCTTGTACCGGTTCTTTTATGAAGAAGGATATTGATCACAAGTGGAATTTATTGGAGAGAATCAAATGCAACTCTGAAGATTGGGAGCTGGAGGAAGGTAAGGAGTCAGGTATGAATTTCCAGTTTGATTGCGTTAAATCTTTTGTTGAGACAAACACTTTTAGAGATTTTAGCGCTAAGTATGGACTTGACTCTGAGATAGTAGCTTCTCTATGTGAATCTTTTGCTGCTCATGTTGTTCTTCCCAAAGATAAGTGGTTTAAATATCATCCTCCTGTAGAAAGCAACATAGCCAAAACCAATCTAGTTGAGGAGAAAGTCATTGCTTGTAGTGATCCTGTTGTTCCTTGTGCTTACACTAAGAAGCCACCATACCCTGCTAGGATAAAGGATTATTCTAAAGCTCCAACTGTGATACGTAGGGGTTACATTAGACCACTTGCACCCCCTGAGGAGATTAGAGTTGAACCTATTGTTGCTATTATCAAAGATCTCTTAACTGAAGACGTAGACGGGCATGTTATCGAATTCTATGAGGACTCCGCTAGAATTGCTAAACCTCACGCGAAGGACAAATACAGACATGTAGTTGGCCTGCCCGTTGTTTCTGTCAAGATAGGAGATCACCGTTAACATGGTTTATGTGATATGGGAGCTAGTGTTAGTGCAATACCCCGTTCTCTATATGATGAAATCAAAGATGAGATTGCACCTGCTGAGTTAGAACCCATTGATGTCACTATTACGCTAGCTAATAGGGACACTATCTACCCTCTGGGAATTGTGAGAGACATAGAAGTCCTGTGTGGTAAGACGAAGTATCCTACTGATTTCCTCGTCCTTGGTACTACGCAAGATAGCTTTTGTCCCATCATATTTGGTAGACCCTTTCTCAACACTGTCAATGCTCACATTGATTTCATTAAGCAGACTGTCATAGTTAGTTTCAGGGTGTGTCTCATGAATTTAACTTCTCTAAGTTTGGAAGACAACCCCATGAAAAAGAGTCGTCTGGAAGGGATGAAATTATTGCTCTTGCCTCTATTGTTGTACCTCCTACAGATCCTTTAGAGCAATATGTGCTTGAGCATGAAAATGATATGCATATGGAGGAGAGAGATGATATAGATAAAATTGTCTTAGAACAATATCCTATTCTCAAGAATAATCTGCCTGTTGAACTGCTTGGGGATCCTCCCCCACCAAAGGGTGATCCTGTGTTCGAGCTTAAACAGTTGCCTGATACTCTTAAGTATGCCTATCTTGATGAGAAGGAGATATATCCTGTCATTATTAGTGCCCTCCTCTCAGAGCAAGAAGAGAAGAAGTTACTAAGAACTCTGAGGAAGCACCGTGCTGCTATTGGATATACTCTTGATGATCTTAAGGGTATTAGTCCCACTCTATGTCAGCACAAGATTAAAACCGATCCTGACTTTAAACCAGTTGTTGATCATCAAAGGAGATTAAATCCTAAGATGAAAGACGTCGTTAGAAAAGAAATATTAAAGCTTCTGGAAGCAGGAATCATTTATCCTGTTGCTCATAGTGATTGGGTAAGTCCAGTACATTGCGTACCTAAGAAGGGAGGTATCACCGTCGTTCCTAATGATAAAGATGAACTAATCCCACAAAGCATTATTACTGGCTATAGGATGGTGATAGACTTCCCGAAACTGAACAAGGCAACCAGGAAAGATCATTATCCTTTGCCGTTTATCGACCAAATGCTAGAAGGGCTATCAAAATACACACACTTCTGCTTTCTAGACGGTTATTCAGGTTTCTCGCAAATACCTGTTGCACAATCTGATCAGGAGAAAACCACTTTCACGTGCCCCTTCGGTACATTTGCTTATAGACGCATGCCTTTTGGCTTATGCAATGCACCTGCCACCTTTCAAAGATGTATGATGGCTATATTCTCTGACTTTTGTGAAAAGATTGTCGAGGTTTTCATGGATGACTTCTCCGTTTACGGGTCTTCCTTTGACGATTGCCTCAGCAACCTTGATCGAGTCTTACAGAGATGCGAAGATACCAACCTCGTCTTGAATTGGGAAAAGTGCCACTTTATGGTTAACGAAGGTATCGTCTTAGGACACAAAATTTGTGAGAGAGGCATTTAAGTTGATAAGGCTGAGGTTGATGCAATTGAGAAAATGCCTTGCCCCACAGATATCAGAGGTATACGAAGTTTCCTAGGTCATGCTGGTTTCTATAGAAGGTGCATTAAAGACTTCTCTAAGATTTCTAGGCCTCTTACCAACCTCTTACAGAAGGATGTTCCTTTTGTTTTTGATGAGGATTGTGAGGAAGCTTTCGAAATACTTAAGAAGGCTTTGATAACCGCACCTATTGTTCAACCACCTGACTGGAACTTGCCCTTTGAAATCATGTGCGATGCTAGTGATTATGCTGTTGGTGCTGTTCTAGGACAAAGAGTTGACAAGAAGTTGAATGTCATTCACTACGCTAGTAAAAGTCTAGAGAGTGCCCAAAGAAATTATGCCACTACGGAAAAGGAGTTTTTTGCAGTCGTGTTTGCATGTGAAAAGTTCAGATCTTATATAGTTGACTCCAAAGTCACTATTCACTCTGATCGTGCTGCTATTAAGTACCTTATGGACAAGAAGGACACTAAGACTAGGCTGATCAGATGGGTTCTCCTGCTACAGGAATTTGATTTACACGTCGTTGACTGAAAGGGTGCTGATAACCCTGTAGCAGCTAACTTGTCTAGGCTAGAGAATGTCCTTGATGACCCACTATCTACTGATGACAGCTTTCCTGATGAGCAATTAAATGTCATCCGCACTTCACATAGTGCACCGTGGTATGTCGATTATGCAAACTATATCGTAGCCAAATACATACCACCCAGTTTCACCTATCAGCAAAAGAAGAAATTCTTCTTTGATTTGAGACACTACTTTTGGGTTGATCCTCACCTTTATAAGGAAGGAGTAGATGGTGTTATTAGACGTTGTGTACCTGAACATGAACAGGGACAGATCTTGCAGAAGTGTCATTCCGAAGCCTACGGAGGACACCATGCTGGAGATAGAACTGCCCATAAGGTATTGCAATCAGGTTTCTATTGGCCCAATCTCTTCAAGGATGCCCGTAAGTTTGTCTTGTCTTGTGACGAATGCCAAAGAATAGGGAACATCGGTAAGCGTCAGGAAATGCCTATGAACTATTCACTTGTCAATGAACCATTTGATGTCTGGGGCTTTGATTATATGGGACCCTTCCCGAGTTCCAATGGATACACTCACATCTTAGTTGCTGTGGATTACGTTACTAAGTGGGTAGAAGCTATCCCCACTAAAAATGCTGATCACCACACCTATATTAAGATGCTTAAAGAAGTCATATTCCCAAGATTTGGAGTCCCTAGATATTTGATGACTGATGGCGGATCACACTTCATTCATCGTGTTTTCCGCAAGATGCTAGCTAAGTATGATGTCAACCATAGAGTTGCATCTCCTTATCATCCTCAGTCTAGTGGTCAAGTGGAGTTGAGTAATAGGGAGATCAAGTTGATCCTACAAAAGACCGTCAATAGATCTTGAAAGAGCTTGTCTAGCAAACTTGACGATGCACTATGGGCTTATAGGACTGCTTATAAGAATCCCATGGGCATGTCACCGTATAAAATGGTTTACGGTAAGGCCTGTCATTTACCTCTTGAGCTGGAACACAAAGCTTATTGGGCAATCAAAGAGCTCAACTTTGATTTCAAATTGCCAGTGAGAAGCGGTTGTTTGATATCAGCTCGTTAGATGAATGGAGAGCCCATGCATATGAGAATGCCAAGTTGTTCAAGGAAAAGGTTAAGAGATGGCACGACAAACGAATACAGAAACGAGAGTTCAATGTAGGTGATTATGTCTTGCTATACAATTATCGTTTGAGATTCTTTGGAGGCAAGCTTCTCTCTAAATGGGAAGGTCCTTATGTTATCGAGGAAGTATATCGTTTCGGTGCCATCAAAATCAAGAACACGGAAGGAAATTTTCCTAGAGTGATAAATGGGCAAATAATCAAGCATTACATCTCTGGTACTCCCATAAATCTTGAGACCAATATCATCAATGTCATAACTTCAGAGGAGTACATAAGGGATGTTTATTAGCCTGTTTCAGACCCTGAAAACGAAGAGGTATCTGTTTCGGTAAGAAATTGGACTCCGATGCTTTTCCAATAGGAAATTTCCTCCGTTTTGGAATTTTTTGAAAATTAGAAAAATAAAAAGCAGTCCGGAGAGCGCACGAGGCGGCCACAAGCCCTGCCACCGCCCCCTACCCCTGGTGGCGGAGGGCAAGGTTGTGGGCACCTCGTGTGCCTCCCGGACTCTATTTTCTTGCGGAGCACTCCTTCTGGTCCAGAAAAAATCAATATATATTCGCCCGAAGGTTTTGATCTCCGTATCGCGCAGTTTTCCTCTGTTTTCGTTTCGAGCCTATTTCTGTGACAGATCTAGATCATCATGACTTCCCCAAACGCTCCTAAGGACAAGATCTTCGAGAAAGTCATCAATCCCTACCTCACGGAAGTGCTGAAACACCCTCAATCTATCAAAATGAGCGAGGGGATGTTGCACATCCGTGATGTTGAGGGGCCTAAGAAGACCGGAAGAGTGGAGACGAGGCTCGAAGTAATGGAGCAACAAGTCTTCAAGTGCCAAGGGATGGTGGAGCGTGGACTCAACGCCAACCACATGATGATCACGGAGTTCACTAGAAATCACAAGATGGATGCCATTGACATTGGGTAACACCTCTCTAGGCTCTATGACAGGGTTGATCAACTTCAAGGCCAGATCTATGACCTACAGAACCAAAACTGTGAGTATGAGTACAGATTTAAATCAATAAGGTTGGCTACAGATTTGAGGATTCCGGCGACTCGTTCATCCTGCCATGATGGAGCACCTATGCCTTGGAAGACGGAGGATCAAACTACTCGAACAGCTCCACCACCATCACCACCGAAGGAAGACAACTAAGCATTGGTATGGGCAATCCCCTTGGCTTCTGCCAAGCTTGGGGGAGTTGCCCTGGTATCGTATTACCTTTATATCTTTTGCTTTTACCTTTGTTTTAGTTCTTTCCTTTTCAGTTTTTATTTCTTTTTTTTGAGGAATAAGTCTTTAGTGTTTAGTTTGAGTCTTTTGCTTTTGTCTCTCCCCCGATGTATTCGAGCTTACGAGCTATATAATAAAGAGTTTCTTAGTCAAGGGCTTTGCTTTGTGCCATGATCAATAGTATGAAAAGAACGATAGCATGAAAGATCATGACACGATCTTATGGAAAGTGATAACTTCACTTATGACACGTATGATGATCGAAAGTTGTTGAGAATAAATCAACATAGACCTCAGTCATTGTTGAAATTAATAAGAAGTAATAAGGAAAGATTGGTTCACATATAAATATATCACCGTAGACACTTTTTACAATTGTGAGCACTCACCAAACTATTACATGCTTAGGAGTAGATGTTGGACAAGGAAGACAACATAATGAATTGTGTTTGCTTGGTTCCAAACAATGTTATACGATTAGAGATCCCTTAGCATGTGACGATTGCTTCCACCTCATATTAGCCAAAACTCTCGCACCAAGTAGAGATACTACTTGTGCATCCATAAACCTTCAACCCAGTTTTGCCATGAGAGTCCACCATACCTACCTATGGATTGAATAAGATCCTTCAAGTAAGTTGTCATCGATGCAAGCAATAAAAATTGCTCTCTAATATGTATGATCTATTAGTGTGTGGAAAATAAGCTTTGTACGAACCTGTGACGAGGAAGACATAAAAGCGACAGACTGCTTAATAAAGTTCTTTATCACAGGAGGCAATATAAAGTGACGTTCCTCCGCACTAAGAGGACACACATTCAAACCTCAAAAGCGCATGACAACCTCTGCTTCCCTCTGCAAAGGGCCTATCTTGTACCTTTATTTTTTGCCCTTGTAAGAGTCATGGTTATCTTCACCAATTCCCTATTTTGCCTTTGTCTTGGCCACCGTCACATGCTTGGGAAAGATCTATATTCATATATCAACTTGGAGTTGAGTACTTATGCTTTATTATTGTTGACTTTACCCTTGAGGTAAATCGTTGGGAGGCAAAACTATAAGCCCCTATCTTCCTCTGTGTCCAGCTGAAACTTTGACACCATGAGTACCACGTGAGTTGTAACAATAGTGGAAAACAAAAGAGATGATTGAGTATGTGGATTTGCCTTACAAGCTCTTACTTGACTCTTTCTGATGTTGTGATAAATTGCAATTGCTTCAATGACTTTGGACTGTTGTTGGTTACTTCTCGGTAAGGTTTTTGCTTCATGTTTTGCTTTGTGAAGGAATTGTTACTTTCCCATAAGAATCTTTATGATGTATTGTTGTCCTATGTGTGATCATGATGCCCTCATGTCCGTATTATGTTTTATCGACACCTTTGTCCCTCAACATGTGGACATGTTTATGGAACTTGGTTTTCGCTTGAGGACAAGCGAGGTCTAAGCTTGGGGGATTTGATACGTCCATTTTGCATCATGCTTTCATGTTGATATTTATTCCTTTATGGGCTGTTATATTACTTTGTGGTACCATATTTATGCCTTTTCTCTCTTATTTTGCAAGGTTTATTTGAAGAGGGAGAATTCAGGCAGCAGGAATTCTGGACTGGAAAAGGAGCAAATCTTAGTCCACTATTCTGCACATCTCCAAATGCCCTGAAAAGTTACGTGAATTTTTTTGGGATTATATAAAAAATACTGGGCGAAAGAAGTACCAGAGGGGGGCTGCCAGGGCGCCACAAGCCCTGCCACCGCCACCCCCTGGTGGCGCAGGGCAAGCTTGTGGGCTCCATGACGGCCCACTAGCCCCCCTCTTTTGCTATATGAAGGGTTTCGTTCCAGAAAAAATCATTCAGGAGCTTTTTTGTGGTTTCGCCACCGCCACAAGGCGGAACTTGAGCAGATCCAATCTAGAGCTCCAGCAGGACGATCCTGTCGGGGAAACTTCCCTCCCAGAGGGGGAAATCGTCGTCATCGTCATCACCAACACTCCTTTCGTCGGAGGGGAGGCATCTTCATCAACATCTTCATCAGCACCATCTCCTCTCCAATCCCTAGTTCATCTCTTGTAATCAATCTCCGTCTCACGACTCCGATTGGTACTTGTAAGTTTGCTAGTAGTGTTGATTACTCTTTGTAGTTGATGCTAGTTGGATTACTAGGTGGAAGAGTTTATGTTCAGATCCTTGATGCTATTCATTACACCTCTGATCATGATTATGATTATGCTTTGTGAGTAGTTACTTTTGTTCCTGATGACATGGGATAAGTCATGCTGATAATAGTCATGTGAATTTGATATTCGTTCGGTATTTTGATATGTTGTATGTTGTCTTTTCCTCTAGTGGTGTTATGTGAACATCGAATACATAACACTTCACCATATTTGGGCCTAGAGGAAGGCATTGGGAGTAGTAAGTAGATGATGGGTTGCTGGAGTGAGAGAATCTTAAACCCCAGTCTATGTGTTGCTTCGTAAGGGGCTGATTTGGATCCACTAGTTTAATGTTATGGTTAGACGTTGTCTTAATTCTTCTTTTGTAGTTGCGGATGCTTGCGAGAGAGGTTAATAATAAGTGGGATGCTTGTCCAAGTAAGGGCAGTACCCAAGCGCCGGTCCACCCACATATCAAACTATCAAAGTAACGAACGTGAATCATATGAACATGATGAAACTAGCATGACAGAAATTCCCGTGTGTCCTCGGGAGCGTTTTTCCTCCTATAAGACTTTGTTCAGGCTTGTCCCTTGCTACAAAAGGGATTGGGCCACTTGCTGCACCGTTGCTCCTACTTGTTACTTGTTACTTTTTTCTTGCTACGTTTCACCTCGCTACACCATCACTTGATACCGCTACTTTCAGTGCTTGCAGTTATTACCTTGCTGAAAACCATTTATCAAAGCCTTCTGCTCCTCGTTGGGTTCGACACTCTTACTTATTGAAAGGACTACGATTGATCCCCTATACTTGTGGGTCATCATTTGTCGAGATCCGATGAATTGTGGATTTGTGATCATATTATCTATGATATATAATTGAGTCTTTGCTGATTTCTTATAGGCATGATTTGATATCCTTGTAAGCTTCCGTTTGGATTGTTGTTTTTCTCCCACCCTTGTAACCTGGCTGCCATAGCCTAAATTTTCAAAAGAACAAACTTTTAGGTACGGTGGTAACATTGCAAATTCACATCATTCGTACTGACTGTACTTCCATAAATTTGAGTTCCTATTCCCCACAAATTAGCACGAGCCATGGCACAGGCGCACATCCAGCATCACAACTCTGTCGTGATGTTACCTCCAGTAAATAAAATCACAGATCCACAGCCAAATGGTGTATCATTATTTATTGCAGTAGATGGGGGGACAAAACAAGGACTTGCCAAAAATCAAGGAGCAAACTAAGACCATTCTCACCAACTGGGCAAATACAGAAAAACAGGTCTTTTTTCGGTTGCATTCATCCTCGAGACAATGCGTAAGTCAAAGGAGGAACCAAGAAACTCCTCCAAGAAAATCTTACTTTGCTTGAGGATGCGATGCGATGAAGTCAACTGCTGATGATAATGTTTGCCCGTGACGAGGCTTTCTCTGTATGAAAAGCTGGAACAGCCAGAACAAGCATCTTCAGGCTTCTTGCGGATGATAATGTCGGCAATGACTCCATGTGATGCCCAGCTTGCCCGTGAGCAGGCAGAGCCTGTCAACCTCTGCCATCCCCACATATGATGCTGGTGAGCAGGAAGGAACATACCTTCGATGGAGGAGAGTAGGCCGTGGAGGAGGAGGGAGTCGCCATCGCGGTTGGAGTCACCGTCGCGGTTGGAGTAGGCCGTGGAGGAGGGAGTCGCCGTCACGGTTGGAGTAGGCCGTGGAGGAGGAGGGAGTTGTCGTTGTCGTGAGCGAGTCTTCGTCGAGGTCAGGAGAGAATCCTCGTAGTCGTCGCGCCTCGCCTCGTCTCGTCGTTGCTTCGTCGTGCCTCGCGGACACCGGCGCTGGCGCCCCCGGCGGCGCACCCTCCTCGATCCGATCTAGGTTTCCAGCGAGAGGAAAAACGACGGGGTGTGGAGAAAAACGACGGGACCTGGTCTGTATCGAATACGGGCCTGTTACAGGTGTAAACTCCAATACTAGTGTAAATCTTACGGCCCAAAAACGACCAACCAAGCAGCCCATCTGTATCTTTTTTACATGTGTATATTTTACAAATGTATTTAGGCCCGAAACGACCAACCAAGCAGGCCCTAAGTCTCTCCGAGTCTTGGATTTTGTTTGGCCAACTAGATCTATGATTCTTGCAATGGGAGAAGTGCTTGGTTTTGGGTTCTACCATGTGGTGACCTTTCCCAGTGACAGTAGGGGCAGCAAGACACACATTAAGTAGTTGCCATCAAGGGTAAAAATATGGGGTTTTCATCATTGGTTTGAGATTATCCCTCTACATCATGTCATCTTGCTTAAGGCGTTACTATGTTCTTTTGGACTTAATACACTAGATGCATGCTGGATAGCGGTCGACGTGTGGAATAATAGTAGTAGATGCAGACAGTATCGGTCTACTTGTTTTGGACGTGATGCCTATAGATATAATCATTGCCATAGATGACATCACGACTTTGCGCGGTTCTATCAATTGCTCGGCAGTAATTTGTTCACCCACCGTCTACTTGCTTTCATGAGAGAAGCCACTAGTAAACACTACGGCCCCCGGGTCTATTCACACCTATCGTTTCCACTTTTGCTTTTACTTTGCTTTGTTACTTTGTTGCTTTCAGTTCTCACTTGGCGAACAATCTATAAGGGATTGACAACCCCTTCATAGCGTTGGGGGCAAGCTTTTTGTGTTTGTGCAGGCACTTGTGATACTCCTTCACTGGATCGATACCTTGGTTCTCAAACTGAGGGAAATACTTACCACTGCTGTGCTAAATCACCATTTCCGCTTCGAGGGAACACCAACGCAAGGCTCCAAGGCCACGGGGGAAATCCTTTGCATATTTGCCTAGGAAGTCCCTTAAGGCGTAGCCATAGTAGAAGGATTCCTGGTGCCATCAGCATGTTTCTGGCGCCATTGGAAGGTCTTTTGTTGAAGTAGCAGTAAATGACATGCTTTGCCGTCAACCATTTTGTACGGAGACATGCCCATGGGATTCTTATAGGCAGTTCTATAAGCCCACAATGCATCGTCAAGCTTCTTAGACCAATTCTTTCTAGACCTATTGATAGTCTTTTGCAGAATTAGTTTAATCTCTCTATTACTTAGCTCTACTTGACCACTGGACTCGGGATGATAGGGAGATGCAATTATATGGTTGACATCATACTTAGCAAGCGTTTTACGGAAAGCACCATGAATGAAATGTGAACCACCATCCGTCATTAGATATCTAGGGACTCCAAATCTAGGGAAAATAACTTCTTTAAGCATCCTGATAGAGGTGTTGTGATCAGCACTACTAGTTGGGATAGCTTCTACCCACTTAGTAACGTAATCAATAACAACTAGGATATGAGTATACCCGTTGGATTTTGGAAAAGGTCCCATATAATCAAAACTCCAGACATCAAATGGTTCAATGACAAGTGAATAATTCATAGGCACTTCCTGACGTTTATTGATATTACCTATTCTTTGACATTCGTCACAAGACACGAAAAACTTACGAGCATCCTTAAAGAGAGTGGGCCAATAGAAACCTGATTGCAATACCTTGTGTGCAGTTCTATCTCCCGCATGGTGTCCTCCGTAAGCCTCGGAGTGACACTTCTGTAGGATCTGTCCCTGTTCATGTTCAGGTACACAACGTCTAATAACACCATCTACTCCTTCCTTATAAAGGTGAGGATCATCCCAAAAGTAATGTCTCAAATCAAAGAAGGATTTCTTCTTTTGCTGGTATGTGAAACTAGGTGGTATATATTTGGCAACGATATAATTCGCATAATCAGCATAACACGGTGTACTACGTGAAGTATTGATCTATCATCAATAGGTTGTGGGTCATCAAGAACATTCTCCAACCTAGACAAGTTATCTGCTACGGGGTTTTCAACACCCTTCCTATCGACAACATGCAAATCAAATTCTTGTAGCAAGAGAACCGATCTGATAAGTCTAGGTTTAGCGTCTTTCTTTTCCATGAGGTACTTAATAGCAGTGTGATCAGTGTGAATAGTGACTTTGGAATCTACAATGTAAGATCTGAACTTTTCACATGCAAACACAACTGCAAAAAATTCCTTTTCCGTAGTAGCATAGTTTCTTTGGGCACTGTCTAGAGTTTTACTAGCATAGTGAATAACATTCAACTTCTTATCAACTCTTTGTCCTAGGACAGCGCCAATAGCATAATCACTAGCATCACACATGATTTCAAAAGGTAAGTTCCAATCAGGTGGTTTAACAATAGGCGCAGTTATCAAGGACTTTTTAAGTATTTCGAAGGCTTCCTCACAATCATCGTAAAAAAACAAAAGGAATATCCTTTTGCAAGAGATTGTTAAGAGGCCTAGAAATCTTAGAGAAGTCCTTAATGAACCTTCTATAGAAACTAGCATGACCAAGGAAACTTCTTATACCTTTGATATCTGTGGGGCATAGCATTTTCTCGATCGCATCAACTTTAGCCTTATCGACTTCAATACCTCTTTCAGAAATTTTATGTCCTAGGATGATGCCTTCATTAACCATAAAGTGGCACTTCTCGCAATTCAAGACAAGGTTGGTATCTTTACATCTCTGCAAGACTCGATCAAGGATGCTGAGGCAATCATCGAAAGAAGACCCGTAAACGGAGAAGTCATCCATGAAAACCTCAACAATCTTTTCACAAAAGTCAGAGAATATAGCCATCATACATCTTTGAAAGGTAGCAGGTGCATTACATAAGCCAAAAGGCATACGTCTGTAAGCAAAGGTACCGAAAGGGCAGGTGAAATTTGTTTTCTCCTGATCAGATTGTGCAATAGGTATTTGGGAGAAACCAGAATAACCATCTAGAAAGCAGAAGTGTGTGTGTTTAGACAATCTTTCTAGCATTTGGTCGATAAAAGGCAAAGGGTAATGATCTTTCCTAGTGGCTTTATTCAATTTCCTAAAATCGATCACCATCCTATAGCCAGTAATAATCCTCTGTGGGATCAATTCATCTTTGTCATTAGGGACAACGGTAATACCTCCCTTCTTAGGGACGCAGTGCACTGGACTCACCCAATCACTATGAGCAACAAGATAGATAATACCTTCTTCCAGGAGCTTTAGTATTTATTTTCTTACTACTTCTTTCATCTTAGGATTTAATCTCCGTTGATGATCGGCAACTGGTTTGGAATCAGGATCGGTTTTAATCTTGTGCTGCCATAGAGTGGGACCAATGCCCTTAAGATCATCAAGAGTATATCCAATAGCAGCACGGTGCTTCCTCAGAGTTTTTAGTAACTTATTTTCTTCATGCTCTGCGAGGTTAGCACTAATAATAACAGGATATATCTCTTTTTCATCGAGATAAGCATACTTAAGAGTATCAGGCAACTGTTTAAGCTCGAACACATGATCACCATTTGGTGGGCGTGGATCTCCAAGCAGTTCAACAGGAAAATTATTCTTAAGGATAAGATATTGTTCAAAGATAACTCTATCTATCTCATCCCTTTCATCCATATGCATATCATTTTCCTGCTCAAGCAAGTATCACTCTAAAGGATCAGTATGAGGCACGGCAATAGAAGCTAGTGCAATAATTTCATGCATACTAGGCAACTCTTTTTCATGAGGTTGTCTACCAAACTTGGAGAAATTGAACTCATGTGACACACCTTCAAAGCCAACAGTGACAGTTTTCTTCTCACAGTCAATATGAGCATTGACAGTATTGAGGAAGGGTCTGCCAAATATGATGGGACAAAAGCTATGGTAGCAAGAACGAGAAAATCAGCAGGATACTTCGTTTTACCACACAAGACTTCAACATCCCTAACAATTCCCAAAGGGCAGATAGTATCTCTATTGGCAAGCTGAATAGTGACATCAATAGGTTCCATCTCAACAGGTGCAATCTCGTCTTTAATTTCATCATATAAAGATTGAGGTATTGCACAAACACTAGCACCCATGTCACATAAACCATGATAACAATGATCTCCTGTATTAACAGAAACAACATGCATGCCAACAACAGGCCTATGTTTGTCTCTAGCATGTGGTTTAGCAATTCTAGCAGCATCTTCACAGAAGTGAATATCATGGACATAAACATTGTCGGACAGGAGATCTTTGATAATAGCAACGCTAGGTTCAACTCTAATTTTCTCAGGGGGTGTAGGTGTTCTAATGTAGCCCCTACGTATCACAGTTGAAACTTTAGAATGATCCTTTGTCCTAACAGGGAAAGGTGGTTTCTCAATGTAAGCACTCGGAACAATAGGATCATTATAGGCAATGACTTTCTCTTCAACTGGATTGGGTTTAACTACATTGACTTCTAAGGGAGGATGATATTTAAATCACTTCTCTTTAGGGAGATCAATATGAGCAGCAAATGATTCACACAATGAAGCTACTATCTCAGAGTCAAGTCCATATTTATCGCTAAAATCACAAAAAGTATTTGTTTCAGCAAAGGATTTAACGCAACCAAACTTGAAATTCATACCTGACTCCTTACCTTCATCAAACTCCCAATCTTCATAGTTTCGTTTAATTCTTTCCAATAAATTCCATCTGAAGTCAATATCTCTCTACATAAAAGAACCGGTATAAGAAGTGTCAAGCATGGAGCGATTATCATGAGAAAGCCGAGCATAGAAGTTCTGAATGATAATTTCTCTCGAGAGCTCATGGTTGGGGCATGAATATAACATTGATTTAAGCCTCCCCCAAGCTTGAGCGATGCTTTCTCTTTCACGAGGCCAAAAATTATAAATATAATTCCGATCACGATGTACTAGATGCATAGGATAAAACTTCGGATGAAATTCCAATTTCAACCGGTTGTAGTTCCATGATCCAGTATCATCAGATATCCTATACCATGTCAATGCTTTATCCCTCAAAGATAAGGGAAAGACCTTCTTCTTGACCTCATCCTCGGGCAAACCTGCAAGCTTAAATAAACCACAAACTTCATCTACATAGATTAGATCCAAGTCGGGATGTGATGTTCCATCTCATGTAAAAGGATTAGCCAGCAATTTCTCAAGCATACCAGAAGGAAATTCATTGCAAATATTTTCAGTAGGTGCAGCAGGTTGAGGAGAAACTCCTTGTGCTTCCGTTTGAGGTGAAGATACCCCAAACAAGCTCCTCAAAGGATTAGTTTCCATAGTGACAAGTGACAATAAATTTCAGCACACTATATAAATGTTTTCTTACCAAATTCCACTTACCAAAGGCGCTTCACTCCCCGGCAACGGTGCCAGAAAAGAGTCTTGATGACCCACAAGTATAGGGGATCTATCGTAGTCCTTTCGATAAGTAAGAGTGTCGAACCCAATAAGGAGCAAAGGATCTGACAAGTAGTTTTCAGCAAGGTTGTCTCTGCAAGCACTGAAATTATCGGTAACAGAAAGTTGTGTGATAATATGATTCTTAGAAAGTAGCAAGTAACAATAGTAACAACGGTGCAGAAAAGTGGCCCAATCTCTTTTGTAGCAAGGGACAAGCCTGGACAAACTCTTATAGGAGGTAAAGCGCTTCCGAGGCCACATGGGAATTTCTATCAAGCTAGTTTTCATCATGTTCATATGATTCGTGTTCGCTACTTTGATAGTTTGATATGTGGGTGGACCGGTGCTTGGGTGCTGCCCTTACTTGGACAAACCTCCCACTTATGATTAACCCCTCTCGCAAGCATCTGCAACTACGAAACAAGAATTAAGACAAAGTCTAACCATAGCATTAAACTAGTGGATCCAAATCAGCCCCTTACGAAGCAACGCATAAACTAGGGTTTAAACTTCTGTCACTTTAGCAACCCATCATCTACTTACTTCTTCCCAATGCCTTCCTCTAGGCCAAAATAATGGTGAAGTGTTATGTAGTCGACGTTCACATAACACGACTAGAGGAAAATCAACATACAACGCATCAAAATATCGAACAAATACCAAATTCACATGACTACTTATAGCATGACTTACCCCATGTCCTGAGGAACAAAAGTGACTACTCACAAAGCATAATTATATTCATGACCAGAGAGGTATTGAATAGCATCAAGGATCTAGACATATAATCTTCCACCGAGTAATCCAACTAGCATCAACTACAAAGAGTAATTAACACTACTAGCAACCTTACAAGTACCAATCGTAGTCGTGCGACGGAGAATGGTCACAAGAGATGAACTAGGGTTTGGAGATGAGATGGTGCTGATGAAGATGTTGATGGTGATGAGTCCCCTCCGATGAGAGGAGTGTTGGTGATGACGATGGCGCGATTTCCCCCTCCGGGAGGGAACTTTCCCCGGCAGGACGACCCTGCCGGAGCTGTAGATTGGTTCTGCTCAAGTTCCGCCTCGTGGCGGCGGCGATTCCTCTCGAAAGCCTCCTCTTGATTTTTTCTGGTACGAAACCCTCTTTATAGCAAAAGAGGGGGGCCAGAGGGCCAACAGGGAGCCCACAAGCCCCCTAGGTGTGGCTAGGGGGGTAGGCCGCGCCTAGCAGGTTTGTGGCCTCCTGCTGGCTCCTCTGTGGTACTTCTTCGGCCTGGTATTTTTTATAAATTCCAAAATAAATCCTCGTCGATTTTCACGGCTTTTGGAGTTGCGCAGAATAGGTATCTCAAACTTGCTCCTTTTTTAGGCCAGAATTCCAGGTGTCGGCATTCTCCCTCTTCATGTAAACCTTGCAAAATAAGAGAGAAAAGGCATAAGCATTGTACCGTGAAGTGTAATAACAGCCCATAAAGCGATAAATATCAACATGAAAGCATGATGCAAAATGGATGTATCAATGAAGTTTCTGGATTATTTAAGCTTGCATGTCTGCCCGAGGATGATGTCAATAAGAAGGTGTTTCCTTTATCTTTGAAGGATAAAGCGTTGACGTGGTATAGGCTATGTGATGATATTGGATCATGGAACTACAGCAGATTGAAATTGGAATTTGATCAGAAGTTTTATCCTATGCATCTGGTTCATCGTGATCGGAATTATATTTATAATTTTTGGCCTCGTGAAGGAGAAAGAACCGCTCAAGCTTGGGGGAGGCTTAAGTCAATGTTATATTCATGCCCCAATCATGAGCTCCCAAGAGAAATTATTATTCAGAATTTTTATGCTCGGCTCTCTCGTAATGATCAATCCATGCTCTATACTTCTTGTGTTGGCTCCTTTATGAAGAAAGATATTGAATTCAAATGGGACTTATTGGAAAGAATTAAACGCAACTCTGAAGATTAGGAACTCGACGAAGGTAATGAGTCAGGTATAAGCCTTAAGTTTGATTGTATTAAAACCTTTATAGACACCGATGGTTTTCGTGATTTTAGCACTAAATATGGACTTGACTCTTAGGTAGTAGCTTCATTCTGTGAATCTTTTGCTACTCATGTTGATCTCCCCAAGGTGAAGTGGTTTAAATATCATCCTCCCATTGAAGTTAAAGTGGTTGACCCTATTACAGTTGATGAAGAAACTATTATTTATAATGCTAATCCAGTTATTCCTACTACATAAATTGAGAAACCACCCTTTCGTGTTCGAATAAAGGAACATGCTAAAGCTTCAACTGTGGTTCGTGAGGGTTGTACTAGAACACCTATACCTCCTAAAAAAATTAAAGTTGAACCTAATATTGCTATGGTTAAAGATCTCTTGGTTGATCATATTGATGGGCATGTCTTTCACTTTTGTGATGAAGCTGTCAGAATTGCTAGACGTGATACTAAAGGTAAACATAGACTTATTGTTGGCGTGCGTGTTGTTTCTGTTAAAATAGGAAATAATTGTTATCATGGCTTATGTGATGTTGGTGCTAGTGTGAGTGCAATTCACTTTACCTTATACCAAGAAATTATGAATGATATTGCACCATCTGAATTAGAAGAAATTGATGTTACCATCAAGCTTGCTAATAGAGATACTATTGCACCAATTGGGATTGTTAGAGATGTTGAAGTCTTGTGTGGGAAAATAAAGTATCCTACTGATTTTCTTGTTGTTGGTTCCCCACAAGATGACTTTTGTCCCATTATATTCGGTAGACCCTTCTTGAATACTGTTAATGCTAAGATTGATTGTGAGAAAGAAACGGTTACTGTAAGTTTTGGGGATGTGTCTCATGAGTTCAATTTCTCTAAATTTCGTAGACAACCCCATGGCAAAGAATTTCCTAGTAAAGATTAAATTATTGGTCTCGCTTCTATCGATGTTCCTCCTAGTGATCCCTTAGAACAATATTTGCTAGATCATGAAAATGATATGCATATGAATGAAAGAAATGAAAAAGATAAGCTTTTCTTTGATCAACAGCCTATTTTAAACACAACCTGTGTGTTGAAATACTTGGGGACCCTCCTCCATCCAAGGGTGATCCTGTGGTTGAGCTTAAACAATTACCTCGTACTCTGAAGTATGCTTATCTTGATGAAAAGGAGATATATCCTGTTATTATTAGTGCTAACCTTTCAGAGCATGAAGAAAAGAGATTATTGAAAACTTTGAGGAAGCACCATGCTGCTATTGGATATACTCTTGATGATCTTAAGGGCATTAGTCCCACTCTATGTCAGCACAAAATCAATATGGAGCCTTATGCTAAACCAGTTGTTGATCACCAACGACGATTAAATCCTAAAATGAAGGAAGTGGTAAGGAATGAAATATTAGAGCTTCTGGAGGCAGGTATAATTTATCCTATTACTGACAGTATATGGGTTAGTCTCATTCATTGTGTCCCTAAAAAGGTAGGTATTGCCGTTGTTCCTAATGATAAAAATGAATTGATCCCGCAAAGAATTGTTACATGATATAGAACGGTAGTTGATTTTAGGAAATTAACTAAAGCTACTAGGAAAGATCATTACCCGCTACCGTTTATTGATCAAATGCTAGAAGGACTATCCAAACATACACATTTTTGCTTTCTGGATGGTTATTCTGGTTTCTCTAAAATACATGTGTCAAAAGAGGATCAAGAGAAGACCACTTTTACTTGCCCTTTCGGTACCTTTGCTTATAGACGTATGCCTTTTGGTTTATGCAATGCACCTGCTACCTTTCAAAGATGTATGATGTCTATATTCTTTGACTTTGGTGAAAATATTATTGAGGTTTTCATGGATGATTTTTCCCTTTACAGAACTTCTTTAGATGATTGCTTGAGCAACCCTGATCAAGTTTTGCACAGATGTGAAGAAACTAATCTTGTCTTGAATTGGGAGAAGTGCCACTTTATGCTTAATGAAGGCATTTTATTGGGACAAAAAAAACTCTGAGAGAGGTATTGAAGTTGATAAAGCTAAAGTTGATGCTATTGAAAAAATGTTGTGTCCAACAGATATCAAAGGTATAAGAAGTTTCCTTGGTCATGCTGGTTTCTATGGGAGATTTATTAAGGACTTCTCTAAGATTTCTAAGCCTCTCACTAATCTTTTTCAAAAGGATGTTCCATTCGTTTTTTATGATGATTTTGTAGAAGCATTTTAAATTCTTAAGAGAGCCTTGATCACTGCACCTGTTGTTCAACCACCTGATTCGAACCTACCCTTTGAAATTATGTGTGATGCTAGTGATTACGCTGTTGGTGTTGTTCTAGGACAAAGAGTTGATAAGAAATTAAATGTCATCCATTACGCTAGTAAAAGTATAGACAATTCTCAAAGAAACTACGGTACCACTAAAAAGGATTTTTTAGGAGTTGTGTTTGCTTGCGACAAGCTTAGACCTTATATTGTTCATTCCAAAGTAACTGTTCACATTGATCACGCTGCTATTAAATACCTTATGTTAAAGAAAGATGCTAGACCTAGACTTATTAGATGGGTTCTTCTCCTACAAGAATTTGATCTGCATATTATTGATAGAAAGGGCGTTGATAACCCAGTAGCAGATAACTTGTCTAGAATAGAGAATGTTCTTGATGACCCACTACCTATTGATGATAGCTTCCCTGATGAACAATTAGCTGTGATAAATGCTTCACGCAGTGCTCCTTGTTATGCTGATTATGCTAACTACATTCTTGCGAAATTTATACCGCCTAGTTTCACATACCAACAAAAGAAAGAGTTCTTATGTGATTTAAGACATTACTTTTGGGACGATCCACACCTTTATAAAGAAGGAGTAGATGGTATTATTGGACGTTGTGTACCTGAGCATGAACAGGGACAAATCCTACACAAGTGTCACTCCGAGGCCTACGGAGGACATCACGCTGGAGATAGAACTGTTGGAAATATGCCCTAGAGGCAATGATAAATAGTTATTATTATATTTCCTGTTTAAAGATAATCGTTTATTATCCATGCTATAATTGTATTGAATGAAACATAGATCCATGTGCGGATACATAGACACAACAATGTCCCTAGAAAGCCTCTAGTTGGCTAGCCAGTTGATCAAGGATAGTCAAGGTTTTCTGACTCTGTGCAAAGTGTTGTTGCTTGATAACTGGATCACATCATCAGGAGAATCATGTGATGGACTAGACCCAAACTATGAACGTAGCATATTGATCGTGTCGTTCTATAGTTTTCTGTGTGTCAAGTATTTATTCTTATGACCATGAGATCATATAACTCAGTGGCCCTGAAGGAATACCTTGTCTATATCAAACGTCACAACGTAACTGGGTGACTATAAATGTGCTCTACAGATATCTCCGAAGGTGTCCGTTGAGTTAGTATGGATCAAGACTGGGATTTGTCACTCCGTGTGACAGAGAGGTATCTCGGGGCCCACTCGATAAAACAACATCACACACAAGTCTTGCAAGCAATGTGACTAAGTGTAAGTCATGGGATCTTGTATTACAGAATGAGTAAAGAGACTTGCCGGTAATGAGATTGAAATAGGTATGCGGATACCGACAATCGAATCTCGGGCAAGTAACATACCGAAGGACAAAGGGAATGACATACGGGATTATATGAATCCTTGACACTAAGGTTCAACCGATAAGATCTTCGGAGAATATGTAGGATCCAATATGGGCATCCAGGTCCCGTTATTGGATATTGACCGAGGAGTACCTCGGGGCATGTCTACATAGTTCTCGAACCCGCAGGGTCTGCAACTTAAGGTTCGGCGATGTTTTAGTATAGTTGAGTTATATGCGTGGTTACTTAATGTTGTTCGGAGTCCCGGATGAGATCACGGACCTCACGAGGGTTTCCAAAATGGTCTGGAGACGACGATTGATATATAAGATGACTTCATTTGGTTACCAGAAAGTTTTCGGGCATTACCGGGAATTTACCGGGAGTGACCAATGGGTTCCGGAAGTTCACCGGGAGGGGGGCAACCCTCCCGGGGGAAGCCCAAAGGACTTATGGATGGCGCACCAGCCCTTAGTGGGCTGGTGGGACAACCCAATAAGGCCTATGCGCCGTAGAGAGAAAACCAAAGAAAGAAAAAAAAGAAAAGGTGGGAAAGATGGAAAGGACTCCACTTTCCAATCCTAGTTGGACTAGGATTGGAGTAGGAGTCCTGCTCCTCCTATTGGCCGTTGCACCTTGGGGGCTTGGCCCTCAAGGAAAGTCCCTCCCCCTCCCTCCTATATATACTGGTGATTTAGGGATGATTTGAGACAACTTTGCCACGTGCAACTCAGATCTAGACACCATAGTTTTGCCTCTAGATCGTATTTCTGCGGAGCTCGAGCGGAGCCCTCCAGGAGTAGATCCTTCACCACCACCGAAGCGCCGTGACGCTGCCGGAGAACTCATCTAATTCTCCGTCTTGCTTGCTGGATCAAGAAGGCCGAGATCATCGTCGAGCTATACGTGTGCTGAACGCGGATGTGCAGTCCGTTCGGCACTATATTGGAGCAGATCGTGGGACGGATCGCGAGACGGTTTATGGGACGGTTCAGGGGGCAGATCGAGGGACGTGAGGACGTTCCATTACATCAACCGCGTTTCTTAACGCTTCCTGTTGTGCGATCTACAAGGGTACGTAGATCCAAATCTCCTCTCATAGATGGACATCACCATGATAGGTCTTCGTGTGCGTAGGAATTTTTTTGTTTCCCATGCAACGTTCCCCAATAGTGGCATCATGAGCTAGGTTCATGCATAGATATAATCTCGAGTAGAACACGAAGTGTTTTGTGGACGGTGATGTTCGGTTTGCTGCCCTCCTTAGTCTTTTCTCGATTCAGCGGTATTGTTGGATTGAAGCGGCCCAGACCAACATTATCCGTACGCTTACGAAAGACTGGTTTCATCGCTTGACATGCAACCTCGTTGCATAAAGATGATTGGCGGGTGTCGGCTTCTTTAACTTTAGTTGAATTGGTTTGGCCCGAGGCGGTCCTTGGAGAGGTTAAATAGCAATTTGCACATATCCGTTGTGGTTTTTGCGTAAGTAAGATGCGATCTACTAGATACCCATAGCAGCCACGTAAAACATGCAACAACAATTAGAGGACGCCTAACTTGTTTTTGCAGGGTATGCTTGTGATATGATATGGCCAATGACGTGATTTGATATATTGGATGTATGAGATGATCATGTTGTAATAGTTAATATCGACTTGCACGTCGATGGTACGGCAACCGGCAGGAGCCATAGGGTTGTCTTTAAACTAACGTTTGTGTTTGCAGATGCGATTACTATATTGCTGTCACAGCCCTAGAATATAGATTGTAGTTAGTTGCATCAGTAAGCATTCATGAATGCATTCAAATCAATTTAATCGAAATTGGATGTTCTACAAATGGGGATGACTAAACTCTAACACCAAACAACATCCAAATAGGTTCAACAAGAGAAAAGTCCTAGGTACTCCATATTCAAAACAAAACCCTACCAACTCTGTATGCAAAACAATTCAAAAGTGGTGGCAAATCAATGAACCAAAATGGTTTTCATAAAAGTCCATCATTTTTGATAAATGTTGGAAAGAAAATATCAAGGGTGATATATATTTTCAAAATACTTTTGGCATTTTATTTTAAACTCAAAAACCACTGAAATCAATTAATTAATTGATTTCAAATACTTCCTAGTTTTATAAAATGTTGAAAACTTCACATGGGGTTGGAAATATTCCAAATAACACCCCAGAGTTGTTTACCTATTTTCTTTGAATTAGTTGGAGCCAAAACAAATAAAACAAATGTTAGAAATAACAAAACAGAAAAGAATAGAAAAAAAAGGAAACGCTTACATGTCGCCCCAGATGGCCCAGCCCACCAAGGGGGTTCCCCCTGTCGTCTTCCTCCTCGTGCCACAAGGCAGAGGAGAAGGAAGACACGGCGCGCCCCTCGCCACCTCCTGCTTCGTGCTAGAGGCACCTCCTCCGTCCCTATCCGCGTATGCAGACGATGTGGATGAGCCCTTGGATATTTTCCCCCTCACCTAGCACCGTTTCCTCCTCCTGCTTCCCTCTCCTCTTCCTCTCGCCATGGCCGAGCTCTGCTTGAGCTCACCGGCGCATTTCCGGCCACAGCGAAGCTTCCCCGAGCAGTCCATCCTCTCCGCCACGACGAGTAGCTTCTCCACGTCGAAGGAATCAAGTTGCAGCCTCCTGAAGCGTCGCCACCACCGTCTTCCCCATCTCCGGTCACTGAGATCCGCCGCCGTCGATCCGCTGCCAGAGAGCCCCTCCAACTTCTCCGATGCCAGGAATGGAACCCCTGTGAGCCTCCGATGCTTTTCCCTCTTTCTCTCGCTCGAAATTGCCCTCCAGAGCATCTCCCCGATGAGCTCCACTTCCGGCCGCCGCGCACGCTCATCGCCGGCACTCTCTCCGGCGACCCTAGCTCCTTCTGATGGCCCTAGTCGATCAGGCGCTTCGCCAGCAACCTATAGGAGTAAACCCCGCTCGATTTGGTGCTCTGTAGCGCGTTTTAGCGCAACTCCGGTGAGCCCTCCGCCGCGGGCTTGGTCGCCGGCGACCACCCTCCGGTGGGGGCCGACATGGCCAGCTATTAGCCACTAACCCCCCTCCCCAGAGACGCTAACATAGGGCCCCACGGGTGAGTCAAACCACCATTAGGGTGGGTCAACGCTGGATTAAGCCCTGGGTCACTGACCAGTGGACCCCACTGGTCAGGTTTGACCTCGGACGGTTGCTGTTGACTGATGACGCCAGTCTGACGTCGCAGTGACGCAATAAAGCTTTTCTGATTTTAATTAATTCCAGAAAATGCCTAAAACTTGTAAAAATCATAGAAATTAAAATATAACTCGGATGAAAATAATTTATATATGAAAAAGTATCAGAAAAATCCAAGAAATCTGATTATAATCTCATAGAAATTATTTATGCATGTTTGGAAAATTTAACATCACCAAATAGGTAAAATGGTGAATAGGATAAATTTCATAATTAGTTTGGAGATGGAATTTGATATTTACTTGAATTCCACTTCAATTACTATGCTCAAACATTGGTCAATGCAAATCAGTACCTCAAAATACTAACTCCATACATGTTGAAACAATTTGTTATGAGCATCAGGTCGAATCAATTAAAAGGGTACCCGGAACAATAATTGTTGTTCTTTCTTTTTGCATTTCCGTGAAGTAATTGTTGTTCTTTCTTGTTGGCCGTTGTTGTTCCCTCTCGGTAAATGATGTTTCCAACGATGTGATCGTTGACATTGATGAAGACTCGTTGCTATCTTCAGACGTGTCAGGCAAGCAAACCCCCCTTGAGCATATTGAAATAAGCCCACTCTCTCGCTCCTGCTCTCTTTTACTGCATTAGGACAAACACGATTCAACTGTACAGGTTATCGGTAGTTGAACCCATTCCTTTGCATGACCTGATTTTGTCACAGTAAATAGTTGAAAGCACTTAGCATGAATAAGAATTGCTTGAGCCTTGTTGTGCTTACTCATCCATGCTTGTTTACAATGCCTGCTATGCTTAAAGTCGTGTCGGGTCTGATCCATCTGGATGATGAATTAGAATGGTTGTGTTCATGTCCTACAGTGTGAGAGTAAAAGTGTGAATCCGATTTGGTAAAGGTAGCTGTCGGGACCCCGATCCTAAGCCATAGGAATCCAGCCTGTAACACATCGCATCCCTTTGTGGTCTCACGCACGGTTAACTCCACGGCTGCAACCTTACCTTAGCCGGGACCGTTGGCGTCATTTGACTCACGTATGCGATAGTGTCGCTAGCAAACCAATGTCAAAGAACCCGGATCGACATGTTTAGTCATAAACCAAAGTGGCAGTTCCGCACAAGGACAGGCATACATGACCCAACAAAGCAGGTGTCGGTCATCAACGAACGTAGACGAGTCGTAGCATGCTACAAGGACTCCATTACGTCGCGTGACATTTCCCCAAAGGGGACAGACACAGCAGCTAAGAAGGACACATGCCGGTCAACCAATGCGTCCGGAGCAGTAGCGAACTACCAAGGCTCGTTGGATCACAAAGGGGCATTTCCTTGTAAGGAGTGCTACTAAAGTTCACGACTAGGTATTCGAACCCCATACATATCAAGTAAGACACACGTACGCATGGCATACCGATATGTATAGATACATCGATGGCATCACAACATAACCATAACCAAACAAGCTTTATTTAAGAGGCTCGGAAGAGCCACACACATAATATTACACATTAAGGGTCTCACGACCCATAATAGCAGTCATACAATACAAGCCAGCGGAAGAGTTATAAACTGTCTGAGTACAGACAGGGCAACTAGTAGGCACGTGGCCTGACTATACTACAGAGCCGACGTAGGGCCAGATCGTAGCTGGGACACCAGCTACTCGTCGTCGTCGATGTCTACGAAGAACCCTCCATTAGGGTCATTAGCAACCTCTGCAACATTTATTAAGCAAACATGAGTACGAAGGTACTCAGCAAGACTTTAGGAGAACTAACTACTCATGCAAGGTATCAAAAGGTATTGTGGGGTTTCATGCTGAAAGCCAGCATTTGACTCGTGGCTAGACAACTTGCATTTTGAAATTAGTTTTGACAACTTGATTTCTCGCACACGAGTCCACTAACACCACAACAATACACTATCGTGGAATCATTCCGTCTCCATACGGAAATGCCGTCCACGACACTCACGCTTATCTTGACAATTTTATGAGTAGCCATTGAAGTTATCTATGAACAACATATGTCTCCAAGTAGTCCATATCCGCGGACGCGGCTATTCGAATAGATCATAACCCTGCAGGGGTGTACTTCGTCACACACGCTCTCGCCACTTATCGCTATGTGCACGTCATGCACCTCGGCAACCTTCAAGCGGAAGCCCAGCGAGGGAGTCGGCCACGACCGTTAACCACACTAGTACCTAGTCCAGGTTTATCGCCTATCTGAGAGTAACCCGTACGGAAGTCCGGCCGAGGTTTCCGCCACGGCCTCAAACGATGTGCGCAGGGTTCCCAAGCCCACCATCCGGGTGCCACTTGGTACACCGTGCCACTGCCTACCGCATCACGGTCCACCTCTCAGGTCAGCACCATGCACGGCCTCCAGCATTACTATAAACACCAGAAACTACTTGCAACTCCTGGACCGAGTACTACGCGATTAATAGGCCGAGCGGGGTCATATTTCACAGCCCAGCATGTGGTAGTATCTAGTCTTGGATTACATACACGGAACTCAGTTCCTAAGGACGGTTCCAATGAAACAACCCGCCATGTACTCCTACACAGCCTTTCACTGGTACCTTTACCAAATCAAGTTCAACACACAACCTTTGCTCACCAAACACATTTCACAATTCTGTTCATCTCCCAGATGACAGACCATACACAACTCTAAGCATAGCATGCATAGCAGGATAAGGCACATCATAGCTCAAGCAACTACCAGGTATGCTAGGTTGCAAGGTTCGACTATTTACTGTGACAAGGTTAAGTCATGCAAAGGAAGTGGGTCCAACTATCGTGGCAAAAGCAGTTGAGGCATTTCATCCTAATGCAATAAATAGGTGCAGGAGCAAGAACATAGGAGTTATCGGGATGATCAAAAGGGTTGCTTGCCTTGTTTCTCAGAGGAGGAACGATATCCGTCAGACGGATATTCGGTGGAATCCGGGGGTGCGGAGCCTACCGAAATGAATGGCAACATTCAATAACAATCATATGCAATCAAAATGATGCATGAGCATGGCATGAGAATGCAAAGTGATAAGTTATTATAATCAAGATGTTTTAGGTTTAGAGTTGATTTGAATCACATTCGAATAGCAATTCAAACGGGTATTCTCGGATACCGGTTCAATTGATTCGACCTGATGCTCAGATCAACCTAATGTTAACATGCATGAAATGTCATGTTATGGTACTGATTTATATCTAGGGAAGTGTGTGATCATTGTATTTATAATGAAATTTGGATATTTTTGCAAATTCCACTTATAAAGTGATTAAAGAATTGAATTATTCCTTCTTTCACAAATTAGGGTCCTGTAACTTTTTCAAACATAGTTGAAAATAGCATAATCAGAATCCTTGAATTTTTCTGATACTTTTTCATATATAATTTATTTTCATTGGAGTTACAGATTAATTTCTATGATTTTTGCAATTTTTAGCAATTTCCTGAATTAGTTTTAAACTAGAAATTCCATTTATTGCATCAGGCTGACGTCAGCAGGTCAGCCGACCTGTTCAGGTCAAACCTGACAGGGGGGCCCCACTGGTCAGCCTCTTTGGGACTAATCCCGCGCTGACCAGCCCTAACTGAGGTTTGACCAGGCGTGGGGCCCTCTGTCAGCGACTGAGGGGAGGGCGATTACGCCCTAATGGTCGGCCACGTCGACGCCCACCGGAGGGTGGTCGCCGGCGACCAGACCCGCGGCGGAGGGCTCGCCGGAGGCGACCTAGACGGCGCTGCACAACACCAAAACGCACGCAGTTTGGAGCTACAACATGCTCGCGAAGTGGCCGATCTGGCAGGACCATCTAGGGAGGCTAGGGTCGCCGGAAGAGGCGTCGGCGACGAGCCGGAGCGGCGGCCGAAGCTCGGGCGTCGTCGGGGGCTTTGAATCAGAGGGATCCACGCTCAGATCTTAGCTGCTACGGCATCTGCGCGTCGTCCTGGAGCTGCTGGTGCTCTCGGAAGGACGAGCTGATCATCGGAGGGCTACCGGCGACGAGCGGCAGCGGCGGTCCTCGTCGGGCTCCGGTGAAACTAGGGCTAGAGAGGGGATCGACGGGGAAAACTTAGGGGAAACGACCGCATGCTCACAGGGAGTGCAGAGCAGAGCTCAGACGGCTCGGGGAAGGCCTGGGGGCGACGAATCGACGTGAGAGGTCCGGCGGCCGGAGGAGGAAGACGACGGCGTTGCTGCAGGGCTCGAGGAAGCTTCGGCTTCTGTAGAGACGACCAGGGCGACGAGGCGGAGCTAATGGCGTGCTCTGGGAGGGGATCCTATGGCCAGGGGCACGGCCAGCTCGAGCTCGAGCTCGGCTCTAATGGCGGCAGCAGGGAGAAGGAGGGGATCCGGGAGGAGGGGAAGAACCGAGGCGGGGAATGGATAGGGGAAGCTCTGGGGAGCTTATCCCCGTCGTCGCCAGCGCGAACCGGTGGCCAGGCAGGCACATAGGTGCATGGCCGCGCCGGAGGAGGCGGCGGCCACCTCCTGCTGCCTACTGGCGCGAGGGAGGGGACGAGCGGGGAGATGGGCCGAGCCTGGCTTGGGCGACAAGTAAGTCTTTTTCCATTTCCTCTGTTTTTTGTTTTTCTGTTTTGCTATTTATTGCTTTGCTAATTATTTCAGCTCCAAAACAAAAAGTAAAAACTATTTTAGACCTCCTGTAATATTTGTTATAATATCCCCACTCATTTCCAAGACTTTCAACATTTTTGGAAAATTATAGTTTCTGATTTCAAATTTTAAATTTGAAACCAGTGGCTTTTGCATTTATTTAAAATGCTTAAAGTGTCAAGAAAATAGTTTTCTCCAATGCTCATTTACTTTCATGATTTATCAGAAAGTTTGAACATTTCTTGACGCCATTTTGGGTTCATTGATTTTGAACTAGTTGAAATTTCCTTTAATTGAAATGGTGGCTAGGGTTTTGAGTTTTTCCTTTGCCACTTTGTTGTTTTTGTTGAAACTTCTTGGATGCAGATGCAAAGAAGACATGAGCACAATGCTATCTTGGTTAAGGGTTAGGGATGTGACAGTAGCGATGAGAGGCTATGTAGGAGTACATGGCGGGTTGTCTCATTGGGACCGTCCTTAAGAACTGAGTTCTGTGTGTGTTATCCAAGACAAGATACTACCACACATTGGGATACTTAATTGACCCTCTCGTCTTATTAATCGCCTAGATCTCTGTCCAGGAGTTGCAATTAGTTTCTGGTGTTTGTAGGAAAAGTGTTGGCGGCCGTGTTTAGCTCTGCCCGACGGGGTAGGATTCTCTGCGGTAGATACACAGTGGCACGGTGTACCAAGTGGCACCGGGATGGTGGGCTTGGGAACCCTGCGCGCATCGTTTGGGGCTGTAGAGGAAACCTCGGCCGGACTTCCTTGCGGGTTCAGTCTCAAATAGGCGATAAACCTGGACTAGGGTCTTGTGTGGTTAACGGTCGTGGCCGAACCCACGCCAGTGCTTCCGCTTGAAGGTTGCCGAGATGCATGACGTGCATATGGTGATAAGTGGTGGGAGCGTGTGTGAAGAAGTATACCCCTGCAGGGTGATTCAACCTGTTCGAATAGCCGCGTCCTCGGATATGGACTACTTGGAAACATTACGTGGTACATAGACAACTTAAATGGATTCTTTAAAACATGCAAGATAAGTGTGAGTTCTATGGAAGGCCTTCTCGTAGGGAGACGAGAGTGGATCCATAGTGGTGTATTGAATTGGTGAATATGTGGACTCGTGTGTGTTATCCCACCTCAAAGAAAGAACTTGTAGTCGTAGTACAGGTTATCCAAGAGTCAAAGCTGGCTTGCTGCAATCAAACCCCGCAATCCTTTAATTGAAACATGATGCATATGTAGATAGTTCTGATGTAAGACTTGCTGAGTACCTTTGTACTCACGGTTGCTTTATTTATGTTTTTGCAGAGAAGACTTAGACTCATTAAAAGGTTCTACGCGATGTGTACGATGTTGACCGGAATAGCTTGGGAATCCCAGACAGAGGTCTCGCTCCTTTGGTAGGGTCATAGTAGCTTTTCAGGCTCTTCCAGCCACTTTTAGTAGATGTCTGTACCCAGACATGATTTGTTTCTGCTTGTTGTTTGTATGACTTGAGTGTCGGGTCACGAGACCCCTGTTTGTAATATCACACTATGTTGACTCTTATGAGTCTTTAATAAATGCTTGAGTCATAGAGTTATGTTGTGATGCCAGGTTGTATCTACACATATCGTGCATAATGTGTGTATGTTTGAAATGCATTATATGTGTGGGATTCGACACCTAGTTGTTTGCCTTTAGTAGTACTCTTTACAGGGAAATGCCTCTTGTGATTGCATCGAGCCTTGGTAGTTTGCTACTGCTCGGAACACATTGATTGACCGACATGTATCCTTCTTTGCTGCTGTGTCTGTCCCCTCAGGGAAATGTCATGCGGTGTAATGGAGTCCTTGTAGCTTGCTACGACTCGTCTACACACGCTGATGATGGACACCTGCTTTGCTGGGTTATGTATACCTGTCCCTGTACGGTTGTACCGCTGGGGTTTATAACTAGTCATGTCGACCCGGGTTCTTTGTCGTTTGAACGCTAGCAACATATTCATATACGTGAGCCAAAAGACGCAAACGATCCTGACCAAGGTAAGGTGGCAGCCGTGGAGTTTACCGTGCGTGAGGACGCAAAGTGATGTGATGTGTTACAGGCTAGGTTCTTATGACTCGGGATCGGGGTCCCGACAGCTTTGGTATCAGAGCTTGACTGCATGTAGGATAACCAAGCCAAACTGGTCGATGTTGAGTCTAGCAACTCTTTAGTTATATAAGGGAATTGTTTGTGGAAGGGAACGTAAGGCTCTTTTTACTCCTTTCCTTGTGTCATTCTTATTCTGAGTCACCCTCTTCTTTATTCTACAGGGTTTAAGAATTAGGCTTTCTCATCTATTCATTAGGATGACGAGTTACTATGTTGGAGACTTATCAAAAAGTTGTTGTCTTCCTGGATCAGTGCCTTAGTAAAAATTCAATTGCTATGTTGTTAGTTTTCTTGCAGGTTGCTTCATATTTCATGCCCATACAGCCGTTATGCTGTCCGAATTTTCCAAAGTTCCCAAATAGTCTGATGCGATTGCAAATTCCTTTCTCTTTTCCCAATGTCTTTTGACCGGACAAAGCACACTAATAATTGTGTTGAGGTACTTTATTACCTCGATGTTTTGTTGAAGTATTAGGAAAACATGTGACTTCGACAACTACCCAATAGTCTAGATGTGTGGTATGTCTTCCAGTGTGATAGTTCTGGCCATCATTTTCGAAAAACATCTCGTGATGTTAAATAGCTTGTAGGTACTCTATTTCTGGGTCTTTGAATCCAAGGATCATTCTGCTCATCTCTGTTGATAGTGTTGCTAGTTCCTTTAGAATGATTAGTAACCTTGTTGTAATCCTCAAGGTGCGTGTTATATCATTCTTCCAATACCATGGACCATCTCTGTCAAAAGTTCTTCGTGAACTAAAGATCATAATAAGAGTGCCCGTGATGAGTTCCCCACTCCATATTGTGACTCTGTCAACTCCGCCTTTCTACATGGGTTATCTGGAAGAATTATGTTGAACTCGTTCGACATGTTAATCTATGCATCTACAACTCCGAAAATCATGTGCCTTTGAGTTGCCCCTCTTTAGTTGGATTCTGACCTTCATCTATGAGAGGATAGTTAAGAGTAGTTGTGCATCCATGTCATCGATGCCTATTATTCTTTTAGTCTATCAAGTTGTTCTATTCTTGAATGACTGGGAGAAGCAAACTCCGGTACTTTATCCATTTCTTGGATTAGATCAAAGTAGTTGTATTCTGCAGATCGAAATGCTAAACCAGCTTTTGTTTTGTTCTATCTTGGAGTATTATCTTCTTTTGTCAAGAATGTCGTGAGAATTGCACCATCTCTTATGAGCTCTTGATGTAGCGATACTTCTCGCTATCATTGTTCATCCCTCGGTTTTCATGTTGGTTGTAACCGGAATATCGACAAGTGAACCATGATGTGTGAAATCAATACTTCTAGCAATGTTATTGCTTGGTAGTTAATGGACAATAAATTCACTCTTATGGTGATGATGATTGAATCGTCATCCTAAGATTGAGCGTGCTACCTAGTCCATGTTGCATGGTGCACTTTTCGATCTATGAGTTAGGATTTTGTCAATCCCTCATTCTATTGATCACATCATCTTGCCCTGAAAAGCGAGATTGTTCCCGAGCTTAATAATATATCGGTGGTTCGTGATTTTCCGAATATCTTCTCGGAAGTATTACCAGGTTGTTTCCTGACTATTATGATAGAGCTCGTGATCCAGTTGGTTTTTCTATAAACCAACCCCTTCTCCAAGAATCCGTATTGGATACCCCGAGCTAGTTGGTTAAGCTTAACAACAACTTGGAGAGTTGGAAGATAAAAGCTTCGCCTAAACTCAGCTCATTTAAAAGGGATATCTTTCTGTTGTGTGAGTCTGAAGAAAGATGATATTTTCATCGGTTGATTCGTGTGATCAATTGTTGCATATATTATCTTGTTCAATTTTGATTTGAGCATGGGCTATCGTCAAATCAAACTCAGAACCAAAGATTTTCGTAGCGGTGTTTTACTCATGGATTTCTCTGAGCATACACCATTATATTCTTTGATCTGATCAATGCTATTATCTTGCTCACATAGTTATGGGAATCCATTTATATGGGTATCTTGATGAATTGTTGTTGAGCCCATCGGCAACATTCTAATTTGTTACATGATCTATGTTGGACATTAAGCTAGTGCTGGAAACTTTGTAGACATTGTCTTCATGTCTCGAGTACGAGGTATATGTTAGGTGTAAGAAGGGACTTCCTCTAATTCATGTGCATCTGATGCAAGTTGTCGCCGTAAATTCGATAAAAGTTAATTTGTTTTCTTCGGAATCATCTCAAGTCAGTCATGCACGTGCGAAGTATTCTATGTCTGAGAGATTAGCTACCTCCAGTCCATATGTATCTCCTAGCACGCCAAGCCACGGATTGATTTTTTCAAGGAAAAGAAGTTAAGTGCCATTCCTGAAGGTACCAGACGGACTTGCACATGGCTTCGTTATCCGCAATAATGGTTCCCATCCAGAACTCGGTACTGTTTTGT
Organism: Hordeum vulgare subsp. vulgare; assembly: GCF_904849725.1. NCBI lineage: Eukaryota > Viridiplantae > Streptophyta > Magnoliopsida > Poales > Poaceae > Hordeum > Hordeum vulgare. Next base: position 432,413,348 of record NC_058522.1, on the reverse strand, counting down.
TGTAAGACTTTTCATGTGTTCACAGTTGTCTTGGGCAGTGTGTTCACGTGGGTCTTGCGATCCAGCTCATGTTTTGGAGTTGTCTTTCGTAGTTCATTTCCTGAGAATCTTGCAACGTTATCTCGTCGCTTTGTGTTGCAAACTTTCTTTTGGACATGCTGAGTCTGAAGCATCGTGTCACCAACCGGAGCTAAATCTCAGGCAGTTATAATGGTTGGAACTTTCCCCAAGAATTATTATATTGGTCTCTATGTAACCCGGTAAAGTGATGTAATGGCTAACACACCTAGCCGGAAGACTTGATATTATAATATCTGGTATCAGCAATCTTAGCCATCTCCCCGTGAGGTTTTGTATGACTTATTTTGGAAGTTGTTCCTCATGGACTTCCTTTGATGCCCCGAATTCCGACCTATACTTGATGTGCTAGATATCAAGCATGATCTATAATTGGGTTGTGCTAGTACATCAAGGGGAACATTAGAAGCGGAGTGCTAAATGTCTCTCGGTCGATCAACCAGATTTCGTTCCCTTGGCACAGCTAAGGTGAAATCTAAGGAAGTGTTGTCTTCCTTTGTATGTGCATCCTCCATCACTGTTCATCATGGTAATATGTTGTGTCACCAAGATCTTGGCACGGATATTGGTAAAACTTTGATGAATATGGAAATGCTCAAGTTCTTGAGAGCACGCTCACACACTAGGTTATATCCTCGGTAATAATTGGAATGTGTCTTCTGTTCGCCGAGTTGTTCTATAACCCTAGTTTCTTTCCAACTGAGTATGCCATTCTTTCAAATTCCTCCAACAATCATTTGTGAATTGCCTTACCTTGGTATGAAGAGTTTCAATGATCTTAGGATCAAAAGTAATTCTTTTTGCCACTTAAGTGAATAACTCTATGAGTCACCCTCCTACGGTGCCCCGTTATGGTATGAAGGGCAACTTAATACTCGCTACTTTAAAACCTCGCCACCATCTGTTTTAAGCCTGGATTTGTTGCCTACCAATTGAACCTCTGTCATATGTCTCATTTCCTCGTCCGTGTTATGTGTGTTGTCTCTCATCTAAAGGGACGTTTCTATGTCTCATTCTATGAGTAGATCCTGAGTTGCTCGATCTTCGAGGAGATCGAATCTTATGTCGTCTCTCTGTTCTTTTGTCGTCAAGCTAGATGAAGACCTCAAAGACAAATATGTCAAGATCAACATGACGTGATGAATAAATATCCTCGAGGGGAGAAAATGGATCGTGAAGATTGTGATAGTTTAGTGCCCCTCCTCCTCTTCCCGACTACGCTTGAATCTCGGGACGAGATTCTTGTTTAGTGGGGGTGAGTTGTCACAACCCTAGAATATAGATTGTAGTTAGTTGCATCAGTAAGCATTCATGAATGCATTCAAATCAATTTAATTGAAATTGGATGTTCTACAAATGGGGATGACTAAACTCTAACACCAAACAACATCCAAATAGGTTCAACAAGAGAAAAGTCCTAGGTACTCCATATTCAAAACAAAACCCTAGCAACTCTGTATGCAAAACAATTCAAAAGTGGTGGAAAATCAATGAACCAAAATGGTTTTCATAAAAGTCCATCATTTTTGATAAATGTTGGAAAGAAAATATCAAGGGTGATATATATTTTCAAAATACTTTTGGCATTTTATTTTAAACTCAAAAGCCATTGAAATTAATTAATTAATTGATTTCAAATATTTCCTAGTTTTATAAAATGTTGAAAACTTCACATGGGGTTGGAAATATTCCAAATAACACCCCAGAGTTGTTTACCTATTTTCTTTGAATTAGTTGGAGCCAAAACAAATAAAACAAATGTTAGAAATAACAAAACAGAAAAGAATAGAAAAAAAGGAAACGCTTACCTGTCGCCCCAGATGGCCCAGCCCACCAAGGGGGTTCCCCCTGTCGTCTTCCTCCTCGTGCCACAAGGCACAGGAGAAGGAAGACACGGCGCGCCCCTCGCCACCTCCTGCTTCGCGCTGGAGGCACCTCCTCCGTCCCTATCCGCGTATGCAGACGATGTGGATGAGCCCCTGGATCTTTTCCCCCTCACCTAGCACCGTTTCCTCCTCCTGCTTCCCTCTCCTCTTCCTCTCGCCATGGCCGAGCTCTGCTTGAGCTCACCGGCGCATTTCCGGCCGCAGCGAAGCCTCCCCGAGCAGTCCATCCTCTCCGCCACGACGAGTAGCTTCTCCACGTCGAAGGAATCAAGTTGCAGCCTCCTGAAGCGTCGCCACCACCGTCTTCCCCATCTCCGGTCACCGAGATCCGCCGCCGTCGATCCGCTGCCAGAGAGCCCCTCCAACTTCTCCGATGCCAGGAATGGAACCCCTGTGAGCCTCCGATGCTTTTCCCTCTTTCTCCCGCTCGAAATTGCCCTCCAGAGCATCTCCCCGATGAGCTCCACTTCCGGCCGCCGCGCACGCTCGTCGCCGGCACTCTCTCCGGCGACTCTAGCTCCTTCTGATGGCCCTGGTCGATCAGGCGCTTCGCCAGCAACCTATAGGAGCAAACCCCGCTCGATTTGGTGCTCTGTAGCGCGTTTTAGCGCAACTCCGGCGAGCCCTCCGCCGCGGGCTTGGTCGCCGGCGACCACCCTCCGGTGGGGGCCGACATGGCCAGCTATTAGCCACTAACCCCCCTCCCGAGAGACGCTAACATAGGGCACCACGGGTGAGTCAAACCACCATTAGGGTGGGTCAACGCTGGATTAAGCCCTGGGTCACTGACCAGTGGACCCCACTGGTCAGGTTTGACCTCGGACGGGTGCTGTTGACTGATGACGCCAGTCTGACGTCGCAGTGACGCAATAAAGCTTTTCTGATTTTAATTAATTCCAGAAAATGCCTAAAACTTGTAAAAATCATAGAAATTAAAATATAACTCGGATAAATAATTTATATATGAAAAAGTATCAGAAAAATCCAAGGAATCGGATTATGGCATTTTCACGCATGTTTGGAAAAGGTAACATCACCAAATAGGCAAAATGGTGAATAGGATAAATTTCATAATTAGTTTGGAGATGGAATTTGATATTTACTTGAATTCCACTTCAATTACTATGCTCAAACATTGGTCAATGCAAATCAGTACCTCAAAATACTAACTCCATACATGTTGAAACAATTTGTTATGAGCATCAGGTCGAATCAATTAAAAGGGTACCCGGAACAATAATTGTTGTTCTTTCTTGTTGCATTTCCGTGAAGTAATTGTTGTTCTTTCTTCTTGGCCAGTGTTGTTCCCTCTCGGTAAACGATGTTTCCAACGATGTGATCGTTGACATTGATGAAGACTCGTTGCTATCTTCAGACGTGTCAGGCAAGCAAACCCCCCTTGAGCATATTGAAATAAACCCACTCTCTCGCTCCTACTCTCTTTTACTGCATTAGGACAAACACGATTCAACTGTACATGTTATCGGTAGTTGAACCCATTCCTTTGCATGACCTGATTTTGTCACAGTAAATAGTTGAAAGCACTTAGCATGAATAAGAACTGCTTGAGCCTTGTTGTGCTTACTTATCCATGCTTGTTTACAATGCCTGCTATGCTTAGAGTCGTGTCGGGTCTGATCCATCTGGATGATGAATTAGAATGGTTGTGTTCATGTCCTACAGTGTGAGAGTAAAAGTGTGAATCCGATTTGGTAAAGGTAGCAATGAGAGGCTATGTAGGAGTACATGGCGGGTTGTCTCATTGGGACCGTCCTTAAGAACTGAGTTCTGTGTGTGTTATCCAAGACAAGATACTACCACACATTGGGATACTTAATTGACCCTCTCGTCTTATTAATCGCCTAGATCTCTATCCAGGAGTTGCAATTAGTTTCTGGTGTTTGTAGGAAAAGTGTTGGCGGCTGTGTTTAGCTCTGCCCGACTGGGTAGGCTTCTCTGCGGTAGATACACAGTGGCATGGTGGGCTTGGGAACCCCGCGCGCATCGTTTGGGGCCGTAGAGGAAACCTCGGCCGAACTTCCTTGCGGGTTCAGTCTCAAATAGGCGATAAACCTGGACTAGGGTCTTGTGTGGTTAACGGTCGTGGCCGAACCCACGCTAGTGCTTCTGCTTGAAGGTTGCCGAGATGCATGACGTGCATATGGTGATAAGTGGTGGGAGCGTGTGTGAAGAAGTATACCCCTGCAGGGTGATTCAACCTGTTCGAATAGCCGCGTCCTCGGATATGGACTACTTGGAAACATTACGTGGTACATAGACAACTTAAATGGATTCTTTGAAACATGCAAGATAAGAGTGAGTTCTATGGAAGGCCTTCTCGTAGGGAGACGAGAGTGGATCCATAGTGGTGTATTGAATTGGTGAATATGTGGACTCGTGTGTGTTATCCCACCTCAAAGAAAGAACTTGTAGTCGTAGTACAGGTTATCCAAGAGTCAAAGCTGGCTTGCTGCAATCAAACCCCGCAATCCTTTCATTGAAACATGATGCATATGTAGATAGTTCTGATGTAAGACTTGATGAGTACCTTTGTACTCATGGTTGCTTTATTTATGTTTTTGCAGAGAAGACTCAGACTCATTAAAAGGTTCTACGTGATGTGTACGATGTTGACCGGAATAGCTTGGGAATCCCAGACAGAGGTCTCGCTCCTTTGGTAGGGTCGTAGTAGCTTTTCAGGCTCTTCCAGCCACTTTTAGTAGATGTCTGTACCCAGACATGATTTGTTTCCGCTTGTTGTTTGTATGACTTGAGTGTCGGTTCACGAGACCCTTGTTTGTAATATCATACTATGTTGACTCTTATGAGTCTTTAATAAATGCTTGAGTCATAGAGTTATGTTGTGATGCCAGGTTGTATCTACACATATCGTGCATAATGTGTGTATGTTTGAAATGCATTATATGTGTGGGATTCGACACCTAGTTGTTTGCCTTTAGTAGTACTCTTTACAGGGAAATGCCTCTTGTGATTCAATCGAGCCTTGGTAGTTTGCTACTGCTCGGAACACATTGATTGACCGACATGTATCCTTCTTTGCTGCTGTGTCTGTCCCCTCAGGGAAATGTCATGCGGTGTAATGGAGTCCTTGTAGCTTGCTACGACTCGTCTACACACGCTGATGACCGACACCTGCTTTGCTGGGTTATGTATGCCTATCCCTGTACGTTTGTACCGCTGGGGTTTATAACTAGTCATGTCGACCCGGGTTCTTTGTCGTTTGAACGCTAGCAACATATTCATATACGTGAGCCAAAAGACGCAAACGGTCCCGGTCAAGGTAAGGTGGCAGCCATGGAGTTTACCGTGCGTGAGGCCGCAAAGTGATGTGATGTGTTACAGGCTAGATTCTTATGACTCAGGATCGGGGTCCCGACAATTGCTAGGACATAGCTTTAGTAGTAATAGCATAAGTAGCACGACAACCCCATTGGCGACACGTTGATGGAGATCATGGTGTGGTGCCGGTGACAAGAAGATCGTGTTGGTGCTTTGGTGATGGAGATCAAGAAGCACATGATGATGGCCATATCATGTCACTTATGAATTGCATGTGATGTTAATACTTTTATGCACCTTATTTTTCTTAGAATGATGCTAGCATTATGAGGTGATCTCTCACTAATATTTCAAGACGAAATTGTGTTCTCCCCGACTGTGCACCGTTGCTACAGTTCGTCGTTTCGAGACACCACGTGATGATCGGGTGTGATAGACTCAACGTTCACATACAACGGGTGCAAGACAGTTGCACACACGAAACACTCGGGTTAAGCTTGATGAGCCTAGCATGTGCAGACATGGCCTCGTAACACATGAGACCGAAAGGTCGAGCATGAATCATATAGTTGATATGATTAGCATAGTGATTCTTACCACTGAAACTATCCTCAACTCATTAGAGAGATGTACTTTTTGAGTGGGAGTTTAGCAAGTCATTTGATTACCTAAACTCTAATTATCTTGAACATAGTCTAAGTACACTTTGAAAATATTTGTGTTGTAGATCAATGGCTCACGCAACAGTCACCCTGAATTTTAATACGTTCCTAGAGAAAGCTAAGTTCAAAGATGATGGAAGCAACTTTGTAGACTGGCCTCGTAATCTTAAGTTGCTCCTGCAAGCTCGGAAGAAGGATTATGTCCTTAATTCTGCGCTAGGAGATGAACCACCCGCCGCGGCTGACCAAGATGCTAAGAACGCTTGGTTAGCACGCAAGGAGGACTACTCAGTAGTTCAATGTGCAGTCTTGTATGGCTTGGAGCCGGGACTTCAACGTCGCTTTGAGCGTCATGGAGCATATGAGATGTTCCAGGAGTTAAAGTTAATCTTTCAGAAGAACGCCCGGATCGACAGGTATGAGACCTCCGATAAATTCTATGCTTGCAAGATGGAGGAGAATTCGCCTGTCAGTGAACGTGTGCTCAAAATGTCTGGGTACTCAAACCGACTAGCTGAGCTGGGGATTGAACTCCCGCAAGAGGCTATCAGTGACGGAATTCTTCAATCACTGCCACCAAGCTATAAGAACTTTGTGTTGAACTATAACATGCAAGGGATGAACAAGTCACCCGGCGAGTTATTCGCGATGCTGAAAGTCGCAGAGTCAGAACTCCGTAAGGAGCATCAAGTGTTGATGGTGAATAAGACCACTGGTTTCAAGATAAACGGCAAAGGAAAGAAGGGTAATTCAAAGAAGAGTTGCAAGCCTGTTGCCAATCCAATGAAGAAACACAAAGCTGGACCTAAGCCTGAAACGGAGTGCTATTATTGCAAGGGTATGGGTAACTGGAAGCGCAACTGCCCCAAGTATCTGGCTGATAAGAAGGCAGCCAAGGAAAAATCAGGTATATTCGATATACATGTTATTGATGCGTACTTAACCAGCTCTCGTAGTAGTGCCTGGGTATTTGATACCGGTTCTGTTGCTCATATTTGCAACTCGAAACAGGAACTGTGGAACAAGCGAAGGTTGGCGAAGGATGAAGTGACGATGCGCGTGGGAAATGGTTCCAAGGTTGATGCAATCGCCGTCGGCACAGTTTCACTTCAGTTACCATCAGGATTAGTTATGAACTTAAATAAATGTTATTTAGTTCCTGCGTTAAGCATGAACATTATATCTGGATCTTGTTTATTGCGAGACGGTTACTCGTTTAAGTCAGAGAATAATGGTTGTTCTATTTCTATGAGTAACATCTTTTATGGTCATGCACGTTAGAGGATTGTTCATATTGAATCTTGATAGCGATAATACACATATACATAACATTGAGACCAAAAGAGTTAAAGTTAACAATGATAGCGCCAAGTTTTTGTGGCACTGCTGCTTAGGTCATATTGGTGTAAAGCGCATGAAGAAACTCCATACTGATGGACTTTTGGAGTCACTTGACTTTGATTCACTTGACACGTGCGAACCATGCCTGATGGGCAAGATGACTAAGACTCCGTTCTCCGGAACAATGGAGCGTGCAAGTGACTTGTTCGAAATCATACATACCGATGTATGCGGTCCGATGAGTGTGGAGGCGCACGGCGGATATCGTTATTTTCTCTCCTTCACTAACGATTTGAGTAGATATGGTTATGTCTACTTGATGAAGCACAAGTCTGAAACGTTTGAAAAGTTCAAGCAATTTCAGAGTGAAGTTGAAAATCATCATAACAAGAAGATCAAGTTCCTACGGTCTGACCGTGGGGGTGAATATCTGAGTTTCGAGTTTGGTGCTCACTTAAGACCATGTGGAATTGTTTCACAGTTGAAACCGCGTGGAACACCACATCGTAATGGTGTGTCCGAACATCGTAATCATACTTTATTAGAGATGGTGCGATCTATGATGTCTCTTACAGATTTGCCGTTATCATTTTGGGGTTATGCATTAGATACATCTGCATTCACTTTAAATAGGGCACCATCGAAATCCGTTGAGACGACACCATACGAACTGTGGTATGGCAAAAAACCAAAGTTGTCGTTTCTTCAAGTTTGGGGATGTGATGCTTATGTCAAAAAGCTTCAGCCTGAAAAGCTGGAACCCAAAGTGTTAAACTGCGTCTTCATAGGTTACCGAAAAGAGACAGTTGGGTATACCTTCTATCTCAAATCCGAGGGCAAAGTGTTTGTTGCTAAAAACAGAGCTTTTCTTGAGAAGGAGTTTGTCTCGAAAGAATTGAGTGGGAGGAAGATAGAACTTGATGAGGTTGTCGAACCTCTAATTCCTCCTGATGGTGGCGCAGGGCAAGGGGAACCCCTGTCGCTGCGGCGCCGGTTGAGGAACAAGTTGATGATGATGATCATGAAACTTCGGATCGAGTTATTGTCGGACCTCGCAGGTCGACAAGATCACGTAATGCTCCTGAGTGGTACTGTAATCCTGTCTTAACGGTTATGTTGTTGGACAACAATGAACATGCGAATTATGAAGAAGCAATGGTGGGCCCAGATTCCAACAAATGGCTGGAGGCCATGAAGTCCGAGATAGGATCCATGTACGAGAACAAAGTGTGGACTTTAGAAGTACTACCTGAAGGCCGCAAGGCTATTCAGAACAAATGGGTCTATAAGAAGAAGACAGACGCGGACGGTAATGTGACCGTTTATAAAGCTCGACTTGTGGCAAAGGGTTTTTCACAAGTTCAAGGAATTGACTATGATGAGACTTTCTCACCGGTAGCGATGCTTAAGTCTGTCCGAATCATGTTAGCAATAGCTGCCTTTTACAATTATGAAATCTGGCAGATGGATGTCAAAACGGCGTTCCTTAATGGTTTTCTTAAGGAAGAGTTGTATATGATGCAACCGAAGGTTTTGTCGATCCAAGGAATGCTAACAAAGTATGCAAGCTCCAGCGATCCATTTATGGACTGGTGCAAGCATCTCAGAGTTGGAATAAGCTTTTGATGAGGTGATCAAAGCATTTGGGTTTATACAAGTGGTTGGAGAATCTTGTATTTACAAGAAAGTGAGTGGGAGCTTTGTGGTGTTTCTAATATTACATGTGGATGACATATTGCTGATTGGAAACAACGTAGAGATTTTGGAGAGCATAAAGGATTACTTGAATAAAAGTTTCTCTATGAAGGACCTAGGAGAAGCTGCGTACATTCTAGGCATTAAGATCTATAGGGATAGATCGAAACGCCTGATAGGACTTTCACAAAGCACATACCTTGATAAAGTTTTGAAGAAGTTCAGAATGGATCAGTCCAAGAAGGGGTTCTTGCCAGTATTACAAGGTATAAAATTGAGTAAGACTCAGTGCCCAGCAACTGCGGAAGATAGATAACAAATGAGTTCCGTCCCCTACGCTTCAGCCGTGGGTTCTATCATGTATGCAATGTTGTACACTAGACCAGACGTCAGCTTGGCCATAAGTATGGCAGGCAGGTTTCAGAGTAATCCAGGAATGGATCACTGGACGGCGGTCAAGAATATTCTGAAGTACCTGGAAAGGACTAAGGAAATGTTTCTCCTTTATGGAGGTGACAAAGAGCTCGTCGTAAAGGGTTACGTCGACGCAAGTTTTGACACCGATCCGGATGACTCTAAGTCGCAAACCGGATACGTATTTATTCTTAATGGGGCTGCGGTAAGCTGATGCAGTTCCAAGCAGAGCATCGTAGCAGATTCTACATGTGAAGCGGAGTACATGGCTTCCTCGGAGGCTGCAAAGCAGGGTGTCTGAATGAAGCAGTTCATGACAGATCTTGGAGTTGTGCCAAGCGCACTAGATCCATTGACTCTGTTATGTGACAACACTGGTGCCATTGCCTTAGCAAAGGAACCAAGGTTTCACAAGAAGACCAGACATATCAAATGATGCTTCAACCTCATCCGCGACTACGTCGAAGGAGAGGACGTGAATATTTGCAAAGTGCACACTGATCTGAATGTAGCAGACCCGCTGACTAAACCTCTTCCACGGGGAAAACATGATCAACACCAGAACAGTATGGGTGTTCGATTTATTACAATGTAAATCACATGGCGATCTGAGGACTAGATTATCGACTCTAGTGCAAGTGGGAGACTATTGGAAATATGCCCAAGAGGCAATGATAAATAGTTATTATTATATTTCATGTTTAAAGATAATCGTTTATTATCCATGCTATAATTGTATTGAATGAAAACATAGATACATGTGTGGATACATAGACACAACAATGTCCCTAGCAAGCCTCTAGTTGGCTAGCCAGTTGATCAAGGATAGTCAAGGTTTTTTTACTATGTGCAAAGTGTTGTTGCTTGATAACTGGATCACATCATTAGGAGAATCATGTGATGGACTAGACCCAAACTATGAACGTAGCATATTGATCGTTTCATTTTATTGCTATAGTTTTCTGCGTGTCAAGTATTTGTTCTTATGACCATGAGATCATATAACTCACTGGCACCAGAGTAATACCTTGTGTGTATCAAACGTCACAACGTAACTGGGTGACTATAAAGGTGCTCTACAGGTATCTCCGAAGGTGTCCGTTGAGTTAGTATGGAGCAAGACTTGGATTTGTCACTCCGTGTGACGGAGAGGTATCTCGGGGCCCACTCTGTAATACAACATCACACACAAGCCTTGCAAGAAATGTGACTAAGTGTAAGTTACGGGATCTTGTATTACGGAACGAGTAAAGAGACTTGCCGGTAATGAAATTGAAATAGGTATACGGATACCGACGATCGAATCTCGGGCAAGTAACATACCGAAGGACAAAGGGAATGACATACGTGATTATATGAATCCATGACACTGAGATTCAACCGAGAAGATCTTCAGAGAATATATAGAATCCAATATGGGCATCCAGGTCCAACTATTGGATATTGATCGAGGAGTACCTCGGGGCATGTCTACATAGTTCTCCAACCCGCAAGGTCTGCACACTTAAGGTTCGGCGATGTTTTAGTATAGTTGAGTTATATGCGTGGTTACCGAATGTTGTTCGGAGTCCCGGATGAGATCACGGTCGTCACGAGGGTTCCGAGATGGTCTGGAGACGAAGATTAATATATAGGATGACTTCATTTGGTTACCGAAAAGTTTTCAGGCATTACCGGGAACGTACCGGGAGTGACGAATGGGTTTCGGAAGTTCACTGGGAGGGGGGCAACCCTCCCGGGGGAAGCACAAAGGACTTATGGGTGGTGCACCAGCCCTTAGTGGGCTGGTGGGACAGCCCAATAAGGCCTATGCGCCATAGAGAGAAAACCAAAGAAAGAAAGAAAAAGAAAAGGTGGGAAAGAAGGGAAGGACTCCACTTTCCAATCCTAGTTGGACTAGGATTGTAGTAGGAGTCCTCCTCCTCCTCTTGGCCGGCGCACCTTGGGGGCTTGTCCCTCAAGGCAAGTCCCTCCCCCTCCCTCCTATATATACTGGTGATTTAGGGCTGATTTGAGACAACTTTGCCACGTGCAACTCAGATCTAAACACCATAGTTTTGCCTCTAGATCGTATTTCTGCGGAGCTCGGGCGGAGAAGTGGAGGAGTAGATCTTTCACCACCACCGGAGCGCCGTCATGCTACCGGAGAACTCATCTACTTGTCCATCTTGCTTGCTGGATCAAGAAGGCCGAGATCATCGTCGAGCTGTATGTGTGCTGAACGCGGAGGTGTCGTCCATTCGGCACTAGATCCGAGTGGATCGTGGGACGGATCGCGGGACGGATCGAGGGACGTGAGGATGTTCCACTACATCAACCGCATTTCTTAACGCTTCCTGCTGTGTGATCTACAAGGGTACGTAGATCCAAATTTCCTCTCATAGATGGACATCACCATGATAGGTCTTCGTGTGCATAGGAAATTTTTTGTTTCCCATGCAACGTTCCCCAACAAGAACTGCACACAAGGTATTACAATCGGGTTTTTATTGGCCTACTCTCTTCAAGGATGCTCGTAAGTTTGTCTTATCTTGTGATGAATGTCAAAGAATTGATAATATGAGTAGACGTCAGGAAATGCCTATGAATTACTCTTTTGTTATAGAACCATTAGATGTCTGGAGTTTTGATTATATGGGACCTTTTCCAAAGTCCAACGGGTATACTCATATTCTAGTTGTTGTTGATTATGTTTCTAAGTGGGTAGAAGCTATTCCAACTAGTAATGTTGATCATAACACTTCTATTAAAATGCTGAAAGAAGTTATTTTCCCTAGATTTGGTGTCTCTAGATATTTAATGACTAATGGTGGTTCGCACTTTATTCATGGTGATTTCCGTAAATTGCTTGCTAGGTGTGATGTTAATCATAGAATTGCATCTCCTTATCATCCTCAGTCTAGTGGTCAAATATAATTGAGCAATAGAGAAATTAAATTGATCTTCCAAAAGACCGTTAATAGATCTAGAAAGAATTTGTCTAAGAAAGTTGACGACACTTTATGGGCTTATAGAACCGCTTACAAAAACCCTATGGGTATGTCTCAGTATAAAATGGTTTCTGGTAAAGCATGTCATTTACCTCTAGAGCTAGAACATAAAGCTTATTGGGAAATTAAAGAACTTAACTATGATTTCAAACTTGCTGGTGAGAAGAGGTTATTTGACATTAGCTCGCTTGATGAATGGAGAACCCAAGCCTATGAGAATGCTAAGTTGTTTAAAGAAAAGGTTAAGAGATGGCATGATAGAAGGATACAAAAGCGTGAATTCAATGTAGGTGATCATGTCTTGCTATACAACTCTCGTTTAAGATTTTTTGCAGGAAAACTTCTCTCTAAATGGGAAGGTCCTTACATTATCAAGGAAGTATATCGTTCCGATGCAATCAATATCAACAACGCCGAAGGAATAAATCCGAAGGTGGTAAATGGGCAAACAATCAAAGATCATATCTCAGGTACTCCCATAAATGTTGAAACCAATATTATAAATACCATAACTCCGGAGGAGTACATTAGGGAGACCTATCAGAACATTTCAAACTCCGAAAAGGAATAGGTATGTGTTACGGTAAGCAAACCAACTCCAAAACTTTTACAATGGCAATTTTTATCAATTTTGGAATTTTTAAAAAATTAGGAAAATTTAAAGCAGTCCAACAAGTGCACGAGGAGGCGACAAGCCAGGGGGCGTGACCTACCCCCTGGGCGTGCCCTGCAGGCTTGTGGCCACCCCGTGTACCCTTGGGACTCCGTTTTCTTGTGGTATGCTCTTTCGGGTCTGTAAAAATTCATTTTATAATCTCCCAAAGGTTTTGACCTTCGTATCATGACAATATCTCCTGTTTTTGTTTTGAGCTGTTTCTGCAGCAGATTTGGATCAATACGACGTCTTCAAGTGCTTTGAAGGACAAGTTCTTCGAGAGGGCATCAACCCCTACCTTGCGGGGGTGTTGCAACACCCTAAAACCATTGAGATGCATGAGGGCGTGGTGCACATACATGATGTTGAGGGGCCAAAAAGATCGGAAGCGCGGAGAGAAGACTCGAAGCAATGGAGCAACAAATCTTCAAGTGCCAAGGGATGGTGGAACGAGGACTCAATTCCAATCACATGATGATCTCGGAGTTTAACCATAAGCACAAGCTAGATGCCAAGGACATCTGGGGTCACGTCTTCAAGATTTACGAGAAAATCGAGCATCTCCAAGCCCAGATCTATGACCCGGAAAACCAAAACTGTGAGTATGAATACAGACTTAAGATAATGGGTTTGGCTGCAGATTTGAGGATCCCGGAGACTCGTTCTTCTTTTTATGATGGTGAGCCCATGCCTTGGAAGACGGAGGACAAACCCTCAACTTCACCAACAACTCCAAGAGCACCACCTCCGAAAAAGACAACTAAACACATTGGTATGGGTACTCCCCTTGGCTTGTGCCAAGCTTGGGGGACGTGCCCCGATATCGTATCAACATCACACCCTTTTACTTTCTTCATTTTTCTACGTTCGATCCTTTTGGTTATATCTTGATCTAGTAGAATAAAGTTTTAGTGCGATCCAGTTTTGAGTTTTGCTTTATGTTCCCCTATGTAAGCAAGTCCAAGAGTTATATAATAAAGAGTAGTTTTGAGTTAAGGGCTTTGCTTGCTTGCTATGATCTTGAGAAATAGAAATAGAAAGAAGTATAGAATAAAAGCAAAAGAGTATATATAATGATCTTATGGGGAGTGATGACTTCACATATAAAAAGAATGTCGACTGAAATTTGTTGTGAGTTGAAAAACAAAGTTATTGGTCATTGTTGCAATTAAAAGGAAGTAATAAAGAAAAAGAGGTTCACATATAAATATATTATCTTAGACATATTTTGTGATTGTGAGCACTCGTTAAAATATTATATGTTAAGAAGTTGATGTTGGACAAGGAAGACAACATAATGAGTTATGTTTGCTTATTTCCGAATAGAAGTTATATGGTTATAGATCCTTCAACATGTGTCGCTTGCTTCCACCCCATATCAACCAAAAACTTCTGCACCAAGTAGAGATACTACTTGTGCACCCAGACACCTTTAACCTAGTTTGCCTTGAGAGTCTGCTACTGCAACAAAAGACCTTCCAATGGCGCCAGAAATAGGCACGTTGTCGGGGAATTATCTTGACGTGCTCCTCCCGGCAACGGTGCCAGAAATAGGAGTGTTGCTTGATACTCCTCAGCAACGGCACCAGGAATCCTTCAGCTGCTGCTACGCCTTAAGGGACTTCCTAGGCAAGTATGCAAAGGATTTCCCCCGTGGCCTTGGAGCCTTGCGTTGGTGTTCTCTCGAAGCGGAAAGGGTGATGTAGCACATCGGTGGTAAGTATTTCCCTCAGTTGGAGAACCAAGGTATCAATCCAGTGGAGGACTATCTCAAGATCCTGCACAAACACAAAAGCTTGCTCCCAACGCTATGAAGCGGTTGTCAATCCCTTATAGATTGTTCGCCAAGTGAGAACTGAAAGCAACAAAGTGACAAAGCAAAGTAAAAGCGGAGGTGTAAACGATGGATGTGAATAGACCCGGGGGCCGTAGTGTTTACTAGTGGCTTCTCCCATAAAAGCAAGTAGACGGTGGGTGAACAAATTACTGTCGAGCAATTGATAGAACCACGCAAAGTCGTGACGATATCTATGGCAATGATTATATCTATAGACATCACGTCCAAAACAAGTAGACCGATACTGTCTGCATCTACTACTATTACTCCACACGTCGACCGCTATCCAACATACATCTAGTGTATTAAGTCCAAAAGAACAGAGTAACGCCTTAAGCAAGATGACATGATGTAGAGGGATAATCTCAAAACAATGATGAAAACCCCATCTTTTTACCCTTGATGGCAACTACTTAATGTGTGCCTTGCCGCCCCTACTGTCACTGTGAAAGGTCACCACATGGTAGAACCCAAAACCAAGCACTTCTCCCAATGCAAGAATCATAGATCTAGTTGGCCAAACAAAACCCAAGACAAGGAGAGACTTACAAGGATATCAAATCATGCATATAAGAAATCAGCAAAGACTCAAATATATATCACAGATAATCTGATCACAAATCCACAATTCATCGGATCTGGGCAAACACACCGCCAGAGAAGATTACATTAGATAGATCTCGATGAAGATCATGGAGAACTTTGTATTGAAGATCCAAGAGAGAGAAGAAGCCATCTAGCTACTAACTACGGACCCGTAGGTCTGAAGTGAACTACTCACGAGTCATTGGAGGGGCGATGATGATGATGAAGAAGCCCTCCAACTCCAAAGTCCCCTCCGGCAGGGCGCCGGGAAGGGTCTCCAGATGAGGTCTCGCGGAAACGGAAGCTTGCGGCGGCGGAAAAGTATTTTTGAGGCTCCCCTGATTTTTTGCTGAATTTTTGGGAATATATAGGCCAAGGATCTAGGTTAGGGGCGGCCAGGGAGGCCACAAGCCCTGACACCGCCGCCTCCCCCTGGTGGCGGAGTGGGAGCTTGTGGGCTCCCTGAAGCCCACCTGGCTTGGCCCAGAGGCCCCGTGATCTTCTTCCGTTCGGGAAAAAATCATTTCGGGGTTTTTATTCCGTTTGGACTCCGTTCCAAAATCAGATGTGAAAAGAGTCAAAAACACAGAAAAACATGAACTGGCACTTGGCACTAAATTAATAAGTTAGTCCCAAAAAAGATATAAAAGATACATAAAATATCCAAAGATGACAAGATAACAGCATGAAACCATCAAAAATTATAGATACGTTTGAGACGTATCAAGCATCCCCAAGCTTAACTCCTGCTCGTCCTCGAGTAGGGAAGTGATAAAGAATGAATTTTTGATGCTTTCATGCTACCTAGCATAGGTGTCCTTTGTAACTCCTCTTATGTGACGTGAATGTTCAAATCCATTAGATTCAAAACAATAGTTTGCTATTGACGTGGAAACAATAATAATTCAAGAAAACTAGCAAGGTAATCATGAACTTTCAAAATAACAAGGCCAAAAGAAAGTTATCCCTACAAAAGCATATAGTCTGGCTATGCTCTATCATCATTGCAGAAAGAATTTAAATCATGCACAACCCCGGTATTGGCCAAGTAATTGTTTCACACCTTTACTTTCTCAAACCTTTTCAACTCTCACGCAATACATGAGCGTGAGCCATGGTTATAGCACTATAGATGGTGTGGAATGTGGTGGAGGTTGCAAGACAAAAAGGAGAAGATAGTCACATTAACTAGGCATATCAATGAGCTGTGGAGATGCTCATCAATAGATATCAATGTGAATGAGTAAGGATTGCCATACAAATGATGCACTAGAGCTACGAGTATGTGAAAGCTCTTAAAGTAAACTAGTGGGTGTGCATCCAACTTGCTTGCTCGCGAAGACCTAAGGCAATTTTGAGGAGGCCTATCATTGGAATATACAAGCCAAGTTATGTAATGAAAATTTCCCACTAGCTATATGGTGGTGACAAAACGAGAGACTCTCAATGATGAAGATCATGGTGCTTAATATGCACAAGTGTGGAAAAAGTGCTAGCATTGTCCCTTCTCTCTTTTTCTCTCATTTTTTTATTTATTTTTATTTTTATTTTATTTTTGGTGGGCTCTTTGGCCTCTTTTTTTTATTTTGGTGGGCTTCTTTGTCCTCTTTTATTTCCTCGCATGGGACAATGCTCCATTAATAATGATCATCACACTTTCAACTCAAAACTTAGAGCAACTATGATTCTATATGGAATGCCTTCGGTAGTGTACCGTGGCAATGATCTAGCATGGCATAGACATCAATGGAAACATCATGCTAGCTACCTTAAGATCGTGCAATGGCAATCTAGACATGATGGCACATGTCATGGTGGTAGTTGCATGGAAATATATCTCGGAATGACTTTGAAAAAGCCATAGTAGGTAGGTATGGTGGCTGTTTTGAGGGAGCCTAATGGTGTGTTTTGTGAACCGACGAAAGTTGCGCGGCACAAAGAAGATAGTGATGGTGGAAGGTGAAAGTGCATCTAAACCATGGACTCAACATTAGTCATGAAGAACTCATATACTTGTTGCAAAAGTTTTATTAGTAATCGAAAAAAGCATTCAACGCATACTCCTAGGGGAAGGGTTGGTAGGTATAAACCATCGCATGATCCCGACCGCCACGCAAAGGATGACAATCAATATACTAATCATGCTCAGATTTCATCACATAGAGATTCACCATATGTGCATGCTACGGGAATCACTAACTTCAACACAAGTATTTCTAGATCTACAACACCTTACTAGCATGACTTCAATATTACCATAACCACAACTCAAAACTAATTGAGATGAATCAAACTTCTCTAACTATTCAATGCACATGAAGGTGGAAGTTTTCGTATCCCTTTGGATAACTACCCCTTTTGAGACTACTTTCAAAGCATAGATCAACTACCAAGCCACGCACCGCTGTGCTCTAAAATATATAAGTGAAGCACATAGAGCAAAAGTATCTAGCTCAAAAGATATAAGTGAACCACATGTGAGCTGAACTGTCTACCAAAAGATATAAGTGAAGCTCGAAAAAATCACGGTGAGTGCATGTCTCTCTCTCTAGGTGTGCAGCAAGGATGATTGTGACACAACAAAAATAAAATACTCCTACGATACAAGACGCTCCAAGGAAAAACACATAACATGTGGTGAATAAAAATATAGCCCCAAGTAACGTTACCGATGGATTGAAGACGAGAGAGGGGATGCCTTCCCAGGGCATCCCCAAGCTTAGGCTTTTACGGCATCCTTTAATTTCTTGGGGTGCCTTGGGAATCCCCAAGCTTGAGCTCTTGCCACTCTTTATCTTTTTGTCATAAGAACTTCACCCAAAACTTGAAAACTTCACAACACGAAACTTAAACAGAAACTCGTGATAACATTAGTATGAGAAAGCAAACCACCACTTCCTTAGGTACTGTAGCAAACTTAAATTCTACTTGTGCTGATGTTGTGTTACTGTATTTTCAATCTTCCATGGCTAATACCCCCCCCAATACTATCCATAGTTTCATCAAAATAAGCAACCAACACAACAAAAACAGAATCTGTTAACAGCAGACTAGTCTGTAGCAATCTATATATTTCGTATACCTATGGTACTTCAAAAATTCTGAAAATTTACGAAAGTCTAACGAATTTGCATAGAAATCAGCAGCAAAAAGAATCAACTCAAAAGCTCTTACAGAAAAAAATGAAAATTATTTTCGTGAGCAGAAAGTTTCTGTCTTTTCCAGCATGACCAAACGATCATCCCCAAGACTAATCATAACGGTTTTGCTTGGCACAAACGTAAAAAGAAACACAAAAACACAATCATAACAGAATTATGAAAGTGTGGAAAACACAAAACAGAAACAAAAATGATAGATTCATTGGGTTGCCTCCCAACAAGCGCTTTTGTTTAACACCCTTAGCTAGTCGAAAGGTGATGAAATCACGTATAGTCATCTTTGGTGCTCAAACCATAAGTAGCGTGATCATTTATCATCTTAAGATCTTCATCATTATTGGATGACTCACCACTAGCTTTAGGAACAAAAACAGGCTTGACGGTCTTTTTGAAAGTAAGATTTGGAGTATTTTGCACAGCGGCAAAAGCGGAACCCAAGTTGGTTATGACATCTTCTAATTTGCCAATTCTAGAAGAATCATTAACTATAAGTTCCTCTCCTTTAAATTTTTAAAAAAGTTTCCCACTTTGGATCTGTACTGAGTAATTTGATTGTGGATCTTTCTATCCAAACCCTCAATAAGTTCAACTGTGGCAATTTTGTTTTCAATAGCGCCAAGCCTTTGCATCACGTGTTCCAAGGTCAAGATAGTTCCATTAACCATGAGCGGGGGTGAGCCTACCAAATTCATGATAGCTCTATAGGAGTCAACAGTATGGCTCCCCAAAAAATTCCCGCCTACAATGGTGTCAAGGATATACCTATTCCAAGGAGAAATCCAAACATAGAAACGGCGAAGGAGGACGGTAGTGGATTGCTTACGAGTAGATCTACTTTGAGCATTGCAAATCCTGTACCAAGCATCCTTTAAATTTTCTTCCTCATTCTGCCTGAAATTGAGAACTTCATTCTCAGGAGTATCGTTTGGAGAGGTGGGTCTAGCCATTGATGGACTATCCCACACACAAACAAGCAGGAACAGAGAGTGAAACAGGCAAAAGAAAATGGCAAAGGCAAAAAGAAAACGGCTAAGGAGAAAGGAAAATGAAAACGGAAAATGTGAAGTGGGGGAGAGGAAAAAGAGAGGCAACTGGCAACAAAAGTAAATGCAGGAAAAGAGTTTGTGAGACCTACTTGGATAGATCTTGATTTCTCCTCCCCGGCAACGGCGCCAGAAATACTTCTGCTACTGCAACAAAAGACCTTCCAATGGCGCCAGAAATAGGCACGTTGTCGGGGAATTATCTTGACGTGCTCCTCCCGGCAACGGTGCCAGAAATAGGAGTGTTGCTTGATACTCCTCAGCAACGGCACCATGAATCCTTCAGCTGCGGCTATGCCTTAAGGGACTTCCCAGGCAAGTATGCAAAGGATTTCCCCCGTGGCCTTGGAGCCTTCCATTTGTGTTCCCTCGAAGCGGAAAGGGTGATGTAGCACAGCGGTGGTAAGTATTTCCCTCAGTTTGAGAACCAAGGTATCAATCCAGTGGAGGAGTATCTCAAGATCCTGCACAAACACAAAAGCTTGCTCCCAACGCTATGAAGGGGTTGTCAATCCCTTATAGATTGTTCGCCAAGTGAGAACTAAAAGCAACAAAGTAACAAAGCAAAGTAAAAGCGGAGGTGTAAACGATGGATGTGAATAGACCGGGGGCCGTAGTGTTTACTAGTGGCTTCTCTCATAAAAGCAAGTAGATTGTGGGTGAACAAATTACTATCGAGCAATTGATAGAACCGCGCAAAATCGTGACGATATCTATGGCAATGATTATATCTATAGGCATCACGTCCAAAACAAGTAGACCGATACTGTCTGCATCTACTACTATTACTCCACACGTCGACCGCTATCCAGCATGCATCTAGTGTATTTAGTCCAAAAGAACGGAGTAACGCCTTAAGCAAGATGACATGATGTAGAGGGATAATCTCAAACCAATGATGAAAACCCCATCTTTTTACCCTTGATGGCAACTACTCAATGTGTGCCTTGCTGCCCCTACTGTCACTGTGAAAGGTCACCACATGGTAGAACCCAAAACCAAGCACTTCTCCCATTGCAAGAATCATAGATCTAGTTGGCCAAACAAAACCCAAGACTCGGAGAGACTTACAAGGATATCAAATCATGCATATAAGAAATCAGCAAAGTCTCAAATATATATGATAGATAATCTGATCACAAATCCACAATTCATCGGATGTCGACAAACACACCGCCAAAGAAGATTACGTCAGATAGATCTCTATGAAGATCTTGGAGAACTTTGTATTGAAGATCCAAGAGAGAGAAGAAGCCATCTAGCTACTAACTACGAACCCGTAGGTCTGAAGTGAACTACTCACGAGTCATTGGAGGGGCGATGATGATGATGAAGAAGCCCTCCAGCTCCAAAGGCCCCTCCGGCAGGGCGCCGAGAAGGGTCTCCAGATGAGATCTCGCGGAAACGGAAGCTTGCGGCGGCGGAAAAGTATTTTCGAGGCTCCCCTAATTTTTTGCTGAATTTTTGCGAATATATAGGCCAAGGATCTAGGTCAGGGGGCGGCCAGGGAGGCCACAAGCTGTGACACCGCCGCCTCCCCCTGGTAGCGGAGTGGGAGCTTGTGGGCTCCCTGGAGCCCACCTGGCTTGGCCCAGAGGCCCCCTGATCTTCTTTCGTTCGGGAAAAAATCATTTCGGGGTTTTTATTCCGTTTGGACTCCGTTCCAAAATCAGATCTGAAAAGAGTCAAAAACACAGAAAAAAAGGAACTGGCACTTGGCACTGAATTAATAATTTTGTCCCAAAAAAGATATAAAAGATACATAAAACATCCAAAGATGACAAGATAATAGCATGAAACCATCAAAAATTATAGATACGTTTGAGACGTATCAGAGTCCACCACACGTACCCATGGATTGAGTAAGATCCCTCAAGTAAGTTGTCATCGGTGCAAGCAATAAAAATTGCTCTTTAAATGTGTGTGATATGTTAGTGTGAGGAAAATAAACTTTATACGAACTTGTGATATAGAAGAAATAAAAGCGACAAACTGTATAATATAGTTCTTTATCACAAGGGGCAATATAAAGTGACATTCTTTTGCATTAAGGGATTGTGCATCCAAGTGTAAAAGCGGATGGCAACCTCTGCTTCCCTCTGCGAAGGGCCTATCTTTTACCTTTACTTTCTAGTACTTACCTTTATGTAAGAGTCGTGGTGATCTTCACCATTTCCTTTATTTCGCCTTTATCTTTTGGCAAGCGTCATGTGTTGGGGAATGATCTAGACAAATATATCCACTCAGATGTGGGTGATCATAAGTTATTAATGTTGACATTACCCTTGAGGTAAATAGTTGGGAGGCAAAACTATAAGCCCCTATCTTTCTCTGTGTCCGATTGAAGCTTTGACCTCATAGGTACCGCGTGAGTGTTAGCAATTATGAAAGACCATAAGATGATTGAATATGTGTATTTGCTTTACAATCTCTGATATTGACTCTTTCCTACGTTGTGATAAATTGGAATTGCTTCAATGATTGAGATCATACTTGGTTAGGTGTCAATAGAGTTCTTGATTCATATTTTACCTTGTGAATGAATTGTTACTCTAGCATAAGAAATTACATGTCAATATGTGTTGATGTTCTAAAGATAACCATGATGCCTTCATGTCCGTATTTTATTTTTATCGTTACCTCTATCTCTAAACCTGTGGGCATATTTATCTACCTCGGTTTTCGCTTGAGGACAAGTGAGGTCTTAGCTTGGGGGAGTTGATACGTCCATTTTGCATCATGCTTTTATATTGATATTTATTGCATTATGGTCTGTTAATACACATTATGGTACAATACTTGTACCTTTTCTCTCTTATTTTACAAGGTTTACATGAAGAGGGAGAATGCCGACAGCTGGAATTCTGGACCAGAAAAGGAGCAAATCTGAGAGACCTATTCCGCACAACTCCAAAAGTCCTGAAAACTTACGGAGAATTATTTTGATATATATATATATAAAATATTGCGCGAAAGAAATACATCAGGGACTCACCAGGTGGCCACAAGCCAGGGGCACGGCCTACCCCTGTGGGAGCGCCCTGCAGGCTTGTGGGCCCTTGGCAGGTCTCCGGTGCCCACCTTATGCTATATGACGGGTTTTGAACTGAAAAAATCATATGAGAACTTTCAGGACGAAGCGCCACCGTATCGAGGCGGAATTTCGACAGAACCAATCTAGAGCATGACAGAGCTATTTTGCCGGGGAAACTTCCCTCGCGGAGGGGGAAATCGAAGGCATCGTCATCACCAACGATCCTCTCATCGAGAGGGGGTCAATCTCCATCCACATATTCATCAGTACCATCTCCTCTCCAAACCCTAGTTCATCTCTTGTATCCGATCTTTGTCTCAAAACCTCAGATTGGTACATGTGGGTTGCTAGTAGTGTTGATTACTCCTTGTAGTTGATGCTAGTTGGTTTACTTGGTGGAATATCATATGTTCAGATCCTTAATGATTATTAATACTCCAATGATTATGAACATGAATATGCTTTGTGAGTAATTACGTTTGTTCGTGAGGACATGGGATAAGTCTTGCTATAAGTAATCATGTGAATTTGGTATTCGTTTGATATTTTGATGAGATGTATGTTGTCTCTCCTCTAGTGGTGTCATGTGAACGTCGACTACATGACACTTCACCATTATTGGGGCGTAGGGGAAGGCATTGGTAAGTAATAAGTAGATGATGGGTTGCTAGAGTGACAAAAGCTTAAACCCTAGTTTATGCGTTGCTTCGTAAGGGGCTGATTTGGATCCATATGTTTCATGTTATGGTTAGATTTATATTAATTCTTCTTTCATAGTTGCGGATGCTTGCGAGAGAGGTTAATCATAAGTGGGATGTTTGTCCAAGTAAGGGCAGCACCCAAGCACCGACCCACCCACATATCAAATTATCAATGTAACGAACGCGAATCATATGAGCATGATGAACACTAGCTTGACAGAAATTCCCATGTGTCCTTAGGAGCGCTTTGCTTTATATAAAAGTTTGTCCAGCCTTGTCCTTTGCTACAAAAAGGATTGCGCCACCTTGCTGCACCTTTGTTACATTTGTTACTCGCTACCCATTACGAATTACCTTATCACAAAACTATCTGTTACGGATAATTTCAGTGCTTGCAGAGAATACCTTACTGAAAACCTCTTGTCATTTCCTTCTGCTCCTCGTTGGGTTCGACACTCTTACTTATCGAGAGGACTATAATATATCCCCTACATTTGTGGGTCATCAGCGCTTCACTCTGCGACAACGGTGCCAGAAAAGAGTCTTGATGATCCACAAGTATAAGGGGCCAATCATAGTCCTTTAGACAAGTAAGAGTGTCGAACCCAGCGAGGAGCGGAAGGAAATGACAAGCGGATTTCAGCAAGGTAATTTGTACAAGCACTGAAATAGCGGTAACAAGTTGTTTGATAGCAAGATAATTGTAACAAGTGACAAGTATCAATAGTAACAATAGGTGCATCAATGTTTACCAATCCTTTTGTGGCAAAGGACAAGCCATGTCAGATTCTTATAATAGGCAAAGTGTTTTTTTAGGGCACACGGGAATTTCATCTAGTCACTTTCGTCATGCTCGGTTAATTCGCGCTCAGTGTTTTGATAACTTGATATGTGGGTGGACCGGTTCTTGGGTGTTGTTCTTACTTGAACAAACCTCACACCTATGATTAACCCTCACGCAAGCATCCGGAACTACAAGAAAAGTATTAAGAATAAATTCTAACCATAGCATTAAGCATAGGGATCGAAATCAGCCCCTTACGAAGTAGTGCATAGACTGGGGTTTAAGTTTCTGTCACTCTCGCAACCCACCCTCTAATTATTACTCCACAATGCATTCCCTTAGTCCCAAAACATGGTGAAGTGTTATGTGGTCGATTTTCACATAAAACCACTAAGGAAATCACAACATTCATATCAACAAAATATCGAACAAATATCAACTTCACACGACTACTTGCAACATGATTTATCCCATGGCCTCAAGAACAAAAGTAACTACTCACAACTGATAAACATGTTCATGATCAGCGGGGTATTATATAGCATAATGAGTTCATGGATGTATCAGGCGCCTCCTCCACCGACTGTGAGCTCTATAACCTCCCCAATATTCAGAAAACCCTAGAGGAGTCAACGAAAAATCATTCCCACCGCCGCAAGTTCCAAAGCCACGAAATCCAATCTAGAGTCTGTTTCGGAGAGGAACATGATCACGGAGGGGTTCACCATCCTCATTGGTGCTCCTTCGATGATGCGCGAGTAGTTCATATCAGAGCTACGGGTCCGTATGCAGTAGCTAGATGGCTTTCTCTCTCGCTCTGTTTTGCAATACAATGGTCTCTTGGAGATCCATGTGATGTGACTCTTTCTTTTGCGGTGTGTTTTTTGGGATTCGATGAATTGTGAGTTTATGATTAGATCTATGAAAACATATTCATGCTTGATTATTATAGCCTCGTATTTCTTCTATGATATTTGGTTTTTGTATGGCTAACTTGATCTTTGACCTTGCAATAGAAGAGGTGTTTTGTGATGGGTTCGTTCTTGCGGTGCTCAATCTTAGTAACAGAAAGAGACATGACACACATGTATCGTTGCTATCAAAGATAAAACGATGGAGTCTATTCCTACATGAATAGATATTCTCTACATAATGTCATCGCTCTTCAGGCATTACTCCGTTTCTCCATGAACTCAATACACTAGGTGCATGCTAGATAGCGGTCAATGTGTGGAGTAATAAAAGTAGATGCACGCATAAGTGTGTCTACTTGTTTTGGACATGATGCCTATATACATGATTATTGTCTTGAAAATCATCATAATTATTTGCTATTCTATCAATTGCCCAACAGTAATTTTTCTACCCACCGTTTGCTATTTCTCGAGAGAAGCCACTTGTGAAACTTACAACCCCCGGGTCTACTTCATAGCATCTATCTATAATCTCTACTTTGCTATTTACATTTGTATTTTATTTTCTATTTTAATTACAAATCTCTATTATAAAAAACAAAAATATCTTGTTGCGTTCTATTTTCTATCACTTTTATTTGCATCTATCAATCTATCATTACCTTACCCACGAGGGATTGACAACCCCTCCACGCATTGGGTTGCGAGGATTTGCTATTTGTGTGTAGGTGTTGCTTACATAGTCTTGTGGACCTTCCTACTGGATTGATACCTTCGTTCCATAACTAAGGGGAATACTTGTCATCGTTGTGCTACATCACCCTTTAATCTTGGAGGGAAACCAACGCATCAGCGAGGAGTAGCACAATACTGCCGCTTAGAGATGAAAAACTATCGAAACAAAACAGAAGGATGCTGCAATACTGAACCAGTTATAACTACTGCAAACGGACTCCAAAATGAGCAAATTCAAGCTCGTTGGATATAAGATGACAAGTACTATCCAACAACGGCTGGATAAATTATGAAATAGCAAAGTAGAAGAAATGTCATTAGGAAGAGGACCATCCCCAAGCATGAACCGACAAACTCTCCAACACGAAAACTAAAAGATGAAGCATGCGAACTCCGTTTTCGATGAGCTTGAGTTTGGCAAGTAGACGAAAGTAAACTGTAAAACCTCACAAAGAGAAGAGTCAAATAAGAAACAAGAAAAATGATGCAAGCTTGCAATGGTTTGAGCTCTCTACGAACGATATTGTCAAACTACTTACTTGAGATCCCCCCTTGATAGTATGGCAATCAATCCTATAACCCGGTCTCCCAACTACCACCATGAGACGGGAAAACAGAAAACCTATCAAGGGAATACCTTTGCCTTGTGTATAATCCACTTGAGTTGGATGATGACGATCTTGACCTCCTCAAGTTGGACCACCTTTCTTGATTGCAGTGACTTGATGAAGACTAGTAGATTGCTCCCCCATACTCCACTATGCGTAAGCCACTCTTGGGCACATCTTCACAAGTCCATTGCCACCAAAATGGATGGCAATCTTCAAGCATGATCTCTTCGTGATGCTCCACTTGAACTTGCACACCGCAATGTTGATGACAATCACCACTTGATGTCATTCTTGATGGGTTGTATGAGATCTTCCTCTTGATGGAAGCCCATAGAAACATACCTAACCCCACACAGAACTCTCACGTAGACCATGGGTTAGTAAACAAAGCATAATGGGCAATGCCTACCATACCATGGGATTACTTGATCCATGTCGGTACATCTTGTACACTTTGTGTGTTGATCAACTTGATTTACTCTTTGACTTAGTCTTGATCAACCTTGTATAATGTCTTCTCTAGGACCAATCTCTGGATAATTCCTTCAATAGCACCTTTGTCATAACATAATATTCTTGAAACCAACAAATGGACTTCAAGAAATGCCTATGGACAAATTCTACAAATATAACTCAAGGCAACCATTAGTCCATAGGTAATGTCATCAATTACCAAAACCACACGTGAGGGTACCATGCTCTTTCACCGGTTGAGTTTATCTACAAAGCCGGGCAAATGCCTCTTGTCTAAAAAGGTAGGAGGGAGTTGAGCACCCGACAAACTATTGTTGACATTGTTTTGTTGTCTCTGCTTAATATTCGGCCATGTTGCTTCAAGTTTAGAGGCCTGCAAAGCATTAGCTATAGCAAATGCAAGAGTAGGTTTGTCACCTATTTGTGCAAAAGATATTCTCATTTCAAGCTTTCCGGAGGCACTGCAAAAAAGTATAAAGATTTGACGCATGTGTAATTAGGGAATCTCCAACGCTGACCGAACACCGCATCCATCCACGTATGGGGGGTGGGGCAGTCCGCAGACAGGAATGTAGGAGTCAACCATCCAACACTATACACATGCATTTCAACTAACCGGATGAAATACATCAAACACGATGAAATTCATCGAAGTTCAGATAGAAAATAGCATAAATCATTCATACATAGCATGCAAATAAGTTTTGTATAACAATAGTTCAAATCAACTAGATTAACCGGATGTTCATCAAGTTTTCCATGAACGGACCATGTCGCCCCACACATACTGCCCCTTGACGGATGGTGTACCATTGATAAGCTAATGACCTCACATTGTGTTTATGGATGATGTGCATGTCGTAGGATGAAATGTGCTTTTCTCATGTGAAACGAATCATGCATGCTCTCCTAGAAGAGCCCCTTCAACTTCTGCCTACGAAATCTATGGATACAGCCAACCACGCATCGCACACTCATCCTCCGTACCCGAGTACCCTGCCATCATTCAAACTCTAAAAAACGATATGAAGTTCCAAAATAAGCTCAATGGTATTTGACCGGACACCTTTCCGGCGTGGAGACCACCATGGAATTTGTCGAGAGGGGTGGCAGAAGTACCTCGCTATGGACGGATCCTAGGGTGATGGCATCACAGTACAAGGCGAGCGTGTGCATCAATGGTGCTTGCAGACGTTCGACAATGCCTGGGACGGACGACGAGGTATAGCGGAGGCGACGACGGAGAAGTAGGGTGCATATGGAAATCAGGGGGAGCACGTATGGAGTAGAAGAGAATTGACTAGGAGAGGGGTTTGAGTGGGTTGGGGCGTGGGGGACTCCTCCCCACCCCACTTTGATTCCAATTTACACGTAAAAACACGTTCGGACGGGATGGCGGACCAATAAAAACCACATTGAATGATAACACACAATGGAACCATGCGATCTAGACAGATACGAGTCGGTTGATGTCCGCTTTGAAGATGCGCTCACTCTCTCAAAGTTAGAGCATCTCCAGCCCCCCCACCCCTAACAGCCCCCCAAGGCGCCTTTTTTTCCACCGGTCGAACGAAAATGTCTTAGTAGCGCCTCCAAATCCTCGTTTTTCGCCGGTTTGGGCTGAAATTGTATCCAGCGAACTCAAGTCAAACCTAGCACACCAGTGGGCGCCTAGAGATACCGGCTGAAGCAAAAAAAGGCGCGTGGACCCGCACTATCAGCGACACCGGTCCACTTTCTCACTGTTTTTTGCTTTTCCCTCCCTTTTCCTCCCCACCACCCCAATCTCCCCCGCACCTCCCGCCATTCTCCCAAGATCCACGCATTATGCTGCCTAAGAAGTACACGGTCCCTCGCCTAGCCACCGATCCCGTCCAGCCAAGGTCAAGGAAGCCGAGGGCGCCGATGCCAAGGCCCCCCGGGCTTGACGAATGCCCAATGGAAGGCCGACGTTGATCGTCGGACGGCGGTCATCAACAATCGGCGAAACATGTTCAACATGAAGAAGGCCAGGGACGCAACGAGGGAGCAGGAAGACTCGTCTCCAACGGCCATGACGAACGAGCGCCAGATCCTTCCGCCTCAACAGACAGGCTAGTACCCACAAGGTACGTGGGTTAGCGAGCAGAGCATCATGTTGCCGGCCAACTTCTCGCCACCAGTGTGGGGGTACGCGCCCTCGCCTGACTACACCGACGGTGACGTGCTCGGCAGCTTCAACCCCAACATCACATTTCCGCATTGCTCTGCGCCCCCTCCATTTTCACCAGCCTATCTCTTCGTCGTGTACTTCGCCGACACTTGTTCTTCGCCTGTGTACATGGTCTGAATGTTTGATATGTTTACCCAGGACAACGGCGACCTCAAGTTCAAGTTCCTTCATGTCTTCACAAGGACCGAGTCGTGCGAGAAATGGACAGAGTGTCGGCTCGCTTTCGCCAAGACCAAGGATAGTGTCTACAACCCGGATGCACTTGTCTTAGCGGCGGCAGAAGGGCATCCTCATGGCAACAAGAGAGCCAAGGCGGCGAGGGACTCGGTGCCCGCTGCCGAACGGTTGTAGTCGACGATAGAACAATGCATCAACGACGCCATGATCCACTTCGCCAAGAGGAAGAAGTCTGAGGCAAGGTGGTCGGCATTGATGACGAAGCACGACCTCAAGCTCGACCTTCTCACGACCAACGTCGTCGCGAAGAAGAGGAACACCGACGT
Organism: Hordeum vulgare subsp. vulgare; assembly: GCF_904849725.1. Lineage (NCBI taxonomy): Eukaryota > Viridiplantae > Streptophyta > Magnoliopsida > Poales > Poaceae > Hordeum > Hordeum vulgare. Next base: position 432,383,733 of record NC_058522.1, on the reverse strand, counting down.
GGCGTTCCTAATGGCAGCACACATGGCGACGATGGACCCGCAGGTACATACGTTGAACCTCATGCCGAGACCCGTGACGACCACTGTCATGCCTACGACGAGCACTGCAACGGCTCCCACGCCAACGCCGAGCACTGCAACTGCGACCACGCCTACGACAAGCACTGCAACACCGCCTACGCCAACGCCGAGCACTGCAGCTGCGGCCATGCCAACGCCAAGCACTGCAGCTGCGACCACGTCAACACCGAGCAGTGCAACTTCGCCCACAACGTGTACGCCGAGCTCTCCCACCCCTGCAGTAGAGGAGACTGGCATTTCAGTTTCATGTGTATGGTTCCTACCCTTTCGATCGTCGGATTTTGGCTACGTGTGACATGATGATCACCGACTTGTGAAATGATGGAGCGCGGGTGAAAACATGTACCCCCTCCCCAAACAAAAAAACGCCGATGAAACTCACAAACATATGTGTTTGGCGTGGCCACACGGAGACGCCGATGACGGGCCATACGGGATTCAGAAACCAAACAGCAACGCAGAAGTGCATGCACGATGATACTGGCAGAACAGTAATTGGTCAGTCCATTTATCTCATATTCTATGAGACTTTGACGATGACCCTCCAACAGTACCTTCCTTTAACACGAAGGATGCGATAGGCAGCAGAGACGTACAGGAAAGGCCAGAGGGACGTGCCAAAATCGCCGACGTCGCGGAAGCAGCGGCGTGGTAATCAATGGGGAGTGCATGTCGTGCCGTGACGCCGGTACAGGAAAGGCAGCAGCTAGGAAAATGCTGAGGCCTCCCCGAGCCCGGGTGCTTGTGCGCCTCGTATGCATCACGAACAGCATCAGCATGGACGCACGACGTGTATCTTTCATGTCTCCCTTTCGATTCTTCATGGCCCGAGGCCCCTGTGTCAAAGCCCGCCGAACAAATTTCAGAACCAACGAAATACCGCCCGTCAACGCGTCGTGCGCAACGTGCGTTATTTGATTGCCGGTTTACCAAAACAACGAATTACGTGCCTGGCTATTCTGAACTTGACTAGAAATGTGAACGATGCGTCTAGATACATCCGTTGAACAAAAGTAACATACTCCCTCCTTAAATATATTTTTTTCTAATATTTTACTATAAATTATGTACAAATGTATATAGATATATTTTAAAGTATATAATTATTTATTTTAATCCATATGTAATCTTTAGTAGAATTTTTAAATAGACATATACTTCATATTTAAAAACCAAGCGAATAGATCGGAGGGGCTACTTTTTTGAATGAATGTACTTGTACTTTGCTAAAATTTGAACGGAATACAATTTTTTTTTCAATTCATGCACAGTCATACAATACCATATAGGCACGACTTGACGGAAAAACCTAAGCGACACACGGATCATCAACCCAAAAAACATAGGATTGATGACGAAAGGACAACCAAACTTGTAGCTGTTGCTCCCGCCTTGTTTGGCCGGAGGCGGCCTGCTTGGTCGGGCCAACGCCTTTCTCTGTCGAGGTTTGTGGTGTGCTTCGGCCGGCATGGTGCTGGTTGAAGCTACTAGTCTCCCTGGTGCAGTGGCCTCTATGTGGTGTGGGTGGTCCTGCCGGTGGTATGTCTGGCGGCGCCACCCTTTCGCAGATCTGGTTCGTTGGTGGATAGTGGCAGTGGTCAGGTTGTGTTGTTCATCGACGTTTGCTCGTCTCCTCTGGGTCCGGCATCTTTGGTCTACTTCTGTCGGAGATTGCTCTTTGTTGGCAGTGGTTGAGCTCCTTCCCCGGTGCTTGTATAGGTATGGCGACATATTGTAGAATATTATGTATTGTAGAATACATTCTACAATATTAGGTACATTCTACAATATTAAGTATTGGCGGTGGCTTAGGGATGTGGGCGAAAGCCTTGGTTCAATTGGGATCGAAAGATACCGACGACATTGCTTCTTGAAGTTGCCGTCGAAGAGTTCCTCCTCTTCACTAGACCGTTGTTTGTTGGTTCTAGAGTTGCCGTGGAGGCTGTTTGGTGTGGCTGGACTTTCCCGAGGTCCGGCGGGTTGTTGTGGATGACCCTGGGCGAAAGCCTTGGTTCAATGGGGGTCAAAGGATACTGGCGACAATGCTTCTTGAAGGCGTCACCGAAGAGTTCTCACACTTCTTCAGGTTGTGTGCATGTTGGTGGTGGAGTTTGAGTTGTTGGTGTCGGCAAGGGTTGGGTTCTTGCACGATTGTCCTCTGTTCAATCGTGTGTTGTAAGGTTTTTCGGCCTATTTTCCCTCGTAAAGAGGGCCACTTTGTTTTCTATTTTCCTCTCTTAATGAAAATCAGCAGTGCTCGTGCCTTGCACGTAAAAAAAAGAACCTCCCATTGCAATGTGTGAAATAGACCCACCAACAACACGAGTAGACTTGACTACCAAGACAATAACAACTGAGCACAAACATCATATGGACAAATCCATGTCAAGCCTTGAGCCAAACCCCTTGCAGAAAGAAAAGGCGTTACATCACCGAGCGATGAAACCACCTATCCAATGTTGATGGCCCTGCCTCCACCCGGCCATAGACGGGGGCTATGAAGGTGGACAGGCATGAAACTGGGAGGGAAGGCGGTTAGTGCGAACAAGAGCATCGATGATGAGGAGACTAGGGATCCGGGAGTGCTAGCTAAAGTGCTACCAACAGTTGAACCCGCAACCAGACAACGATGAACAACCACATGACCACAACCAATTCCTTATTAGACCCATTGACCGGAGATGAGCCGACGAGACAACACAACCCAACAAATGTTGGGAAACGTTGCACGGGAAACAAAAAAATTTCTACGCACACGAAGACCTATCATGGTGATGTCTATCTACGAGAGGAGATTAGATCTACGTACCCTTGTAGATCGCTAAGCGGGAAGCGTTAAGAAATGCGGTTAATATAGTGGTACAACTTCGTGATTCAAATCACCGTCGTCCCACGATCTGTTCCAATCTAGCGCCGAACGGACGTCACCTCCGCGTTCAGCACACGTACAGTTCGATGACGATCTCGGCCTTGTTGATCCAGCAAGAGAGACGGAGAAGTAGATGAGTTGTCCGACAGCGTGACGGCGCTCCGGTGGTGGTGATGATCTACTCCTGCACGGCTTCGCCCGAGCTCCGCAGAAATCCGATCTAGAGGTAAAACTACGTGGTATAAGTTTGAGTTGCACGTGGCAAAGTTGTGTCACAAAAGCCCTAAAACCACCAGTATATATAGGAGGAGGGGAGGTGCTAGCCTTAGGGCTCAAGGAGCCCCTTGGTGCACCGGCCGAAGGGAGGAGGTGGACTCCCACCTCAATTCCGTTTGGGGGAAGGAGTCCACTCCTTCCTTCCCACCTTCCTCTTTCCTTTTTTTTCTTTCCTTTGGTGTTTTCCACTTGTGGCGCCATGGCCCTATTGGGCTGGTCTCACCAGCCTACTAAGGGCTGGTGCACCACTCTAGGGTCACTGGGCTCACTCCCGGGTGGGTGGGCCCCTCCCGGTGAATACCCGGAACCCATTTGTCACCCCCGGTACACTACCGATAATGCCCGAAACTTCCCGGTGACCAAATGAAACCATCTTATATATCAATCTTCGTTTCCGGACCATTCCGGAAACCCTTGTGACGTCCGTGATCTCATCCCGGACTCCGAACAACATTCGCTAACCACACATATAACTCAACTATACTAAAACATCATCGAACCTTAAGTGTGCAGACCCTACGGGTTCAAGAACTATGTAGACATGACCCAAGACACTCCTCGGTCAATATCCAATAGCGGGACCTGGATGCCCATATTGGATCCTACATATTCTCCGAAGATTTTATCGGTTGAACCTTAGTGCCAAGGATTCATATAATCCCGTATGTCATTCCTTTTGTCCTTCGGTATGTTACTTGCCCGAGATTCGTTCGTGGGTATCCGTATACCTATTTCAATCTCGTTACCGGCAAGTCTCTTTACTCATTCCGTAATACAAGATTCCCGTGACTTACACTTAGTCACATTGCTTGCAAGGCTTGTGTGTGATGTTGTATTACCGAGTGGGCCCCGAGATACGTCTCCGTCACACGGAGTAACAAATCCCAGTCTTGATCCATACTAACTCAACGAACACCTTCGGAGATACCTGTAGAGCACCTTTATAGTCACCCAGTTACGTTGTGACGTTTGATACACACAAGGTATTCCTCCGGTGCCAGTGAGTTATATGATCTCATGGTCATAGGAATAAATACTTAACACGCAGAAAACAATAGCAACAAAATGACACGATCACATGCTACGTTCATAGTTTGGGTCTAGTCCATCACATGATTCTTCTAATGATGTGATCCAGTTATCAAGTGACAACACTTGCATATAGTCAGAAAACCTTGACTATCCTTGATCAACTGGCTAGCCAACTAGAGGCCTGCTAGGGACATTGTTTTGTCTATGTATCCACACATGTATGTATGTTTTCATTCAATACAATTATAGCATGGATAATAACGATTATCTTGAAACAAGAAATATAATAATAACTATTTTATCATGGCCCCTAGGGTATATTTCCAACAACAAAGACATCTTCATATCTGTCTCATGGCAAACAAGAAACACCAAATCCACAACCAAAATAGCAAACACGGCCATGGTTAGCGAAGTCGCAACCAACACAACGAACATAGATGGTAGCACTATATGAGTCGAAAGTATGTAATGATTTTACGCTTTACTTTGCGCCTACACGGTAGGATTTTGTTGGGTTTTATCGTGTTCACGGAATTTTTTGTATACTTTTTCAGGATGTTACTTTTGGAAAATGTTTGGATTTTTAATGGAAGACATCAACAAAATATGATAAAATTACGTTAATCAACCAGATAAATAATTGCAAAGAACGAAGGCGTTTGGGACAAGCTGAGAGTTGCATGGTGCTACTAGTGCTCTCGGTGGTCTTTGGTACAAGCGCTTGTACCACTCATTGCCACCACCTCCCAGCCAACCACTTCACCCCCGCGTAATCGGATCGAAGATCAGATGCCTACATACTTCAGAGCTTATCTAAAACATAGAACCCTGGCCTTCGGAAGGCATTCAGAGCGGGAATTGGCAAGAGGAGATCAACGTCATCACCAGCTCATGCAAGGGGGCGTCAGCATCAATAATCTTCACCAACCATCCCCACCGTCACCGATCTCTATCTCGTTGTAACATAGAGCACATTGTCGATCTCTACGTGTATTACACTTTTGTCCATTCATGTTTACCACCAACATTCATATGATGTTTGCCATCTCGATGTGTGAGTAGACTCCTTAGTTCTCGGGGATAAGGATGAACCTTGGAATGTATAGGAGCTGAAACATTAATAAGGATATGTGATTCTCTATGGAATGTTTGGTTGAATAGCCTTCGTGTGTGTCGTGAAGAGGCTCACTCAACATTTCCGCTGTGGTACGTCTCCATCGTATCTACTTTTCCAAACTCTTTTCCCCTTGTTTTGAATTCTAATTTGCATGATTTGAAAGGAACTAACCCGGACTAACGATGTTTTCAGCACAATTGGCATGGTGTTGTTTTTGCGCAGAAATAAAAGTTCTCGGAATGAACTGGAAATTTAAGAGGATTTTTTGTGGAATATATAAAAAATACTAGCGCAAGAATCAGCCGGAGGGGTGGAGCTGAGAGCCCACAAGCCCACCAGGCGCTACCCCCCTGGTCGCGTCAGGCAGGCTTTTGGAGCCCACGTTGCTCCACTGCCTCCAACCCCAGCTCTATTTAGTCCCTTTCGTCCAGGAAAAATATCAAGGAGAAGAGTTCATCGCGTTTTACGATACGGAGGCGCCGCCACCTCCTGTTCTTCCTCTGGAGGGAAGATCTGGAGTCTGTTCTGGGCTCCGGAGAGGGGAGATCCTCGCCATCGTCATCACCAACCTTCCTTCATCGCCAATTCCATGATGCTTTTCACCGTTCGTGAGTAATCTCATCGTAGGCTTGCTAGACGGTGATGGGTTGGATGAGATCTATCATGTAATCGAGTTAGTTTTGACGGGGATTCATCCCTAGTATCCACTATGTTCTGAGATTGATGTTGCTACTACTTTGCCATGCTTAATGCTTGTCACTAGGGCCGGAGTGCCATGATTTCAGATCTGAAATTATTATGTTGTCACCAATATATTTGTGTTTTAGATCCGATCTTGCAAGTTGTAGTTACCTACTATGTGTTATGATCCGGCAACCCCGGAGTGATAATAACCGGAACCACTCCCGGTGATGACCATAGTTTGAGGAGTTCATGTGTCACCAAGTGCTAATGCGTTGTTCCGGTTCTTTATTAAAAGGAGAACCTTAATATCCCGTAGTATCCATTTGGATCTCGCTGCCACGGGAGGGATGGACAATAGATGTCATGCAAGTTCTTTTCCCTAAGCACGTATGACTACACAGGGAATGCATGCCTACATCAGATTGACGAACGGGAGCTAGCCACATATCTCTCCGTGTTATAACTGTTGCATGATGAATGTCATCCGACAAATAGTCGATCCATTGCCTACGAGTTTGTCCCACTGCTGCTGTTACTTGTTTTGCTCTGCTGCTATTACTACTCTTGCTGCTACTGTTACTTGCTTTGCCCTGCTGCTACTTGCTACTGATGTTACTTGCTACTCCTGTCACTACTGCTGTTCCTTGCCACTGTTGTTACTCGTTCGCTGCTGCTACCGGCTACAATACTTTTTATGGTACCTTTGCCTTGAAAGAATATTTCCCGTCCACGGGCAACTTACTGGCGCCATTGATACAACCGTTAGGAATAGTCTGCCGTCAACATATCGTTTCTGGCACCGTTGCTATCATACTACTTTGCTACTGATACTTTGCTTGTAGACACTAATCTTTCAGTTGTGGTTGAGCTGACGCCTCAACTGCTAATACTGGAGAATATTGTTTCCCTCCCGTCGTGCGAACCAACAAATTTGGGTTGAATACTCTACCCTCCAAAACTGCCGCGATCCCACGCGCTGGTGGCCTATTGTAAGACAATTTCTAGATGTTGAGCAACTGGAAGTAGCTCTTTTCTGGCTCCGTTGTCGTGGAGGCATCAAGTCAGGGATAGTTGCACGTTAACAACATTTTTCTGGCGCCGTTGTCGGGGAGGATAACTATATTCTCTGGGTCACTTGGGATTTATATCTGCTGATCACTATGAAGAATCTGAAAGATCCAAGGACCAAAGTCTTGACCTCAACTACGAGGGGAGGTAAGGAACAGCCATCTAGCTCTACACTTGATTCACTTTCAGTTATGAGTAAGTTTGCGACACCACCTCCTGCTAGAAATCTTGATATGTCGCCTGTGCTTGATGATGCTTATGATGCTGCTATGCCTGATACTGCTAGAGATGCTATGCCTGATACTGCTAGAGATGCTATGCTTGATACTGCTTTGCCTGATGATGCTAGAGATGCAATTTTGCCTGATGATGCTATGCTTGATACTGCTAGAGATACTACTTTGCCTGATATGCCACTAGGGGTATTCCTTGTTGCTCATATTGCTATAGTTACTGCCAATGCTCGTGATGCTTCTGAAACTGCCGATACTATTGAGATAGAACCAGCTTTTGCTCCTACTAGATCTAGCTCTCCTAGATATGAATTGCGTGATATAACCGAGGGTTATGTTATGGAGGGAGAGATAGCTGAGGATTTTCTTGCGTATAAGGATGCATATGACGCTGAGAAAATACTTCTCAAGTGGAAGGAAAATCTCTGAAAGCAAGGATGAAATACGACCCGAAGTTTGCCACTTCACCTATCTTTATCACCGATGAGGATTATGAATTCTTTGTCGACCCCGAGATAATCTCTCTAGTCGAATCTGATCCTTTCCACGGTTATGAGTCTGAGACGGTTGTAGCCCATCTTACCAAACTAAACGTTATAGCCACCCTTTTCACTAGTGAGGAGAAGATCCGCTACTATTATATCCTTAAGTTGTTTCCTTTCTCTCTAAACGATGACGCTAAAGCTTGGTTCACTTCTCTTGCCCCTGGATGTGTGAGTGGTCCCCAGGATATGGTATATTACTTCAGTGAGAAATATTTCCCTGCCCATAAGAAGCAAGCTGCCTTGCAGGAAATATACAACTTTGCTCAACTCAAAGAAGAGAGTCTCCCACAAGCTTGGGGGAGGCTCATCCAACTACAGAATGCTTTGCCTGATCACCCTCTTAAGAAGAACGAGATACTTGATATCTTCAATAACGGACTCACCGATGCTTCTAGAGACCACCTAGATAGTTGTGCCGGTTGTGTTTTTAGGGAACGAAGTATAGAACAAGATGAGAGCCTACTAAATAACATCTTGATGAACGATAATGCTTGGACTATTCCCGAACCACCTCCTAAGCCAACTCCGGAGAAAAGAGGTATTCTATTCCTCGGTCCTGAAGATATGCAAGAAGACAAGAAAACTATGCAAGAGAAAGGCATTAGATCTGAAGATGTCAAAAATCTACCACCTATCGAAGAGATCCATGGTCTCGATAACCCGATACACGTAGTAGAAGTGAATTCTCTGCGTAGGTTTGATGAGAGTGATATTCCTTTTGACAAACCTGCTAGCCTATGCTTTGATGAATTTGACAACTTTGTTGCCAAACAACAGAGTTTCAATGATTATGTTAGTAGACATTTGGAACAAAGTACTCGTATGCTTAGTCATTTAAGTGCTTGTGTAGACAGAAATGTCAATGATATGAAGCTTCTAAGTAAACATGCCTCTATGATTACTACTCAGGTAGAACAAGTAATTAAAGCTCAGAATGACTTGCTCAATGAATTAAATGACAATTCTGTCAGAGTCATTACTAGAGGAGGCAAAATGACTCAGGAACCTTTGTATCCTGAAGGCCATCCTAAGAGAATTTATCAAGATTCTCAAGGAATTAATGTTGACACACCCAGTCATCCTAAGAAGAAGGATGATAGAAATCTACATGTCAGTTCACCAAATACTGTGCGTCTGATGCAGAAACACAATCTGGTGATGAACCAAATGATATTTGTGCGTCTGATGCAGAAACACAATCTGGTGATGAACATGAACCTGGTGACAATATTGACAGCGATGTTCATAATAATGCTCAACCTAGCAATGATGAGGATGTGGAGATTGAACCTACGGTTAATCCTAATAACCCACAACCTAATAGATACGATAAGAATGACTTCACTCCTAGGAAGCATGGTAAAGAAAGGGAGCCATGGGTTCAGAGACCTATGCCCTTTCCTCCTAAGCCATCCAAGAAAAAGGATGATGAGGATTTTGAGCTCTTTATTGAAATGATAAGAGCCGTCTTTCTGCAGATGCGGCTAATTGATATGCTCAAAATGTCTCCATATGCCAAGTACATGCAAGATATCGTGACCAATAAGAGGAGGATACCTGAGGTTGAGATTGCCACCATGCCCGCCAATTATACTTTCAAAGGTGGAACTCCTAAGAAACTAGGTTATCCCGGTGTGCCGACTATACCTTGCTCCATTAAAGGAAACTATGTTAGAACTACTTTATGCGACCTTGGAACTGGTGTTAGTATTAGGCCTCTCTCTATTTATCATAGACTTGAACTAGATAAGTTTACACCCACTGAAATTTCTCTGGAAATGGCCAACAAATCAACTGCTTTCCCTGTCGGCATTTGCGAGGATGTGCCTCTTGTGATTTCTAGCACCACTATCTTAACAGACTTTGTTATCTTGGATATTCCCGAGGACGATGCCATGGCTGTCATCCTCGGAAGACCATTTTTAAACACTGCAGGGGCAGTTATAGATTGCAAGAAAGGCAATGTCACTTTCCATGTCAACGGTAATGAGCATACAGTGCACTTTCTGAAGAAACGATATCAAGTACATTGCATCAATGCTATCGAAAAAACTTCATCGATTCTTATTGGGAGCTTTGAATGCCCTATTCCTCGTGTTAAGATGAAGTATGATTTGCTTATTGGGGAGATTCATATCCCCGTTGAGGTGACTTAGTGGCTATTCGACAATTCTCCGTTTCCTTTTGCAATTTGAAAAGGTTTTTTCATGAGGATTTGATCAACCCCATTGACAGATTTCTTTCGATGACCATGAGATGGATGAATCGAGGAGTCACAAACCTCTGTTTTAAGCTTTCACTTTCTGTTGCCTAGAAGAAAAATGATAGATTTAGTTTAGTCTTCCCCGTTTCTTGCTTTAGCGTCCCGGAGAAAAGTACCCCGAAAATAAAAGTTCTCTGATGGTCCTAGAAATCAAATATGATTTTTTCTGGATTTTTTTAAAAATACTCGGACTCAGAGCTGGCCTGGGGGCCACACCAGTGGGCCACAAGACCTGTCACCGCGGCCACCCCCCCTGGCCACCGCAAGCAAGCTTGTGGGGCCCATAGGGACCCTCTCCACTCATTCTAGCTCCCATCCTCTTCTTCTACCTCTAAAAAAAATCGTTTCGCAGCTCAAACCCGTGTTCTTGCTCATTTGGCTGTGATTTTCCATCTCCTTGCTCAAAGCACCATTCTCCGAACCGTTTTGGGGAAATTACTCCTTGGTAAGTGACTCCTCCATTGGTCCAATTAGTTTCTACTCTAGTGCTTTATCTTTCGCGTATTCTTGCTATCTTGGTGACCCTGTTCTTGAGCTTGAAATGTTGATTTTAGCTGGTCCCAAGTAGTTTTAGCGCGTGATACGGTCTCTAGGAACTAGTAGGAGTAGTTGCTACAAGGTGTGGTTGGTCTTTATTCACTTTTCTCTTGAACTTCAAAAATTTCAGCAAAAATAAATTATGTTCAGGAGGAAGTTTCATGGTGGTTCCTCAAGTAAGAAGGGTCCCCGTCTTTCTATTCGGGAGCCCGATCCTTATCAACTAAGGGACGCACCGGTACAACCATGTGAATGGCCTTCCGATGAGTTCATGATCGAAGCAGGCTTCAATGATGAGTATGATACACTTGTCCGCAATGTCGGGTTAGAAGAATTCCTCTCAGATAAATGTGAACAGTATGCTATGTTCACTGCCTCTTTCGTGCGTAGATTTAATTTTTCAGTTGGCCGTGACTTATCCATACTGTTTGATCTGTATGATAAGTCCTATACAATGGATTTGGAGGATTTCAATAGGATTTGCAAGATACCTGATGGAGGTAATTTAAAGATCCTGCTATGTCTTCGGTTAGAGATTTTGTCTCTAGTATAACTGTTGGAGAAACTAGAGACATCACGCAAGCTACCATAGGAAGCATTCATTTCCCTGCCTTGCACTACTTTGCCCTCTTCATAGGTAGAAGCATTAACGGCAAGGTTGAACATAGTCACTTATGCGCATCCGACCTTAGTATCCTTAAGAGCGCAGCATCGGGTGACAAAAGCTTCAACATGGGAGCTATTATAGCAAGGAGGCTGAATAAGAATGCTATTGATGGGGACTTCTTTGGCGGGATCTATGTCACTTGCATAGCAAATTTTCTTGGATTACCCATCCGCGCAGGAGATCCCCCGCTCCATACAGCTTTCCTTGACCGCGCCGCTATGACATGCTACCAGGTCCTTGAGAGGGATGATGAATCCCTCCTATACCGATTGATATTTAACCGGCAGCGGCTTTTCCATATTACCCTTCCTGCTCCTCCTTTCTTTGACTTTCAGGTAAAAAGGAGATACTACATAACCATAGGAGAGGCAGAGGAGTATGAGAGGGAGGCGACGACTGCTCGTCTCCGTGAGGCAGCTATTTAGGCAGTGGTTGCAACGCTCTTGTATAACCCCGATTATGATTTTGGGTTTCGCCAAGACCGTCCTTGGGAGTAGACCAAGCTAGGCCAAAAGCCTAAGCTTGGGGGAGTACGTGTTTGCACCAACTTTACATTCATGCTTATGATTTCACCTTGTTAGTCGGTGTTTACACTTTGCCACTGTATTATTGATGCTAGTTTATTTTCGTTTTCTTGTTTTCTTGTTTTGTGTCCTTTTGAGAAAACCCAAAAAGATTTTCCTTTCTTCTTTTGCTTGTTGGGAGCTTTCCCGTGTAAATAGTTTTCTTTTTCTTTGGGTCAAGGTAGAAGATATTGGTTACAATGTTTAGTGGCTCTTGCATGCATACCTGTTTAGCTTTCAAAGAGCCATATTATGTTGTCTTCTCCTTAGTGTTTGCCTGCAGATTCCAGCTTTAGTCCAATGCACGAGCACTCTTATTATTGTTCACATCGTTCGATCGTGCAAATGAAAGGCAATAATGATGATATATGATGAAGTGACTGAGACTGGGAAAGCTGGTATGAACTCTATCTATTTTGTTTTTGTAAATATGACTAGCTTGTCGTTCCAGATTCAACTTTGTTGAGAGAGAACCATGTTTGCAATGACAACTTAGAGATCATAGTTTGTGATGCCATGCTTAATTAGCTAGGAGCTTATAATGGTTTGTCTTGAATGCCAACATAGATTTTGAGATGACTATGATGTAGTATGATAGGATGGTATTCTCCTTTGAATGATTCAAGTGGCTTGACTTGGCGCATGTTCATGCATGTAGTTGAAACAAAATCAACATAGTCTCTATGATGTTCGTGTTCATGGTGATTTATATCCTGCTCATGCTTGCACTCAATGTTAGTCAAACTCATTGCATCTTGATGACTGTTGTCTCTCTCTAGATTGGTCGCTTCCCAGTATTTTGCTAACCTTCACTTGTACTAAGCGGAATACTGCTTGTGCATCCACTTACATAAACCCAAAAGTTTTTCCATGAGAGTCCAGCATACCTACCTATTTGCGGTATCTACCTGCCATTCTCTAAACCTTCAAGAAATAATCTGTTTTGCATGCCCGAACTACTGATGTGGTGACAGGGGGCTATTGGTATCTTCCATGTTAGGCATGTTATCCTCGACATGTGTTTATTCACTGTCATTCACGATAAAGGGGTCGGTAATTGGAATGCCCAGTTCCACGCTTAAATCGAAAACATAACTGTAAAACAAGACCCCCCCCCCCGGCTTGATGTTAGTATGGACGGTACCCGAGGATTCGGCTAGCCGTGGAGTGTGATAAATTGGTGGTGGGGGAGTTAAAACTTTACTTTTCTGTTTGGGAACCGCCTATAGCATGAGTAGCATGGAAGATATTGAGAACTCTTGGTCACTACGTTGACAATGAAAGCATGTCACCCAAAATTATCATCTCTATTTTCAAAGCTTGAGCTCTCGCACCTCTGCAACTCAATGCTTCCCTCTACGAAGGGCATGTCTATTTATTTTCCTGTTGAGTCATCCTCTTCTTATAAAAGCACCAATTAGAGAGCACCTCTGTCATTTTTATGCTTTGCTTTTGATTGATATTGAGTATGACTATGACTGGATCTTCGTTGCTATGAATTACAATGTTTAGTCAGCCCTTGATCTTTGAAAATGCTCTGCATTTATGTTTTGCGGTCTCAGAAAGAGCTAGCGAGATACCACCTATTCATATTGCTTCATGCTTATTTTGATTGAATTGTTGATATCTGAAACTCATTATTATTTTCTTGCTAGCTGATTATGCCATGGATATTAGTTTACCGTGAGACCTTTGTGTCACTTGCTTATGTGGTTAACTTGTGATCTTGGTAAAATTTTGGTTATGAGTTAGACATAGTTGCAACAACAAGATCAAACAGAGTTTGTCAAAGTTTTTCTTTCTCTTTTAGTTTGTCAACTGAGTTGCTTGAGGACAAGCAAGGTTTTAAGCTTGGGGGAGTTGATACGTCTCCATCGTATATACTTTTCCAAACTCTTTTGCCCTTGTTTTGGATTCTAATTTGCATGATTTGAATGGAACTAACCCGGACTGATGCTGTTTTCAGCAGAATTGTCATGGTGTTGTTTTTGTGCAGAAATGAAAGTTCTCGGAACGTCCTGAAAATTTAAGGAGAATATTTCTGGAAAATATGAAAAGTACCTGCGCAAAGATCCACCGGAGGGGACGGGCCAGTGGGCCACAAGCCCTGTCGCCGCGGCCACCCCCCAGGTCGCGGCAACCAAGCTTGTGGGGCCCTCATGGCTCTGCCTCCCCCAAACTCAGCTCTATTTATTCCCTTTCGTCCCGGAAAAAATCAAGAGAGAAGATTTCATCGCGTTTCACGATCCAGAGGCGCCGCCACATCCCGTTCTTCATCTGGAGGGCAGATCTGGAGTCCGTTTTGGGCTCTGGATCAAGCAGATCGTCGCAATCGTCACCGTCAACCTTATTCCCTCTCCAATTCCATGAAGCTCTTCATCGTTCGTGAGTAATCTATTCGTAGGCTCGTTGGGCGGTGATGAGTAGGATGAGATCTATCATATAATCGAGTTAGTTTTGACGGGGATTGATCCCTAGTATCCACTATGTTCTGAGATTGATGCTACTACTTTGCCATGGTTAATGCTTGTCACTAGGGCCCGGGTGCCATGATTTAAGATCTGAAATTATTATGTTGTCACCAATATATGTGTGTTTTAGATCTGATCTTGCAAGTTGTAGTTACATACTATGTGTTATGATCCGGCAACCCCGGAGTGACAATAACCGGAACCACTCCCGGTGATGACCATAGTTTGAGGAGTTCATGTGTTCATGAAGTGCTAATGCGTTGTTCCGGTTCTTTATTAAAAGGAGAACCTTAATATCCCGTAGTATCCATTTGGACCCCGCTGCCACGGGAGGGATGGACAATAGATGTCAAGCAAGTTCTTTTCCCTAAGCACGTATGACTACACACGGAATGCATGCCTACATCACATTGACGAATGGGAGCTAGCCACATATCTCTCCGTGTTATAACTATTGCATGATGAATGTCGTCCGACAAATCACCGATCCATTTCCTATGAGTTTGTCCCACTGCTGCTGTTACTTGTTTTGCTCTGCTGCTGTTACTACTGTTGCTGCTACTATTACTTGCTGCTACTTTTACTTGCTTTGCCCTGCTGCTACTTGCTACTGCTGTTACTTGCTACTGTTGCTACTTGCTACTGCTATCACTACTGTCGTTCCTTGCCACTGTTGTTACTCGTTACGCTGCTGCTACCTGCTACAATACTTTTTCTGGTACCGTTGCCGGGAAAGAATATTTCCCGTCCACGGGCAACTTATTGGCGCCATTCATACAACCGTTAGGAATAGTCTGCCGTCAACAGATCATTTCTGGCACCGTTGCTATCATACTACTTTGCTACTGATACTTTGCTTGCGGACACTAATCTTTCAGGTGTGGTTGAGCTGACGCCTCAACTGCTAATACTGGAGAATATTCTATCCCTCCCGTCGTGCGAACCAAGAAATTTGGGTTGAATATTCTACCCTCGAAAATTGTCGTGATCCCATGCGCTGGTGGGTTATTGCAAGACAATTTCTAATTGTTGAGCAACTGGAAGCAGTTCTTTTCTGGCTCCGTTGCCGTGGAGGCATCAAGTCAGGAATAGTTGCACGTCAACATCATCCATCACCGATCCAATGCCTACGAGCTTTTGCTACTGCTCCTTGCTACGTTACTTTGCCGCTACTGTTGTCGCTGCTGCTATTGTTACTCTGTCGCTATTGCTATCGTTGCTGCTACTGTTACTCTGTCACTACTGCTGTCACTTTGTTGCTACTGGTTACTGTTGCTACTGTTGCTATCACACTACTTTGCTACTGATACTTTTCTGCAGATACTAAGTCTTTCAGGTGTGGTTGAATTGACAACACAACTGCTAATACTCGAGAATATTCTTTGGCTTCCCCTTGTGTCGAATCAATAAATTTGGGTTGAATATTCTACCCTCGAAAACTGTTGTGATCCCCTATACTTGTGGGTTATCAAGAACTTTTTTCTGGCGCCGTTGCCGGGGAAGCCAAGTCAAGAATATTCTCCCGTCAACGTGCTATTTTCTAGCACCGTTGCCGGGGAGGCATAGCTCTATTCTCCGAGTCACTTGGGATTTACGTCTGCTGATCACTATGAGAAATCTGAGAGATCCAAAAACTAAAGTCTTGCCCTCAACTATGAGGACAGGTAAGGAACTGCCATCTAGCTCTGCACTTGATTCACCTTTAGTTATGAGTAAGTTTGCGACACCACCTCCTGCTAGAAATTTTGATGTGTCGCCTGTGCTTGATGATGCTACTTCTGCTATCCATGATGCTTGTGATGATGCTATACTTGATACTGCTTTGCCACTAGGTGCATTCCTTGATGCAGAAATTGCTAGAGTTTCTGCTAGATGTGATGATACTTCTGAAACTGCTGAGATTATTGAAGTAGAACCTGCTATTTTGCGTGTTAGAACTAGCTCTCCTAGATATGAATTGCCTGATATGCCCGAGGGTTATGTTATGGAGGGAGAGATAGCTGAGGAATTTCTTGCTTGTAAGGATAGCTATGATGTTGAGAAATTACTGCGCAAGTGGAAAGAAAAATCTTTGAACGCTAGGATGAAATACGACCCGAAGTTTGTTACTTCGCCTATCTTTGTGACCGATAAGGATTATGAATTCTCTATCGACCCTGAGTTAATCACTCTGGTCGAATCTGATCCTTTTCACGGTTAGGAGTCTGAAACGGTTGTAGCACATCTTACCAAACTGGACCTGGTTACCAGTCCTCTTGTGCAATGAGAATGCTTGGACTATTCCCGAACCACCTCCGAAGCCAACTCCAAAGAAAAGAGGTATTCTATTCCTCTGTCCTGAAGATATGCAAGAAGCTAAGAAAGCTATGAAAGAGAAAGGCATTAAATCTGAAGATGTCAAAAATCTACCACCTATCGAAGAGATCCATGGTCTTGATAACCCGATACAGGTAGTAGAGGTAAATTCTCTTCATAGGTTTGATGAGAGTGATATTCCTTTTGATAAACCTGCTAGCTTATGCCTGGATGAATTTGATAAGTTCGTTGCCAAACAACAAAGTTTCAATGATTATGTTAGCAGACAATTGGAACAGAATGCTCGTATGCTTAGTCATTTAAGTGCTTGTGTGGACAGAAATGTCAATGATCTTAAGCTTTTGAGTAAACATGCCTCTATGGTTACTACTCACGTAGAACAAGTACTTAAATCCCAAAATTACTTGCTCAATGAGTTGAATGATAATTCTGTCAGAGCCGTCACTAGAGGCGGTAGAATGACTCAGGAACCTTTGTATCCTGAGGGTCATCCTAAGAGAATTAAACAAGATTCTCAAGGAGTTAGCGCGGATGCACCTAGTCATCCTAGAAAGAAGAAGAAAGATGATAGGAACATGCACGCTAGCAACCCTGCTACACCTAAGAGTCCAAACGATGTCTCTATCTTTGATGCCGAAACACAATCTGGTGATGAACATGAGCCTAATGATAATATCGATAGTGATGTTCATGTTGATGCTCAACCTAGCAATGTAAGGATGTGGAGATTGAACCTGTTGATCTTAATAACCCACAACCTAAGAATAGGAGATACGATAAGAACGACTTCACTGCTAGGAAGCATGGTAAAGAAAGGGAACCATGGGTTCAGAAACCCATGCCCTTTCCTCCCAAACCATCCAAGAAAAAGGATGATGAGGATTTTGAGCGATTTGTTGAAATGATCAGACCTGTCTTTCTGCAAATGCGTTTGACAGATATGCTCAAAATGTCTCCATATGCTAAGTACATGAAAGCTATTGTGACTAATAAGAGGAAAATACCTGAGGTTGAGATTTCCACCATGCTCGCTAATTATACCTTCAAGGGTGGAACTCCTAAGAAACTAGGTGATCCGGAGTGCCCACTATACCTTGCTCCATTAAAGGCAACTACGTTAGAACTACTTTATGCGATCTTGGAGCCGGTGTTAGTGTTATGCCTCTCTCTCTTTATCGTAGGCTTGAATTTGATATGTTGACACCCACTGAAATCTCTCTGCAAATGGCCGACAAATCAACTGCTTTCCCTATCGGCATTTGCGAGGATGTGCCTGTTGTGGTTGCCAACGTCACTATCTTAACAGACTTTGTTATTCTGGATATTCCCGAGGACGATGCCATGGAGGTCATCCTCGGAAGACCCTTTTTAAATACCGCAGAGGCTGTTATAGATTGCAACAAAGGCAATGTCACTTTCCATGTCAACGGTAATGAGCATATGGTGCACTTTCCAAAGAAACAATATCGAGTACACTGCATCAATGCTATCGAAAAAACTTCATCGATTCTTATTGGGAGCTTTGAATGCCCTATTCCTCCTGTTAAGATGAAGTATGATTTGCTTGTTGAGGAGATACACATCCCCATTAAGGTAACCTAGTGACTATTCGAAAATTCTCCGTTCTCTTTTGTGATTCGAAAACGTTTGTCAAGGAGACTTGATCAACCTCAGTGACGGATTTCTTTCGATGACCATGAGATGGATGAATCGAGGAGTCACAAACCTCTGTTTAAAGCTTTCACCCTTGGTTGCTTAGAACCAAAATGATAGATTTAGTTTAGTTTTCCCTGCTTTTTGTTTTAGCATCCCGTAGAAAAGTACCCCGAAAATAGAAGTTCTCCGAACGTCCTGAAAATCAAGTATGATTTTTTATGGAATTTTTGAAAAATACTAGGATGAAGAGCTAGTCAGGGGGCTGCACCAGTGGGCCACAAGTCCTGGTCGCGCCTACCTGGCTTGTGGGGCCCACGTGCACCCCCTCCACTCATTCTAGCTCTCATCTGCTTCTCCTACCTCCAGAAAAAAATTGTTTCGTAGCTCAAACCCGTGTTCTTGCTCTTCTTGCTGGGATTTTCGATCTCCTTGCTCAAAGCGCCATCCTCCGAACTGTTTTGGGGAAATTACTCCTTGGTAAGTGACTCCTCCATTGGTTCATTTAGTTTTTGCTCTCGTGCCTTATACTTCGCGTATTTTTGCTACCTTGGTGACCCTGTTCTTGAGCTTTGCATGCTAATTTTAACTGGTCCCAAGTAGTTTTGATGCGTAATATGGCCTCTAGGCACTTGTGGGAGTAGTTGCTACGAGTTTAGTTGAGCCTTTTTCAGTTTTCCTTTGGGTCACTGAAAATTTCAGAAAAGGAAGATGTTCAGGAGAAACCTATCATGGTGGTTCCTCAAGCAAGAGAGGTCCCCGTCTTGCGATTCGGGAGCCCGATCCTTACCAACCGAGGAACGCACAGGTACAACCATGTGAATGGCCTTCTAATGAATTCATGATTGAGGCAGGTTTCAAAGACGAGTTTGATACACTTGTTCAGAATGTCGGACTCAAGAATTCATCTCCGATAAATGTGAACAGTATGTTGCTCTCACTCCCTCTTTTGTTCGTAGATTCAAATTTTTCAGTTGGCCGTGATACATCTGTACTGTTCGATCTCTATGACAAATTGTATACCATGGATTTAGAGGATTTCAATAGAATTTGCAAGATACCTATTTGGGGTAGTCTCAATGATCCTCCTAAATCTTCAGTTAGAGATTTTTTTTCTCTGGTATAACTGTCGGAGAAACTAGAGATATTACACAGGCTACCATGGGGAGCATCCATTTTCCTGCCTTGCATTATTTTGCCCTGTTCATAGGCAGATGCATTAATGGCAAGATTGAGCATTGTCACCTCTGCGCACCCGACCTTAGTATTCTTAAGAGCGCAGTAACGGGTGATAAAAGTTTCAACATGGGAGCTATTATAGCAAGGAGGCTGAATAATAATGCTAATGAAGGGGATTTCTTTGGTGGGATCTATGCCACTCGCATAGCAAATTTTCTTGGAGTACCCATCCGCGAAGGAGATCACCCGCTTAATACAACTTTCCTTGATTGCACCGCTTTGACACGCTATCAGTTCCTTGAGAGGGATGATGAATCCCTCCTATACTGTTTGATATTTAACCGGCAGCATGTTTTCCATATTACCCTTCCTGCTCCTGCCTTCTTTGACTTTCAGGTAAAACGGAGATATTACATAACCAGAGGAGAGGCAGAGGAGTATGAGAGGGAGGAAAAGGCTACTCGTCTCCGTGAGGCAGCTATTCAGGCAGTGGCTGCAGCGCTCCCGTACAACCCTCATTATGATTTTGGGTATCACCCATACCATCCTTGGGAGTAGACCAACTTAGGCCAAAAGCCTAAGCTTGGGGGAGTATGTGTTTCTCACTGACTTTACATTCTCGCTTATGCTTTCACTTTGTTCGTCGGTGTTCACACTTTGCCACTGTATCATCCATGCTAGTTTATTTTATTTTTCTCGTTTTCTTTTCGTGTGTCTGTCTAATACGTCTCCAACGTATCTATAATTTTTTATGGTTTCATGCTATTATCTTGTCAAACTTTGGATGTTTTGCATGCCTTTTATTTATTTTCTGGGACTAACTTATTAATCCAGTGCCAAGTGCAAATTCCTGTTTTCCATGTTTTGACCCCTTTCAGAGGAGATTTTGAAACGGAGTCGAAGCGGAAGAAAATCCCCGTAAAGTTTTTTTTCTGGAACAGAAGAAGATCGGAGAGCTTGTGGGCCAAGCCAGAAAAGCCCTAGGGCCCCCACAAGCCCCCACCCTGCGGCCAGGGGGGCCGCGCCATGCAGGCTTGTGGGCCCCCTAGAGGTCCCCTGACCTATATCTTGCGCCTATAAATTCCCAAATATTCCCAAAAAAATCAAGGGAGCATCGCAATTACTTTTCCGCCGCCGCAAGCTTCTGTCTCCGCAAGATCCCATCTGGGGCACGTCCTGGTGCCCTGCCGGAGGGGAGATTCGGACACGGAGGGCATCTTCATGAACACCATGACCTCTCCGATGATGCGTGAGTAGTTCACCAGAGACCTATGGGTCCATAGCTAATAACTAGATGGCTTCTTCTCTCTCTTGGATCTTCAATACAAAGTTCTCCATGATCTTCATGGAGATCTATTCGATGTAATATTCTTTTGCGGTGTGTTTGTCGAGATCCGATGAATTGTGGATTTATGATCAGATTATCTATGAATCTTATTTGAGTTTCTTCTAATCTCTCTTATGCATGATTTCATATCCTTGTAATTCTCTTCGAGTTGTGGGTTTTGTTTGGCCAACTAGATCTATGATTCTTGCCATGGGAGAAGTGCTTGGTTTTGGGTCCATACCGTGCGGTGACCTCACCCAGTGACAGAAGGGGTAGCGAGGCACGTATCGTGTTGTGGCCATCAAGGGTAAAAAGATGGGGTTTTCATCATTGGTTTGAGATTATCCCTCTACATCATGTCATCTTGCTTAAAGTGTTACTCTGTTCGTCATGACCTCAATACACTAGATGCATGCTGGATAGCGGTCGATGTGTGGAGTAATAGTAGTAGATGCAGAAAGTATCGGTCTACTTGTATCGGATGTGATGCCTATATGCTAGATCATTGCCTTAGATATCGTCATGACTTTGCACGATTCTATCAATTGCTCGACAATAATTTGTTCACCCACCGTAATACTTGCTATTTTGAGAGAAGCCTCTAGTGAACACTATGGCCCCCAGGGTCTACTCCACACCATATTTTCAGCCTTACACTTTTTACTTCGTTGCAATTTCCGCCTTCAGATCTCACTTTGCAAACAATCTTGAAGGGATTGACAACCCGTTTGAAGCGTTGGGTGCAAGCTTGTTTGTTTTTGCGCAGGTACTTTGGACTTGACGACGCCCTCTTTTTGGTTCGATACCTTGGTTCTCAAACTGAGGGAAATACATACTGCTCCGGTACTGTATCACCCTTTCCTCTTCAAGGGAAAAACCAACGCAAACCAGAGAAGTAACAAGAAGAAATCGTACGCGCCAGGGAAGGACTTTTGTTGCCGCAACACTGTCTAGTTAGAGAAAACCAAAAAGATTTTCTTTTTCTTCTTTTGCTTGTTCGGAGCTTTCCCGTGTAGATAGTTTTCTTTTTATTTGGGTCAAGGTAGAATACCATGGTTACAATGTTTAGTGGCTCTCGCATGCATACCTATTTATCTGTTAAAGAGCCATATTACTTTGTCTTCTCCTTTGTGTTTGCTTGCAGATTCCAGCTTAGTCCAATGCACGAGCATTCTTATTATTGTTCACATCATTCGGTCGTGCAAGTGAAAGGCAATAATGACGATATATTATGAAGTGACTGAGCCTGGAAAAGCTGGTATGAGCTCGATCTGTTTTGTTTTTGTAAATATGACTGGCTCACTGTTCCTAGTTCAGCTTTGTTGTGAGAGAAACATGTTTGCAATGACAACTTAGAGATCATAGTTTCTGATGCCATGCTTAATTAGCTAGGAGCTTATAATGGTTTGTCTTGGTTGCCCACATGAATTTTGAGATGACTATGATGTAGTATGATAGGATGGTATCCTCCTTTGAATGATTCAAGTGGCTTGACTTGGCGCATGATCACGCATGTAGTTGAAACAAAATCAACATAGCCTCTATGATATTCATGTTCACGTGAAGGAAGTGGAGCCGTGAGCCCACAAGCCCACCAGGCGCGGGGCCCCCTGGTCGCGCCTGGCAGGCTTGTGGATCCCACAACACTCCACTGCCTCCAATTCCAGCTCTATTTAGTCCATCTCGCCAGGAAAAAATCAAGGAGGAGAGTTCATCGCGTTTTACGATACGGAGGCGCCGCCACCTCCTGTTCTTCATCTGGAGGGCAGATCTGGAGTCCGTTCTGGGCTCCGGAGAGGGGATATCGGCGCCATGGTCATCATCTTCGGTGGATCTGGGCTCCGAAGAGTCCAGATCTGCCCTCCAGATGAAGACCAGGAGGTGGCGTCGCCTCCGTATCGTAAAACGCGACGAACTCTTCTCCTTAATTTTTTTCCCGGGCGAGACGGACTAAATAGAGCTGAGATTGGAGGCGGTGGAACAACGTGGGCCCCACAAGCCTGGTAGGCGCGGCCAGGGGGGTGGTCGCTCCTCCTGGGCTTGTGGCCCACTGGCTCACCTCCTCCGGTGGATCTTTGCGCAGGTATTTTCCATATATTCCATAAAAATTCCTCGTATATTTTCAGGTCATTCCGAGAACTTTATTTCTGCACAAAAACAACACCATGGCAAATCTGCTGAAAACAGCTTTAGTCTAGATTAGTTCCATTCAAATCATGCAAATTAGAGTCCAAAACAAGGGCAAAAGAGTTCGGAAAAGTAGATACGACGGAGGCGTATCAACTCCCCCAAGCTTAAAGCCTTACTTGTCCTCAAGCAATTCAGTTGACAAACTGAAAGAGACAAAAGAAAAACTTTGACGAACTCTGTTTGATCTTGTTGTTGCAACTATGTCTAACTCATATCCAGATTTCCAGAAAGATCACAAGCAAACCACATAAGCAAATGACATTTAGGTCTCACGGTAAACTCATATCAATGGCATAATCAACTAGCGAGCAAATAATAATAAGTCTCGAACGTCAACACTTCAATCAAAACAATCATGAAGCAGTACAAATAGATGGTATCTCGCTAGCTCTTTCTGAGACCGCAAAACATAAATGCGCACCACCTTCAAAGACCAAGGGCTGACTAAACATTGTAATTCATGGCAAAGAAGATCCAGCCACAGTCATACTCAACACAGTTAAAAGCAAAGCATAAAAATGAGAGAGGTGCTCTCTAATTGGTGCTTTTGTAAGAGGAGGATGACTCAACAGGAACATAAATAGACAGGCCCATCGCAGAGGGAAGCATTGATTTGCAGAGGTGCCAGAGCTCAAGCTTTGAAAACAGGGATAATAATTTTGGGTGGCATGCTTTCATTGTCAACGCAATGACTAAGAGTTCTCACCATCTTCCACGCTACACATGCTATAGGCGGTTCCCAAACAGAAAAGTAAAGTTTTGACTCCCCCACCACCAATCAATCACACTCCACGGCTAGCCGAATCCTCGGGTACCGTCCATACCAACATCAATCCAGGGGGAGTTTTGTTTGCAATTATCTTTTCAATTTGAGCATGGAACTGGGAATTCCAAATACTGGCCCCTTTCTCGTGAATGATAGTGAATAAACACATATTGAGGACAACACGCCTAGCATGGAAGATACTAATAGCCCCATGTCACCACATGAGCGGTTCGGACAAGCAAAACAGATTATTTCTTGAAGGTTTAGAGAGTGGCACATGCAAATTTACTTGGAACGACAGGTAGATACCGCACATAGGTAGGTATGGTGGACTCATCTGGAACAACTTTGGGTTTATGGAAGTGGATGCACAAGCAGTATTCCCTCTTAGTACAAGTGAAGGCTAGCAAAAGACTGGGAAGCGACCAACTAGAGAGCGACAACAGTCATCAAAATGCATTGAGATTACCCAACATTGAGTGCAAGCATGAGTAGGACACAAATCACCATGAACATGAATGTCATAGAGGCTATGTTGATTTTGTTTCAACTACATGCGTGATCATGCGCCATGTCAAGCCACTTGAAACATTCAAAGGAGGATACCATCCTATCATACTACATCATAGTCATCTCAACATTCATGTTGGCAACCAAGGCAAACCATTATAAGCTCCTAGCTAATTAAGCATGGTATCAACAACTATGACCTCTAAGTTGTCATTGCAAACATGTTTCTCTCACAACAAAGCTGAACTAGGAACAGTGAGCTAGTCATATTTACAAAAACAAAATAGATCGAGTTCATACCAACTTTTCTAGGCTCAGTCACTTATAATATATCGGCATTATTGCCTTTCACTTGCATGACTGAATGATGTGAACAATAATAAGAGTGCTCGTGCATTGGAATAAAGCTGGAATCTGCAGGCAAACACAAAGGAGAAGACAAAGTAGTATGGCTCTATGCATGCGAGAGCCAGTAAACATTGTAACCATGGTCTTCTACCTTGACCCAAAGAAAAAGAAAACTATTTACATGGGAAAGCTCCCAACAAGCAAAAGAAGAAAATAAAATCTTTTTGGGTTTTCTCAACTAGACAGACACACGAAAAGAAAACGAGAAAAAGAAAATAAACTAGCATGGATGATACAGTTGTTGGGGCACGCCGCATGGGAAACAAAAAATTTCCTACGCGCACGAAGAACTATCATGGTGATGTCCATCTACGAGAGGGGATATTCGATCTACGTACCCTTGTAGATCACACAGCAGAAGCGTTAGTGAACGCGGTTGATGTAGTGGAACGTCCTCATGTCCCTCGATCCGCCCCGCGAACCGTCCCGCGATCAGTCCCACGATCTAGTGCCGAACGGACGGCACTTCCGCGTTCAGCACACGTACAACTCGACGATTATCTCGGCCTTCTTGATCCAGCAAGAGAGACGGAGAGGTAGATGAGTTCTCCGGCAGCGTGACGGCGCTCCGGAGGTTGGTGGTGATCTAATCTCAGCAGGGCTCCGCCCGAGCTCCGCAGAAACACGATCTAGAGGCAAAACCATGGAGATATGTGGTCGGGCTGTCGTGGCAAAGTTGTCTCAAATCAGCCCTAAAACCTCCGTATATATAGGGGAAAGAGGGGGAGCCTTGCCTTGGGGTCCAAGGACCCTCAAGGGGGTCGGCCGAGCCAAAGGGGGGGAGTCCTCCCCTTCCAAACCGAATCCAACTAGGTTTGGAAGGAGGAGTCCTTCCCCTTTTTCCCACCTCCTCTTTTTTTTCTCTTTGATTTTCTTCCTATGGCGCATAGGACCTTCTTGGGCTGTCTCACCAGCCCACTAAGGGCTGGTGCGCCAGCCCCAAGGCCTATGGGCTTCCCCGGGGTGGGTTGCCCCCCCCCCCCCCGGTGAACACCCGGAACCCATTCGTCATTCCCGGTAAATTCCCGGTATCTCCGAAAACCTTCCGGTAATGAAATGAGGTCATCCTATATATCAGTCTTCGTTTCCGGACCATTCCGGAAACCCTCGTGACGTCTGTGATCTCATCCGAGACTCCGAACAACATTCGGTAACCAACCATATAACTCAAATAAGCATAAAACAACGTCGAACCTTAAGTGTGCAGACCCTGCGGGTTCGAGAACTATGTAGACATGACCCGAGTGACTCCTCGGTCAATATCCAATAGCGGGACCTGGATGCCCATATTGGATCCCACATATTCTACAAAGATCTTATCATTTGAACCTCAGTGCCAAGGATTCATATAATCCCGTATGTCATTCCCTTTGTCCTTCGGTATGTTACTTGCCCGAGATTCGATCGTAAGTATCCGCATACCTATTTCAATCTCGTTTACCGGCAAGTCTCTTTACTCGTTCCATAATACAAGATCCCACAACTTACACTAAGTCACATTGCTTGCAAGGCTTGTGTGTGATGTTGTATTACCGAGTGGGCCCTGAGATACCTCTCCGTCACACGGAGTGACAAATCCCAGTCTCGATCCATAATAACTCAATGAACACCTTCGGAGATACCTGTAGAGCATCTTTATAGTCACCCAGTTACGTTGCGACGTTTGATACACACAAAGCATTCCTCCGGTGTCAGTGAGTTATATGATCTCATGGTCATAGGAACAAATACTTGACACGCAGAAAATAGTAGCAACAAAATGACACGATCCATATGCTACGTCTATTAGTTTGGGTCTAGTCCATCACGTGATTCTCCTAATGACGTGATCCAGTTATCAAGCAACAACACCTTGTTCATAATCAGAAGACCCTGAGTATCTTTGATCAACTGGCTAGCCAACTAGAGGCTTGCTAGAGACAGTGTTTTGTCTATGTATCCACACATGTATATAAGTCTTCATTCAATACAATTATAGCATGGATAATAAACGATTATCTTGATACAGGATTTATAATAATAACTGTATTTATTATTGTCTCTAGGGCATAATTCCAACAGTCTCCCACTTGCACTAGAGTCAATAATCTAGCCCTCACATCATCATGTGAATTACATTGTAATAAATCTAACACCCATACAGTTTTGGTGTTGATCTTGCTTTGCTCGTGGAAGAGGTTTAGTCAGCGGGTTTGCTACATTCAGATCCGTGTGCACTTTGCATATATTTACGTCCTCTCCCTCGATGTAGTCGCGGATGAGGTTGCAGCGTCGTTTGATGTGTCTGGACTTCTTGTGAAAGCGTGGTTCCTTTGCTAGGGCAATGGCACCCGTGTTGTCATAGAACAAGGTTATTGGATTCAGTGCGCTTGGCACTACTCCAAGATCCGTCATGAACTGCTTCATCCAGACACCCTCCTTAGCCGCCTCCGAGGCAGCCATGTATTCCGCTTCACATGTATAATCTGCTACGACGCTTTGCTTGGAACTGCACCAGCTTACCGCACCCCCATTGAGAATAAATACGTATCCGGTCTGCGACTTAGAGTCGTCCGGATCTGTGTCAAAGCTTGCATCGACGTAACCCTTTACGGCGAGCTCTGCGTCACCTCCATACACGAGAAACATCTCCTTAGTCCTTTTGAGGTACTTCAGGATATTCTTGACCGCCGTCCAGTGATCCACTCCTGGATTACTCTGGAACCTGCCTGCCATACCTATGGCCAAGCTAACGTCCGGTCTAGTGCACAGCATTGCATACATGATAGAACCTATGGCTGAAGCATAGGGGACTGTGCTCATATGCTCTCTATCCTCATCAGTTGTTGGGCACTGAGTCTTACTCAATCTCGTACCTTGTAAAACTGGCAAGAACCCTTTCTTGGACTGTTCCATTTTGAACCTCTTCAAAACTTTATCAAGGTATGTGCTTTGTGAAAGTCCTATCAGGCGTTTCGATCTATCCCTGTAGATCTTAATGCCTAGAATGTAAGCAGCTTCTCCTAGGTCCTTCATAGAGAAACTTTTATTCAAGTAATCCTTTATGCTCTCCAAAAACTCTACGTTGTTTCCAATCAGCAATATGTCATCCACATATAATATTAGAAACGCCACAGAGCTCCCACTCACTTTCTTGTAAATACAAGATTCTCCAACCACTTGTATAAACCCAAATGCTTTGATCACCTCATCAAAGCGTTTGTTCCAACTCCGAGATGCTTGCACCAGCCCATAAATGGATCGCTGGAGCTTGCACACCTTGTTAGCATTCTTAGGATCGACAAAACCTTCGGGTTGCATCATATACAACTCTTCCTTAAGGAAACCGTTAAGGAACGCCGTTTTAACATCCATCTGCCAGATTTCATAATCGAAAAATGCAGCTATTGCTAACATGATTCACTACGGGTGAGAATGTCTCATCGTAGTCAACTCCTTGAACTTGTGAAAAACCCTTTGCCACAAGTCGAGCTTTATAAATGGTCACATTCCCGTCAGCGTCTGTCTTGTTCTTAAAGATCCATTTGTTCTGAATAGCCTTGCGGCCCTCAGGTAGTACTTCCAAAGTCCATACTTTGTTCTCATACATGGATCCTATCTCGGACTTCATGGCCTCTAGCCATTTGTTGGAATCTGGGCCCACCATTGCTTCTTCATAATTTGCAGGTTCGTTGTTGTCTAACAACATGATTGACATGACGGGATTACCGTACCACTCTAGAGCAGCACGTGGTCTCGTCGACCTGCGTGGTTCGACAGGAACTTGAACCAGAGTTTCATGATCATCATCATTAACTTCCTCCTCAACCGGCGTTGCAATGACAGAGGTTTCCCCTTGCCCTGCGCCACCATCTAGAGGGATGAGAGGTTCGACAACCTCATCAAGTTCTATCTTCCTCCCACTCAATTCTCTCGAGAAAAGCTCCGTTTTTAGCAACAAACAATTTGCCCTCGGATTTGAGATAGAAGGTGTACCCAACTATCTCATTTGGGTAACCTATGAAGATGCACTTTTCCGCTTTGGGTTCCAGCTTTTCAGGCTGGAGCTTTTTGACATAAGCATCACATCCCCAAACTTTAAGAAACGACAACTTTGTTGCCATACCACACTTTGTATGGTGTCGTCTCAACGGATTTTGATGGTGCCCTATTTAAAGTGAATGCAGCTGTGTCTAATGCATAACCCCAAAATGATAACGGCAAATTGGTAAGAGACATCATAGATCGCACCATCTCTAATAAAGTACGATTACGACGTTCGGACACACCATTACGCTGTGGTGTTCCAGGCGGTGTCAATTGTGAAACAATTCCACATTGTCTTAAGTGAGCACCAAACTCGAAACTCAGATATTCACCCCCACGATCAGACCGTAGGAACTTGATCTTCTTGTTACGATGATTTTCAACTTCACTTTGAAATTGCTTCAACTTTTCAAATGTTTCAGACTTGTGCTTCATTAAGTAGACATAACCATATCTACTCAAATCGTTAGTGAAGGTGAGAAAACAACGATATCCGCCGCGTGCCTCTACGCTCATCGGACCGCACACATCGGTATGTATGATTTCCAACAAGTCACTTGCACGCTCCATTGTTTCGAAGAACGGAGTTTTAGTCATCTTGCCCATGAGGCATGGTTCGCACGTGTCAAGTGAATCAAAGTCAAGTGACTCCAAAAGTCCAATGACATGGAGTTTCTTCATGCGCTTTACACCAATATGACCTAAGCGGCAGTGCCACAAAAATATGGCGCTATCATTGTTAACTCTAACTCTTTTGGTCTCAATGTTATGTATGTGTGTATCACTATCAAGATTCAATATGAAAAATCCTCTCACAGTGGGTGCATGACCATAAAAGATGTTACTCATAGAAATAGAACAACCATTATTCTCTGACTTAAAAGAGTAACCGTCTCGCAATAAACAAGATCCAGATATAATGTTCATGCTCAATGCAGGCACTAAATAATAATGATTCAAGTTCATAACTAATCCTGATGGTAACTGAAGTGAAACTATGCCGACGGCGATTGCATCAACCTTGGAACCATTTCCTATGCGCATCGTCGCTTCATCTTTCGCCAGCCTTCGTCTATTCCGCAGTTCCTGTTTCGAGTTGCAAATATGAGCAACAGAACCGGTATCGAATACCCACGCACTACTACGAGAGCCGGTTAAGTACACATCAATAACATCTATATCAAATATACCTGATTTTTCTTTGGCCTCCTTCTTATCAGCCAGATACTTGGGGCAGTTGCGCTTCGAGTGACCCATACCCTTGCAATAGTAACACTCTGTTTCAGGCTTAGGTCCAGCTTTGGGTTTCTTCGTCGGATTGGCAACAGGCTTGCCGCTCTTCTTTGAATTACCCTTCTTGCCTTTGCCGTTTCTCTCGAAACTAGTGATCTTATTCACCATCAACACTTGATGCTCTTTACGGAGTTCAGACTCTGCGACTTTTAGCATCGCAAACAACTCGTCGGGTGACTTGTTCATCCCTTGCATGTTGTAGTTCAACACAAAGCCTTTATAGCTTGGCGGTAGTGATTGAAGGATTCTGTCAGTGATAGCCTCTTGCGGGAGTTCAATCCCCAGCTCAGCTAGACGGTTTGAGTACCCAGACATTTTGAGCACATGTTCACTGACAGACAAGTTCTCCTCCATCTTGCAAGCATAGAATTTATCGGAGGTCTCATACCTCTCGATCCGGGCGTTCTTCTGAAAGATGAACTTCAAGTCCTGGAACATCGCAAATGCTCCATGACGCTCAAAGCAACGTTGAAGTCCCGGTTCTAAGCCATACAAGACTGCACATTGAACTACTGAGTAGTCCTCCTTACGTGTTAACCAAGCGTTCTTAACATCCTGGTCAGCCGTAGCTGGTGGTTCATCTCCTAGCGCGGCATTAAGGACATAATCCTTCTTCCCAGCTTGTAAGATTAGCTTAAGATTACGAGCCCAGTCTAAGTTGCTTCCATCATCTTTCAACTTAGCTTTCTCTAGGAACGTATTAAAATTCAGGGTGACTGTCGCGTGAGCCATGATCTACAACACAAATATATTCAAAGTGGACTTAGACTATGTTCAAGATAATTAGAGTTTAACTTAATCAAATTACTCGCTAAACTCCCACTCAAAAAGTACATCTCTCTAGTCATTTGAGTGGTTCATGATCCACTTACACTAGCTCAAGTCCGATCATCACGTGAGTTGAGTATAGTTTCAGTGGTAAGCATCCCTATGCTAATCATATCATCTATATGATTCATGATCGACCTTTCGGTCTCATGTGTTCCGAGGCCATGTCTGCACATGCTAGGCTCGTCAAGCTTAACCCGAGTGTTCCGCGTGCGCAACTGTTTTGCACCCGTTGTATGTGAACGTTGAGTCTATCACACCCGATCATCACGTGGTGTCTCGAAACGACGAACTGTAGCAACGGTGCACAGTCGGGGAGAACACAATTTCATCTTGAAATTTTAGTGAGAGATCACCTCATAATGCTACCGTCGTTCTAAGCAAAATAAGGTGCATAAAAGGATTAACATCACATGCAATTCATAAGTGACATGATATGGCCATCATCACGTGCTCCTTGATCTCCATCACCAAAGCACTGGCACGATCTTCTTGTCACCGGCGCCACACCATGATCTCCATCAACGTGTCGCCATCGGGGTTGTCGTGCTACTCATGCTATTACTACTAAAGCTATATCCTAGCAAAATAGTAAACGCATCTGCAAGCACAAACGTTAGTTTAAAGACAACCCTATGGCTCCTGCCAGTTGTTGTACCATCGACGTGCAAGTCGATATTATCTATTACAACATGATCATCTCATACATCCAATATATCACATCACATTGTTGGCCATATCACATCACAAGCATACCCTGCAAAAACAAGTTAGACGTCCTCTAATTTTGTTGTTGCATGTTTTACGTGGTGACCATGGGTATCTAGTAGGATCGCATCTTACTTACGCAAACACCACAACGGAGATATATGAATTGCTATTTAACCTTATACAAGGACCTCCTCGGTCAAATCCGATTCAACTAAAGTTGGAGAAACTGACACTTGCCAGTCATCTTTGAGCAACGGGGTTACTCGTAGCGATGAAACCAGTCTCTCGTAAGAGTACGAGTAATGTCGGTCCAAGCCGCTTCAATGCAAAAATACCGCGGAATCAAGAAAAGACTAAGGAGGGAAGCAAAACGCACATCACCGCCCACAAAAACTTTTGTGTTCTACTCAAGAAGACATCTACGCATGAACCTAGCTCATGATGCCACTGTTGGGGAACGCCGCATGGGAAACAAAAAATTTCCTACGCGCACGAAGACCTATCATGGTGAAGTCCATCTACGAGAGGGAATATTCGATCTATGTACCCTTGTAGATCGCACAGCAGAAGCGTTAGTGAACGCGGTTGATGTAGTGGAACGTCCTCACGTCCCTCGATCCGCCCCGCGAACCGTCCCGCGATCAGTCCCACGATCTAGTGTCGAACGGACGACACTTCCGCGTTCAGCACACGTACAGCTCGACGATGATCTCGGCCTTCTTGATCCAGCAAGAGAGACGGAGAGGTAGATGAGTTCTCCGGCAGCGTGACGGCGCTCCGGAGGTTGGTGGTGATCTAATCTCAGCAGGGCTCCGCCCGAGCTCCGCAGAAACGCGATCTAGAGGCAAAACCGTGGAGATATGTGGTCGGGCTGCCGTGGCAAAGTTGTCTCAAATCAGCCCTAAAACCTCCGTATATATAGGGGAAAGAGGGGGAGCCTTGCCTTGGGGTCCAAGGACCCTCAAGGGGGTCGGCCGAGCCAAAGGGGGGAGTCCTCCCCTTCCAAACCGAATCCAACTAGGTTTGGAAGGAGGAGTCCTTCCCCTTTTTCCCACCTCCTCTTTTTTTTCTTTTCTCTTTGATTTTCTTCCTATGACACATAGGACCTTCTTGGGCTGTCTCACCAGCCCACTAAGGGCTGGTGCGCCACCCCCAAGGCCTATGGGCTTCCCCGGGGTGGGTTGCCCCCCCCCCCCCCCCCCGGTGAACACCCGGAACCCATTCGTCGTTCCCGGTACATTCCTGGTAACTCCGAAAACCTTCCGGTAATCAAATAAGGTCATCCTATATATCAATCTTCGTTTCCGGACCATTACGGAAACCCTCGTGATGTCCGTGATCTCATCCAGGACTCCGAACAACATTCGGTAACCAACCATATAACTCAAATACTCATAAAACAACGTCGAACTTTAAGTGTGCAGACCCTGCGGGTTCGAGAACTATGTAGACATGACCCGAGTGACTCCTCGGTCAATATGCAATAGCGGGACCTGGATGCCCATATTGGATCCCACATATTCTACGAAGATCTTATCGTTTGAACCTCAGTGCCAAGGATTCATATAATCCCGTATGTCATTCCCTTTGTCCTTCGGTATGTTACTTGCCCGAGTTTCGATCGTCAGTATCCCCATACCTATTTCAACCTCGTTTACCGACAAGTCTCTTTACTCGTTCCGTAATACAAGATCCCGCAACTTACACTAGGTCACATTAATTGCATGGCTTGTGTGTGATGTTGTATTACCGAGTGGGCCCCGAGATACCTCTCCGTCACACGGAGTGACAAATCCCAGTATCGATCCATAATAACTCAACGAAAACCTTCGGTGATACCTATAGAGCATCTTTATAGTCACCCAGTTACGTTGCGACGTTTGATACACACAAAGCATTCCTCCGGTGTCAGTGAGTTATATGATTTCATGGTCATAGGAACAAATACTTGACACGCAGAAAACAGTAGCAACAAAATGACACGATCAATATGCTACGTCTATTAGTTTGGGTCTAGTCCATCACGTGATTCTCCTAATGACGTGATCCAGTTATCAAGCAACAACACCTTGTTCATAATCAGAAGACCCTCACTATCTTTGATCAACTGGCTAGCCAACTAGAGGCTTGGTAGGGACAAGGTTTTGTCTATGTATCCACACATGTATATAAGTCTTCATTCAATACAATTATAGCATGGATAATAAACGATTATCTTGATACATGAATTATAATAATAACTGTATTTATTATTGCCTCTAGGGCATAATTCCAACAACAGTGGCAAACTATGAACACCGATGAACAAAGTGAAAGCATAAGCAAGAATGTAAAGTCGGTGAGAAACACATACTTACCCAAGCTTAGGCTTTTGACCAAAGTTGGTCTACTCCCAAGGAGGGAAATAACCAGCTCCGGGGTACTCCGGAGTGAACTGAGGATGCCACTGCTGTGTGAGCTCCTCTGGCTCCCACTGATAAACTGGCGTCTGGTACTCGACTGGTGGCTCGGGTGCGGGCACTTATGGTTGGGCTAAGCCCCAATATGCGTAGATGTCCGAGGGCATAGTAATGTACCTGCCTGCATGAAGATTGAACAAAGAAGGACCAGGCAAAGTAATAGTCTCACGAGTACCCTGACTAAATACCAGGTTATAAATCATCCTTCTATTTATATCTCTATCAAGAAAGTCATGGCGAACCATGCTATCGTAATCTAGATATCTCTCAAGAAGAAGAATCTCTTCTTCCTCGTCCGGTCTAATAGGTATCTCAAAGTGTGTGGCAAGACAAGTAGCATAGATACCTCCATTGACAACACCTTTAGAACGGTTCATGTTCAACCGTTGAGCTACTATAGCGCCCAAGCTATAAGTTTTATCGTTATAAAGGGCTTCGCACAAGACCGCAAGATCTGGGGAGCTAAGGGACCCAGCTTTGCCACGACCAATCAAACATTTCCCCACAAATAGTGAGAAGTACCGAAGCACGGGAAAATGAATGCTAGCAGCTCTAGTGCAAGACACTCCTCTCTCCTCTCCTACAACAATTGTATCAATGAAAGCCTCCAAGTCCCGTGGACGAGGTTCATGAATATCCAAACAAAAGGCAATTTGCAAACATTGCAAAAATCCTGGAGTGACATGCGCTGGGGGATATCATAAAGTTTGAACTCAACCATAGGAGGATTCTTCCTCGGATAGAAGTTAAAGCTTTGTACGAAGATATTAATGAGGAGGAGGTATTGCGGACACTTATCTTCAACGAAGGCGGTAAGGCCTGCGTTCTCCACCAAGTGATAAAAGTCATCATAAAGTCTGGCGGCGTGTAAGAACACATCGCTTGGCCACTCGCACGCTCGAACTTCTGCGACTCGAGGGACCGGATACTTGGGCTTCTTCTCACTTCCGTCATCCTTGGGGTCACGG
Source organism: Hordeum vulgare subsp. vulgare (assembly GCF_904849725.1). Taxonomy (NCBI): domain Eukaryota; kingdom Viridiplantae; phylum Streptophyta; class Magnoliopsida; order Poales; family Poaceae; genus Hordeum; species Hordeum vulgare. The sequence continues at coordinate 432,348,690 of NC_058522.1, read as the reverse complement.
CTTGAAGAGCCTCTTAAGAACCTCCTCATCTTTTCCCTTTTCCTATCTCTGAAAATTTTAGTGATTCTAATGAAAAGTGAATAAGGCTCAACAAAACTCATAGCAACTACTCCCACAAGTTCCTAGAGGCCATATTACGCATCAAAACTACTTGGGACCAGCTAAAATTAGCATGCAAAGCTCAAGAACATGGTCACCAAGGCAGCAAAAATACGTGAAGTATAAGGCACTAGAGCAAAAACTAATTGGACCAATGGAGGAGTCACTTACCAAGGAGTAATTTCCCCAAAACAGTTCGGAGGATGGCGCTTTGAGCAAGGAGATCGAAAATCCCAGCAAGAAGAGCAAGAACACGGGTTTGAGCTGCGAAACGATTTTTTTCTGGAGGTAGGAGAAGCAGATGAGAGCTAGAATGAGTGGAGGGGGTGCACGTGGGCCCCACAAGCCAGGTAGGCGCGACCAGGACTTGTGGCCCACTGGTGCAGCCCCCTGACTAGCTCTTCGTCCCAGTATTTTTCAAAAATTCCATAAAAAATCATACTTGATTTTCAGGACGTTCGGAGAACTTCTATTTTCGGGGTACTTTTCCACGGGACGCTAAAACAGAAAATAGGAAGAACTAAACTAAATCTATCATTTTGGTTCTAAGCAACCGAAGGTGAAAGCTTTGAACAGAGGTTTGTGACTCCTCGATTCATCCATCTCATGGTCATCGAAAGAAATCCGTCACTGAGGTTGATCAAGTCTCCTTGACAAACGTTTTCGAATCACAAAAGAGAACGGAGAATTTTCGAATAGTCACTAGGTCACCTCAATGGGGATGTGTATCTCCCCAACAAGCAAATCATACTTCATCTTAACAGGAGGAATAGGGCATTCAAAGCTCCCAATAAGAATCGATGAAGTTTTTTCGATAGCATTGATGCAGTGTACTCGATATTGTTTCTTTGGAAAGTGCACCATATGCTCATTACCGTTGACATGGAAAGTGACATTGTCTTTGTTGCAATCTATAACAGCCCCTGCAGTGTTTAGAAAGGGTCTTCCGAGGATGACCGCCATGGCATCGTCCTCGGGAATATCCAAGATAACAAAGTCTATTAAGATAGTGACGTTTGCAACCACAACAGGCACATCCTCGCAAATGCCTATAGGGAAAGCAGTTGATTTGTCGGCCATTTGCAGAGAGATTTCAGTGGGTGTGAACTTATCCAGTTCAAGTCTACGATAAAGAGAAAGAGGCATAACACTAACACCGGCTCCAAGGTCGCATAACGCAGTTCTAACATAGTTTCCTTTAATGGAGCAAGGTATAGTGGGCACTCCGGGATCACCTAGTTACTTAGGAGTTCCACCCTTGAAGGTATAGTTAGCAAGCATGGTGGAAATCTCAACCTCAGGTATCCTCCTCTTATTAGTCACAATATCTTTGATGTCCTTACCATACGGAGATATTTTGAGCATATCTGTCAAACGCATTTGCAGAAAGACAGGTCTGATCATTTCAACAAAGCGCTCAAAATCCTCATCATCCTTTTTCTTGGATGGTTTGGGAGGAAAGGACATGGGTTTCTGAACCCATGGTTCCCTTTCTTTACCGTGCTTCCTAGCAGCGAAGTCATTCTTATCGTATCTTCTATTCTTAGGTTGTGGGTTATCAAGATCAGGTTCAATCTCCACATCCTTTTCATTGCTAGGTTGAGCATCTTCATGAATATCACTATTGATATTATCATTAGGCTCATGTTCATCACCAGATTGTGTTTCAGCATTAGAGGAAGAGACATCGTTTGGACTCTCAGGTGTAGCAGCAACAGGGTTGCTAGCGTGCAGGTTCCTATCATCTTTCTTCTTCTTTCTAGGATGACTAGGTGCATCAGTGCTAACTCCTTGAGAATCTTGTTCAATTCTCTTCGGATGACCCTCACGATACAAAGGTTCCTGGGTCATTCTACCGCCTCTAGTGTCGACTCTGACGGAATTGTCATTCAACTCATTGAGAAAGTCATTCTAAGCTTTAAGTACTTGTTCTACCAGAGTAGTAACCATAGAAGCATCTTTACTCAGAAGTTTAAGATCATTGACGTTTTTTGTCCACACAAGCACTTAAATGACTAAGCATACGAGCATTCTGTTCCAATTGTCTGCTAACATAATCATTGAAACTCTGTTGTTTGGCAACAAAGTTATCAAATTCATCCAGGCATAAGCTAGCAGGTTTAGCAAAAGGAATATCACTCTCATCAAACCTACGTAGAGAATTTACTTCTACTACCTGTATCGGGTTATCAAGACCATGGATCTCTTCGATAGGTGGTAGATTTTTGACATCTTCAGATTTAATGCCTTTCTCTCGCATAGATTTCTTAGCTTCTTGCATATCTTCAGGAGTGAGGAATAGAATACCTCTTTTCTTTGGAGTTGGCTTAGGAGGTGGTTCGGGAATAGTCCAAGCATTCTCATTGCAGAAGATGTTATTCAACAGAATCTCAGCTTGTTCTACAGTTCGTTCCCTAAAAACACTACTGGTACAACTATCTAGGTGGTCTTTAGAAGCATCAGTAAGTCCTTTATAGAATATATCAAGTATTTCATTCTTCTCAAGAGGGTGATCTTGCAAAGCATTCAGTAGCTGGATAAGCCTCCCCCAAGCTTGTGGGAGACTCTCTTCTTCAGCTTGAGCAAAGTTGTATATTTCCTGCAAGGCAGCTTGCTTCTTATGGGCAGGTAAATATTTTTCAGAGAAGTAGTAGACCATATCCTGGGGGCTACGCACACAACCAGGAGCAAGAGAAGTGAACCAGGTCTTAGCATCATCCTTTAGCGAGAAAGGAAACATCTTAAGGATATAGTAGTGGTGGATCTTTTCCTCACTAGTGAATAGGGTGGCTATATCGTGCAGTTTGGTAAGATGGGCTAGAACAGTTTCAGACTCATAATCGTGAAAAGGAACAGATTCGACCAGAGTGATTAACTCAGGGTCGACAGAGAATTCACAATCCTTATCGGTCACAAAGATAGGCGAAGTGGCAAACTTCGGGTCATATTTCATACTAGCATTCAGATATTTTTCTTTCCACTTGCGCAGTAATTTCTCAACATCATAGCTATCCTTACACGCAAGAAAATCCTCAGCTATCTCTCCCTCCATAACATAACGCTCAGGCATAACAGGCAATTCACGCATAATAGCAGGTTCTACTTCAATAGTATCAGTAGTTTCAGAAGTATCATCACATCTAGCAGCAACTCTAGCAATTTGTGCATCAAGGAATGCACCTAGTGGCAAAGCAGTATCAAGCATAGCATCATCAGGCAAAGCAGTATCAAGCATAGCACCATCAGGCAAAGCAGTATCAAGCATAGCATCATCATAAGCATCATGGGCATCAGAAGTAGCATCATCAAGCACAGGCGACATATCAAGATTTCTAGCAGGAGGTGATGTCGCAAACTTACTCATAACTGAAGGTGAATCAAGTGCACAGCTAGATGGCAGTTCCTTACCTGTCCTCGTAGTTGAGGGCAAGACTTTAGTTCTTGGATCTATCGGATTCCTCATAGTGACCAGCACACATAAATCCCAAGTGACTCGGAGAATATAGCTGTGCTTCCCCGGCAACGGCGCTAGAAAAATGGCACGTTGACAGGAGAATATTCTTGACTTGGCTTCCCCGGCAACGGCGCCGGAAAAATGTCTTGATAACCCACAAGTATAGGGGATCACAGCAGTTTTCGAGGGTAGAGTATTCAACCCAAATTTATTGATTCGACTCAAGGGGAAGCGAAATAATATTATCAAGTATTAGCAGCTGAGTTGTCAATTCAACCACACCTGAAAGATTTAGTGTCTGCAGCAAAGTATCAGTAGCAAAGTAGGTTGATAGCAGCAGTAGCAACAGAGTAACAGTAGCAGCAGTGACAGCAGTAGCAGCAAAGTAATGTAGCAAGGACCAGTAGTAAAAGACTCGTAGGCATTGGATCGGTGATGGATGATTATACCGGTTGTGATTCATCATGCAACAGTTATAACACGGAGAGATATGTAACTAGCTCCAGTTCGTCAATCTAATGTAGGCATGTATTCCGTATGTAGTCATACGTGCTTAGGGAAAAGAACTTGCATGACATCTATTGTCCATCCCTCCCGTGGCAGCGGGGTCCTAATGGAAACTACGGGATATTAAGGTTCTCCTTTTAATAAAGAACCGGACCAACACATTAACACTTGGTGAATACATGAACTCCTCATACTATGGTCATCTCCGGGAGTGGTTCCGGCTATTTTCACTCCGGGGTTGCCGGGTCATAACACATAGTAGGTGACTACAACTTGCAAGATAGGATCTAAAACACACATATATTGGCGACAACATAATAGGTTCAGATCTGAAATCATGGCACTCGGGCCCTAGTGACAAGCATTAAGCATGGCAAAGTAGTAGCAACATCAATCTCAGAACATAGTGGATACTAGGGATCAATCCCCGTCAAAACTAACTCGATTACATGATAGATCTCATCCAACCCATCACCATCCAGCAACCCTAAAATGAGATTACTCACGAACGGTGCAGAGCATCATGGAATTGGCGATGAAGAAAGGTTGATGATGACGATGGCGACGATCTCCCCTCTCCGGAGCCTAGAACGGACTCCAGATCTACCCTCCAGATGAAGAACAGGAGGTGGCGGCGCCTCCGTATCGTAAAACGCGATGAACTCTTCTCCTTGATTTTTTTCCGGGCGAGACGACTAAATAGAGCTGGAATTGGAGGCGGTGGAGCGTCGTGGGCTCCACAAGCCTGCCAGGCGCGGCCAGGGGGCGCGCTTGGTGGGCTTGTGGGCTCACGGCTCCACTTCCTCCACTGATTCTTACGCCAGTATTTTTCATAAATTCCAGAAAAATTCTCCGTAAATTTTCAGGTCATTCCGAGAACTTCTATTTCTGCGCAAAAACAACACCATGGCAATTTTGCTGAAAACAACGTTGGTCCGGGTTAGTTCCATTCAAATCATGCAAATTAGAGTCCAAAACAAGGGCAAAATAGTTCGGAAAAGTAGATACGACGGAGACGTATCACCCCTCCAGAAGGTTGCCCATCTTGAGGAGGGTGGCCACTGGTGTGGTTGCCTCAACGGAAGGATCAGAAACCCAGTCGGTCTCCAATGTTCATCTTCTTCTCTCCTAACCCAAGTAGCCATCTTGCCCAGATTATGCTCCTCCATTCCGTATTTGCGGAATTCAAGCAGTTGGGAGGCACACGAAAGTTGAGATCTGTGTTAGTTTGTTTTGATTTCATTTTCCTGTGGAATTAAAGATGATGTAAGATCACAAAACCTTCAATCACGATAGAATTTTTTTAACACGTGCATTCGCTGATTTTGCTGTTCATGTCACTTTTATTGGATTATGTTGTGATTGATTCTTATCCTTTTATGTGCTTAATGAGAAGGTTGTCGTACGTGATGCCTATCCCAGTAGGAATGCTGAACAAACATTGAGGAATCACCAAGAGATAGGAGATTTCTTCCTATACCTAGAGAGCCATCCCTTCTCGATAGTGATGGGAGCACGTCCGGCCGGCTGCAGGAAATGGTACCTCACATCCTCAGTTTACCTTGGTTTAATTTGATACATTCAGCTGACCGAGTTTGTTGTCAAGAGGTCATCGGCTAATGGTGCAGCTGCAGCGCCACTCCATCCATGCCAAACCTTCTTGATGTAGCTAATTAACAATGTGGTGACAGAAGGAGACAAGTCCACCATAGGAATGAAGCACGACTGCCGTCTCAAAGAAGCATGACCAACATTGCAAGGAAGCATTGTTGTATGTCCAACATTGGAAGCATGATTACCATCACAACAAGCACGGCTAACATTGAAAGGAAGCATGGTTTGCGTCTAGCTGACGATGTTTGAACTGTGCCTAGATGCCACATTATGTTTTATGGAATCATATTCTGATTTTTTCCGATGCACATTCTAATTTCTATGGATGCAATAGTTCACGTTGTTTTAAACCAATGATGTGTTTCAATGGTAAAGAAGTCTGCATGGAAACAAACATCCTTGGAAGTGTGGTACAATGGAAGAAATTATCTGTTTTTTGAAGTATATTTCTACTGCATCACACACAAAACAAAAATACACTCACGCATCCATGTAGAAGTAAAATTTGTGTTGTTAAAAAAATATACTTGTAAAGTTTCCGTATCAAATGAATTTGCATCCGTGTATATTCATGTCATTGATCCACAGAAGTTTCATTGCCAAGCAAATGCTTCCATCGAACATGAATATAGTTTTTGTTACACAAAAAATGCCTCCAAAGCATCTAAAAAATTGTAGCGCAACTTCGAATAATGCTTCGCTCAAACAGATAAATCAATCACACTATCAAATATTTTATTTCCATAGCATATTGCACAATGCTTCCATCGACAAAATAGGACTTTCCATGCCATCCATGCGCTACATATAAAGCATCTACAGAAACATTTATTTGCCTTTACTTTGTTTGTTGGAAGCAAATCTCCAATTTTTGTGAAGCATTCATTTCTGTATTAACTAGTTTGCTGGAAAAAAATCACGACTTACCAAAAAAGAAAACGCAAAAACAAAAATAGAGTATGTAACGTAATTTCTGGGAAGCATTAATTTCCATATTTATTTGGTGGAAGCAAGTCACGACTTACCAAAAAAACAGAAAATAGAGTTATTACCGTAATTTCTGGGAAGCAGTTTTCGAATTAGGAATACGTTAATGCATTAATGCTTCCCGGGCTCAATCAGACGGTTCAAAACAAATCAATCGAAGGGTGATGGACTAGTCTGATGAAACATAGCTATCAGTAGTCTGATTGCTAGTGGTTCCCGAAAATAATACCTCTTTGCACACAAATGCATAGCAAAGGGAGGTAGTAAAATCCACATTAGTAATATCAGATTTAGTAGCAAGTGAACATCCACTCTTCAATTTTAGTTCAGGTGCAGCGCTAGATGATGGTTTATTAGGCTTATTGTGTTGCTCAAATTATTTTGCCACAATCTGATATTCACTCTTATTTAGCTCTTGTTTTGCTTTACTAGCTCTAGCAATGTTATCTTTCATAATATGTTCAGGAGAAATAGGAAGCAAAGTTATATTTTGATCCTTATGAACAAGAGTATACTGATTTATCCAACCATGGTATGTATATTTTTTATCAAATTGCCATCGTCTACCAAGTAAAATAGAGCATGCTTGCATGGGTACCACATCACAATCAACGTAATCAGAATATGTAGCAATGCTAAAATGTACACGAACAATACGTGTTACCTTAACCTTGCCACTATTATTGAACCATTGAATGTAATAAGGATGGGGATGTGGCATGGTGGTGAGAGGCAGCTTCTCCACCATATTCATGCTAGCCAAGTTGTTGCAACTCTCTCCATCGATGATGACGCGAACAGAATGTTCCTTGACAACTCCATTTGCATGGAACAAATTGTATCTCTGATTTTTCTCATTATGTGTTACCTGCACACTCAAAACGCGTTGAGCAACTAAACTTTCATACCTGTCGATGTAGTTAGCAGCCATGTATTGTGTCTCTTGTTCAGTATCATCGACACCTTGTTCTTCACTTGCAATAAGAGACAAACTCTCCTCATCATAATCACTAGCGGAGTCATATTCACCATCCTCGGTAACAATCATCACACGCTTGGATGGGTAGTCTTTCGCATAGTCACCTCCACCCTAGCAACGACGACATATAACCTCATGTGTTTCCCGTGTGGATGCAATGGATGAAGAAGAGCTATGTGCATGCCCGACAAGTGTGCTCTTGGCGAAAGGCGGGACAGGTGCCTATTTCTACTATCCCGGTTGGAGTTGGTGGCTGAAGTAGGCAGTGCCGCATGAAGACATGTGGAAGCAAATGAGGTTCGTGGCTTCCATGATGAAGTGTGACATGCAAAAAAATTAATTCTAGCCAATGCATGTCGATCCTGCACTTCATGTTCAGCTTTGTAAGCAAGATGGAATAAACGGGTGATAGTGTTATACTCCTTATACTCTAAAATAATCTGAATATCTCTGTTTAATCCACATGTAAAACGTGCAAGCATAGCTTAATTGTCCTCAACAGTACCACATCTAATCATGCGAATTTGTAATTCCTCATAATATTCTTCTACATAATTTTTTCCTTGTCTTAAATGCTGCAATTTTTAAAGTAATTCACGTTGATAATACGGTGGAATCCAACGAGTATGCATAGCAGTTTTCAAAGTATCCCAAGTAGTTGGAATATTAACATGATATATTCTAAAATGTTAAGATCACCAAACACAAGCAAAACTAGTGAATGAACAAACAACGTCAGCAACACGTCTATCCTCAGCAAATTGTAAGCATGTAAAACGTTGTTCTTTTTCTAACTCCCAAGTAAGATATATATCAGGAACATATGTACCATGAAATGTAGGAATATTCAATTTAAGTTTACGGAGATGGTCATGATCCCATACCTGAGGGGGTTGGTGCGGCCCTACCATTGCGATTGTATCCATGTGGACGACCCTGTGCTTGTGGTGGTGGTTGTTGTTCCGGGTGCTGATTTGGAGCAATCTCTCCCTCATCATCGTAATCACCATCATAATCCGCATTCTGCTCAACAATAGTAGCAGCAACAGCCACAGAAGGCGCAACAGAAGCAACAACACCAAAATTTTGGCTTTGGTCGAGAGGCACACGTTGCGCTCGTCCCACGAAATTTGGGCGTTGTTGATGATGATGTTGTTGTTGTTGTTGTTGTTGTTGTTGTTGGAGAGGGACGTTAGCTGCAGCTGGTGCTGGTAGACATGAAAGCACCTCATTGAATTTAGCATCAAGCTTGACATCGATCATCTTCTCGAAACCATGTAGCTTCTCCAAGGCTGGTCACGAAGTCTTGTACCTAGTCACCCATCATTTGTTGAAATTTATCATGGAGCTCCTTCTTGGTCATACCCTCCTAGTTCATCTCGTCAGCTTGTGATCCTGGCATGGTTAGCAGTAATAGGAACACACAATTGCATGAACCTACACACTACTAGGAAGTGGTGGTGGTGGTGGTAGTGGTGGTGTGTCACAAATCCGTCAAGCAAACCTCAAGTTCTTACCAGTTCTTACCAAGCAGCACGCGGTGATTGCTACCTCTTGAGCTTGCGTTGGTTTTTTCCCTTGAAGAGGAAAGGGTGATGCACCACAGTAGCAGTAAGTATTTCCCTGAGTTTGAGAACCAAGGTATCAATCCAGTAGGAGTATCAAGATGAGGCACCAATGTACCTGCGCAAAAACAGCAAACTTGCACCCAACGCTACAAAGGGGTTGTCAATCCCTTCACGATTGATTGTAAGGTGAGATCTGAAGGCGGAAAGTGCAACAAAGTAAAAGTGTAGGGCTGAAAATATGATGTGAAGTAGACCCGGGGGCCATAGTGTTCACTAGAGGCTTCTCTCAAAATAGCAAATATTACGGTGGGTGAACGAATTACTGTCGAGCAATTGATAGAACCGCGCAAAGTCATGACGATATCTAAGGCAATGATAATACATATAGGCATCATGTCTGAGACAAGTAGACCAATACTTTCTGCATCTACTACTATTACTCCACACATCGACTGCTATCCAGCATGCAACTAGTGTATTGAGTTCATGATGAACAGAGTAACGCCTTAAGCAAGATGACATGATGTAGAGGGATAAATTCATGCAATAGATGTAAACCCCATCTTTTTACCCTTGATGGCAACAACATGATGCGTGCCTCGCTAACCCTTCTATCACTCGGTGAGGTCACTGCACGGTATGAACCCAAAACCAAGCACTTCTCCCATTGCAAGAATCATAGATCAAGTTGGCCAAACAAAACCCACAACTCAAAGAGAATTACAAGGATATGAAATCATGCATATAAGAGATCAGAAGAAACTCAAATAAGATTCATAGATAATCTGATCATAAATCCATAATTCATCGGATCTCGACAAACACACCCCAAAAGAAGTTTACATCGGATAGATCTCCATGAAGATCATGGAGAACTTTGTATTGAAGATCCAAGAGAGAGAAGAAGCCATATATCTACTAGCTATGGACCCGAAGGTCTAGGTGAACTACTCACGCATCATCGGAGAGGCAGTGGTGTTGATGGAGAAGCCCTCCGTATCCGAATCCCCCTTCCGGTAGGGCACTAGAACGTGCCCCAGATGGGATCTTGCGGAGACAGAAGCTTGTGGCAGCGGAAAAGTATTTTCGTGGATCTCTCCCGTGGTTTTGGATTTTTTGGGGATTTATAGGTGGAAGAAGTAGGGCAGAGGAGCCACAGGGGCCCCACAAGCCTGCTAGGCGCGTGCCCCCCTGGCCACGCCTAGGGGGCTTGTGGCCTCCCCTGGTGCCCTCTGCCTTGGTTCTCAAGCTCCCTGCGTATCTTCTGTTCCGGAAAAAAATCTTTTTGGAGGTTTTATTCCGTTTGGACTCCGTTTAATATTCTCCTCTTAAAAGGGTCAAAAACAAGGAAAAAACAGGAACTAACACTTGGCACTGAGTTAATAAGTTAGTACCAAAAAAGATATACAAGCATGCAAAACATCAAAAGTTTGACAAGATAATAGCATGGAACTATCAAAAATTATAGATACGTTGGAGATGTATCAAGCATCCCCAAGCTTAACTCCTGCTCGTCCTCGAGTAGGGAAGTGATAAAGACTAAATTTTTGATGTGGAATGCTACCTAACATTTTTTTCCTTTGTAACTTCTTTATGTGACATGAATGTTCAGATCCGTAAGATTCAAAACAATAGTTTGCTATTGACATGAAAACAATAATACTTCTAGCAAACTAGCAAGGTAATCATGAACTTTTGAAATAACAAGGCCAAAGAAAGTTATCCCTACAAAATCATATAGTCTGGCTATGCTCCATCATCCCCACACAACGAATTTAAATCATGCACAACCCCTATATTGGCCAAGTAATTGTTTTCGCACTCTTACTTTCTCAAACCTTTTTCAACTCTCACGCAATACATGAGCGTGAGCCATGGATATAGCACTATAGGTGGAATAGAGTGTGGTGGAGGTTGTGAGACAAAAAGGAGGAGATGGTCACATCGACTCGGCGTATCAAAGGGCTATGGAGATGCCCATGAATAGATATCAATGTGAAAGAGTAGGGATTACCAAGCAATGTATGCACTTAGAGCTATAAGTATGTGAAAGCTCAAAAGGAGAACTAGTGGGTGTGCATCCAACTTGCTTTCTCACGAAGACCTAGGGTAATTTTGAGGAAACCCGTCATTGGAATCTACAAGCCAAGTTATATAATGAAGATTCCCACTAGTATATGGTGGTGACAAAACAAGAGACTCTCAGTCATGAAGAACATGGTGCTATTGTGAAGCACAAGTGTGGAAAAAGAAAGTAGCATTGTCCCTTCTCTCTTTTTCTCTCTATTTTTTTGGGCTCTTTGGACTCTTTTTTTTATTTCCTCACATGGGACAATGCTCTAATAATGATGATCATCACACTTTTATTTACTCATAGCTCAAAGCTTAGAACAATGATGACTCTTAGGAAATGCCTCCGGCAGTGTACCGGCATGTGCAATGATCTAGCTTGGCGTATGACGTTGAAACATCTTGCTAGCTATCTTACGATCATGCAATGGCAATATGAAAGTGACAACACATGTCATGAGACGGAACGGTGGGAGTTGCATGGCAATATATCTCGGAATGGCTATGAAAATGCCATGATAGGTAGGTATGGTGGCTGTTTTCAGGAAGGTATATGGTGGTTTTGTGTACCGGCGAAAGTTGTGCGGCACTAGAGAGGCTAGCAATGGTGGAAGGTGAAAGTGCATCTATACCATGGACTCACATTAGTCATGAAGAACTCACATACTTATTGCAAAAGTTTTCATTAGTAATCGAAACAAAGTGCTAAACGCATACTCCTAGGGGAAGGGTTGGTAGGTGTTAACCATCGCGCGATCCCGACCACAACACAAAGGATGACAATCAATAAATCAATTGTGCTCCGACTTCCTAACATAGCGGTTCACCATACGTGCATGTTACGGGAATCACTAATTTCAACACAAGTATTTCTAGATTCACAACACCCTACTAACATAACTCTTAATATTACCAAATCCACGTCTCAAAACTATTTGAGAGGAATCAAACTTCTCTTTCTAATCAATGCACATGAATATGGAAGTTTATTGTATCCTCTTTGGGTGCCTATCACCTTTGGGACTACTTTCATAGCATAAGCCAACTACCAAATTACTCAGAGAGAGAGCACTCTCAAAAAGATAGAAGTGAAGATCGAGAGTTCTTATTTTCTCCAAAATATGACACCGTCGTGCTCTAAAAGATCTAAGTGAAGCACTCAGAGCAAAGTTATCTAGCTCAAAAGATATAAGTGAAGCACATGTGAGCTAAATTGCCTAACTCAAAAGATATAAGCGAAGCTCAATGAGTATTCTAGCAAATTCACGATGAGTGCATGTCTCTCTCAAAAGGTGTGCAGCAAGGATGATTGTGACACAACAAAAATAAAAGAATCCTATAATACACGACGCTCCAAGAAAAACACATATCATGTGGTGAATAAAAATATAGCTCCGAGTAATGTTACCGATGGATTGAAGACGAAAGAGGGGATGCCTTCCCGGGGCATCCCCAAGCTTAGGCTTTTTGGTGTCCTTGAATTTGACTTGGGACGCCTTGGGCATCCCCAAGCTTGAGCTCTTTCCACTCTTTATCCCTTTGTCCATGATAACATCACCCAAAACTTGAAAACTTCACAACACAAAACTTAAACAGAAACTCATGATATCATTAGCACAAGAAAACAAACTACCACCTCTTGAGGTACTATAACAAACTTGATTTCTATTTATATTGGTTTTAGATTACTGTATTCTCACTTTTCCATGGCTAATACCCCCCGATACTATCCATAGTTTCATCAAAATAAGCAATCAACACAACAAAAACAGAATCTGTCAAAAACAGACCAATCTGTAGCAATATGTATACTTCGTATACTTCTCGTATCTAAACAATTCTGAAATATTACTACCGTTCGGGAAATTGGCATATCAACCAACATAAAAAAGAATCAACTCAAAACCTCTTTCTGGATAAAAATGAAAAATAATTTCGTGAGCGAAAAGTTTCTGTCTTTTTCCAGCATGATCAAACAACCATCACCAAACTAGTCATAAAGGTTTTACTTGGCTCAAACACAAAAAGAAACACAAAAGACACAATCATAACAGAATTATGATGGTGTGGACGCAACAAAACAGAAAGCAAAAAAGCAAAGATAAATTCATTTGGTTGCCTCCCAACAAGCGCTATTGTTTAACGCCCTTAGCTTGGCATAAGGTGAAAGAATCACGTATCGTCATCTTTGGTACTCAAACCATAAGTAGCCCTCATCATGGATTCATAAGGCAATCTTATTTTCTTTCTAGGAAAATGTTCCATGCCCTTCTTTAATGTAAATTTAAATCAAATATTACCTTCCTTCATATCGATGACAGCACCAATAGTCCTTAGAAAAGGTCTACCAAGAATGATAGGACATGTCGGATTGCAATCAATATCAAGCACAATGAAATCCATGGGTACATAGTTCATATTTGCAATAATAAGAACATCATTGATCCTTCCCATGGGTTTCTTAACAGTAGAATCCGCAAGATGCAAATTGAGAGAGCACTCATCAATCTCATTAAAGCCTAGAACATCACATAAAGACTTTGGAATCGCGGAAACACTAGCACCCAAATCACACAAAGCATTGCATTCATAGTTTTTGATCTTGATTTTGATAGTAGGTTCCCACTCATCATGACGTTTTCTAGGAATAGAAACTTCCAATTCAAGTTTCTCTTCAAGAGATTTCATCATAGCATCGACGATATGATCGGTAAAGGCCTTGTTTTGGCTATAAGAGTGTGGAGAGTTTAGCATGGATTGCATCAAGGAAATACATTCAATCAAAGAGAAACTATCATAATTGAATTCCTTGAATTCCAAAGTAGTAGTTTCATTACTACTCAAAGTTTGATATCCTCTACTCCACTTTCAATGCTTTTAGCATCAAGATAGATAGACTCTGAATCATTGGGGCGTTTTTCAACCAAGGTGGATTCATATCCAAACCCATCATCATTAGGTTTGACACTAGAAAACAAGGATTCAATGGGAGTCACACCAAGCACTTTAAGATCTTCGTGATTCCCATCACGAGAACACGCCTTTTTAAGCCATTCATGTCTAGCACGAATTTGGGTGGTTCTTTCTTTACTCTCATTCATGGAAACACACATAGCTTTCAAAGTTTCATCCATATTGATATTGGGAGGAGCACATCTAACTTACAAAGCATCAGTATCAAGAGACATTCTATCAATGCTCCTAGCCAAATCATCAATTTTGAGTAGTTTTTCTTCTATGGACGCATTGAAAATATTTTGCGAGTTCATAAACTCTTTAATATTACTCTCTAGATCAGAGGGTAATTTATTGTAATTTCCATGAGCGCTGTTGTAGGAGTTGCCAAAGTTATTAGAGCGATTACTAGGAAAATCCTAGGAATATAGTTTCCTCTAAAAGCATTGTCGTTGCCAAAATTATTCCTACCAACAAAATTAACATCCAAGCTTTCATTGCTACTCTCAATCAAGGAAGACAAGGGCATATCATTTGGATCTAAAGGGGCACCTTTACTAGCAAACAATGTCATTAACTCATCCATCTTAGCACTCAACGAGTTAATTTCTTCTATAGTGTGTACCTTTTTACTAGTAGGTGACCTTTCAGTGTGCCACGGAGAATAATTTGTCATGATATTGTCTAGGAGTTTTCTGTCTTCTCCTAATGTGATTTCCATGAAAGTTCCACTGGAGGCGGAGTCCAAGATATTTCTAGAAGCAAAATTTAAACCAGCGTAGAAGATTTGTATAATCATCCAAAGACTCAAACCATGAGCGGGACAATTTCTAATCATCAATTTCATTCTCTCCCAAGATTGTGCAACATGTTCATGATAAAGTTGCTTAAAATTCACGATATCATTACGGAGAGAGATAATGTTAGCCGGCGGAAAATACTTGGATATATAAGCATCTTTGCACTTGTTCCAAGAATCAATACTATTTTTGGGAAAAGATGAAAATCAAGTTTTTGCTCGATCTCGCAATGAGAACGGAAATAGCTTAAATTTAATCACATCATTATCCACATCATTCTTCTTTTTCATATCGCATAAATCAATGAAGGTATTAAGATGGGATGCGACATGTTCACTAGGAAGGCCCGAGAATTGATCTTTCATAACAAGATTCAGCAAAGCAACATTGATTTCATATGATTCCGCACTAGTAGCGGGAGCAATCAGAGTACTAACAAAATCATTATTTTTAGTATTCGAGAAGTCACAAAGTTTATTGTTTTCAGTCATGGTGACTTCAACAACTTAAGTGGGGGAGAGGAAAACGAGAGGCAAAAAAGTAAATGCAAGAGATGAGTTTGCGACACTTACTTGGATAAGCTTCACTTGATGCTCCCCGGCAACGGCGCCAGAAAATCTTCTTGCTACCTCTTGAGCTTGCGTTGGTTTTTTCCCTTAAAGAGGAAAGGGTGATGCAGCACACTAGCAGTAAGTATTTCCCTTAGTTTGAGAACCAAGGTATCAATCCAGTAGGAGTATCAAGATGAGGCACCAATGTACATGTGCAAAAACAACAAACTTGCACCCAACGCTACAAAGGGGTTGTCAATCCCTTCACGATTGATTGCAAGGTGAGATCTGAAGGCGGAAAGTGCAACAAAGAAAAAGTGTAGGGCTGAAAATATGATGTGAAGTAGACCCGGGGGCCATAGTGTTCACTAGAGGCTTCTCTCAAAATAGAAAATATTACGGTGGGTGAACGAATTACTGTCGAGCAATTGATAGAACCGCGCAAAGTCATGACGATATCTAAGGCAATGATCATACATATAGGCATCACGCCCGAGACAAGTAGACCGATACTTTCTGCATCTACTACTATTACTCCACACATCGACCGCTATCCAGCATGCATCTAGTGTATTGAGTTCATGACGAACAGAGTAACGCCTTAAGCAAGATGACATGATGTAGAGGTATAAATTCATGCAATAGATATAAACCCCATATTTTTACCCTTGATGGCAACAACATGATGCGTGCCTTGCTACCCCTTCTGTCACTGGGTGAGGACACCGCACGGTATGAACCCAAAACCAAGCACTTCTCCCAGTGCAAGAATCATAGATCAAGTTGGCCAAACAAAACCCACAACTCGAAGAGAATTACAAGGATATGAAATCATGCATATAAGAGATCTGAAGAAACTCAAATAAGATTCATAGATAGTCTGATCATAAATCCACAATTCATCAGATCTCGACAAACACACCGCAAAAGAAGAATACATCGGATAGATCTCCATGAAGATCATGGAGAACTTTGTATTGAAGATCCAAGAGAGAGAAGAAGCCATCTAGCTACTAGCTATGGACCAGAAGGTCTATGGTGAACTACCCACGCATCATCGGAGAGGCAATGGTGTTGATGGAGAAGCCCTCTGTATCCGAATACCCCCTCCGGCAGGGCACTAGAACGTGCCCCAGATGGGATCTTGGGGAGACAGAAGCTTGGGGCGGCGTAAAAGTATTTTCATGGATCTCTCCTATGGTTTTGGATTTTTCGGGGATTTATAGGCGGAAGAAGTAGGGTAGAGGAGCCACACGGGGCCCACAAGCCTGCTAGGCGCGGGCCCCCCTGGTCGCGCCTAGGGGGCTTGTGGCCTCCCCTGGTGCCCTCTGCCTTGGTTCTCAAGCTCCCTGCGTATCTTCTGTTCCGGAAAAAATCTTTTCGGAGGTTTTATTCCGTTTGGACTCCGTTTAATATTCTCCTGTGAAAAGGGTCAAAAACACACAAAAAACAGAACTGGCACTTGGCACTGAGTTAATAAGTTAGTCCCAAAAACGATATAAAAGGCATGCAAAACATCCAAAGTTTGACAAGATAATAGCATGGAACTATCAAAAATTATAGATACGTTGGAGACGTATCAGTGATCGGCAACCGTTGTAGCCAAAACTCTCAAAGCTTGGATAGAGCGATTGCCAAGTGGTGTCAAACACATGACTTAGATGTATGTGGAGCTGGGAAGGCTAATAATATGGTAGAAAAAGGGTCAGCGATAGTCAGTTCAGCGATGCAAAGTTGAAAAAATGGTCAACGACGGTACCTGTTGGAAATATGCCCTGGAGGCAATAATAAATTAGTTATTATTATATTTCTTAGTTCATGATAATTGTTTATTATCCATGCTATAATTGTATTGATTGGAAACACAATACTTGTGTGGATACATAGACAAAACACTGTCCCTAGTAAGCCTCTAGTTGACTAGCTCGTTAATCAAAGATGGTCAAGGTTTCCTGGCCATAGGCAAGTGTTGTCACTTGATAACGGGATCACATCATTACGAGAATCATGTGATGGACTAGACCCAAACTAATAGACGTAGCATCTTGATCGTGTCATTTTGTTGCTACTGTTTTCTGCGTGTCAAGTATTTATTCCTATGACCATGAGATCATATAACTCACTGACACCGGAGGAATGCTTTGTCTGTATCAAACGTCGCAACGTAACTGGGTGACTATAAAGATGCTCTACAGGTATCTCCGAAGGTGTTAATTGAGTTAGTATGGATCAAGACTGGGATTTGTCACTCCGTGTGAACGGAGAGGTATCTCGGGGCCCACTCGGTAATACAACATCACACACAAGCCTTGCAAGCAATGTAACTTAGTGTAAGTTGCGGGATCTTGTATTGCGGAACGAGTAAAGAGACTTGCCAGTAAACGAGATTGAAATAGGTATACGGATACTGACGATCGAATCTCGGGCAAGTAACATACCGAAGGACAAAGGGAATGACATACGGGATTATATGAATCCTTGGCACTGAGGTTCAAACGATAAGATCTTCGTAGAATATGTAGGATCCAATATGGGCATCCAGGTCCCGCTATTGGATATTGACCGAGGAGTCTCTCGGGTCATGTCTACATAGTTCTCGAACCCGCAGGGTCTGCACACTTAAGGTTCGACGTTGTTTTATGCGTATTTGAGTTATATGGTTGGTTACCGAATGTTGTTCGGAGTCCCGGATGAGATCACGGACGTCACGAGGGTTTCCGGAATGGTCCGGAAACGAAGATTGATATGTAGGATGACCTCATTTGGTTACCGGAAGGTTTTCGTGCATTACCGAAAAAGTTTCGGGCTCATCGGTAGTGTACCGGGAGTGCCAGGAGGGGTGCCGGGGACCATCGGGAGGGGTGTCACGCCCCAAGGGGTCTCATGGGCTATGGGAAGAGATAAACCAGCCCCTAGTGGGCTGGAATAAGTTCCCACTAAGGCCCATAAGGTTTGAGAAGGAAAAAACACAAGGTGGAAAGAGTTTCCAAGTGGGAAGGTGGAATCCTACTCCAAGTAGGATTGGAGTAGGACTCCTCCACCTCCAATTTCGGCCAAACCTTTAGGTTTTGAGGCTGCCTCCTCCCCTCCCTCCCACCTATATATACGGAGGTTTTAGGGCTGATTTGAGACGACTTTCTCACGGCTGCCCGACCACATACCTCCACAGTTTTTCCTCTAGATCGCGTTTCTGCGGAGCTCGGGCGGAGCCCTGCTGAGACAAGATCATCACCAACCTCCGGAGCGCTGTCACGCTGCCGGAAAACTCTTCTACCTCTCCGTCTCTCTTGCTGGATCAAGAAGGCCGAGATCATCGTCGAGTTGTACGTGTGCTGAACGCGGAGGTGCCGTCCGTTCGGTACTAGATCGTGGGACTGATCGCGGGATTGTTCGCGGGGCGGATCGAGGGACGTGAGGACGTTCCACTACATCAACCGCGTTCACTAACGCTTCTGCTGTACGATCTACAAGGGTACGTAGATCACTCATCCCCTCTCGTAGATGGACATCACCATGATAGGTCTTCGTGCGCGTAGGAAATTTTTTGTTTCCCTTGCGACGTTCCCCAACAGTGGCATCATGAGCTAGGTTCATGCGTAGATGTCTTCTCGAGTAGAACACAAAAGTTTTTGTGGGCGGTGATGTGCGTTTTGCTGCCCTCCTTAGTCTTTTCTTGATTCCGTGGTATTGTTGGATTGAAGCGGCTTGGACCGACATTACTCGTACGCTTACGAGAGACTCGTTTCATCGTTACGAGTAACCCCCTTTGCTCAAAGATGACTGGCAAGTGACTGTTTCTCCAACTTTAGTTGAATCGGATTTGACCGAGGAGGTCCTTGGATGAGGTTAAATAGCAACTCATATATCTCCGTTGTGGTGTTTGCGTAAGTAAGATGCGATCCTACTAGATACCCTCGGTCACCACGTAAAACATGCAACAACAAAATTAGAGGACGTCTAACTTGTTTTTGCAGGGTATGATTGTGATGTGATATGGCCAACGATGTGATGTGATATATTGGATGTATGAGATGATCATGTTGTAATAGAAATATCGACTTGCACGTCGATGGTACGGCAACCGGCAGGAGCCATAGGGTTGTCTTTATACTAACGTTTGTGCTTGCAGATGCGTTTACTATTTTGCTAGGTTGTAGCTTTAGTAGTAATAGCATAAGTAGCACGACAACCCTGATGGCAACACGTTGATGGATGATCATGGTGTGGCGCCGGTGACAAGAAGATCGTGCCGGTGCTTTGGTGATGGAGATCAAGAAGCACGTGATGATGGCCATATCATGTCACTTATGAATTGCATGTGATGTTAATCCTTTTATGCACCTTATTTTGCTTAGAACGACGGTAGCATTATGAGGTGATCTCTCACTAAAATTTCAAGACGAAGTTGTGTTCTCCCCGACTGTGCACCGTTGCGACAGTTCTTCGTTTCGAGACACCACGTGATGATCGGGTGTGATAGACTCAACGTTCACATACAACGGGTGCAAAACAGTTGCACACGCAGAACACTCGGGTTAAGCTTGACGGCCTAGCATGTGCAGACATGGCCTCGGAACACATGAGACCGAAAGGTCGAGCATGAATCGTATAGTTGATATGATTAGCATAGGGATGCTTACCACTGAAACTATTCTCGACTCACGTGATGATCGGACTTGAGATAGTGGATTTGGATCATGTACCACTCAAATGACTAGAGAGATGTACTTTTTGAGTGGGAGTTCTTAAGTAATATGATTAATTGAACTAATTGTCATGAACATAGTCTAATGGTCTTTGCGAATTACGATGTAGCTTGCGCTATAGCTCTACTGTTTTTTTATGTTCCTAGAGAAAATTTAGTTGAAAATTGATAGTAGCAAACTTTGCAGACTGAGTCTGTAAAACCGAGGATTGTCCTCGTTGCTGCGCAGAAGGCTTATGTCCTTAATGCACCACTCGGTGTGCTGCACCTCGAGCGTCGTCTGTGGATGCTGTGAACATCCGACATACACGTTTCTGATGACTACACGATAGTTCAGTGCAAAGTACTTAATGGCTTAGAAGCAAGGCACCGAAAACGTTTTAAACGTCACGGAACATAAGTGATGTTCTAAAGAGATGAAATTGTGATTTCATGCTTGTGCCCTTGTTAAGAGGTACGAGACCTCCAACAAAATTCTTTGACCACAAAGTAAAGGAGAAAAGCTCAATCGTTGAGCGTGTGCTCAGATTGTCTGAGTACGACAATCACTTGAATCAAGTGGGAGCTAATCTTCCAGATGAGATAGTGATGGTTCTCCAAAAGTCACTGCCACCAAGCTTTGAGAGCTTCGTGATGAACTATAACATATCAAGGATAGATACAATGATCTTTGAGAGATTCGCGACGTTTGACACTGCGAAAGTAGAAATCAAGAAGGAGCATCAATAGTTGATGGTTTGAAAAACCACTAAGTTTCAAGAAAGGCGAGGGCTAGAAGGGATACTTCGTGAAACGGCAAAACAGTTGCTGCACTAATGAAGAGACCCAAGATTAAACCCAAACCCGAGACTAAGTGCTTCTGTAATAAGGGGAACAGTCACTGAGGCGGAGCAACTCTAGATACTTGGTAGATAAGAAGGCTGGCAAAAGTCGAGAGAAGTATATTTGATATACATAATGTTGATGTGTACTTTACTAGTACTCCTAGTAGCACGAGGGTATTGGATACTGGTTCGGTTGCTAAGTGATTAGTAACGCGAAATGAAAGCTACGGCATAAACGGAGACTAGCTAAAGGCGAGGTGACGATACGTGTTGGAAGTGTTTCCAAGGTTGATATGATCAAACGTCACACGCCCCCTTTACCATCGGGATTGGTGTTGAACCTAAATAATTGTTATTTGGTGCTTGCGTTAAGCATGAACATGATTGGATCGTGTTTATTGCAATACGATTATTCATTCAAAAGGAATAATGGTTACTCTATTTGCTTGAATAATCACCTTCAATGGTTTATTGAATCTCGATTGTAGTGTTACACATTGGTGCCAAAAGATACGAGTTAAATGATGATAGTACCACTTACTTGTGGCACTGCCGCTTGAGTCATGTTAGTATAAATTGCATGAAGAGGCTCCATGCTGATGGATCTTTACTCACCTGATTTCGAATCACTAGTGACATGCAAATCATACCACATGAGCAAGGCCTTGTTTTCATTGAGATGAAACAAGATAGTAACTTGTTGGAAGTGATACATTTTGATGTATGCAGTCCAGTGAGTGTTGAGGCACGCAGTGGATATCATTATGTTCTTACTTCACTGACGACTTGAGTAGATACAGGAGTATTTACTTAATGAATCACAAGTCTGAAATATTGAAAGTTCAATTCTGTTTCAGAGTGAAGTTCGTCGTAACAAGAGGATGAACTGTCTACGATATGATCATAGAAATGAATATCTGAGTTACGAGTTTTTGGTACACAGTTAAGACAATGTGGAAATTGTTTCACAGTTCATGCCACCTGGAACATCATGGTGTGATGATGTGTCTGAACGTCATAGCCACGCACTATTTAGTATGGTGCATGCTGGGATGTCTCTTATCGAATTACCACTATCCTTTATGGGTTATGCATTAGAGACAACCACATTCACTTTAAATGGGGCACCGCGTATTTCCGTTGAGATGACACAGTATAGACTGAGGTTTAGAGAAATCTAAACTGTCGTTTCTTGAAAGTTTGGGGCTTCGAAACTTATGTGAAAAAGTTTCAGTCTGATAAGCTCGAACCCAAAGTGGATAAATGCATCTTCACAGGATATCCAAAACAGTTGGGTACATCTCCTATCTCAGATCCGAAAGCAAAGTGTTTGTTTCTAGAAACGGATCCTTTCTCGAGAAAAGGTTTCTCTCGAAAGAATTGAGTGGGAGGGTAGTAGAACTTGATGAGGTTATTGAACCATCACTTCAACCAGTGTGTAGCAGGGCGTAGGAAGTTGTTCCTGTGGCGCCTACACCAATTGAAGTGGAAGCTGATGATGGTGATCATTAAGCTTCGAATCAAGTTACTACAAACCTCGTAGGTCGACAAGGTCGCGTACTGCTGCAGAGTAGTACGGTAACCCTGTCTTGGAGGTCATGTTGTTGAGCAACAGTGAACCTACGAGTTATGGAGAAAGCGATGGTGGGCCCAGATTCCGACAAATGGCTGGAAGCCATAAAATCCGAGAGAGGATCCATGTGTGAAAACAAAGTGTAGACTTTGGTAGAACTACTTGATGGTCATGGGACTATTGGGTAAAATGGATCTTTAAAAGAAGACAGACGATGATGGTGATAAGTCACTATTAAGAAAAGCTCGACTTGTCGCAAAGATGTTTTCGACAAGATCAAACAGTTGACTATGATGAGTCTTTCTCACTCGTAGTGATGCTAAAGGTCTGTTAGAATTATGTTAGTAGTTGCTGCATTATTTATGAAATATTGCACGTAGGATGTCAAAACATTGTTTCCTCGACGGTTTCCTTGAGCAAACATTGTATGTGATACGACCAGAAGGTTTTGTCGATCCTAAAGATACTAGCAAGTATGCAAGCTCCAGTGATCCTTCAATGGACTGGTGCAAGCATCTCGGAGTTGGAATAAGCACTTTGATGAGATGATCAAAGATTTTGGGTGTGTACAAGGTTTATGAGAAACTTGTATTTCCAAAGAAGTGAGTGGGAGCACTATAGAATTTCTGATAGGTATATGTGGTTGACATATTGTGGATCAGAAGTAATGTAGAATTTCTGTAAAGCATACAAGGTTGTTTGAAAGAAGTTTTCAAAGGAGTACCTGGATTATGCTACTTGAAGGTTGAGCATCAAAGATCTATGGAGATAGATCGAAAGCGCTTAATAGAAGTTTCAACAAGATGCATGCCTTGACAAGTTTTTGAAAGAGTTCAAAATAGACCAGCAAAGAAGGAGTTCTTGGTTGCGTTGTGAGGTGTGAATTTGAGTAAGACTCAAAACCCGACCACGGCAGAATAAAGAGAATAGATGAAGGTCGTCTTCTATGCCTTAGCCGTAGAATCTAAAGTATGCCATGCTGTGTACCGCACCTGAAGTGTGCCTTGACTCAAAGTATGTTGAGAGGTACAGAGAGTGATCCATGTTTGAATCACTAGCAGCGGTCAAAATTTATCCTTAGTAACAAATGGACTAAGGAATTTTTCTCGATTATGGAGGTGGTTAAAGAGTTCGTCGTAAAGGGTAACGTCGATGCAAGCTTTGACACTAATCTGAATAACTATGAGTAGTGAAACGGATTCATATAGTAGAGTGGATATTTGGAGCATTTCCGAATAGCACGTAGTAGCAGCATCTATAAGATGACATAAAGATTTGTAAAGAACGCACGGATCTGAAAGTTTCAGAACCGTTGACTAAAACCTCTCTCACAAGCAAGACATGATCAGACCCCATAACTATATGGGTGTTGGATTCGTTGGAATCACATGGTGATGTGAACTAGATTATTGACTCTAGTGCAAGTGGGAGACTGTTGGAAATATGCCCTAGAGGCAATAATAAATTAGTTATTATTATATTTCTTAGTTCATGATAATCGTTTATTATCCATGCTATAATTGTATTGATTGGAAACACAATACTTGTGTGGATACATAGACAAAACACTGTCCCTAGTAAGCCTCTAGTTGACTAGCTCGTTAATCAAAGATGGTCAAGGTTTCCTGGCCATAGGCAAGTGTTGTCACTTGATAACGGGATCACATCATTAGGAGAATCATGTGATGGACTAGACCCAAACTAATAGACGTAGCATGTTGATCGTGCCATTTTGTTGCTACTGTTTTCTGCGTGTCAAGTATTTATTCCTATGACCATGAGATCATATAACTCACTGACACCGGAGGAATGCTTTGTGTGTATCAAACGTCGCAACGTAACTGGGTGACTATAAAGATGCTCTACAGGTATCTCCGAAGGTGTTAGTTGAGTTAGTATGGATCAAGACTGGGATTTGTCACTCCGTGTGAACGGAGAGGTATCTCGGGGCCCACTCGGTAATACAACATCACACACAAGCCTTGCAAGCAATGTAACTTAGTGTAAGTTGCGGGATCTTGTATTACGGAACGAGTAAAGAGACTTGCCAGTAAACGAGATTGAAATAGGTATACGGATACTGACGATCGAATCTCGGGCAAGTAACATACCGAAGGACAAAGGGAATGACATACGGGATTATATGAATCCTTGGCACTGAGGTTCAAACGATAAGATCTTCGTAGAATATGTAGGATCCAATATGGGCATCCAGGTCCCGCTATTGGATATTGACCGAGGAGTCTCTCGGGTCATGTCTACATAGTTCTCGAACCCGCAGGGTCTGCACACTTAAGGTTCGACGTTGTTTTATGCGTATTTGAGTTATATGGTTGGTTACCGAATGTTGTTCGGAGTCCCGGATGAGATCACGGACGTCACGAGGGTTTCCGGAATGGTCCGGAAACGAAGATTGATATATAGGATGACCTCATTTGGTTACCGGAAGGTTTTCGTGCATTACCGAAAAAGTTTCGGGCTCATCGGTAGTGTACCGGGAGTGCCGGGAGGGGTGCCGGGGACCATCGGGAGGGGTGTCACGCCCCAAGGGGTCTCATGGGCTATGGAAAGAGATAAACCAGCCCCTAGTGGGCTGGAATAAGTTCCCACTAAGGCCCATAAGGTTTGAGAAGGAAAAAACACAAGGTGGAAAGAGTTTCCAAGTGGGAAGGTTGAATCCTACTCCAAGTAGGATTGGAGTAGGACTCCTCCACCTCCAATTTCGGCCAAACCTTTAGGTTTTGAGGCTGCCTCCTCCCCTCCCTCCCACCTATATATACGGAGGTTTTAGGGCTGATTTGAGACGACTTTCTCACGGCTGCCCGACCACATACCTCCATAGTTTTTCCTCTAGATCGCGTTTCTGCGGAGCTCGGGCGGAGCCCTGCTGAGACAAGATCATCACCAACCTCCGGAGCGCCGTCACGCTGCCGGAAAACTCTTCTACCTCTCCGTCTCTCTTGCTGGATCAAGAAGGCCGAGATCATCGTCGAGTTGTACGTGTGCTGAACGCGGAGGTGCCGTCCGTTCGGTACTAGATCGTGGGACTGATGGCGGGATTGTTCGCGGGGCGGATCGAGGGACGTGAGGACGTTCCACTACATCAACCGCGTTCACTAACGCTTCTGCTGTACGATCTACAAGGGTACGTAGATCACTCATCCCCTCTCGTAGATGGACATCACCATGATAGGTCTTCGTGCGCGTAGGAAATTTTTTGTTTCCCTTGCGACGTTCCCCAACAGTACCGTGCTGGTCCTAGGCTAGACCGTACTAGAGACGCAAGTCTAGAATACCAACAAAATCACGATGCTACACGTAATAAAAGGAAGAGCACACTCTGATTTTTTTCTCGTTTTTCTTTTTTGGTGCCTCGTTTTTTGTGCTTTTTCCCCCTAGAAAATCACTATAATGGCGAGTGTCTCAAAACTCTTGTGAAGGTCTAAAAGGAGCAAAAATGGGAAGTTGCCAAAAAAAATTCTATAAAACCGACTATCTCAAAACGCTCTACTACACCTAAAAATAGGACAACCAATTTTTTTTTCTCACCGTGTGTTTTTGAAAAAAATTGGGCCTGAACGGAGGGTGGCTATCGGACTTTTTTTGGAGATCACCCTCGTATACGAATAGAGAACAGTTGATGGAATCAGAAACCTACTAAGACAAGGAAACATGAATCTGACAACAGATGGATCTAGAAAAGAATCTAATATGTAATGGACTCGAAGTGATGGTATATGGTAGCAGCGATGCCGGTGGTGGTATACGGCAACAACGATGATGGTGGAGTGGTGGTGGTATATGGCAGCAACGATAATTGTGGCGCGGTGATGGTATATGGCAGTAGCGATGACCGTGGCATGGTGTGGAATAATGCAGCGATGAAGATGGTGCGGCTCGGCGTGACAACCTATGAACACAACTTAAAACTCTAAAAGACTACACTGTAAGACCAACAACTCGACACGATGATGCAACTGCAAATTAAACAAAGCAAAACACCAAACAGAAATTGCAAAAGGCTCGGACTGGTTTGGATAGGATGAACTAACCCTAATTCTTTTTTTTGTGGCTTCTTTTCGTGGAGTATAGGTATGAAGAACATATGCGATCTAAACTACGAAAAACTAATAAAATCTCACTCACCATTCTGGAACTCTGGTACCACTTGATAGAGGCAAAGTTGTCCCTATCTACCGCTGAGATGGTGGCTATCGTTTTCTGTGAGGTAGACTTTGACGACTACGAACATGTGAGGACGTTGCGCTTAGCAATCGCTAAACCAATTACGAGAGGTTATTGACTATGCTGGAGCACGATCAACCTGACCAGGAGGGTCTGTTTCCTGCATGCAAATGAAGAACAATCAAGAAACTGAAATTGCAATCTGGATACTTCGAAAAGAAGAGGAAAGATTTATTGATGAAAGTGGGGTTCTGTGACGTCTTGGTGTGGCCGTAAAACACAAACGAAGAACACGAAGTTGCAGCTATGGCGAACTTATAATCTAAACAAAACCCGAGTCTAAACGGTGCCATAAGGGTTGTATATATAGGGGAATAGAGAGGGATTTTCTTGACTCCTTGGTGGAGGAGTCCGAAAACGACCCTAACTTGGTTGCCCCACACATATGGCATCTAAAAACAGCCTATAATTTAGTATTTTGAAATTACATGGGCATGACCCGAAAATAAGGTGGCGCGACACCTATAACAGCCTATGGACGAAATCTATGAAGTGTCATCTTGTATATTTCATCCAAGCCTTCATGCTCTCCTTATGGCGGCTTCAAAGTCCAAAAATTACCAATGGAAGTTGATACGTCTCCAACGTATCGATAATTTATGAAGTATTCATGCCCTGTTTGCCTATGTTTACAATACTGTCATACAGTTTTGGTGCACTTTATATGATTTATTTAGAACTAACCCGGACTGAAGGAAATAAGCAATATTGGAGCGAAGAACCACCGGAGGGGAGCCGCCAGTGGACCACAATCCAACAGGCAGCGACCC
This sequence comes from Hordeum vulgare subsp. vulgare, assembly GCF_904849725.1. NCBI lineage: Eukaryota > Viridiplantae > Streptophyta > Magnoliopsida > Poales > Poaceae > Hordeum > Hordeum vulgare. The sequence goes on along the minus strand of NC_058522.1, from coordinate 432,320,989 downwards.
CACATGCCATGGCGTGATGGCTTGTGGGGCCCACGTGGCTCCGTTTGGCGTGATTCCAACACTAAAAAAATTCTATATATACTAGAAACTCGAGAAATAAAGAGAGAACTTCTGCTCCGCCGCCACAACTCTCTTCTTTCCCGCATCCGTACCTTCTCCTTCATGCTAGATCCCGCTCCAATGGCCATCCTTCTTGTCCATGCTAGCTCCTTCATTCATAAGTAAAACAAAATTATCTAATTTAGGCAGCATCATATGTTCATGAACATTAACAGGATTTCCAAGATACGGAAGTACCTGCTAATTCAATTGACGTGCGCGAGCAATAGTAACTCGTCCAGTATGTATAACAACAGGGGTTGTGGGTATAACAATGGTATTGATGTCCTGATCATCCGGCTCCATCCACTCTAGGTGGTTTGTATACATGCTCCCACTCTTCAAAGCCGGTAATGTACCACCTCGGCCGCCACGCAAGACTTGTTAGGCCCTCGCCGCTTCGATCACACGCCTACCTTGATTCGCCTATGCGGTTCTTCCATCATCAATTTGGCTGCCTCCCAGGCACCCTTCGCCCCTCCTTTCTCTGTCCATGGTAGGCACCGACACAACAAGTGTTCGACAAAATTCCATAGCCAATTCTTTTGATATTCTCGTGGTTTAATTTTAAGGAAACATGATGGATTCAGACGAGGAATACTCCGAGTTCATGGATTCGTCTTCATCGAATGAGGATGAAGATAATGATGGAACGACGGTGATGAGGGTAATTCTTGAAGAGATGGAGCATGCGGCAGACCATGTTCTCAACTTCAAGGATTCAACAAAGGGACATCAAGTGTTGAATCAATAGAGGACACTGGATCATGTGATGTTGTATGATGAATGCTTTCCCCAATTTCACTATTCATACCCTGTTTTTGCCGTCGTTTCGGATGTAGCGACTAGTGTTCGAACACATCTACCAACGTGTGTGGACCTACGATGATTACTTCAATCTGAAACATGATGTCATTGGAAACATTGGATTCTCTATTTATCATAAGTGCATGAATGCTATGAGGATGCTTGCCTATGGCATGACCGCCGATTCATGGAACGAATACCTCCAAATGCCTAAAATCACATGCCTCGATGCCATGGTCAGATTTGCTACTGCGGTGGTCAAAATGTTTTGACCTGAGTACTTGAGAGAACCGAATGTCACAAACATAACAAGACGTACAACACTTGAAGAATCAAGAGGGTTCCCAGGTATGCTTGGATCAATAAATTGTTTGCACTCCAAATGGAAGAATTGTCCATATGCTCAACGGGTGCAAAATCCCACCATTACTCTTGAAGGAGTTGCATTTGATCTCTCAAATTGGCAATCTTTCTTTGACATGCATGTGTCTCACAAGGACACCAACATGCTGTGGTGGTCTTTGTTGTTTGCAAGGTTGTGTGCAGGCGAAACTCATGCATGCAACTACACCATCCATGGTCATAATTACACCATGGGATAATATCTTTGTGACGATATCTACCCCCATGGGAAACCTTCATTAAGACCATCTCTAAGCCAAGGGGTAACAAAAAAGTATTTGCCCACAAACAAGGAGTTAAAAACGGCATGCATAGAGCATTTGAGTGCTCCTAGCCTGTTTTACAGTTGCTAGCGGGCCTGCTAAACTATGAGATGGAGAGACGTGGTGGGAGGTGATGACAACTTATGTGATCATTCACAACATAATCATGGAGAAAGAGGATAAGAGAATTCGACAAGGTCTGTAATTTCAAGGGACTGGTGATCCCTATCCAACTTCCAAAATAAAATTCGATGACGTTTGAGGACTTTCTTTTTCCACACATGCATCAGCAGACTTGTCATCGAGGAACTCATGAATAGCTTCATAATGATGCGATTGAGCATATATGAGCATATACGAGCATTTCATATGGATAACTAGAACATGTGTCCAAATAAATTGAATCCAAACTTGAACTATTTTACAAAACTTTATGTTTGGACTGTACTCCCTTCGTTTACAAATATAAGATATTTTGGATATTTTAATATGGACTATATACAGATTTAGATGACTGAATTAGCACAATAAACATATTATATACAATCAAATCAGAAAAAGTTAGTAGAACATCTTAAGTAATAATTAGATTTAATTTATTGTTGTATTGAAGTATTTATCATTCAATTATCAAACATTGTGCTATTTATCTTTCATTTTTTTTCAATACTCCGGGCATGAAAAAAAAAACTGAGCTAGCGGACATTTGGCTTCGTCTGTTTGATGACCCACGTTGGAGTTGCCCTAAGCTTTGCATTTTTTTGTATTCCAATAATGTGTTGTGGTTTTGCTGAGCATTAGCACCACTTTAATGATCTGATCATCCTTGATCCATGAACAATGTTTTTCATTAGCAAATAAACACGGCTTTTTTGAAAGCACAAGTTCAATCAAACTGAAAGGATCATCTCAAACAACATATTTTTATGAAATCTGAAATAATATCTTCTGCTATACACACAAATCCTCAAAAACTGAGCAGCCAACGTAAGCAGGGAAAAGAGTGCAGCATGAATCAGTGACAATTACAACTTTCAGTGACATGTTGAGGAAGGCAAACCATCTGTAATATGTTGCAAACTCGCAATAAAATGACCATGACAGTAGTCCTAGTAGACCTATAGCCTGCCAAACTGCCGTGAGCATAACAGCTCCAGCAGCAAACAATGGTGCGAACAGACGGCATATGCTTAAATACGTAGTATCTACTATAGTAATTGTTACTAGAAATGAATAACCAACACCCGATTATTGTCGCTTCAAAGCTACGAGTAAACTACCAATACTAGTAGTAACATCCACGCTCCCCGTAGATCAATTGCCCTATAGATTTGGAGCCAAGTCAAGTGTTCATCATGTCTCTTTCTTGCACTGTCAATTTGTCACTTCCTGGCCTAGCCCCAGCCAGGCGTTGTCACCATTAGCTTGCTTGGACGGAGCCGCCGATGAGCTGCTAATTTGGTAAGGCGCCTTCGCCACTATCCTGGGGTAAATGAGCACAAAATGTTAGGGTCGTACATACATGTAGCAACTTTTGAAGAAATTTTCACCGTCTTCCTTGAGGAATTTTTTCGAAAAACAGCTCGGTCAGGTACCTGCCCTTCCTTTTCTCGAGAAACCTGTGGAGTGAGTTCCTCCTCGCTATAGGCAGATCTGCAACCCAGCAAAAATGTTGGAGCTCCGTCAGCGATAAGGATTTCATACGGAAATTTTCATGAAACTATGAAACAATCTCTTCATCTGCATGTACTGTATACTGTCACCGTAGAACGGCAAAAGAGGTCACGAGAATTAGTACCAGGGAGAGTGTTGTGTGCAGGCTGGGGAGGGCTCCGCTGAACGAGGCTGCTGCTCCCGGCCTTGTCTCCGGCGTCGCCGGCGCCGTTGGCCATCTGGAGCAATCCGTTGACCTTGGTGGATGGGAAGTTGTCAACCACGACCACTTTTCCTCCATAGAAGATGGTGAGCTGGTGCGCATCCTCTCTCGCATCTTGGTTGTCAGTTGGGGCCTTGAGAAGCTGTCCAACACTAGATTTCTCGAGTGCGAGCTCCACGCCCGCTGTGTTCGGCTCCTCCAGCCCCGACAACAGGTTCATGGTGGTGGGCGGCTGGAAAGCTCCTGCAAATTAAGATGAACAGCCGTGTACTACATCTTGTAAGAACTTTGCTGCTAACTAAATGCATGAAACAGATGACCAGTCAGCAGACAAACATCCCCTGTTCTTTCTATAAGACAGAGCACGTCACGGCGTACCTCCTCCTACGACGACGGCGGCCGGCGGCGCCATGTCGAGGCCAACGAGGCCCTGCAGAGCGCCGCCCTTCTTCTCCTTCATGTAGCGGCTCAGGAGGCTGCAGGTGGCGGCGAAGCCGGACTTCTCCTTGGCCGCCGCGGCGGCACCAGCACCGGCACGGCCGGACATCCCCTCTCCTCCTCCCATCTTGCAGCCGCTCCCCGCCCCTTCCATGCACAACAAACCACCGCACCTAGCTTCCTCGCTCCTTCCTTCGCTCGCTAGCCTGCCTCCGACAAACAACTCCAGTGCACTTTTCTGGCTGCCGGGCGCCTCTGTCCTTTTAAAATGGATCAGCTCTTCGTGATAAACGGCGAGGTGGGACGACAAGGACCCGGCGGGCCGGGCACGGCCGGGCATGGAAAACGTGGGGGGGATGGAGGGGGTAGCAGCTCACTGGGTTCTTCTAGTCGTGGGCACGACCGGACGGGTGGAGCGGTGAGGTCTCCGTCCGCGACGGCCCCATCCAGGGAAAAGGTCGTCGAGTGTTGGCGATGAATATCGGGTGCCGTGGCCGTGGTCACGGAGGCACGTGGTTTTTGAGCTCGTATTCGGGCCTGGATTTGACCCGCGGGGCAGCGAGCGCGCGGTCTCTCTCTCTCGGTTAATTTTTAGGTGGATGGGGGGTACGTACGGGGCAAGGAGACGCGACGCGTGAGGCGCCTACCTACAAAGGTTATGTATTGTTGGGGTTGCTACGTGTCGTGATGCGCTGATTTACATTTGTGAAGCACGCTTCCTATCACAACGTCTGGTACAAGGAAAACGTCAGAGCAATTGCGCACCGTTAGTTCGTGTTCCACCAACGGTGGCGATATGTTCCCCGAGAAATTCCGTCCAAGGCTCCCGTATTTCACGCACACACCTCTCCGTTATCTCTAAAAAAAATTCACTGAGCTCCATAATTTTGAAGCTCCCCAAGTTAATTGAGGTTTTCAAATTTACCACGCAAAAAAAGAGGTTTCCAATTTTTAATTTAGTCCATGATGTTTTTACTTGATGGTTTTGATGTGTTTGTGGGGTATCCAACGTTCATGATGCATGGCTCTAGAGAGAGAGTGTGCGAGCTGTGTCATCTTTAGGTGAAGTTTTCCTTTCGTATTGGCCCACAAATACGGCACAAACAGTGACGATTCTATTTGGCGTGCTTCAAAAGGCTTATGCATGCCCTTTGAAATTAAAAAACAAAGATTTACTACTAGTTTCTAGCTCATCTGAATCCATTGTCTAGTGTCTAGCTTGTTGTACTCGTTTCAACCCTGTACTAGGAAGTTAATTTTGCCCTTCATTTTCATTTAAGATTTGCCACCGGGCATAAAGGTAGACGCTTATACCCACACAAAGTTTTCTCTATATGCGCACATTTGCTGTCCTTGCGAACAACTTTCAGAGATTAAGCTCACGGCAAACCAACTTGTGGTTTTATGATTAGGAGGGCTGTGGTATCCTCAGCCCGTCAAAGTTTAAATTCTAGACTTGACATTGATTTCACATTTTTTATGAATATAGTTCGGACCTTCTAGCGATGTGTGTTCAGTAGAAGAAGATGTTCTCGTTGAATATGAATGCGTCTATGACGACTTCGCCAATCTTAAATAGATATGTCAGCTCGGTCTTTTGAATGTGGTCACATGAATAAAATGTGTGTCCATGTGTTCATAGTAATTAGTGTATGTATGTATGCATATATAAGCGTGTTTGCATTATGTTCGAAGATTGAGGTGGCAAAGAGACAAAGTCGCCACAACGCTTGACGGTTGAGAGGTATGCCATGCCGTTGAAAAGATAGTGTTGAAGAACTTGAATAAATCCAAAAAATATTACTCCCTTCGAGTCATATTAATTTGTGTATATTTAGTACAAAGTTGCTATAACTTACTAAGAGGATTTACAACTGGACCACTCATACCCGTCTCAAACGTCCGGACAGACCATCCGATCATTGACCGGTCACAAAAATTCGACCCAACCGGACGCCTCAAACGGGCCTCAAACGCTTGGGCTGACCGACACCCCTCATATCTAACCCAAATATGTGGCAGATATGGGGGAGCCCGGGCGCGTCCGGGCACGTCCGCCATGTCGGACCCGACATCCTGACCCCACTGCAAATTGCATCAAATCCACCCGGCAGAACTGCCTGATCCATTTGCTCTTTCCTCTCTTATTCCTCCTCCGCGCCGCCACGCACGCTCCGTCATCGTTCCTAGCCTCTGCCCCGCCAGCTCCATCAGAGGAGTATTATGTCCCGTCCTCGCTGCGGAGGACATATTCACCGGACTGGAAGACACTACGGTGCGTCTGAGAACTCTTTGGCTCTGCCTTACGCTGGATGTGTTCGACACAATGTCAGATCGAATATTTTTCTTAAATTTTTAGGGGAAGCAATGGATTTCGATGCTTCGTTCGGCGAGGAGTATGGACCGACGGAGCTTGATCAATTGATTCAAGATGAGTTCTTTGATTCATCGGATTTGGATGAAGAGGTGGACATGATCATGCTCATGACCATGCAAGAGGAAATGGACCAGCAAGTGAAGGATATTCTCAATTTCAAGGGCTCAATCAAAGGGAGAAGAGTGATCAATCGAGATAGGGTATGTAGAGCAAAGCTACTATAGAAGGATTACATTGCTCCGAACCCAACTTTTCCCGGATGACCCATGGTTTAATAGCTGTTTTTGTACGTGGAAACCATCGTTTTTTCACATTGTGGATGTAGTGGAGCAGACGATGACTACTTCAAGCTCACAAGGGATTGTTGCGGTCAAATCTCTTTCTGTACCAAGCAAAAGTGCACGGTTGCTGTGAGAATGCTTGCACTTAGTATTGCGGCAGATGCCATTGGTGAGATGGTCAGGATGGGGGAGAGAACATGGCTGAAGACTACTTTCAAGTATTCACATGTTGTCATCAAGGTATTTGGAGTAGAGTATGTGAGAGAACCAAATGTGCATGACACGGAGTAGTTGTTGGCTATTGAAGAGGTCAGAGGGTTTCCAGGAATGCTCAGGTCAACTGATTGCATGCATTGGCAGTGGAAGAATTTCCCCAAAGGTTTGTGAGGAATGTATCAAGGTCACACCAGAGAGGCCACCATCATACTAGAAGCGGTGGCATCCCATGACTTATGGATTTGGCATGCTTTCTTTGGAATGTCGGGTTCTTACAACCACATCAACGTGCTTCAACAATCTCTGGTGTTCAGGAGGCTTTGCAATGGGGAATCACCTCTGTGCAACTACACCGTCAACGACCGAGACTACAACATGGGATACTATCGTGCCAATGGCATATATCCTTAATGGGCTGCATTTGTGAAGACCATATATGAACCACATGGCAACAAACAAAAGCACTTGGCAACAATGCAGGAAGCAGCTAGGAAGGATGCGGAGAGGGCATTCGAAGTGCTGCAAGCGCGTTAGAGAATTATTTGTGGGACTGCAATGATGTGGGAATAAGAAATTTTGTGGCACTTGATGACATGTTGTGTTATTTTCTAGAAAATGTCGTCGAGGATGAGGGTGATGGTGTATCTCAAACCAATAATTTTGAAGCATGTGGAGAACAAGTTGAAATACCAGAAGATCAATATGTAGTTCTACTTATGAACTTTTTACACATGCATCAGAATCTCTAAGATCATCACGTGCACGCGAAACTACTCAATGATCTCTTGGAGCATATGTGGACCCATAATGGAAATCAAAGAGTGGATGATTAATTGTGCACTTCAAATAAATTAGATGTAAACACTATTTATGTTTGGTACCAACATTTGTTATGTGTGACATTAGTTTGCGTGATCGACGTGCATGGTTTTGCATGGATTTGAGAGTCCGGATACAAGATATATGGATGCAGGGAGCGAAATATGAGGAGCCCCGGATGCGTTCGCGGGCATATATGGGGCTGAATTTGCCGAGTCCGGTTGTAGATGCTCTAAGAGCATATACAACCGGACTTAGCCATTTTGACCCCTCAAATGCGTCCGCAAGCACTGATTGTCCACAACTCAAATTATTCTTCTCACAACAAGACACCTCGATTAGCTCAAACATATGCAATTACGTAAACGATGCAGCATGCATTGTCTGACTAGTACATCAGGACATGTCATCACACTATCAAAATTTGAGACGGTCTACCTAAATGCTAGCTATGGAGAAAACCATCCACGACTGCCCTTGACCTTCCCGTCTTCCTTGTTGTCCATATCATGGAAGTAGCGGTCGAAAACGCAGTATGGATCAAGCAAGATCCGCTCTTTGTTGGAGCTGTCCGACCCGTCCATCCACTCCTTCTCCTTGGGGCGTAGGTGACTTAATCATATTTTGATGTTGCTGGCGTGCATAGATGGAACTAACCATTTTTGTCAAGTGCATCTCAGGTTTAGTTCCAAAAATACTATTGTGCAGATCACGACTAATGTATTCAAAATGCTCAAGAACAGAGGAACAAGACAAATAGTTTTAGCTCTTTTCGATTTACTCTTGGGTATAGGAATCCCGCACTATTAAGAGGGGATCACTGGCTCTCGCAAAAGACTTGCTCAAAACCCACACAAACTTCATGGTCTAGTTTCTCCTCTTTTGCTGTGATATTCTGCTTCTGCTTGACCAGACGACTGGTGGTCACCGGATGTCCGGTGCCTCACAGCTAACCGGACAACGGGTGTTCTCTAGATATTTGGTGCCCCCACAACAGCAACAAATCAACAGATTTCTGGTCTGCCCGGACGTCCGTACGTGACCGGAATTCTGATGCCACCATACCATCACCGAATTGACGAGTGCCCTTTCCTCTGTGGACGACCGTGGCATCGGACGACCGACGTTCTCTGGGCGTCAGATCCATGTTCCCGTGTTTCCTGTGCTGCTGCGCTTGCGAGCCCCCACATTAGTGTCAGGACGACCGACGATCTTGTGAGATGTCTGGTCTATGTTTTTTGGTGTGAACATCTGATAAATGCACAACTTAAGTTGCCCATTTCTATACTACTACTACTATATATACCCTTGTTTCACTCCGGGAGATGGTTGTCCAACACATTTAAAGATCCCAAGAACACTATTTCTCTCACTCTCTTGTGCTTACACCAAATCGTAGATCCCAAGTGCATTTGTGAGGATTCTTGAGTATTGCTCCAATCAAAAGATAGATCGTCTCTCTCCCATCCTCTCAACCAAAGGAATTCATGATTTGAGCAAGCTTTAGTGTTTTCCTTGATCTTGTTACTCTGGGAGGTTGGAGACTCCTAGGCAGTAGGGGTTCTTCAAAGAGGAATGAAACCATTGTGATTATCCCCGGAAAGTTTGTGAGGGTTTGGAGACCACGCCAAGGTCTACCAATAGTGGTTGCGAAATGACTTCATGGTGTTGTATCAAGGAGAGAATAGGGTGAGCCTTCATGGCGTTGGTGTGCCTTCGAAGTAACATCCACCCTCTCTAAACGGTGACGTAGCTTCCCTCCAAGGAAGTGAACATCGGTATACATCCTCGTCTCTCAAAGTTGCGGTTATCCCTAACCCTAGCTCCCTACTTGTGGTTACTTGTCTCCTCGTGTTCACACACTATATATTGTGTTCTTTATCTATTTAGTTTCTTAACTTGCTCACCCTACTTGTCCCCTTATCACCTTTGCAATTGTTAGGTTCACTCTTGTATTCTGCATTATTTCCTACAATTGCTAAGTAACAAATAAAATTTGTAATTGTACCTATTCACCCCCCTCTAGGTCCATCTCCATCCTTTTCAATTGGTATCAAAGCCTCGTGCTCTAATCATGTGGCTTAACCGCCCTAGAGCAAGATGGATAAGGATGGGAACTCCCTTGTTTCACTTCCTCTTGAGAAAGGTACATCTTCTTTGGAAGTGCATAAATCGTTCACCTCTGAGGATTTAGAAAGGGCCCTTGCATGTGAACATCGACTACATGACACTTCACCATTATTTGGGCCTAGAGGAAGGCATTGGGAAGTAATAAGTAGATGATGGGTTGCTAGAGTGACAGAAGCTTAAACCCTAGTTTATGCGTTGCTTTGCAAGGGGCTAATTTGGATCCACCAGTTTAATGCTATGGTTAGACTTTGTCTTAATTCTTCTTTCGTAGTTGAGGATGCTTGCGAGAGGGGTTAATCATAAGTGGGATGTTTGCCCAAGTAAGGACAGTACCCAAGCACCGGTCCACCCACATATCAAACTATCAAAGTAGCGAACGAGAATCATATGAACATGATGAAAACTAGCTTGATAGAAATTCCCATGTGTCCTCGGGAGCGCTTTACCTTATATAAGAGTTCGTCCAGGCTTGTCCCTTGCTACAAAAGGGATTGGGCCATCTTGTTGCACCTTTGTTACTATTGTTACTTGTTACCCGTGACGAATTATCTTATCCCGCAACTATCTGTTACCAATAATTTCAGTGCTTGCAGATAATACCTTGCTGAAAACCACTTGTCATTTCCTTTTGGTCCTCGTTGGGTTCGACACTCTTACTTATCGAAAGGACTACGATAGATCCCCTATACTTGTGGGTCATCATCCACTAGTTACTAAGGATATCTTTGACCGTTGTCGAGTGGTCCATTCCTGGATCACTCTTGTACCCCTTGACTAACTCATGGCAAGGCACACTTTAGGTGCGGTACACAGCATAGCATACTATAGAGCCTATGGCTAAAGCATAGGGGACGACATTCGTCCTTTCTCTTTCTTCTGCCGTGGTCGGGCTTTTGAGTCTTACTCAAATTCACACCTTATAACACAGCCAAGAACTCCTTCTTTTGCCGATCTATTTTGAACACTTCCACAAAACTTGTCAAGGCATGCATTTTGTTGAAAGTTCTATTAAGCACTTTGATCTATCCCCATAGATCTTGATGCTCAATGTTCAAGTAGCTCATCCAGGTTTCCTTTGGAAAACTCCTTTCAAACAACCCTTTATGCTTTCCAGATTTCTACTTTATTTCCGATCAACAATATGTCAACCACATATATTCATTAGAAATTCTATAGTGCTCCCACTCACTTCTTTGTAAATACAAGTTTCTCATAAACTTTGTATAAAACCAAAAAACTTTGATCATCTCATCAAAGTGTATATTCCAACTCCGAGATGCTTGCTCTAGTCCATAGAAGGATCGCTGGAGCTTTGCATACTTGTTAGCACCCTTAGGATCGACAAAATCTTCTGGTTGTATCACATACAACCTTTCCTCAAGGAAACCGTCGAGGAAACAATATTTTGACATCCTATCTGCAAGATTTCATAAATGATGCAGCAACTGCTAACATAATTCCAACAGACTTTGAGCATCGCTACGAGTGAGAAAGTCTACTCCTTGAACTTTGTCGGAAACACCTTTGCGACAAGTCGAGCTTTCTTAATGGTGACTTTTCACCATCATCATCTGTCTTCCTTTTAAAGATCCATTCAGAGTTAATAGTCTTATGACCATCAAGTGGTTCTTTCAAAGTCTATACTTTGTTTTCATACGTGGATCCTCTCTCGGATTTCATGGCCTCCAGCCATTTGTCGGAATCTAGGCCCACCATCGCTTCTCCATATCTCGTAGGTTCATTGTTGTCCAACAACATGACCTCTAAAATAGGATTACTGTACCACTCTTTAGTAGTATGCGTCCTTGTCCACCTACGAGGTTTTGGCAGTGACTTGATTCAAAACTTCATGATCACTATCATAAGCTTCCACTTCAATTGGTGTAGGCGCCACAGGAATAACTTCCTGCGCCTTGCCATACACTGGTTGAAGTGATGATTCAATAACCTCATCAAGTATCCACCATACTCCCACTCAACTCTTTCGAGATAACCCTTTCCTCGAGAAAGGACTCGTTTCTAGAAACAAATACCTTTGCTTCCGGATCTGAGATAGGAGGTATATCCAACTGCTTTGGGTATCCTATGAAGATGCATTTATCCGCTTTGGGTTCGAACTTATCAAGCTGAAACTCTTTCACATAAGCATCATAGCCCCAAATTTTTAAGAAATGACAGCTTAGGTTTCTCTAAACCATAGTTCATATGGTGTCATCTCAACGTAATTACGTGGTGCCCTATTTAAAGTGAATGCGGTTGTCTCTAATGCCTAACCCATAAACGATAGTGGTAATTTGATAAGAAATATCATAGTATACACTATATCTAATAGGGCACGACTATGACATACGGACACACCATGAGACTATGGTGTTCCAGGTGGCATGAGTTGTGAAACATTTTCACGTGAAACAATTTTCACATTGTCTTAAATGTTTACCAAACTCGTAACACACACACACACACACACATATATATATATAGACGGCCGTTTGGAGCACCTAGGTGCCCAGGCACCTTGCCTAGATGCCGTAGGATAACATGTGAGCATTGTATTTTAGATGGGCAGATTGATTATCGGGTTTGACCCGTTAAGAAATTAGCTTAGATTTTCCTTACAAACTTTTATCAGCCATAAGAAACATTCCATAAGTTGGTTGTATCTCCATACCCACATCCATTAATCAAGGACATTCCAAATAAACTACATGCATACCTCGATTGGCAACAAAGGTAGCCACGTACTCCCTCCGTCCAAGTGTAGAAGACATGTACGTAGTTCTAGGTCGTTAATTTAACTATTTAAATATGTATTATATGTAAAAAATAATATGTCATTAGATTCATGTGAAGATGTAGTTTTTGAATATATAATTTTTATCGCATATAATATATATTTAGATAGTTAAATTGATAACCTAGAACTACGTGCATGCCCTATACACTTGGACGGAGGTAGTACGTTGATTACCTATTAATTTTATTGCATGGAGGTTCTGGGATGGAAGGTGTAATTAATGTCTTAATCAATTAGCATTGATTTGGAAAGGATAATTGAAATCATTATTTAATTGGTCTCCTAACGGGGTGACTTGTGAGTATATGTTGCGGAGAATTTAAAATAGGATGGTCTTTGTAATATTAGGTACTATAATTTTAAATTTTAATAAATGGGTATGTATGGTGAGAAGAAGTTAAATAGGAACTAAGTAACCGGTTTTATGTTTATTATTATTAGGTATTAAATAACCACTGTATGTACATTTTTATTAGGTATAATACCCGTGGATGTGTGTACTTTTATTAGGTACAATACCTTGAGTATGTGTATAATTTTGGCATTGGGTATGTCACCTTTTGTTATCACTATTTAAAGTATGGTTCACATGTTTATTTTTATGAAAAAAAATCAAGACGTAAATCACACTAATTACATGTACATGTTGAGTCGGGTGTGCATGCATTATTTTATTTAAAATACACGGAAAACCAATATATATATATATATATATATATATATATATATATATATATATATATTTGTTTTATTTAGTCGGGCATGCATGCATAATTTTATTTAGTCGGGTAAATCACATTAAAGACATGTACATATGTAGTCTTTCTTGAAAAACAAATAGATATACCTAGTGCATACATTAGAAGACCACAAGGTGTGTTGGTATCTCGACTGTTTTTATACCTAACCATGGGTTTTACATACATGAACATAAAATATTTGCATACATCGTGTACCATATGTCAGGTATTCATCTAAGTGATAGTATATACCTTCACTATAGTGAGTATGCAATTTAATGTTCAGGTATCATACCTTGGCTACTAAGAGCCACTCTAGTAGACCCCGTAAACCACACAACTAAAAACTTGATTTACTATTCATGCAACAGGGTGTATACAGGCTCAAAAACTCCACGATAGAAGAGAATCCTTAACTGAGACCGTAAAATTTGAAAAGCGGGGACCAACCTAGTTCCGCGCGAGAAATGAATGATGGCAGTACCCAAAAGCAGGAATAATCATTCGTACATGACATATATTATTTACATAAAAAGATTGCCAGACGCTTACCATACCCTAAACCTAACAAAAATCAAGTTATTTTGCTCCGTATATTTTATTATTTAGAGTATGGATTCGTTCATTTTGCTCTGTATGTAGTCTGTAGTGGAATCTTTAAAAAGTCTTATATTTAGGAACGGAGGGAGTATATGTGATGGTAGCAGCACTAACAATGAAATTGGTAAATCATTTGGGAGCAACGAGCGCAACAAGAGCTCAGTTATGCACATGACGTGGGAGTCATCTTATGGCAATCAGGAGAGGCAAGAAAAAGGAAAGTGTATATGGTGGAGTCTCATAGAATTAACACGGAAACTTGGCTGTGTAGGAAAATAATTAATTGGAATATTTTGGTAGGTACAACAAGACAACTAAAGTTGGCAAGGTATCAATTGTCCAGGAAAAAAAATGCTTACGGGTTGCATATGTATAACGGGTTTGACTATCAAAATATCCATTGTGCCATGCGATGATTCACTCCAAGATCGTAGGGCTCAAGATCTAGGTGTCCAGGCACCTAGGTGCCCCAGTTATTTTACCTATATATATATATATATATATATATATATATATATATATATACCTCCATGATCATCGTAGACATATTATCTTCTTGTCACGATGATCTTCAACTTCACTATGAAATTACTTGAACCTTTTAATAATTCAGATTTGTGTTTCATCAAGTAAATACACTACTATCTACTCAAATCATCTATGAAGTAAGAACATAATGATATCCATCGTGTGCCTCGGTACTCATTGGACAGTACACATCAAAATGTATTACTTCCAACAAGTTACCTTCTTGTTCCATCTCACAGAAAACCGAGGTCTTCAGTCATCTTGCCCACGTGGTATGATTTGCATGTCTCAAGTGATTCAAAAATCAAGTGAGTCTAAACAATCCATCCACATGGAGTTTCTTCATGCGTTTATACCAACAAGCATGGTTTGCATGTCTCAAACGTTTCAAAAATGAATGAGTACAATGATCCATCAGCATGGAGCTTCTTCATGCATTTTATACCAATACGACTCAAGCAGCAGTGCCACAAGTAAGCGGTACTATCATTACTACTTTGTATCTTTTGGCAACAATATTATGAACATGTGTATCACTACGATTGACATTCAATAAACCATTCATTCTAGGTGCAAGACCAGTGAAGGTATTATTCAAGTAAACAGAATAACCATTATTCTCTTTAGATGAATATAATCATATTGTCATTAACATAATCCAATCATGTCTATGCTCAACGCAAACACCAAATAACAAATATTTAGGTTTAACACTAATTATCAATGGTAGAGGGAGTGTGCGATGTTTGATCATATCAACCTTGGAAACACTTCCAACACACATCGTCACCTCGCCTTTAGCTAGTCTCCGTTTATTCCGTAGCTTTCATTTCGAGTTACTAACACTTAGCAATCGAACCGGTATCTAATACTCTGGTGCTACTAGGAGTACTAGTAAAGTACACACCATTATCATGTATATCCAATATTCTTCTGTTGACTTTGTCATCCTTCTTATCTATCAAGTATCTAGGGTAGTTCCTCTTCAGTGACTGTTCCCCTCATTACAGAAGCACTTAGTCTCGGGTTTGGGTTTAACCTTGGGTCTCTTCACTAGAGCAGCAACTAGTTTGCCGTTTAATGAAGTATCCCTTCATGCCCTTTCCCTTCTTGAAACTAGCGGTTTTACAAACCATCAACATTTGATGCTCCTTTTCGATTTCTACTTTCGCGTTGTCAAACATCGCGAATAGCTCAAGGATCATCATATCCATCCTTGATATGTTATAGCTCAATAGGAAAAAAATCCTATTACAAGAACTTGATTCAAACGATTGTAGTACTCAGACAATCTGAGCACATGCTCAACGATTGAGCTTTTCTCCTTTACTTTGTAGACAAAGAATCTTATCGGAGGTCTCATACCTCTCAACAAGGGCAAGAGCATGAAATCCTAATTTCATCTCCTGGAACATCTCGTATGTCCCCTGACGTTTGAAGCATCTTTAGCGCCTCGATTCTAAGTCGTTTAAGCAATATGCATTGAACTATCATGTAGCTATCAAAAACGTGTATGTCGGATGTTCGCAACATATATAGACCACGCTTGGGGTTCAGCACACCGAGCGGTGCATTAAGGACATAAGCCTTCTGCTTAGCAACAAGGACAATCCTTAGTTAACGGACCCAGTCCGCACAATTGCTACTTCTATCTATCAACTAAGTTTTCTCTAGGATCATATCAAAAATCCCGTGGAGGTATAGCGCAAGTTATAACATAATTTGCAAAGACCTTTTGACTATATTCATAATAATTAAGTTCATCCAATGAAATTATATAATGAACTCCCACTCAGATCGACATCCCTCCAGTCATCCAAGTGAAACATGATCCATGTCAACTAGCCCGTGTCCGATCATCACGTGAGATGGACTAGTCATCAATGGTGAGCATCTCCATGCTAATCGTATCAACCATACGACTCATGTTCTACCTTTCGGTCTCCATCATCATGATCTCCATCATTGTGTCTCCATGAAGTCGTCACGCCAATCTATTACTTCAACTAATATAGCTAACATTTAGCAATAAAGTAACCAACACGGCGTTGCATCTCATACAATAAATTAAGATAACTCCTATGGCTCCTGCCGGTTGTCATACTCATCGATATGCAAGTCGTGAATCCTATTACAAGAACATGATCAATCTCATACATCACATATGCAACATCACATCCTTTTGGCCATATCACGTCACATAGAATACCCTGCAAAAACAAGTTAGACGTCCTCTAATTGTTGTTGCAAGTTTTACGTGGCTGGTTTGGGTTTCTAGCAAGAACGTTTCTTACCTACGTGACAGCCAAACGTTGATATGCCAATGCTATTTACCCTTCACAAGGACCCTCTTCATCGAATCCGATCCGACTAAAGTGGGAGAGACAGACACCCACTAGCCACCTTATGCAACTGGTGCATGTCTGTCGGTGGAACCATTCTCACGTAAGAGTACGTGTAAAGTCGGTCCGGGCCGCTTCATCCCACGATGCCGCCAAATCAATATAAGACTAGTAACGACAAGCAATTGAAAAAAAATCAGCGCCCACAACTTTTGTGTTCTACTCGTGCATAGAATCTACGCATAGAAAACCTTGGCTCGGATGCCACTGTTGGGGAACGTAGTAAATTCAAACTTTTCCTACGCCATACAAGGATCTATCTATGGAGAGACCAGCAATGAGCAAGAGGGAAGAGCATCTTCATACCTTCGAAGATCGCTAAGCGGAAGCGTTACTATGAACGCGGTTGATGGAGTCGTACTCGCAGTGATTCAGATCGCGGTGGATTCCGATCTATGTGTCGAATCACGGCACCTCCGCGTTCAGCACACGTGCAGCCCGGTGACGTATCCAACACCTTGAACCAGCAAGGAGGAAGGAGATGTTGAGGGTGAGAGCTTCGGCAGCACGACGACATGGTGGCGGTGGAGCTACGTGGGATTCCGACAGGGCTTCGCCAAGCACCGCGGAGGACGAGGAAGGAGAGGGGTAGGGCTGCGCCGAGAGAGAGAGAGAGAGTTCGTGTGTTGCAGCCCTCCCTGTCACCCCAATATATATAGGAGGGAGGGAGAGGGGCCAGCCACCCTAGGCTTTCCCCTAGGTGGTGTGGCAGCCCTCCTAGATGGGAGGTGCGACGGCTAGGGCAGGGAGGGGTGGCGCGCTAGGGGGTGGCTTGCCACCCAAGACAAGCCCCCACGCCCTAGGGCTGCCCCTCTGGCGCCTTGGGCTGGGGTGGTAGGTGCACCAGCCCACTCTGGGCTGGTTCCGTTCCACCTTTCGGCCCATGTAGCCTTTGGGGCTGATTGCACCTTCCCGGTGGACCCCCGGAACCCTTCCGGTGGTCCCCGTACATTACCGGTGTCGCGTGAAACAATTCCGGTGACCAAATCCTCACTTCCTATATATAATTCTTTACCTCCGGACCATTCCGGAACTCCTCGTGACATCCGGGATCTCATCTGGGACTCCGAACAACCTTCGGTAACCACGTACACTATTTCCCTATAATCCTGGCATCATCGAACCTTAAGTGTGTAGACCCTACGAGTTCGGGAAGCATGTAGACATGACCGAGATACCTCTCCGGCCAATAACCAACAGCGGGGTCTGGATATCCATGTTGTCTCCCACACGTTCCACATAGATCTCATCAGATGAACCTCGATGTCAAGGATTCAATCAATCCCGTATGTAATTCCCTTTGTCTATCGGTATGATACTTGCCCGAGATTCGATCGTCGGTATCCTTATACCTTGTTCAATCTCGTTACAGACAAGTCTCTTTACTCGTTCCGTACCACATCATCCCGTGGCTAACTCCTTAGTCACACTGAGCTAAATATGATGATGGATTACCGAGTGGGCCCAGATATACCTCTCCGTCACACGGAGTGACAAATCCCGGTCTCGATTCGTACAACTCAACAAACACTTTCGGAGATACCCGTAGTGCACCTTTATAATCACCCAGTTACGCTGTGACATTTGGTACACCCAAAGCACTCCTACAGTATCCAGGAGTTGCACAATCTCACGGTTTAAGGAAATGATACTTGACATTAGAAAAGCTTTAGCAGACGAACAACACGATCTAGTGCTATGCTTAGGATTGGGTCTTGTCCATCACATCATTCCCCAATGATGTGATCCCGTTATCAATGACACCCAATGTCCATGATCAAGAAACCATGATCATCTATTGATCAACGAGCTAGCCAACTAGAGGCTTACTAGGGGCACATTGTGATCTATATATTCACACATGTATTACGATTTTGGTTAATACAATTATAGCATGAATAATAGACAATTATCATGAACTAGGAAATATAATAATAACCAATTTATTATTGCCTCTAGGGCATATTTCCAACAGTGTGCCAGGCCTCCCCGAACCAGGTAAATATAACACCACTTCCAAACCCTCCTCTATTTACTCCTACCACACCTAGTGATGAATATCTTCATGCGGAGGATCATGATCATGAATGATGCTATGTTTGCAAAATTGAATAAAGTCATGTACTCTCTCAAAGGAAAGAAACTCATTATGTTTGTATGCTTATGGAGATGGTGATTAGGCACACCATCACCCTCAAGGAACTCGAAACCCTCATCATTGAGGAAAAGGATAAATGTGATATCGTTGAGCAGAAAGTCCTATATGAGGAACCAAATAATCATGAATTGTGCTTAAAGATTGTTGCAAACATTGAAATGCATACTAAAGAACTTGCCCCCTTGCAAAAGGCTAGAAGTTGTTATATAGTACTAATGAATGACTAAAGTAAGCTTGAAGAGTCTCACGCTACTCTCTCTAAGGATTGTGAGCTCTTACATTTGTCTCTCATGACAAAGGAATAAGAGCTCAACATCCTTACAAAGAAGTTTGACGAACTCAATCTCAATTACCTTGACACCCTTGGCAAAGCCTACTCCTCACCAATTATAAATGTTGATTCTTGTGTTACTAACCACAATGGTGACCTAGCCATTGTACTTGAGGAGAACCAGTTGCTAAAGGCTCAAATCGAGAAATGGCTCATGTTATGTGCCCAAGGACAAACGGACCTCAATGGAGTGTTGAGTCAACACAAGGATGTAGTGGCCAAGGAAGGACTTGGACTTGATCCAAGAACAAGGAGGAAGAAGATGGCAACAGAAAAGTGTACCACGCCTCTCAAGGCAACATTCGTACGTGAAGAGTACAAGGAGAAATGAAAGGGTAAAGTTGAAAAGGTTGTGTAGGAAGGCCACTAGGGGCATGCCTACTCCCAACAAGCGAAAATAAGTTATGCCTCCATCATGTGTGTTTCATAAGGCAAAAGATCGAGATGTATATGCTCAATTTGTTGGTCCTTGATGCTTGTGATCTGTGTTGAGTTTTTCGTGAAGAGGAGCGGGTGATTTAGCACAACATAGGTAAGTATTTCCTTCGGTACAAAACCAAGGTTAATTGAACCAATAGGATTAATAACCACCCCCGTATTCAGCGACTGCACACAAAAGAAACAAACACTTGCGCCCAATGCGGGCAAGAGGGTTGTCAATCCCCTTGGAATCGTTATTTGCTAGCAAGTAAATTGTGTAGATAGAAGTTTCAAAGTGAAAAGTAAATGGAAAGTAAATTAAGGAAGTGGGGTATTTTAGCATTTGTAAACTTATAAGTAAATAAACCCGGGGGGTGTAGTTTTCCCTAATGGCATCTCCCATGTAGTAGTCATGCAGTGAGTAAACAAATTACTGTTGGGCAATTGATAGAAAAGCACATACTTTGTGATATTCGCGGCAATTATCATATGTATATAGTAATCACGTCCATAACAAAATAGGCCGACTCCTGCCTGCACCTATTAGTACTACTCCACTTCAAAAGCGCTTCTATGCTTGCCTCTCTATGTATTAAGTTCATCACAAATAGAGTAATGTTTGGAGAACGATTACATGATGTAGACAAAGAGAACTCAATCAATATGAATTAACCCCATCATTTTATCCTTAGTGGCAACAATACAAAAATGTATCTTGTCCCCTTTTTTCACTGGGATATATAAACCCATCAGATTGAACCCACTACAACGCACCCCTCACGGTGAAAAAATATCAATCTAGTCGGCCAAACTATTTCAATAGATCGGATATATTTACGAAGATATGACAATCATGCAAATAAGAATCATAACTAGAATTCACAGAAGGCTCAGATATTTATCATGAATAATCCGAACATAAACCCACAATTAATAGGATCCCAACAAACGCATCACACAATAGTATTACATCGGATAGATCAAAGCAAAGATGCGATGATCATTATATTGAAGATCAAGAGAGAGAGAGAGAGAGAGAGAGAGGTAGCCATCCAGGTACTAGCTACGGACCCGTAGGTTTGTGGTGAACTACTTACACACCACCATGGGAGCAACAAGGTTGATGAAAACATCCTCCGTCATCGATCCCCCTTCAACAGCTGATGACCCACAAGTATAGGGGATCTATCGTATTCCTTTCGATAAGTAAGAGTGTCGAACCCAACGAGGAGCAGAAGGATCTGACAAGTGGTTCTCAGCAAGGTAATCTCTGCAAGCACTGAAATTATCGGTAACAAGTAGTTGTGTGACAAGATGATTCGTAGAAAGTAGCAAGTAACAAAAGTAACAATGGTACACCAAAGTGGCCAAATCCCTTTTGTAGCAAGGGACAAGCCTGGACAAAGTCTTATAGGAGGTAAAGCGCTCCCGAGGACACATGGGAAATTCTGTCAAGCTAGTTATCATCATGTTCATATGATTCGCGTTCGCTACTTTGATAGTTTGATATGTGGGTTGACCAGCGCTTGGGTACTGCCCTTACTTGGACAAGCATCCCACTTATGATTAACCCCTCTCGCAAGCATCCGCAACTACGAAAGAAGAATTAAGACAAAGTCTAACCATATCATTAAACTAGTGGATCCAAATCAGCCCCTTACGAAGCAACGCATAAACTAGGGTTTAAGCTTCTGTCACTCTAGCAACCCATCATCTACTTACTACTTCCCAATGCCTTCCTCTAGGCCCAAATAATGGTGAAATGTTATGTAGTCGACGTTCACATAACACCACTAGAGGAGAGACAACATACAACACATCAAAATATCGAACGAATACCAAATTCACATGACTACTCATAGCAAGTCTTATCCCATGTCCCCAGGAACAAAAGTAACTACTCACAAAGCATAATCATATTCATGACCAGAGAGGTAATGAGTAGCATCAAAGATCTGAACATATAATCTTCCACCAAGTAATCCAACTAGCATCAACTACAAAGAGTAATTAACACTACTAGCAACCTTACAAGTACCAATCGGAGTCGCGAGACGGAGATTGATTACAAGAGATGAACTAGGGATTGGAGATGAGATGGTGCTGATGAAGATGTTGATGAAGATGCCTCCCCTCCGACGAGAGGAGTGTTGGTGATGACGATGGCGATGATTTTCCCCTTCGGGAGGGAAGTTTCCCCGGCAGGATCGTCCTGTCGGAGCTCTAGATTGGATCTGCTCAAGTTCCGCCTCGTGGCGGC
The DNA here is from genome assembly GCF_904849725.1 of Hordeum vulgare subsp. vulgare. Taxonomy (NCBI): domain Eukaryota; kingdom Viridiplantae; phylum Streptophyta; class Magnoliopsida; order Poales; family Poaceae; genus Hordeum; species Hordeum vulgare. Next base: position 432,299,045 of record NC_058522.1, on the reverse strand, counting down.
GGTGAAACCACGAAAAAGCTCTCGATTGATTTTTTTTCTGGAACGAAACCCTTCATATAGCAAAATAGGGGGGCTAGTGGGCTGTCAGGGAGCCCACAAGCTTGCCCTCCGCAACCAGGGGTGGCGGTGGCAGGGCTTGTGGCGCCCTGGCAGCCCCCCTCTGGTACTTCTTTCGCCCAGTATTTTTTATATAATCCCAAAAAATTCCACGTAACTTTTCAGGGCATTTGGAGATGTGCAAAATAGTGGACTAAGATTTGCTCCTTTTCCAGTCCAGAATTCCTGCTGCCTGAATTCTCCCTCTTCAAATAAACCTTGCAAAATAAGAGAGAAAATGCATAAATATGGTACCACAAAGTAATAAAACAGCCCATAAAGCAATAAATATCAACATGAAAGCATGATGCAAAATGGATGTATCAACTCCCCCAAGCTTAGACCTCGCTTGTCCTCAAGCGAAAACCAAGTTCCATAAACATGTCCACATGTTGAGGGACGAAGGTGTTGATAAAACATAATACGGACATGAGGGCATCATGATCATACATAGGACAGCAATACATCATAAAGATTCTTATGGGAAAGTAACAATTCCTTCACAAAGCAAAGCATGAAGCAAAAACCTTACCGAGAAGTAACCAACAACAGTCCAAAGTCATTGAAGCAATTGCAATTTATCACAACATCAAAAAGAGTCAAGTAAGAGCTTGTAAGGAAAATCCACATACTCAATCATCTCTTTTGTTTTCCACAATTGTTACAACTCACGTGGTACTCATGATGTCAAAGTTTCAGCTGGACAGAGAGGAAGATAGGGGCTTATAGTTTTGCCTCCCAACGATTTACCTCAAGGGTAAAGTCAACAATAATAAAGCATGAGTACTCAACTCCAAGTTGATATATGAATATAGATCTTTCCCAAGCATGTGACGGTAGCCAAGACAAAGGAAAAAATAGCGAATTGGTGAAGATCACCATGACTCTTACAAGGGCAAAAAGTAAAGGTACAAGATAGGCCCTTCGCAGAGGGAAGCAGAGGTTGTCATGCGCTTTTGAGGTTTGAATGTGTGCCCTCTTAGTTCGGAGGAACATCACTTTATATTGCCTCCTGTGATAAAGAACTTTATTATGCAGTCTGTCGCTTTTATGTCTTCCTCATCTGTGACATCCTCGACTTTTGCAACAGTAATTATTGTAATTAAGCTACAGTGATTAAACGCTAATGATGCCACATCATCGAATTCCCATCTCAGACCCGCGTTGATTCGAGTCTGTCCGGATCCAATAATTTGAAAACAAAAGAAAAAGTAATTTATAAGATCATTACAAATATTAAAAGAATATGTATATGAAAGAGAGAATTAGAAGTATGTATAATAAATTGTAAAAGAAAGTATAATAAAAAAAAGTATTTCAAAAGAAAAATTAGTTAGTAACATAAATAGGAAAGAAAGAAATAATAAAAAAGGCAAAATAAAACAACAACAAAAAAAAACAAAAAAAAACAACCCCCACCCCCCTGGCCGAGCTGGGCCAAAAGGCCCAGCTGGCCAGCCCACCCGCGCCCCCTCCCGCTCAAACCCTAGCACCCCTGGCGAGCAAACCCCCCCCCCTCGCTACTCCCTCCCCCCCTGAGCGCCGCCACCCCCCCCACTCCCTCGTCCCAGCCCCTCACCCCCACGAGAGCCCCCCCCCCACCGACAACCCCCCACGAGAGCACCTCCCTCTCTCCCGCAACTTCCTCTCTCTCCCGTGACTCCCTCCCCCACGCCAGATCTCCTCTCCTCCCGTCGCCCCCCTCCTCCACCTCGCCCCACCTCGGCCGGCGCCCCTCTCCTGCCTCCTCCCGCCAGCGAGCCTCCTCCCGCCGGCGAGCCCCCTCATGGCCTCCCTCCACCGGCCCTCCTCTCCACCCCTCACTCCCCGCCGGCGGCCTCTCCCCCGTCGGCCCCACTCCCGGCCGGCGAGCCCCTTCCCTCTCCCGACCGGCGAGCCCCTCCCCTCTCCCGGCCGGCGAGCCCCCCCACCTCGGTCGGCGCCCCTCCAACCTCGCCGGCCTACCACCCGCCCCCCCCCCCCCCCCCGTCGGCCTTCTCCCGCTCGGTCCAGGAGGGACCGGGCAGGGAGACATCTCCACCTCGCCGGATCCGGCCGGCTCCCCCTCGCCGGCGCGTCACCACCATCATCACCGTCCCCTTCACCACCGAAACCACGCCGTCTCCTCCGCCCCTTCCCGCGAACTCCGGCTTCACCGGCCCCTCCCGTCAACGTCGGTGAGCCCCTCCTCGGGCTCCTCCCACCATGTCGTTCTCCTCGCCGCCCCGGTTCCGTTCTAGCAAACGGGACCCCGATCCGTCGACGGTAGACTCCGGTAGGAAGGATTGAAGTTTATGTTCTTCTATGTTGAGTTGGAGCAGAAAGAGTTCTCTGTCTCTCTGTTAACAGAGAGGGAGATGAGAGTTTTGAGAGAAAATAAATAAAAACAAATGATGTATTAGATGCGTATGTATGTATGTATGTATGTATGAGATGCGATGTATGTATTTGCGTATATGGATATTTAGAGGAATACGACATGTGCATGGTTATGTATTTGTGATTAATGAAATGAGTAAATGGCCTTAGGCCACTTACCGGGGGGGCCAATGCACCCGCTGTCTATGACAGGGAGACCCCACGCGATAGTTAAAATAAAAATAAAAATAATGTTTTTATTAAATAAATAAATAGATATATTAGTTAAATTAATTAATTATAATAATTAGAGTATGACACGCGGGTCCCCCACTAAATTAATCTGATTAAATAATATTTAATCTTAAATAAAACTTGTGCCTATGACGTTCGGGACCCGTAGGTCAGTTGACCAGTCAAATGTTGATGTGAGCATGACATCGCGATGATGTCATAATAGGATTTATTAAAATAATTAAATCTGTTTTTAATTCCTATTTGTTAATTAAAACTTCAAAAATTAATATTAAATAATCTGTAAGTCAGATCGAAATAATTTCAACATGAAAGTTGATCACCAAGGCGAGACGAACCCGGATACACGCCCCGTTCGTCTGTCACGCGTCCCTAGCATAACAAACATGGAACTTTTCCATTGTTTCCAGTATAATCGGTAGTAGCCCGAGACCCGGAAAATATCATCAGATATTCTTCCGACCCGTCTATGACGGATGTTGCTGCGTTAGCTCATGTCTAGCCTACATATTTCCAGGTCATGTTTTGTGTTACATCAGTGCTATTATTTATTGTTTCTTCCCCCTCTTCTTACCGGTAGACCCCGAGACTGACGCTGCTGCCGGGTACATCTACGACCCTGCCGATCAGTTCTTTGCCGCAGAGCAGCAAGGCAATCAAACTCCCCTTGATCATTCCTATATCGCCTATGTCTTTCTTCCTACTGCTTGCATTAGTATTTTGCTACTGTTGTAGTTATCTCCTATATCTGATGCATAGCCTGTTTTTGATGAACTGCTACTTTCAGTCCTGTACCTTTAATATGCCTAGTATAGGTGGAGCAGTCATCCCCTCAGACCCGTAGTCCAGTTGCCCCGCTTGTTTTCAATTCTCGATCTCTGATCGACGAGCCAGACCCGACACAACACTTTCACCCCCTTCGTTGTACGACGCTACAGCGATACTATCGGGTACCGAGGGTGACACCTCGCTAAGTACTCCTGATGATATCTCTGTAGTATAGCTAGTCGGTCGTGGTTATCGAGGGTGATTCCTCTTTCACCATTCCCGATGACGCCTCTGTCGTGCAACCCCGCGAGTGTGGGACCCCCGAGGGTGATTCCTCTAAGCCCACCTTGACGGGTACATCGTTCGGAATCCAACGAGGGTGATACCTCGGATTCCCCCGATGTTACAACCACACAGTTACTCGACCATGTTACTGGGATCATTGGTGATTAGTTGTAAGACGGGTGGATTCCCGTGAGACTGTGTTGCTGGCCTAATTAAAATGCTAATGGATTTGGGTATTTGATCTGGGTTGGTCGGGGACCTTTTCGCAGTAAACGGCTACGCGGGAAGAATTATGGGTACTCGGCGTCGCGGTATCAGCCGAAGCTTTTCAGATGCCAGCAATGTAGCTGCGCGCGCCCGAGTGGTCCCGAGATGCATCGTGCTTGTGATTAAGGGATGCTAGGACTGACGTCGGCCGCCCACGCCACGTACAGGAGCGTGAAGGGGAACTGGGCCCACGAACCCTTTGTGCTTAGGATTTAGACCGGCGGGCTGGCCTCTCTGATTAGTCTTAGGTGGGGCTGCGACGTGTCGATATTCCGAGGCCGGGCAGGACCCAGAAAAGTATGTCCGGCCAGAGTGTTATCGAGCGTGACGGGACATGTGGTGCACCCCTGCAGGGATGAAAATTAACTATTCGGATAGCCGTGTCCACGGTTACAGGACAACTTGGAGTTGTGCCCCGATCTTTTACAACTACAATGGTTACTTAACTGGAATTAGTTTGCCTCGGGATTGCTTCCTCGCAGGGAGTCGAGGGAGGATCCTTAGGTGTGACCTCACTTTAATATTGCTGCAACAATATGACTATTTATGTTTTACCCCTGTTCTACTCTCGTCTATTGCTGCAAGACCCTGAAGATGCTAGTCTTTGATAGGACTAGGCCTTCTCTCTCTATTCTCGCATTGCTGCAGTCAGTCCACATATAACAACCCCCCTTCTTTGATACTGTTGCATAATTAGAATAGTTCTGATGTAAGACTTGCGAGTACTTTGGATGAGTACTCACCGCTGCTTTGCTCCCCCCTTGTTCCCTTGATCCGTTTGCTGCGACCAGATGATGGAGCCCAGGAGATGGAGGTCCCCGCCGCCGACGACTGCTACCCCGTCGGTGCCTACTACTACGTGGAGGCCGCTGATGATCAGGAGTAGTTAGGAGGTTCCCAGGCAGGAGGCCTCGCCTCGTTCGATCGATGTATCTTTTATGCTAGCCTTCTCTAAGGCACCCCATGTTTCATGTCTGTACTCATATATTTGTTGCTTCCGCTGACTCGTGTGTTTATCGAGCTTTCGCATTCTAGCCCTCGAGGCCCCTGGCTTGTAATATGAAGCTGATGTTATTTTATTTGTGTCTAGAGTTGTGTTGTGATATCTTCCCGTGAGTCCTTGGGTTTGATCGTACGCATTTGCGTGTATGGTTAGCGTATGATTAAGCCGAGGGCGTCACAAGTTGGTATCAGAGCCAACTGCATGTAGGTAGCCCCCTTTCCAACTCCTTGGCCAAAGTTGAGTCTAGTGTTTGAAAAACTTTACTAACACTGATGTTGTGGCTTACGGGCCGACATCTCAATTGGGTGGTATTAGTATCTTTTACTCCTTTCCTATACTCTGGGCTCTACTTTCTCTTCTCTTTCAGGTCAAAGGTTTTACTAACTCTAACATTAGGTTCGCGTAAATATTTCCTCCCAGGGAGTCTCGTATTTCAGACGATGGCTTGATCTATCAGAAGACTTCGAAGTTACTCTCTGATGTTATCTCGAGAACTAGTGCCTATCGCTCTTGCGATTTCCTTTCCTCGGACTACCACTATGGATGACTACATACATATGTCGTTCATACTTTCTTCTCCAATTTTTCTTGTTATTACGAGATGCAACGAATTACCTTATCGAGGATTTGTCCGTCATCAGTTGTCATGGGTTCAGATAGCTCTCTGAATTACTATTCGGTCTTCCGAAATCCTCCGTAGCCACATGTTCATGACCTTTCTCACCTGCTTGCATTATGGTTAAACCCATATGTCTAGCAGCATTCATTAAAATCCTTTGTGATTTTCCTGTGATTTTATTGATTCTACCTTCTTGTGAATGCACACGATCATCTGTTGTGACTCATACATTATCTACCGGCTCAGACGTCCTTCCAGACCGAGTTGGTTCTCGACAAATCAATTTTTGGTGGGTTGTCCATCTAAGTCCATTCAACCTTCTTGTATTTGATTGGAGCATCTGATTATGATACGCCAACCTGGAAATCATAATTCCTTTGGTAATTAAGTATCGGTATTTTTCAGATGTTCTATTAACACGATGCATTGCATCCTATATCCCTCTGATTGAGTACCGTTACTGACATCAGATCATTTGTGGATTGTCAGACTCATTCCGAGTTATTATCCGATGACATCCTTTGCTTTAGAAAATTCTTGTGATTGCTTCCCCTGACACATGATGCCATTGGTAAATTGTGTCTTCTCCCTTTGATAAGTTGTACCATACGATTTGTCAGCCATGCCCTTCAAGCATGTGTTAATTGCTCTTGGAGTGTATGGTATATGTTCCTAAGATACCCCGATGGGTTGAACCTATGCCTTCCTAAATCAATATGACCCGAAGAGTTTTCTCGAGTCTTAGTCTTCTGGTGTTATGCCGGTTATTCTTTCAAAGCTACAACCTGATCAAAGGCGAGGAATAAATGGCAGGTGATGCATTGATGAAGTGGGAGTCGACCTCGAACTCTGTGTTCATGCCCATGGAGACAACGTTGATCCTATCGTAGAAACTTCCCGTATCAATAATCATTCATTATATAATTTAAATCTGGTATCTGTGATCTTGTCCTTTACAATCATGGTTCCGACCATGTTTTCCTACCTTGACTTCATTCTCAGACGTATTGAAGTACTTGTCTTCTTCAGACCAACACGCCGGTCCAAACCTTAAAGTTGATCTACCTCCGAGTATTATTCCTTATAGCTCGAGGATATCACGGAGCTATGGAACTTCTTGTGAGCTCCTCATCAACTACGATATCTTTCTTAATTCCAGTTGCCTCGTGTTTGAGTTGTTGGACACGTGAGTACATCGATAACTGAATCGAGTACGCATTACGATTCAACCATTTTTAGTAATCTTCCTTGTTTACGAGTTTGTACTCGATCATGTCATTCCAAGCTGTTAAGCTACATCATCATCGTCATGTTGTAGCTCGACCTTGCTATCTATACCCTTCATCCCTGGATCACAATACCAACTGTGCGTTAAGCTTGCATCGAGCTTTCCACCTCATGTTGGTTGTCTTGAAAGGCACTCTCAATTCTAAGCGAGCAGTCTTATCTGTGTTTCCGACAATCTCTTGCTTCATCATTCCCTTGCTAGATGTCGTCGCTAAACGATTACATCTTCATGAAATTTCTCGACAAATGTGTCGTGATCACCATCAGCATTCAGAGCTCTTGGAGGGTATCAATTGAATGCATGTTGAGAAATACCATCCCTTTCCCTCGATGATTTTTATTATCATTGACACCCGTGTTGCTTTCCCTGCAACACAAACGTGTTCATGTTTTGTGTTGTCCTTTGTATTACTCACTATCCAGCTTATGTTATCTTCTACCTTGGAGTATTACTATCTGGTATGTCAAGAATGTCGTGAAAATTGCACGCGTATTAAGAATTCTTGATATAGTAATACTTCTTGCCATCACCATTCATTTCTTGGTCCCGTGTTGTTTCTAACCGGTATACCGACAAATGAACTCTGATGTGTGATTCCCATACTTCTGTCAACCCTATCCCCTTGAGGTTAACAACTGATTGTTTCCTTCTTGGTGTGTTGGGTGTTGACTCATCATTTTAGCATTGGTTGTGCTACTCAACCCGTATTTCCGAGTGCACCCTTCGACCAATGTTTAATTGTTGTTGTTCCCTCGAGCATACGACATTATACCATTTGATTTGACAAATGCTATCTCCTTAATATTATAAATTTTGGAAGTTCAACACTTGTAAAACCTTGAGGGATTGCTGCTAAGCCTATCAGCCACACCCTCAACTTCTCTATGTACCACGATGAAGCTCCTAAAATCATTATCCTTGTGCCTAGTTCATGAAGAATATGTGGATGGTAGGAGTGTATTTCCCAAAGTTCACGTGCACTCTTTCCGCCGTGAATATGGAAAGTTTTGTTTCGCTTCCTCTCGTGAAATACCAAATCATTCACGCATGTGCGAAGTGTTATATGTTTTTAAGATTTGCTATCCTCACTCCATATAATTTCTCTTAGCACGTCAAGCTACTGACTGATTTGATCAAGGAAAAGAAGTTCTTTCATAAGAGCTAATCCATACTTACACATGGAGCCTTGTTATCCTCGATGATGGTGTTCAAATGAGAACCCAGTTGCATTTTGATGTACAAATTCTATGTGGGCACGAATGGCTTGACATTGTGTTCATATGTCTTAAAGTCGAACCCCTGATTCAAGGATTGCTTGCGTAGCTCATATCATGAGAATCCTGCATCATCATCTTTTCTTCTCAGGCATCTTGAGTCCAAGGCGTCCCGTCACCAATCAGATCTGAATTTCGGACAGATATGATGGTTGGAACATTTTCCCAATAATTATAACTTTGGTCTTTAGGAAAACCGGTACAGTGATGTCTTGTCTGGCACACTGGGTCGGAGGACCTATTGTTATAAATCCTTCCATATGTAAGGTTCGCCATTCTACCATGAGGCAATTGTATGACTTAGCTTTGTAAGTTGTCCCTCCTGGTTCCTCTTGTATACCCATAAGTCCAACCTTTATCTCATGACCATGTCGATACTACCCCAAAGCACGGATGTGGTAATTTAAATTTCAACAGGAACATTGGAAGCGCGATACTAAATTGTTCCTGATCAATTATCCAAACCGCATGGTATGGATAAACATGTTGATTCTTCTTGTCTCTTTACCAAGATGGTTATGTGCTGGATGACCTATCATGTATACCATACTCTATGATTTCCTCGGGAATGGTATACTCTAATACTTGTGTGTGTGTGAACACATTTTCCCTCCCATTGGTCTGTTTGATTTTTATTGTGGCATAACTTATCTAAGCAGTGTTAATTCCCTGCTTAGGTAAAAATTCTTGGTTTACGACTCTGTCGGTAAGACCCTGTTACTATTATGGATAACATTCCGGTAGCCACCGGTGGACGAGAGCCTTGCCTATTGGTCCGCCTCGTTTCAACGAGCAGGAAAATGGCTCTATTCGTTCCCCGCCCTTGGTACTGACGTTGTTACCAACATTACTGACAGGTTACCCTCTGACATGTCTTGCTACCAAGACCGTATAGTGTGTCACCCCTCTGTCTACTCTCGGCCCACATGGTGGACCCATAACCCAAAGTTCCACAGGATTGAAACCTGACTCCCCTGTACATCTTTGAATCCAAAGTATCCTTTACACTTGGCTTCGTATGAAATTCTCGAGCCACCGTTCAATGTATCGATCACTCTTCGGTCCGGATATCATCCAACATACTAAAGATCAAGTCCACATTTTGCATCAGTCTCGTCAGATGAGTCGGTATGACCGTCATCATCAAGATATGGTATATCAACCTGGCGTAAAGGCTGATCTTCACGTCACACCAATGAGAGGTGCACATTGTTTTAAGATCAAGAGCAAGTTAGCTCCTCGTTATATTGGTCCTTTCACTGTTCTCGAAAGGCGTGGAAGAGTGGCTTATCAATTGGAACTGCCAGCGAACCTTTCTCAGGTTCACGATGTCTTCCGTGTTCCTCAGCCCCGTTGCTGCTTCAAGGATCCTATTCGAGCAGTGGATCATGGTATGCTTGAGCTGCAACAAGACATCTCTTATAAGAAGCATCCGGTCCGCATTCTCGACCAAACCGAACGTAAGACTCGTCGCAAAGTCACCAAGTTCCTTAAGGTGCAGTGGTCAAATCATTCTGAAGATGAAGCCACTTGGGAACGCGAGGATCATCTTCGTGATGAATACCCCGGGCTCTTTCCCTCTACCTCTTAATTCTCGGGACGAGAATTCTTGTTAGTAGGGGAGAATTGTGACATCCTCGACTTTTGCAACAGTAATTATTGTAATTAAGCTACAGTGATCAACCGCTAATGATGCCACGTCATCGAATTCCCATCTCAGACCCGCGTTGATTCGAGTCTGTCCGGATCCAATAATTTGAAAACAAAAGAAAAAGTACTTTATAAGTTCATTACAAATATTAAAAGAATATGTATATGAAAGAGAGAATTAGAAGTATGTATAATAAATTGTAAAAGAAAGTATAATAAAAAAAGTATTTCAAAAGAAAAATCAGTTAGTAACATAAATAGGAAAGAAAGAAATAATAAAAAAAGGCAAAATAAAACAACAAGAAAAAAAACAACTCCTACCCCCCTGGCCGAGCTGGGCCAAAAGGCCCAGCTGGCCAGCCCACCCCCGCCCCCTCCCGCTCCAACCCTAGCACCCCTAGCGAGCAAACCCCCCCCCCTCGCTACTCCCTCCCCCCTGAGCGCCGCCACCCCCCACTCCCTCGTCCCAGCCCCTCACCCCCACGAGAGGCCTCCCCACCGACAACCCCCCACGAGAGCACCTCCCTCTCTCCCGTAACTCCCTCTCTCTCCCGTGGCTCCCTCCCCCACGCCAGATCTCCTCTCCTCCCGTCGCCCCCCTCCTCCACCTCGCCACACCTCGGCCGGCGCCCCTCTCCTGCCTCCTCCCGCCGGCGAGCCTCCTCCCGCCGGCGAGCTCCCTCACGGCCTCCCTCCACCAGCCCTCCTCTCCATCCCTCACTCCCCGCCGGCGGCCTCTCCCCCGTCGGCCCCAATCCCGGCCGGCGAGCCCCTTCCCTCTCCCGACCGGCGAGCCCCTCCCCTCTCTCGGCCGGCGAGCCCCCCCACCTCGGCCGGCGCCCCTCCAACCTCGCCGGCCTACCACCCGCCCCCCCTCCCCCCCCGTCGGCCTTCTCCCGCTCAGTCCAGGAGGGACCGGGCAGGGAGACATCTCCACCTCGCCGGATCCGGCGGCTCCCCCTCGCCGGCGCGTCACCACCATCATCAGTGTCCCCTTCACCACCGGAACCACGCCGTCTCCTCCAGCCCTTCCCGCGAACTCCGGCTTCACCGGCCCCTCCCGTCAACGTCGGTGAGCCCCTCCTCGGGCTCCTCCCACCATGTCGTTCGCCTCGCCGCCCCGATTCCGTTCCGGCAAACGGGACCCCGATCCGTCGACGGTAGACTCCGGTAGGAAGGACTGAAGTTTATGTTCTTCTATGTTGTGTTGGAGCAGAGAGAGTTCTCTCTCTCTCTGTTAACAGAGAGGGAGATGAGAGTTTTGAGAGAAAATAAATAAAAACAAATGATGTATTACATGTGTATGTATGTATGTATGTATGAGATGCGATGTATGTATTTGCGTATATGGATATTTAGAGGAATACGACATGTGTATGGTTATGTATTTGTGATTAATGAAATGAGTAAATGGCCTTAGGCCACTTACCGGTGGGGCCAATGCACCCGCTGTCTATGACAGGGAGACCCCACGCGATAGTTAAAATAAAAATAAAAATAATGTTTTTATTAAATAAATAAATAGATATATTAGTTAAATTAATTAATTATAATAATTAGAGTATGACACGCGGGTCCCGCACTAAATTAATCTAATTAAATAATATTTAATCTTAAATAAAACTTGTGCCTATGACGTTCGGGACCCGTAGGTCAGTTGACCAGTCAAATGTTGATGTCAGCATGACATCGCGATGATGTCATAATAGGATTTATTAAAATAATTAAATCTGTTTTTAATTCCTATTTGTTAATTAAAACTTTAAAAATTAATATTAAATAATCCGTAAGTCAGATCGAAATAATTTCAACATGAAAGTTGATCACCAAGGCGAGACGAACCCGGATACACGCCCCGTTCGGCTGTCACGCGTCCCTAGTATAGCAAACATGGAACTTTTCCATCGTTTCCAGTATAACTGGTAGTAGCCCGAGACCCGAAAAATATCATCAGATATTCTTCCGACCCGTCTATGACGGATGTTGTTGCGTTAGCTCATGTCTAGCCTGCATATTTCCATGTCATGTTTTGTGTTGTATCGGTGCTATTATTTATTGTTTCTTCCCCCTCTTCTTACCGGTAGACCCCGAGACTGATGCTGCTGCCGGGTACATCTACGAACCTGCCGATCAGTCCTTTGCCGCAGAGCAGCAAGGCAAGCAAACTCCCCTTGATCATTCCTATATCGCCTATGTCTTTCTTCCTACTGCTTGCATTAGTATTTTGCTACTGTTGTAGTTATCTCCTATATCTGATGCATAGCCTGTTTTTGATGAACTGCTACTTTCAGTCATGTACCTTCAATATGCCTAGTATAGGTGGAGCAGTCATCCCCTCAGACCCCGTAGTCCAGTTGCCCCGCTTGTTTTCAATTCTCGATCTCTGATCGACGAGCCAGACCCGACACAACACTTTCACCCCCTTCGTTGTACGACGCTACAACGATACTATCGGGTACCGAGGGTGACACCTCGCTAAGTACTCCTGATGATATCTCTGTAGTATAGCTAGTCGGTCGTGGTTATCGAGGGTGATTCCTCTTTCACCATTCCCGATGACGCCTCTGTCGTGCAACCCCGCGAGTGTGGGACCCCCGAGGGTGATTCCTCTAAGCCCACCTTGACGGGTACATCGTTCGGAATCCAACGAGGGTGATACCTCGGATTCCCCCGATGTTACAACCACACAGTTACTCGACCATGTTACTGGGATCATTGGTGATTAGTTGTAAGACGGGTGGATTCCCGTGAGACTGTGTTGCTGGCCTAATTAAAATGCTAATGGATTTGGGTATTTGATTTGGGTTGGTCGGAGACCTTTTCGCACTAACCGGCTACGCGGGAAGAATTATGGGTACTCGGCGTCGCGGTATCAGCCGAAGCTTTTCAGATGCCAGCAATGTAGCGGCGCGCGCCCGAGTGGTCCCGAGATGCATCGCCCTTGTGATTAAGGGATGCTAGGACTGACGTCGGCCGCCCACGCCACGTGCAGGAGCGTGAAGGGGAACTGGGCCCACGAACCCTTTGTGCTTAGGATTTAGACCGGCGGGCTGGCCTCTCTGATTAGTCTTAGGTGGGGCTGCGACGTGTCGATATTCCGAGGCCGGGCAGGACCCAGAAAAGTATGTCCGGCCAGAGTGTTATCGAGCGTGACGGGACATGTGGTGCACCCCTGCAGGGATGAAAATTAACTATTCGGATAGCCGTGTCAACGGTTACAGGACGACTTGGAGTTGTGCCCCAATCTTTTACAACTACAATGGTTACTTAACTGGAATTAGTTTGCCTCGGGATTGCTTCCTCGCAGGGAGTCGAGGGAGGATCCTTAGGCGTGACCTCACTTTAATATTGCTGCAACAATATGACTATTTATGTTTTACCCCTGTTCTACTCTCGTCTATTGCTGCAAGACCCTGAACATGCTAGTCTTCGATAGGACTAGGCCTTCTCTCTCTATTCTCGCATTGCTGCAGTCAGTCCACATATAACAACCCCCCTTCTTTGATACTGTTGCATAATTAGAATAGTTCTGATGTAAGACTTGCGAGTACTTTGGATGAGTACTCACCGCTGCTTTGCTCCCCCCTTGTTCCCTTGATCCGTTTGCTGCGACCAGATGATGGAGCCCAGGAGATAGAGGTCCCCGCCGCCGACGACTGCTACCCCGTCGGTGCCTACTACTACGTGGAGGCCGCTGATGATCAGGAGTAGTTAGGAGGTTCCCAGGCAGGAGGCCTCGCCTCGTTCGATCGATGTATCTTTTACGCTAGCCTTCTCTAAGGCACCCCATGTTTCATGTTTGTACTCAGATATTTGTTGCTTCCGCTGACTCGTGTGTTTATCGAGCTTTCGTATTCTAGCCCTCGAGGCCCCTGGCTTGTAATATGAAGCTGATGTTATTTTATTTGTGTCTAGAGTTGTGTTGTGATATCTTCCCGTGAGTCCTTGGGTTTGATCGTACGCATTTGCGTGTATGGTTAGCGTACGATTAACCCGAGGGCGTCACATCATCACAGGTTCGTACAAAGCTTATTTTCCACACACTAATAGATCATACATATTAGAGAGCAATTTTTATTGCTTGCACCAATGATAACTTACTTGAAGGATCTTATTCAATCCATAGGTAGGTATGGTGGACTCTCATGGCAAAACTGGGTTGAAGGTTTATGGATGCACAAGTAGTATCTCTACTTGGTGCGGGAGTTTTGGCTAATATAAGGTGGAAGCAATCGTCACATGCTAAGGGATCTCTAATCATATAACATTGTTTGGAACCAAGCAAACACAATTCATTATGTTGTCTTCCTTGTCCAACATCTACTCCTAAGCATGTAATAGTTTGGTGAGTGCTCACAATTGTAAAAAGTGTCTACGATGATATATTTATATGTGAACCTCTCTTTCCTTATTACTTCTTATTAGTTGCAACAATGACTGAGGTCTATGTTGATTTATTCTCAACAAGTTTCAATCATCATACGTGTCATAAGTGAAGTTATCACTTTCCATAAGATCGTCTCATGATCATTCATGCTATCGTTCTTTTCATACTATTGATAATGGCACAAAGCAAAGCCCTTGACTAAGATACTCTTTATTATATAGCTCGTAAGCTCGAATACATCGGGGGAGAGACAAAAGCAAAAGACTCAAACTAAACACTAAAGACTTGTTCCTCTAAGAGAAGAAATAAAAACTGAAAAGGAAAGAACTAAAACAAAGGTAAAAGCAAAAGATATAAAGGTGATACGATACCATGGCAACTCCCCCAAGCTTGGCAGAAGCCAAGGGGATTGCCCATACCAATGCTTAGTTGTCTTCCTTAGGTGGTGGTGGTGGTGGAGTTGTTGGAGTAGTCTGATCCTCCGTCTTCCAAGGCATAGGTGCTCCGTCATGGCAAGATGAACGAGTCACCGGAATCCTCAAATCTGAAGCCAACCTTATTGATTTAAATCTGTACTCATACTCACAGTTTTGGTTCTGCAGGTCATAGATCTGTCCCTGAAGTTGATCAACCCTGTCATAGAGCCTGGAGAGGTGTTTCCCAACGTCAATGGCATCCATCTTGTGATTGCTAGTGAACTCCATGATCATCATGTGGTTGGTGTTGAGTCCACGCTCCACCATCCCCTGGCACTTGAAGACTTGTTGCTCCATTGCTTCGAGCCTCGTCTCCACACTTCCGGTCTTCTTAGGCCCCTCAACATCACGGATGTGCAACATCCCCTCGCTCATCTTGATAGATTGAGGGTGTTTCAGCACTTCCGTGAGGTAGGGATTGATGACCTTCTCGAAGATCTTGTCCTTAGGAGCGTTTGGGGAAATCATGATGATCTAGATCTGCCACAGAAACAGGCTCCAAACGAAAACAGAGGAAGACTGCACGATACGGAGATCAAAACCTTCGGGCGAGTATATATTGATTTTTTCTGGACCAGAAGGAGTGCTCCGCAAGAAAATGGAGTCCGGGAGGCACACGAGGTGCCCACAAGCTTGCCCTCCGCCACCAGGGGTAGGGCGCGGTGGCAGGGCTTGTGGCCGCCTCGTGCGCTCTCCGGACTGCTTTTTATTTTTCTAATTTTTAAAAAATTCCAAAACGGAGGAAATTTCCTATTGGGAAAGCGTCGGAGTCCAATTTCTTACCGAAACAGATACCTCTTCATTTTTTGGGTCTGAAACGGGCTGATAAACATCCCTTATGTACTCCTATGGAGTTATGACATTGATGATATTGGTCTCAACATTTATGGGAGTACCAGAGATGTAATGCTTGATTCTTTGCCCATTTACCACTCTAGGAAAATTTCCTTCCGTGTTATTGATTTTGATGGCACCGGAACAATATACTTCCTCGATAACATAGGGACCTTCCCATTTAGAGAGAAGCTTGCCTGCAAAGAATCTCATACGAGAATTGTATAGCAGGACATAATCACCTACATTGAACTCTTGTTTCTGTATTCGTTTATCGTGCCATCTCTTAACCTTTTCCTAGAACAACTTGGAATTCTCATATGCCTGGTCCCTCCATTCATCTAACGAGCTGATATCAAACAACCGCTTCTCACCGGCAAGTTTGAAATCGAAGTTGAGCTTTTTGATTGCCCAATAAGCTTTGTGTTCCAGCTCAAGAGGTAAATGACAGGCCTTACCGTAAACCATTTTATACGGTGACATGCCCATGGGATTCTTATAAGAAGTCCTATAAGCCCATAGTGCATCGTCAAGTTTGCTAGACCAGTTCTTTCGAGATCTATTGACGGTCTTTTGTAGGATCAACTTAATCTCCCTATTACTCAACTCCACTTGACCACTAGACTGAGGATGATAAGGAGATGCAACTCTATGGTTGACATCATACTTAGCGAGCATCTTGCGGAAAACACCATGAATGAAGTGTGAACCGCCATCAGTCATCAGATATATAGGGACTCCAAATCTTGGGAAAATGACTTCTTTAAGCATCTTAATAGAGGTGTGGTGATCAACATTTTTAGTGGGGATAGCTTCTACCCACTTGGTGACGTAATCCACAGCAACTAAGATGTGAGTGTACCCATTGGAACTCGGGAAGGGTCCCATATAATCAATGCCCCAGACATCAAATGGTTCAATGACAAGTGAATAGTTCATAGGCATTTCCCGACGCTTACTGATATTCCCTATTCTTTGGCATTCCTCACAAGACAAGACAAACTTACGGGCATACTTGAAGAGAGTGGGCCAATAGAAACCTGATTGCAATACCTTATGGGCAGTTCTATCTCCAGCGTGGTGTCCTTCGTAGGCTTCGGAATGACACTTCTGCAAGATTTGTCCATGTTCATGTTCAGGTACACAACGTCTAATAAAACCATCTACTCCTTCCTTATAAAGGTGAGGACCATCCCAAAAGTAGTGTCTCAAATCAAAGAAGAATTTCTTGTTTTGCTGATAGGTGAAACTGGGTGGTATGTATTTGGCTACGATATAGTTTGCATAATCAGCATACCACGGTGCACTATGTGAAGTGCGGATGACATTTAATTGCTCATCAGGAAAGCTGTCATCAATAGGTAGTGGGTCATCAAGGACATTCTCTAGCCTAGACAAGTTATCTGCTACAGGGTTATCAGCACCCTTTTGGTCAACCACGTGCGAATCAAATTCATGTAGCAGGAGAACCCATCTGATCAGCCTAGGCTTAGCGTCCTTCTTCTCCATAAGGTACTTAATAGCAGCATGATCAGAGTGAATAGTGACTTTGGAGTCAACTATATAAGATCTGAACTTTTTACATGCAAACACGACTGCTAAAAATTCCTTCTCTGTAGTGGCATAGTTTCTTTGGGCACTGTCTAGAGTTTTACTAGCATAGTGAATAACATTCAACTTCTTGTCAACTCTCTGTCCTAGAATAGCACCAACAGGATAATCACTAGCATCGCACATGATTTCAAAGGGCAAGTTCCAGTCAGGTGGTTGAACAATAGGTGCGGTTATCAAAGCCTTCTTATGTATTTCGAAAGCTTCCTCACAATCCTCATCAAAAACAAAAGGAACATCCTTTTGCAAGAGGTTGGTAAGAGGCCTAGAAATCTTAGAGAAGTCTTTAATGAACCTTCTATAGAAACCAGCATGACCTAGGAAACTTCGTATACCTCTGATATCTGTGGGGCAAGGCATTTTCTCAATTGCATCAACCTTAGCCTTATCAACTTCAATGCCTCTCTCAGAAATTTTGTGTCCTAAGACGATACCTTCCTTAACCATAAAGTGGCACTTCTCCCAATTCAAAACGAGGTTGGTATCTTCGCATCTCTGTAAGACTCGATCAAGGTTGCTGAGGCAATCGTCAAAGGAAGACCCGTAAACGGAGAAGTCATCCATGAAAACCTCGACAATCTTTTCAGAAAAGTCAGAGAATATAGCCATCATACATCTTTGAAAAGTGGCACGTGCATTGCATAAGCCAAAAGGCATACGTCTATAAGCAAAGGTACCGAAGGGGCAGGTGAAAGTGGTTTTCTCCTGATCAGATTGTGCAACAGGTATTTGTGAGAAACATCAATAACCGTCTAGAAAGCAGAAGTGTGTGTGTTTTGACAGCCTTTCTAGCATTTGGTCGATGAAAGGCAAAGGGTAATGATCTTTCCTAGTGGCTTTATTTGATTTCCTAAAATCGATCACCATCCTATAGCCAGTAATAATCCTCTGTGGGATCAATTCATCCTTATCATTAGGGACAACGGTAATACCTCCCTTCTTAGGGATGCAATGCACCGGACTCACCCAATCACTATGAGCAACACGATAGATAATACCTGCTTCCAGGAGCTTTAGTATTTCTTTTCTTACTACCTCTTTCATCTTAGGATTTAATCTCCTTTGATGATCAACAACTGGTTTGGAATCAGGATCAGTTTTAATCTCGTGCTGGCATAGAGTGGGACTAATGCCCTTAAGATCATCAAGAGTATATCCAATAGCATCACGGTGCTTCCTCAGAGTTTTTAGTAACTTCTTTTATTCATGCTCTGAGAGACTAGCACTAATTATAACAGGATATATCTCTTTTTCATCAAGATAAGCATACTTAAGAGTATCAGGCAAATGTTTAAGCTCGAACACAGTATCACCCTTTGGTGGGGGTGGATCTCCAAGCAGTTCAACAAGCAAATTATTCTTAAGGATAGGATATTGTTCTAAGACAACTCTATCTATCTCATCCCTTTCATCCATATGCATATCATTTTCATGCTCAAGCAGGTATTGCTCTAAAGGATCAGTAAGAGGCACAACAATAGAAGCTAAGGCAATAGTTTCATCCTTACTAGGCAACTCTTTTTCATGAGGTTGTGTACCAAACTTGGAGAAACTGAACTCATGTGACACACCTTCAAAACCAACAGTGACAGTTTGCTTCTCACAGTCAGTATGAGCATTGACGGTATTGAGGAAGGGTCTGCCAAATATGATTGAAAAAAGCTATCTTGGGTGGTAGCAAGAACGAGGAAATAAGCAGGATATTACCACACAAGACGTCAACATCCCTATCAATTCCCACAGGGCAGATAGTATCTCTATTGGCAAGCTGAATAGTGACATCAATAGGTTCCATCTCAACAAGTGCAATCTCGTCTTTAATTTCATCATATAAGGATTGAGGTATTGCACTAAAACTAGCACCCACATCACGTAAACCATGATAACAATGATCTCCTATCTTAACAGAAACAACAGGCGTGCCAACAACAGTCCTATGTTTGTCTCTAGCATGTGGTTTAGCAATTCTAGCAGCATCTTCACAGAAGTGAATATCATGGCCATCAACATTGTCAGACAGGAGATCTTTGATAATAGCAATGCTAGGTTCAACTCTAATTTTCTCAGGGTGGTGTAGGTGTTCTAATGTAGCCCCTATGTATCACAGTTGAAGCTTTAAAATGATCCTTTATCCTAACAGGGAAAGGTGGTTTCTCAATGTAAGCACTAGGAACAATAGGATCATTATAGGCAATGACTTTCTCTTCAACTGGATTGGGTTTAACTACATTGACTTCTAAGGGAGGATGACATTTAAACTACTTCTCTTTGGGGAGATCAATATGAGCAGCAAATGATTCACACAATGAAGCTACTATCTCAGAGTCAAGTCCATACTTAGCGCTAAAATCACAAAAACTATTTGTTTCAACAAAGGATTTAACGCAATCAAACTTGAAATTCATACCTGACTCCTTACCTTCATCAAGCTCCCAATCTTCAGAGTTGCGTTTAATTCTTTCCAATAAATTCCATCTGAAGTCAATATCTCTCTTCATAAAAGAACCGGTACAAGAAGTGTCTAGCATGGTGCGATCATCATGAGAAAGCCGAGCATAGAAGTTCTGAATGATAATTTCTCTCGAGAGCTCATGGTTGGGGCATGAATATAACATTGATTTAAGCCTCCCCAAGCTTGAGCGATGCTTTCTCTATCACGAGGCCAAAAATTATAAATATAATTCCGATCACGATGTACTAGAGGCATAGGATAAAACTTTTGATGAAATTCCAGTTTCAACTGGTTGTAGTTCCATGATCCAGTATCATCACATAGCCTATACCATGTGAGCGCCTTATCCCTCAAAGATAAGGGAACGACCTTCTTCTTGACCTCATCCTCGGGGAAACCTGCAAGCTTAAACAAACCACAAACTTCATCTACATAGATTAGATGCAAGTCGGGATGTGATGTTCTATCTCGTGTAAAAGGATTAGCCAGCAGTTTCTCAAGCATACCCGAAGGAAATTCATAGCAAATATTTTCAGTAGGTGCAGAAAGTTGAGGAGCAACTCCTTGTGCTTCCGTTCGAGGTGAAGATACCCCGAACAAGCTCCTCAAAGGATTAGTTTCCATAGTGACAAGTGACAATAAATTTCAGCACACTATATAAATGTTTCCTTGCCAAATTCCACTTACCAAAGACGCTTCACTCCCCGGCAACGGCGCCAGAAAAGAGTCTTGATCACCCACAAGTATAGGGGATCTATCATAGTCCTTTTGATAAGTAAGAGTGTTGAACCCAACAAGGAGCAGAAGGATCTGACAAGTGGTTTTCAGCAAGATAATCTCTGCAAGCACTGAAATTATCGGTAACAAGTAGTTGTGTGACAAGATGATTCGTAGCAAGTAGCAAGTAACAAAAGTAACAACGGTGCAGCAAAGTGACCCAACCCTTTTGTACCAAGGGACAAGCCTGGACAAAGTCTTATAGGAGGTAAAGCGCTCCCGAGGACACATGGGAAATTCTGTCAAGCTAGTTTTCATCATGTTCATATGATTCGCGTTCGCTACTTTGATAGTTTGATATGTGGGTGGACCGGCGCTTGGGTACTGCCCTTACTTGGACAAGCATCCCACTTATGATTAACCCCTCTCGCAAGCATCCGCAACTACGAAAGAAGAATTAAGACAAAGTCTAACCATAGCATTAAACTAGTGGATCCAAATCAGCCCCTTACGAAGCAACGCTTAAACTAGGGTTTAAGCTTCTGTCACTCTAGCGACCCATCATCTACTTACTACTTCCCAATGCCTTCCTCTAGGCCCAAATAATGGTGAAGTGTTATGTAGTCGACGTTCACATAACACCACTAGAGGAGAGACAACATACAACACATCAAAATATCGAACGAATACCAAATTCACATGACTACTTATAGCAAGACTTATCCCATGTCCTCAGGAACAAAAGTAACTACTCACAAAGCATAATCATATTCATGACCAGAGAGGTAATGAGTGGCATCAAAGATCTGAACATAAAATCTTCCACAAAGTAATCCAACTAGCATCAACTACAAAGAGTAATTAACACTACTAGCAACCTTACAAGTACCAATCGGAGTCGCCAGATGGAGATTGTTACAAGAGATGAACTAGGGTTTGGAGATGTGATGGTGCTGATGAAGATGTTGATGGTGATGAGTCCCCTCCGATGAGAGGAGTGTTGGTGATGACGATGGCGACGATTTCCCCCTCCGGGAGGGAAGTTTCCCCGGCAGGACGACCCTGCCGGAGCTCTAGATTGGTTCTGCTCAAGTTTCGCCTCGTGGCGGCGGCGATTCCTCCCGAAAGCCTCCTGTTGATTTTTTCTGGTACGAAACCCTTCTTGTAGCTAAAGAGGGGGGCCAGAGGGCCAGCTGGGAGCCCACAAGCCCCCTAGGCGCGGCCAGGGGGGAGGCCGCGCCTAGCAGGCTTGTGGCTTCTTGCTGGCGCCCCTTTGGTACTTCTTCGGCCCAATATTTCTTATAAATTCCAAAATAAATCCTCGTTGATTTTCACGCCTTTTGGATTTGTGCAGAATAGGTATCTCAAACTTGCTTCTTTTTCAGGTCAGAATTCCAGCTGTCGGCATTCTCCCTCTTCATCACTTGCACGATAGGTAGACTGAGCAGGGAATGGCCTGCGGTGCTGTTTTCCAACCAAGCACCCGTCACATACTCGATCAACATGGTCGATAAGTGGCATCCCGGATACCATCTCCATCTTTGACATCTTCTTCAAGGCGTAGAAGTTAACGTGTCCAAATCTAGCATGCCATAACCACGAATCATCATCACTCTTGGCGAGCCAACACTCCGGTTGAGATTGATCAAGGTTGAGGATATAGAGCCTATTCCGTGTGCGACTAACATGAGTTAGCACGTTCCAGAGGTTGTTGAAGATCGTCATCACTCCGTTCTCGATATCCACCTTACATCCATTCTTGTCAAGCTTCCCGATAGAGATGATGTTGTTGCGAAGCCGTGGGATGTAGTACACTCCGGTGAGTATGCGATGTTCGCCTGTGAGACCCTCGAAGAGGACAGATCCTTGCCCACAAATCTCCACATTTGAACCATCACCAAACTTGACCGAGCCTTCAACATCATATTCCATCTCGAAGAATTTCTCCTTGCACCCCGTCATGTGGTTATTGGCACCCGTGTCGAGATACCACGACACGTTCTGATCACCGGATAACTTTGGTGTCACTTTTTCCTCATAAAGTAGCACCTTCCGGCTTGGTTTCACAACCACCATTTCAGCGAGATCACAAACTTCGGCCATCAGAAGACCTGGACCTTCGTCTTCCTGCTTTGCCAAATTTGCCTTGATCTCCCGCTTGTTAGGCTCCGGACAATTCTTTGCAAAGTGACCCATCTCGTTGAAGTTATAGCACTTGACCTCGAACATATCCAAGTTCCGTTGCTTCCGCCCTTTAGATCGGTCTGCCTTACCACGACCTTGTGGTTTGCCTTTTCCTTTGCCTTTTCCGGTTTGTCCATCGGCCTTTGTGTTGCTTGAGCCTTCGCCACCGTCACACCTCCCTTTGCTACTTGGGCCTCCCAATCTGCGCGCGAGTACATGAGTTGGTCACTACCTCCTCCGTTGCCTTTTCGACAGCCACGAGCATTCTCTTCCCACGTCCGCAGGCGTCCGATCGCCTCCGTTATGGTCATGTCGTCGATGTCGTAAAGCTGCTCGAGCGTGCCGATGATGTACGTGAATTTGTCAGTCACTGAACTGAAAAATTTCTCCACAATCTCGGTCTCCTCGAGCTTTGAACCAAGCGCGCGGATCTCTCCCACCAGAGTAGTAAGACGCATGGCGTAGTCGTTCACCGATTCAGTTTCCTCCATCTGCAACTTGTGAAATTGGCGCTTCAGCACTTGTGCCCGAGCCTTGGTGGCACGATCTTCTCCGATCCTCATCTCCTTGAGTGCGTTCCATGCCTCTCTTGCCGTCTCGAACTCCGCCAATGTCATTAGCACGGAATCCGGCACGGACTAGGCTATGGCGGCCATGGCACCTTCGTCGGACTCGTCATCAACGTCGTCGTCCGTGATTGCCTGCCACACTCGAAGGGTTCGGAGAATAATCTTCATCTTCACCGCCCACACGTCGTAGTTGGCGTCGGTGAGCATCGGGTACTGGATGGGGATGTTGCGATGCGCGTGGACGTTGCCGCCGCTCGTTCCTCCACCACTCGTTGCTGACTTGACGCCCTTCTTCACCTTGTCGCCGTTCTTGTTCGCCTTGGCACCGCCGCTGCCGGAGTTGACCGACTCAGCATCGCTGTTCGTCATCGTAGATCGTAGATCGTCGAGGCTCTGATACCAATTGTTGGCTTTTGAACATGCGTATGCAGCTATACAGGCGTGCCTACGCGATTCTTGCTACGGCCGGCTACTTGACGGAACTTGCGTAATTAGCGACACGAATAAAACTGATCGATGGATTTGATGGCTAAAGGCCCGTGTCGAGCCTTTGCTTTGTATTGCTTTTTGTTTTTCTGGTGTTACAATCAACACCCCTAGGGTGTCTTTTATACACGTCCACAAGGGACTATGGAAATAGACTAGGACTAGGAATCCTAATACTACTAGGACTCGGTTTGGCTTTCTTTCCTAATCCTACATGAGCAACATGATTAACATCTACACGCGCGGCCAGGGGGAGGCCGCGCCTAGCAGGCTTGTGGCTTCCTGCTGGCGCCCCTTTGGTACTTCTTCGGCCCAGTATTTCTTATAAATTCCAAAATAAATCCTCATTGATTTTCACGGCTTTTGGAGTTGTGCAGAATAGGTATCTCAAACTTGCTTCTTTTTCAGGCCAGAATTCCAGCTGTCAGCATTCTCCCTCTTCATGTAAACCTTGCGAAATAAGAGAGAAAAGGCATAAGTATTGTACCGTGAAGTGTAATAACAGCCCATAAAGCGATAAATATCAACATGAAAGCATGATGCAAAATGGACGTATCAACAGCGCACCGAAAAAGGGCTCTAGATGGCCTCACAACAAAAAAGAGATATTTTGCGGTAGAAAAAGTGTTTCAGGTGGCTCCCTAGTGTTTTGTGGGTATTTGAGAATTTATAGGATTAAGAGGTGCATTAGGGACCAACTAGGGGGGCCAACATAGAACAGGGCACAACCAAACCCTAGGCGCGCCCTGATGTGTGTTTCCTCTCTCCCGAAGCGTCTGGTCTCCTCCTGATGCTTCGAGGTCTTCTTTTGGTCCATAAAAAAAGATAAAAAAGTTTCAGGGCAATTCTACTTCGTTTGGTGTTGTAAACCTGAAAATCCAAAAACATGCAAAAAACAACAAATGGCACTAGGCACTTGGTGAACAGGTTAGTCCTCAAAAATAGTATTAATTGGTATATAAACTCCCAAAAAGCATCCTAGAATGATAATATTATAACATGGAACAATAAAAAATTCTAGATACGTTGGAGACGTATCAGCATCCCCAAGCTTAATTCTTGCTCGTCCTCGAGTAGGTAAATGATAAAAACCGAATTTTTGATGTGACATTCTACCCAACATGTAATCTATTGCAACTTTGATCATTGAGAAACGATGAATCAATAAACATTGACATAGTGATATTCATAAACATAAGCAACATAATCATCAAGTTCTAAAATATACGATCCTTAAGAATGTTCACCATCTATTCATTTTATCATATAAGTATAGCATGGCTTCATCCTCACCACATAAATACAAATTTTAAGCACCACGTTGTCAAGTCATGCAATTGGATCGTACTTTTTAATGCACTTTAACTTTTTATTACTCACTCAATATATGAGCGTGAACCTGTATATGGCATAAGGGTGGAATAGAATATGGTGGTAGGTTTTAAAGGAGTGAAAGTGGAGAAGAATTGTTGGGGAACGTAGTAATTTCAAAAACATTCCTACGCCATACAAGGATCTATCTATGGAGAAACCAGCAACGAGAGAGGTTGTAGAGCATATTCATACGTTTGAAGATCGCTAAGCGCAAGTGTTGCTAGAACGCGGTTGATGGAGTCATACTCGCAGCGATTCAGATCGCGGTGGATTCCGATCTATGCACCGAACGTCGGTGCCTCCGTGTTCAACACACGTGCAGCCCGGTGACGTCTCCAACGCTTTGATCCAGCAAAGGAGGGAGGATAGGTTGAGGGAGAGCTCCAGCATCACAATGACATGGTGACGGTGGAGCTGCGTGGTATTCCGACAGGGCTTCGCCAAGCACTACGGAGGACGAGGAGAAAGAGAGATAGGGCTGCACCGAGGAGAGATCAAACTTGTGTCTCAAATAGCCCTAAAACCCACATATATATAGGAGGAGAGGTAGGAGGGTGCCCACCCTTTAGGGTTTCCACCCCAAAGGGTGTGGAAGCCCTAGATGGTGGAGAGGTGGCGCACCAAGGTGGGCTTTGGGCACAAGGCAGCCCCTCCACTTCAAGGGTTTGGCCCCTTACCCCTTTGTTGCGCCTTGGGCCTGGTGGTGCACCAGCCCACTCAAGGGCTGGTTCCCACACACCTATTGCCCCATGTAGCAATTTGGGGCGGGTGGCCCTTCCCGGTGGACCCCCGGAACCCTTCCGGTGGTCCTGGTACATTACCGGTGTCGCCCGAAACACTTCCGGTGACCAAATCCTCACTTCCTATACATGAATCTTTACCTCCGGACCATTACGGAACTCCTCGTGACGTCCGGGATCTCATCCGGGACTCCGAACAACCTTAAGTAACCACGTACACTATTCCCCTATAACCCTAGCATCATCGAACCTTAAGTGTGTAGACCCTACGGGTTCGGGAGACATGCAAACACGACCGAGACATCTCTCCGGTCAATAATCAATAGCGGCATCTGGATATCCATGTTGGTTCCCACATGTTCCACGATGATCTCATCGGATGAACCACAATGTCGGGGATTCAATCAATCCCGTATGCAATTCTCTTTGTCTACCGGTATGATACTTGCCCGAGATTCGATCGTCGGTATCACTATACCTTATTCAATCTCGTTACCGACAAGTCTCTTTACTCGTTCCGTAACACATCATCTTGTGGCTAACTCCTTAGTCACATTGAGCCCAGTATGATGGTGTATTATCGAGTGGGCCCAGAGATACCTCTCCGTCACACGGAGTGACAAATCCGAGTCTCGATTCGTACAACCCAACAGACACTTTCGGAGATACCTGTAGTGCACCTTTATAATCACCCAATTACGTTGTGACGTTTGATACACCCAAACAACTCCTACGACATCCGGGAGTTTCACAATCTCATGGTCTAAGGAAATGATACTTGACATTAGAAAAGCTTTAGCAGACAAACAACACGATCTCGCGTTCCACCCTCAGGCGCCCGCCTACTACTCGCCCTCGTGATGCAGCCGGAGAGCTGGATTGCAAAGATCAAGGCCTACCTGGAAGGCGGGGCCCTCCCGAAGGTTGACGCGAAAGCAGAGCATGTGGTCTATTAGGCCGCCCTCTATCAGTTTAAGGAGGGCGACCTATACCGCCACTTCTCGAACGGGATCACGCTGCGGTGGATCTTCATGGAGCAAGGGCATGAGATGCTCGCCAACATCCAAAGAGGCGACTGTAACCACCACTCATCCTTGGGCACCCTCGCAGGTAAAGCATTCCACAAAGGTTTCTACTGGCCCACAATGCTCGAGGATGCTAAGAAGCTCCTACACGCGTGCGAGGCTTGCTATTTGCACGCCAAGCAAATCAATTAGCTGGCGCAAGGGCTTCATATCATTCCCCTCTTGTGGCCCTTTGCGGTATGGGGGCTGGATATCCTCGGGCCCTTCCCTCGCGCGGCTGGTGGATATTGTTTCCTCTACATGTCCATCGACAAGTTTAGCAAGTTGGTGGAGATCCAACCTGTCCGTACCATTCTGGTAGGCTCAGCGGTCAGTTCATTAAGAGCTTGGTGTGTTGTTTCGGCGTCCCCAACTGCATCATCACGGACAATGGCTCGCAGTTCACGAGTGCTCTCTTCAAGACCTAATGCGCTTCCTTCGGCACGCAGATCTGCTTCTCCTTCATGGCACACCCTCAAAGCAACGGCTAGGTAGAACGGGCCAATGCTAAGGCCACCAAAGGTCTCAAGACTAGGAGCTTCAAGAAACATCTCACGGCCTATGGCAAGGGCTGGTTGGACGAGCTGTCGTCGGTAGTGTAGCCCATTTTCACCACGACAACCAAGCCTACTAGCAACACACTCTTCTTCATGGTCTATGGGGCGGAAGTAGTCCTCTTGGCCGAGATCAAGCATCGGTCCCCACGAGTCTTGGCCTTCGATGAATCTCACCAAGACAGCCTGGGGGATGGTGATTTGCTCTTCCTCGAGGTGGCCCACAGCGAGGCTATTATGTGTGCGGCAAGGTACCAGCACGTGTTGCGTCTCTCGACCATAGCCACAACATACACACCCCGCACCCTAGAGGTAGGTGACCTGGTGCTTCATTGAATCCTCTCCAGGAAGGGACTCCGCAAGCTCTCACCCATGTGGGAGGGGCCCTTCAGGGTCACGCACATCTCCAAGCCTAACACGACATGTCTCAAAACGGTGGAGGATGTTCCAGCGCAAAACGTAGGGAACATCCAACATCTACGGATGTTCTATCCATGACTCCACGGATACGAGCCAGATGGAGCTGTACATGATCTGGGACTCTCTCTACTCACACTACCCTCAGCATGTGAGGGTCCTTCCCACTCTCTGGAAGCCCCATGCTTCGCCTTGGTGGAAATCTCCTACCCACTTTCGTTGAAGCCCCATGTTCCGCGCTGGTGGAAATCTCCTACCCACTTTCGGGGAAGCCCCATGATCTGTGCTGGCGAAAGCCCCATGGTCCGTGCTGGTGGAAATCTTCTACCCACTTTCATGGAAGCCCCGTGCTCGGCGCCAGCAGAAACCCCAAGCTCGGACATGGTAGACCTTTTGATAATGATGGAACTTTTCAGCTGCATCAACCTCAGGCTCACCCGGGTCGAGCACAAAAGTGTATGTGTCAAACTTTGAGGAGTGCCTCTTGGCTATGGCCTCAAGGTGACTCATGTCGAGCATGACAACATGTATTTTTCTATTATGTAATGAACCTACTTCATGAATCAGTAAACCTCATTTCACCTCATTTCTCCTAAGCATTTCAGTGCACTTGCACGCACTCACGAGCTTCCCTGTGTTGTCACACGAGCGGGGGCTAGGCACAGTGTGTGCGCTCGGGTCACTCCCTGCAGCACTGCAAAACCCAAGCAACTAAGCTCTGGCTCTTGGTCCTGCACCCATGCACGTCACCTCACTAGGTCATTGGTGCTCTTGTCTCCTCGCATGACACCCGCCGGCGGCTCGTGAGCGTAGCCTACTGAGCTCCCTGCAAAAATCGATAGTTTTCCCTGGTGCAGGGTAGCGAAGGCTTTGAGAACCGTGCACAGAAGGCCTGGCGAGTGGCATCTCACGGACGAAGGGCGTCATGAGGGCCCGCGTCCCATGAACCACCCCTCGAGGAGGGCCAACTCCAAGTTACGCACCTCGAGGCAACTTAGTATAGAGCACCCTCTCGAGTTTTGTGATGCCCCATTCGTTTCTCTCTCTCTGCCTCGGGGGCTCCTATCAGCCTTGAGGGCCCTATGCCCCTTGGCCCTCGCGGGTGTATTCCCCGGGCATGCCAGCGGTAGCCATGGCTTGCCTCGGGGGTCAGACTGTGCCATCGCAGGGCACATGGGGGACTCAAAGGGGGAAGTAAATCCTCAAGGGATAAAGCGGGGTGCACGAAAGAAACGAGCATCCATGAACATCATGGTACCATACAAAATGTTTTCCTTTGATGCCCCACAGGGCTATGTCACTTGCGTAGAAAAAAAGTGATACGAAAGGATTCCCATCCACCGGGGTTCCCTCGCAGCCACCAGCGACGCCTAATCGAGGTTCTAATCTTCACTCTTGATGCTCCGAGGTCTTCCATCGCTGTCACTCCTGCCAGACGAGCGGAGTCAATCTCGCTTTCGCTCTCTGCACAACACTCCACCGCTGAAGTCGAATATATTGCAACCACAAGTTGTGCAACTCAATTGCTATGGATGAGGCAAACTTGAAGGACAATGGTATCACTTATAGACATGTGTCTCTCCTATGTGACAATGAAAGTGCCATCAAGATTGTTGTAAACCCTATTGATCACCTTCACACCAAGCACATTGATATTTGGTATCACTTCTTAAGAGACCATGTGCAAAAGGGTGACATCAATATTGATCATGTTGGTATTACATGCAACTTGTCGACATCTTCACCAAACCATTGGATGAAGCAAGGGCCTATCAACTTAGGTGTGAACTTGGTATCTTAGAGCTTGATAACATTATGTGAAATATTGTACACATGCATATAATTACTTCATGTCTTGTCTAGGTGTAGGCATGCATTTAGGGGGAGACATTCAACTCGTGAGTAATCTCACCCTATATGATGCACAAACAAACCAAACACTCTCAAAGTTACTTTGGTTGCCTTGGTGACATAGTACTTTACATGATAGAGTTGTTGTGATGGGCTCAAGGT
Source organism: Hordeum vulgare subsp. vulgare (assembly GCF_904849725.1). Taxonomy (NCBI): domain Eukaryota; kingdom Viridiplantae; phylum Streptophyta; class Magnoliopsida; order Poales; family Poaceae; genus Hordeum; species Hordeum vulgare. The sequence continues at coordinate 432,269,304 of NC_058522.1, read as the reverse complement.
TAAAATCTCTGAAGTGCCACATCACGTGTACTCAAACATGATGCCCTAGACCACCTCCTCTTTTATGGACGATGTTGGAGCGTTTTTATTTATCTTACTCACGGTCATCATTTATTGGTATGACATTGGTTGTTGCGTACTATATGGATGCAGTCATCATATCATTGCCATGAGTATCGCCCCAACTGTTCTTATATGAAATTCAAATTTCCTGTCTATCTCATATATAGTTCGGAAATTCCCCTTTTATGTGACGCACGACACTTTCCGATCATCCGCTAAATACCTGAAATCCATCCGTTGAACTCTGTCTGGTCGCCCGGTTCCTCCCAATCTTCCGTTGTGTGGCCTTTCTGGCGATTCCCCCATCTACAGGACGCCCGTAACCCTCTAGTCAATTGGTCATTTTCGGCTGCATATAATACAAGCACGGGCATCTCGATAGTTTTCCCTAATCACTCGCCGCCCCATGCCCCAATCCCCTTTCCGCCACGGCACTGCTAGGGACTTCTTTGTTCATCCTCTGACCGTCTCCACGGTCGCCCCTTTTGTCTCTCCCTCTAGACGTAGATCCTCTCTTCCTTCTCCTCCTGTGCCGATTCATTCTTCGAATTTTGGTGGATGAATGACTTGAGATCCTCTTCTCTCCTAGTCTATTTTGACGGGGTGGTGAGCGTCTCAGCACGCCAAAGATCAAGCACATCAGTCACAAGGACCCCGTGGGATCGTCTACTTGTTGTGTTATCCTCGTGCCAAGTTAATTTGTTCATCCTAGTTCTTGAGTAGGGTGGATTGACTAATTGTCTCATGTGGGGGTGTCATCTCTCTGTGGTAGGCAACACCTCAACTCGTTCATTCTCTGTCCCATTTCATATGAGTGTCGTCCTATCCTTTTTCAGCGTCTCATCATGGTGGTGTCGATGACATCCAAGAACGATTTCATCCTCGGAAGCATCTTCCCAAGTGTCTCTTGCGTGAAGCTACTTCATCTTCGGAGGGCTCCGACTATGAGGAGGAATTGGAATATGAAGAAAGTGTTGAATATGCCGCTATTTGCACCAATGTTCCCAAGCCTAGTACTCGGAGGCCCTCGCATAGGCCTCTTCTTCCGGATCAGCCTCAAGATGATGCTCGTCGCATCTCTCTTGAGCCTCGTCCATCTCTTGGTCGCTAGGTCAAAAACTTCACTCAAGTGTGTGAACTAGCATGTCTCAAGTTTTGTCGCGACATAGGCCAATTCTCTGTGGAGCATGACTCCAAGGATTCTCATTTTTGCACAAATGTTCAGGCAAACATTTTCACCACCTTCATCATTCCAAGGGTGTGTATATTCATCACTACATTGATTTGGAGCATATTCGTGCTCACCCCGTGAAACATTCTGGTGCTATTGAACACATTGAGTAATCTGTCCTTGCTGCTCCATTTGCATTCGAGCATGATTTCAACCATGTTGCCATCTGTCAGTTTTATGCCACCTGCTTCTTTGGTCCAACATGATCGTCACCTAGATGACATCTGACACCGAGCTCATTACTACTCATTCTTAGTTTGTTGCCGCTCTTAGTTTTCGTGACGCCGAGTTCAAGATCCATAAGGATGATTCCAACCATAAGCCCAAATCCATGGAGGCATGTGGCTGTCTTATTAAAGAAATGGATGACATTGCCGAGGAGGATAACACTAAGGATCTGAACCAAGTATCTATTTGGAGGTCACCCTACTACATCATTTTCCAATGTGCCATTCACACTATCTATCCCAAGATGCGTGGCAAGGGGTCCTGCAATAGTTACTGTATTGTTCTCATGTCTCGCCTCTATGAGTCTCCCAAAGGGAAGATTAATGTCCCTCACTTTATGTGGCATGAGATCCATCTAGCTAGCCTCCAGTACAAGCTAGCTTTTCCTCATGCTCCATTTATTCAGGCTCTTATTAAGCATATGGCCACTTTTCATATTGTTCGATCTCATGTGCATGAGAAGTCGATCATTCCAGCTCACATGGTGGATGACTAGGCTCCCAATCCCTCCTCCTTGTTTGCTCCTGCTCAGTCCCATCCTGCTACCTCTGGCTTGGCACCTTTCGGGTGCATTGCCCGCTTTGTCGAGAAGGCTCATTCTGACATGATGAAGGATTTCTCCTTTCACTGCATCGAGAATCACAATGTGGTCAGTCGCATGATCTCCTCCAAGAATGCTCTTAAGTCTCGTCCGAGAGACTCCGGAGCAATCGTTGTGAGTGAGGATGAGGGCCTACCTGAGGCCCCTCCTTTTGACTTTGGATTCCCATTTGGCCCTGAATGGGCTGATTTCTTTGACGAGGCATGAGGCAGTGGCACCCATGGTGATGATGATGATGCTCTCTAACTGCATGGATGCTCTCTCATGCCCTCCCCTTTTTGGTACTTGATGCCAAGGGGAGGATATTATCTTAATTATCTCAATTCTCAATTTGTTAGGTGGTACTATGCTATTTATGTATGATGAACCATATGCAATGTGTTGAAACCTTTATGCTATATATGTACGTTGAACGTATGGTGAACCATTATATCTTTAAGTGTTGAACTATCATGTATTATCTATTGCACTCTTTATGTTGTCATATTGATATATATGATTATTTCAGTAATAATTGAGGGGGGCTCCCACCCATGCTTAGTTTCATTTTGCACGTAATAAGGGGGAGCCCCAAAACGAATCTCTCCTAAGCTTCATAAGTTTATTTCATTTTGAGTGTTATATGTATGTTGTCATGAACTACAAAAAGGGGGAGATTGAAAGTGCAATCACGCCCTTAATCATATTTAGATGTTGCTCGCAACATGCATAGAGGGAACTAACCATTTCTATCAAGTGCATCTCAGGTTTAGTTCCAAATAGAGTTATGCGGATCATGAGTAATGTATTCAAAATGCTCAAATACGGAGGAATAAGACAAATAGTTTGAGATCTTTTCAGTTTACTCTTAAGTATAGGGATCCCGCACTATTAAGAGGGGATCACTAGCTCTCGCAAAAGACTTGCTCAAAACCCACGAACACTTCATGGTTTAGTTTACCCTCTTTTGCTAGGATATTCTGCTTCTCCTTTATCCGGACGGCCGGTGGCCGCCGGACGTCCGACACCTCATAGATGACCGGACATTCACTATTCTCCAGAAATCCGGTGCCCCCACACCAACAACAAATCAACGGATTTCTGGTCTGTCCGGACGACCGGTCACTGGACGTCCGTACGTGACCGAAATTCCGGTGCCACCACACCAACACTGAACAAACGGATGTGCGGTCCTCTTCAGATGACCGTGGCACTGGACGACCAATGTTCTCTGGGCATTCGATCCATGTTCCCCTGTTTCCTTTTCTCCTGCGCTTGCCAACCCCACATTCTATTGTCTGGATGACGATCTGGCCGAACGTACGGTCCATGTTTTTGGTTTGGGCATCTAGCGTCCTTCGGGCGTCCAATAACTGCGCAACTGAACTTACTCCAACAACCATTTCTACACTACTACTACATATACCCTTCTCCCACACCGGGAGTGGGTTGTCGAGCATATTGAAAAGATTCCAACAACACTATTTCTCTCACTCTGTTGTTCTTACACCAAATCCTAGATCTCGAGTGCATTTGTGAGGATTCTTGAGTGTTTCTCCAATCAAAAGATAGATCATCTCTACCCTCCTCTCAATAAAGGAATTCGTGATTTGAGCAAGTTTTGAGCATTTACATTGATCTTGTTACTCTTGGAGGTTGGAGACTCCTAGGCGGTAGGAGTTCTCGAGAGAGGAATCAAACCATTGTGATCACCCCAGGAAAGTTTTGGGGGTTTGGAGACCACCCCAAGGTCTACCACTGGTCGAGAAACGCTTCCATGGTGTTGTCTCAAGTAGATAATAGGGTGAGCCTTTGTGGCATTGGTGTGCCTTCGTGGTGATATCCACCTCTCTAAACGTTGACGTAGCTTCCCTCCAAGGAAGTGAACATCGGCATACATCCTCGTCTCTCGGAGTTGCAGTTATCCCTAGCCCTAGCTCCCTACTTGTGGTTACTTGTCTCCTCGTGCTCACATACTTTTTATTGTGTTGTTTATCTATTTAGTTGCTTAACTTGCTCACCTTACTTGTCCCCTTATCACCTTTGCAATTGTTAGACTCACTCTCATATTCTGCATTATTGCCTAAAATTGTGAAGTAACAATTAAAATTTGTAATTATACCTATTCACCCCCATAGGTCCATCTCGATCCTTTTAAACAGGCCGAACATGGCACAAAAATCCAGATTCTCTTCTCGGGCGAGGGTGTGCATGTTCGTCTGTTGTCGCTTCTTTAAGATGCGGACACGGATGGCTTCCTTCTCTGCGACATCACACGTGTTGTCTCCGTTGCCGTCATGTCGGCAACGAGGCAGGACTTGGACATCCGCATGCACTTCTTCTCACAACGGGCACACCGGTCCCGGTAGCACTCATACTTCGGCGGACCGGTGATGGGAAAAGGGAGATCAGAAGGCTCCTGGGAGGACCATGATGATCCAGCCCTGTTGTATCCGAGCACCCGATGTGCCGACACAATGGACTTGTGCCGAGAGATCCAGTTGTTGGTCGAGCGCAGTCCTCCTAGGAGCGACGGAGTGCAATACAGATGACCATTACATCCCACAACCCACATGGGATAACAACCCAGTTGATAGATCCGGACTGGTCGGAGTCAGATCCGTTGTCCGCCATGTCAAGGAAGGTTGGAGATCGTCGGGCGAAATCTTGGGGGCGGAGTGGAGTGGAATGATTAGTGTTTGGTCCGGGGAGCGGACGGGGACGAATATATGTGGGATTCGACGGGCCAACGTGGATTGGGTCTGGCGTGATGGACGCGTCCGGCTACACCCAGGCCACCCCATATCCACCCCACATTTTGGCCTGGATATAAGAGGTGTCGGTCAGCCCACGCATTTTCAGGTCGTTTTGAGGTGCCCGTCTAAGTCGCCTTTTTTTGGTCGGGCCATCCGTTGTGCGTATGAGGTCGTTTGAGGCGTCCGATTGTAGATGTTCTAAACTAGCATCATTTAATATGGACTAGAGAAAATATATTTTCAACCCGGACCTTGTGATTTCATAGATATTTTATGTTTTTGTGAGAAAAATTTCAATCTATTTATCTTCAATCATGTCAGTACAACGAATACCAGAAATAATAAAAATTACATCCATTTATGTAGACCATCTATCAACGATTACAAACACTGAAGCGACCCAAAGGTGCGCCACCGTCATCACCGAAGTTAGGCAAAACTTTGTTGTAGTAGATAACTGGAAATTCGTCATGCTAAGGCCCCATAGGACCAACGCATCAGAATAGCAACCATCGTCGAAGAAGAGTATCATAGAAACACACAAACATAGACGAACAACAACCATATCCAAGCAGATACACCAAAGGCAGATTCATCGAAGACATACTTTCACACATCCACTGTTGATACTGAATGCAACGAAACGGGGGCTATGCTTAGTTCTCACAATAGATGTGTTGTGAAAATGTCACATCTCGCTTAGTTCTCACAATAGATGTGTTGTGAAAATGTCAAATCCCGCTACCGAAAGAAGCTCCATACGGTGCACAAGATTAGGCTCAAAGAAAGTATAATAGTCCTATTCAACAAGTTATAAGGGATTCCACTTCAGCAAAATTCTAAACTGGAGGAGAGTAAAGGCAGGAGAGAGAAGGAAAGGAGCTCTTCACTAGTCGACCGGTTGCAGCACAAGACGCGAGAAAGTTTCGCCCGCTTGAAGCGAGAAGCCAACAACAGCTCCGTTGCTCCCAATCCCTTGCGTCTCACCATTCAATCATCTGTTTTTTTTCTTACCATGGATGCAAACATTGATTACCCTGGCCACCCAACAGTTCGTATAGAGCCAACCTTAGGCGGGCCATAATAAAAGTATCATAGTGTTATCATATATACTAGTATCGTGCATGCTAACTAGTCAATTTTGATAAGGTAACATACAATTAAATGAAGAAAAAGAGGGTTGAATATCATATTATGATACCGTATCATATTTAATGGTGTCCTATTAGGCTGGCCATAGTGGGGAGTAACATATAGTAGTATCATGCATATGATACTATTGTATGATACTACCTTCATAGTGCATAGTATCATAAAGTAGTATCATAGATGACCTTATTTATTGACATGCATGACACATAGTAGCATATCATTTAACATATTATGGTATCTACCTATGTTACTCTAACCCTCTCTTTCTTCTTTAATTATCTGCCACATCAGCATGTTTGCTAGTCCCAAGTACATGATACTACCTTAGCCTGGTTGTAAAGGATAGTATCATGCATATGATACTACTGTATGATACCACAACCGTAATGCATAATATCATATGTTAGTATCATACGTTGGTTCATTTATTGCCATGCAAGAAACACAAAGTAGCACAACATTTAATATGATACGGTATCATGATATGATACTCAACCTTCTCTTTCTTCATTTAATTCTATGCCACCTCATCGAAATTGCCTACTTGGCATGCATGATACTACCTATGATACTCCCATTACGGGCAGCCTTAGTTACTCCCACTATGGCCAGCCTTATGTGCCGTGCATGACAATAAATGAACCATGCTATGATAATAAATGAACTATCTTATGCATCACAATAAATGAACTATGCATTACGGATGTAGTATCATACACTAGTATCATATGCATGATACTAGTATATGATACTCCCATTACAATCAGCCTTAGAACATCTATAGCCGGACGTCCCAAATGACCCCTCATACGTCGGTGGACGCGTTCTATCACTGACCAGACAGGAGAGAGAAGGAAAAAAAATGACCCAAGCGGACCCATGTATCGTCCCTATATGCCTGGGCTGTCCGCGGACCTTCATATCCATCTCAAATATGAGGGAGGGTATGAGGGTTCACGTACGCGCCCACACACGCCTGGTCAGTCCGTCACATAAGACGCGACCCCACCCCAAACCATTTTTTCTTTCTCTTTCTTCCTCTTCACCAATCACGTGCAAGTGACCAGACCGTTTGCCATATAAAAAATAAAAATAAAAAATATAACTTCACGAAGGACAAAATAAGGGACACGTTCGGTCACTGACCGGACGCGTCCGTGGTTTTGAGGGTCCGAACTTAGAAGTCATGGCTGAAGATGCTCTTATTACACCAAACTTCTTTAATGATGGATATTACTTACATGGCATCGATATAGAGCCGGTAGCCAGCGTTTCTATTAGCCATGCTCTCAGTGACCACATCACCACACGGATGTGCCATGCTTTCTTTTTTTCCTTTTTGAACTTACCGATGTGCAACAGTTTTTTTTTTGTTTTTTTGCAGGAAGGACGTGCAACTATTGGTCACGGTAATAACACTGAGGCCCGTTTGAATTGTCGGTTTGCTCGTAAATACCCCTGTAATCAATACCGACCTTCCGTAGTCGTTTTCAATTCAAACGAAAATAACACTAGCCCGATAATATATGCTTGTAGATTTAATCTGAATGTACAGTATAAATTTACACCCAATTCAAACGGAGCCTGACGGTGCACACGCATGCATATCACCTCATCGCACCCCTCCCGACCGGTCTCCTGTCGACCGATGGACACGCCTCGCCGGCCGCACGGATACCACGCGCGATCCGTGAGTGTCTATGCCAGTAGGCCGGTCCGTGCGCCTTTCCAGCCGAGCAAATGCGCGGAATGATCTCTTCCTTCCATGCGGTGGTGCGCGGCGGCCATGGGAAGGGTGGCTAGCACGGTTGCGTTACGTGATGGTTTGCGCCTAGTCCGGAGTTGGATCGTGCCAGTTTTCCAATTTGCCGTGGATCTTTTTCCATCCCTTAAGCATGTGTTTCTTATTTATTTAGCGTTAGTCGCGTCGTTGTCAAACGGTTAGACGTAACGTCTGCTGTGATCCATGCACTTTTCGGGTGGAGCTTACTGGCTCGACAGTCCCGTTAGCATCACATCATTCGTTCCAGCGGGGTACTCAATCAAGATATAGAGATGCATGGTTCACGAGCCCGAACATGAGCCCAGCAGCACAGTCGTCGTGCTCAATCAAGATAGAGATGCATGCTCCCAAGAAAGTGATGTACCACAAATGGGCTAACACGTTGCCATGCCCGTGAAATCAGCCGCTCGGCGCCGATGCAACGGAACTGTAGCCACATGTTCCACGAGGCGTGCCAACCTAGATTCATAGTGGATGTCAACAGAAGCAAAGATAAAGAAAGAGACATCACGTCCTTTTATATCTTGTTACTTGAGGCAGATTTCGTGCAGCCATTTTGCAACTGAAACAATTTTTCCAGATCCTAAATGTGGATTGGGTGGTGCGAGGTGGTTAGAAGCAACTGGATTCAACTTCAAGCACGTTGTTAGAGCATATCTGAGCAACTCTAGCAGACCCCGCAAAAGAGACAAACCAGTAAAGTTCCGGCGAGTATGCGGGTTAGGCCTATTTCTTCGGTCAGAACAGAGCCCGCATACTCGCCCGGCCAGTAAATTTTTTTACCACGGACCGCAAAACGCACGCCTCGACCACTATATCTACGGTTCCGCAACGTGTTTGCGGGTCGAAACCCTATCCCCGCCGCCGCCGAGCCACGCAATTCCCCACCCTCCTTCTCCACATTTCTCGCCGCCGGCGACCACATTCCGCCTCCAGCCGCCATGTGGAGCTCCGAACGCGGCTCCGGCAGCAGATCCGGCGGCGGCAACGACCCAGAGCGCGAGCGGCGCGTCCGCTCCGACGCCGCGAGGAAGCGCGGGGCAAAGAGGTGGACCAACCGCGGCCTCTCGTCACCTCTGAGCTTCCTCGTCCGGGAGACGGAGGAGTACGACCGTCGGCATGGTCGTACGCCGTCCTCGGCTCCGGGCTCGTCCTACGCCGGTAGCTCCTTCTCTTACGGCCTTCTCCTCGTGAAGAGGCAGTGGTCGGAGGAGCCGGAGGACGTCGTCGCCGTTAAGGAGGAGCCCAAGGAGCTCGGCCGCCGCGGAGTCGTCGGGCAGGAGGACTTCGTCACCAACGTGGGCGCGGTTGCGGCCGCCATTGCCGAGCGTAGCTTGCACTAGGAGGCGGAGCATCGGCACCACGACGAGGAGATCGAAGACCTCCAGTGGCGGCAGGCGGTCGAGGCCAACCTCGCCGCCAAGGCGAAGGACGACGAGTGGCAGCACATCCGCGAGGAGTAGAGGGCGATGTACATCGATCTCTACAGCTCCGACGAGGAGGACTGAGCTCGTACTGATGTAGTATGTAGTATGTAATATATGTAGTATGTAGTATGAACTTCCCGTGAAACTATATTTTCAAATTATGCAATTTCATCTATGGTTTCTGTTCGGCCGCGCTAATTTTCGACCCGTAAACGAGATCTTCGTGAAACTGCAAACGCGTTTTGTGGGTCAAGATTTTGCGGGGTCTGCTAGAGTTGCTCTAATGTCCCGACCCGCAAAATAAACGACAAAATACAGGTCGGTGTAAAAAATGTTGTCCGACCAGACCCCGCAAACGCGTTCGACCTGTAAAAGTTTTTTGCGGGGCACGACAAAATTCCCATCTGAATTGGTGAAAACGCAGGTCCCCCCCTCGCCCCGTCGATGTCATGTATATATCGGGAGCCGTTTGTGGGTGGGACATTTCAGCACGCGCTTTTCCCCCACCCACCGCCGACGGGCTGCCTCCTACGATTCCGGCCATACCAGCCGGCGGGCCGCCACACACCAGAGATTGACCTTCACCAGTCCCTCGTGCCTCGGCTGGCCGGAAAGCTGCAGATTGGCGGTTGTTTATCGCGGCCATCGGATTTGACATTTCCGGGCACCGACGGCTGCCCAAGCCATGGACTGGTCGGGGAGCACCCCGCACAGCCCTGGCAAAACGCCAGCGCCGCATGGAGGTACTGGTTCGTCCTCTAATCGTCGTCGTCGGTTTGCCCGCAAGGACTCGGCCGGCCGTCGCGCGGGCTCGGTGCTCGCGCATTGGCTCCTCGGCTTGTCGATGTCGCTCATACAGTGCGACGACTGCACATAGACAGTGTTGCGGCTCACATCTAGCACGCGACAACACCTCGGATGGTGTTCTTCAAATGCAACAACGACGAATATGTTCTTGTTTCCATTCTGCTTTATCAACTTATTTGATTAAATTTCGATAGCTTATTGAGATGTTCATGTGTGTAGAAAGGTGGATGCTCATTTTTGTATTGGGAAGAAGAATATATTCATTTATTGATAGAAAAAACTTAATAAATGTTCGTGCACTCTTTAATATAATTGATGCTAATGATGCGGTTGCATGTGCAATTAGAAAATAAATTAGAGGGGAATCAACGTCTAATTCTTTAGAATCAAAACCGAAGAACGAAGAATGTAAGATCAAGAATCCGTAAATAAATACTGAATGCATAGGATGATGTTGGTCCAACTAATAGTAGCAATTATGGAAGTTAGATATCTTCTAAAATACCTAATTGTGATTCTTATTTTCTTTGATCTTTCTATTTTAGCAAAAAATTGATGAATTATTATGTATCCAATACCTCTAAAAAAAATAAAAAATGCAAATAAATGTGTTTTCATGCTCGAAATTGAAATGTAAATAACTGATTTACGGATCGGCGACGGATGACGGCCGAGCATACCGTGCAAAGCGGACCCGTAAGAAAGAATATTTGCCGGCAATGCCAGTCCGGAAAACGTTTTTTCACAAAGTATAATCGACTTTTGTAGGTCCGCAATATACGGGATGTATTAGAGATGCTCTTAAGAGGAAGAATAGATATTGGATGATTACCAACACAAATCTTTACGGTAGCAAAGAGGACTCACACATTATTCAACACGATTTTGCTTCACTCGGCCTTAAACATGATATCGATGTAAGTCGCAACTTCTTTTGATTGAGAATGCATTATTCGTGTTTTGAGCAAGAGACCTCATGGCTGTGAGCTTATAACTAGATTGCATGCACTGGACATGTTCATCCAAAGGTCAAACAATTAGAAAAAAAATAAGCCCAACGTATTTCAACAATAGAACAAACAAAATGGAGAGTCTTCGTTATCTTAAAGTGTGTGCCTCTGTCACAACGTGTCTACTGATCTTAGAGTATCTCTAGTAGATCCCGTATAATGCCCCATCCCACATAATAACCGTCAAAATACGGATCGGTGCGGAAAATGTTGTCCGACCATACTCCGCAAACGCTTCCGGTGTGTAAAAGTTTTTACGGGGTGCGGCAAAATGATCACCCCAATCCGTGAAAACGCTAGTTCCCCCTCTCGCCGTGTCGGTGCCTTATATATAACGGGAGCGATTGGTCGGTTGGACATTTCAACCCACACTTTCCCCCCACCCATCGTCGCTGGGCTGCCGCCTACGGTTTCAGCCATACCAGCCGTCGGGATCATGCCGGCGGGCCGCCACACGCCCGAGATTGACCTCCACCACTCCCTCGTGCCTGGGTTGGCCGGAAGGCTGTAGGTTGGTGGTTGTTTGTCGCGACCACCGGATTTGGCATTTCCGGCCACCGACGGTTGCGCCAAGCCATGGATTGGTTGGGGAGCACCCCGCACAACCCCGGCAAAACACCAACGCCGCATGGAGGTACTGGTTTGTCCTCTAGTCTTCGTCGTCGGTTTGCCGGCAAGGACTCGGTCGCCCGTCGCCCGGGCTCGGTGCTCGCGCAGCGGCTTGCCGGCTTGCCGATGCCGCTCGTGCGGTGCAACGGCTGCACAGAGGCAGTGTTGCAGCTCACATCTAGCACGCGTCAACACCTCGATGGGTATTCTTCAAATGCAATAACGACGGGGTATGTTCTTCTTTCTGTTCAACCTTTTCAACTTATTTGGTTAAATTTCGGTAGCTTATTGAGGTGTTCATGTGTGTAGGAAGGTGGATGCTCATTTTGGTACTGGGAAGAAGAATACATCAATTTATTGATAGAAAGAAACTTAATAGATGTTCGTGCACTTCTTAGTATAATTGAGGCTAATGTTGCGGATGCATGTGTAATTAGAAAAACAATTAGAGGGGAAGCAACGTATAATTATTTAGAATCAAAGCCGAAGAATTAAGAATGTAAGATGAAGAATCCGAAGATAAACAATGAATGCATGGAGAAGATGTTGGTCCAACTAGTGGGATGAGTTATGAAAGTTGGATATCTTCTAAAATGTCTAATTGTGATTCTTGTTTTTTTTGGTCTTGCTATTTTAGCAAATATTTGGTAAATTATTATGTAACTGTTAAACATGTTTGTATGTATGTAGGTCCGGGTTTGTACGTCGTACTTATAGTGTCTATCTCCCCTCTGTGTTTATCTCATTCTTGGGAGACAAGACACCGGTCGCACCCCTTGTAGCTATATATGTGCCTCTTGCACGATCAATGAAAATTATCGATGCACAATTCCTTCTCTCCAAAACTAACATGGTATCATTCACCGTCTCGATCCTACCCTAGCTTCCGCAACCCTACCCTAGCCGCCGCCCCACGCCGCCGCCATCTACCCTAGGCGCCGCCTCGGGTCGCTGCCGCCGCCGCCGCCCCACGCCGCCGCCATCTGCTGCCGCCGCCGCCATCTCCCCTAGTTGTTGCGCTCCTCCCTACGCGTCGCCGCTCCTCACTCCCTCCAGCGACACCATCATGTCCATCGCCTCGTCCCGCACCAACCCCTTCGCCGGCCCTGATCCCGCCGCCATCCGCGACATCAACATCAAGGACCGCGTCCCCGTCGTCCTCGACGCCACCAATTCCAGACCTACTTCTCATTTCTCTTTCGCAAGGAGAACCTTGTGGATCACATCGACGACACCCTCGACTCGCGCGCCATCGGAGACGATCCCGAGTGGACCGCGATCGAAGCCACGCTCATCTGGTGGTTCTTCACCACCATCTCCAAGGACCTGTTCTACACGGTCGTGAGTGATGGTGATGACGCTCGCACCATGTGGGGAAAGCTCAACGGACTCTTCACCGACAACAAGCTTCAACGTCGTGTTTTCCTGCAGCAGGAATTCTTTTCCTATCATCAGGATGACTAGTCCATCAAAGATTACTGTCGCAATCTCAAACAACTTTCCGATGAGCTCCGCGACATTGGTGCCAAGGTCGACGATCTCCTTCTCAGCACGCTCACCGCCGGACTCAACGAGGACTTCGACAATGCCGCCGGTAACCTAACCTTGATGCCGGATCCCTCCTTCCCCAAGTTCGTCGCTTACCTGAAGTTGGAGGAACGCCGAATGAAAGGCGTGAAGAAGAGGGTACAACACCAGGCGCTCGCCGCTGTCACCACTCGCGGCACACTGCTGCATCCCGCCCCTCCCGCGCCGCGCCAACAGCCGACTCACCCACCGCCGGGGTTCTACCCTGCGGTCCTTGCTCCCCCCGCTGCTCCCAAACAGCAGCAGGGTGGTGGGCGGCGCGGCAACCGCCGCGGTGGCGGCCGCAAGCAGCAGCAGCAGCAACCTGGCGTTGGTTCCGCGTCCGGGGGGGCGCCTCGTCAGCATCACCCTTCTCCGCCCTGGACCTACAGTACCAACCCATGGACGGGCGTTGTACACGCATACTCCATGCTGATGCCGCGGGTCCCTACTCCGATCCTCCTCGGGCCACCTCCGCCGAGCCATCAGGCCTACCTCGTCGGACCAGGCGTCGCCCCTGCTGCCGCGCCATACCCAGCCCTCCCTGCATCGCCGGCTCCGGGGGCCTACGGTGCCCCCGCGGCACCATACGGCGGGTTCTACCCACCCCAGGTGCCGCCCCCATGGGATCCCTCCCTCCTCGCCGCTCTACACTCGTCACCGATGCCTGGTACCTATGGCGGTGGCGGCGACTGGTACATGGACTCGGGGGCCACTACTCATATGACCACTCATCTCGGTAACCTCAGATCTGCTACTTCTGTCTCCACCCCCACCCGCATCACCGTCGGCAACGGTGCTTCTTTACCCATTACACATGTCGGTCATACGTCTTTCCCTTCTACTTACACTCCCATTAGCATGTCTAACGTCCTGGTTTCTCGTGACTTAGTCTCAAACCTTTGTTATATTCGTTGTCTTGCTTGCGAGAATCCACTTACTGTCGAATTTGACTCTGTTGGTTTTTCTGTGAAGGACGCCCGTACCCGGATGGTTCTACACCGATGTGATAGCCCCGATGATCTTTACCCGGTGCATCACTCCACTTCCACCACTGCCACCCGTCCAGCCATCCTCGCCGCGAACGTTGACCTCTGGCACGCTCGCCTTGGTCATCCCAACTCCACAGTTTTACGTCAAATTCTTCAGAGTTTTGTTTTCTCCTATAATAAGGTTGACAATCATTCTTGTGAGGCATGTCGTCTCGGCAAGCATGTTCGTCAGCCCTTTAGCGAGTCAACAACTATTTCCACCTTTTCGTTTTAGTTATTGCATAGTTGTGTTTGGACATCCCCTGTTGCTAGCTACACTGGTTATCTATATTATTTAGTGATATTGGATGATTTCTCTCATTACGTGTGGACATTTCCCCTCCGTCGTAAATCCGACGCACTCGCCACACTTACCGCCTTTTATTCCTATGTCACTACACAATTTGGTCGTCCTATTCTCACTTTGCAAACTGATAACGGAAAACAGTTTGACAACACCGATGTTTGCCACCTCCTTGCGTCTCACGGCACTGTCTTCCATCTCACGTGTCCCTACACCTCCCAGCAAAATGTTCGCGCTGAGCACGTGAAAATGATCGAGATGGACCTAGAGGGGGGTGAATAGGTATAGTTCCAAATTTTAATAATTACTTAGCAATTTTAGGCAAAAGTGCGGAATATGAGTGTAGCCCAATAATTGCTACGACAAGGAGTAAGCTATTTAGAGTGAAGTAAGACAAGCGGTAAACAATAATCAAATACAAGTACGTAATAAGTATTAACACAAGTAGAGAGTTAGGGTTAGGAATAACCGAAACTCCAAGAGAGACAAGGATGTATCCCGATGTTCACTTCCTTGGAGGGAAGCTACGTCACCGTTAGAGGGGCGGATGTTACCACGAAGGCACACCAACGCCACGAAGGCTCACCCTATTCTCCCTTTGAGATAACTCCACGAAGGTGTTTCTCAACCACTAGTGGTAAGCCTTGAGGTGGCTTCCAAACCTTCACAAACTTTCCGGGGGAAATCACAATGGTTTGATTCCTCTCCGAAGACTCCTACCGCCTAGGAGTCTTCAACCTCCAAGAGTAACAAGATCACGGGGATTGCTCAAAACTTGCTCAAATCACAAATCACTTTGGTGGGAAGGAGGAGAGGGAGACGATCTATCTTTTGATTGGAACAACACTCAAAGGGACTCACAAATGCTCTTGGGATCTAAGATTTGGTGTAGACAAGAGGGAGTGAGAAGAAAGGTGTTCTTGGATGTATTCTAGCTGTGTTGAACACCCTGAGAGGGGTATATATAGTGGGGAGTGTAAAACAGCCGTTGGGACACTTTAAGTCACACAGGGTCCGGACGTCCGGCAGTTTCCGGAAGTCCGAGCGTCCGCAAGGGGTCGGACGTCCGACACTGGCCGATCATCCGAGGGCTGTAGATATGACTGGAAACCCTGTGAATTGAACAGCGACCGGACGTCCGGAGAAGACCGGAAATCCGAGTTATTCGACTCAACTTCTTCTGGTGGGAGGTTCCGGATTTCTGAAACTGGACGGACGTCCGGCCCTCGGACGTCCGGAGGGAGCCGGAAATCCGAGTTATAGAGCTCATGTTCTTCTGGTGCAGGGCTCCGGATTTCCGAAGCTGGTCGGACGTCCGGCCCTCGGATGTCCGGAGGGAGCCGGAAATCCGAGTTATATGACTCAAATACTACTGGTGGGTGGCTCCGGATTTCCGAAGCCTGTCGGTCGTCCGGCCCTCGGACGTCCGGAGGGAGCCGGAAGTCCGAGGCAATAGACCTGTTTTGAGATAGGAGCAGATAAGAGAATATGTGGTATTGGGTAGGATAGTGAAGATGTGGTATGAGCAAGTTCATCGCAAAACCTGTGATCCCCTCTTAATAGTGCGGGATCCCTATACTCAATAATAGTAAACTCAAAAGGATAGTCTACATCATCTTTTCTCAATCCCGAGCCTTCTTGAAATATAAATCCCGATCTTCTCAGACCACCTTTGGCACATAATTCTCAACCTACTAAAGTACTTGCCATCCTGAGATACACTCAACAAATAGGATTAGTTTCCTATGTATGTGTTGTCATTAACACCAAAAGTCGATTAGGGGCATAGCATGCACTTTCAATCTCCCCCTTTTTGGTAGTTGATGACAACATATACATCGGTCTCAAAAAGATTTAACATACATTATAGCCTAGGAGATATTTAGTACGGAGCTCCCCCTTAGTATGTGCATGATAAAATATCGGAGCTCCCTTTTAATGTGTTTATCGAACATATAATGGATCAACATGTAAAGATAATAGATCATCACAGAAAGACAATAGATTATCATAGAAGTAGTGGAGGAAAACATAATAGTCTATGATGATATCATAGCAATCCATAGCAATCACAATCATTCATAAGTAGCCATACATGAGTTTATCCATTACATTAAATCTCCAAAGACTAAAAACTATGATACATTACTCCCCCTTTGGCACCAAGTACCAAAAAGGGAGGCACCAACAGCACCAACCATGCTCAGAGCTCATCAGCATCATCCTCATCGTCAGGCAAGCCACTGCCACCAGCCTCGTCAAGGAAATCAGCCCACTCAGGACCAGATGGGAAGCCAAAGTCAGAAGGAGGAGCAGCAGGAGGGGCCTCATCATCACTCACATCAAGAGTGCCCGAGGCTCTCAGACGAGCCTTGAGGGCATTCTTGGAGGAGACTAAGCGAGAAACCACATCATGGGTTTGACCACACTGGAAAGAGACGGCCTTCACCATAGCAGAATGTGCCTTGCCAAGGAATTTGGCAATGCGACCGAGAGGAGCGGAGCTAGATGAGGGGGTGGCTGACCGGGCAGCAGTGCGGCGAGTGGATGTGGAGGATGGGGCTTTCTTGGGAGCATAGTTATCCGCCATGTGAGCGGGAATGACCCACTTGCGATGTGTGTGAGTGACAGCAACAGAGAAATCAGCAACATGATTAATAAGAGCCTGGATGAAGGGGGCATGAGGAAAGGCTCGCTTGTATTGAAAGCTAGCAAGCCGAATCTCATGCCATAGAAAGTGAGGCACATTAATTTTGCTCTTGGGGTGCTCGTACAAGTGAGACATGATGTCAATACAGTAGCCACTAAAAGACCCCTTATCACCCATCTTGGGATAGATGGTGCGGATGAGACACTGAAAGATGATGAAGTAAGGTGAGCGCCAGATGGATACCTGGTTAAGATCCTTCATGCGTTCATCCGCATCAAGCTAACTGAGTGGTTTGAGAAGATACCCACACGCCTCAATGGACTTAGGCGCATGGTTAGGATCATCCCTATGTATTTTGAAGCTGGAGTTGGGGAAACCAAGTGCGGCAACAAATGTATCATAAGAAGCTGTGAAGCAAACGTCAGAGGTGATCCAGCTAACAGTGTGGTTTGGAGCAAAGAAGCATGTGGCATAGAACTGGTGAATGGCAGCAGCATTAAAGTCGCGATGAAAGGCAAACGGGGCGGCAAGCCCCGACGCCTCAATAAGCTCAATGGCACCCAGGTATTTCGCCGGCTGCATGCGAATATGCTCAAGATCTATATAGAGATGAACAGATAAACCCTTAGGAACTATGACTGTAGTAAAAATGTCCGCCTGGACGTGTGTGCGGAAACGTGAGTCCGTAGAGTCACGTACGACAGCGTATTGATCAATGTCGCGGCGGAAAGTGAGGTATGACAACTTGGCAAGGGTGGTGAAGTTCGTGATTGCACGACCTAAGGTAGCAGGGGGTTCTAGTGAGATGCAACGAGCTTCACCTGCGGGCTGAGCAGGAGGAGGGGGTGGCATGTAGGACGCCCTGCGAGTCCCGGGCTTTGGCTTGGACCTCCGATCGGCGGGCTGGTCAGCAAGGTCCTCGGCGGCAAGCTCATCCTCGAAGTCGGAGTCATCACCATCAGACGACGTGGGGAGCTGTGGAGGCCGAGAATGCCGGGCAGTCCGTTTGAAGGGACGATGTGGCCCGTCGGAGTCCGACCCCGTGCTAGTAGGGGTGCGAGAGGATGACCCAGCAACGTTCTTCCGTGCGGCGTGCTTGGTCTTGGGCATGGTGCACAACAACCTATACGGATGGAAACCCCAAATGAGGAACGAACATGGTCAAACCATAGGAACGAACATGGAGACTTGGGAGAGAGGGAACCAAACGCGAGGGGAAACAGAGGAGATACCTGTAGACGGATCCCGCGGAGAAAGAAGAGGAAGGAGAGAAGGATCCGCGGAGGAGATCGGGCAGATCTCGGAAGGGGCGGCGCTAGCGAGTGCTCCTGGAGCTGGCGGCGGCGGCGGTAGGGGAAAAAGGGGGCGCGTGAGGGCTAGGGAAAAGCCCAGCCCCGCGCCCAGCTATTTATAGGCCCCGAAGCGTCGGACGTCCGACAGGCGTCGGACGTCCGGAGAGGATTGTGCCATCGGACGACCGACACCGGTCGGACGACCGGAATGAGATTTGCCGTCGAACGTCCGAGACACGTCGGACGACCGAGAGAGAGGAGGAGGCAGAGGCTGGTTCTGAAATTTTTGATGATGAGATGATGATTTTTCATGGTTTCTCACAAAAAGTACGAACATAGTTGCCTACGAGCATTACATATACCACTTGTGGACAGAAATTGATTTATGCGTACTTTGTAAGCTCAAAAACAGAAAATTAAGACTCACTCCCCCTAAATGCATGCCCACATCAAGACACAAACATAATGTGAGTGTGTGTATGTGTGCAAGGTTTCAAGTTATGTTGTCAAGCTCCAACATACCAAGTTCACGCCTAAGTTGACAGAACCTAGCTACGCTAAGTGGCTTGGAGAAAATGTCGGCTAGCTGCATGTCGGTACCCACATGGGTAATATCAATGCCACCCTTTTGCACATGGTCTCTCAAGAAATGATACCTAATATCAATATGTTTTGTGCAAGGGTGATCAATGGGGTTCTCGAGATCTTTATGGCACTTTCATTATCACAGAGAAGAGGAACGTGTCGATACGTGATACCATAATCCTTTAGTGTTTGCCTCATCCATAGCAGTTGGGTTGCACAGCTTGCGGCTGCAATATATTCGGCCTCGACCGTGGAGAGAGAAACGCAGTTCTTCTTTTTCGAGGACCAACTTACCAAGGAGCGTCCAAGAAACTGACATGCACCGGAAGTGGATTTCCGTCCCACTTTGTCACCGGCCCAATCCGCATCGGAGTACCCAATAAGATCGAACTTTGCATCCTTAGGGTACCATAAGCCTAACTTTGGGGTGTGAACAAGGTATCTAAGAATATGCTTAACCGCCGTATGATGGCTTTCCCTAGGGGAAGCTTGAAATCTAGCACATATGCCTACACTTAACATGATGTCCGGTCTAGATGCGGAAAGATAAAGTAGCGAACCAATCATGGAGCGGTAAGTAGATGGGTCAAAAGGAATACCGTTTGTGTCTTCATTTAGAACTACATCTCTGGCCATGGGTGTCTTCATTGGTTTAGCATTTGTCATATCAAATTTTTCAAGAATGTCCTTGAGGTACTTAGTTTGGGACAAGAAAATCCCTTCTTGAAATTGTTGTATTTAAAAACCAAGAAAGAACTTCAAGTCCGTGTTGAGTGACATCTCAAAGGTCTTGGTCATGGAAGCCGCAAACTTCTTGCATAAATGGATGTTAGGAGAACCAAAAATGATGTCATCTACATAGATTTGGCATAAGATCAAATCACCATTTTCCCTCTTAGTAAAAAGAGTGGGATCGATCACCCCCACCACAAAACCATCATCGAGTAGGAACTTCTTAAGATGATCGTACCAAGCACGAGGTGCTTGTTTGAGGCCATACAGAGCCTTGTGAAGTTTGTATACATGGTATTTGTAGTGAGGGTCAACAAACCCAGGTGGTTGTGATACATATACCTCTTCTTGTAGAAGACCATTAAGAAAAGCACTTTTCACATCCATTTGATGCAAAGTAAAACCATTGAAAGCAGCATAGGCCAATAAAATGCGAATGGACTCAAGACGAGCAACAGGGGCGAAAGTTTCACCAAAGTCCAAACCTTCAACTTGGGAGTACCCCTGTGCTACTAACCTTGCCTTGTTGCGTAGGACAGTCCCATTCTCATCTTCCTTGTTCTTGAAAATCCATTTAGTTCCAATGACATTATGTTCCTCAGTTGGTCGTTCTACCAATGACCATACTTCGTTGCATGTAAAACTGTTTAACTCCTCTTGCATAGCAAGGAGCCAGTCATTGTCACACAATGCATCCTGAACCCTGTGTGGCATGGTACTAGAGACAAACAAAAAGTGAGCACAAAAGCTTGTTTATTGTTTACGAGTCACTCTACCTTCTGACACGCCGGTGAGGATTTGATCAATATCAACACGACCGGCCACACGTGGCATGATGGAGGTCAGGGTTTCACGAGGTTCAACTTTGTTTCCATCATCAACGTCCTCAACATATGGATCATTTATGTGCGGAGGAAGATATTCCTCTTCGCGTTGCACCTGTTGAGGTTCATCATCAAACATACCCACACTTTGGTCTAGCTCTTGAAGATCAACTTGTTCTTGAGTGTGATCAGAGTGAGAGACATGTTCTCCCACTTGATCCTCAACAACTGGCATGATGTGTGTGCTAGTATCTTGTGGAGGTACGGGCAGTGAACTGTCTTGAGGATGAGAAATACTCTCATCATCTTCATCATCATCATGGGGTCTTTGTTCCATGGGAAGAAGTGCACCTACACCCATGTTTAAGATATCTTGTGGGGAGTCTTCTTCACCTACATCATTTAGATCAACTTGCTCCCCATGGGAGCGGTTAAATTCATCAAACGTCACATCACAGGTTTCTATAACACATCCAGTGGATTTGTTGTAGACTCTGTAGGCGTGAGAGTTTGACCCATAGCCAACAAAAATCCCTTCAGTTGTTTTGGATTGAAATTTTCCTAACCGTTCCCGTTTGTTGAGGATGAAACACTTGCATCCAAACACACGAAAGTACTTAACATTGGGCTTGTTCCCAGTTAGGAGCTCATATGGAGTCTTCTCCAATATTGATCGAAGGAAGAGCCGGTTTGATGCATGACATGCTGTGTTGACGGCATCAACCCAAAAACTATGTGGTGACTTGTATTCGTCTAACATGGACCTTGCCATTTCCACAAGTGTCCGGTTCTTCCTCTCCGCCACACCATTTTGCTGAGGGGTGTAAGGTGCGGAGTACTGATGTTCAATTCCCTCATCACTAAGAAATTCTTCTAGGGTGTAGTTCTTGAACTCAGAGCCATTATCACTTCTTACTGCCTTGATGTCCTTGTCAAACTTCCGCTGGGCTTGTTTGGTAAAATCAATGAAGGTGATCTTCGTCTCATCCTTGGACTTGAGAAAGAACACCCATGTATATCTTGAGTAATCATCAACAATGACTAGGCCATACTTTTCCCCTCCAAGACTTGCCCATGAAGGAGGCCCAAACAGATCCACATGAAGGAGCTCTAACGGCCTCGAAGTGGATACAACGTTCTTGGGTGGATGTTTTGATTGATGTTGTTTCCTAGCTATGCATGCACTTCACACAGATCTTTCTTAAAAGATACATTTGTTAGTCCAAGGATGTGATTGCCGTTTAAGAGATTTTGAAGATTTTTCATGCCAACATGGGCGAGCCGGCGATGCCACAGCCATCCCATGTCGGCCTTGGCCATTAGACAAGTTGTATGGAAGGTGTTCTCTTTCGAGAAATCAACCGTGTAAAGGTTGCCATCCAACTCTCCAACAAAGGCCACTTCGAGAGTGTCTCTCTTAAAGACTTTCACATCCGTTAGTCCAAATAATGTGTTATAACCGACGGAAGCCAATTGGCGAACTGAAAGTAAATGATATTGAAGAGATTGGACAAGCATGACATTTGCAATAGACATGTCATTAGTGATTGCCACCTTGCCCAACCCAATTACCTGCCCTTTCGACCCTCCACCAAATACAATGGTCATGTATGGTCGAATGGCTTGCATGAAGTCATAGAGCAAGTTACTCTCTCCGGTCATATGATTGGTGCATCCACTGTCAATCACCCATTTGGCTCCTCCGGAGAAAACAACCTGTAAGGAATTAAGACTTGGTTTGAGGTACCCATTTCGTCATGGGGCCTTTCACATTAGTTACAAGAGTCTTAGGGACCCAAATAGCATAGAATCGGAATGCATTACGGGGACCAATGAATTTAGCATAAACCTCTCCTTCCTTTGATTTGCGTAGTACATAGGATGGAGGCATGAATTCGGTTGTCTTGTTGTGAGTAGGCGAACCCCTAGTGGCCGACCCACTCACAACCTTACCTTTCTCCTTGTGTCCCTCTCGTACAAATATTTCTTTAAGCGGAGTGGTACACTTGAGAGGAGATGCACTTTTCTTGGCGGTGCTTGGGTTGAACCCAAGCCCTTCCTTGGCAAGGCCTCCATTGTGTCGACTTAAGATCTCATTGAGAGTCTTTTGTCCTTGTGCACATGTCATGAGACCTCTGTCTAGCTGTGCCTTTAGCGAACAGTTTTCCTCAAGGATAGATGTCAGTTCACTACTAGAGTTAGTAGTGCAGGTATCAGCATTAATAATAGGTGAGGCGTAGGCCTTAGCTAAAGTGTCAAGATAAGTAACCTTGAGTGCCTCAAAGCTCTTTGTAAGAACAGTGAGTTTCTCTTCCTTGTCTTTGAGAGACAATGATAGACGCTCACAGTCCTTAGAAAGGGAAGCATGAGAGTTCACTAGTCGGTTTTTATCATTTAGTAACTCTTTGCTCACAGATTCAGCCTTTTTCAAGGAGGCAAGATCATTAGCATGTTTATCAAGGTTTTCACCTACTTTTGAGCATAATGCATCATTTTGTGCTTCCTCATACAAGACTTTCTGCTCAAGGATTTCATTTCTTTCCTTCTCCTTAGTGACGAGGGTTTCGAGTTCCTTGATGGTATTGGTGTGCTTACTCACCATTTCCATAAGTATGCGAAACATAGTGAGCTTCTTTCCTTTAAGAGAGCACATAAATTTGTTTATTTTAGCAAACATGGGATGATCTAAGTCATTATCCTCATAGTGATCTTCCGCATCAAGATACTCATCAGATGGGGTAGAAGCTAGACTGAAGGAGTTTAACCGTGGAGTTACCTTAACCTTATCATGGGAGCTTTGGTCTTCCTCATCTCCCATGGCAGTCTTTGCCATCAAACACTTGTGAGCGTTGCCCTTGTAGTCCTTCATATAGTTGTAGTGAACAACATCACCACTTTTGTTGACTAGCCTCAAGGTGTTTTGTGTATCCTGAGCTACTCCGGCAACCCCACCAACATCTTCTGGATCTGATTCTTCTTGTGCAACCATTGCTCTTCCATCTGTCCTCTTGAGCTTGGAGTTCATAGGGTTTGGCAACTTCTTCTTTACAAAGGTCTTTGGAAACCTTGGTTTGTCTTCTCTCTTCTCATAAGGGCAGTCATTGGAGAAGTGGTTTGTTTCCTCACAGTTGTAGCATTTCCTTACCTTCTTCTTTGGGAATCTTCCCTTGAATTTTCTTGCACTGAACTTCTTTACAAAGAGAGCAATGTCCTCATAAGATGGGCTTTCGTGAGAGTCAACATCATCACCATCTTCGCAGTCATCATCACCCTCTTCTTCTTCACTTTCTTCTTCGTCACATTCATGCTTGGCTTTCAAAGCAAGATTGATCTTTGATGTTGAAGTGCCATGCATGGCAAGGTGCTTTGTTGCATTTGCCTTTGACTCTTCAAATAATTGGAAAGTGGATATGATGTCATCTGGAGTCATCTCTTTGAACCCATGGTGTTGCCTCATGTCCCATACCATTTGATGGTGATATGGAGCAAGAGCATGAAGTAACTTGTCCACGAGAAATCTCTTGGTCAGATTGAAACCATCTTGCATCTTGTCACAGTCACATGACTCAATGTCTGCGGCGAGAGTCATGAGCCGTTCTAGTAGTTGCTTGGGAGATTCACCCTTTTACATACATAAATTCTGTAATTGCCCCTTGGCAATTTCATATTGAGCAAGCCGAAGAGTGGAGGTACCGGTCTTGGTCCTTATAATGCTATCCCACAGTTCCTTGGCACTTGTGATGTGAATGTAAGGTCTCCGTTTCTTGTCATTCATTCCTTTTCTTATGCACATGATCGCAGTGTCATTGAGATGCTTGTCATAACTTTCTCTGGGAGTGAGGCACCTTGGATCTACAGGATTGTACCCATGCTCGAGGATGTCCAACATCTCATCATTGGCGTACCTAAGATGATCCTGCATACCAACTCTCCACAAAGCAAAATCGGAATTGTCATCAAGCAAGGGAGCTTTTCCTCCAGGATTGTACTTAGGTTTCTCAATTTGAGATCTAGCATAAAGCCATGGAACACTGGTTTGGTTCCTTTCCGGAGGTTGTTGGCCAAATGAAGAACCGTGCACATGTGGCCCTGAGGCCCTCGGGGACGTGGTTGTCCCCGTGGTTAGTGATGCCAGTCTCATTTGGACCATGGCCTCAAGAGAAGCATCATGCTCCTCTTTTTGCTTGGCAAGGGCCCATTCCAGGTCCTCAGAGGTGAAAGACTTGACTTCTGTGGAAGTCCCGTCCCTCTGCACTGGAGCTACCATAGCTGGAACCCCGTCCATCTCGCTCTAGGGCGGTTAAGCCACAAGAATAGAGCACGAGGCTCTGATACCAATTGAAAAGGATCGAGATGGACCTAGAGGGGGGTGAATAGGTACAGTTCCGAATTTTAATAATTACTTAGCAATTTTAGGCAAAAGTGCGGAATATGAGTGTAGGCCTAATAATTGCTACGACAAGGAGTAAGCTATTTAGAGTGAAGTAAGACAAGCGGTAAACAATAATCAAATACAAGTACGTAATAAGTATTAACACAAGTAGAGAGTTAGGGTTAGGAATAACCGAAACTCCAAGAGAGACAAGGATGTATCCCGATGTTCACTTCCTTGGAGGGAAGCTACGTCACCGTTAGAGGGGCGGATGTTACCACGAAGGCACACCAACGCCACGAAGGCTCACCCTATTCTCCCTTTGAGATAACTCCACGAAGGCGTTTCTCAACCACTAGTGGTAAGCCTTGAGGTGGCTTCCAAACCTTCACAAACTTTCCGGGGGAAATCACAATGGTTTGATTCCTCTCCGAAGACTCCTACCGCCTAGGAGTCTTCAACCTCCAAGAGTAACAAGATCACAGGGATTGCTCAAAACTTGCTCAAATCACAAATCACTTTGGTGGGAAGGAGGAGAGGGAGACGATCTATCTTTTGATTGGAAGAACACTCAAAGGGACTCACAAATGCTCTTGGGATCTAAGATTTGGTGTAGACAAGAGTGAGTGAGAAGAAAGATGTTCTTGGATGTATTGTAGCTGTGTTGAACACCCTCTCACGAAGTGGGAGAGGGGTATATATAGTGGGGAGTGTAAAACAGCCGTTGGGGACACTTTAAGTCACACAGGGTCCGGACGTCCGGCAGTTTCCGGAAGTCCGCGCGTCCGCAAGGGGTCGGACGTCCGACAGGGGCCGATCGTCCGAGGGCTGTAGATATGACTGGAAACCCTGTGAATTGAACAGCGACTGGACGTCCGGAGAAGACCGGAAATCCGAGTTATTCGACTCAACTTCTTCTGGTGGGAGGTTCCAGATTTTCGAAAGGGGACGGATGTCCGGCCCTCGGACGTCCGGAGGGAGCCGGAAATCCGAGTTATAGAGCTCATGTTCTTCTGGTGCAGGGCTCCGGATTTCCGAAGCTGGTCGGACGTCCGGAGGGAGCCGGAAATCCGAGTTATATGACTCAAATATTACTGGTGGGTGGCTCCGGATTTCCGAAGCCTGCCGGTCGTCCGGCCCTCGAACGTCCGGAGGGAGCCGGAAGTCCGAGGCAATAGACCTGTTTTGAGATAGGAGCAGATAAGAGAATATGTGGTATTGGGTAGGATAGTGAAGATGTGGTATGAGCAAGTTCATCGCAAAACCTGTGATCCCCTCTTAATAGTGCGGGATCCCTATACTCAATAATAGTAGACTCAAAAGGATAGTCTACATCATCTTTTCTCAATCTCGAGCCTTCTTGAAATATAAATCCCGATCTTCTCAGACCACCTTTGGCACATAATTCTCAACCTACTAAAGTACTTGCCATCCTGAGATACACTCAACAAATAGGATTAGTTTCCTATATATGTGTTGTCATTAATACCAAAAGTCGATTAGGGGCATAGCATGCACTTTCAGCACGTCATTCGCACTCTCAATGACTCTGTCCGCACGTTGCTCTTCCACTCCAACGTGCCACCTCGATAATAGAGAGAGAAAAAGTGATCCAATCGAACCCCTAATATCATCCATATACGTTCGAGTTGTCCGCGAACATTCATATTCATCTCAAATATGAGAAGAATATGAGGGCTTACGGAAGTGTCCGGGTACGTCCGGTTAGTCTATCACATAGGACGCGACCCCACCTCGGGTCATTTTTTTTTCACTCTTCCTCTCCATCAATTACGTGCAAGTGACTGAATATATAAGAAATAAAAAAAGAAGTGTGGCTGCGCGAACAGATAAATAGGGGACACGTAGTGACACGACGCGTTTTGGGAGTCATATTTGCAATGTTTGGTTGTAGATGCTCTAGTGCCTTCTTCGAGCACTTTGGGCCATCTCATGTACAGGGTGAGCGCCCTATTTCTTTTCTTGTTTTTTGGCTTCATTTTAAAATGTTCAGGATTTCATACAAAAAACTAATTAAAAAAGTTCAAAATTTAAAAAGATCTCAAGTTTGAAAATTGTTTATGAATTCGAACCTCAAGTTCAAAATATGTTCTGAAATTCAAAAAAAAATTAAGAATTGGAAAATGTTCTCAAGCACAAAAAATGTCAACGAATTCAATTTTTTTTGTATATTTCAAAAAATGTTTGCAAATCAAAACAAATGTTCACAATATTCAATCTATATTTTTTAATTGAAAACGTGTCCATTGTTTCATAAAAGGTTAGTGAATTTGAAAACTGATGATGAATTTCAAAAAAGGTTTGTAATTTTTTAAAAGTCCAACCTATTTAAAATAGTTTTAAAATTAATAAATATTAAATAATTTCATAAAATGTTATGACTTCTTGTATTCAAAAATTGTTCACCAATTGCAAAAATGGTTTATGAATTAAAAATTTCTTGACGAGTGTGAAAATGTTCATTAATTTTAAAACATATTCACAAATCTAAAATATGTCACAAAATTACAAATGGAAAAATGAAACATGAAAAAATAACAAATAAAGCACAATGTACAAGAAAAGATAATACCCGGTTCCGGGGAGGTTGTTAGAGCCTTCCTAGAACCGATGATACAAAGGTAGTAGAAATCCGAAATGTGGGTCGGACCATATGCTTACGAGCTTTTCATAAAAAAAATTACATTTAAAATACAAATAGTTACATTCATATTGACCCACTATGTAAAAATTGACATCAAAAATTAAAAATATAGGCCGTAAGACAAGAAAATATGGATTTTGTGTAAGGATGCAAACGGAGCGGAAACGGACGGAACTGAGTGCTATCACATTTGTTTTCATATTGTTTTGCAGAAATGGAAACAAATACAGAAACCCCGAAAATGAATACGGAAACAAATACTATCGGAAACAGACACAGAGCGAATACAAAACGGATACAGAAATAGAAGTGGGCGTTGACCGAAACTTTAAAACCCCTTGAGTCACAGAGTAATATAGACAACAACAAAAATTAATGAATTGCTAACATGTCTACAAAATAATTTGATTATGTTAGCAACATATCCTAGTATTGTATTAGTACATGATAATTGTGTACATGGTATAGTTGAGTACATATATGATAGTATAAATTGGGCCTCAAATGATCCATTATGCCCACTGTGTCATTTTATGTTATTTGGTGGTTAGGCTACAAAGTAGCCGTGGGCCTATAGTAAAAATGAGAAATTCCATACTGACGGAAACAGAAAGTTCCATTTCCACATATGTTTCACCGGAAAACACTCTTCCGTTTTTGTTTCTGTTTTTGTATTAAAAATTCCATTTCCATTTCCGTTTTGCAAATTTCCATTTCCACTTTCATATTTCCTCTTCGTTTTCATTTTTCCTCCGGAAAAGGGGAAAGTTTCCACTCCATTTTCATCCCTAATTTTGTGTATATTTTACACTATGTTTTTACATTTTTAATTTTACATAACAAAAATATTTTTTTACGTTGATTATATATTTTATTACAGTCTCTTTTTACGCATGAAATAATAAAAAAACTATATAACGTAAAATTACGATACATTGATGTTAAAATAGATGGGGTAAAGAATAACTATTCCTCACCCAGGGTGACGAATAGCGCGACCCTATATATATATATATATATATATATATATATATATATATATATATATATATATATATATATATATATATATATATATATATACCAACCACATGATGCAACATGGAATCACTCTTCGGACAAACAACACATCCACGCTCAAAAGAAAAGAAAGACAAAATGATGCCACCACCGGCGGATTAACGAAAATAACAATGATCCACAACCGATGCATCACCTTCGAAATATTCCCACCACGATCCAAGCATTCTGATCCATCGTGTACCAAGCAACACCTCCAAAAAGGATAACAACGACGACGACACTGTTGCCTGGACAGGTCCTAGGGTTTCCCCCGATACGCTCTGTGGAGTGGGGAAGAGGTACACCGGACACCCTTCAGAAAGGAATGGTGACACTCTCAAGCATCACCGTGTCGGTGTCAAATGACAAGGATTTCTCCCGACCCCCAAACCACCACCTCCCGGACAATCAAAGTCGCTTCACCTAGCATGACATCCACCAACATACACCACCACGGTCTTGCAGTCACCATCGTCGTCTCACCATGGCCAACGTAGCAAGGGCGGTCAGTCTGAGGCGAACCACCCGAAGACAAGGTCTGACAGGAGGACAACCACGCAGGAGGGGACTACCTCCACCGTCCAAGACGGTCGCCGTCCGGACACGACGACGAGAGCACACCGAACCATTGGAATCGGAGGGCAGCAGCAACGCAGCCACCCGGAGGACGTCCTCCACCGCCATCGGCGGGTGCCGACCGGACACACCAGGCTAGATAGGCCCGACCAGGCCCTAGCCTAGCCCCGGGGCTCGTAAAGTTCCCTTCGTCGTGCTCATGCATGTAGGCCGCCGTCGTCGCTACCCTCATGCAGCCCAACAACCCGGTCGGGCATGGACAAGCCCGTGAAGCTCCCATCGCCACGCTGCAGCGGTGCGGCGTGAACGTCGTCATCCCCACCGCAAGCCGCACTGCAGGCCAACCGGAGGCAACGAGGCAGGCCCGACTTGACCCAGATCGGGCCCTATGGGCCTAGATGTAGGCCTGCAGGGCTAAAGCGCCACCACTGCCGCCCAGCCACTAACGACAACACCACTGCCAGTAAGACCACCCACGTCGGACCAGGCGGAAGCCCCGCCGCCGCGCCAGGCCACTGCCGCCGAGGAGCACCACCAGGCCCTGGGCTGTCCCGCGCCACCCGAGCCAATAGGGGAAGGGTCGGAGGCCCGCCGCCACCGGGGCCTCCCGACCAAGGGCTGGCGTGGCACACCTGCGCAGCGGGAGGAAGGAGGGAAGGGGGGCAAGGAGGGGGGGGGGAGCCTCCTATATGTTGCGTTTTGCGATAGATGCTCGGCAGTTTAAATGCACCGACATGCACTCGGCCGGCCAATTGGCGGATGTTATAGCAATTGCTTCAGATGATGAAAAATACCCACCAAAATCGGATTGTGTTGGTCGAGTCTCTAACACCAGCTGTTCATTCTACTAACATGCGCACACCCCTCGTCACGTTTGTGCCGGACCAATTTTTTCTATTTCTAAACTGCAAAAACTACGTGAGAGTTGAGATTCGATCATGCATCTAGTGTAAAGACGCGACAACCACCCAATCACTTCACTTTTTGTGATAACTTACATGTTTTGTTATCTTTTCATATTTCTCCTTTCTTTTTTCATTTTTCTGTCCTTTTTCTAATTCAGGAAACTTTCTTTCTTCATGGTTTTTTTCTACAGGATTGATGAACTTTTTTCAATTTTTCATGATCTTTTTTTTAATTTCGATGAACTCCTTCTCAAATTTGTTGATTTTTTTCCAAATCCCATGATTTTTCTTCGTTTTAATGAACTTTTTTTTCAAACTCCATGAAATTTTATTCAAACTTGATTTTTTTATTTCAATTTTGTGAAATTTGTTCAACATTGAATGTTTTCCAGAATTCATGGCCTTTTTCAAATTCATGAATTGTTTTAAAATTCTTAATTTTATAATCAATGTTTTTTCAGATTTGTGACAGAAGGGATGAACATAAAGAAAAAATCAAAGGGATGAATGAACGAATGCATCAGAGTCGAACGGAAGGGAAGAGCGAGCACGCTAGATGGGCCAGCCCACGCGAGGCACCTCGCCAGCCCACGCGAGGCAGCTGTGAGCGCCAACTAGGGATGTAGGCGGGCATCCCGTATAAACCTTCATAACACAATATTAGTTCAAACTAAGATAAATTTGATGAAAAATTATAACCAAGCTAGGATATTTTGACTTGGAAATGGGGCGGATCGGGTGCCGCTCTACATCCCTGGTGCGAGCCAACCGAAACGGCACCTAAGGTACCGAAGAGGAAGTCTCAACACCAGCCCTCCCACTAGTGAATGAGGATTGCTAGCTAAGCAACTAATTAGCACTTGAATCTAATATAGGCAGCACGAAAACATTAAGAAGTAAACAATGATGCCAAATATGAAACATTTTTTAAATTTAAGAACCAGTTTTAAATAAGGGAATATATTTTAACTGCACACATATTTCAACTCCGTGGGTGGCAAATTTTAAAACTCATTTTGTAAATCTCAAACATTTTTTTAACCTGAGAACAATTAGTGGATCTGGGTTTTTCAGGATTGTCGTTTACATATGATAACAAACGCACTAGCATGGCTAATGTAAAGGTGAGACTAGACGGGCGGTTGCTATAAACGTCTCGACGAACATGTTTGCTTTTTCATCAGTGGAGCATATGCCAAGCCCGTGTTCGGACCATCCGACCATGTGATGGTATTCTTGAAAGGTGAACGTGATCCGGGTGTGGTGGGTGTTAGAAGGAGGAGATATGGAGTTTACTGGGAAAGAGATTCGACTTTGCCCAAAGTTGTTGATGATTCTTGGGCGGCTGTTGGTGTAATCCAGAATATGGCTCGGCTGAGGGATGCTCTTACAAAAACTATGAAAACTCTTGGTACATGGAGTACAAGGTTTGGCAATGTGACGAGGGAGTTGGCAAAGCCACGATCTGAGTTGGAGGAGCTAATGCATATGAATGCGGATAGAGGGGAGATACGTAGGGTGACATATAAAATGAATGAGCTCCTATACCAAGAGGAGATGATGTGGATGCAATGGTCGAGAATTTCTTGGCTCAAATAAGGTAACTGTAACACAAGGTTCTTTCACAGCAAGGCATTATGGAGGGCAAGGAAGAATAAAATACGGGAATTGACAGATATCATTGGAGTTGTGCACTCAGGTTTTGCCACCATGGGGAAGCTTGCAAATGAATATTTTCATGATATTTTCTCTGCAGGTCCCTCTCTAGATGCGTCCCCTATGATCGAGCTTCTTTAGTATGTGGTCACTCCAGGTGACAACATCAAGTTATGTGAGCCGTTTACAGACTGGGAGATATGAGATGCCATGTTTCAGATATGACCCCTAAAAGCGCCTCGGTCGGATGGTTTTCCAGTTAGGTTCTTTCAGCAGAATTGGAGTATGCCAAGGGAGGGAGTTATATCAGGTGTCAAGGATTTCTTTTGCTCTAGAGTTATGCGTGAAGGAATTAATTCTACCTCCATTGTTCTTATACCAAAAATTAATAACCCTACTATAATTTGTGATTACAGGCCCATCAGTCTCTGTAATGTAATCTACAAGGTTATATCCAAGTGCGTGGTGAATCGGTTGAGACCACTCTTGGATGATCTGATCTGAGTGGAGCAAAGTGCTTTTATTCCGGGTAGGATGATCACCGATAATTCTATTGTTGCTTTTGAATGTATCCATTACATTAAACAAGAAAAAGAGCCTACAAAGAGTTCTTGTGCTTATAAGCTAGACCTCTCTAAAGCTTATGATAGGGTGGACTGGAAATTCTTGAGACAAGTGATGCAAAACTTAGGGTTCTCTCAGCGATGAATCGACTAGATTATGACATGTGTCAGGACGGTGAGATATTGTGTTAATTTAAATGGGACTCTCTTGGATTCATTTGCACCGTTGTGTGGGCTACTGCAAGGAGATCCACTTTCACCTTTCTTATTTTTGTTTTTTTGCGGATGGTCTCTCTTCCATCCTAAAAAGTAAAGTCCGGAGTGGAGTAATTTATCCAGTTATAGTTTACAAACGAACACGAGGTATCTCTCACCTGCTTTTTGCTGATGACACAATGCTTTTCTTTAAGGCTTCTAGAGAACAAGCTTTATGTATGAAAGAAGCACTAGACCCTTATGGTGCATCCACGGGTCAAAGTCTCAACTATAATAAATGTTCCATGCTTTTTGGAGATGCTTGCCCTGTCCAAGCTCAAGAGCAGGTCCGAGATGCTCTCGATGTTACCAGCCTAGTTTTTGAAGCAAAATATTTGGGTCTCCCCACTTTGGAGGGGCGAATGTCCAAAGGAAAGTTCCAAAATCTACAAACAAGCCTTACCAAAAGACTCGTTCATTGGGGTGACGGACAGTTAGCGCAGCAAGGGAGAGACCCTAATCAAATGAGTGGCGCAAGCTTTGCTGACCCACATAATGAGGGTGTTTAAACTTCCCTTCCCAGTTTGTGATAGCCTTACTAGAATGGTGAGAAATTATTATTGGGGTTTGGCGAAAGGTAGAAGGAAAGTACACTCGAAAATATGGAATCATCTCTTGCATCCAAAGGATAGGGGAGGTGTTGGTTTTCGGGATTTCCGTTTGTTCAATCAAGCTCCCCTAGCTGGCGAAGCTTGGAGGTTCATCATTAGACCTGAAAGTTTGTGTGCACAAGTTCTTATAGCGTGATACTATCCTAAGGGCAAACTTGAGGACACGGTGTTTACGGGTAATGCATCATCATCATGGCATGCCATTAGTTATGGCTTGGATTTGCTACAAAAAAGGTCTCATCTGGCATGTCGGAAATGATCGAAGAGTAAGAGTGTGGCGAGACAGCTGGATCCCTCGACCCTTCTCTTACAAGCCCATCTCAAGGCAAGGTACATGTCGTATGTTTCGCCTCGGAGTTGCTAAATGAAAATGGCCCATGGAATATTGAACTAGTCACACGATATTTTGTTGATGCAGACGTTGAATAGATTCTGAAAATCAGAGCTTCGCCGAGACAGGCGATGATGTCATCAAATGTGGACAAGAGAAATTTGGAAACTTTACTGTTAAAAGTGCATACATTTGGCATTTGATGAGATGCACCGGGGGAGTGTGACCTCATCTAGGTCGTCTCCGTCTGGTTGACGAGGATGCTGGGAGTTCATCTGGAGTTGTGGTGCACCACCTACGGTAACAAATTTTGCTTGGAGACTCGCAACAGATGGATTACCAACTTGGAAAGATAAAACTAGAATTCGCCAGGAGACATCGATCACATCTCCTATCTGTGGAATGGAGGAGGAGGATAATTTCCATCCATTTATACGATGCAAATATGGGCGTGATCTGTAGTTAGCAATGGCCAAGCTATGGAGATTGCGAGGAATTCGCTAGTTTAAAAACTGCGGGAAGGAATGGATCCTACAGGTTCTTGCGCCAAGAAGCAAAACTGAGAGGAGCATATTGCTAATGATCTTCTGGAGGAGTTGGTATATCCGAGTTACTTGGGAATGCTGATGATCGTTAAGTAGAACACTCATGTGGACCCAGCTAAGAGGAAATCATACGTATCCATGGACTACATCCAGGGGCCGGAACCTATGGTCACGGGGCCTAGGTGGAATTTGCCTAGGGATGGATGGGTGAAACTAAATACTGATGGGTCCTTTGTGACAAGTGAAGATGTTGGTGCAAGGATGGTCATGAGGAATTCATCCGGGGAGACTGTTCATGCGGCATGTAGAGCCCTATTCTCGTGGAGAGACGCTCTCGAGGCGGAGTTATGTGCATGCACGGAGGGACTGTCGTTTTCACTTTAGTGTTCGGATCTTCTAATTGATGTTGAGATGGATTCATCTATTGCAATTTCTATGATCACATGTGGTGTCACTAATCATTCGGCATACCTTGTTTAGTTCATGAGATTAGATATCTCTTAAACCTTTGACATACTTGTATTACTCTTGTTTCTAGATTGCAAAATAAAGCGAGTGATAGTCTAGCCACTTGACTTGGCTAGCCCCCCCACCCCCCGTCGGCGTCAAAATCGGCACATCTCTGGTAGGGGGTCCCGAACTATGGAGCTTAGATCGATGGGTTGCACGAGAGAGGGGGAGACGATTTTTAGCCAGGTTCGGGCCCTCTTGAGGAGGTAAAACCCCCCGTCCTGCTTGATTATACTGATGGGGAACGATGGTTACAGACTTTATCTACCTCGAGATCATACGAGCTAAACCCCTAGATGAGATAACCTGCCTCTAAGTATAAGGGCCCCTTGTTTATATAGACACCAGGGCCCCTAGGGTTACATGTTACCGACATAGATCGTGGGTAGATGGGCCAAACTGGTATTCCTGCCTTGGAGTGCACGCCTAGTCTTCGAAGCTCTCCATCTTGATTATGTAGTCGTCAGGTAGTCCGGTCTTCAATGATGCATCCCATATGATCGTCCCATAAGGGACAACTTGACCGCCTAAGGACCCCTTAATCCAAAACTCCCTCACCCCCAGGTCCTGGAGATAGTGGCACGATCGTAAAGGTTTGATATTTGAGTAATACAAGTTTTGGTCCTGAAAAAAATAATTATTGAAAATGATAACAATTTTAAGGCATTCTAAATAAAATATATTAAAGAATATTTATTGGTAATCGAAACAAAATTTGAAAACGCAAACATTTTATGAAAACAATGGTCATTTTCCGGTTTCTTATTTTATGTTCAAGTGTATGACATTTTAACTCCACTTCCTATTTAATATTTAAAGAGCCGAATATAGTAATATTTGTAAGCGACGCCCACATCAGCTTCCCGATCATTTCATTACGGATTGACCATATAGCAGTGTTTCCCCACATTGGTTTTGGAGAAGGTTCCGCGTTTTGGGGGGCAGTTTTCTTTGGGTTTTATTCAGACTTCTCACAATGGACTTTCTTCCTTTAGCGGCTACTAGTACAAATGCCCGTGCGTTACACCGGACGAAGAAAGAGGCACAACCAGCTTTATATTTCATTATGCACCATTTTATATATCCAGTTTTAATAGACATCGATAATAAGATAAAACTGATTATTGCTTTTTGTAGAATCAAGTTTGGACGTGAAGAAGCCAACTTAGCGTTCTTCAAGATTACGACTGTATTGAGCTTCTCTCGTTAGCATAGACGAGATGATGTCGGGGAAGGCTTTGATGCCCCAATCGTCCTGGTCCGACGACGCATAAATCCACCGAAGGCGAAAAACCATCATTGTAGTCAGTTTTAGACTAATTTCAGAGTTCATACAAGTACAGTACTATGAACAAGCCTGCAACTTTGATGCTCACCATATGTTTGTACCATGGTCTCCCCATGAGCCTTTCTCGGTTGGTAAGTCTCGCTCCACCATCATCTATTGGTCATTGATCTCTCTGACTTTCGGTGTGCGTTCCCTCATGTTATGCCCCCACTTTTTGTGCTTGCATCATATGTTGTCATGAGGACAACACATAGTCCACGTGTCAAGTAATTGTTGGAGCTACTTCTACACACCACATTTAATGATAATTTCATGAAAACCTGTGTACCAATCAATAAGAAGCGAGTCTATATCATGATTCTGTTTTAGTTTCCTTGATGAAACTAAATGAGGGAACTACCATGTGTGTCTAAAAGTTGCATATCTCAATTGCCAGAAGAAAAGATACCTCCCGTTTGGACGCGTAGGAGACATAATTAAAGGGAATGATCTGATCTCATCATCTGCAAGTCTCAAGGGAGTCAGACACGAGATGCTCGCCACTGCATGATTACCCGATAAACCAGATGCTCGCCACTGCATGATTACCCGATAAACCAGATGCTCGCCACTGCATGATTACCCGATAAAATGGGTTAGTCAACGCTATAGTGAACTTTTTGTATTTTAAAAGATAGCTCGCTCAGTACATGCTACATGTTTGTGGAACAAAGGGTCTCCGGACAGCTCCATCCAAACAAAATCATGGTACAACGAGTGGTTGACAAGGTATTCTGAAAATGCATGAGCAACCATATTTACGACGGATGCTAGAGGAATAATAGTAAGACGAGTTGTAAATATATGGTTTGCTAGTCTACTGTTCTGTTTCTTTAAAAATGAATTCGAACAATGCTAAAGAAAGGGAGCACATATTTTCAGGCTTATGCGCCATCAAAAACATTTTCACTTACATAGTCCATAAGAGATGTCAAGTGAAGGGACTCCAATGTACTGGACAAAAGCTGCAAAGTCTGTTCCCCCACCGGCCACTCTTGCAATGTGAGAATAGGAGCTTAATACTTAAGTATGTTTAATTTCAATCATATGAAGCTTTCATGATCACTCATTCCCACAACGGAATTATATGACAATTCCATCACTGTACCCACCGGAGGATTCTGGCGAATCATGTAGTCATAAAAGGTATGAGACCGATCATCAGGATCGGTACCTTCAATCAAGAATAAAAAGGAAAGGATCAAATAATTAAAAAATGGAATATATGTAAAAAAATCTCTAATTTGTACTGAGTGCTGCTCGTGAAGTTAAATTCTATGCTTAAAG
Organism: Hordeum vulgare subsp. vulgare; assembly: GCF_904849725.1. Taxonomy (NCBI): domain Eukaryota; kingdom Viridiplantae; phylum Streptophyta; class Magnoliopsida; order Poales; family Poaceae; genus Hordeum; species Hordeum vulgare. The sequence goes on along the minus strand of NC_058522.1, from coordinate 432,232,009 downwards.
GTTTAGGTGCAGAGCTAAAATACCATTCTGCTTTCTTCCTTGATCAATCCATCGAGTTATGGGGTTACACGGGTCATAAGACCAATAGACCCAAACGCTGATATGTCTACGTTCATATAAGCAATATCTCTTGAAGTAACATATCCACGTTCTACTCGTCCCATTTCGTAGACCCTATATGAGAGGCCGAGACATTGGATTTTTCTATGCTTTAGAGCTTACATTGGCAGATAAGAAAACATTTGAGAGCATGCCATCAATAGCATACCAGCACAAACTCTTCTGCATCCCAACTGTAGACGATGATTGTTCTCCTTGGCCTCCATCCTTTCTTTTCCAGCTTGGACAACCTCACTGCAATCTATAAACAAAAGTAGGGTATTGGCATTATCCTCAATTTATCAAATATGCTTAGCATTCAAAACATCTCAGTAGTCGGTAAGATTGATTACCTCAAGAGCATAGTTATTGTTCCGCTTTTGGGATCGAGTGCCCCAAATATATGGGTATCACCATGATTGAGTTCTTTAGTACATTCTTTCATATGCTGGCTCCACAAAGCAAATATAACCTATTTAGCAACACACTTTCAACAGAAGAAGTACATCATGATTGTTTGGTTGTAACTGATTTACCTTGTCTTGTGTTTGCCCATACAAATGGACCAGCATCATTTATAACAACTCAGATATAAGATTCTCTAGTAGGGTGGATCAGTATCATTTATAAGAACTTCTCATGCCATATAAGCTCATCTGGTAGTTTTGCCCGAGGCAACCAGAAACACAAAGATAGTAAATATGGATACTTAGTCCAGATAGTACATAGGCTATCATGGAGCACAGACTTGGCTTAGTTTCAGAATCGCAGTAACACCACTCTGAAGCACCGGTGGGGCGACCTGCAACGGCAAAGAGCCTACAGAAAATCAAATTAGCACAAACCTTCACTACTAAGTAACAAATTCAGTAACAAATGTTCCAACCTGGATCCTAGCCGCTTCCTTTTGCTTTGCCTTAAGATTTTTCTCTTCATTCTCTCTTGCCTGCATGCAGAATAACCTGGCCCATAAGTGATCTTTCCACACACATTCACATACAAGATACAACAAGCAGTTTGATCTAGTATATGATTTAGCTAGTTTTTGAGTTGGCCAAAAATCTGGAGAGTTGGTCGCGACTTACCAATTGAGGCCAAAATCCTAGTCTTCGATGAGTACTTCACCCAGTTCCAGGAAACATCGGTTGGCCAAAAGGGAAGAAAACAATTTGGATGAATCGCTGATCTGAAGGAAAATTTAAATAGGGTTGAGGCCGAAGAAAATTCTTGACGGATCTTATCATCCGGAGCCGGCTTCTTCGATGTCGTTGCCATCGGTTGCATAAAAAAACAGTTGCGTCACCTCCCAAACATATAGGGATCCATCTACTGTACTGGAGGGGAGGGGGCAAAGGAGTCATCTTGCGTACCTTATCCATGCTTCAGATTGTGTTGGATGGTCATTCGCGCCACCACGAGGAACACAAGGTAGTGGCGGCGGATCTGGGAGTCGAAGGTCGTTGGGGAGGAGGCGGAGGACCCGGGAGGCGAAGGTGGTTGGGGAGGAGGCGGCGGCGGGAGGCGACGGTTGTTGGGGAGGAGGCGGCGGATCCGGGAGGCGATGATGGCTGGGGTCTTCAGATCCAGGTCGAGGGCGGCGCGCGTCACCATTGCCGGCGGGGGTGGTTTGGTGGCCCGGGAGCCGCGTGTGGTGGGCGCGGCGGCCCGCGGGGGCTGTGGCCAACAGCCGCTGGGAGCACGGGAGGGCGGAGGTCCCTGTGCGCCCGTCGGAGCCGCCGGCGTCGCCATTTGCGGGGTGGGGGTTGTGGGGAGAGAGGGGAGGGGGAAGGAGGGACGAGTTAGTTTGGATAAAATATAGGGTGTTTTGTGCAAAACGTAAAATAACGGTTCGACTTGACTTACAGAAGGACTGTGGGTTGAATCCTTGAAAACGGAGGGGCTTTTTTGAAAAACGGCCATGACGGACGACAAAAACCGTATTTGCTTTATTATTAGGGAGAGATTGTGGCTCGAACCCTTAGTGACTCCTCCGCTACAAGGCCTCCTATTCAGCGCGCGGTGCGGTGGGAGAGTCCCAACATGGGAATATCCTATTTAACACCACACACTTCGGTTATAGGGATATTTTGCTATCCGGCGCCACCAGCGTTTCCGCGATGGGTCGGCCCATCTAGAGATTATGTATGTGTATTAGTACGTGAGTTTTTTCTAAATCGATGATTTTTTTAAAAATTGGTAACATATTCTGGAAATCGATAATTTTTTTGAAATAGGTGAACTTTTTTGTAAAGCGCTGCACATATTTGAAAACTCGTGATTTTTTTTTCAAAATCAATGAAATGTTTTTCAAAAATGATGATTTTTTTTTCAAAACTGATGTTTTTTCGAATACTGTGAACCTTTTGAACATCCACGAACTTATTTTAAAAATCAGTAAACTTTTCTTTTATAATCATTGAATGTATTTCGCAAATCTGAACTGTTTGAAATTTTGTGACCTTATTTCGATTTTTTAATGGTCAGCCATACTCTACATGGGTCGGCCAACGAGGAGGGCCGCTACACGCGCCGGTTTTACAAGTGGCGGTGAAGGCGCCACATAGGAGCTCCCCCGACATGCATCCCTCTCGCTCCCCCTCGCGCACCCATTTGGGTCGGTCCATCAGCGGCGACGGGGCGCCCCCAATTTTCCTTTTGACATTTATTTATTTTTTATTCTTATTTAATTTTTTTTGGATTTTGAAATATTTCCAAAAATTCAAAAAAAAAAAGTCCGTAGAGCCAAAAAATGCTGCTAAATTCAAATAAAGTTCATGAATTTGAATAATGTTTGTGATTTCATAAAACTGTTCTTTATTTAGAAAATGCTAGTGAATTTGGATACTGATGAATATTTTTTGAATATGATGGACGATTTTAAACATTATGATGAATAAATTTTGCATATGATGAACAGTTTTTTAGTTGGACCAACAATTTTTGAAAGATATGGAAGAATAAAATTTGAATTTGATTAACATTTTTCGAAAACTATGAAGAAATTTCAAAATTGATGAACATTTTTTTGAAAATGATGAACAAATTTGGAATTATGATTTTTTTTATTTTGCTGAACATTTCTTAGATAACGATGAATAAAAAATAAATTCAATGAATACCTCTTTTATAAGCGTTTTTCATTAATGATGAACATTATTTGGTACTGGATGAAGAAAATTTTGAATACTATGATTTTTTTATGAACTTGATAAAAAATTGTATTCCATAAATTTTAGTGAAAAAAGTAAATGACCAAATTTTGAAATTTATGAACAAAATTTAAATTCAATGAATTGAATTCGATGAAAAAATGTTGGTGGATTTGAAAATTAAAATCACAAAAGAAGGTGAAAAGGTAAAGAAGAAAAAAGAGAATGAAAAAAGAAAAGAAAAGGAAGGAAAAAATGAAAGAAAAAACAGCGAAATGGTGTGACCCATATAACACCCACGCTGCGAGGGGGTACTCTTTTTTTTGCGGAGAAATCAGAGAGCTCTTTTCATATAAAAGCATTCTTTAAACAATCAGCCAAGGGGTTGGACACCAAGAAGTTAGGAGTTTCATCAAGCGAGTTGTGAGTCACAATGATTGTACAAGCACACTTCGCACACAAATGCGCTCGAACTTTTGGTGACCTGCTTACATGCTGAATAACAAAAGAGGTAAAAAAGGTTACTAAGCTCTCATATCTCTACTAGTAAAGGAGCCACAATTGAGCGAGAATTGTGACGAGTGTTCGAGAGTGTCACCAACTCCGTGCAATCAACTTCCATAATCACATGTGAGAACCCTCACAGAGAAGCAAACCGAATGCCATCTCGCAAAGAAAGACCCTCCATGATTAAGGGGTCTGAGATCCCGGTGTATGGTTTGCACCATGCACCTAGGAGGGCCGAGGAGGAGCGGGCTACCCTCCGACCCCCCTTCCATATGTCAAATTGAGGGCTCCGTCCGTGGTGATCTTTATAAAACCATCGTCAGGCTATCGCCACCCGAAGCCCGACAATACAAGTCCGTCCTTGCGTGGTAGATGAAGGAGCGCAATAGCCTCCTTAGTAGCTCTAATCATCGTTGTGGGATCTCTACCTTCATTGCCATGCTGGATGTGATTCCTCGAATGCTAAATAGACCACATAATGGTAGTAATCTTAGCGCGATCGTCGTCATTCAATCAGGGATCACGAACGATGTCCCTCGAGCACCCTACGCGTAGTATAGGATTCCCCTCCGCTACAATACTGGAGCCGCAAAAATGCTGGGGAGGTCCTATATGACACACTTTGCGTCAGGTTATTGTGGCTAAGCAAAGAGCGCCCAATTATCGGCCTTTCCTGGGCCATTTCCGTTTCGTCTCTAGCAACAAGATGGATCAAGTACTGGTTGCAAAAAAGGTGCCCTCGAAGGGGATTCAACCAGCTAACCTAACAAGCTTTATTGATTATAAGACAACACAAACTCTGAAGAACCGAAACCCAATGCAGATTCGAAAAAATTCAGAAATTAAAAAATCATTTCTTCTAGGGAAGCACAAATCATTAAATACTCCAAATATTTTCTGAAAGTCGTGAACATATTGTGTAGTTCCAATTTTTTTTGGAAAAGCAATAAATAAATAAAATCTGGAGAAAAATTAAAACACAAACATTCTTCTAAATTTGTGAACAAATTTGACGCGCGAACATTTTTCTATCTCCCAAAAAATCGAAACATGCACATTTTTGAAATATTGTAAACAATTTGAGGACAAGAACATTTTCGAAGTTCCGAATAATTTGTAAATAACCTTAAAAAATATATTGAAAAATAAAAAAATAAATTGAAAACACAAACATTTTTTTAATTTTTGAACAGTATTTGAAACTCCTGCAAAATGGAAACTGGGACTTTGTTTTATACATTGTGAACTATTTTGGAAAGCATGAGCACTTTTTACAATTTCAAACATTTTTTGAAAATTTGTGAACATTTCAACGAAAAATGTACAGAACAAAATTTAAAGAAACGATCATTTTTTGAAGTTTTCAGTGATATTGAAAAACGGCAACTATTTAAAATTTAGAACAAGGTTTAAGAAAAAAAACTGTATTTGAAGATAACATTTTTAATATCCAGATCATTTAAAAAAAATCTAGAACATTGTTTCAAACAGAAACAGAAAATAAAAAAACAGAAAAGAATAAAGAAAACAGAAAATATAAAACCATAAACATTTTTGGAATTGTGAAGTAATTTTGAAAATACGAATAAATTTCAAATCCGTAAAAAAAGTATTAAAATTGTGAAGAGTTTTCGAATCTGGGAGCAAATTTTAAAACTGCGAACATTTTTCGTATTTTTTTATGAAAACAAACAAATATTGAATTTCCCAATCAGTTCTTTAAAGCATGAGAATTTTTTAAATGGAGAACAAATTTGAAAGCGTGAAAAAAAATTAAAGCACGAACATTGTTTGAATCTCGCTAACAAATTTTGAAACCAAGAAGAATTTTGAAAAATCGTGAAGAAATTTGGAAGCGCAAACAATTTTTTAAAGCATGAACATTTCTTAAATCTTGAGAACAGAATTTTAAAACTGAGAACAATTTTGGAAAAACCAGAATTTTTTTGATAGCGTGAACATTTTTTGAATCTTGAGAACAAATTTTGAAACCAAGAATAACTTTGAAAAATCCTGAACAAATTTCGAAGCGCAGAATTTTTTTGAATATTGAGAACAAAATTTGGAAATGTAGACTAATTTTGGAAAAACCCGAACAAATTTGAAAGTGCGAACAATTTTTTTAAACACGTCTTTTTTGTATCTTGTGGACAAATTTCGAAATGAGAACAATTTTAAAAAATCCTGAACAAATTTGGAAGCACGAACATTTTTTTGTGTTAAGAACAAAATTTTTAAACAGAGAACAATTTTGAAAATCCCCGAACAAATTTGGAAGCGCGAATAATTTTGGACATCTTTTAAAACGGAGAACAAATTTAAAAGCACGATCAATTTTTTGAATCTTGAGAACAAATTTTAAACTGAGAATAATTTTGAAAAATCGCGAACAAGTTTGGAAGCGTGAACAATTTTTTAAATATTTTTATGTTGTAAACAATTTTCAAACATTTTTTGAATTTGAAAAAACAGTTTCTGAAAATCCAGATTATTTTTTGAAAATTGAGAACATTTTTCGAATTTTAAGAACGATTTTCAGAATATTTTTGAAAAAACTATAACATTTTTTGAATCTGAAAATCCTGTACATTATTCTAAAATCCAGAACAATTTTTTAAAACTAGAATATTTTTTGAATTGTTGGAAATGTTTGAAAATTCATATTGTTTTTAAGAAAAAAAAATCATAATTCGAATTTGAAGAAAATTTTGGAAGATTCAATAAAATTGGGAAAATCCTCGACATTTTTAAAAATACAAACAAAAAGGAAAAAGAACCAGAAAAAGTAAAGAAAAAAGTAAGTGAAAAAACCCTGTTCAAGGAACCTTCTAGAAGTTTTCCAAAACTAAAAAACCAACTGAAACCTCTGAAAGATTGTGTCCGTGTTATTGCTAGGAGTTGAGTGATGGATTTTATTTCTTTTATCTGTGGACCCGATTGCATGACGAGAAGATTTCGGGAATTCTTAGGTGGGAATTCAAGTAGTTACTTATAGGACAATCTTCCAACAAATGCATGATTTGAGGTTGGGGTTCGACATCTAGTGGATTCACTTGTTCACGGTCGTCTTACAACAGTTCTCGTTGTGTCTTAAAGAGTCCTTTTAGCTTTCTACGACTCGGGGACGCTTGGTATGTCGTGTGCACTGCCTTGCACATGATGACTACTGTAGGATAGAGCCTTTGCGAATCTATCCATGAAAATATCGGACGAAATCTCTATCATGAATTTGTTCCGACTTGTGTTGTAAGCCTCATCCTTTGTTGTGTGAGAATATGGTAATTCGAGTTGCTTGGATGTCAAGTGGTGATTTCATATCTTTCCAAGAGATGTTCTCATATTTTTACGAGAATGTATTTTTTTTTGCTCAATCAAGTTGTCTTTTCAATTCTTCTCAACCGGAGTCGTCATGTCAATTCTTTTCATCCGGTGTGCTTCTCTTCAAGTGAATTCTATCCTCTCCAATTTTGCAAGATCTCTTACATTTCTTTTTCGGAGTTCATCTCATCTGTGCCAAGTTGTCTTTGTTTTTTCCCGCCCGCCCTTTTCTGGAATGATTTAATTATCATCCAAGTGCCTTCCTTTTCAGTGTTGCTTCCGCTATCTTATCTTCTGTGTTATTTCCGGTGATTCTTGGTGAAGATTCTCAGGAGTTTTGAGTTCATCATTTCTTCATTCTTGCTCTCTTTCCCGGCGGATTCAATTCAAGCTATCCGTGTTCATCATATTCTTTTCATGCTTTAAATTCTTTCCCATGTTTGTAATTCATATCAAGTCTTTCTTGTTTTTCATCTCTCTCTATTCTATCCGGTTTGTTGAAGATTCTCAGAAGTTTGTTGTTTTCAATTCTTTCAATTATTTCTAGGTGCTCGACCTCATCAAGTTTTCATTTGTACCGGTGCAATCTATATTTTCTAATCAATTATTTCAACGGTGTTTCTTTTGAGTGGGCCCATAACCCACAGGTTTTTCCAAGGATCTTATCTGACTCTTCTAATCTTTTCCCGGAGATCTCTAGTTCTTTTTGAACTATGACGTAAGTATCAATCCCATGAGTCATATTCCTTCTCCAAGATCGCTTTAAATTTATTGCTCATCATTGGCTCAACTTTTCCTTGTTCTTATTCCGGAGTGTCTTAGTTATTCTGTGGTGTTCCTTCTCATCATTCTCAGCTTGGAAGACCGAAGGAGTGTTTCTCTCAAATCTTGTCCAATCTTTTGAAGATTGTCATCTCAACTTCGTGTTATCCTCTCATTTGTTTTCGATCGTGAGCAATTCCTTCTATATCTAACCAGTGCATTTCACAGTTGTTTTCATTCTTGATCCTCCGAAGGCCAACATTTCAGAAGATTTCTTCGTTCTCAGCTTTCAGCTTTCATTCCCAAATTCTTCTCAATTGTTGTCTCTTCGTTCATCTCTTAATTATTCCGGTGCCTTGTTGAAGTTTTATGTTAGGCGGCTCAAGATCTCTTCATTCTCATGTTCTCCATACGTTTCTTATATCTCGTTTGTTCTAAATCTTCATGTTCATCATGATCTCTTTGTTCCCATCTATCTTCATTCATTCTTGGTATTCCCATTCAATTATGAGTTCTTAGCTGTGCTTCTTGCAATTATTCGTCAAAGTGGTGCATCTCTCTCTCTCTCTCTCTCTCTCTCTCTCTTCAAGTTTCTTTTCAAGAAGAATAAGTGGTATGCTAAATCCGTTGCTTGTCATCAATTTAACTTGATGAAGGGTAAGCATAACATAATTCTTATTCTTGTACCATCAAGAGATTTCAATTCTTCTTCTCGAGTGGCGCATGATATCAATTCTTTTTCTCAAGTGTTCTTCAAGATTCTTGTTGGTGTACCTCAAGTATTCTTTCTCTTGCATTTCAAAGTGCAATTCTTCCTCCTTTATCCATGAGGTGGTATTATAGCATTCTTGTTAGTGGAGGAGTCTCGAAGAGAAGTTGTTTCAAGAATGAAATAACTAAACCCATCAATTCTTTGATCATGAGATATTTTCAATCCATGATTTCTTCATCGAGTATATTGGTTTAGATTTGACGTAAAGCTATTCCTAAGCGTTGTTGCTATTGTGGTGATTATCATTGGTCCAAGTTCTCAATGTATCCTCTTGGTGTAAGAAGTTTTGCCTTTCTTGTTGCATCCAATCAATCCTTGTTTCTGTTAGTGGCTGGTTGTCACCTCATTACTTTCATATGGTTTTCATAAGCCACTACAAGCTTGTTCTTTTCGTTATTGGTTTTCCAACAACTCCGTTCAATTCTTCTTGCAAGGCTGCTTCTCAAATTCAATTGTTGTAGTTGTTGTCATTTTCTTCTTCATTCTATTCTTCTCAATGATCTAGTTCCTATTCTCTTGTTCCGGAGATGTTGTGATGTTGCTCTTTTATTCAATCATCTCGGGTTGTCAAGATCATGTTCTTTCCTTGCTTTTAAATTTAGTTGGTTTGTTGTGAATCTTGTCAAGATCTTTCCATCTTATCAAATTTTGCCTCAATTTCCTACCGAAGTGCTGCAGAAACTTTGTGTGAATTCTTGCTTATTTCTCATATCACTCTTCATCTCTTCCAACCTTCCAGGATCGTTGGTTTCACTCATTTGTCAAAGAAGCGACTTAGTTTTACCTATTGATCTTTCTCTTTCTCTTCCTCTCCCCCTTTCATTCTTAGATCTCGGGGTGAGATCTCTTGTTAGTGTAGGAGAGTTGTGGCAGCCCGAGACCGACGCCCCAGAAGATTCCCCTTTTATTCCGTTCTCGTCGAGTGATTAGATTGTTTGTTGCATTCATCAGCGCATCATTCGCATTGCATCGGCACTCCGTCGCCACCAGTTCTCAAAGCTGCATCCGTTATTAGTTGCCGGTTCTCTCCGTTTTCGCCGTTGACCGTTTTGAGCCCAACCACACACGCACGCGCCCGCGACATCGTATTTTTTTTGTTTTTAAAGGTGTGTATAAAATATTCTTGGATTGGGTTGAAACTTGGTGTGTGCTCTTATTTTTATGTAGGTAGGCCTCCTGCCAAATTTCATCGCAATCGGAGTTCGTTTGATAGCCGAACGGTAGACCGTAGCGGCACCGTCTTCGGTTTATCGTCGGACGTTTTTCGGTGTTTAAAATTCTCGTTGCCGGGCCGCAACTTCCCTTTCATCTCAGCCCAACACCCCCTCTACACAGCCACTAAGCCCATCTAGCCCCGCTCGCGACCGGTGACGTCCGATCGCGATCGAGTGGTCAAAACCGGAGCTAAAACCACTACCCTAACCATTTTCTATATATAGACAACCAGCCCCTGCCTCGGTTCCCGTGTGACCCCAAACCCTAGCCGCCACCAATCCAGCCCCCGCGCAGCTTCTCCTCCCATTCCAGCCGCATGGCTCGTGAGGCCCAGATCTGGCCCGCCCCGGGCCCGGATCCGCCGCCGCCGCGAGGATCCTTCCCGAGCTGCTCCTCATTCTAGCCTTGCACCTCTCTGCCCGAGAAGCTCGCCTCAAGCGCTTGCCCCACAACATGCAGTTCGCCGTCTGGCCACCTAGGGTCGCCGGAGCACGCCCTCCCCGTCGGAGCTGCAGCAGGCCGGTGCCCTGCACACCTCTCTCTCCCTCTCCTTCTTCTTCCTCTCTCCCTCTACCTAACTCCCCTTCGTCCTCTCTCTCCTGCACGAGCCGCCGACCGATTTGCACGTAGCGGTGCCGCCTCGAGCTGCCGTCGCCGGAAATGGGTGCCGCAGCCCCGGATCCGCCCGTGCCTGCCGGGATCTGCCCCCTGGCCTCGGAGCCGCCGACCTCGCCATGTCCCGCCGCCAGAGCACCGCCATGGCATCGCTTGGGAGGTAGGGACGAGCCCCGCTCGCCTCACCCCGTGCGGGCCAGCGCCACGCTAGCAGCGGCCCAAGTTCCGGCTCAGGTGGGCTGCATCCCTCCACGAGGCCCATTCGCCCCGGTCGACCTCCTCAACAGGCCCAACCAGCGCCTCTCCTCGTCGGCCGGTCTGACCCCACTGCCTTATCCAACGCCCTGGGCGTCGTTTAGTAATATTGCGCCCTTGTTCTGTTTAGGCCCAATGCAAAGATTCGGCCCGAATAGTTATTTCTAGGGTCTGCGAATTTATTATTTTCTGAAAAATGCATGATTTTCAAACGCCCGTAGTTTCTAAACCGTGCGTCGGATCGCGACAAAGTATATATGTAGAACGTGTAAAATTTCACGTAGATTGATATTTTCGAGCTCTCATGCATATTTAAAACTGTTTAGTGTGCTGTTTGCTTCGGTTTGCGTGTCGACATGATAGAAACCATGTAGCTCGTAGTTAATGAATCGTAGCTCTGTTGGAGATGAGCCATATATGTAAATGGACTAGAAAGACGAGTAGAATCATGTGGACCACTTTGTTTTGCTGTTTAATAAACATAAAATGTGATTAGGACAAATTTGGACAGATTTAGAATTTAACACATGGGGTCAGTTCGGAGATGCTATATGTCGTTTTCGGCCTAATTTAAAATGCCTAGATAGGTAGTTTAATTTGTGCTTCACCCTTTGCCATGTTAACAACATTTTAATATTACTGTGTTAATAAACAATAGTGAACTAAATAATTAAATGTGGAGTTTCGTCAATATGCAACTCGTTGCATATTGAGCTTCACTTAATGTGTAGCGTTTGACTGTGTGAATTGCCATGCCCTGCCTTGCATATTTTAATCTGATCATGCATCATATGTGAATTGCATTATATCGTGCATGTGCCGTGGTGAATACCGTTTGTTTATTCTTGTTTCCGATTTGCTTCGTCTCGATAGAGTTCCGCAAGCATGTCGGAATGTGAGGATCCGTTCGACTACGTCGGTTCGTGTGCTTCACGGAGTCGTTCTTCTTCCAAGCGGGATCTCAGGCAAGATGATCAGTTTGCTAGATACCATTACTATCAATGCCATGCTAGTTTTCTCATTTCTTTTGTTATGTCTCGTTGCCTACCACCTATTAAATGTCAACCTCTCAACATTGCAATTAAACCTTTAAACCTTCTACAATCTAGCAAACCACTAATTGGCTATATTACCACTTGCTTAACTGTAGCGACCCGACCTGAAACGGCCAAGTCTCTGGTGTTTCCGTACCATCCCAAGATCATGATGGTACACACAGTACATCAATGTATATATCGAGAGTTCAATCACACAACTTTATTAATCGGATCTCATATCGAGTACTTTATTACAATAATGATTACAATAAAGTGGCTGAAGGCCAACTCATGAGATAGCTAAATGAAGACTAGCGGAAACTTCAAAAGTAGTTGAGACCATCTGACTCCAGGGCATATCACCGAGCGTAGACCGTGACCTCACTCCTGGTCGGAAAAGTACTCTGCAACATGACACGTTGCAGCCGTGTAGGTCAGCATATTGAATATGTCGACAAGTCACAAAAGAGAGAGGTGAAAAAGTATCATCTATACTATATGCATATATCGCAGGTGGGGCTCTAAGTTTTTAGCGGAAAGCAAAGTTTTCTCCTACAATAAGAGAGGGCTAAAAGCAAAAATATTACTACATGGTTGGTTGTTAATAAGATGGTTCCACCAACCAATTCTCATACCCAAGTTGTCAATAATACCCACATCATTAATATTATTTGTGTTGAGAATTCCAGATAGTTTCAGTTCCTTCGGCTCAAGTCGTCCATGACCGTGGACATGGCTAATCGATTAGGTTAGGGTACTCTGCAGAATTTTGCACACGTTCCCCACAAGATTTGATCGCCTCCGTTGAAGTCCTCGCACTTCAGGGTGTTTGAGAACCGGATGATCCAAACATGGCCTTTCAACGGGTTCCTCTGAGCCTCTGTCGGTGCCCATCCAATCCTACCGTTCTTCTACATCTCGTAGCACCGCCTGTCCAGAGTCACCACGTTGTCCAACCAAGCCAGAGCCCATAATGACTTATGGCTGTGCAGGTAAGCCTTGGGTCTTGAAGCATCCACCAATCTCTTCGTGCCTCGGTGAATCTTTCCGTAAGATGTCATCACGCTTCTCCATGCATCCCGGGGCCTCCGCTGGTTTATCCCAGAGAGCCCATCTGAACCATCCTTCACCCACATGTATATTGCATCACGAGGTCTCGAAAAGTCTTGGAATATCCGGTCTTGATTATTAAATTCTCACAACACTCGTGATAAACACTCAACCATAACCCCGTCTACTAAAAGCATAGCAAAAATAAAATTTATCGTCCCGGGCCAAGTAACAAGGGGGTTTGGTGCCTGATACGTCTCCATCGTATCTACTTTTCCAAACTCTTTTGCCCTTGTTTTGGACTCTAATTTGCATGATTGAATGGTACTAACCTGGACTGACGCTGTTTTCAACAGAATTGCCTTGGTGTTATTTTTGTGCAGAAATCAAAGTTCTCCAAACGTCCTGAAAATTTACGGGGAGCAGTTTTGGAAAATAAGAAAAATATCTGCGCCATGTTCCACCTCAGGGGGTGGGCCAGTGGGCCACAAGCCCTTGCTCTGCCACAACCCCCTGGTGGCGTGGTGTAGGCTTGTGGGGCCCACACGGCTCTAACGCCCCCAATCTCAGGTCTATAAGATCCCTTTCGTCCCAGAAAAAATAAAAAGAGAAGTTTTCGTCGCGTTTTCGATACGGAGGCGCTGCCACCACCTGTTCTTCATCTGGAGGGCAGATCTGGAGTCCGTCTTGGGCTCCGGAGAGGGGAAATCGTCGCCATCGTCATCATCAACCTTCTTCCCTCTCCAATTCCATGAAGCTCTTCGCCGTTCGTGAGTAATCTATTCGTAGGCTCGCTGGGCGGTGATGAGTAGGATGAGATCTATCATGTAATCGAGTTAGTTTTGATGGGGATTGATCCCTAGTATCCACTATGTTCTGAGATTGATGTTGCTACTACTTTGCCATGCTTAATGCTTGTCACTAGGGCCCGAGTGCCATGATTTCAGATCTGAAATTATTATGTTGTCACCAATATATGTGCGTTTTAGATCCGATCTTGCAACTTGTAGTTACCTACTATGTGTTATGATCCGGCAACCCCGGAGTGACAATAACCGGAACCACTCCCGGTGATGACCATAGTTTGAGGAGTTCATGTGTTCACCAAGTGCTAATGCGTTGGTCCGGTTCTTTATTAAAATGAGAACCTTAATATCCCGTAGTTTCCTTTTGGACCCCGTTGCCACGGGAGGGATGGACAATATATGTCATGCACGTTCTTTTCCCTAAGCACGAATGACGACACACGGAATGCATGCCTACATCACATTGACGAACGGGAGCTAGCCACATATCTCTCCGTGTTATAGCTGTTGCATGATGAATATCACCCAAACAAATCACCGACCCATTGCCTACGAGTTTGTCCTACTGCTGCTGCTGCTACTACTGCTGTTACTTGTGCTACTGCTGCTGCTACTACTGTTGCTACTGCTGTTACTTGTCTTGCTCTGCTGCTACTGTTGCTACTACTGTCGCTTGCTACTGTTGCTACTTGCTACTGCTGTCACTACTGCTGTTCCTTGCCGCTGCTATTGCTCGCTACACTGTCGTTACTCGCTACTTTGCTGTTACTACCGTGCTTGCAAATACTAATCTTTAAGGTGTGGTTGAATCTAACAATTCAACTTCTAATACTTGAGAGTATTCTCTCACCTCCCGTCGTGCGAATCAACAAATTTGGGTCGAATACTCTACCCTCGAAAACTGCTGCGAACCCACGTGCTGGCGAGTCATCAACAACATTCTTTTAGTTTCATTACTAGGGAGTGCTATCAGCATTCTTCTGGTGCCCTTGCAGGAGAAGGTTTGTTGTCATAAGTATTCGTCTAGCTAACGCCAGAGATTGCAGATCAACATTTTTCTGGCGCCGTTGCTGGGGAGGTATTGCTATATTCTCTGAGTTACTTGGGATTTATATCTGCTGATCACTATGAAGAATCTGAAGGATCTGAAGACCAAAGTCTTTCCCTCAACTACGAGGGGAGGTAAGGAATTGCCATCTAGCTCTGCACTTGATTCACCTTCAGTTATGAGTAAGTTTGCGACTTCACCTCCTGTTAGAAATCTTGATTTGTCTCCTGTGCTTGATGATGCTTGTGATACTACTGCAAGAGATGCTATGCTTGATACTATGCTTGATGATACTATGCCTGATACTGCTAGAGATGCTATGCCTGATGATACTATGCCTGATACTGCTAGAGATGCTATGCCTGATGATACTATGCCTGATACTGCTAGAGATGCTATGCTTGATACTGCTTTGCCTGATGATGCTAGAGATGCTATTTTGCCTGATGATGCTATGCTTGATAGTGTTAGAGATCTCCTTTGCCTGATGTTCCACTGGGAGTGTTCCTTGATGCTCATATTGCTAGAGTTACTGCCAATGCTCGTGATGCTTCTGAAACTACCGATACTATTGAGATAGAACCTGCTTTTGCTCCTGCTAGATCTAGCTCTCCTAGATATGAATTGCCTGATATACCCGAGGGTTACGTTATGGAGGGAGAGATAGCTAAGGATTTTCTTGTGTGTAAGGATGCCTATGACGCTGAGAAATTACTTCTAAAGTGGAAGGAAAAATCTCGGGAACCTAGGATGAAAAGTGACCCGAAGTTTGCCACTTCGCCTATCTTTGCCAGCGATAAGGATTATGAATTCTCTGTCGACCCTGAGATAATCTCTCTAGTCGAATCTGATCCTTTTCACGGTTGTGAGTCTGAGACGGTCATAGCCCATCTTTCCAAACTATCCGAAATAGCCAACCTTTTCACTAATGAGGAGAAGATCCGCCACTACTATATCCTTAAGCTGTTTCCTTTCTCTCTAAAGGATGACGCTAAAGCCTGGTTCACCTCTCTTGCTCCTGGATGTGTGCGTAGTCCCCAGGAGATGGTCTATTACTTCTGTGAAAAATATTTCCCTGCCCATAAGAAGCAAGCTGCCTTGCAGGAAATATACAACTTTACTCAACTCCAAGAAGAGAGTCTTCCACAAGCTTGGGGGAGGCTCGTCCAGCTACATAATGCTTTGCCTGATCACCCTCTTAAGAAGAACAGATACTTGATATCCTCTATAACGGACTTCCGATGCCTCTAGAGAGCACCTAGATAGTTGTGCCGGTTGTGTTTTTAGGGAACGAACTGTAGAACAAGCTGAGACTCTACTGAATAACCTCTTGATAAACGATAATGCTTGGACTATTCTCGAACCACCTCCTAAGACAACTCCTAAGAAAAGAGGCATTCTATTCCTCAGTCCCGAAGATATGCAAGAAGCCAAGAAATCTATGCAAGAGAAAGGCATTAGATCTGAAGATGTCAAAAATCTACCACCTATCGAAGAGATCCATGGTCTCGATAACCCGATACAGGTAGTAGAAGTGAATTCTCTGCGTAGGTTTGATGAGAGTGATATTCCTTTTGATAAACCTGCTAGCCTATGCTTTGATGAATTTGACAACTTTGTTGCCAAACAACAGAGTTTCAATGATTATGTTAGCAGACATTTGGAACGAAGTGCTCGTATGCTTAGCCATCTAAGTGCTTGTGTAGACAGAAATGTCAATGCTCTGAAGCTTCTGAGTAAACATGCCTCTATGATTACTACTCAGGTAGAACAAGTACTTAAAGCTCAGAATGACTTGCTCAATGAATCAAATGACAACTCTGTCAGAGTCATTACTAGAGGAGGCAAAATGACTCAGGAACCTTTGTATCCTGAAGGTCATCCTAAGAGAATTGATCAAGATTCTCAAGGAATCAATGCTGATACGCCCAGTCATCCTAAGGAGAAGAAGAAGGATGATAGAAACCTACATGCCAGTTCACCAAAACGGTCACACCTGAAGAACCTAATGATATTTCTGCGTCTGATGCGGAAATACAATCTGGTGATGAACATGAACCTGGTGACAATATGGACAGTGATGTTCAAAATAATGCTCAACCTAGAAATGACGAGGATGTGGAGATTGAACCTACGGTTAATCCTGATAATCCACAACCTAAGAGATACGACAAGAATGACTTCACTGCTAGGAACCATGGTAAAGAAAGGGAGCCATGGGTTCAGAGACCTATGGCCTTCCCTCCTAAGCCATCCAAGAAAAGGATGATGAGGATTTTGAGCGCTTCGTTGAGATGATAAGACCCGTCTTTCTGCAGATGCGGTTAACTGATATGCTCAAGATGTCTCCGTATGCCAAGTACATTAAAGATATCGGGACTAATAAACGGAAGATACCACATCTTGAGATCTCCACCATGCTTGCCAATTACACTTTCAAAGGTGGAACTCCTAAGAAACTTGGTGATCCCGGAGTGCCCACTATACCTTGCTCCATTAAAGGAAATTACGTAAGAACTGCCTTATGTGACCTTGGAGCCGGTGTTAGTGTTATGCCACTCTCTCTTTATCGTAGAATTGAATTGGATAAGTTGACACCCACTGAAATTTCTCTGCAAATGGCCTACAAATCAACTGCTTTCCCTATCGACATTTGCGAGGATGTGCCTGTTATGATTGCTAACACCACTATCTCAACAGACTTTGTTATCTTGGATATTCCCAAGGACGATGCCATGGCTATCATCCTCGGAAGACCCTTTTTAAACACTACAGGGGCTGTTATAGATTGCAACAAAGGCAATATCACTTTCCATGTCAAGGGTAATGAGCACACAGTGCACTTTCCGAAGAAACGATATCCAGTACATTGCATCAATGCTATCGAAAAGACTTCATCGATTCTCATTGGGAGCTTTCAATGCCCTATCCCTCGTGTCAAGATGAAGTATGATTTGCTTGTTGGGGAGATACGTATCCCCATTGAGGTGACTTAGTGGCTATTCTAAAATTCTCCGTTCTCTCTTGCAATTCGAGAAGGTTTTGTCATAAGGACTTGATCAATCCCATTGACGGATTTCTTTCGATGACCATGAAACGGATGAATCAAGGAGTCACATACCTCTGTTTTAAGTTTTCCTTTTCTTTTGCTTAGAAGAAAAATGATAGAATTAGTTTAGTTTTTCCTGTTTTCTGTTTTAGCGTCTCGGAGAAAAATACCTCGAAAATAAAAGTTCTCCGATGGTCCTAAAAATTTAGTATGATTTTTTATAGAATTTTTGAAAATTTCTGGGCCTGAGAGATGGCCTGGGGGCCTGACCAGTGGGCCACAAGCCCTTGCTCCGCCACCACCTCCTGGTGGCGTGGTGCAAGCTTGTGGGGCCCACAGGCACCCCCTCCACTCATTCCAGCTCCCACCCTCTTCTTCCACCTCCAGAAAAAATTGTTTCGCAGCTCAAACCCGTGTTCTTGCTCATTTGGCTGTGATTTTCGATCTCCTTGCTCAAAGCACCATTCTCCGAACCGTTTTGGGGAAATTACTCCTTGGTAAGTGACTCCTCCATTGGTCCAATTAGTTTTTGCTCTAGTGCTTTATCTTTCGCGAATTCTTGCTACCTTGGTGACCCTGTTCTTGAGCTAGAAATGTTGATTTTAGTTGGTCCCAAGTAGTTTTAGCGCGTCATACGGTCTCTAGGCACTAGTAGGAGTAGTTGCTACAAGTTGGGTTAATCCTTATTCACTTTTCTTTCGAAGTCTCTAAAAATTTGAGAATTTTTCAGAGCTAGAAAAAGGAAAAGATGAGGAGGTTCTTGAGAGGCTCTTCAAGCCGTAACACCAAGGAGGATGAGAAGAATCACCCCAAGTATGTAGTCCCTCGAGTCACAGAAGTTCGAGCGTGCGAGTGGCCAAGTGATGAATTTTTGCGCGTCGCCGGACTTTATGAAGACTCTTATTACTTGGTGGATAATGCATGTCTTACTGCGTTCGTTGAAGATAAGTGCCCACAATATCTCCTCCTCACTAATATTTTCGTCCAAAGCTTCAACTTTTATCCGAGGAAGAATCCTCCCATGCTTGAGTTCATGATTTACGATGTCCCCCAGTGCATGACGCTGCAGGACTTTTGCAATTTACCTTATGTTGGGGATATCCGTGACCCTCGTCCATGGGACTTGGAGGATTTCATTGGTTCTATTGCTGTTGGAGAGGAGAGAGGAGTGTCTCGCGCTAGAATTGCTAGCATACATTTTCCTGTGCTTCGGTACTTCTCACTATTTGTGGGAAAATGTTTGATTGGCCGTGGGGAGGCTGGATCACTTAGTTCTCCAGACCTTGAGGTTTTGCGCGAAGGCCTTTATAACGATAAGACTTATAGCTTGGGCGCTATAGTAGCTCAACGGTTGAACCTGAACCGTTCTAAAGGTGTTGTCTATGGAGGTATCTATGCTACCCGTCTTGCCAGACACTTTGAGATACTGATTAGACTGAGAGAGGAAGGAGAGATGCTTCTCCCTGAGAGATATCTGGATTATGACAGCATGGTTCGCCATGATTTTCTGGATAGAGATGCTAGTAGACGGATGATTTATAACCTGGTGTTTAGTCAGGGTACTCGGGAAACTATTACTTTGCCTGCTCCTTCTTTGTTTGATCTTCATGCGCGCAGGTACACTATTATGCCCGTGGACATCTACACATATTGGGGCTTGGCCCAACCACAGGCGCCCGTGCCCGAGCCGCCAGTCGAGTACCAGACACCAGTTTATCAGTGGGAGCCAGAGGAGCTCACACAGCAGTGGCATCCACAGTCTGCTCCGGAGTATCCTGGAGCTGGTTATTTCACACCTTGGGAGTAGACCAAGCTAGGCCAAAAGCCTAAGCTTGGGGGAGTACGTGTTCTCACCGACTTTACATTCATGCTTATGCTTTCACTTCGTTAGCCGGTGTTTACACTTTGCCACTGTATTATCCATGCTATCGTTTTCTTGTTTTCTTGTTTTGTGTCCTTTTGAGAAAACCCAAAAAGATTTTTCTTTCTTCTTTTGCTTGTTGGGAGCTTTCCCGTGTAAATAGTTTTCTTTTTCTTTGGGTCAAGGTAGAAGATATTGGTTACAATGTTTATTGTTCTTGCATGCTTACCTGTTTAGCTTTCAAAGGACCATATTATTTTGTCTTCTCCTTTGTGTTTGCCTGCAGATTCAGCTTAGTCCAATGCGCTTATTATTGTTCACATCGTGCGATCGTGCAAATGAAAGGCAACAATGATGATATATGATGAAGTGACTGAGACTGAAAAGTTGGTATGAACTCTATCTATTTTGTTTTTGTAAATATGACTAGCTTGTCGACCCAGATTTAGCTTTGTTGTGAGAGAACCATGTTTGCAATGACGACTTAGAGATCATAGTTTCTGATGCCATGCTTATTTAGCTGAGAGCTTATAATGGTTTGTCTTGAATGCCAACATAGATTTTGAGATGACTATGATGTAGTATGATAGGATGGTATTCTCCTTTGAATGTTTCAAGTGGTTTGACTTGGCGCATGTTCATGCATGTAGTTGAAACAAAATCAACATAGCCTCTACGATGTTCGTGTTCATGGTGATTTATATCCTGTTCATGCTTGCATTCAATGTTAGTCAAACTCATTGCATCTTGATGACTGTTGTTGCTCTCTAGTTGATCGCTTCCCAGTCTTTTGCTAGCCTTCACTCGTACTAAGCGGGAATACTACTTGTGCATCCACTTCCATAAACCCAAAAGTTTTTCCATGAGAGTCCACCATACCTACCTATTTGCGGTATCTACCTGCCGTTCCAAGTAAATTTGCATGTGCCATTCTCTAAACCTTCAAGAAATAAATTTGTTTTGCATGCCCGAACCGCTCATGTGGTGACAGAGGGCTATTGGTATCTTCCATGCTAGGAGTGTTATCCTCGACATGTGTTTATTCACAATCATTCACGAGAAAGGGGCCGGTATTTGGGATGCCCAGTTCCATGCTTAAATCAAAAACATAACTGTAAAACAAGACTCCCCCCAAATTGATGTTAGTATGGACGGTACCCGAGGATTCGGCTAGCCGTGGAGTGTGATTGATTGGTGGTGGGGGAGTTAAAACTTTACTTTTCTGTTTGGGAACCCCTATAGCATGAGTAGCATGGAAGATATTGAGAACTCTTGGTCATTTCCTTGACAATGAAAGCATGCCACACAAAATTATCATCTCTGTTTTCAAAGA
Organism: Hordeum vulgare subsp. vulgare; assembly: GCF_904849725.1. Lineage (NCBI taxonomy): Eukaryota > Viridiplantae > Streptophyta > Magnoliopsida > Poales > Poaceae > Hordeum > Hordeum vulgare. The sequence continues at coordinate 432,211,133 of NC_058522.1, read as the reverse complement.
TTGAGCTCTAGCACCTCTGCAAATCAATGCTTCCCTCTGCGAAGGGCCTATCTATTTTTTTCGTGTCGAGTCATCCTCCTCTTATATAAGCACCAACTAGAGAGCACCTCTATCATTTTTATGCTTTGCTTTTGATTGATATTGAGTATGACTATGACTGGATCTTCGTTGCTATGAATTACAATGTTTAGTCAGCCCTTGATCTTTGTAAGTGCTCTGCATTTATGTTTTGCGGTATCAGAAAGAGCTAGCAAGATACCACCTATTCATATTGCTTCATGCTTGTTTTGATTGAAGTGTTGGTATTTGAAACTCATTATTATTTGCTCGTTAGCTGATTATGCCATTGATATTAGTTTACCGTGAGACCTTTGTGTCATTTGCTTATGTGGTTAACTTGTGATCTTGCTGAAATTCTTGTTATGAGTTAGACATAGTTGCAACAACAAGATCAAACAGAGTTTGTCAAAGTTTTTCTTTCTCTCTCAGTTTGTCAACTGAGTTGCTTGAGGACAAGCAAGGTTTTAAGCTTGGGGGAGTTGATACGTCTCCATCGTATCTACTTTTTCAAACTCTTTTACCCTTGTTTTGAACTCTAATTTGCATGATTTGAATGGAACTAACCTGGACTGACGCTGTTTTCAGCAGAATTGCCTTGGTGTTATTTTTGTGCAGAAATCAAAGTTCTCCAAAACGTCCTGAAAATTTACGGGGAGCAGTTTTGGAAAATAAGAAAAATATCCGCGCCAAGTTCCACCTCAGGGGGTGGGGCAGTGGGCCACAAGCCCTTGCTCCACCACCACCCCCTGGTGGCGTGGTGCAGGCTTGTGGGGCCCACACGGCTCTGCCGCCCCCAATCTCAGGTCTATAAGATCCCTTTCGTCCCATAAAAAATAAAAAGAGAAATTTTCGTTGCGTTTTCGATACGGAGATGCCGCCACCCCTGTACTTCATCTGGAGGGCAGATCTGGAGTCCGTCTTGGGCTCCGGAGAGGGGAAATCGTCGCCATCGTCATCATCAACCTTCTTCCCTCTCCAATTCCATGAAGCTCTTCGCCGTTCGTGAGTAATCTATTCGTAGGCTCGCTGGGCGGTGATGAGTAGGATGAGATCTATCATGTAATCGAGTTAGTTTTGATGGGGATTGATCCCTAGTATCCACTATGTTCTGAGATTGATGTTGCTACTACTTTGCCATGCTTAATGCTTGTCACTAGGGCCCGAGTGCCATGATTTCAGATCTGAAATTATTATGTTGTCACCAATATATGTGTGTTTTAGATCCGATCTTGCAACTTGTAGTTACCTACTATGTGTTATGATCCGGCAACCCCGGAGTGACAATAACCGGAACCACTCCCGGTGATGACCATAGTTTGAGGAGTTCATGTGTTCACCAAGTGATAATGCGTTGGTCCGGTTCTTTATTAAAAGGAGAACCTTAATATCCCGTAGTTTCCTTTTGGACCCCGCTGCCACGGGAGGGATGGACAATAGATGTCATGCAAGTTCTTTTCCCTAAGCACGTATGACGACACACGGAATGCATGCCTACATCACATTTACGAACGGAGCTAGCCACATATCTCTCCGTGTTATAGCTGTTGCATGATGAATATCATCCAAACAAATCACCGACCCATTGCCTACGAGTTTGTCCTACTGTTGCTGCTGCTACTACTGTTGCTACTACTGCTGTTACTTGTCCTACTGCTGCTGCTACTGCTGTTACTTGTCTTGCTCTGCTGCTACTTTGCTACTATTGTCGCTTGCTACTGTTGCTACTTGCTACTGATGTCACTACTGCTGTTCCTTGCCGCTGCTATTGCTCGCTACACTTCCGTTACTCGCTACTTTGTTGTTACTACTGTGCTTGCAGATACTAATCTTTCAGGTGTGGTTGAATCTGACAATTCAACTTCTAATACTTGAGAGTATTCTCTCACCTCCCGTCGTGCGAATCAACAAATTTGGGTCAAATACTCTACCCTCAAAAACTGCTGCGAACCCACGCGCTGGTGGGCCGTCAACAACATTCTTCTAGTTTCATTACTGGGGAGTGCTCTCAGCATTCTTCTGGTGCCGTTGCAGGAGAAGGTTTGTTGTCATAAGCATTTGTCTAGCTAACGCCAGAGATTGCAGATCAGTGCCTACCACATGATACTACATCAAGATCCAAATTTCCAAGTACCTACTTTGCATGCAATTGGGAGAAGAAGGTAGAACTACAATGCATATAAAACATATGTAAAAACATGATCAACGTGACTTGCCTTATTGACGGTTGTCGAACTCGAGCGCGTTTAGATAACAAGATTCACACTCCGGATAATCTAACAAGGCAAACAATTTTACCCAATAAGCATCACAATAGCGAGTGATCAAAATAAAGCAATAAACAAAAGTAGCTATATCATAAAAGAGTAAAATTGTCTTACAAGAACCAAAACAGAATCTGTTTTGCATAAAATAATGAGTTAAAATATTCCAAAAATTCTGAAATTTTACCTACTGATAAATAAGATCACTAGTGATCAGTAGCAAAAGGAATCAATTAAAAATCTATTTTTAAACTCCAGATATAAACAAAAACAAGATTTAAACCAAATCTGTTTAAATTCAAATTTTACATTTTTCAAACATGAAAAAAATTCTATATCTACAGAAACTACATAAAATTTGTGATCTAATGCAAAAAGAATCACCTCAATTGGAGTTATAGATTAACAGTTATAAGCAATCTAAAAACATGTTCAAATCTGTTTCAGAAATAAAAAACAGGAAAGAATAAAATTAAAGAGTGACGTGGCATATCCTGATTGGTTGTGGGGTGTGCGCGTTTTAGGCTATCTAGAGGTCGGTCACAATATAAGAAAAACCTATCGGTTTTATAATCTGACTAACGGAAAACCGGTGGTTTATTGTAATTAACCGAAGAGGTAAGTTATGTCTAATCTGAACCATCTATATGATATCTAAGGGTGGTGGGGGGGGGGATAGGAGATGAGGAGAGGAGCCTTACCGTGACAGAGGAAGAAGAACGGCGAGCTCCTGTAGGCTGACGTGAAGGTGGCGGGGTGGGGGTGCTCAAGCGAGGAAACGGCGGCGGGGAAGGTGCGGCCGGTGGAGGGAGATCCCGGCGGGGGTTTCCAGGGGCGTCGGGGTGGCTCCTGGGCGACGGGGGCGCTCCTGGCGAGCTCCTGGTTCGGACGTCATGTAGGGAACCAGTGAGGTGGGTTGTGGTGGCGTCAGGTGAGGAAACGGAGTGCTCTCTAGGGGAACGGAATGAGGAGAGCGAGGGGGTTCTTATAGGGGTGGTGGGAGGCGCTAGGAGGGAAAGAATCCCTCGAATCCGGAGAGGAACCTTCGTGTGGGGCGCCGACCATGTCCACGGAGGGAAGGAGCGAGAGGTTAGGGATGACGGGATGCTAGGCCGGATCGAATTCCTATTCGGGCCCAGATACTTTCCTGAAATAAAAGATCAGTTTCCTATTTATTAAAAACACGAAAGAAACCCCGAAAAGGAATTAAATCCTTTAAAAAATAGGTATTATATACCAAAATGCTCAGAAAAAATTCCCACCACGTGGGCATTTTATTTTTCACAAAATAAAAAAATTATTTTTTTAAAAAATCCAATAAAAATCCAAATTTTGTCCTTAAAAATTTTGGCACTATTTTCCTGTGACTTTTATTTATTTTGGGGGTGTCATGTTACCTCCATCTCTTTCATGCTTGGCAAGCATATTGTCAGGAAAACTTTGTGGTTGAAATCTTGTGCCAAAATAATTATTCAAACTAATACCAAAGAAAAATTCAAATGCCACATTCATTCAAAGAAAAATGCATAGATGCTTAGCTACAATTGTAAAACATTCCAAATAGGAAATTTGGGATGTTACAAACCTACCCACCTTAAGATGAATCTCTCCCTCGAGATTCGAGTTGGCTAGAAAATATGTGTGGGTGGTCTCGACGAAGATCTTCTTCCCGTTCCCAGGTGGCTTCTTCCTCGGTGTGATGGCTCCACAAGACCTTGCAAAACTTGATGATCTTGCTGCGGGTAACTCTGTTGGCAGTCTCGAGAATCTTGACGGGCTTCTCCTCATAAGTCAGATCACTGTCAAGCTTTATGGCCTCTAGGGGCACTGTGTCTTTCAACGGAATATCAGCCATCTCAGCATGGCATTTCTTCAACTGGGAAACATGGAAAACATCATGAACTCGGGACAATCCTTCCGGCAATTCCAGCTTGTATGCAACTTCCCCTCTACGTTCAAGAATTTTGTGGGGCCAATGAATCTGGGTGCTAACTTTCCTTTTACACCAAATCTCTTGATTCCTCGAAGTGGGGACACACGAAGGTATGCTCGGTCTCCCAGTTTGTATGTTACTTCCTTGCGCTTGCTATCTGCATGACTCTTCAGAATCTCGGATAAGGTCGGGACCAAAAAGTTTTTGATATCCAACACCATCCCACATCAATGGCATTCTGCAACTCCTTCCATATAAAGCTTCGAAAGGGGCCATCTTTAGACTGTCTGATAGCTGTTGTTGTATGAGAACTCGATGTAAGGCAAATTGTCGTACCAGCTAGACCCATAGTCTAGTGCGCAAGCTCTCAACATGTCCTCCAGAATCTGATTGACTCTCTCGGTCTATCCATCGGTCTGAGGGTGAAAAGTTGTACTGAATTCCAATCTCGTTCCCAAGGTTTCGTGTAGTTGGTGCCAAAACTTTGACGTGAATTGTGTTCCTCTATCTGACACGATACTCCTCGGAACTCCGTGTAGACATACGATCCTGGTCATATATATCTTGGCCAACATAGCACTCGTGTAGGTAGTCTTCACGGGAATGAAGTGAGCTACCTTGGTCAAACGATCGACCACTACCCAGATAGAATCATAACCTGAACGGGTCCTGGGTAATCCTGAGATGAAGTCCATACCAAGCTTCTCCCATTTCCACTCGGGTATCGGCAAAGGTTGAAGTAATCCTGCTGGCTTCTGATGCTCGGCCTTTACTCGCTCACAAACATCGCATATTGCTACAAAATTAGCAATATCCTTCTTCATTCCTATGCACCAGAAACTTTCCTTTAAGTCAGATACATCTTGGTGTTGCCTGGATGTACCGAGTCGTGAGCTTCCTGAAGTATCAACTCCCTGGGTTCAGGATCATTGGGCACATAGATACGGTCCTCAAACCATATGGTTCCGTGTTCATCCTCACGAAAACCTTTAGCCTTCCCTTCATTCATTCTTTGCTTTATCTCAGCTATCTCCTTGTGTGCCTTGTGTGCTTCACGAATTTTTTCGGTCAAGGTGGACTGAATCTCCAGCGTGGCTACAAATCCTCTTGGAACTATCTCCAACTTGAGCTCTCTGAGATCATCGGCTAACTCCTGGGGTAATCCTCCCGCTATGAGTGTGTTCACATAACTCTTGCGGCTCAAGGCATCTGCTACAACATTTGCTTTCCCTGGGTGATAATGCAATCTCATGTCATAGTCCTTGATCAACTCTAGCCATCTCCTCCGTCTAAGGTTCAACTCTTTCTGCGTGAAAATATATTTCAGGCTCTTGTGATCAGTGTAAATATCACAACTATTTCCAATAAGGAAATGTCTCCAGGTCTTGAGAGTGTGCACTACGGATGCTAACTCCAAATCATGTGTGTCATAGTTCAACTCATGAATTCTGAGCTGTCTGGATGCATAGGCTACAACTTTTCCTTCTTGCATGAGTACTCCTCCAAGTCCTTGACGTGATGCGTCACAATACACCTGGAAATCCTTCTGAATATTCGGCAATATCAGCACTGGGGCTGTAACCAAACGTTTCTTCAACCCTTGGAAACTGGCTTCACATTCCTCGGTCCAATTATACTTGGACTCCTTCTTCAACAACTCTGTCATGAGCTTGGCAATCTTCGAGAAGTTCTCAATAAACCTCCGGTAATATCCGGCAAGTCCGAGAAAACTGCGGATCTCCTTAACTGAGGTGGGTGCTAACCATTCGGTGACTGCTGCAACCTTGGCTGGATCCACTGCTATTCCGTCTCCGGAAATAATATGTCCGAGGAATCCGACTTCCTTGATCCAAAATTCACATTTACTGAACTTCGCATACAACTGATCCTCTCGCAACTTCTCCAAAACTAACTGCAAGTGTTCCTTGTGTTGTTCCTTGTTCTTGGAGAATATCAGTATGTCATCGATGAACACCACGACAAACTTGTCCAGATATTCCATAAATACCTTGTTCATCATACTCATAAAATATGCACGAGCATTAGTCAATCCAAATGACATGACTGTGTACTCATATAGACCATGCCTCGTGGTGAAGGCTGTCTTGGGTATATCCTGTTCATGGATTTTCAACTGATGATACCCTGATCGAAGATCGATCTTGGAGAACACTCGGGCTCCAACTAACAGGTCAAACAAATCGTTGATCATCGGCAACAGATACTTGTTCTTGATGGTCGCCTCGTTCAATGCACGATAATCGACTACCATTCTCAAGGATTTGTCTTTCTCAACCAAGCGAACTGGGGCTCCCCAAGGTGACGAACTTGGGCGAATATACCCCTTGTCAAGTAACTCTTTGATCTATTTCTTGATTTCTTCTAAATCATTTGCGGGCATCCGATAGGGTCTCTTGGATATTGGGGCTGTCCCTGGTAATAACTCAATCAGAAACTCAATATCCCTATCCGGTGGCATGCCTGGCAATTCCTCCGGGAATACATCTGAAAAGTCTGGTACGACTGGCACTTCCTCCCAGACAACTCCCGTGAGAGAGTTCACCCGTTTATTCTGTGATGGGTGTTGGGAAACGTACTTAATTTGTTTTCGCTCTAGGGTGGTGAGAAAAATAGACTTAAGGGCACAATCAATGTTTCCTTCATACTTGGTCAACCAATCCATGCCTAGGATTACATCCAATCCCTGTGACTCTAATACGATGAGGTCGGTGGGAAATTTATGGTTTCTGATGTTGAGGCTCAAAGCATGGCATCCTATCCCGGCTGTCATCATGCCCCGTGAGGAGCTAACTTTAATGGGCTGACTGAGGGTTCTAGTTGGTAAACTATACTTTTCCACAACTACCCTTGATATGAATGAATGTGTTACACTAGAATAAAAAAGTACCAGTACTTGACATGAATTTAGCAAAAACTTACCAACCACTGTATCGGGGTGATCATAGACCTCTTCAACATCAATGTGGTTTACCTGAGCTCGGGGAAAAGGATTGGGCTTCCTTGCTGCTGAGTTGCCATTGTCGTTTCCATTTCCCTGCTTGTTCTGGGGACAGTCAGTGGCATAGTGCCCTATCTTCTGGCACTTGAAGCAGGTGATATGGTTCAGATACTTCTGAGCTGGAGCGGGATGGTGCTGAGTGCCATTACCTCCATTACCATTCTTAAAATTGCCACCACTGCGGTTGTTCCCATTTCCTCCATGGTTGTGGCCTCGATGGTTGTGCACTGGATGGTTATGCTGGATGTGTCCTCCAAACTTACCGGATCCTGCTCCGGTATTCCCTGGATAAGGGGTGTAACGAGGCTTTTGCTGAACTCCAGAATTGAACTTCCCATGTCCATACTTCCGTTTGTGGTTCTCCATCTGCTGCTGTTTCCCCTCCAAGATGAGGGCCTTATCTACCAGCTCCTGGTAGTTGTTGAAGTTGGCAACAGTCAACTGAATGGTCAACTCATCATTGAGTCCTTCCATGAACTTCTCCCGGTTGGCCGCATCATCGGCCACATCTCCAGGTGCATATCGGACGAGCATGCTGAATTCATCAACATACTGAGCCACAAAGCAATTTCCCTGGCGTAAGTTGTGAAACTCACGCTTCTTCAGACTCATGGCTCCAGCTGAGACATGAGCGGTGCAGAAGGCTTTCTTGAACTGCTCCCAAGTCACACCAACAATTGGGTAGGTTGTGGTGTAGTTCTCCCACCATGAACTGCGGGGCCTTCAAGTTGCTGCGCGGCAAAACACACCTTCTCAGCTTCAGTACATCTAGCAATGATTAGTTCCCTCTCCATCTTGCGGAGCCAATCATCTGCCACAATGGGCTCAACGCTGCTGGGGAAGTCGGAGGGTTCAACCTCAAAAAGCGGGTGAGATTGTCGGCCTGGGGTGGATGATGGTTGTTGTTATTGTTCTGGTTCTGAATGATCAACTGTATCAGGGCATCCTATTGTTGGATCAACTGAGTGAGTTCTGGCGGGAAGTTGGAAGCAGGGTCACGTCTCGGAGGCATCTGATGTTTGTAGAGGGATGGGATTAGCATAGAACAAGAGTCTAAAGAGAAAATACACTACCCATATGACATACAACAAACAATTTTTCACACCACACATTTATTCATTAATCACCTCAAAAGGTTCAAACACGGGGATACAAGTTTGCGATAACCTAAACATCGGCCTAAACGTTTAACGATAAGATAAATTGGTGGACTTGTCTAGGTGTCCTCCTCAGAAAATCATGGTGGTGGGTCCGTCGGTAGAGCTTGCTTCGTAGTCCTCCTCATTGCTGATCAAGGGGGCTACGTCTCCTTCAGGGTGAAGGTTTTTGCCCATGTCCAATGCTTCTTCCATATATGCGACATGAGCCTTCAGCTTCTTGATCCTCTCCAGGAAGTCCTTCACCTCCAATTCGTGCTCGTAGTGGGCTTCTCGGGCTTTGTCTTCGAGGTCGAGTTCGCGGAGCGACAGTTGCTTGATCTTCCATGTGTCCTAGATTACACGAAGCTCCAGGTCCCGATGTGTGTCTCCAAGGTCTGGGCATAGGACATGAGAGCGTCTTTAGTCTTTTTCGTGATGATGTCTCCATCTTCTCCTCTCCAGGAGACCATGAATAGGTCTGGTGAAATGGGACAGCCTCTGTACACCTCCTTGATACGTCCAAGTGCACAGTGAACTGCCATGTCCCTTCCGAGAATCCAGCTGGGTGCGATGAACTTGAAGTCCATAGGTTCAGTGCGTGGCTCGAAAGTTCTTCTGGGGATGTGCACCTCAATCCTGTAGCGTGCATCTGCCGGGTAAGATGAGGTAGGCTTTCCGGTGATGGTTGGCAGAGCAATCCTTAAGTCCTTGGTGATCTTCATCAGCTCCTTTCCGAAGGGCATTGTGGCATCGGGCTAACAAAACTCCATGACCTTAACTGGCATGAAGGTGGCCATCTAGAAAATATTGGAAGATCGGAGAGAAGTCAGAAATGAGCAGAAGTGAAATATAGAAGATTTATAGATATAATAAAATAGTTTTCTTCCTAAGGCTTTTCCAATCCTAGAGGTTACGTCCTACAGTCAGCGTGTGCTCTGATACCATATCTGTAGCGATCCGACCTGAAACGACCAAGTCTCTGGTGTTTCCGTACCATCCCCAGATCATGCTGGTACACACACATTACATCAATGTATATATCGAGAGTTCAATCACACAACTTTATTAATCGGATCTCATATCGATTACTTTATTACAATAATGAATACAATAAAGTGGCTGAAGGCCAACTCATGAGATAACTAAGCAAAGACTAGAGGAAACTTCAAAAGTAGTTGAGTCCATCTGACTCCAGGGCGTATCACCGAGCGTAGACCGTGACCTCACTCCTAGTCAGAAAAGTACTCTACAACATGACACGTTGCAGCCGTGTAGGTCATCATATTGAATATGCCCGCAAGTCACAAAAGAGAGAGGTGAAAAAGTATCATCTATACTATATGCATATATCACAGGTGGGGCTGTAAGTTTTTAGCGGAAAGCAAAGTTTTCTCCTACAACAAGAGAGGGCTAAAAGCAAAAATATTACTACATGGTTGGTTGTTAATGAGATGGTTCCACCAACCAATTCTCATACCCAAGTTGTCAATAATACCCACATCATTAATATTATTTGTGTTGAGAATTCCAGATAGTTTCAGTTCCTTCGGCTCAAGTCATCGATGACCGTGGGCACGGCTAATCGATTAGGTTAGGGTACTCTGCATAGTTTTGCACACGTTCCCCACAAGATTTGATCGCCTCCGTTGAAGTCATCGCACTTCAGGGTGTTTGAGAATCAGATGATCAAAACATGGTCCTTCAACGGGTTCCTTTGAGCCTTTGTCGGTGCCCATCCAATCCTACCGTTCTTCTACATCTCGTAGCACCGCCTGTCCAGAGTCACCACGTTGTCCAACCAAGCCAGAGCCCATAATGACTTGTGGCTGTGCAGGTAAGCCTTGGGCCTTGAAGCATCCATCCATCTCTTCGTGCCTGGGTGAAGCTTTCCGCAAGATGTCTTGGCGCTTCTCCATGCATCCCGGGTCCTCCGCTGGTTTATCCCAGGGAGCCCATCTGAATCATCCTTCACCCAGAGGTATATTGCATCACGAGGTCTCAAAAAGTCTGGGAATATCCGATCTTGATTATTAAATTCTCACAACACTCGTGATAAACACTCAACCATAACCCGTCTTCTAAAAGCATAGAAAAAATAAAATTTATCGTCCCGGGCCAAGTAACAAGGGGGTTGGGTGCCTACCACATGATACTACATCAAGATCCAAATTTCCAAGTACCTACTTTGCATGCAATTGGGTGAAGAAGGTAGAACTACAATGCATATAAAACATAGGTAAAAACATGATCAATGTGACTTGCCTTGTTGACGATTATCGAACTCGAGCGCGTCTAGATAACAAGCTTCGCACTCTGGATAATCTAACGAAGCAAAAATTTCACCCAATAAGCATCACAATAGCAAGTGATCAAGCTAAATCAATAAACAAAAGTAGCTATATCATAAAAAAGTAAAATTGTCTTACAAGAACCAAAACAAAATCTTTTTTGCATAAAATAATGATTTAAAATATTCCAAAATTCTGAAATTTAACCTACTGCTAAATAAGATCACTAGTGATCAGTAGAAAAAAGAATCAATTAAAAATCTATTTTTAAACTCCAGATATAAGCAAAACAAGATTTAAACCAAATCTGTTTAAATTCAAGTTTTACATTTTCAAACATGGACAAATTATATATCTACAAAAACTACATAAAATATGTGATCCAATGCAAAAAGAATCACCTCAATTGGAGTTATAGATTAAAAGTTATAAGCAATCTAAAAGAGGTTCAAATCAGTTTCAGAAATAAAAAACAGAAAAGAATAAAATTAAAGAGTGACGTGGCAGATCCTGATTGCTTGTGGGATGTGCACATTTTAGGCTATCTAGAGGTCGGCCACAATATAAGAAAAACCTTTCAGTTTTATAATCTGACTAACGGAAAACCAGTGGTTTATTGTAATTAACCGAAGAGGTAAGTTATGTCTAATGTGAACCATCTATATGAGATCTAAGGGTGGGGTGAATAAGAGATGAGGGGAGGAGCCTTACCGTGACAGAGGAAGAAGAACGACGAGCTCCTACAGACCGACGTGAAGGTGGCGGGGTGGGGGTGCTCCGGCGAGGAAACGACGGTGGGGAAGGTGCGGCCGGTGGAGGGAGATCTCGGCGGGGGTTTCCAGGGGCGTCGGGGTGGCTCCTGGCGAGCTCCTGTTTCGGACGTCACGCATGGAACCAGCGAGGTGGGTTGTGGTGGCGTCAGGTGAGGAAACGGAGTGCTCTCTAGGGGAACAGAACGAGGAGAGCGTGGGGGTTCTTATAGGGGTGGTGGGAGGCGCTAGGAGGGAAAGAATCCCACGAATCCGGGAAAGGAACCTTCCTGTGGGGCGTCGACCATGTCTAGGGAAGGAAGGAGCGAGAGGTTAGGGATGACGGGATGCTCGGCCGGATCGGATTCCTATTCGGGCGCAGATACTTTCCTAAAATAAAAGATCAGTTTCCTATTTATTAAAAATAGGAAAGAAAACCCTGAAAAGGAATTAAATCCTTTTTCAAAAAATAGGTATTATATACCAAAATGCTCAGAAAAAAGTGTCCCACCACGTGGGGATTTTATTTTTCACAAAATAAACACTTCATAAAAAATATTTTTTTAAAAATCCAATAAAAATCCAAAATTTGTCTTTAAATTTTTTGGCACTATTTTCCTGTGACTTTTATTTATTTTGGGGGTATCATGTTACCTCCATCTCTTTCTTGCTTGGCAAGCATATTGTCAGGAAAACTTTGTGGTTGAAATCTTGTGCCAAAATAATTATTCAAACTAAAACCAAAGAAAAATTCAAATGCCACATTCATTCAAACAAAAATGCATAGATGCTTAGCTAGAATTGTAAAACATTCCAAATCGGAAATTTGAGATGTTACATTAACCATGTGCTATCGTTGCTAGTTGCAGGTGCAGTTGCTTCCATGTGTTAACATGGATTCCTTGTTATATCACCTTATTAAACGCTATCTAATTTAATGCACCTATATACTTGGTAAAAGGTGGAAGGCTCGACCTTTCTAGCCTGGTATTTTGTTCCACCTTTGCCACCTTAGTTTCGGCTACCGGTGTTATATTCCATAAAAGAGCGCTCCTAATACGATCGAGGTTGTTATGGGGACCCATTGATAATTCGTCTTAGTTAAAGCTTGTCTGGCAAGGCCTAAATTTGGTACTACATTTGCCTAAAATCTAACAAAAATGCATAGGGACCCACCGGCACCCACGGAGTAATTAATCAACCCCCAGGCCAGTGCTCCTCATGAGTGTTGGTCCAACCCAGAGCACTGTGCGGGCCAACCCAGGGCAACTTGGGTTATTTCTATCAGGCCACCGTACGCATAGCTTATCCGTCGTGTCGTGAGAACGAGATACGCGGCTCCTATCGGGATCGTCGACACGTCGAGCGGCCTTGCTGGATTAGTTTTATCTTTTACGAAACATCTTGTGCATCGGGATTCCGGTGATGCTTTGGGTTATCTCAGAGTTGAGGTTTTCCATTAAGGAATTCGAGGAGATTACGAGTTCCGTGATCGAGGCTTTCTATGCGGCTTGTGGTAATTTGTGATGGACGAGTTGGAGCACCCCTGCAGGGTTAAATCTTTCGGAAAGCCGTGCCCGCGGTTATGTGGCAAACTTGGAAACTTTGTTTAACATCCGATTCTAGATAAGTTGAAGTAAACTTAAATAAAACTTGCCAACTGAGTGCGAAAACCGTGACTGTCTCTTTCGTGAGCTCCTTCTCCGATCGAGGACACGGTGGGGTTATGTTTGATGTAAGTAGATGTTCAGGATCATTAATTTGATCATCATTAGACACGTCCGCTATGCGTAGATCATCCCCCTTTTATTCTGGTACTCGTAAGTTAGTCACCTCAAATAAATGCTTAGCCGCTTGCTGCAGCCTCACCACTTAACATTACCTCACCCATTAAGCTTCGCTAGTCTTGATACCTTTGGAAATGAGATTGCTGAGTCTCATGTGGCTCACAGATTACTACAACACAAGGTGCATGTACAGGTAAGAGTTACTTTGACGTGAGCGCGCTAATTGTGCTATTTGGAGTTTCTTCTTCTTCGTCTTCATCGATCTAGGATGGGTTACAGGCCGGCAGCCTGGGATAGCAAGGATGGACGTTGTTCTTTTATCGTTTGTTTTCATCCGTAGTTGGACCCTGCTCTTCTTCATGATGACTGTATATTGTTGTATTGATGCTCTCATGTAGCTTGTGGTGAATGTAAGCCAACTCGTTATACTCATCTTTTCAGTACATGTACTTGTGACGATATCCGTTCTGACGAAACGATGAGATGTGTTTCTATGCCTGTCGAGGCCCTCGCGCCAAAAATAAAAATAGGTCCGCATCTTGGGCGTTATAACCCCACCCCTAAGATAGGTAGTAGAGCCATGGCCTCTCAGTAAGATAGTGGGGCCATGACTTCCCCCTAAAATAGATAGTGAGGTTATCTTCTCCCGCGAGTTCTCCAGCGAGGTCCGATGAGAAGGATGGAAGAAAGGGAGGAGTCAGGTGGCTGCTGCGAGATAAGTTTTCAATTACGTGATAAATAGCAAAACCGAGGAATAATCCTTAACTAGTGATTTCGAGGGAATTCCCAAGTTCTGACTATAAAGGTCCAAAACGCCTGTACGATCAGTGTCGGGTCAAAAAAATGTGACCTAACCGAACCCCTCGTTTGATTCATATACGCTTGGACTGACTGACATCCCAAAAATTAGGACCAAATGTAGGGACTATATGAGAGTGTCAAGATGCGATCGGGCACTGCACTCCATATCATAACGGTCCCACCTACAACCACCCAAAGAGGAGGTGTTCTTCCCACACCATTGGATAGGGACGAACTTCTCTGTTAATTGCATAGGTGGATCAAATCTCATTGTATCAAGTTCATTTTATTCATGTACATTGATGTCGCACTCAATGAAAGAGATTTTTATTTTATGATTTGCAAATAACAGTGAAAATATATGTTGTGAATGAAAAAGAGCCATGCAAATATCAATGTTTCAAAAATGATACAATGATAACTGAAACCTATCGCAATTTGTTGACCCGGTTATTTAAGCCGTTGGATTAGCTGGCTCCTAAGGCATGAGGTGGGACTAAAATCATCCAAAACTGCCAGGTCAATACGGATATGAAAACATTTAAGCATTTCGATGTCCGGTCGGCTTAAAAATGAACGTGCATGTGTTTACATGTACGTGATGTTTTGTAAATAAGGTATGTGATTGTAAATGGTAAAATTTAAGACATGCTCCGGCACAGTCAGGGAGCGCGTCCGGACGCGTTTGATGGGCCAAATGTTCTGAAGTGTTTCCACGCCTCAAAAATGGAAATGCTGGTTGAGCCTACACTCTTTTTCCCAGACCCATGGTACTAGAGTTCCGATGGGATTAGCAACGGTTGACAGGATCTTTTGGTAAGAGGACACCGGTGCTGTAGAGAAGAGAGAGAGAGGGACTCGCGGTGGAATCGCATCATGCAGTGTGTGGCCTGGCTCGGAATTCGGAGACCTAGGTCAACTCTATGGAGATGCCACGCTCTGTGTCCCAAGGGCGTAATCGTGGATCCGATTCCAATGCAAGCAACAGCTGCTCCTAAACAGTGTTCTGTCGTTAAACTCGGATTTACCGAGCAGACGAGTGATGGTTCATGGTTGCCACCGAAGACGAAACATGGTTAGATTCAGAGTGTTCTGACACTGCCCCCACCCCCCCCCCCCCCCCCCCCTTGTGTCATTCCATCGGACGCAGTACAGAGGGCTTTCCATGGGATGATGGGAGAGATCGGCTCGTCGGCCGTCGCACTGTATCATCGACAACTTCACCGGGGAACACCAAGGGCAAGCGAAGGGGGACACGACACATGGAGCACCCACCCGAGCGATCCCACCGCGCACGCCGGCCCAACACCGGTCACCAACGCCCCTGCCAAAGGGAAGGCCAACAGAGCACAGACGGCCACGGGACGGGGCCATGAGGAACGCATAATCAAACCAGCCAGCACGTGACCCAGATCTGGCGAGTTAATGGTATCTCGTCCGAGCGCGACCATGGCATCTGCCGTCTCTGCACGAGCACGAGACGAGCCCCTCTCTCTCTCTCTCTCTCTCTCTCTCAGCACCGAGAATCGTGATCCTGTCGTCGTCGTTTGAATCGTGACCATGTCCTCCTCGTCGTCCTGCACGAGGGGGGAACCTTTTTTTTTTCTTGGGTGGAACTGGAACTGGATCAAACCCTGCGATGCTGCAGCAGGGCGAGTCAACCGCGGCAACTGAGACCGTCGGGCCTTATACAATGCAAGGTGTTTAGAAAGATGTCTAATAAAGAAAATGAGTTTTTTTAAGTATGAGTGTTTATCTTTACATGAGAGGTGTCTAATTGAGCATATATGTTTCACAAATAAGCATCAATGTTAAGAAAAAAACTGGTTTATTTTTCTAAAGACCTTCTCTAAGCATCTGTATACAGTCGAAGAAGCAATCTTGAAACACTTGTTATGCCTTCCTGAGCAGGATATCCAAGTTGTCGGTCTTCCTAAGTTAAATGAGACAATAACCACTGCTGCATCATACTTATGGTTTGAACATCATAAGTTGACCCGCTGGGAAGAGACTCAAAATGCTGCCCAAATTAATTTGGCGGTGAGAGGGTTAGCGATTAATTTCATTATTTTTTGGAGTTCAAAGGCAAAGGTGAAATCGGCTGCATGGTTGAAACCAAGGTATGGTTATACTAAATTGAATATCGATGCTGGTTACGATAATGATTCACTTGTTGGAACGGTTGGGGCTGTATTACGCGACCATGAAGGAAAATTCATTGCAGCCCCAAATGAAAAAAATGATATATGCTTTGACTCGTTTACTGCGGAAGCTATTGCCGTCAGATTTGAGATGAATCTAGCTTGAACTGTTGGTTGCAGTAAATTTGAGATCAACTCACATGGTGTGGAGGTGGTCGCAACATTACAAAATGGTTATTCTTCTTTAGTGGCCACTGCCGTCTTCGACGACTGTTATTTTATGTCTCTTGATTTTAATCATGTTATCTTCAAACATTGTAATAGAGAGAGTAATCAGGTAGCTCATGAACTAGCTAGTTTTGGGTGGTGTTCTTTACTCTCAACGTTACGTTACGTCAAAGATTTTTAGCATCTTTCATGCTAAACGCATTATCGGTGGTTCCCAAACAGAATTGTAAAGTTTTACTCCTATCCACCATCCATACACAATCATGGCTACGAATTCGGGGATGCCCTCCAACATATCAACTTTCCCAAGGAGTTTTGTCGTATTTTAATTTTGATTAAGCAGGACTAGGCATCCTTGTTATCAACCTCTCTCGTGCAATGACGACGAATAAACACCCGTCGTGAGAGTAACTTACTTAGCATGGAAAATACTCATTGCCCAGTCGTTCCATGAGCGGTACAAGTGCACAAAACAGATGTTTGTTTGAATATTTAGAGGTGTCACATGCAAATTTACTTGGAACGGCAGGGCAATACTGCATATAGGTAGGTATGATGGACTCGTGTGGAATAAATTGGTTTAAAGGATATTGGATGCACAAGCAACATTCCCGCTTAGTACATGTGGAGGCTAGCAAAAGACTGGCAAGCGACTAGCTAGATAGCAACAACGGTCATGGACATGCATTGAGAATAATGAACTTTGGACAAAGCATGAGTAGGATATAAACACTCTGAATTTAAATATCGTGAAGGCTGCATTTTTTTTGAATCAACTACATGTTTGCACATGGGCCAAGTCAAACCACTCGAATTACTCAGAGAAAAATACCATACTACCATATCACATCATAACCATTTTAATGCATGTTGACACACAAGGTAAATCATTATCAACTCCTAGCTATTTAAGCATGGCATGAAAAGTTATGATTTCTAATTGTCATCACAAACATGTTCACTCATGATATATTGAATCCAGATCGAACGAGACAACATATTTACAAAGATGAAAAACAAGAAGAGTTCATACCCGTTTCCTTTGCCACGATCACTTCATCAAATATCGTTATTATTGCCTTTCATTCGCACGACCGAATGATGTGATAATAAAAGTGCAAGGGTGTCGTGGACTAAGCTGGAATCTGCACGACAGTTTTAAACAAAGGAGAAGGCATGGTGATATTGGCTCTTTGTTAGATCAACTACAAAGCATATGAGAGCCACCCATCATTTTCATCGTGGTCTTCCCCTTTCATGACTCAACAAAAAGGAAAAGAAATTCAGAGAAGCACACTGAAATATTTTGTTTTTGTTTTTCTTAAGCAAACAAAATAAACTAAGTGGAAACAAGAACGAGAGAAACTATTTACACAGGAAAGCTCCCTCCAAGCAAGAGGAAATCTTTTTGGGTTTTCTATTAATACTAGAGCTAATTAAACGGGAAAGAAAAACCCAAAAATAAGCTAAAAATATTTTTGGATTTTCGAAAGTTTTTCAAACACACAAGAAGAAAGCGGAAAAATAAAGCTAACATGGATATACAATGAAAGAGGATGAACATCGACAATTTATATGAAGTGTGTGAACATGAATGTAATGTCGGTGAGAAATATGTACTCCCCCGAGCTTAGGCTTTTGCCTAGCTTGGTAATCACCACTAGTAGTCTGGGAAGTGGTTGAGATGGTAGATTGTTGGGGCGTTCCTAGGTGCCTCTTCTGCCAAGTGAGCAACCTCTACTGCAGCATTGTACTCCCGCACTTCATTCTCAATAAGGTAGTATCTCCGGCGAGCCGAAAAATTCAAGTGGGCAGGTGCATGCAAAGTAACTGGCATAGGCGTATATTTCTTAAATATTAAGTTATACTCATATCCTCTAGCATGATTTACAATGAACTCATGGGAATGCATAGCTTCATAACTTAAATATCTATCGAGCAAAATAGGATCATTATGTTGAGGTGACACTCCCAATTGCGCAGCTATGTGGGAGGCATAAATTCCTCCATACAATTCTCTGTTGCTAGATTTGGAATGCAACCTTCGGGCAACAATCGCACCAAGGTTATAGCATTGTTCACCAGTCACAACACTGTGAATAAGGCTCTAATCAGGGGCATACAACACACTGCAATCTTGTTTCCCTACTACGCATTTCCCACTAAATAGTGCAAAGTAATGAATAGAGGGAAAATGAATGTTTTTAATTCTAGCCTCCATCACTCCTCTATTTTCTTCAACAAAGAGGCTCTCGAGGAACAAATTATAATCAGTTTTTGATGGTTTCTCAAGTGAACCCCAAAGCGGGAGCTTGCACGCGTAAGAAAATTCTTCTAGGCTCATGCTAAAGGCTTTGTCATAGAGATTAAATAAAACTCACGAAATCCATGTGTGAATGTATGGGTAAGGTTATAATGTTGAACACACTTATCTGCAAGGAAGTCGATGAGGCCGGTTTTGTGAATGATATGATCAAATTCCTCCTTGATACCTGCATTCCTCATGAACTCTTCTCTTGGCCACCGAAAGGATTTGGCATCACCCATGACTATCTGATTGCCGCGAGGCTCAATGTAAGCTTGTCGTATCGAACCCTCACTCAATGATTCACCCGAAGTACGATTTCTTGAGGAAATCCTCCTGAATAAACTCATCTCCCTAAGCACAAATTTCTGAAATTTTTGAGCCCCAAATTTATGTCAATAAAACTTTATGAGAATGATAACACTACTCATATGGATACTTAGAGGCTATATCAAGAGTTCATGCTATTTGGAACTTAAAGAATTTAACATGCAAGCTCATTTTCTGTAGCACCAAGAGAAGCAATTTATGCAAAATATAACACACTAAGGCAAAAACTAATTGGAGAGATGGAGGAGTCACATACCAAGGAACAGTTTCCTCAAAACATATTCGAAAACGGGGTTCCGAGCAAAGAGATCAAAAATTTCTGCTTCTAGAGGAAGAACATGGGAGAGAGAGAGGGCTAGAATTTTTTTTCTTGAGGTAGAGGATAAAGTGAACTAAAGGGATAAGGCATGGCGGGTATGTGGGTCCCACAAGCCATCAGGGCCACGTGATAACCGACAAGAGTACGTGATCGTTTGTAGCCTTTTTTGATAAGTAAGAGTGTCGAACCCAACGAGGAGCTAAAGGTAGAACAAATATTCCTTCAAATTCTACCGACCATCAATACAACTCTAGGCACACTTAACATTTGCTTTACCTAAAACAAGAATAAAACTAGAAGTACTTTGCAAGAAAATATAGAGAAAGTAAATAGAAGTTAGGTGTTGTTTTGCATGAAAATAAAGAGCGTGGAAATAAAAGTTAGGGGTATTTTATTAGAAAGCTTTTTGTGTAACGCAAGAGAAAGATTGTCTATAGGCAATTGAATATAACATGATAGATACTTATCATGTGCAATGAGGGAGAGGCATGCGCTAACACATTTTCCGTACTTGGATCATATGCACTTATGATTGGACCTCTAGCCAGCATCCGCAACTACTAGAAATCATTAAGGTAAACCAAACCAGAGCATTAAACATCAAGTCCTCTTTACTCCTATAAGCCCATAAGTCCCTTACTCGGGTGTAAGTTTCTGTCACTCTCGCCACCCACTATAAGCGAATCATGAACAAATTGCAAACCATCCAGTGTGTATCCTTCACGTGTGCGCCTCACAGAAGGCACCTTAGGACATCACCATATCAACACACAACTCATATCAATAACATCATACCACAATTAACCCGCAAGACAAAACGTACTACTCAAACATCATAGGATAGCCACATATCATTGGGAAATAGTATGTAGTGTTGAGCACCATGTTCAAGTAGAGAGTTACAGTGGGAATAGAGGTGTTAGACTGCTTCACAAAGGGGGAGAGAGTTGGTGTTGACGGCGACAAGATTGTTGATGTAGATCACCGTCACGATCCTTGACCCGGCGGCACTCCGGCACCACGGGAGAGAGGGGGAGAGAGCCCCCTCCCTTCTTATTCTTCCTTGGCCTCCCCCTAGATGGGAGGAGAGTTCCCCCTCTGGTCCATTGCCTCCATGGCGGCGGAGGGGCAGGAGCCCCTCCGAGATTGGATCTCCCTCTCTGTTGACTTTTGTTTCACGTTCCTGTTTTCTGGCCCTTCAACGTTTCTTAATTCCCCGAAGATTCGTAACTCCGATCGGCTGAAATTTTGAGGGGATTTTTATCCATAAATTAGCTTTCTTGCGCCCGAAGAAGAGCCCCAACTGACTTACGAGGTGGTCACTTGGCACCACCCCGCGCTAGGGGGTATGGGTCGGCACCGTGGTACCTAGTGGAGGTCGTGGGCCTTTGTTTGAGTTGATTCCACCTCCCTAAAATCCCATATATTCCAAAATAATTCTCCATAAATATTTATTGCGTTTGGACTTTGGTTATATGGATATTCTATGAAACAAAACACATGCAACACATAAGAACTGGCACTTCACACTGGATCAATATGTTAGTCCAACAAATCATATGAAATGTTGCCAAAAATATGTGAAAGTTGTATAATATTGGCATGGAACAATCATAAAAGTATAGATACGGTGGAGACATATCAGCATTCCCAAGCTTAATTCCTTCTTGTCCTCAAGTAGGTAAATGATAAAAAAAGATAATTTTTGATGTGGAATGCTACCTAGCATAATCTTGATCATATATATAATCATGACATGAATATTAAGATACAAGTGATTCAAGGAAATAGTTTATCACTTGACAAAAAGACATACATAGTCAAGTTTACTAGCAAACAATCATGTCTTTTCAAAATAATAATGCTAAAGAAAGCTATCCCTCTAAAATCATATAGCCTCTCATGCTTGGTATTCCTAGCATAATGTATAAATCATGAGCACCCTGATGTAAAATCAAGCAGTTGGATCGTACTTTTTATAGCGCTTCAGCTTTTTCTTACTCACTCAATACATGAACATGAACCATGGATATAGCATAATGGTGGAATAGAATATGGTGGTAGGTTTCAAAGGGGTAAAATTGAAGAAGAAAGTCTCGCATCAACTCTGCATATCTACGGGCTATGGAGATACCCATCAATGCAGGGAGTAGGGATTGTCATGCAACAGATGCACTAAGAGCTGTAAGTGTATGAAAGCTCAATATGAAAACTAAGTGGGTGTGCATCAAACTCTATAATGAAAAATTCCCACTAGTATATGAAAGTGAGAACATAGGAGACTCTCCATATGAAAAACATGGTGCTACTTTGAAGCCCAAGTGTGGAATTAGCATGCCGCTTCTCTCTTTTCTCTCTTTTTTCTTCTTTTTTTTCTTTCCCTTTTTTCTTTTTTTTTCTCTTTTCTTTTTCTTTTTTTGTGGTGGGCTCATTTGGCCTCCCCCGTTTTCATTTTTTGTCTGGAGTCTCATCCTGACTTGTGAGGGAATCATAGTCTCCATCATCCTTTCGTCACTAGGACAATGCTCTGATAATGATGATCATCACACTTATATTTACTTACAACTCAATATTACAACTCGATACCTAGAACAATGTATGACTCTATATGACTGCCCCTGGCAGTGTACCAGGATGTGCAATGATCTAGTATAGCACAGACATAAAAAACAGACAAGCCATGGAAATATCATGCTATCTATCTTACGATCATGCAAAGCAATATGACAACGTATGCTCAAGTCAGCAAAATGGAAGCGATGGAAGTTGCATGGAAATATATCTCGGTATGGCTATGGAAATGCCATAATAGGTAGGTATGGTGGCTATTTTGAGGAAGATATAATAAGGCTTATGTGTGATAGAGCGTATGATATCACGGGGTTTGGATGCACCTACGAAGTTTGCACCGAGGTTATAAAGGGTAATGCACGGTACCGTAGAGCCTAGCAAATTGCGTAAAGGTAAGAGTGTGTATATCCATGGATCCACATTAGTCACAAAGAACTCACATACTTATTGAAAGATTTTATTAGCTCTCTCTAAGCAAAGCACTACAAGCATGCCCCGAGGGAGTGGGTTGGGAGTAGTAAACCATCACGTGACTCCGATTATAACATCACAAAGGATTTCAATCAAGGATAAATTATGCTCCAACTTCATTGCATAACCAGAGACTATAGATGCATGCTTAGGGAATCACAAAACTTAACATCAATATTCTTACTAATCCACAATCATCACTAGCGCACCCACATATTAATATCTTAATCTCGCAGAACTATTGCAAGGAATCAAACATATCATACTGAGTGATCTACAAGTGCTATGTAGGATTTTATGACTAACCATTTAAATGACGAATTCCTTTTGACCCTATAAATAGATATAAGTGAAGCATGATAGTTTAACTCTTTCTACAAAAGACAACACTCTAATGAATATAAGTGAAGCAAAAGAGCATTCTACAACTAACAGATTTCTATATCTAGAGAAACGGGCAATCCAAGCTTCAAATGATATAAGTGAAGCACTTGAACCATTCTATAAATCTCTACTCAAAAGATATAAGTGAAGTGCAATGATCATTATATAAATCAACCATGGAATATCTCATACCATCATGGTGCATAAAATAAAAGTGAAAACTAAACACAATACGCTCCAAGATTTATGCATATCACGTGAACGAAACAAAGACGAAAACATAATGATGCTTGTTGAATAAAGACGGGATGCCTTCCGGGGCTTCCCCAAGCTTAGAAGCTTGAGTCTCCTTGGATATTTACTTGGGTTACCTTGTCATCCCCAAGCTTGAACTCTTCCTCTCCTTTATCTCCTCATATTGAGACCTCCTCGAACTTCAAACACTTCATGCACACAAAACTTAACAGGAAACTCGTGAGATCCGTTAGTATAATAATGCAAATTACTAGCTTAAGGAATATTGAAAACCCATTTTTTAATTATAGCTACTGTAATATAACTACTCCATGGCTTATACCATCGGTACAATCGATAGTTTCATCAAAACGAGCAAAACAATGCATCAAAAACAGAATCTGTCAAAAACATGACAGTCTGTAGTAATCTGAACATCGACCATACTTCTCTAAATTTAAAAATTCTGAAAAATGAGGAAGAAATAAAAACTTTGCATAGCATTACTGTGTAATTTTTTTAGAAACTTTTGATGTTCTTGTAAAAAATGTAAATTCTCGCACTACAGCCAAAGCTTCTATTTTTGCACCGCACATACCAACAAGCAATTTAATTGTCCTAAAGGAAAATCTTGGCACATTATTTTTATAATACAATGGTATTTATACAAGGGGATGATTATTTTTGTTGAAAAGTTTCTGTAATCAAGATTCACATTGTTTCCATGGGTATTAACAAAGTTCAAGGCTAGCCCCGAGTTCAATGGTGCTCGTCCTTCTCACTTTCACTTTTCTTTTTGAAAAAGTTTTAAGTTCCCCACTTTATTTGCGCCGAATCTGTGTACTCAACTTTCCCGAACCGCCTCTTCCACTAGACCTCATCTTTCAAAGAGCAGCAGCCCTGCAAGCATATTTTAAAATATTCGAAAATAACACAACAAAAATATGTGAAACAAGTGTTTCCTACGCACACGAAAGACCTATCATGGTGATGATCATCTACGAGAGGGGAGATCGTATCCACATACCCATGTAGATTGCTAAGCGGTAAGCGTTAAGAAACATGGTTGATGTAGTCGAACGTCTTCATGATCCGATCACGATCCGTCCCACGAACTCCATCCCGATCTAGCACGGAACGGACGACACCTCCACGTTCAGCACACGTACAGCTCAATGATGATCTCCACCTTCTTGATCCAGCAAGAGAGACGAAGAGGTAGCTGAATTCTCCCGCAGCACGACGACGTGGCGGTGATGGTGGCGGAGCTACTTCGGCAGGGCTTCACCATGTCGTACCAAACTAGCAACGGGGTGTCACGAAGTAGTGGAGGGAGAGAGGTCTGCACAAAGTCTTGGGGTGCAAAAATCCTATCAAACATCCACTATATATAGGAGGAACAAGAGGGAGGGTGTCTTGCAACCTACTCCAAGTAGGAGGGTTCGGCCGAGCCCAAGAGGGAGGAGTCCTCCTCCAATTCGGTTTGGTGGAGGACTCCTTCCCATCTTGTCCACCTCCTTCCTTTTTTCTTTTTTTCCTTTCAGCCAAAATAGGCTTATAGGGATGGACTCACCAGCCCACTAAGGGCTGGTGCGCCACCCATGGGCCTATCAGGTCCTCTTGTGGGTGGGTGGCCCCTCCCGGTAAAACCCCGGAACCCATTCGTCACTCCTGGTACTTTACGTGTAATGCCCGAAATCTTTCCGAAAAGCAAATGCAACAATCCTATATATGAATCTTCATTTTCAGACCATTCTGGAGACCCTAGTGACGCCCGGGATCTCATCCGGGACTCCGAACAACATTCGATTACCAACATCAATAATTCAACTATACCGAAACGTAACTGAACCTTAAGTGTGCAGGCCCTGCGGGTTCAAGAACTATGTAGACATGACCGAGACACTCTCCGGTCAATATACAATAGCGAGACATGGATATCCATATTGGATCCTACGTATTCTACAAAGATCTTATCGGCTGAACCTCTATGTCAGGGATTCATTTAATCACGTGTATCATTCCCTTTGTCCTTCGATATGTTACTTGCCCGAGATTCGATCATCGGTATCCCCATACCTATTTCAATCTCGTTACTCGCAAGTCTATTTACTCGTTCCATAATACAAGATCCCATGGCTAACTCTTTAGTCACATTGCTTGTAAGGCTTGTTTGTGATGCTGTATTATCGAGTGGGCCCCAAGATACCTCTCTGTCATATGGAGTGACAAATCCCAGCCTTGATCCATGCTAACTCAACGGACACCTTCGGAGATACCTGTAGAGCACCTTTATAGTCACCCAGTAACATTGTGACGTATGATACACACAAGGCATTCCTCCGGTGTCAGTGAGTTACATGATCTCATGGTCATAAGAATGTATACTTGACATGCAGAAAACAGTAACAACAAAATAACACAATCACATGCTACGTTTACAGTTTGGGTCTTGTCCATCACATCATTCTCCTAATGATGTGATCCCGTTATCAAGTGACAACACTTTGTCTATGGCTAGTAAACCTTAACCATCTTTGATCAACGAGCTAGTCAACTAGAGGCTTACTAGGGACAATATTTTGTCTATGTATCCACACATGTATTTATCTTTCCATTCAATACAATTATAGCATGGATAATAAACGATTATCTTCAAATAGGAAATATAATAATAACTATTTTATTATTGCCTCTAGGGTATATTTTCAACAAAATAAATGACTCTCTAAAACTTCCGGGTTTTCTCCCTGGCAGCGCTTTCTTTAAAGCGATTAAGCTAGGCATAAAGTGCTCAAGTAATGGATCCACCTGGATCCCAAGGTATATCAAAGCCAATTTTAATCAAAAATGATTTGTAATTTAGTAGTGAACACAAAGAAACATATATCATGCAATGATGAAGTCTAACTCTCTTCCTATGTATCGGCATGTCATAAAAGAGCAGATCATGCAGATCAAGTAAATGCCAATACATAGCATAATTAGTTTCTTGCAATTTTATCACATTGGAAACATAGAGAGGTGAAGTTTTGGTTCCTCTATCATAATAATTGCAAGTAGGAGCAGCAAGCACATGCATATTATATTCATCAAAATCATCATGTGTAGTGGTAAAATGCAACCCATCAATATAATCCTTAATAAGTGCAAACTTCTCTGATATGGTGTGTTGGGAGAATTCAAAAATATAATAGGACTATCATGTGTGGGTGTAATAGCAACAATTTCATGCTTAACATAAGGAACTATAGCAAGTTCATCTCCATAAGCATAATTCATATTAGCATCATGGCCACAAGCATAGCAAGCATAAATTTCATCAAAAAAGGATATTTCAAATGAATCCAAGGGATCATAGCAATCAACATAGCATTCATCCTTCGGTATGTGTGAAGAGAAATTAAACAATGTATGAGTTGAAGAGTTACTCTCATTAGAAGGTGCGCTCGGGTCGCTAATCTGCTCTTCCTCCTTTTGTTCTTCACTCTCCTCCTCATCTTTTTCGTCAATGAGCTCATAGTTTCATCAATTTCTTCTTCCATAGACTCGTGCAAAATATTAGTCTCTTCTTGGACAACAGATACTTTCTCAAGAAATGCATAAATATCGTAATTGTATTCATAATTCTCATAGCAATATTTAAGTACAACAAATTTTTCAGGTCTGTAAAGAGCATCATCATAATTTTGACACTTTCCAAACAAAGATTTAATTTCATAAGCACCCTTAAAAGCAACAATTCTTCTATTCGTTCCACATCTTAGTAATCATATATACCATTTGCATAAGAATCTAAGTTTTCATTATCATTAAATTCACATGAAAAGGGAAGGTGTCGAGCCTTCATTCTAGAGCAACAAGTATAATCATATCTCTGGCGTAAATTTCAAGCATACCAATGCAACATATGAATTTGATCCCATAATACTTTCCCTTTTTGAGTCAATCGATAATCCCTAAAGTATTCATGTTGATCCAACGTTACTCCCATTATAAAGTTGAATTGGGTTTCCTCAGGATTACCAAAGTAGCGTTTAATATTTTCCACATAACGAGCATCAAGGGTTTTAGGAGGTTCCCCAACCCAATGAGTGGCAAGTACAACTAATTTTTGGTATTTCGTGTTCCATATCCATAACTAAATATATAAAATAACTAATAACAAAAAATAAAAATTACTTAGTGATAAAGCAAACAAGAACACACGATAATATTCACCCCACGCTATTGCTCCCCAGCAACGACGCTAGAAAAAGGTCTTGATAACCCACAAGTGTAGGGGATCGTTTGTAGCCTTTTTTGATAAGTAAGAGTGTCGAACCCAACGAGAAGCTAAAGGTAGAATAAATATTCCCTCAAGTTCTATCAACCACCGATACAACTCTATGCACACTTAACGTTTTCTTTTCCTAAAACAAGAATAAAACCAGAACTACTTTGCAACAAAATAAAGAGCGAGTAAATAAAAGTTAGGTGCTATTTTGCAAGAAAATAAAGAGCGAGTAAATAAAAGTTAGGTGCTATTTTGCAAGAAAATAAAGAGCATGGACATAAAAGTTAGAGTCTGTTTAGTAGAAAGATTTTTGTGTAACGCAAGAAAAATAATGTCCATAGGCAACTGAATATAACATGATATATACTTATCATGTGCAATGAGGGAGAGCCATACACTAACACACTTTCCGTACTTGGATCATATGTACTTATGGTTGGACCTCTAGCAAGCATCCGAAACTACTAGAAATCATTAATGTAAACCCAACCATAACATTAAACATCAAGTCCTCTTTACACCCATACACGCACAACTCCCTTACTTGGGTGTAAGTTCCTGTCACTCTCGCCACCCACTATAAGTGAATCATGAACATATTGCAAACCCTCCAGCGTGTATCCTTCACGTGTGTGCCTCATCAAAGGCACCTCGGGACATCACCATATCAACCCACAACTCATATCAATAACATCATATCACAATTAACAAGTAGGACAAAATGGATCTACTCAAACATCATAGGATAGCCACATATCATAGGGAGATAGTATGTAGTGTTAAGAACCATATTTAAGTAGAGAGTTACAGCGGGAAAAGATGTGTTACACCGATGCATAGAGGGGGGGGGGAGTTGGTGTTGACGGCGACAATATTGTTGATGTAGATCGCCGTCACGCTTCTTGCCCCGTCGATACTCCGGCGCCACCGGGAGAGAGGGGGAGAGAGCCCCCTCCTTCTTTTTCCTTGGCCTCCTCCCTAGATGGGAGGCGAGTTCCCCCTCTCGTCCATGGACTCCATAGTGGCGGAGGGGCACGAGCGCCTCCAAGATTAGATCTCCCTCTCTGTTCTCTTCTCTTTCGAGTTCCTATCTTGTGGTCCTTGACCGTTTCCTAAATTCTCGGAGATCCGTAACTCTGTGCAACTGAAATTTTGAGGGGATTTTTATCCATAAATTAGCTTTCTTGCATCCGAAGAAGATCCCCAACCGACTTGTGAGGTGGCCACTAGGCACCACCCCGCGCCAGGGGGAATGGGTCTCGCCCTGGTACCTAGTGGAGGCCATGGGCCTCCATTTGCGTTGATTCCACCTCCCAAAAATCACATATATTCCAAAATAATTCTTCGTAAATTTTTATCGCGTCTTTGTTTGATATGGATATTCCGCGAAACAAAAAACATGCAACAAATAGAAACTGGCACTTGGCACTGGATCAATATGTTAGTCCAATAAATCATATAAAATGTTGCCAAAAAATATGTGAAAGTTGTATAATATTGGCATGGAACATAAAAAAATTATAGATACAACGGAGACGTATCAATGGCCAAGGGGGCACCCTGTTGGCTTGTGGCCCACAGTTGCGTCTCCCTCATGTTATTTTTATGCCAAAATTCTTATTTATTTCAGAAAAAATCATGTTAAA
Source organism: Hordeum vulgare subsp. vulgare (assembly GCF_904849725.1). Lineage (NCBI taxonomy): Eukaryota > Viridiplantae > Streptophyta > Magnoliopsida > Poales > Poaceae > Hordeum > Hordeum vulgare. The sequence goes on along the minus strand of NC_058522.1, from coordinate 432,182,191 downwards.
ATTTTGTGGCATTCTGGGACTTTTTATTTTTGGGTTAGTTTTCTAAGGGACGGAAAACTCAGAAAATAGAGTAATCATGAAATTTTACTTTTTATTTGGCTAAAAGAACATAGAATAAACTTGGGATGCAAAGAGTTGTGAATACTCAATTCATTGATCACATGTCTTTCAAAAAGGATTCATTAATAAGGTTGATCAACTCTTATAACAATTATTTTTGATAAACATGAAACCGTAGATTTTTTTTATATCACTAGGTTGCCTCAATGGGGATTTGCATATCCCCAACAATAAGATTACAATATTTATTTTTCTTGGTAGTAGGTAGAGGGATGGTAAAATCTCCAATGACGACCGTGGGAATATGCTCAATGACATTAATATTGTTAATCAAGGTTTGCTTCTTCGAAAAATGCATAGTATGTTGCTTGCCATTAACATGAAAAGCGACCTTGCTTTTATTGTAATAAATAACAACCCCTGCAGTATTTATAAAGGGTCTATCGAGGATGACCGACATATTGTCGTCCTCAGGCATATCAAGAATAACAAAGTCTGTTAAGATAGTAACATTTGCAACCACAACGGGGACATCCTCGCAAATTCCAATAGGTAAAGCAGTGGATTTATCAGCCATTTGCAAAGATATCTCATTGGGTGAAAGCTTATCCAATTCAAGTCTTTTATAAAGGCAGCAAGGCATAACACTAACATCGGCTCCTAAATAACATAAGGCAATTTTAACATAATTCCTGTTAATAGAGCAAGGTATTGTGGGTATACCCATATCTCCCAACTTCTTAGGTATTCCACCAACAAAAGAGTAATTAGAAGGTTTTTGAGGGAATGACATAAGTTTTTAAACCCATGGCTCTCTTTCCCTTCCATGTTTTCTAGGAACAAAGTCTCTCTTAACATAATGTTTATTTATAGGAGGTGGGTTATCAAGCTCCTCATCAGGTTCTATCTCAACATCATTATTAGGTTCCTTATTACTACCTGGTGGATCTTCTACATGAACATCATTATTATCATTATCATTAAGTTCATGTTCACTACCATATTATGTCTCGGCATCACAAATAGAAACATCATTATGATTCTCAGCAGGTTTCTCAATATCAGGCTCACTAGGGGCATGCAAAGTCCTATCATTTTTCTTTTTCATTATTTTCTTAGTGGGACTAGGAGTATTAGCATTAGTTCTCTCAGAATCTTGTTCTATTCTTTTAGGGTGACCTTCAGGGTAAAGAGGTTCCGGAGTCATTCTACCTCCTCTACTTATTACTCTAACAACATGATCGTTAATATTATTCATCTCACCAAGCAAATCATTTTGTGACTTAGCTACTTGACCTAATTGGGTTTGAACCATAGAAGCATGTTTACCTATACCTTTCACAGCATTAGCAATTCTAAACATCAAGTCACTTAAGCGATCTATCATCATGGCGTCATTCTACAATTGACCCTTAACATAGTTATTGGAGTGTTCTTGTTTAACAATGTAATTATCAAATTCATCCATGCATTGATCAGGTGTCTTAGCATAAGGTATATCATTTTCGGTAAAGGAATGGAGAGAGTTTAACTCTACTACCTGTGTCAGGGTATCAAGTCCATGAATTTCTTCAATCGGTGGTAATTTCTTGACATCCTCAATTTTAATACCTTTCTCTTTCATATATCATTTCGCTTCTTGCATATGTTCATGGATGAGGAATAGAATACCTATGTTATTTTGCATAGGTTCTCGTCATGGTTCAAGGAGTGTTCAATCATCGACATTTTGCAATATATTATTTAATAACTCTTGTGTTTGTGCAACGGTGAAAGTGCATGGTTGCCCTTAACCGTTTTTGACATCTATGACAATTTCATTTGTGTTTCTAACCACATGCTCTAGTGTAAACAACACTGTCAAATCTGAAGTAAAACATGGATGGTTATTCTCCCTCTACTCAGAAAAAGTAAAAAACGTGTGCCATAGTGGTTTCTTCTTTCTTGAGTCTTATGACAATTGCACTATTAAGAGGGGGTGCATCATGAAAACACCTCGGATTCAACTTCACGTACACATATGATCTGACACAACTAATTCTTAATGGAGGTCTGATTAGTATACTCGTGCAATGTTCTGATAAGGCCGGAACTTCCACGGACCGGAAGTTTCGGGATGGTTCCGGATCACCCACAAAAACTACACTTTTGTGCAAACTCTCTATTTTGCCCAGAACCTTACTGGAACCTGGCCGAATCTTTCGTACCCCGGAACTTTCGGGTTTGTCAGAACTTTCGGGCCGCGGAACTTCGGCCCACAATCCTAGTAGCTTTTTGGGTACCCCAGGGAGGAGACAAACTCTTTGGATAGGCCGGAGCCTGCCAGGAACTTGGCTGGAACTTTCGTGGTCCGGAACTTCCGTTTGCATAGCGCAAATTTCGGTCTGTGGCACCCCGATTCGCAGAACCGGATTACCAGTGTTTCCAACCCAGAGATCACGTCTTCTGGAAACACTCAACAACTTGATACAGAAATGAGCCGACTTTATTGATAGCGTCACATACATAGCTTACAATAATAGTGAGGCCAAAGGCACCCTCGGTGTTTCAACAGTATCTACATTACTTATGAGACATCATCACGGGCCTCGAAACTACTAGGTACTTCTACGGTGTAGCGGAACATAAGGGCGACTCCACACACAGGTACACTGTTGTGGACACTTCCTAATACGAACCATCGGGACCTCCATCCACGGCTTCTCCTGCATCTGGCATGATACGCCACGTGAGTACTTGGAATGTGCTCGCAAGCTCACAATAACCAAGTAATGCAACAACAAAGCATAACAACACTGAACATATAACCAACTATATCAGGGATCAACTTACTCAGGACTGGGCTGTCTCATGACACCCAGATTACTCACAAAACATCTTCAACCATACGAAGAGTTCTTCCATCATTAACAATATTAACTGGGTTGACCAACTACTGAGGTCTGGTCGGGCTGTCCAATACTGTGGACTCGGCTATTCGAATAGATTTGACACTCTGCAGAGGTTGCACACTTTACCCACACTCTGGAGCACTGACCTCGTGATCCCGTTCGGGTGGACCAGCATTGCTCCAACGAAACTTTCCTGAACCGTGAAACTCTCATCGTACCATCCGCAACCACTCTCCTGTGGAGTCTTGCCCTAGGTGGCCCTGTGTCTTCATGACACTTGCCACCGTCGTGGCCAAACTAAACGGTCCCAACCGGGGACGGACCCTAACAACTCAACTGGGCTCACAGGGTTATCACCGCCTACCTGATCAGGGTAGCACGCGTGCATAACCCTCCCTCTTTGGAGGTACCGGTGAGAGCGATCACACGAACAACTCAAGTCACGGCCGTACCATATCGGCAAGATGTGGTTGTACGATAAAGCCCGGACAGGTGACTCTATGTCAACCACTAAGTTGTTATCAACTTGGAGAATTAGGACAACAATTAAATAATTATCATTATTAATTTACTCAGAATTTTCTAATATCAAGTGAATGATCATCATGCATGAAAGTATGCTATGCTATGCAATACTACACCACATGGATATAATGGCTTGCCTTGATAAGTGGGGTTGTTCAAACACTCATGTTCTCCAAAGTTTCCCTCTGAAATTTATATGAAATTGCCAAAAGAAAAGAAAAGTCATTTAATACCTCTTTATTAACCAGAAATTCTACGAGTATGAGAAAAATACCAAAATTTACCAGATTGTAGAGAAACTCAATACCAACTCAATGCAAAAAGAATCAAGTGATTTGGACTTGTAAATAAAAAGATTTAAATGGTAAAAGTTTCTATTTGAATCTGGAATTTATAAAACAAATTAAATTCTGGCAGGGGGCCACGTCGAAGGCGTAAAGTGGAGGGGCGCGTCCACTTACCGCTTCGGCCATGGGCCACAGCCACTCGCAGGTGGGGCCTGCCGCGAGAACAGAGAGGGGGAGGAGGGTAACAGAGGCGAGGCGGACTTCCGGCGATGGTCGCTGGCGACTCAGACGGCAGCGACGCCTGGGATTGGGTGGAATGGAACAAGCGGTCGATGATAAGCACGCACGTACCCGCAGCTTGGCGAGAGGTGGATGATGTCCCACAAGCGTATGGGATCGCAACAGTTTTCGAGGGTAGAGTATTCAACCTAAATTTACTGATTCGCTCACAAGGGGAAGCTAAAGGATATTCTCATGTATTAGCAGCTGAGTTGTCAATTCAACCACACCTGAAAGATTAGTGTCTGCAAGCAAAGTATCAGTAGCAACGTAGTATGATAGCAACGGCACCAGGAAAAGCCTTGGCAAATCCCAGCAACGACGCCACAAAAAGGTACGTTGACGGGATGTTAGCGCCAACAAAGTCTTGCAACAAGTAACAGTGGAGTAGCAAGGAACAGTAGTAGCAGCAGCAAAGTAACAAGTAACAACAGTAGCAACAACAGCAAAGTGACAGCAGCAGCAAAGTGGCCCAATCCCTCTTGTAGCAAGGGACAAGCCTATGCAACGTAACGTAGCGAGGACCAGTAGTAAAAGACTCGTAGGCAGTGGATCGGTGATGGATGAGTGTGACGGATGTGATTCATCATGTAACAGCTATAACACGGAGAGATATGTGGCTAGCTCCCGTTCATCAATCTAATGTAGGCATGTATTCCGTATGTAGTCATACGTGCTTAGGGAAAAGAACTTGCATGACATCTATTGTCCATCCCTCCCGTGGCAGCGGGGTCCTAATGGAAACTACGGGATATGAAGGTTCTCCTTTTAATAAAGAACCGGACCAATGCATTAACACGCGGTGAATACATGAACTCCTCATACTATGGTCATCTCGGGAGTGGTTCCGGCTATTGTCACTCCGGGGTTGCCGGGTCATAACACATAGTAGGTGACTACAACTTGCAAGATAGGATCTAAAACACACATATATTGGCGGCAACATAATAGGTTCAGATCTGAAATCATGGCACTCGGGCCCTAGTGACAAGCATTAAGCATAGCCAAGTAGTAGCAACATCAATCTAGAACATAGTGGATACTAGGGATCAATCCCCGTCAAGAACTAACTCGATTACATGATTGATCTCATCCAACTCATTACCGTCCAGCAAGCCTACAATGAGATTACTCACGAACGATGAAGAGCATCATGGAATTGTCGATGGAGAAAGGTTGATGATGACGATGGCGACGATTTGCCCTCTCGGAGCCCGAAACGGACTCTAGATCTGCCCTCCAGATGAAGAACATGATGTGGCGGCGCCTTCGTATTGCAAAACGCGATGAAACCTTCTCTCTGATTTTTTTCCAGGTGAAACGGAAGATATAGGACTGATATTGGGGGCGGTGGTGCCACGTGGACCCCACAAGCCCTCATGGCGCGACCATAGGGGTGGCCGCGGCCCAGGGGCTTGTGGCCCTGTGGCACGCCCCCTCACGTGGATCTTTGCGCAGGTATTTTTCTTTTATTCCAGAAAAAATATCCGTAAATTTTCAGGACTTTCCGAGAAATTTCATTTCTGCACAAAAACAACACCATGGCAATTCTGCTGAAAACAGCGTCAATCCGGGTTAGTTGCATTTAAATCATGCAAATTAGAGTCCAAAATAAGGGAAAAAGAGTTCGGGAAAGTAGATATGACGGAGACGTATCAACTCCCCCAAGCTTAAAGCCTTGCTTGTCCTCAAGCAACTCAGTTGACAAACTGAGAGAGACAAAAGAAAAACTTTGACGAACTCTGTTTGATCTTGTTGTTGCAACTATGTCTAACTCACAACCAGAATTTCAGCAACATCACAATCAAACCACAAAAGCAAATGACATCTAGGTTTCACGGTAAACTCATATCAATGGAATAATCAACTAGCGAGCAAATAATAATAAGCCTCAAGTGTCAACACTTCAATCAAAACAACATGAAGCAGTACAAATAGATGGTATCTCGCTAGCTCTTTCTGAGACCGCAAAACATAAATGCAGAGCACCTTAAAAGACCAAGGGCTGACTAAACATTGTAATTCAAGGCAATGAAGATCCAGTCATAGTCACACTCAACACAGTTAAAAGCAAAGCATAAAAACGATAGAGGTGCTCTCTAATTGGTGCTTTTGTAAGAGGAGGATGACTCAACAGGAACATAAATAGACAAGCCCTTCGCAGAGGGAAGCATTGATTTGCAGAGGTGCCAGAGCTCAAGCTTTGAAAATAGAGATAATAATTTTGGGTGTCATGCTTTCATTGTCAACGCAATGACTAAGAGTTCTCAATATCTTCCACGCTACACATGCTATAGGCGGTTCCCAAACAGAAAAGTAAAGTTTTGACTCCTCCACCACCAATCAATCACACTCCACGGCTAGCCGAATCCTCGGGTACCGTCCAAACCAACATCAATCTTGGGGGAGTTTTGTTTGCAATTATCTTTTCGATTTGAGCATGGAACTGGGAATTCCAATTACCGGCCCCTTTCTCATGAATGATAGTGAATAAACACATATCGAGGATAACACGCCTAGCATGGAAGATACCAATAGCCCCCTGTCACCACATGAGCGGTTCGGGCATGCAAAACAGATTATTTCTTGAAGATTTAGAGAGTGACACATGCAAATTTACTTGGAACGGTAGGTAGATACCACACATAGGTAGGTATGGTGGACTCATATGGCAGAACTTTGGGTTTATGGAGGTGGATGCACAAGCAGTATTCCCACTTAGTACAAGTGAAGGCTAGCAAAAGACTGGGAAGCGACCAACTAGAGAGCGACAACAGTCATCAAAATGCATCGAGATTAACTAACATTGAGTGCAAGCATGAGTAGGACATAAATCACCATGAACATGAACATCATAGAGGCTATGTTGATTTTGTTTCAACTACATGCGTGAACATGCGCCAAGTCAAGCCACTTGAAACATTCAAAGGAGGATACCATCCTATCATACTACATCATAGTCATCTCAACATTCATGTGGGCAACCAAGACAAACCATTATAAGCTCCTAGCTAAGTAAGCATGGCATAAGCAACTATGATCTCTAAGTTGTCATTGCAAACATGTTTCTCTCACAACAAAGCTGAATCAGGCATGATGAGCTAGTCATATTTACAAAAAAAAATAGATCGAGTTCATACTAGCTTTTCCAGGCTCAGTCACTTCATCATATATCGTCATTCTTGCCTTTCACTTGCACGACCGAATGATGTGAACAATAATAAGCGTGCACGTGCATTGGACTAAAGCTGGAATCTGCAGGCAAACACAAAGGAGAAGGCAAAGTAATATGGCTCTTTGAAAGCTAAACAGGTATGCATGCAAGAGCCACTAAGCATTGTAACCAATATCTTCTACCTTGACCCAAAGAAAAAGAAAACTATCTACACGGGAAAGCTCCCAACAAGCAAAAGAAGAAAAAGAAAATCTTTTTGGTTTTTCTCAAACTAGACAGACACACGAAAAGAAAACAAGAAAAAGAAAATAACTAGCATGGATGATACAGTGGCAAAGTGTGAACACCGGCTAACAAAGTGAAAGCATAAGCAAGAATGTAAAGTCGGTGAGAACACGTACTCCCCCAAGCTTAGGCTTTTGGCCTAACTTGGTCTACTCCCACAAGTGCCTAGAGGCCATAATATCGATCAAAACTACTTGGGACCAGCTAGAATTAGCATGCAAAGCTCAAGAACATGGTCACCAAGGCACCAAAAATACGCGGAGTATAAGGCACTAGAGCAAAAACTAATTGGACCAATGGAGGAGTCACTTACCAAGGAGTAATTTCCCCAAAACAGTTCGGAGAACAGTGATTTGAGCAAAGAGATCGAAAATCCCAGCAAGAGGAGCAAGAACACGGGTTTGAGCTGTGAAACGATTTTTTCTGGAGGTAGGAGAACTGGATGGGAGAAAGATTGAGTGGAGGGGGTGCGTGTGGGCCCCACAAGCCTGGGTGGCGCGGCCAGAGGGTGCCCGCGCTCCTAGGGCTTGTGGCCCACTGGTGTGGCCCCCACACAGACTCTTTGTCCCAGTATTTTTTCAAATATTCCAGAAAAAATCATACTAGATTTTCACAGCGTTCGGAGAACTTTGATTTTCGGGGTACTTTTCTACCGGATGCTAAGACAGAAAACAGGGAAAACTAAACTAAACCTATCATTTTTCTTCTAAGCAACCTAAAGTGAAATCTTAGAACAAAGTTTTGTGACTCCTCGATTCATCCATCTCATGGTCATCGAAAGAAATCCATCAATGGGGTTGATCAAATCCCCTCGACAAAACTTTCTCGAATCGCAAAAGAAGACGGAGAATTTTCGAATCGTCACTAGGTCACCTCAATGGGGATGTGTATCTCCCAAACAAGCAAATCATACTTCATCTTGATACGAGGAATAGGGCATTCAAAGCTCCCGATAAGAATCGATGAAGTTTTTTCGATAGCATTGATGCAATGTACTCGATATTGTTTCTTTGGAAAGTGCATCGTATGCTCATTACCGTTGACATGGAAAGTGACATTGCCTTTGTTGCAATCTATAACATCCCCTGCAGTGTTTAAAAAGGGTCTTCCAAGGATGACAGCCATGGCATCATCCTCGGGAATATCCAAGATAACAAAGTATGTTAAGATAGTGGTGTTAGCAACCACAACAGGCACATCCTCACAAATTCCGATAGGGAAAGCAATTGATTTGTCGACCATTTGTAGAGAGATTTCAGTGGGTGTCAACTTATCCAGTTCAAGCCTACGCTAAAGAGAGAGAGGCATAACACTAACACCGGCTCCAAGGTCGCATAACGCAGTTCTAACATAGTTACCTTTAATGTAGCAAGGTATAGTGGGCACACCGGGATCACCTAGTTTCTTCGGAGTTCCACCCTTGAAGGTGTAGTTAGGAAGCATGGCAGAGATCTCAACCTCACGTATCCTCCTCTTATTAGTCACAATATCTTTCATGTACTTAGCATACGGAGACATCTTGAGCATATCCGTCAAACGCATCTGCAGAAAGACAGGTCTGATCATCTCAACGAAGCGCTCAAAATCCTCATCATCCTTTTTCTTGGATGGTTTGGGAGGAAAGGGCATAGGTTTCTGAACCCATGGTTCCCTTTCTTTAGCATGCTTCCTAGCAGTGAAGTCATTATTATCGTATCTCTTAGTCTTAGGCTGTGGGTTATCAAAATCAACAGGTTCAATCTCCACATCCTTTTCATTGCTAGGTTGAGCATCAACATGAACATCACTATTGATATCATCATTAGGCTCATGTTCATCACCAGATTGTGTTTCAGCATCAGAAATAGAGGCATCGTTTGGACTTTCAGGTGTAGCAGCAACGTTGCTAGCGTGCAGGTTCCTATCATCTTTCTTCTTCTTTCGAGGATGACTAGGTGCATCAATGCTAACTCCTTGAGACTCTTTTTCAACTCTCTTCGGATGACCCTCAGGATACAGAGGTTCCTGGGTCATTCTACCGCCTCTAGCAACGACTCTAAGGGAATTGTCATTCAACTCATTGAGCAAGTCATTCTGAGCTTTAAGTACTTGTACTACCTGAGTAGTAACCAGGGAAGCATGTTTGCTCAGAAGCTTAAGATCATTGACATTTCTGTCCACACAAGCACTTAAATGACTGAGCATATGAGTATTCTTTTCCAATTGTCTGCTAACATAATCATTGAAACTCTGTTGTTTGGCAACGAAGTTATCAAATTCATCCATGCATAAGCTAGCAGGTTTATGAAAAGGAATATCACTCTCATCAAACCTACGCAGAGAATTTACTTCTACTACCTATATCGGGTTATCGAGACCATGCATCTCTTTGATAGGTGGTAGATTTTTGACATCTTCAGATTTAATGCCTTTCTCTCGCATAGATTTCTTGGCTTCTTGCATATCTTCAGGACTGAGGAATAGAATACCTCTTTTCTTCGGAGTTGGCTTAGGAGGTGGTTCGGGAATAGTCCAAGCATTCTCATTGCACAAGATGTTATTCAACATAATCTCAGCTTGTTCTACAGTTCGTTCCATAAAAACACTACCGGCACAACTATCTAGGTGGTCTTTTGAAGCATCGGTAAGTCCATTATAGAAGATATCAAGTATCTCGTTCTTCTCAAGAGGGTGACCAGGCAAAGCATTCAGTAGCTGGATAAGCCTCCCCCAAGCTTGTGGGAGACTCTCTTCTTCAGCTCGAGCAAAGTTGTATATTTCCTGCAAGGAAGCTTGCTTCTTATGGCCAGGGAAATATTTTTCAGAGAAGTAGTAGACCATATCCTGGGGGCTACGCACACATCCAGGAGCAAGTGAAGTGAACCAGGTCTTAGCATCACCCTTTAGCGAGAAAGGAAACAACTTGAGCATATAGTAGTGGCGGATCTTTTCCTCACTAGTGAATAGGGTGGCTATATGCTGCAGTTTGGTAAGATGGGCTACAACCATTTCAGATTCATAACCGTGAAAAGGATCAGATTCGACAAGAGTGATTAACTCAGGGTCGACAGAGAATTCATAATCCTTATCGGTCACAAAGATAGGCGAAGTTGCAAACTTCGGGTCGTATTTCATCCTAGCGTTCAGAGATTTTTCTTTCCACTTGCGCATAAGTTTCTCAACATCATAGTTATCCTTAAACGCAAGAAAATCCTCAGCTATCTCTCCCTCCATAACATAGCGCGTATCATGCATAACAGGCAATTCAGGCATAGTAGCAGGTTCTACTTCAATAGTATCAACAGTTTCAGAAGCATCATCGCATCTAGCAGCAACTCTAGCAATATGTGCATCAAGGAATGCACCAAGTGGCAAAGCAGTATCAGGCATAGCATCATCAGGCATAGTATCAAGCATAGCATCATCAGGCATAATATCAAGCATAGCATCATCAGGCATAGCATCTAGCATAGCATCATAAGCATCAGAAGTAGCATCATCAAGCACATGCGACATATCAAGATTTCTAGCAGGAGGCGAAGTCGCAAACTTACTCAGAACTGAAGGTGAATCAAGTGCAGAGCTAGATGGCAATTCCTTACCTCTCCTCATAGTGGAAGGTAGGATTTTAGTTCTTGGATCTTTCAGATTCCTCATAGTGATCAGCAGACGTCAATCCCAAGTGACTCAGAGAATATAGTTGTGCCTCCCCGGCAACGGCGCCAGAAAAAGCCTTGATGTCCCACAAGCGTATGCGATCGCAACAGTTTTCGAGGGTAGAGTATTCAACCCAAATTTATTGATTCGCTCACAAGGGGAAGCTAAAGGATATTCTCAAGTATTAGCAGCTGAGTTGTCAATTCAACCACACCTGAAAGATTAGTGTCTGCAAGCAAAGTATCAGTAGCAAGGTAGTATGATAGCAACGGCACCAGAAAAAGCCTTGGCAAATCCCCGACAACGGCGCCAGAAAAAGCCTTGATGTCCCACAAGCGTATGGATCGCAACAGTTTTCGAGGGTAGAGTATTCAACCCAAATTTATTGATTCGCTCACAAGGGGAAGTTAAAGGATATTCTCAAGTATTAGCAGCTGAGTTGTCAATTCAACCACACCTGAAAGATTAGTGTCTGCAAGCAAAGTATAAGTAGCAAGGTAGTATGATAGCAACGGCACCAGAAAAAGCCTTGGCAAATCCCCGACAACGGCGCCAGAAAAAGGTATGTTGACGGGATGTTAGCGCCAACAAAGTCTTGCAACAAGTAACAGCGGAGTAGCAAGGAACAGTAGTAGCAGCAGCAACAAAGTAACAAGTAACAACAGTAGCAACAACAACAAAGTGACACCAGCAGCAAAGTGGCCCAATCCCTCTTGTAGCAAGGGAGCCTAGGCAAAGTAACGTAGCGAGGACCAGTAGTAAAAGACTCGTAGGCAATGGATCGGTGATGGATGAGTGTGACGGATGTGATTCATCATGTAACAGCTATAACACGGAGAGATATGTGGCTAGCTCCCGTTCATCAATCTAATGTAGGCATGTATTCTGTATGTAGTCATACGTGCTTAGGGAAAATAACTTGCATGACATCTATTGTCCATCCCTCCCGTGGCAGCGGGGTCCTAATGGAAACTATGGGATATTAAGGTTCTCCTTTTAATAAAGGACCGGACCAACGCATTAACACGCGGTGAATACATGAACTCCTCATACTATGGTCATCTCCGGGAGTGGTTCCCGCTATTGTCACTTCGGGGTTGCCGGGTCATAACACATAGTAGGTGACTACAACTTGCAAGATAGGATATAAAACAAATATATATTGGCGACAACATAATAGGTTCAGATCTGAAATCATGGCACTCGGGCCCTAGTGACAAGCATTAAGCATAGCCAAGTAGTAGCAACATCAATCTAGAACATAGTGGATACTAGGGATCGATCCCCGTCAAGAACTAACTCGATTACATGATAGATCTCATCCAACTCATCACCATCCAGCAAGCCTACAATGAGATTACTCACGAACGATGAAGAGCCTCATGGAATTGTCGATGGAGAAAGGTTGATGATGACGATGGCGACGATTTCCCCTCTCAGGAGCCCGAAACGGACTCCAGATCTGCCCTCCAGATGAAGAACAGGATGTGGCGGCGCCTCCGTATCGCAAAACGCGATGAAACCTTCTCTCTGATTTTTTTCCAGGCGAAACGGAAGATATAGGACTGAGATTGGGGGCGGTGGTGCCACGTGGAGCCCACAAGCCCTCATGGCGCGACCATAGGGGGTGGCCGCAGCACAGGGGCTTGTGGCCCACTGGCACGCCCCCTCACGTGGATCTTTGCGTAGGTATTTTTCTTTTATTCCAAAAAAATCTCCGTAAATTTTCAGGACGTTCCGAGAACTTTCATTTCTGCACAAAAACAACACCATGGCAATTCTGCTGAAAACAGCGTCAGTCCGGGTTAGTTCCATTCAAATCATGCAAATTAGAGTCCAAAACAAGGGCAAAAGAGTTTGGAAAAGTAGATACGACGGAGACGTATCAGTGGATAGACGACGTCGTCCCCTTCTTCTTCGGCGGCGGCGGCTTCGGGTGGTCGTCGAAGACGTGCGTTCCGATGGGGAAGAACTCGGGCAAGGATTCGAGGAGCACTAGAGGGACTCCCTGAACCAGATGGTGGGGTCTAGTGAGCTCTCGAGGGGGTGGATGGTGCTGTCGACGGTGAGGCTACAGGCGGCGGAGCTCCGTCGATGTTCGAGGCCAGAGGGCCTCTAGGCCATGGCTCGCACTTCGGGGGGTCAATTAGGAGAAGCGGGAGGGGTGTGGAGAGCTCGGAGGGGTCGGGCACTCCCTTAAATAGGTCGGTGAAGAGCTCGGCCGATTTCTCCCGAAGCGGCGAAGATAAGCTCCAACACAGTCGCAGGGGGCTGAGCTTGCCGTCGTGGAGCGCACTGAGGTGACGGAGGAGGGCAGGGATGCGATGGGATAGCTCCTGGCCATTAAGAGCTTGCGGACGAGCACAGTGGCCGGAGCCGTCAGCTCGTTCATGTGGCGGAGCTTGGCCAGGAGCGGCGACGACGCTCTCCAGCGACCCATCACCTTCGAGAGGTGCCACGCGGCTTCCAGGGGCATCGTCTGCGCTCAGGACAAGGAGGGGGCAGCGATTGACGACTCGGGGTGGCTCGGCTGTCACTAGAGCTGCGCAGAGCACGCTCTGTGGCATGCGAGCACCATGGTCACCATGGTTGTGGCCACCCCGGTGCCACGCAGACCTGGAAACTTTGTCAATTGCGTCGACCAGACTCTGATTAGTCACTCTCCACTGCTTGCTCGATCACTCACGCTCACCAGCGTATTGGAGCATCAGAAATAGGTTCTGTTTACAGACTTTGGGTGGTTCTGTAGCTCAAATGGGTTGGGGTTGGGGTAATATAGGATGTCTGGGAGGATCACCATAGAAATGACTGTAAGCTAACAAAGTTTGGCAAGGTTTGAAGATCAAATGAATATAGTTCCTTTGAAAACCATCTTTGTGGTCCAGAACACAAATGAGCTCCTAGCACTCAATTCAAGCTTTGCTAAAAGTGAGACTTGGTGGGGAAGTGTCATTTGGTAGTGCACACATGCCCAAAAATTTGTAGCTCCATTGTGCACTTCTAGCTAGCACTTCCTTCACAAGGGTTCAGTTTTAGCAGAAACTTAGCAGAGTTTTCCTGCTCAAAATTTGTATTGGACCATTGGATGTTTTTAGATATTGGAACTATATATGATCCCTAGTAACTACAGGAATTTATTGGTAATTTTCTAAAACAGGAATCATGGGGTTGCTTCACAAAGGGAAAATTCTGGTGAGAAAAGAAATAATTATTCTGGCCAAAATTCTCCATTGGACAAAGAAATATTTTTGAATATTTTGAAATCATATGGTATTGAGAAGATGTTGTAAAAGTTGTGGGACTTAAAGCTCATCCAAGCTATAGGTTGCTTCACAACCCATTGTGATGCCATAATTCCCAAAATAGAAAGAGAATTATTTGGAGGAATAAAATATTGCAAATAAATCTCAGAAAGGTTTTTGGCAAGTTGTGAAAGATCTTGAGTTGCTTGGGGGCAAGAAATCAGGGGCTTAGAACCCATCTTGGTTGAAATGGTTTGAAAATCCATCAACTTGCAAATGGAAATCCAAAATATTTTGAAAAGAAAAAGTTTGAAAAAATCAGGGTGTTACAAACCTACCCCCTTAGAATGAATCTCGTCCTCGAGATTCGGTTGCTCAGGGAACAAGTATGGATATGCAGATCTCAGAAAATCTTCCCTCTCCCAAGTAGCTTCTTCTTCGGTATGGTGCTCCCATAGTACCTTATAAAATTTAAGAACTTTGCTCTGGGTGGTCCTTTCCATCTCATCCAAAATTCTGACTGGCTTTTCCTCATAGGTCAAGTCCTTAGCCAGTTCTAACTCGCTCATATCTGCGTGCTTTACTGGCGGTGCGATACACTTCCTTAGTTGCGAGATGTGAAAAACGTCGTGCACATCTGACAGTTCAGGCGGTAATTCCAACTGATAGGCAACTCTGCCTCTTCTCGCGATCACTGGAAAGGGATCGATATATCTCGGTGCGAGCTTCCCTCGAGTGCAAAACCTTCTCACTCCTTTCATGGGGGTTACTCGGAGATAGGCATATTCTCCTGGTTCAAAGGTCACTTCTCGGTGCTTTGGGTCATAATGGCTCTTTTGGCGGGACTTAGCTGCCTTGAGGCGTTCCTGAATGTCTTTGACCTGTTTCTCGTCCTCCAGCATCAAGTCGGTTCCAAAGATGCGACTGTCTCCTGTTTGTGACCAATTCAATGGGGTTTGGCACTTTCTGCCATACAATGCCTCAAAGGGTGACATCTTCAGGCTCGTCTGATAGTTATTTTTGTAGGAAAATTCCGCATAGGGTAAGCTATCTTCCCATTTGGGTCCATGGATGAGAGCGCATGACCGAAGCATGTCTTCCAAAATTTGGTTCACCCTTTCAGTCTGCCCATCAGTGTGAGGATGGTATGATGTGCTGTGCTTTATCATGGTTCCCAAGGCTTGATGTAATCGTAGCCAGAATGCTGAGGTGAATAGAGAGCCTCTATCGGATGTGATGGACTTGGGTACCCCATGTAGGCTTATTATCCGGGACATGTATAATTGTGCCAGCTGGTTGGCATTAAATGTAGTTTTCATTGGGATAAAGTGGGCTACCTCAGTGAGCATGTCCACGATGACCCAAATAGCATCATTGCCCCTTGTGGACTTAGGTAGTCCGACAACAAAGTCCATACATATGTCAACCCATTTCCATTGGGGAACCGGTAAAGGTTGCAGTAATCCGGCGGGCTTTTGATGTTCCGCCTTTACCTTATTGCAAACATCATAGCAGACGACGTAATAGGAAATGTCTCTCCGCATTCCTGACCACCAAAATGTCCTTCTTAGATCTTGGTACATATTTGTACCTCCTGGATGAATAGAATATGCGGAATCATGCCCTTCCCTAAGTATTTGCTGTCTCAGGCTATCCTGGTCAGGGACGCATATCTGATTCTTGAACCACAGGATGCCTTGGTCGTCTACTCGAAAGGATTCGTCCTTCCGTTGGGGAAGCGATGCTTTGATTCTCTTGATTCCCTCGTCCCATTCTTGTGATTCCTTGATCTCTTCTATCAGGGTGGGGGTAATCTCTAGCGTCTCTGGAGTTGCTGGACCACACAGTATCATGTTGAGACTTGTGAATTCTTCTTGCAATCTCGGGTGAATACTTACTATTAACACATGCACCGTGATTGGCTTCCTGCTCAGAGCGTCTGCCACCACATTGGCTTTTCCTGGGTGATAATTGATTCCCAGGTCGTAGTCCTTGACTAGCTCAAGCCATCGCCGTTGTCTGAGATTCTGATCTGGCTGGGTAAAGATGTACTTGAGACTTTTGTGGTCTGTGAATATCTCACATCATTGGCCAATGAGGTAATGCCTCCAAATCTTTAAGGCATGTACAACAGCTACTAGCTCCAAATCATTTGTGGGATAGTTCTCCTCATGCGGTCGTGGTTGTCGGGAGGCATAGGCCACAACCTTTCCTTCTTGCATCAGTACACAGTCGATTCCTCTTTGGGAAGCATCACAGTAAATGTCAAAACTCTTGTGAATGTTTGGAAGTGTTGGAATTATGCCCTAGAGGCAATAATAAATATAGTTATTATTATAATTCCTATATCAAGATAATCGTTTATTATCCATGCTATAATTGTATTGAATGAAGACTTATATACATGTGTGGATACATAGACAAAACACTGTCCCTAGCAAGCCTCTAGTTGGCTAGCCAGTTGATCAAAGATAGTCAGTGTCTTCTGATTATGAACAAGGTGTTGTTGCTTGATAACTGGATCACGTCATTAGGAGAATCACGTGATGGACTAGACCCAAACTAATAGACGTAGCATGTTGATCGTGTCATTTTGTTGCTACTGTTTTCTGCGTGTCAAGTATTTGTTCCTATGACCATGAGATCATATAACTCACTGACACCGGAGGAATACTTTGTGTGTATCAAACGTCAGAACGTAACTGGGTGACTATAAAGATGCTCTACAGGTATCTCCGAAGGTGTTCGTTGAGTTAGTATGGATCGAGACTGGGATTTGTCACTCCGTGTGACGGAGAGGTATCTCGGGGCCCACTCGGTAATACAACATCATACACAAGCCTTGCAAGCAATGTGACTTAGTGTAAGTTGCGGGATCTTGTATTACGGAACGAGTAAAGAGACTTGCCGGTAAACGAGATTGAAATAGGTATGCGGATACTGACGATCGAATCTCGGGCAAGTAACATACCGAAGGACAAAGGGAATGACATACGGGATTATATGAATCCTTGGCACTGAGGTTCAAACGATAAGATCTTCGTAGAATATGTAGGATCCAATATGGGCATCCAGGTCCCGCTATTGGATATTGACCGAGGAGTCTCTCGGGTCATGTCTACATAGTTCTCGAACCCGCAGGGTCTGCACACTTAAGGTTAGACGTTGTTTTATGCGTATTTGAGTTATATGGTTGGTTACCGAATGTTGTTCGGAGTCCCGGATGAGATCACGGACGTCACGTGGGTTTTCGGAATGGTCCGGAAACGAAGATTGATATATAGGATGACCTCATTTGATTACCGGAAGGTTTTCGGAGTTACCGGGAATGTACCGGGAAAGACAAATGGGTTCCGGGTGTTCACCGGGGGGGGGGGGGGGCAACCCACCCCGGGGAAGCCCCTAGGCCTTGGGGGTTCCGCACAAGCCCTTAGTGGGCTGGTGGGACAGCCCAAGAAGGCCCTATGCGCCATAGGAAGAAAATCAAAGAGAAAAGAAAAAAAAGGGAGGTGGGAAAAGGGGGAAGGACTCCTCCTTCCAAACCTAGTTGGACTCGGTTTGGAAGGGGAGGGTTGCCTCCCTTGGCTCGGCCGAAGTCCTTGGGGGTCCTTGGACCCCAAGGCAAGGCTCCTCCTCTTCCCCCTATATATACGGAGGTTTTAGGGCTGATTTGAGACAACTTTGCCACGGCAGCCCGACCACATATCTCCACGGTTTTACCTCTTGATCGCGTTTCTGCGGAGCTCGGGCGGAGCCCTGCTGAGATAAGATCACCACCAACCTCCGGAGCGCCGTCACGCTGCTGGAGAACTCATCTACCTCTCCATCTCTCTTGCTGGATCAAGAAGGCCGAGATCATCGTCGAGCTGTACGTGTGCTGAACGCGGAGGTGCCATCCGTTCGGCACTAGATCGCGGGACGTGAGGACGTTCCACTACATCAACCGCGTTTCTTAACGCTTCTGCTGTGCGGTCTACAAGGGTACATAGATCGAACATCCCCTCTCGTAGATGGACATCACCATGATAGGTCTTCGTGCGCATAGGAAATTTTTTGTTTCCCATGCGACGTTCCCCAACAGTGGCATCACGAGCTAGGTTCATGCGTAGATGTCTTCTCGAGTAGGACACAAAAGCTTTTGTGGGCGGTGATGTGCATTTTGCCGCCCTCCTTAGTCTTTTCTTGATTCCACGGTATTGTTGGATTGAAGCGGCTTGGACCGACATTACTCGTACGCTTACGAGAGACTGGTTTCATCGCTACGAGTAACCCCGTTGCTCAAAGATGACTGGCAAGTGTCAGTTTCTCCAACTTTAGTTGAATCGGATTTGACCGAGGAGGTCCTTGGATGAGGTTAAATAGCAATTCATATATCTCCGTTGTGGTGTTTGCGTAAGTAAGATGCGATCCTACTAGATACCCATGGTCACCACGTAAAACATGCAACAACAAAATTAGAGGATGTCTAACTTGTTTTTGCAGGCTTTGCTTGTGATGTGATATGGCCAACGATGTGATGTGATATATTGGATGTATGAGATGATCATGTTGTAATAGATAATATCGACTTGCACGTCGATGGTACGGCAACCGGCAGGAGCCATAGGGTTGTCTTTAAACTAACGTTTGTGCTTGCAGATGCGTTTACTATTTTGCTAGGATGTAGCTTTAGTAGTAATAGCATGAGTAGCACGACAACCCCGATGGCGACACGTTGATGGAGATCATGGTGCGGCGCCGGTGACAAGAAGATCGTGCCGGTGCTTTGGTGATGGAGATCAAGGAGCAGGAGATGATGGCCATATCATGTCACTTATGAATTGCATGTGATGTTAATCCTTTTATGCACCTTGTTTTGCTTAGAACGACGGTAGCATTATGAGGTGATCTCTCACTAAAATTTCAAGACGAAATTGTGTTCTCCCCGACTGTGCACCGTTGCTACAGTTCGTCGTTTCGAGACACCACGTGATGATCGGGTGTGATAGACTCAACGTTCACATACAACGGGTGCAAAACAGTTGCGCACGCGGAACACTCGGGTTAAGCTTGACGAGCCTAGCATGTGCAGACATGGCCTCGGAACACATGAGACCGAAAGGTCGATCATGAATCATATAGATGATATGATTAGCATAGGGATGCTTACCACTGAAACTATACTCAACTCACGTGATGATCGGACTTGAGCTAGTGTAAGTGGATCATGAACCACTCAAATGACCAGAGAGATGTACCTTTTGAGTGGGAGTTTAGCGAGTAATTTGATTAAGTTAAACTCTAATTATCTTGAACATAGTCTAAGTCCACTTTGAATATATTTGTGTTGTAGATCATGGCTCACGCGATAGTCACCCTGAATTTTAATACGTTCCTAGAGAAAGCTAAGTTGAAAGATGACGGAAGCAACTTTGTAGACTGGGCTCGTAATCTTAAGCTAATCTTACAAGCTGGGAAGAAGGATTATGTCCTTAATGCTGTGCTAGGAGATGAACCACCCGCTACGGCTGACCAGGATGTTAAGAACGCTTGGTTAACACGTAAGGAGGTCTACTCAGTAGTTCAATGTGCAGTCTTGTATGGCTTAGAACCGGGACTTCAACGTCGCTTTGAGCGTCATGGAGCATTTGAGATGTTCCAGGAGTTGAAGTTTATCTTTCAGAAGAACGCCCGGATCGAGAGGTATGAGACCTCCGATAAATTCTATGCTTGCAAGATGGAGGAGAACTCGTCTGTTAGTGAACATGTGCTCAAAATGTCTGGGTACTCAAACTGTCTAGCTGAGCTGGGGATTGAACTCCCGCAAGAGGCTATCACTGACAGAATCCTTCAATCACTGCCGCCAAGCTATAAAGGCTTTGTGTTGAACTACAACATGCAAGGGATGAACAAGTCACCCGGCGAGTTGTTTGCGATGCTGAATGTCGCAGAGTCTGAACTCCGTAAAGAACATCAAGTGTTGATGGTGAATAAGACCACTAGTTTCAAGAGAAACGGCAAAGGCAAGAAGGGTAAATCAAAGAAGAGCGGCAAGCCTGTTGCCAATCCGACGAAGAAACCCAAAGCTGGACCTAAGCCTGAAACAGAGTGTTACTATTGCAAGGGTATGGGTCACTTGAAGCGCAATTGCCCCAAGTATCTGGCTGATAAGAAGGCGGCCAAAGAAAAATCAGGTATATTTGATATACATGTTATTGATGTGTACTTAACCGGCTCTCGTGGTAGTGCCTGGGTATTCGATACCGGTTCTGTTGCTCATATTTGCAACTCGAAACAGGAACTGCGGAATAGACGAAGGCTGGCGAAAGATGAAGTGACGATGCGCGTAGGAAATGTTTCCAAGGTTGATGCAATCGCCGTCGGCACAGTTTCACTTCAGTTATCATCAGGATTAGTTATGAACTTGAATCATTGTTATTTAGTGCCTGCGTTGAGCATGAACATTATATCTGGATCTTGTTTATTGCGAGACGGTTACTCTTTTAAGTCAGAGAATAATGGTTGTTTTTATGGTCATGCACCCAATGTGAGAGGATTGTTCATATTGAATCTTGATAGTGATACACACATACATAACATTGAGACCAAAAGAGTTAGAGTTAACAATGATAGCGCCATATTTTTGTGGCACTGCCGCTTAGGTCATATTGGTGTAAAGCGCATGAAGAAACTCCATGCCGATGGACTTTTGGAGTCACTTGACTTTGATTCACTTGACACATGCGAACCATGCCTCATGGGCAAGATGACTAAAACTCCGTTCTCCGGAACAATGGAGCGTGCAAGTGACTTGTTGGAAATCATACATACCGATGTGTGTGGTTCGATGAGCGTAGAGGCACGCGGCGGATATCGTTATTTTCTCACCTTCACCGATGATTTGAGTAGATATGGTTATGTCTACTTAATGAAGCACAAGTCTGAAACATTTGAAAAGTTGAAGCAATTTCAGAGTGAAGTTGAAAATCATCGTAACAAGAAGATCAAGTTCCTACGGTCTGATCATGGGGGTGAATATCTGAGTTTCGAGTTTGGTGCTCACTTAAGACAATGTGGAATTGTTTCGCAGTTAACACCGCCTGGAACACCACAGCGTAATGGTGTGTCCGAACGTCGTAATCGTACTTTACTAGAGATGGTGCGATCTATGATGTCTCTTACCGATTTGCCGTTATCGTTTTGGGGTTATGCATTAGAAACAGTTGCATTCACTTTAAATAGGGGACCATCAAAATCCGTTGAGATGACACCATACGAACTGTGGTATGGCAAAAGGCCAAAGTTGTCGTTTCTTAAAGTTTGGGGATGTGATGCTTATGTCAAAAAGCTTCAGCCTGAAAAGCTGGAACCAAAGCGGAAAAGTGCATCTTCATAGGTTACCCAAAAGAGACAGTTGGGTACACCTTCTATCTCAAATCCGAGGGCAAAGTGTTTGTTGCTAAAAACTGAGCTTTTCTCGAGAAGGAGTTTCTCTCGAGAGAATTATGTGGGAGGAAGATAGAACTTGATGAGGTTGTCGAACCTCTCATCCCTCTAGATGGTGGCACAGGGCAAGGGGAAACCTCTGTCGTTGCGACGCCGGTTGAGGACGAAGTTAATGCTGATGATCATGAAACTCCGGTTCAAGTTTCTGTCGAACCACGCAGGTCGACGAGACCACGTGCTGCTCTAGAGTGGTACGGTAATCCCGTCTTGTCAATCATGTTTTTAGACAACAATGAACCTGCAATTTATGAAGAAGCAATGGTGGGCCCAGATTCCAACAAATGGCTAGAAGCCATGAAGTCCGAGATAGGATCCATGTATGAGAACAAAGTGTGGACTTTGGAAGTACTACCTCAGGGCTGCAAGGCTATTTAGAATAAATGGATCTTTAAGAGGAAGACAGACGCTGACGGCAATGTGACCGTTTATAAAGCTCGACTTGTGGCAAAGGGTTTTTCACAAGTTCAAGGAGTTGACTACGATGAGACATTCTCACCCGTAGCGATGCTTAAGTCCGTCAGAATCATGTTAGCAATAGCTGCATTTTTCGATTATGAAATCTGGCAGATGGATGTCAAAACGGCGTTCCTTAACGGTTTCCCTAAGGAAGAGTTGTATGTGATGCAACCCGAAGGTTTTGTCGATCCTAGGAATGCTAACAAGGTGTGCAAGCTCCAGCGATCCATTTATGGACTGGTGCAAGCATCTCGGAGTTGGAACAAACGCTTTGATGAGGTGATCAAAGCATTTGGGTTTATACAAGTGGTTGGAGAATCTTGTATTTACAAGAAAGTGAGTGGGAGCTCTGTGGCGTTTCTAATATTATATGTGGATAACATATTGCTGATTGGAAACAACGTAGAGTTTTTGGAGAGCATAAAGGATTACTTGAATAAAAGTTTCTCTATGAAGGACCTAGGAGAAGCTGCTTACATTCTAGGCATTAAGATCTACAGGGATAGATCAAAACGCCTGATAGGACTTTCACAAAGCACATACCTTGATAAAGTTTTGAAGAGGTTCAAAATGGAACAGTCCAAGAAAGGGTTCTTGCCAGTTTTACAAGGTACGAGATTGAGTAAGACTCAGTGCCCAGCAACTGATGAGGATAGAGAGCATATGAGCACCATCCCCTATGCTTCAGCCATAGGTTCTATCATGTATGCAATGATGTGCACTAGACCGGACGTTAGCCTGGCCATAAGTATGGCAGGTAGGTTCTAGAGTAATCCAGGAGTGGATCACTGGACGACGGTCAAGAATATCCTGAAGTACCTGAAAAGGACTAAGGAGATGTTTCTCGTGTATGGAGGTGACGAAGAGCTCGCCGTAAAAGGTTACGTCGATGCAAGCTTTGACACAGATCCGGACGACTCTAAGTCACAGACCGGATACGTATTTATTCTTAATGGGGGTGCGGTAAGCTGGTGCAGTTCCAAGCAGAGCGTCGTAGCAGATTCTACATGTGAAGCGGAGTACATGGCTGCCTCGGAGGCGGCTAAGGAGGGTGTCTGGATGAAGCAGTTCATGACGGATCTTGGAGTGGTGCCAAGCGCACTGAATCCAATAACCTTATTCTGTGACAACACGGGTGCCATTGCCCTAGCAAAGGAACCACGGTTTCACAAGAAGTCCAGACACATCAAACGACGCTTCAACCTCATCCGCGACTACGTCGAAGGGGAGGACGTAAATATATGCAAAGTGCACACGGATCTGAATGTAGCAGACCCGCTGACTAAACCTCTTCCACGGCCAAAGCATGATCAACACCAGAACTGTATGGGTGTTAGATTTATTACAATGTAATTCGCATGATGATGTGAGGGCTAGATTATTGACTCTAGTGCAAGTGGGAGACTGTTGGAATTATGCCCTAGAGGCAATAATAAATATAGTTATTATTATAATTCCTGTATCAAGATAGTCGTTTATTATCCATGCTATAATTGTATTGAATGAAGACTTATATACATGTGTGGATACATAGACAAAACACTGTCCCTAGCAAGCCTCTAGTTGGCTAGCCAGTTGATCAAAGATAGTTAGTGTCTTCTGATTATGAACAAGGTGTTGTTGCTTGATAACTGGATCACGTCATTAGGAGAATCACGTGATGGACTAGACCCAAACTAATAGACGTAGCATGTTGATCGTGTCATTTTGTTGCTACTGTTTTCTACGTGTCAAGTATTTGTTCCTATGACCATGAGATCATATAACTCACTGACACCGGAGGAATACTTTATGTGTATCAAACGTCGCAACATAACTAGGTGACTATAAAGATGCTCTATAGGTATCTCCGAAGGTGTTCGTTGAGTTAGTATGGATCGAGACTGGGATTTGTCACTCCGTGTGACGGAGAGGTATCTCGGGGCCCACTCGGTAATACAACATCACACACAAGCCTTGCAAGCAATGTGACTTATTGTAAGTTGCGAGATCTTGTATTACGGAATGAGTAAAGAGACTTGCCGGTAAACGAGATTGAAATAGGTATGCGGATACCGACGATCGAATCTCGGGCAAGTAACATACCGAAGGACAAAGGGAAGAACATACGGGATGATATGAATCCTTGGCACTGAGTTTCAAACGATAAGATCTTCGTAGAATATCTAGGATCCAATATGGGCATCCAGGTCCCGCTATTGGATATTGACCGAGGAGTGTCTCGGGTCATGTCTACATAGTTCTCGAACCCGCAGGGTCTGCACACTTAGGTTAGACGTTGTTTTATGCGTATTTGAGTTATATGGTTGGTTACCGAATGTTGTTCGGAGTCCCGGATGAGATCACGGATGTCACGAGGGTTTCCGGAATGGTTCGGAAACGAAGATTGATATATAAGATGACCTCATTTGATTACCGGAAGGTTTTCGGAGTTACCGGGAATGTACCGGGAATGACGAATGGGTTCCGGGTGTTCATCGGGGGGGGGGGGGGGGGCAACCCACCCCGGGGAAGCCCATAGGCCTTGGGGGTGGCGCACCAGCCCTTAGTGGGCTGGTGGGACAGCCCAAGAAGGCCCTATGCGCCATAGGAAGAAAATCAAAGAGAAAACAAAAAAGAAGGGGAGGTGGGAAAAGAGGGAAGGACTCCTCCTTCCAAACCTAGTTGGACTCGGTTTGGAAGGGGAGGGTTGCCCCCCTTTGCTCGGCCGAAGTCCTTGGGGGTCCTTGGACCCCAAGGCAAGGCTCCCCCTCTTCCCCCTATATATACGGAGGTTTTAGGGCTGATTTGAGACAACTTTGCCACGGCAGCCCGACCACATATCTCTACGGTTTTACCTCAAGATCACGTTTCTGCGGAGCTCGGGCGGAGCCCTGCTGAGATAAGATCACCACCAACCTCCGGAGCGCCGTCACGCTGTCGGAGAACTCATCTACCTCTCCGTCTCTCTTGCTGGATCAAGAAGGCCGAGATCATCGTCGAGCTATACGTGTGCTGAACGCAGAGGTGCCGTCCGTTCGGCGCTAGATCGTGGGACTGATCGCGGGACGGTTCGCGGGGCGGATCGAGGCACGTGAGGACGTTCCACTACATCAACCGCGTTTCTTAACGCTTCTGCTATGCGGTCTACAAGGGTACGTAGATTGAACATCCCCTCTCGTAGATGGACATCACCATGATAGGTCTTCGTGCGCGTAGGAATTTTTTTGTTTCCCATGCGACGTTCCCCAACAGGAAGGACTAGGACAGGTGATGTCGTTAGTCTGGTCTTTAGCTCCAGGAAGCTGCTCTCGCATGCTGTTGTCCAGACAAATTTCTGATTCTTCTATAGCAGCTCCGTTAGCGGCTTGGCTATCTTAGAGAAGCCATCTATAAACCGTCGGTAGTAGCCTGCCAATCCGAGGAAGCTACGGATCTCGGTCACATAGACCGGTGTCTTCCAGTCCAGTACTGCTGTTACCTTACTGGAATCGACTGCCACACCTTGCTCTGACAGGATATGCCCCAAAAATCCTACTTCCTTTAGCCAAAACTCGCACTTGCTGAACTTGGCATACAGTTGATGGGATCTCAGTCTTTCCAAGACATCTCTGAGGTGTTGCTTGTGCTCCTCTTCATCCTTGGAGTATATCAGGATATCGTCTATGAACACCACCACGAATTTGTCTAGGAAATCCATGAAGACTTTGTTCATCATGCTCATAAAGTAAGAGGGAGCATTTGTTAGTCCAAATGACATGATCGTAAATTCATATAGTCCATATCGGATGGTAAAAGCTGTCTTGGGTATATCTTCTTTCTTAATCTTTAGTTGATGATACCCAGTCCTGAGGTCAACTTTGGAAAATACTCATGCTCCACTCAGCTGGTCGAACAAATCGTCGATGCGTGGGAGCGGGTACTTACTTTTAATAGTGACCTCATTAAGCTGGCAGTAGTCTATGCACATTCGCAAGCTTCCATCCTTTTTCTTGACGAACAGTACTGGTGATCCCCATGGTGAGATGCTTGGACGGATGTATCCCTTCTGTAGCAATTCGTCCAACTGCTTCTTTAATTCGGCCAACTCAGGTCCTGGCATACGATAGTATTTCTTGTAGATTGGGGCAGTGCTAGGAACCAACTCAATTGCGAATTCCAGTTCCCGATCGGGCGGCATTCCGGGTAATTCCTCTGGGAATACGTCCGGGAACTCACATACCACTGGAATCAAATTCATGTCCGTGACTTCGGTATGATATGCCATCCCTTTCCTTGACTTCATGTTGTTGGCCAAAAACTGGACGGTTTGTCCAGCCGGATTGACCAGCGTGACGGTTTGGTTAGCGCAGTTGATACACACTTGATGGGGTGTCAACCAGTCCATCCCCAGTATCACATTCAGTCCTGGAGACTCAATAGCAATGAGTGCAGCTGGGAATGCGGCCCCTTGTATCCGTATTTCCAGATCTGGGTATACGAGATTTGTTCTGAGCCGAGAGCCAGGGGATTGTATCACCATGATCTTATCCAACAGCGAAGGGGAAAATTTGTGCAAGGCGGCAAAATTCCTCGAAATAAAAGAGCACGAAGCCCCTGAATCAAATAAAACTACTGCGGGTATGTTATTAACAGGAAACATACCGATAACCACGCTTGGGGCTTCGCACGCTTCCTCGGCGGAGATGTGGAAGACGCACCCTTGAGTGTACTTGGGGTTAGGACGGCTTCCAATGGTGTTGACCTGCGGCTTGACGTCATAGGATATTTTTCCATTGTTGGTGGGGCACTGCCTTGCATAGTGCCCGCTTTGGCCGCAAGTGAAACAGGTGTTATTGCGGCGGCAATCCTCTAGGACCGGTTGTTTGTCGAAGGCCTTGCTCTGACTCACTGTCTTGTTGGTGTTGTTGCTGGGGTTCTAGGTAGGCTTGTATACAGTAGTGTTGGGTTGCCAGGTACGCGGCTTCTGTACAACCTGCTCCTTGTTGTCCCTTTTTGGTTCAAACTTCCTCTTGTGATCCTCGTACCCGGTCTTAAGCTCTCGTTCAGCTATGAAAGCCTTGTTTACAAGCGCCTGGAAGTCTGGAAAGTCCAGTATGCAGAGCTCACAATGGAGGGTATGATTTAGACCTCCTAGGAAGCGATCAACCTTCCTTTCCTCAGTGGATACATCATGAGTGGAGTATCATGCCAGATTGTTGAAGTTATTTAGATACTCGGCCACAGTCATGCCTCCTTGTGTAAGGGCCAGGAATTCTCTCTGCTTTACCATAATTATGCCCGTAGGGATATGATACTTGCGAAATGCTTCCTTGAATATTTCCCACGTAATTTCTTCTCTGCCTTTGTGTTGTCCCACCATATAGCTGCCAGCCCTTCAAGATAGTGGGTGGCAAAAGGAACCTTATCCGCCTCATCACAACGTGCCATGTCTAGTTTCTTCTCCATAGTCCTGAGCCAGTCATCAGCTTCAATTGGGTCTGCTTCTTGGCCAAAATTGGGAGGTTTGGTACGCTGGAAGTCTGACAATTTGGACCGTGCCCGTTGTTGTTGTTCTGGCCTACCATGGCCTGCATACTTCTCAGAAATTCCATAAGGTCCTGGTTTCTCTTTTCCTCAAACATTCTCATAATCTGTTCAGTGGTGGGTGCTTGAGGTGGTGGAGGTGGTAGATCTTCGGGGGGCTGTCCTGCCTGCCTGGCGGATCGACGGACGGGGGCTCCATCGTTGCCATGGCTACAACTTCCCTTCATCCTAAATTATTGTTCCCATTGCAAAACACCGAATCGATGAGCAACACCCCTAAGGGAAAGCATGGTCGTAAAACACCACGAAAAAGTTTGCACGGTAAAGCGAATAAACAACAACATAATTATACAATAAGACTCAACATTATTCATGACAAGCTAGTAGGGGCATATCATGACTGGACTGCTCATACGGTAGTTGACATATGCAACGATGCATGCTCGGCAACTCCAACCTCGACTCTAGTGGCGCGGATGGCACGTGCACTAAAAGATTGAAGACTCCTCGTCATCAGATCCCGAGTCAGAGTCGAAACTGATGATGTTGACCTCATCCTGCGGACCAAAGTAAACACGGCGACGCTGACGGGATGGTCCTGCTTCCAGGGAAGGAGGAGCACGACGCCTCAACATCGGAGCAGCAGGAGTGGCAAGGAGTGAGGCCCACTCAACAGGAGTCTCACGGTGGCTGCCAGACGAAGCGCCTGGTGGCACTAGGGAGCTAACTGGGATGTCATGCCCAGGTGTAGGTGGAACTGGTGGTGCATGCGGGGGTGGAGCAGAAGACTGGGGTGGAGGTGGCATTGAAGTTGCAAGAACTAATGCTGCCTGGAGACGGGAAAGCTCCTCAGCCAGAGCTACAATCGTGCGATAGCTGGCGTTAATAAAGCAAGACAACACAGCAGTCGCACGGTCGCATGCCGGGTCTATGGGAGAAAAAATGACTCTCCTTGTCGTAGGCGATAGGGTGGGGTATTGGAAGAAACCTGGATGAGTGTGCATCTCGACCTCGTGGAAGCGCAAGTCAGTGAGAGCTTCCACCGCAGCAAACTGGATTGCCAGCTCCGGAGTAGAAGCCCTTCCGCCCTTAGTGGAGCGGGAGTAACTGCCAATCTTCGAGATCGCAACCAGGAAAGCCTCTGCGTGGTACTCGAACACGGACTCAGCAAGCTGCTCTCGGAACACCTGATACTCTGGATCTTCTCCGTGGGGGTACAGCCGGAGCCAGACGTTCCGGAGCAGTCCTAGAAAGGTGTATGGTGCAGGATCATACTGAAAATGAAACGGAACCGGTGCCATCTACACTCACAAAGCCAAAGGTTAGCGAAACAATGAATTATGATGCATGCCATGCAGCAATCAAGTGCAACAATCAATATTCAACAAGCAGATGCTTGCCTAGGACTCTATACTACTCGCGGCTAACTAGGGTATCCTACAGTCAGTGTGGCTCTAATACCAAGCGTTGTGGCACCCCGATTTGCAGAACCGGATTACCAGTGTTTCCAGACTAGAGATCACGTCTTCTGGACACACTCAACAACTTGATACATAAATGAGCCGACTTTATTGATAGCGTCACATACATAGCTTACAATAATAGCGAGGCCAAAGGCATCCTTGGTTTTGCAACAGTATCTACATTATTTATGAGACATCATCATGGGCCTCGGAACTACTGGGTACTTCTACGACATAGTGGAACATAGCGGCGACTCGACACACAGGGACACTGCTGTGGACACTTCCTAGCACGAACCATCAGGACCTCCGTCCGCGGCTTCTCCTGCATCTGGCATGATACGCCAGGTGAGTACTTGGAATGTACTCGCAAGCTCACAATAACCAAGTAATGCAGCAACAAAGCATAACAACACTGAACATATAACCAACTATAACAGGGATCAACTTACTCAAGACTGGGTTGTCTCATGACACCCAGATTACTCACCAAACATCTTCAACCATATGAAGATTTCTTCCATCATTAAAAATATTAACAGGGTTGACCAACTATTGAGGTCTGGTCGGGCTATCCAATACCGTGGACTCGACTATTCGAATAGATTTGACACTCTACAGAGGTTGCACACTTTACCCACACTCTGGAGCACTGACCTCGTGATCCCGTTCGGGTGGACCAGCATTGCTCCAACGAAACTTTCCTGAACCGTGAAACTCTCATCGTACCACCGACAACCACTCTCCTCTGGAGTCTTGCCCTGGGTGGCCGTGTGTCTTATGACACCTGCCACCGTCGTGGCCAAACTAAACTGTCCCAACCGGGGACGGGCCCTAACAACTCAACTGGGATCACAAGGTTATCACCTCCTACCTGATCAGGGTAGCACGCGTGCATAACCCTCTCTCTTTGGAGGTACCGGTGAGAGCGATCACGCGAACAACTCAAGTCACGGCCGTCCCATGTCGGCAAGATGTGGTTTTACGATAAAGCCCGGACAGGTGACTCTATGTCAACCACTAAGTTGTTATCAATGTGGAGAATTACGACAGCAATTAAATAATTATCATTATTAATTTACTAAGCATTTTCTAATATCAAGTGAATGATCATCATGGATGAAAGTATGCTATGCTATGCAATACTACACCACATGGATATAATGGCTTGCCTTGATCAGTGGGGTTGTTCATACACTCCTGTTCCCCAAAGTTTCCCTCTGAAATTTATTTGAAATAGCCAAAAGAAAATAAAAGTCATTTAATACCTCTTTATTAACCAGAAATTCTACGAGTATTAGAAAAATACCAAAATTTACCAGATTGTAGAGAAACTCAATACCAACTCAATGCAAGAAGAATCAAGTGATTTGGACTTGTAAATAAAAAGATTTAAATGGTCAAAGTTGTTGTTTGAATCTGGAATCTA
The DNA here is from genome assembly GCF_904849725.1 of Hordeum vulgare subsp. vulgare. Lineage (NCBI taxonomy): Eukaryota > Viridiplantae > Streptophyta > Magnoliopsida > Poales > Poaceae > Hordeum > Hordeum vulgare. Next base: position 432,151,473 of record NC_058522.1, on the reverse strand, counting down.
TAAAAGAAATTTAATTCTGGCAGGGGGCCACGTCGAAGGCGTAAAGTGGAGGGCGCCTCCACTTACCGCTTCTGCCGCGGGCCACAGCCAGTGGCAGGTGGGGCCTGCCGCGAGAACAGAGAGGGGGAGGAGGGGAACAGAGGCGAGGTAGCCTTCCGGCGATGGTCACCGGCGACTGAGGCGGTGGAGACGCCTGGGATTGGGTGGAATGGAACGGGCAGTCGACGACAAGGGCACATGTACCCGCAGCTTGGCGAGAGGTGGACAGACGGCGTCGTCCCCTTCTTCTCCGACGGCGGTGGCTTCGGGTGGTCGTTGGAGACGTGCGTTCTAGCGGGGAAGAACTCGGGCAAGGAGTCGAGGAGCACTAGAGGGACTCACTGAGCACTATTGAGCTCTGGAGGGGTGGATGGTGCTGTCGACGGTGAGGCTGTAGGCGGCGGATCTCCGGTGTTGTTCGAGGCCAGAGGTCCTCTAGGCCTTGGCTTGTTCTTCAAGAGGTCAATTGGGATAAGCGGGAGGGGTGTGGAGAGCTCGTAGGGGTCGGGCACTCCCTTAAATAGGCCGGCGACGAGCTCGGTCGATTTCTCCCAAAGCGGCGAAGATAAGCTCCAACACAGTCGCCGGGGGGCTGAGCTGGCCGTCGTGGAGCGCACTGAGGTGACGGAGGAGGGCAAGGAGGCGATACGATAGCTCCTGGCCATTAAGAGCTTGCGGACGAGCACAGTGGCCGGAGCCGTCAGCTCGGTCCTCATGCGGAGCCTGGCCGGGAGCAGCGGCGGCCCTCTCCGGCCACCAAGCACATTCGAGAGGTGCCACATGGCTGCCAGGGGCTCGTCGGCGTTCATGACAAGGAGGTGGCAGCGATTGACGACTCGGGGCGGCTCGGCTGTCACTAGAGCTGCGCAGAGCGTGCTCTGTGGCATGCCAGCACCATGGTCACCATGGTTGTGGCTACCCCGGTGCCACACAGGCCTGGAAACTTTGTCCATTGCGTCGACCAGACTCTGATTACTCACTCTCCACTGCTTGCTCGATCACTCACGCTCACCAGCGTCTTGGAGCATCAGAAACAGGTTCTGTTTACAGACTTTGGGTGGTTCTAGAGCTCAAATGGGTTGGGGTTGGGGTAAGATAGGATGTCTGGGAGGATCAGCATAGAAAGGACTCTAAGCTGGCAATGTTTGGCAAGGTTTGAAGATCAAATGAATATAGTTCCTTTGAAAACCATCTTTTTGGTCCAGAACACAAATGAGCTCCTAGCACTCAATTGCAAGCTTTGCTAAAAGTGAGACTTTGTGGGGAAGTGTCATTTGGTAGTGCACACATGCCCAAAAGTTTGTAGCTCCATTGTGCACTCCTAGCTAGCACTTCCTTCACAAGGGTTCAGTTTTAGCAGAAACTTAGCAGAGTTTTCCTGCTCAAAATTTGTATTGGACCATTGGATGTTTTTACATATTGGAACTATATATGATCCCTAGTAACTACAGGAATTTATTGGGTGTTTTCTAAAATAGGAATCATGGGGTTGCTTCACAAAGGGACAATTCTGGTGAGAAAATAAATTATTATTTTGGCCAAAATTTTCCATTGGACAAAGAAATATTTTTGAATATTTTGAAATCATATGGTATTGAGAAGATGTTCTAAAAGTTTTGGGACTTAAAGCTCATCCAAGCTGTAGGTTGCTTCACAACCCATAGTGATGCCATAATTTCCAAAATAGAAAGAGAATTATTTGGAGGAATAAAATATTGGAAATAAATCTTAGAAAGGTTTTTGGCAAGTTGTGAAAGATCTTGAGTTGCTTGGGGGCAAGAAATCAGGGGCTTAGAACCCATCTTGGTTGAAATGGTTTGAAAATCCATCAACTTGCAAATGGAAATCCAAAATATTTTGAAAAGAAAAAGTTTGAAAAATCAGGGTGTTACACGGTCTTTGCAGGAATCTGGCTCCAACGGCTGGATTTGGTCCCCACCTATAAATAGTCTTCTTATTCCCCACGAAGAACTAGACGACTTCATTTTCTCTCACCACCATTTTCAGACCTCGATTTCTTGAAGTTTTCCCTCCTTAGTCAACCAAAGCTCTTGATATTTTGAGGAGTGCCTGATCTACAGATACACGAGAGAAAAATTCGAACCCCCCTTGTTTTTGTGTTGCATCTTATTACTCTTGGAGATTGGAGACTCCTAAGCGGTAGGAGTACTCTAGCGAGAAATCATTCATTGTGATTTTCCTCGTAAAGTTTATGAGGGTTTGGATGCCACCTCAAGGCCTACCACTAGTGGTTCAAAAATGCATCCGTGGTGTTGTCTCAAGGAGAGAATAAGGTGCGCATTCGTGGTCTTGGTGTGCCTTCATGGTAACATCCACCTCTATAAATGGTGATGTAGCTTCCCTCTAAGGAAGTGAACATTGGGATACATCCTCGTCTCTCGGAGTTGCGGTTATTCCTAACCCTAGCTCCTTACTTGTGGTTACTTGTCTCCCTTCCCGTTTAACCTGTTTTCATATTAGGTTTGTTTATCTAATTAGGTGCTTAACTTGATATCATACTTGTCACCTTATCACCGGTGCAATTGTTAGGGTAAAGTTCATGTTTCACATTATTGCTTAAAATTGCTAAGTAACAACTAAAATTTGTAATTGTACCTATTCACTCCGTCTATAGGTCCATATCGATCCTTTTCAATTAGTATCAAAGCCTCGTGCTCTAATCGTGTGGCTTAACCGCCCTAGAGCAAGATGGATAAGGATGGGAACCCTTTGATTGCACTTCTTCTTGAGAGAGGATCTTCATCCACGGATGAAAGGAGATCCTTCACTTCTGAGGATCTTGAATGGGACCTTTCTAACCAGAAAGAGGAGCATGATGCTTCCATTGAGTCCTTGGTAAAAATGAGGTTGGATGCATTAGGTGCAAAAACTCCACCAGTGGAGAACCCAATGGGTGTGATAAAACAACCAAATGCATCACTCCCTAATTTGGGCCAAGAACCTCAAGTTCATAACAACACCAGTGTTCCATGGCTATATGCAAAACCTAGAGTGGAGAAACCTAAGTATAATGTTGGGGGAAACCCACCTTTACTTGATGACACTGTCGATTTTTATTTGTGGAGAGTTGGTATGGAAGATCATCTTAGGTTTGCCAATGACGAGATGCTGGAGATCTTGGAGAAAGGTTACAACCCCGTGAACCCCAAGGATCTAACACCGGGTGAATTATATGACAAACATCTCAATGATACCGCGATCATGCTCATAAGAAAGGGCATGTCTCACAAGATAAAAAGGCCCTACATTCACCTATCAAATGCAAAAGAACTTTGGGATAGCACTATGATGACCAAGACGGGAACATCCTCTCTTCATCTTGCACAATATGAGATTGCAAAAGGGGCATTAGAATATTTCTGCATGGAGAAAGGTGAGAACCCCAAGCATCTTCTTGAGAGACTAATGCCACTTGCTGCCGACAAAGAATCATATGATATTGACAAGAGCCAAGACGGACTCAACTTGACCAAACGACTTCTTATGGATAAACTGCTAAATGCTCTTGCTCCATGTCACCATCAAATGGTATGGGACATAAGAAGAGAGCATGGTTTTAAGGACTTGTCTCCCGGTGTTGTCACTTCAACCTTCCAATTATTCAAATAATCAAAGACCAATGCTACAAGACATCTTCCCATGCATGGCTCCTCATCACCCAAGACAAATCTTGTCATGAAGGCCAAGCATGTGAGGGCTGATGATGTTAGTGAAGAAGAAGATGAAGATGAAGAAAAAGGATATGGAGATGAATCAGGTGACGGGCTCTCATATGAAGACATGGCCCTCTTTGTGAAGAAGTTTAGTGCAGGGAAATTCAAGGGAAGATTCCAAAAGAAGAAAATAAGGACTTGCTACCATTGTGAAGAAACCAACCACTTCTGAAACAAGTGTCCCTATGAGAAGAGAGAAGACAAACCAAGATTTCCGAAGACTTTTGTAAAGAAGAAGTTACCCAAACCATTAAACTCCAAGTTTAGGAAGAGAGATGGGAAGGCAATGGTTGCTCAAGATAATTCGACCCCGATGATGTTGGGGGTGTTCCAGGCGTAGCCCAAGACACTCAAACCACACTGAGACTTGTCAACAAAAGTGGTCATGTTGTCGCATAGAACTACATCAAGGACTACAAGGGTAACACACACAAATGTCTCATGGCAAAGGGAATGGTAGAAGATGATGAGGCACAAACATCTTCGGACAAAGTGAAGGTAACTCCATGACCTAACCCTCCTCTTTATTCCTCTACCATATCTAGTGATAAATATGTTGATGGAGAGGATCATGATCATGAATCTCAAATAAGTGATGCTATGTTTGCTAAAATGAAGAAAGTCATGTGCTCTCTCAAAGGAAATAAACTCATTATGTTTCGTATGCTTATTGAGATGGTGAGTAAGCACACCACCTCCATTAAGGAACTCGAAACCCTCGTTACCGAGGAAAAGGAGAAATGTGAAATCCTTGAGCAGAAAGTCCTATATGAGGAAGCATGTAATGAAGAATTGTGTTTAAAAATAGGTGAAAACATTGATTAGCGCACTAAAGAACTTGTGTTTTTGACAAAGACTAAAAGCGCTTATAAAGTGTTACAAATGACAAGTGTAAGCTTGAAGAGTCTCATGCCACTCTTTCTAGGGATTGTGATCTCTTACATTTGTCTCTCAAGACAAAGGAAGAGGAGCTTGACATTCTTACAAAGAAGTACGACGAACTCAAGCTTACATATCTTAATAGTCTTGGCAAAGTTTACTCATCTCCTGTTATAAATGTTGATGCTTGTGATACTAACCCTAGTGCTGACCTAGCTAGTGTACTTGAGGAGAACCGGTTGTTAAACGCTCGAAGTGAAAAAGGGCTCATGTCATGTGCCCAAGTACAAAAGAACCACAATGAAGTGTTAACTCAACACAAGGAGGTAGTGGCTAAGGAAGGGCTTGGATTTGATCCAAGCATAAGAAAGAATACAACGATGACACATATGTCCACAACTCCCCTCAAGGAGATATATGTGCGAGAAGTTCACAAGGAAAATGGATTGGGAAACATTGGGAAGGTTGCAAGTGGGAAGGCCACAAGGGGCCAGCCTGCTCCCAACAAGACAAAAGAATGCATGCCTCCATCATATGTGTATTGTAAGGCAAAATATGGAGATGTCTATGCTCAGTTTGTTGGGCCTCAAAATGCTTTTTGTTTCTATGCTATTTGGGTCCCTAAGACTCTTGTTGCTAACATGAGATGCCCCATTCTAAAATGGGTGTCTCTAACCAAGACTTTAAATGTGTGTAGGTTGCCTTCTCCGGTGGAGTCAAATGGGTGATTGATAGCGGATGCACCAATCGTATGCCGGAGATGGCACATTTCTCATGGACTTCATGGAAGAAATTCGACCATTTATGAGCATTGTCTTTGGTGGCGGGTCTAAAGGACATGTACTTGCTTTGGGCAAGGTGGCTATCACAAATGACATGTCATTTGCAAATGTCATGCTTGTCCAATCCCTTAAATATCACTTACTTTATGTTCGTTAATTGACTTCTTTTGGCTATGATACAGTTTTTGGACTAAGGATGTGAAAGTCTTTAAGAGAGATACTCTTGAAGTTGCCTTTTTGGGGGATTTGGATGGAAACCTTTACACGGTTGATTTCTCGAAAGAGATCACATTCCATGCAACTTGCCTCATGGTCAAGGCCGACAAGGGATGGCTATGGCATCGCCGGCTAGCCCATGTCAGCATGAGAAATCATCAAGATCTCTTAAAGGGTGAAAATATCCTTGGACTAACCAATGTATTGTTTGAGAAAGATCGTGTGTGCAATGCGTGCATAGTCAGGAAGCAACATCAGTCAAAGCATCTGCCCAAGAATATAATATCAACTTGAAGACCTTTTGAGCTCCTTCATGTGGATCTTTTTGGGCCTCCTTTATGGGATAGTCTTGGTGGGAAGAAGTATGGGTTTGTCATTATTGATTATTACTCAAGATACACATGGGTGTTCTTTATTAAATCCAAGGATGAGACAAAGATCACCTTCATTGATTTTGCCAAGCAAGTTTAACTCAAGTTTGACAAAGAAATCTTGGCAATAAGAAGTGACAATGGATCTGAATTCAAGAACTACACCCTGGAAGAGTTCCTTAGTGATGAAGGAATTGAGAATCAATACTCTGCACCATATACCCCACAAGAAAATGGGGTAGCCGAAAGGAAGAAGCGCACTCTTGTGGAGATGACAAGATCCATGTTGGATGAGTACAACTCTCCCCATAGCTTTTGGGAATAAGCCATAAACACCGCATGCCATGCATTAAGTCGTCTCTTCCTCCACAAGATCTTGGAGAAGACCACATATGAGCTCATAACAGGAACCAAGCAAAATGTCAAGTATTTCCGGGTATTTGGATGCAAATGCTTCATTCTCAACAAGTGAGAACGGTTAGGAAAGTTTCAATCTAAAACAACCGAAGGAATATTTTTTGCTTATGGATCAAACTCTATTGCCTATAGAATCTAAAACAAATCCACCGGATGCGTCGTAGAAACTTGTGACATGGTGTTTGCTGAATTTAGTGGCTCCCATGGGGAGCAAGTTGATCTAAGTGATGCAGGTGAAGAAGATCCTTCGCAAGACATTTTGACCATGAGTGTAGTCGCTCTCCTTCCAATGGAACATGTTCCTTATGAAAGTGAAGATGAGGACACAAGAACCACTAATGCTCAACCAACTACTACACCTTCATCACGACAAGATCTCATCCCTCAAGTGGAGTTCATAATTCAAGAACAAGAAGATATTCACCGTCAGATACAAGAACAAGAACATGTACATCGTCAAGTACAAGAACAATAACAAGTCCATCATCAAGTAAAAGAACAAGAGCATGCACATGTCGATGTTGACGAACCTGCTGATGATGATGAACCTCAACAAATGATACATGAAGAATAAGATCTTCTTCCACACATTACAGATCCTTATGTTGAAGATGTTGATGATGGGAACAAAGTGTCCCGTCATGTTGACATTAACCAAATTCTCACCAAGATATCGGAAGGTAGAGTTACTCATAAACAATTGAAAAACTTTTGTGCCCACTTTTCTTTTGTCTCTAGTGTTGTGCCGCTCAAAGCACAAGATGTGTTGTCGGACCACGACTGGCTTGTTGCTATGAAACAAGGGTTGAACAACTTCGAGCGCGACAAAGTGTGGTCTTTAGTCAAAAGGCCAACCAACACAATGTCATTGGAACAAAATGGATCTTCAAGAACAAAGAAGATGAAAATGGCATAATCATCAGAAACAAGGCAAGGTTAGTGGCACAAGGGTACTCTCAAGTTGAAGGTTTGGACTCTGATGAGACCTTTGTCCCCGTTGCCCGTCTTGAATCAATTCACATTTTACTTGCTTATGCTGATTTCAATGGTTTTACTTTACACCAAATGCATGTGAAGAATGCTTTTCTTAATGGTCCTCTACAAGAAGAAGTATGTGTAGCACAACCACCCGATTTCATTGACCCCGATCACAAATACGATGTCAACAAACTTCACAAGGCCTTATATGGCCTCAAACAAGCAACTCGTGATTGGTATGATCGTCTTAAGAAGTTTCTACTCGATGATGGTTTTGTGAGAGGGGTGATTGACCCTACTCTGTTCACAAAAGGGAAAAGAGTGATTTGATCTTATGCCAAATTTACGCAGATGGTATCATTTTTGGTTCCCCTAACATCTATTTATGCAAGAAGTTTGCGGAATCCATGACAAAGTTCTTCGAGATGTCACTTAATGGGGATTTGAAGTTCTTTCTCGGTTTTCAAATTCAACAATGTCAAGAAGGAATTTTCTTGTCTCAAACTAAGTATATCAAGGACATTCTTGCGAAGTTCGGAATGAAAAATGCCAGTCCATGCAAGGTGCCCATGCTAACCACAACTCCTCTTAATGAAGAAACAAAGGGTATTCCATTTGAGCCGCCTCTTTACTGCTCTATGATTGGTTCATTGCTTTATCTTTGTGCATCTAGACCAGACATCATGTTAAGTGTAGGCATTTGTGCAACATTTCAAGCTTCCCCTAGGGAAAGTCATCATAAGGTGGTTAAGCATATTCTTAGATACCTTGTTCACACCCCAAAGTTGGGACTATGGTATCCCAAGGATGCCAAGTTTGATCTAATTGGGTACACGGATGCTGATTGATCCATAGACAAGGTGGGAAGGAAGTCCACCTCCGGGGCATGTCAGTTTCTTGGATGCTCCTTGGTAAGTTGTTCCTTGAGGAAGCAAAATTGTGTCTCCCTATCCACCGTTGAAGCCGAATATATTGCAAATGCAAGTTGTGCAACACAATTTCTATGGATGAGGCAAACTTTGAAGGACTATCGTATAACTTATAGACATGTGCCTCTACTATGCGACAATGAAAGTGCCATCAAGATTGCTAAAAACCCTAGTGATCACTATTGCACCAAACACATTGACATTCGGTATCACTTCTTAGGAGACCATGTGCAAAAGGGTGACATTGAAATTGCTCATGTTGGCACGGATATGCAACTTGCTCACATTTTCACCAAACCACTAGATGAACGTAGGTTCCGTCAACTTAGACATGAACTTGGTATCTTGGAGCTTTATAGCATTGTGTGAAAGTTTGCAAACATGCATAAATTTATTTCATGTCTTGTCTAGATGTAGGCATTTATCAAGGGGGGTGTCGTGGTTTTGTCACGACAGATGTCCTCGTGAGAGAACTTAGGTGTGAGGCCATCGCAACCATGTGGCGGCTTGAAGGGGTTGGTCGGAATCGAGAGACGCGAGTCTACCCAGGTTCGGTCCCTCTGATGGAGGTAAAAGCCTACGTCCTGCTTGTGTTCCATTGATGGAGATGATGATCTTGATTACAAAGGTGTAGACTCGCCACCTCTAATCTCGTGGGTGTCTAATCTGTCTATCTCTTGATCTGTCTTGTCTAGACCTAAGTTGTGTATCTTGTCCCTCTTGGGGCGCCTTACCCCTCCTTATATAGGTGGAAGGGGTAGGTTTACATGTAGAGTCCTACTAGGAGTAGGAATAGGACTAGTCTCTCTTGAATCCTAATCCGGGTCTTGTTTCCTTTGTGAGGGAGTCTCTCCTATTCTTGGGCCTTCTATGTGAGTCAGCCCTCCTGGTCTCTCTATGAGCCGCCTTATGCCAGGGTGTACGCCGGGCCTTGGGCCTTCGTCATTTATCTAAGTCGCCTGTGGGGACAAGTATGAGTCGCCCGCCAGGTCACTACTGAGTCGCCGGTGAGTCGCCAAGTCCTTTGGCGGGTCATACTCCAAGCCGGGTTACACTACGGGGTATATCCCCGACAAGGGGAGACACTCAATTCATGAGTTCTCTCACCCTATCTAATGCATAAATAAACCAAACACTTTCCAAGTTACCCTGATCACTTTTGTGACTTGGTACTTTAAATGATGGAGTTGTGATGTTGGGCTCAAGGTTAAAATCTTTGCAGTGCCAAGTCACATATACTCAAACATGGTGGATCCGTCCACCGCCCTATTTTCAAAACGTTGAACCATTGCCATCTCTCATGGTGTTTTGCTTTTGTTTTTGTTTTTGTCTCTCTAGTTTTCTTGATCAACCCCCTACAAAGTGAGTCACCTTAGCTCAAGTTCTTCCCAAGCCTCCTATCGAAAAGCTCTGATATTTTCTTGGTTCACAAGCTTCATCCTTACACATACATGTTGTTGGGATGGTGGTGATCCTGGTAGCTTTCAGTCCCTTTCCCTTCATTTCTCAGGATTTCATAGAGATCCCATTCTCTTTGGATAATCTGGAACTTCCCGGATGCGACCCGAAACTTCTGACCACTAGAATGTCTGGCCTAGCCCGGAACTGCCGTGCGTCGCAAATTTGGGGCACTTAACAGGTGGTCGAGCGGGTGCAAAGGGATACCCCCCCCCGGTTTGTTCCTCTGCCCCTCTCCTCCCCTGTTCCTGCGATGCCCCTCCCATCGATGTCTTCTAGGCGAGCGACCGGCCCCGGAACCTCTGCCCTTGCTCCCTCATCTTGCTCTGAGGACATCTCGTGTGTTCGTCGCTGTCTCCATGGAGGTAGGTAACTAAGCGTCTCTTCTTCTATCTCTGTGGATTCACTCCTAGGGAATGTGGCCCATGCTTACGGCATTAGGATAAAAACAAACACCACTCAAGTACTGTATCCACAATAGAACTACGGTCCTCCTTACCTTCACATGCATTGTGAAAATTATACCCACCTTTGTTTTGGATCCGAATGGAGCCTAGCGACCATTCTAGTACCCGGAACTTCCGGGCAGGCCGGTCCTTCTGGCCTCGCTAGGGTTTCCACGTCCGGATTTGGTCCGGTACTTCCGTCGGCTGGAACTTCCGGTGCTCCAGAACTTCCGCCTGCTGGACCTTCCAGCCCTTCCTGGAACCTACGGTCTATGAAGAGTACTCGCATCCTCTGCACAATGTGATTCTTTGGTTTTTCTATTTTTTCGAATCTTGTGCACTTATTCTATCCTCTTGCCACCCCTCTCATCTCCTCCAGCAGGAGGTTCTGGTTCACGTGATCACACATCAAAGGTGTATGAACGGAAACCCAAAGAGAGGGTCAAGAAGACCAGGGATGTTGTGTTAGGTCCTAAGAATATGTTTGAATTCTATCCCGAGGAGGATGCTGTGTCCGAAGACCATGGCACCCCTCCTCCTGCTCCCACTCGCTCCAAGAAGCGGAAGACTGCTTCCAATAAGGCCAAGACAGTTCCTGTTCATCCTCCTCCCCCTGTGCGTGTTGGAAATATGCCCTAGAGGCAATAATAAATTAGTTATTATTATATTTCTTTGTTCGTGATAATCGTTTATTACCCATGCTATAATTGTATTGATTGGAAACACAAATACATGTGTGGATACATAGACAAAACACTGTCCCTAGTAAGCCTCTAGTTGACTAGCTCGTTGATAAAAGATGGTCAAGGTTTCCTAACCATAGGCAAGTGTTGTCACTTGATAACGAGATCACGTCATTAGGAGAATCATGTGATGGACAAGACCCAAACCATGAACGTAACATATTGATTGTGTCGTTTTATTGCTATTGTTTTCTGTGTGTCAAGTATTTGTTCCTATGACCATGAGATCATATAACTCACTGGCACCGGAGGAATACCTTGTGTGCATCAAACGTCGCAACGTAACTGGGTGACTATAAAGGTGCTCTACATGTATCTTTGAAGGTGTCCTTTGAGTTAGTATGGATCAAGACTGGGATTTGTCACTCCGTGTGACAGAGAGGTGTCTCGGGGCCCACTCGGTAATACAACATCACACGCAAGCCTTGCAAGCAATGTGACTAAATGTAAGTCACGGGATCTTGTAATACGGAATGAGTAAAGAGACTTTCCGGTAACGAGATTGAAATAGGTATGCGGATACCGACGATCAAATCTCGGGCAAGTAACATACTGAAGGACAAAGGGAATGACATACGGGATTATATGAATCCTTGACACTGAGGTTCAACCGATAAGATGTTCGGAGAATATGAAGGATGCAATATGGGCATCTAGGTCCTGCTATTGTATATTGACCGAGGAGTGCCTCGGGGCATGTCTACATAGTTCTCGAACCCGCAGGGTCTGCACACTTAAGGTTCGGCGATGTTTTAGTACAGTTGAGTTATATGTGTGGTTACCAAATGTTGTTTGGAGTCCCAGATGAGATCATGGACGTCACGAGGGTTTCCAGAATGGCCCGGAAACGAAGATTGATATATAGGATGGTGTCATTTGGTTACCGGAAAGTTTTGGGCAATTTCGGTAGTGTACCGGGAGTGACGAATGGGTTCCGGGAGTTCACCACGAGGGGCCCACCCACCCGGGAGTGAGCCCAAGGCTATAGGGTGGCGCCACAAGTCCCTAGTGGGCTGGTGGAGTCAACCCAAGGGTCCCATGGCGCTACTTATAGAAATACCAAAATGAAAAGAAAAATAAAAGGAAAAAGGGGAGGTGGGAAGGAAGGGGAGGACTCCTCCTTCCCAAACCGAATTGGAGGAGGAGTCCTCCTCCTCCTTGGCCGGCGCACCCCTTGAGGGCTTGGCCCTCAAGGCAAGCCTCCTCCCCCCTCCCTCCTATATATAGTGGTCTTTTAGGGCTTATTTGAGACAACTTTTGCCACGTGCAACTCAACCCTAGATCACACAGTTCCAACTCTAGATCGGATTTCTGCGGAGCTCGGGCGGAGCCCTGCAGGAGTAGGTCATCACCACCACCGGAGCGCTGTCGCGCTCCTAGAGAACTCATCTACTTCTCCGTCTTGCTTGCTGGATCAAGAAGGCCGAGATCATCGTTGAGCTGTACGTGTGCTGAACGCGGAGGTGTCGTCCATCCGACACTTGATCGGAACGGATCGTGGGACGGATCGCGGGACGGTTCGTGGGGCGGATCGAGGGACGTGAAGATGTTCCACTACATCAACCGCGTTTCTTAACGCTTCTTGCTGTGCGATCTACAAGGGTACGTAGATCCAAATCTCCTCTCGTAGATGGACATCACCATGATTGGTCTTCGTGTGCGTAGGAAAATGTTTGTTTCCCATGCAATGTTCCCCAACAGTGGCATCATGAGCTAGGTTCATGCGTATATGTTATCTCGAGTAGAAGACAAAGGGTTTTGTGGATGGTGATGTTCGATTTGCTGCCCTCCTTAGTCTTTTCTCGATTCGGCAGTATTGTTGGATTGAAGCGGCCCGGACCGACATTATTCGTACGCTTACGAAAGACTGGTTTCATCGATTGACATGCAACCTCGTTGCATAAAGATGACTGGCGGGTGTCGGTTTCTCCAACTTTAGTTGAATTGGTTTTGACTGAGGCGGTCCTTGGAGAGGTTAAATAGCAATTTGCACATCTCCGTTGTGGTTTTTGCGTAAGTAAGATGCGATCATACTAGATACCCATAGCAGCCACGTAAAACATGCATCAACAAATTAGAGGACGTCTAACTTGTTTTTGCAGGGTATGCTTGTGATATGATATGGCCAATGACGTGATGTGATATATTGGATGTATGAGATGATCATGTTGTAATAGTTAAATATCGAATTGCACGTCGATGCTACTGCAACCGGCAGGAGCCATAGGGTTGTCTTTAAACTAACATTTATGTTTGCAGATGCATTTACTATATTGCTAGGATGTAGCTTTAGTGGAAATAGCATAAATAGCATGACAACCTTGATGGCGACACGTTGATGGAGATCATGGGGTGGCTCCGGTGACAAGAAGATCATGTCGGTGCTTTGGTGATGGAGATCAAGAAGCACAAGATGATGGCCATATCATGTCACTTATGAACTGCATGTGATGTTAATCCTTTTATGCACCTTATTTTGCTTAGAACGACGGTAGCATTATAAGGTGATCTCTCACTAAAATTTCAAGACGAAGTTGTGTTCTCCCCGACTATGCACCATTGCTACAGTTCATCGTTTCGAGACACCACGTGATGATAGGGTGTGATAGACTCAACATTCACATACAACGGGTGCAAAACAGTTGCACACGCAGAACACTCGGGTTAAACTTGACGAGCCTAGAATGTGCAGACATGGCCTTGGAACACATGAGACCGAAAGGTCGAGCATGAATCGTATAGTTGATATGATTAGCATAGAGATGCTTACCACTCAAATATACTGAACTCACGTGATGATCGGACTTGAGTTAGTGTATTTGGATCATGTGCCACTCAAATGACTAGAGAGATGTAATTTTTGAGTGGGAGTTTATTAAGTAATTTGATTAGTTAAGCTCTAATTGTCATGAACATAGTCAAAAGGTCTTTGCGAATTATGATGTAGCTTGCTCTATAACTCTACTGTTTTTATATGTTCCTAGAGAAAATTTAGTTGAAAGATGATAGTAGCAACTTTGCGGACTAAGTCCGCAAAACTAAGGACTGTCCTCATTGCTGCGCAGAAGGCTTATGTCCTTAATGCACCACTGTAAGTGCATCTAGTGCCCCTTAGTGATTTTGGTGGTTTGAAGACTTATAGGTTAAGTATCTAATGTGTTTGTAAGTGTACACATGATCTATAAGTCATTGAGGAGTTTGAGATATTTGAAGAATATCGACCTCTAAAAATATATGTCTTCAGTTGAAGAAATTGGTCTGAAGCTGAAGAAATGAATCGTGAGGAATCTGCGATGAAATTGATATTCCTCATGAAGATAATGATATTGAGAAGTCCGGTGGTTCCTGGAGAAAATCATTCTGAAGAATTTGAAGCATGAAGATTTACACTTTCAGTTTTACTTTCTTCGCATTTGAGTAATAGGGACACCGTACTGTTAAAGGGGGTCAAAGTTACAGTATGGAATGAATTTCCTCATGATGCTCAACCCAAGCCTAATCCTAGCAAAAGCCTCAAGTGAGGAATATGAGTGACATGAGGACTCCACAGTTGAGGGTTCCGACCGTTTCGATAGCCACGCCAAGTCACTGGTCTTATCCACTCCAACGGTCATATTATTTAAGGGCATTAGTGTAAAATCATGTCGGGATGCTCCCAGGCTATAAATAGCCACCCCCCACAACCACTAGCTGGTTGGCTGCTCCGTTAGAAACTAACACTTGTCATAAGAGCAACCCAAATTCCTCAGAGCCTTCGAGAGTAATTCATCAGTGAGGAAATACACCACCCATCGAAACCCAAAACCAAACCTAGTGATTGAGCATCACTGAAGAAGTTGTTGCTGTGTGGGACTGAAGCCTTTTACCTTTGAGGACTGTGCATCCTCCAGACGGTTAGGCGTCATGGTCTAGAGCTTTCCAGCAGTCAATTGTGGATCGCCGGGTGACCAAGTTTGTGAGGGTTTGGAAGTCTGCCCCGAAAACTTACCACGAGTGTTGGGCGAGGACTGTGTGTCCTTAGCTCAAGGAGAATACGGTAGGGACTGTATGTCCCGGGACTAGGTGTCCTTTGGTTTCAATACCAAGCCGCTCCAAACCAGTTGTACGACTGTCACAGCAGTTGGAACTGGGTCATCAACGACTGTCTTCACTAAGAAACGGGTTCTAATTCCTCAACTCTTTACTTTCCCCGTTTTATGTGTTGATGACTTTCACTGCGACTGTTTGAAGAATTTGCTGAAGACTTTCTCTGAATTTCCTCAACCCCAAATTCTTCACGTTTGTTATCCCTCATCTGTATTCTGCGTGCCTGCTCACTGTGCAATCTGTTTTCACATTCTTCACTCTGGAAAACTGCTGTTGTGAAACTTTGCACTTCCGATCCTTTATTGTTTCCGCTATAAGTTAGTCATCAGTGAGGAATTTCCTCAAAAGGAATTTCCTGAACGATGAAATTCGAAAAATCTCCTATTCACCCCCTCTAGTCGATATAACGCACTTTCAATTGGTATTACAGCAAGGTACTCCCTTGGTCTTTGTGATTTTAGTTTAACCACGTGGAGTTTTAGTTATGTCGACTGCGGGCATGTTTAAGGTGACTGCAGCATGTCCTACCTACAAAGGAAAGAACTTTCCCTTCTGGAAGAACAAAATGCAAATGCATCTACAAGCTATTGATAATGATCTCTGGTATATTGTGGAACATGGCGTCCCCATCATCTCTGCCAGTGTCTCTGCTGCTGATGTGAATAAATTCAAGCAACTCGATTCCAAAGCGAAGAACATCATCTGTGGCCATCTGAGCCCAGGCCAGTTTCGAAGAGTAAGTGCTTTGGGCTCTGCAACACTGATCTGGGAGAGACTGTGCAAGGTAAATGAAGGAGTATCAACCCAGCGTGACTCTCGTGTTGATATTCTTCGCAATCTCTTCAATCGCTTCAAGAGACATGACAATGAAAGCTGCCAAGACACCTTTGATCGCCTCACTAACATATCAAATGAACTGCAAGCACTCGGAGCTCGAGACATCACTGATCACGAAGTTGTGAAGAAACTGTTGAGATCTTTGGATTCTTCATTTGATACTTTAGTTCTGATGATTCAAGTAAGACCAGATTACAAGATGCTTGATCTAGCTAATATACTAGAAAGGCTAAATACTCATGAATTCCAGCTAGAAGAAAAGAGAGATCTATATGGACCAAGCTATTCCAGACCACGTGCACTGAAGGCTAGAGCAATTTCCTCATCTGAAGACGAAGACACATATGACAGTATCTGTGACCCTGAAGAATTTAGACAGGAGCTTGCAATGCTCGTGAGGAAATTCCAGAGATTTACACGACGTGGTCAGTTCGGTAAATCTTCAAGAAGAGACATGAGGAAATCAGAATCTTCATCTTAGGACTACAAGAAACGAACCTGTCACAAGTGCAAGAAATCAGGTCATTACATTGCTGATTGTCCCCGTTGGGGAAACAAATCAAAGAAGAAGAAATACAAGGATGATAGTTCTGATGACTCGAAGAAGAAGAAGAAATGTTCAAAATCCTCATCTTCAAAGCAGTCATCGCACAAGAAGACTAGTTTCCGAAAGGCTCGGGCACTTATTGCAAGGAAATGGACTCCGAAGCAGAATCAGAGGAACGTGATGAAGAAGAGGGTTCTGATGAAGACTCAAAATCCGGACAGGCTAGTCTTGAACTAGCAACCACTTTCGTCAGCAAGTCAATCTTCAACCTTGAAGAAAATGATAGCACCATCCTCACTGATGACTATGCTGATGACTTCGCTCCAACCTTTTGCTTGATGGCAAAAGGTTCAAAGGTACCAAATAATGCCTCCTCCTCTGATTCAAGTGACTGTGAAGCTGATAATTATAAGAAACCCAGTTACAGTAAACTTGCTATCATTGCCACTAAACAACAAACTGCTCTGGAAAAGCTTCAAAAACTGCTAGATAAAAGTGATGATCTATTGAATGATGAAATGAATCTTACCCAAATCCTCACTGAAGATGTGAAAAGTCTTCAGTCTAGATTTGATAATCTTCAGGGTCATTATGATACACTCCTCACTGATCATGAGAAGCTTTCGTATGAATTTCTTCAAAGGAAGCTTGATCTTGAGAAGCTGAGGATGTCTCATGATGATTTTCGTATGGAAATTGATTCATTACTAGCTCAACAGATCAGCGCTGGTCAAGTTGGATTCATTCCTCCATGTCTTAAATGCATTGAACGTGAAACTGCTAATTCCTCACCAGAATCATCAAATGCTACTATTGCTACAAATTCTTCAACTGCACCTGCTGTGTCTATTTCCTCACTTGAGGAAAACACAAATGTTACTGATGAAAATGCAGGATTGAAGGAATTGTACGTGACAGGCATGTACAAAAGCCTCAAAGGACATCAAACCCTTTGGGATGTGCTCAAAAAGCAGATCTTGAACAGGAACCCGAGGAAAGAAGGAATTGCCTTTGAGAGGAAATTAAATGCTGATGGATCTTATTGGAAACCTGAGCAGTATCCCAAAACCTCATGGGTTGCTGCTACTGGGCCTCCTTTTGATCCATCTAATCTAACTGGTTTTTCATGTGAATTATCCTATTCCTCAGATGAGTCATTTGACTCCAACTATAAACTGTTCAAAAATCAATCTGGTGAAGTATTTGCTCGATATGTTGGAACTAACTGCAGGAATGGCCCTCCTCTGAGGAAAATCTGGGTGGTAAAGAAATCGAACTAATCGCTTCTGCAGGACAGGTCTCCAGATGAAAATCATCATCTGAAGAATTTGTTGGAGACCTGAGGAAATGCTTGATAGGACGCAAGCTAATGATTGATGAAACAGAAATATTTCACACGTCCTTACAGTTCTGTTATGATGAAATTACTGATCTGATGAAATTAGTATCATATTCTTCAAATCTGAAGCATATGAGATGGTAAGATGTACTAATTCATCTGCAGGATGACAAACCCAAGAATACTGAGTGGGTTCTTGATAGTAGCTGTACACATCACATGACTGGTGATAAAAGCTTACTGATGAATATGCCACTAACTCCATCACCTCTGAAACAAATCACATATGCTGACAAAGGTAAAAGCAAGGTATTGAGACTTGGCATAGTGGCTATTTCCAAGGATAGGCATATGGACAAAGTGATGCTTGTTGAATCCCTTGGTTTTAACATTATGTCAGTCTCGATGCTTTGTGATCTTGATATGATTGTTATCTTTGGTAGATATAGATGCGTAGTCATCATGGAATCTGACAGATCCAAAGTCAGCAAAAACCTCAGAAGGATGGCTGTGGCACCGAAGACTAGGTCATGCAGGCATGAGGAATTTGCACACGCTCGCGAAGAAGAAGCATGTCATCGCCATCGAATCAGTCAAATTCCTCAAGGATCATCTCTGCGGTGCTTGTGAATCTGGGAAAATGACCAGATCCAAGCATCCCTCGAAGACTATCATGACCACTACACGTCCATTTGAATTGCTTCATATGGATCTATTTGGACCTACTCACTATGCCACACTAACCAATGCAACATCTTTATATGGCTTCGTCATAGTTGATGATTATTCCAGATATACTTGGGTGCATATCATAGTGTATAAAACTGAAGTGCAGGAAATCTTCAAACGATTTTCTTCAAGGGCCTCGACGAACTTTGGCATCAAGATCAAACATATCAGGAGTGATAATGGAACCGAGTTCAAAAACACTGGTCTTGATGATTATCTTGATGAACTTGGTATTACTCACGAGTTATGTGCTCCTTATACTCCTCAGCAGAATGGTGTCGTCGAAAGGAAGAACAGGACTTTGGTTGAAATGGCAAGAACTATGCTTGAAGAATATCAGACTCCTCGTCGCTTTTGGCCTGAAGCAATCAACACTGCATGCCATATCATCAACAGGGTATATCTTCACAAATTCCTCAAGAAAACCTCATATGAACTCCTCACTGACAAGAAACCCAATGTAAGTTATTTCAAAGTCTTCGGTGCAAAATGTTGGATTAGAGATCCTCACCATAGCTCAAAATTTGCACCTAAGGCACATGAAGGTTTTATGCTCGGTTATGGAAAGGACTCGCACACTTACAAAGTCTTCAACAACTATCACAACAAAGTTGTTGAGACTGTAGATGTGCGGTTCGATGAAACTAATGGCTCGCAAAGAGAGCAATTGCCTTCTAATCCAGATAAGCTGTCTTGTGAGGAAGCAATAAAGCTCAAGCCTACTGAAGACATTGTCCCCACTGAGGAAATTGGTTAAGAAATGATCCCCATCACTGATAAAAATCAAGAAGATGATCCTGAGGAAATTGCACCAGCACCACTTCCTCAGCCCAGACAAAATCCTCAACCAGCTCATCCAAGGATTGCAAACAAAGTAGAACCTGACAAAATCCTCAACGACATCAACGCGCCAGGTCCTCTCACTCGCTCAAAAGCTTCACACTTAGTTAACTTTTGTGGGCATTTTTCCTTTGTATCCATCACAGAACCCTCAAAAGTTGCAGAGGCTTTTTTGGAACCGGAGTGGATCCAATCTATGCAAGACGAACTTCTTCAATTCAAGTTGAATGACGTATGGGAGCTCGTCAAACGACCAGATCCTCGCAAGCACAATATCATCGGCACCAAGTGGATTTTCCGAAACAAGCAAGATGAGGACGGTCAAGTGGTGAGGAACAAGGCACGACTTGTAGCCCAAGGCTACACCCAGGTTAAAGGAATAGATTTCGATGAAACTTTTGCACCTGTTGCTAAACTTGAAGCTATTCGAATACTACTTGCTTATGCTAATCATCATAACATCATCTTATATCAAATGGATGTGAAAAGTGCATTCCTCAATGGTAAGCTTGAGGAAGAAGTATATGTTGCTCAGCCCCCAGGTTTTGAGGATCCAAAGAATCCAGACAAAGTCTTCAGACTCAAAAAGGCTCTTTATGGTCTCAAGCAAGCCCCTCAGGCATGGTATGATACATTGAAGGAATTCCTCATGAAGAAAGGCTTCAAACCTGGTTCACTCGATCCAACTCTTTTCACTAAATCCTATGATAATGAGCTATTTGTGTGTCAAATATATGTCGATGATATCTGAAACTGCGTTATATCGACTAGAGGGGGGTGAATAGGAGATTTTTAGAATTTCATCACTGAGTAAATTCCTTTTGAGGAAATTCCTCACTGATGACTAACTTACAGCGGAAACAGTTAAGGATCAGTTGTGCAATTGTTCACAGCAGCAGTATTACAGAGTGAAGATTATGAAAACAGATTGCACAGCAAGCAGGCACGCAGAATACAGATGATGATTTTCTCAAGTGAAGAATTTGGGGTTGAGGACATTCACAGAAAGTCTTCAGCAAATTCTTCAAACAGTCACAGTGAAAGTCATCAACACATAATACAGATAAAGTAAAGAGTTGAGGAATTAGAACCCGATTCTTGGTGAAGACTGTTGTTGATGACCCAGTTCCAACTGCTGTGACAGTTGTACATCTGGTTTGGAGCGGCTTGGTATTGAAACCAAAGGACACCCAGTCCCGGGACACACAGTCCCTACCGTATTCTCCTTGAGCTAAGGACACACAGTCCTCGCCCAACACTCGTGGTAAGTCTTCAGGGCAGACTTCCAAACCCTCACAAACTCGGTCACCCGGCGATCCACAATTGACTGCTGGATTGCTCTAGACCATGACGCCTAACCGTCTGGAGGATGCACAGTCCTCAAAGGTAAAAGGCTTCAGTCCCACACAGGAACAACTTCTTCAGTGATGCTCAATCACTAGATTTGGTTTGTGGTTTCGGTGGGTGGTGTATTTCCTCACTGATGATTTACTCTCGAAAGCTCTGAGGAATTGGGTTGCTCTTATGACAAGTGTCAGTTTCTAGCGGAGCAGCCAACCAGCTAGTGGTTGTGGGGGGCGGCTATTTATAGCCTGGGAGCATCCCGACATGATTTGACATTAATGCCCTTAAATAATATGACCGTTGGAGTGGATAAGATCAGTGACTTGGCGTGGCTTATCGAAACGGTCGGGACTCTCAACTGTGAGAGTCCTCATGTCACTCATATTCCTCACTTGAGGCTTTTGGTAGGATTTGGCTTGGGTTGAGCATCATGAGGAAATCCATTCCATAGTGTTACTTTGACCCCCTTTAACAGTACGGTGTTCCTATTCATCAAATGCGAAGAAAGTAAAACAAAAAGCGAAAATCTTCACGCTTCAATTTCTTCAGAACGATTTTCTTCAGGAATCACCGATCTTCTCAATATCAATATCTTCATGAAGAATATCAATTTCATCGCAGATTCTTCGCGATTCATTTCTTCAGCTTCAGACCAATTTCTTCAATTGAAGACATATATTTTTAGGGGTCGATATTCTTCAAATATCTCAAACTCCTCAATGACTTATAGATCCTTTGTACACTTAAAAACACATTAGATACTTAACCTATAAGTCTTCAAACCACCAAAATCACTAAGGGGCACTAGATGCACTTAAAATCTCCCCCTTTTTGGTGGTTGATGACAATTAGGTTAAGTCTTCAACAGGGATCAAGGATATGAAGTGTAAATACTCATTTGAGGAATTTGAAAACAAGATTCACAGAGACTCTCCCTGAAGATGTGCATACCTTGAGGATTTTGCTTTTATAGCATACGCACATTGATGATTTATATCATGGAGATCTCCCCCAGAATCTTGTAAATCATGCATACATATAACATATCATATGAAGAAAATGAAGATGCATGATGACAAATGGTATCTGACGAATTTCAGCATGCGTGCATTAAAACTTGAGGAATAAGCATGCGAAGAAAAACGTTCAAAAGCGTCAGAGTACCATCGGGCTTAAGTTACAACTCATTACATAAAAACTTCAGAAGAGCCAAGAGTTTGTAACTTAAATATAGTTCATAAGCCCCAAAAATAAATCCCGTTTGAAGACTAACTCTCAAGTTCCTCCCCCTTTGTCATCAATGGACAAAAAGGGACAAACTGAGGACTAACGCCCGTGAAGACTTCATTGCTTGGCAGTTGAGGAAGATCCTTGGCGCTTCTTGGGTGTAGTCTTCTTCCTTGGGCCGGTAGCGGTGTCAAGTTGTTCCTCATCAGATTCGGCGGTGCGGAAGGACGAGAAGGAGCTGTCTTCAAGATCTGGCACTGGAATGGGCCTGAACTTCTTCTTGGGAGGCCACGACCAGTCAAAGTCCTACTCAAAGTTCAATTCTTCAAGCTCAGTCTGGGTCTTCAGATGTGCAAGAGTAGCCCAGGTGCGATCAAAAACCTCATGCAGATAGTGATGATTAAGCTTCACACTATTCTGTGTCTCAGTGAGGGTTTTCACAATGGCACCAAACTGACGTTTGACCCATTTGTGATTGTGATCCACCTTCTGATGAAGACTGAGAAGAAGCTCTCTGGTGTTTAGCACGCGAGGAGGAACTGGGCTTGGCGGACGAGTCTCAGTGTCGTCCCATGAGGAATATGCATCGGGCTCTTTAAATTGACCATCAAGAGGCCTGCTTCCTTCATCAATTACAGACTTTCCTTTTCCCTCAATAGGCTCGAAAGTCTTCTTGTTGACTCGGATAGGAGGCATATAACCAACATGGTTCTGGAAATCTGCGTGAAAGTTGATGTCTGTCCTTGTCCTGAGGAATCTCATGATCCATGGTGCATAGATTTTGTGATCATAGGGGCACATTGCATTGTCAGCCAAAGTCCTCAAGAAGAAATCATGGATATTCATGGGGATACCGTGAATGATGTTGAAGAGGATGTTCTTCATGAGGCCGACGACATCTTCGTCATCATCATGGCCTTTGATTGGCGCTAGCACACTGCAGAGACTGCGGTAGACAGACCGTGGTGTGTACTTTAGCTCATGGACGAGGAATGTGGTTCTTGAGGGTTTTCCTGCAGCCAAAGGCTTCATGAGGACTTCCATCATTCCATTTGGCAGCTCACGCTCACCATAAAGCTTCACTGCCCCTTCTGAAGGAATTGGTACGCGCAGTTCTCTGAGGAGTTCAGACGCTGGAGCCTTGTAGTGAGTATTTTGGGTCATCCAGTCGAACACCCAAGTGTTGATGTCATCAGCATTGCCCGAGATGTGCAGAGTTGAATAGAACTGAAGAATTAGCTCACTATTCCAATCTGATATGTCTGAGCACATAGGGAGCAAACCTGCATCATGTAGTACACTGAGGACTGGTTCCATGCAGGGAATCTCTTCAAGTTCATCATGAGGAATGTGCCTGTGCTGGAATATCTTGTTGCGGCCACAGAGCACAGAGGCATAGTAGTTCATCTGAGTCCTTGTCCAAAACTTCAGATGCCTCATTTGAGGCCTGTCATAAGGATTCTCGCCGATGAAATACATGCGTTCCTCAAAGAAATTCTCTTTCTGAAACTTTGGCCTCTTCGAGAATGGCAGGCGCTGAACTGGATTGAGATTGTGCTGAGGAATGGGAGGGGAAACAACCATGGCAGATTCTGGGTTGAGGACAATGAATTCATTGTCAGGGGCGGGAACATTTTCTTCAGCAGTTTCCTCATGATGAGGAATTTCTTGTTCTAGCTGAGCATCAGGCTGAGGAATTTCTTCATCCTTCTCAGCTTGAGGAGTTTGATCATCCTGTTGTGTGGGAGGAGCCTGCTCAGACTGAACATTTTCTTCAGCTTGATTTTCATCAGCTGACTTTGTGGCAGAAGCTGATTCATCAGCTGCTGCAGCTGAGGCTTCAGTAGTCTCTTTCTGAGGAATATGAGGTTGAGGACTGTCATCAATCTGTATTTCCTCATCAGTATGCTCCTCAGAGGCAGCATCCTTCATTTCCTCATCTGCCCTCGTAGTGTGGTCACCAACGACGACCATTTCAAATGATGGTGCAACATTAAGAGGCACCGGGTCCAGTGGAGCAGATTCTTCAGTTTCCTTGAGGCGTTTTGCCTCAATCTTTTCTTCTGCTGAGGAAGCTTTTCTCTTCTTCGCTTCCTTCTCAGCAGCCCTTGTCTTTTTCGCGTCTGATGCAGACGGGATTAACCTCTTCACCTTTGAAGTTTTTGGTGAAGGTGATTTCTCAACAGATTCTTTAGCTGGCAGTGAGGAACCAGCTGGAACAGAGTCATCAGCCTGCTTTGGTGAAGCAGCTGGATCAGGAGCAGTTTCATCAGGAGCGGTCTCAGTGATGATCTCCTCAATGGCCGGCTCATCAGCACGGCGCTCTTGGTGTTGTTCCTCAGCTTGAGGAATTTCCTCCTCAATAGGAGATGCATCTTCTGGCTGTTCAACCAGGGGCTGAGGAGTTGGTGCTGGTGGGGGGTGACTTCTGTTGTAGTCATCAACAGCACTAGTGGCTAGCTTGATAAAATTGCGTTTGATGCTTGTGCGGTCTGACAGTTTCTCACACTTGTCAGTTAGGACTTGCAGCTCTGCCTGGGTGGACACCAATGCTTCAGGCGTCAGTTTGAGAACATTTTGCCTGAGGAATTTCTCCTTTCTGGCCTTTGCAATCTTTGCCTGCTTGGCCTTCTGTTCCTTCCACTTGGCTTCGTTTATGAAAGTAGCCACCATGTGGCTGACACCAGGAAGAAGTTTCAAATCATCAATGGGTGTGTTTGGGTCTTCATACCACACATTGATGAAATCGAGGAGGACCTTGGGGTCCATCGCCAGAGGAATAGCACTGCCTGATGCTTGTGCTACCCTTTCTTGCTTGTTCCTGATGATGGCTTCCAGAGTTTCATCATCATATTCTTCACTTCCCTCTGATGCAGACGGGATTGTGATGATTTTGCTTGGGCTGGGTAGAGGTGCAGGTTCAGTAGTAGCCAAAGTCTTCACATGGGGAGTTGAAGACTTTGTCTCCGAGCTAGTTGCAGCTGGGAGTGAGGAGCTGGAGCTGGCAGTCGTAGTCTTCACGACTTTCTTCTGTACTGGCTTTGGAGGTGGAGCTGAGGACTTTGGTGTGGATGCGATTGGTGCTGAGGGTTTTGGCGTGGACGGTTTTGGAACCGAGGGTTTTGGAGCTGAGGGTTTGGTGACAGAAGTCTGTGCAAGCTTCTCTTGGGGCTTTGAAGCTTTTGGCTTTGGTGGCACAGACTTTGGTTGAGGAATCTCGGAGCCTGAGGTTTCTGCTGCAGAGGAATGAGCAGCACCGGAGGCAGCAGCTGAAGATTCATGAAATTTCTTCACTGCTGTTTCTGCTTGCTTCTTGAGCTTGGCCAGATGCCTTTCTTTTTCCTCTGGGTAGTCATCAAGTGTCATAAGACTTGAGGGATGAGCAACTTGATGCTCCTCAAGTGGGGCCCTTTTGCCAGGAGGCTTCAAGGCGAATTTCTTCGCATACTTTGGAGTCACAAACCTGTACTCCTTCCACTCCTTTGCCCATCTGCGTTCAATTTTCTGCAGCCTAATCTTTCTTTTAGGCATAGTCTCAGGTTCATCATCAGGCGTGCAGTAGTCCAGGTATATGTCATCAGGAATGTCCACAGCTGTGTTCTGCTCCAGTTTCTTTCCTCCCTTCTGTTTCCTTTCTTCCTCCATTTTCTTCAGACGAGGAACTTTTTGAGGATTTTGACCTCTTGAGGATTCTGATGAGCCTTGAAGAGTTTCTTCCAGAAATGCTGCAAATGAGTTAATGTGATGAGAACCGAGAGATTCATCAGCTGACATGTGTGTACCTGTGAACAGAGTATAGTTGCGAGGAATTTGGAGAGGTCATATGCGTTCTCTGATTTGAAGAAAATGAAAAGTTTGACAGTTTGAGGAATATAACCAGTGGTTGAGGAATTTGCATAAGCATTCTGTTCTTGGGTTCCAGAGTTGTACAGATCCGAAAATTCGCACAATTGAGGAATGTCGTGAAAATCTTAGATGCTTAGCTAGTTCATCAATGATTGTGGTGATGGATAGTGTGTGAGGAATCATGTGCGCATCATATCTTGAAGAAAAACAGATTTCACAAGGGAGAGGTAAAATTTTAGATCTAATCTGTTGTAAAAATGGGATATAATTACCCTGGAAGGTGCGAACGAAGAATAGAAAAAGGTGGTGTTGGAGAGGTTCTTCGGTCAAGTGTCCAATGCACCCTAACTTGGCAGCAGAGGACGTCTACGGCGGCGGCGGACGTAGATGTTCCGTCTCCGGCGTGATCCTGGCAGCGAGAAGGTTGAGGCAGTGAAGCTCTTCCTTGCCGGCGACAAGACTACCAGCGGTGGCGCTAGGGTTCGGTGTGCTGTGGCAGGAGAGCGATGAGGCGAAGAAGATGATACCGAGGGGGTTAAGGACATATTTATAGCCCGAAAGTTACTGTTTGGCGCGAAAGTTTCGGACCGAATAGCCCTTGCCTCTACGTCTCCGCAGGACACGTGTAGCTCCCGTACGATGCGGTGGAGATAGTGGAGATCGTGGCTATCCAATCGTGGGAAGTGGGGGTTCAGTTACTGTTCCTTTGAAGAAAATAATGTTTCGAAGATTTGAGGATTTTCATTACAAAATCATCAGCTGACAAGGATGCAGTGAGGATTTTGAACAAAGTTTCAAGTAGAATGCATATGAAGAATTGAATAGACTGGATAAGTATAGCATAGAGGGAAAATCGGGTCCGATCACATTCACTTAGCAGAAACATCAACTTGAAGAAATAGCAATAAGTGAATGCTGTTGAGGACTAGAAATCACAGTCTACCTAGGCAAATGAAAGTCATCAAGTGTTTTTGAAGATTTTGCAATAGATCATCACAATTAAGAACAGTTGTTTAAAAAAACGCATTGTGAGGAATTTGATCATTTGAAGAAAATCAACTTGAGGAATTTCACATTGGGCGGTGGCGTTGCCCACCATATAAGAATGTTGATTACAGACGCCGCGTACAATTGTCGTAGGGCCCTGAGAATCAATTTCTTCGTTAATTTCTTCACATTCAGAGTGACTTTCTTCATCGTTTGAAGAAAATCGTTTCATCATGTGTTGCACATCTAAGTCATCAACTTTGCATAAGTGTTAGGATGTGTGCATGTTTTTACAAAACATTTGAAGACTCTAAGATATTTAGCTCACACCGCAACTTGCAAAACCTTTTCTCATCCAAGGGCTTAGTGAAGATATCAGCCAGTTGATCATCAGTCTTCACATGGTCGATGAGGATATTGCCCTTGAGGACATGGTCCCGAAGAAAATGATGACGAATCTGGATGTGCTTAGTCTTCGAGTGCTGTACTGGGTTGTAGGCAATCTTGATAGCACTCTCATTGTCACAGTAGAGAGGCACATTCTTCATGTTGATGCCGTAGTCCTTGAGGGTTTGCTTCATCCATAGTAATTGAGCATAGCAAGAACCAGCAGCAATGTACTCAGCTTCGGCAGTGGAGAGTGATACGCAGTTCTGCTTCTTTGAGGACCAGCAAACAAGTGATCTTCCAAGGAAATGGCATATGCCAGATGTTGACTTGCCATCCACACGGTCACCAGCATAGTCTGAATCAGAATACCCTACCAGATGAAGATTGGAGCCCTTGGGATACCATAATCCTAGTGTTGGTGTGTGAGCTAAGTATCGAAGAATATGTTTCACAGCCTTATGGTGTGATTCGTTCGGTTTTGCTTGAAAACGTGCACACATGCAAACACTAAGCATTATGTCTGGCCTAGATGCACATAGATACAATAAAGAGCCAATCATAGAACGGTATACCTGCTGATCGAAATCTTTACCATTTTCATCAGTGCCGAGGTGACCGTTGGTAGGCACTGGAGTCTTGGCACCTTTGCATTCATGCATGTCGAATTTCCTCAGAACATCCTTGAGGTATTTCTCCTATGATATGAAGATTCCATTGTTTTGTTGACGAATTTGAAGACCTAAGAAGAATTTCAGCTCCCCCATCATAGACATCTGATATTCTTCACTCATCATATAGGCAAATTCATCACTGTATCTTTTGTCAGTACAACCAAATATGATATCATCAACATAAATTTGACATACAAACAGTTCATTATCATAAGTTTTTGTGAAAAGAGTTGGATCGAGTGAACCAGGTTTGAAGCCTTTCTTCATGAGGAATTCCTTCAATGTATCATACCATGCCCGAGGGGCTTGCTTGAGGCCATACAGAGCCTTTTTGAGTCTGAAGACTTTGTCTGGATTCTTTGGATCCTCAAAGCCTGGGGGCTGAGCAACATATACTTCTTCCTCAAGCTTACCATTGAGGAATGCACTTTTCACATCCATTTGATATAAGATGATGTTATGATGATTAGCATAAGCAAGTAGAATTCGAATAGCTTCAAGTCTAGCAACAGGTGCAAAAGTTTCATCGAAATCTATTCCTTCAACCTGGGTGTAGCCTTGGGCTACTAGTCGTGCCTTGTTCCTCACCACTTGACTGTCCTCATCTTGCTTGTTTCGGAAAATCCACTTGGTGCCGATGATGTTATGCTTGCGAGGATCTGGTCGTTTGACGAGCTCCCATATGTCATTCAGCTTGAATTGAAGAAGTTCGTCTTGCATGGCTTGGATCCACTCCGGTTCCAGAAAAGCCTCAGCTACTTTTGAGGGTTCTGTGATAGATACAAAAGAGAAATGCCCACAAAAGTTAACTAAGTGTGAAGCTTTTGAGCGAGTGAGAGGACCTGGCGCGTTGATGTCGTTGAGGATTTTGTCAAGTTCTACTTCATTTGCAATCCTCGGATGTGCTGGTTGAGGATTTTGCCTGGGCTGAGGAAGTGGTGTTGTTGCAATTTCCTCAGGAACATCTTCTTGTCTTTCATCAGCGATGGGGATTGTTTCTTCTTCAATTTCCTCAGTGGGAACAATGTCTTCAGTAGGCTTAAGCTTTATCACTTCCTCAGGGGACAGTTTATCTGGATCAGAAGGCAATTGCTCTCTTTGCGAGCCATTAGTTTCATCGAACCGCACATCTACAGTCTCAACAACTTTGTTGTGATAGTTGTTGAAGACTTTGTAGGTGTGCGAGTCCTTTCCATAACCGAGCATAAAACCTGCATGTGCCTTAGGTGCAAATTTTGAGCTATGGTGAGGATCTCTAATCCAGCATTTTGCACCGAAGACTTTGAAATAACTTACATTGGGTTTCTTCTCAGTGAGGAGTTCATATGAGGTTTTCTTGAGGAATTTGTGAAGATATACCATGTTGATGATATGGCATGCAGTGTTGATTGCTTCAGGCCAGAAGCGACGAGGAGTCTGATATTCTTCAAGCATAGTTCTTGCCATTTCAACCAGAGTCCTGTTCTTTCTTTCGACAACACCATTCTGCTGAGGAGTATAAGGAGCAGACAATTCGTGAGTAATACCAAGTTCATCAAGATAATCATCAAGACCAGTGTTTTTGAACTCGGTTCCATTATCACTCCTAATATGTTTGATCTTGATGCCGAAGTTCGTCGAGGCCCTTGAAGAAAATCGTTTGAAGATTTCCTGCACTTCAGTTTTATACACTATGATATGCACCCAAGTGTATCTGGAATAATCATCAACTATGACAAAGCCATATAGAGATGCTGCATTGGTTAGTGTTGCATAGTGAGTATGTCCAAACAAATCCATATGAAGCAATTCAAATGGACGGGTAGTGGTCATGATGGTTTTGGAGGGATGCTTGGATCTGGTCATTTTCCCAGATTCACAAGCACCGCATAGGTGATCCTTGAGGAATTTGACTGATTCGATGCCAATGACATGCTTCTTCTTCGCAAGTGTGTGCAAATTCCTCATGCCTGCATGACCTAGTCTTCGGTGCCACAGCCATCCTTCTGAGGTTTTTGCTAGTAAGCAAGTGGCCGGTTGAGGACCTGTAGAGAAGTCAACAATGTACAAATCCCCTCTTCTTACACCTTCGAAGACTTTGGATCTGTCAAATTCCATGATGACTACACATCTATATCTACCAAAGATAACAATCATATCAAGATCACAAAGCATCGAGACTGACATGAGGTTAAAACCAAGGGATTCAACAAGCATCACTTTGTCCATATGCCTATCCTTGGAAATAGCTACTTTGCCAAGTCCCAATACCTTGCTTTTACCTTTATCAGCATATGTGATTTGCTTCAGAGGTGATGGAGTTAGTGGCATATTCATCAGTAGGCTTTTATCACCAGTCATGTGATGTGTGCAGCCACTATCGAGAACCCACTCAGTATTTTTGGGTCTGTCATCCTGCAGATGAATTAGTACTGCTTACCATCTCATATGCTTCAAGTTTGAAGAATATGATACTAATTTCATCATAACAGAAATGTAAGGACGTGTGAAATATTTCTATTTCATCAATCATTAGCTTGTGTCCTATCAAGCATTTCCTCAGGTCTCCAGCAAATTCTTCAGATGATGATTTTCATCTGGAGACCTGACTTGCAGAAGTGATTAGTTTGATTTCTTCACCACCCACATATGAAGGGGTGGCAAAGCGTTCATCATCCTGCGAGCACCATATGAGAAAGGTGGCATTGAAGCTAATGCACTTCTCTTAACAGTAGGGGGGTTAAAGTACTCATATGAGTATGCAGAGAACTGGTTTGAGGATTTATGAACATAATGATTTGAAGAATAGCGCTCATAATCATATTCCTTGTAGTTTCCCTGCATGTTAGACGCATAAGCACGGGTATGAGCATAGTTTTGACCAGTTGAGGATTTTGATCCTCTTGAAGACTTTGGTCCTGCTGAGGAATTTGATCTGGGGTTCAGATTCTTCAGAGGTGATGTCATGAGGACATTCACTTGAATATTTTCAAGACAACTTTTGGGAACCCAGATTTTCCTCAGAGGAGGGCCATTCCTGCAGTTAGTTCCAACATATCGAGCAAATACTTCACCAGATTGATTTTTGAACAGTTTATAGTTGGAATCAAATGACTCATCAGAGGAATAGGATAATTCACATGAGAAGCCAGTTAGATTAGATGGATCAAAAGGAGGCCCAGTAGCAGCAACCCATGAGGTTTTGGGATACTGCTCAGGTTTCCAGTAAGATCCATCAGCATTCAGTTTCCTCTCAAAGGCAATTCCTTCTTTCCTCGGGTTCCTGTTCAAGATCTGCTTTTTGAGCACATCACAAAGGATTTGATGTCCTTTGAGGCTTTTGTACATGCCTGTCAAGTATAATTCTTTCAACCCTGCATTTTCATCAGTGACATTTGTGTTTTCCTCAAGTGAGGAAATAGACACAACAGGTGCAGTTGAAGAATTTGTAGCAGTGGTAGCATTTGAAGATTCTGGTGAAGAATTAGCAGTTTCACGATCAATGCATTTAAGACATGGAGGAATAAATTCAGCTTGACTAGCGCTGATCTGTTGAGCTAGTAATGAATCATTTTCAGTACGAAGATCATCATAAGACATCCTCAGCTTCTCAAGATCAAGCTTCCTTTGAAGAAATTCGTAGGAAAGCTTCTCATGATCAGTGAGGAGTGTATCATAACGATCCTGAAGAATATCAAATCTAGACTGAAGATTTTTCATGTCATCAGCGAGGATTTGATTAAGATTCATTTCATCATTCAACAGATCATCACTTTTGTCTAGCAGTTTTTGAAGCTTTTCCAGAGCAGTTTGTTGTTTAGTGGCAGTGATGGCAAGTTTACTGTAACTGGGTTTTTTGTAATCATCATGTTCACAGTCACTTGAATCAGATGAGGAGGCATTAGGTGATACCTTTCAACCTTTTGCCATGAAGCAATAGGTTGGAGCGAAGTCATCAGCATAGTCATCAGTATGGATGATGCACTCATTTTCTTCATGATTGAAGATTGACTTGCTGACAAAATTGGTTGCTAGTGCAAGACTAGCCTGTCCGGATTCTGAATCTTCTCCAGAGCCTTCTTCATCATCACATTCTTCTGATTCTGCCTCGGAATCCATTTCCTTGCTAATAAGTGCCCGAGCCTTTCTGAAGCTAGTCTTCTTGTGTGAGGAGGACTTTGAAGATGAGGATTTTGAAGATTTCTTTTTCTTCTTTGAGTCATCAGAACTGTCATCCTTGTATTTCTTCTTCTTTGATTCCTTTCCCCAGCGAGGACAATCAGCAATGTAATGACCTGATTTCTTGCACTTGTGACAGGTCCGTCTCTTGTACTCCTCAGATGCAGATTCTGATTTCCTCATGTCTCTTCTTGATGATTTACCGAACTAGCCTCGTCGTGTAAATCTCTGAAATTTCCTCACAAGCATTGCAAGTTCCTGACCAAATTCTTCAGGGTCACAACTGCTGTCATCTGTGTCTTCTTCTTCAGATGAGGAAATTGCTTATGCCTTCAGTGCACGTGGTCTGGAATAGCTTTGTCCATATAGATCTCTCTTTTCTTCTAGCTGGAATTCATGAGTATTTAGCCTTCGAGGATATCAGCAGGATCTAGCATCTTGTAGTCTGGTCTTTCTTGAATCATCAGAACTAAAGTGTCAAATGAAGAATCCAAAGATCTCAGCAGTTTCTTCACAACTTCGTGATCAGTGATGTCTCGAGCTCCCAGTGCTTGCAGTTCATTTGATATGTCAGTGAGGCGATCAAAGGTGTCTTGACAGCTTTCATTGTCATGTCTCTTGAAGCGATTGAAGAGATTGCGAAGAATATCAACACGAGAGTCGCGTTGAGTTGATACTCCTTCATTTACCTTGCACAGTCTCTCCCAGATCAGTGTTGCAGAGCCGAAGGCACTTACTCTTCCAAACTGGCCACGGCTCAGATGACCACAGATGATGTTCTTCGCTTCAGAATCGAGTTGCTTGAATTTCTTCACATCAGCTGCAGTGACACTAGCAGAAATAATGGGGACACCATTTTCCACAATATACCAGAGATCATTGTCTATAGCTTGTAGATGCATTTGCATTTTGTTCTTCCAGAAGGGAAAGTTCTTTCCCTCGTAGGTAGGACATGCTGCAGTCACCTTAAACATGCCTGCAGTCGACATAACTAAAACTCCAGGTGGTTAAACCAAAATCACACAGAACAAGGGAGTACCTTGCTCTGATACCAATTGAAAGTGCGTTATATCGACTAGAGGGGGGGTGAATAGGAGATTTTTAGAATTTCATCACAGAGGAAATTCCTTTTGAGGAAATTCCTCACTGATGACTAACTTACAGCGGAAACAGTTAAGGATCAGTTGTGCAATTGTTCACAGCAGCAGTATTACAGAGTGAAGATTATGAAAACAGATTGCACACCAAGCAGGCACGCAGAATACAGATGATGATTTTCTCAAGTGAAGAATTTGGGGTTGAGGAAATTCAGAGAAAGTCTTCAGCAAATTCTTCAAACAGTCACAGTGAAAGTCATCAACACATAATACAGATAAAGTAAAGAGTTGAGGAATTAGAACCCGATTCTTGGTGAAGACTGTTGTTGATGACCCAGTTCCAACTGCTGTGACAGTTGTACATCTGGTTTGGAGCGGCTTGGTATTGAAACCAAAGGACACCCAGTCCCGGGACACACAGTCCCTACCGTATTCTTCTTGAGCTAAGGACACACAGTCCTCGCCCAACACTCGTGGTAAGTCTTCAGGGCAGACTTCCAAACCCTCACAAACTCGGTCACCCGGCGATCCACAATTGACTGCTGGATTGCTCTAGACCATGACGCCTAACCGTTTGGAGGATGCACAGTCCTCAAAGGTAAAAGGCTTCAGTCCCACACAGGAACAACTTCTTCAGTGATGCTCAATCACTAGATTTGGTTTGTGGTTTCGGTGGGTGGTGTATTTCCTCACTGATGATTTACTCTCGAAAGCTCTGAGGAATTGGGTTGCTCTTATGACAAGTGTCAGTTTCTAGCGGAGCAGCCAACCAGCTAGTGGTTGTGGGGGCGGCTATTTATAGCCTGGGAGCATCCCGACATGATTTGACATTAATGCCCTTAAATAATATGACCGTTGGAGTGGATAAGATCAGTGACTTGGCGTGGCTTATCGAAACGGTCGGGACTCTCAACTGTGAGAGTCCTCATGTCACTCATATTCCTCACTTGAGGCTTTTGGTAGGATTTGGCTTGGGTTGAGCATCATGAGGAAATCCATTCCATAGTGTTACTTTGACCCCCTTTAACAGTACGGTGTTCCTATTCATCAAATGCGAAGAATGTAAAACAAAAAGCGAAAATCTTCACGCTTCAATTTCTTCAGAACGATTTTCTTCAGGAATCACCGATCTTCTCAATATCAATATCTTCATGAGGAATATCAATTTCATCGCAGATTCTTCGCGATTCATTTCTTCAGCTTCAGACCAATTTCTTCAACTGAAGACATATATTTTTAGGGGTCGATATTCTTCAAATATCTCAAACTCCTCAATGACTTATAGATCCTGTGTACACTTAAAAACACATTAGATACTTAACCTATAAGTCTTCAAACCACCAAAATCACTAAGGGGCACTAGATGCACTTACAATATCATATTTGGTTGTACTGAGAAACGACACAGTGATGAATTTGCTTACATGATGAGTGAAGAATATCAGATGTCCATGATGGGGGAGCTGAAATTCTTCTTAGGTCTTCAAATTCGTCAACAAAGCAATGGAATCTTCATATCACAGGAGAAATACCTCAAGGATGTTCTGAGGAAATTCGACATGCACGAATGCAAAGGTGCCAAGGCTCCAATGCCTACCAACGGCCACCTCGGCACTGATGAAAATGGTAAAGATTTCGATCAGCAGGTATATCGTTCTATGATTGGCTCTTTATTGTATCTATGTGCATCTAGGCCAGACATAATGCTTAGTGTTTGCATGTGTGCACGTTTTCAAGCAAAACCGAAGGAATCACACCATAAGGCTGTGAAACATATTCTTCGATACTTAGCTCACACACCAACACTAGGATTATGGTATCCCAAGGGCTCCAATCTTCATCTGGTAGGGTATTCTGACTCAGACTATGCTGGTGACCGTGTGGATCGCAAGTCAACTTCTGGCACATGCCATTTCCTCGGAAGATCACTAGTTTGCTGGTTCTCAAAGAAGCAGAACCACGTATCACTCTCCACTGCCGAAGCTGAGTACATTGCTGCTGGGTCTTGCTGTGCTCAATTGCTATGGATGAAGCAAACCCTCAAGGACTACGGCATCAACATGAAGAATGTGCCTCTCTACTGTGACAATGAGAGTGCTATCAAGATTGCATACAACCCAGTACAGCACTCGAAGACCAAGCACATCCAGATTTGTCATCATTTTCTTCGGGACCATGTCCTCAAGGGCAATATCCTCATCGACCATGTGAAGACTGATGATCAACTGGCAGATATCTTCACTAAGCCCTTGGATGAGAAAAGGTTTTGCAAGTTGCGGTGTGAGCTAAATATCTTAGAATCTTCAAATGTTTTGTAAAAACATGCACACATCCTAACACTTATGCAAAGTTGATGACTTAGATGTGCAACACATGATGAATCGATTTTATTCAACTGATGAAGAATGTCACTCTAAATGTGAAGAAATTAACGAAGAAATTGATTCTCAGGGCCCTACGACAATTGTACGCGGCGTCTGTAATCAACATTCTTATATGGTGGGTCACGCGACCGCCCAATGTGAAATTCCTCAAGTTGTTTTTCTTCAAATGGTCAATTACCTCAAAATGTGTTTTTCTCCAAAACAGTTGTTCTTCAGTGTGATGATTTATCACAAAATCTTCAGAAACACTTGATGACTTTCATTTGACTAGATAGACTATGATTTCAAGTCCTCAACAGCATTCACTTATTGCTATTTCTTCAAGTTGATATTTTTACTAAGTGAATGTGATCGGACCCTACATTCCCTCTATGCTATACTCATCCAGTCTATTCAATTCTTCATATGCGTTCTACTTGAAACTTTGTTCAAAATCCTCACTGCGTCCGTGACAGCTGATGATTTTGAGACGAAAATCCTCAAATCTTCAAAATTGTTTCTTTAAATACACAGTAACTGAACCCCACTTCCCACGATCGGATAACCACGGTCTCCACTATCTCCACCACACTATTCGGGAGCTACACGTCTCCTGCGGAGACGTAGAGGCAGGGGCGGTTTGGTCCGAAATTTTCACGCCAATAGTAACTTTTGGCTATAAATATGTCCTTATCCCCCTCGGCATACCCTTCTTCACTCCATCGCTCTCCTGCCACAGCATACACCACCAAACCCTAGCGCCATCGCTAGTAGTCTCGGCGCCGGTGAGGAAGAGCTTCACTGCCTCAACTTCTCCGTCGCCGGAACCACGCTGGAGTCGGACCATCTTCGTCCGCCGCCGCCGTAGACGTCCTCTGTCGCCGGGTTAGGGTGTATTGGACACGCGACCGAAGAGCTTCTCCACACACAACTTTCTGTGTTCTTCGTGCGCACCTTCCAGGGTAAATAAATCCCATTTTTACAGCAAGTTAGATCTAAAATTTTACATCTTCTATGTGAAATCTGTTTTTCCTCAAGAAACGATAAGCTCTTGATTCCTCAAAAACTGCCTATCACCACATCATTGATGAACTATACTAAGCATCTAAGATTTTCACGAGATTCCTCAATTGTGCGAATTTTCGGATCTGTACAACTCTGGAACCCAAGAA
Organism: Hordeum vulgare subsp. vulgare; assembly: GCF_904849725.1. Lineage (NCBI taxonomy): Eukaryota > Viridiplantae > Streptophyta > Magnoliopsida > Poales > Poaceae > Hordeum > Hordeum vulgare. The sequence goes on along the minus strand of NC_058522.1, from coordinate 432,114,848 downwards.
CAGTATGCTTAGGCAAATTCCTCAACCACTGGTTATATTCCTCAAACTATCAAACTTTTTCACCTCAAATCTGAGAACGCATATGACCTCTCCAAATTCCTCGCAACTATACTCTGTTCACAGGTACACACATGTCAGCTGATGAATCTCTCGGTTCTCATCACATTAACTTATTTGCAGCGTTTCTGGAAGAAACTCTTCAAGGCTCATCAGAATCCTCAAGAGTTCAAACTCATCAGCAAAATCCTCAACTGAAGAAAATGGAGGATGACAGAAAATAGAAGGGAGGAAATAAACTTGAGCAAAACACACCTGTGGATATCCCTGAGGATATTTACTTGGACTACTGCACGCCTGATGAAAATGAGACAATGGCCAAGAGAAAAATACGGCTGCAGAAGATAGAACGCCGATGGGCAAAGGAATGGAAGGAATACAGGTTTGTGACTGCCAAGTATGCGAAGAAATTTGCTCTCAAGCCCCCTGGCAGACGGGCCCCACTTGAGGATCATCAAGTAGCACATCCCTCAAGCCTCAAGACCATTGATGACTATCCAGATGAGAAGGAAAAGCATCTGGCTAAGCTCAAGAAGCAGGTAGAAGCTGTAGTGAGGAAATTCAATGAATCCTCAGGTGCTGCCACTTCCTCTGCCGCTGAGACCTCTGGTTCAGCAATTCCTCAACCACACTCTGTGCCGTCAAAGCCAAGGGCTCCAAAGCCTCAAGAGAAGTCTGCTCAGGCTTCATTCACAAAACCCTCAACACCAAAACCATCTGCGTCAAAACCCTCAGTACCAATCTCCTCAGTACCAAAATCCTCAGCTCCACCTCCAAAGCCTCAAGAGAAACCAGTACAGAAGCAGGTCATGAAGCCTACGACCGCCAGCTCCAGCTCCTCACTCCCAGCTGCAACCAGCTCGGAGACAAAGTCTTCACCACCTCCTGCGAAGACTTTGGTAACTGCTGAACATGCAACTCAGCCAAGCCCCAGCAAAATCATCACCGTCCCATCTGCATCAGATGACAGTGATGAATATGATGATCAAACCCTGCAAGCCATCATCAGAAACAAGCAGGAAAGAGTAGCTCAAGCATCAGGCAGTGCCATTCCTCTGTTCATGGACCCCAAGGTCCTCCTTGACTACATCAACATCTGGTATGAGGACCCAAACACTCCGCTTGATGATTTGAAACTTCCCCCTGGCATCAGCCACATGGTGGCCACTTTCATAAATGAAGCCAAGTGGAAAGAACAGCAGGCCAGGCAGGCCAAAGTTGCAAAGATTAAAAAGGAGAAATTCCTCAGGCAGAATCTCCTCAAATTGACTCCTGATGCACTAGTGACAACACAGGCAGAGCTGAAGAAATTGACTGACAAGTACGCCAAGCTGTCAGATCGAAAAAGCCTCAAGAGCAATTTCATCAAGCTGGCCACTAGTGTTGTTGATGGCTACAACAAGAGAGCTGCACCCCCAGCACCAACTCCTCAGCCCTTGATTGAGGAGCCAGCAGATGAATCTCCTCATGATGAGGAAACTCCTCAAGCTGAGGAAGTACACCAAGAGCACCGTGTTGATGAACCGGCTATTGAAGAAATCATCATGGAAACTCCAGCTGATGAATTTGCTGCAGCTGATGAGAAGGCCCCTGACCCAGTTGCTTCGCCAAAGCAAGCTGATGACTCTGTTCTAGCTGGTTCCACAATACCAGCTGAAGAATCTATCAAGAAAACCCCTTCACCAAAAGCTTCAACGGTGAAGAAGATGACTCCATCTGCATCAGACGTGATGAAAACCAGGGCTGCTGAGAAGGAAGCCAAGAAGAGAAAGGCCTCCTCAGCAGAATAAAAACAGAGGCCAAGCGCCTCAAATCACTTGAAGAAACTACTCCTCTGGACCCTATGCCACTGAATATTGCTCCTTCCTATGAAATGATCATCATTGATGATCCGGCGAAAAAGGTAGATGAGGAAATGAAAGATGTCGCCTCTGAGGAACACACTGATGAGGAAATTCAGATAGACGACAGTCCTCAACCTTTCAATCCTCAAACAGAAAATGTTCAAGCATCTGCTGAATCAGCTGATGAAACTGCCTCTGCCACCAAGCCAGCTGAGGAAGAACAAACTGAAAATACTCAAGCTGATGAAATTCAACACTCTGAGCAGAATCCTCAATATGAGGAACAGGCTGATCCAACTCCTCCAACTGACCAGGAAGAAGAAATTCCTCAGGCTGAAGCACAGCCAGAGCCATCTCCTCAGCCTGACGCCCAGCAAGCACCATCTCCTCAGCCTGAAGTACCAGCTGCTGAAATTCCTCACCCTGAGGAACATGCTGAAGAGAATGCACCTGCCCAACACAATACATTCATTGTGCTCAACCCAGAGACTGCTATTGTTGTCTCCCTTCCTATTCCTCAGCAAAATCTTTAGCCAGTTCAGCGTCAGCCGTTCTCCAAGCGTCCAAAGTTTCAAAAGGAAAATTTCTTTGAAGAATGCATGTACTTCATCGGAGAGAATCCCTATGACAAGCCTCATATGAGGCATCTGAAGTTTTGGACTAGGACTCACATGAACTACTATGCCTCTGTGATCTATGGACGAAACAAGATATTCCAGCACAGGCATATTCCTCATGTTGAGCTTGAAGCAATACCATGCCTCGAGCCAGTCCTCAGTGTCATTCATGATGTAGGTTTACTCCCAATGTGCTCCGACATATCTGACTGGAACATCGAGTTAATTCTTCAGTTCTATGCCACTCTTCACATATCTGGCAACCCTGAAGACATTAACACATGGGTGTTTGATTGGATGACCCAAAACACTCACTACAAGGCTCCTGCTACTGAACTCCTCAGAGAACTGCCCCTACCAATTCCCTCAAATGAGGCTGTGAAGCTTTATGGTGAGCGTGAGCTGCCAAATGGAATGATGGAAGTCCTCATGAAGCCTTTGGCTGAAGGAAAATCTTCAAGAACAACCTTCCTCGTCCATGAGCTCAAGTACACACCCAGGTCTGTCTACAGAATCCTCTGAAGTGTGCTCGCACCGATCAAAGGTCATGACGACGAAGAAGATGTTGTAGGCCTCATGAAGAATATCCTCTTCAACATCATTCATGGTATTCCTATCAATATCCATGATTTCTTCTTGAGGACTTTGGCCGACAATGCTATGTGTCCTTTTGACCACAAGATATATGCCCCATGGATCATGAGATTCATCAGGACAAGGACAGGCATCAACTTTCTCGCGGAGTGCCAAAACCATGTTGGTTATATGCCTCCTATCCGGGTCAACAAGAAGACTTTCGAGTCCATTGAAGGCAAAGGAAAATCTGTGATTGTAGAAGGCAGTAGGCCCCTCGATGGCCAGTTCAGAGAGCCAGAAGCTTATTCTTCATGGGATGATACTGAGACTCGTCCCGCAAGCCCCGTTCCTCCTCGCATGATGAATACCAGAGACCTCCTCCTCAGTCTTCACCACAAGGTGGATCGCAACCACAAATGGGTCAAACGCCAGTTTGGTGCCATTGTGAAAACCCTCACTGAAACACAGAACTCTGTGAAGCTCAACCATCACTATCTGCATGAGGTTTTTGATCGCACCTGGGCTACACTTGCACATCTGAAGACTCAGACTGAGCTTGAAGAAATGGACTTTGAGCGAGACTTTGAATGGTCGTGGCCTCCCAAGAAGAAGTTCGGGCCTATTCCAGTGCCAGACCTTGAAGACAGCTCCTTTTCTTCATTCCGCACTGCTGAATCTGATGAAGAACAGCTCGACACTGCTACCGGTCCAAGGAAGAAGACTACCCCCAAGAAGCATCATGGCTCTTCCTCAACCGCCAAGGAGTGAAGTCTTCACGGGCGTTAGTCCTCAGTTTGTCCCTTTTTGTCACTTGATGACAAAGGGGGAGAAACTTGAGAGTTAGTCTTCAAGTGGGATATGTTTGGGGCTTATGAACTATATTTAAGTTACAAACTCTTGGCTCTTCTGAAGTTTTTATGTAATGAGTTGTAACTTAAGCCCGATGGGACTCTGACGCTTTTGAACGTTTTTCTTCGCATGCTTATTCCTCAAGTTTTAATGCACGCATCCTGGAATTCATCAGATACCATCTCTCATCATGCATTTTCATTTTCTTCATATGATATGTTATATGTATGCATGATTTACAAGACTCAGGGGAGATCTCCATGATATAAATCATCAATGTGCATTTGCTGTAAAAAGCAAAATCCTCAAGATATGCACATCTTCAGGGGGAGTCTCTCTGAATCTTGACTTCAAATTCCTCACAATGAGTATTTACACTTCATATTTTTATCCCTGTTGAAGACTTAACCTAATTGTCATCAACCACCAAAAAGGGGGAGATTGTAAGTGCATCTAGTGCCCCTTAGTGATTTTGGTGGTTTGAAGACTTATAGGTTAAGTATCTAATGTGTTTCTAAGTGTACACAGGATCTATAAGTCATTGAGGAGTTTGAGATATTTGAAGATAATCGACCCCTAAAAATATATGTCTTCAGTTGAAGAAATTGGTCTGAAGCTGAAGAAATGAATCGCGAGGAATCTGCGATGAAATTGATATTCCTCATGAAGATACTGATATTGAGAAGTCCGGTGGTTCCTGAAAAAAAATCATTCTGAAGAATTTGAAGCATGAAGATTTACACTTTCTGTTTTACTTTCTTCGCATTTGAGTAATAGGGATACCGTACTGTTAAAGGGGGTAAAAGTTACACTATGGAATGAATTTCCTCATGATGCTCAACCCAAGCCTAATCCTACCAAAAGCCTCAAGTGAGGAATATGAGTGACATGAGGACTCTCACAGTTGAGGGTTCCGACCGTTTCGATAGCCACGCCAAGTCACTGGTCGTATCCACTCCAACGGTCATATTATTTAAGGGCATTAGTGTCAAATCATGTCGGGATGCTCCTTGGCTATAAATAGCCACCCCCCACAACCACTAGTTGGTTGGCTGCTCCGTTAGAAACTGACACTTGTCATAAGAGCAACCCAAATTCCTCAGAGCCTTCGAGAGTAATTCATCAGTGAGGAAATACACCACCCACCGAAACCACAAACCAAACCTAGTGATTGAGCATCACTGAAGAAGTTGTTCCTGTGTGGGACTGAAGCCTTTTACCTTTGACGACTATGCATCCTCCAGACGGTTAGGCGTCATGGTCTAGAGCTTTCCAGCAGTCAATTGTGGATCGCCGGGTGACCAAGTTTGTGAGGGTTTGGAAGTCTGCCCTGAAGACTTACCACGAGTGTTGGGCGAAGACTGTGTGTCCTTAGCTCAAGGAGAATACGGTAGGGACTGTGTGTCCCGGGACTGGGTGTCCTTTGGTTTCAATACCAAGCCGCTCCAAACCATATGTATGACTGTCAGAGCAGTTGGAACTGGGTCATCAACGACTGTCTTCACTGAGAAACGGGTTCTAATTCCTCAACTCTTTACTTTCCCCATATTATGTGTTGATGACTTTCACTATGACTGTTTGAAGAATTTGCTGAAGACTTTCTCTGAATTTCCTCAACCCCAAATTCTTCACGTTAGTTATCCCTCATCTGTATTCTGCGTGCCTGCTCACTGTGCAATCTGTTTTCACATTCTTCACTCTGAAAAACTGTTGTTGTGAAACTTTGCACTTCCGATCCTTTAATGTTTCCGCTATAAGTTAGTCATCAGTGAGGAATTTCCTCAAAAGGAATTTCCTCAGCGATGAAATTCTAAAATTCTCCTATTCACCCCCCCCCTCTAGTCGATATAACGCACTTTCAATTGGTATTAGAGCAAGGTACTCCCTTGTTCTGTGTGATTTTGGTTTAACCACCTGGAGTTTTAGTTATGTCGACTGCAGGCATGTTTAAGGTGACTACAGCATGTCCTACCTACGAAGGAAAGAACTTTCCCTTCTGGAAGAACAAAATGCAAATGCATCTACAAGCTATTGATAATGATCTCTGGTATATTGTGGAACATGGCGTCCCCATCATCTCTGCCAGTGTCTCTGCTGCTGATGTGAATAAATTCAAGCAACTCGATTCTCATGCGAAGAACATCATCTGTGGCCATCTGTGTTGGAATTATGCCCTAGAGGCAATAATAAATGTATAGTTATTATTATAATTCCTGTATCAAGATAATAGTTTATTGTCCATGCTATAATTGTATTGAATGAAGACTCATTTACATGTGTGGATACATAGACAAAACACCGTCCCTAGCATGCCTCTAGTTGGCTAGCCAGTTGATCGATGATAGTCAGTGTCTTCTGATTATAAACAAGGTGTTGTTGCTTGATAACTGGATCACGTCATTGGGGGAATCACGTGATGGACTAGACCCAAACTAATAGACGTAGCATGTTGATCGTGTCATTTTGTTGCTACTGTTTTCTGCGTGTCAAGTATTTATTCCTATGACCATGAGATCATATAACTCACTGACACCGGAGGAATGCTTTGTGTGTATCAAACGTCGCAATGTAACTGGGTGACTATAAAGATGCTCTACAGGTATCTCCGAAGGTGTTAGTTGAGTTAGTATGGATCAAGACTGGGATTTGTCGCTCCGTGTGACGGAGAGGTATCTCGGGGCCCACTCGGTAATACAAACATCACACACAAGCCTTGCAAGCAATGTAACTTAGTGTAAGTTGCGGGATCTTGTATTATGGAACGAGTAAAGAGACTTGTCGGTAAACGAGGTTGAAATAGGTATACGGATACTGACGATCAAATCTCGGGCAAGTAACATACCGAAGGACAAAGGGAATGACATACGGGATTATACGAATCCTTGGCACTGAGGTTCAAACAATAAGATCTTCGTAGAATATGTAGGATCCAATATGGGCATCCAGGTCCCGCTATTGGATATTGACCGAGGAGTCTCTCGGGTCATGTCTACATAGTTCTCGAACCCGCAGGGTCTGCACACTTAAGGTTCGACGTTGTTTTATGCGTATTTGAGTTATATGGTTGGTTACCGAATGTTGTTCGGAGTCCCGGATGAGATCACAGACGTCACGAGGGTTTCCGGAATAGTCCAGAAACGAAGATTGATATATAGGATGACCTCATTTGATTATCGGAAGGTTTTCGGAGTTACCGGGAATGTACCGGGAATGACGAATGGGTTCCGGGAGTTCACCGGAGGGGGGCAACCCACTCCGGGGAAGCCCATAGGCATTTGGGGGGGTCACACCAGCCCTTAGTGGGCTGGTGGGACAGCCCACCAATCCCCTATGCGCCAAGAGAGAAAAAATCAAAGGAAAGAAAAAAAAAGGAAGAAGTGGGAAGGGGGAAGGACTCCCTCCCACCAAACCAAGTAGGACTCGGTTTGGGGGGGGGGGGAGAGTCCTCCCCCCTGGCTCGGCCGACCCCTTGGGGATCCCTTGGACCCCAAGGCAAGGTCCCCCTCCCTCCTCCTATATATATGGGGCTTTTAGGGCAGATTTGAGACGATTTACTCACGGCTGCCCGACCACATACCTCCACAGTTTTTCCTCTAGATCGTGTTTCTGCGGAGCTCGGGCGGAGCCCTGCTGAGACAAGATCATCACCAACCTCCGGAGCGCCGTCACGCTTCCGGAGAACTCTTCTACCTCTCCGTCTCTCTTGCTGGATCAAGAAGGCCGAGATCATCGTCGAGCTGTACGTGTGCTGAACGCGGAGGTGCCGTCCGTTCGGTACTAGATCGTGGGACTGATCGCGGGATTGTTCGCGGGGCGGATCGAGGGACGTGAGGACGTTCCACTACATCAACCGCGTTCTCTAACGCTTCTGCTGTGCGATCTACAAGGGTACGTAGATCACTCATCCCCTCTCGTAGATGGACATCACCATGATAGGTCTTCGTGCGCGTAGGAAAATTTTTGTTTCCCATGCGACGTTCCCCAACAATCTGAGCCCAGGCCAGTCTCGAAGAGTAAGTGCTTTGGGCTCTGCAACACTGATCTGGGAGAGACTGTGCAAGGTAAATGAAGGAGTATCAACCCAGCGTGACTCTCGTGTTGATATTCTTTGCAATCGCTTCAAGAGACATGACAATGAAAGCTGCCAAGACACCTTTGATCGCCTCGCTGACATATCAAATGAACTGCAAGCACTCGGAGCTCGAGACATCACTGATCATGAAGTTGTGAAGAAACTGCTGGGATCTTTGGATTCTTCATTTGATACTTTAGTTCTGATGATTCAAGAAAGACCAGATTACAAGATGCTTGATCCAGCTGATATACTAGAAAGGCTAAATACTCATGAATTCTAGCTAGAAGAAAAGAGAGATCTATATGGACCAAGCTATTCCAGACCACGTGCACTGAAGGCTAGAGCAATTTCCTCATCTGAAGACGAAGACACAGATGACAGTATCTATGACCCTGAAGAATTTGGACAGGAGCTTGCAATGCTCGTGAGGAAATTCCAGAGATTTACACGACGTGGTCAGTTCGGTAAATCTTCAAGAAGAGACATGAGGAAATCAGAATCTTCATCTGAGGACTACAAGAAACGAACCTGTCACAAGTGCAAGAAATCAGGTCATTACATTGCTGATTGTCCCCGTTGGGGAAAGGAATTAAAGAAGAAGAAATACAAGGATGATAGCTTTGATGACTCGAAGAAGAAGAAGAAATCTTCAAAATCCTCATCTTCAAAGCCCTCATCGCACAAGAAGACTAGTTTCTGAAAGGCTCGGACACTTATTGGCAAGGAAATGGACTCCGAAGCAGAATCAGAGGAATGTGATGAAGAAGAGGGTTCTGATGAAGACTCAAAATCCGGACAGGCTAGTCTTGCACTGGCAACCACTTTTGTGAGCAAGTCAATCTTCAACCTTGAAGAAAATGATAGCACCATCCTCACTGATGACTATGCTGATGACTTCGCTCCAACCTTTTGCTTGATGGCAAAAGGTTCAAAGGTACCAAATAATGCCTCCTCCTCTGATTCAAGTGTCTGTGAACCTGATAATTATAAGAAACCCAGTTACAGTAAACTTGCTATCATTGCCACTAAACAACAAACTGCTCTGGAAAAGCTTCAGAAACTGCTAGATAAAAGTGATGATCTATTGAATGATGAAATGAATCTTACCCAAATCCTCACTGAAGATGTGAAAAGTCTTCTGTCTAGATTTGATAATCTTCAGGACCATTATGATACACTCCTCACTGATCATGAGAAGCTCTCCTATGAATTTCTTCAAAGGAAGCTTGATCTTGAGAAGCTGAGGATGTCTCATGATGATTTTCGTATGGAAATTGATTCATTACTAGCTCCATAGATCAGCGCTGGTCAAGTTGAATTCATTCCTCCATGTCTTAAATGCATTGAACGTGAAACTGTTAATTCCTCACCAGAATCATCAAATGCTACTATTGCTACAAATTCTTCAACTGCACCTGCTGTGTCTATTTCCTCACTTGAGGAAAACACAAATGTTACTGATGAAAATGCAGGATTGAAGGAATTGTACGTGACAGGCATGTACAAAAGCCTCAAAGGACATCAAACCCTTTGTGATGTGCTCAAAAAGCAGATCTTGAACAGGAACCCGAGGAAAGAAGGAATTGCCTTTGAGAGGAAATTAAATGCCGATGGATCTTATTGGAAACCTGAGAAGTATCCCAAAACCTCATGGGTTGCTGCTACTGGGCCTCCTTTTGATCCATCTAATCTAACTGGTTTTTCACGTGAATTATCCTATTCCTCAGATGAGTCATTTGACTCCAACTATAAACTGTTCAAAAATCAATCTGGTGAAGTATTTGCTCGATATGTTGGAACTAACTGCAGGAATGGCCCTCCTCTGAGGAAAATCTGGGTTCCCAAAAGTTGTCTTGAAAATCTTCAGGTGAATGTCCTCATGACACCACCACTGAAGAATCTGAACCCCAGATCAAATTCCTCAGGAGGACCAAAGTCTTCAAGAGGATCAAAATCCTCAAGTGGTCAAAACTATGCTCGTACCCATGCTAATGCGTCTAACATGCAGGGAAACTACAAGGAATATGAATATGAGTGTTACTCCTCAAATCATTGTATTCATAAATCCTCAAACCAATTCTCTGCATATTCATATGAGTACTTTAATCCCCCTACTGTTAGGAGAAGTGCATTGGCTTCAATGCCACCTTTCTCATATGGTGCTCGCAGGATGATGAATGATTTGCCACCCCTTCAGATGTGGGTGGTAAAGAAATCGAACTAATCGCTTCTGCAGGACAGGTCTCCAGATGAAAATCATCATCTGAAGAATTTGCTGGAGACCTGAGGAAATGATTGATAGGACGCAAGCTAATGATTGATGAAATAGAAATATTTCACACGTCCTTACAATTATGTTATGATGAAATTACTGATCTGATGAAATTAGTATCATATTCTTCAAATCTGAAGCATATGAGATGGTAAGCTGTACTAATTCATCTGCAGGATGACAAACCCAAGAATACTGAGTGGGTTCTTGATAGTAGCTGCACACATCACATGACTGGTGATAAAAGCTTACTGATGAATATGCCACTAACTCCATCACCTCTGAAGCAAATCACATATGCTGACAAAGGTAAAAGCAAGGTATTGAGACTTGGCAAAGTGGCTATTTCCAAGGATAGGCATATGGACAAAGTGATGCTTGTTGAATCCCTTGGTTTTAACATTATGTCAGTCTCGATGCTTTGTGATCTTGATATGATTGTTATCTTTGGTAGATATAGACGCGTAGTCATCATGGAATCTGACAGATCCAAAGTCTTCGAAGGTGTAAGAAGAGGGGATTTGTACATTGTTGATTTCTCTACAGGTCCTCAACCAGCCACTTGCTTACTAGCAAAAACCTCAGAAGGATGGTTGTGGCACCGAAGACTAGGTCATGCAGGCATGAGGAATTTGCACACGCTCGCGAAGAAGAAGCATGTCATCGCCATCGAATCAGTCAAATTCCTCAAGGATCATCTCTGCGGTGCTTGTGAATCTGGGAAAATGACCAGATCCAAGCATCCCTCGAAGACTATCATGACCACTACACGTCCATTTGAATTGCTTCATATGGATCTATTTGGACCTACTCACTATGCCACACTAACCAATGCAGCATCTTTATATGGCTTCGTCATAGTTGATGATTATTCCAGATATACTTGGGTGCATATCATAGTGTATAAAACTGAAGTGCAGGAAATCTTCAAACGATTTTCTTCAAGGGCCTCGACGAACTTTGGCATCAAGATCAAACATATCAGGACTGATAACGGAACCGAGTTCAAAAACACTGGTCTTGATGATTATCTTGATGAACTTGGTATTACTCACGAATTATCTGCTCCTTATAATCCTCGGCAGAATGGTGTCGTCGAAAGGAAGAACAGGACTCTGGTTGAAATGGCAAGAACTATGCTTGAAGAATATCAGACTCCTCGTCGCTTTTGGCCTGAAGCAATCAACATTGCATGACATATCATCAACAGGGTACATCTTCACAAATTCCTCAAGAAAACCTCATATGAACTCCTCACTGACAAGAAACCCAATGTAAGTTATTTCAAAGTCTTCGGTGCAAAATGCTGGATTAGAGATCCTCACCATAGCTCAAAATTTGCACCTAAGGCACATGAAGGTTTTATGCTCGGTTACGGAAAGGACTCGCACACTTACAGAGTCTTCAACAACTATCACAAAAAAGTTGTTGAGACTGTAGATGTGCGGTTCGATGAAACTAATGGCTCGCAAAGAGAGCAATTGCCTTCTGATCCAGATAAGCTGTCTCCTGAGGAAGCAATAAAGCTCAAGCCTACTAAAGACATTGTCCCCATTGAGGAAATTGGTGAAGAAATGATCCCCGTCACTGATAAAAATCAAGAAGATGCTCGTGAGGAAATTGCACCAGCACCACTTCCTTAGCCCAGACAAAATCCTCAACCAGCTCATCCAAGGATTGCAAACGAAGTAGGACTTGACAAAATCCTCAACATCATCAACGCGCCAGGTCCTCTCACTCGCTCAAAAGCTTCACACTTAGTTAACTTTTGTGGGCATTTTTCCTTTGTATCCATCACAGAACCCTCAAAAGTTGCTGAGGCTTTTTTGGAACCGGAATGGATCCAATCTATGCAAGACGAACTTCTTCAATTTAAGTTGAATGACGTATGGGAGCTCGTCAAACGACCAGATCCTCGCAAGCACAATATCATCGGCACCAAGTGGATTTTCCGAAACAAGCAAGATGAGGACGGTCAAGTGGTGAGGAACAAGGCACGACTTGTAGCCCAAGGCTACACCCAGGTTGAAGGAATAGATTTCGATGAAACTTTTGCACCTGTTGCTAAACTTGAAGCTATTCGAATACTACTTGCTTATGCTAATCATCATAACATCATCTTATATCAAATGGATGTGAAAAGTGCATTCCTCAATGGTAAGCTTGAGGAAGAAGTATATGTTGCTCAGCCCCCAGGTTTTGAGGATCCAAAGAATCCAGACAAAGTCTTCAGACTCAAAAAGGCTCTTTATGGTCTCAAGCAAGCCCCTCAGGCATGGTATGATACATTTAAGGAATTCCTCATGAAGAAAGGCTTCAAACCTGGTTCACTCGATCCAACTCTTTTCACTAAATCCTATGATAATGAGCTATTTGTGTGTCAAATATATGTCGATGATATCATATTTGGATGTACTGAGAAACGACACAGTGATGAATTTAATTACATGATGAGTGAAGAATATCAGATGTCCATGATGGGGGAGCTGAAATTCTTCTTAGGTCTTCAAATTCGTCAACAAAGCAATGGAATCTTCATATCACAGGAGAAATACCTCAAGGATGTTCTGAGGAAATTCGACATGCACGAATGCAAAGGTCCCAAGGCTCCAATGCCTACCAACGGCCACCTCGGCACTGATGAAAATGGTAAAGATTTCGATCAGCAGGTATATCGTTCTATGATTGGCTCTTTATTGTATCTATGTGCATCTAGGCCAGACATAATGCTTAGTGTTTGCATGTGTGCACGTTTTCAACCAAAACCGAAGGAATCACACCATAAGGCTGTGAAACATATTCTTCGATACTTAGCTCACACACCAACACTAGGATTATGGTATCCCAAGGGCTCCAATCTTCATCTGGTAGGGTATTCTGACTCAGACTATGCTGGTGACCGTGTGGATCGCAAGTCAACTTCTGGCACATGCCATTTCCTCGGAAGATCACTAGTTTGCTGGTCCTCAAAGAAGCAGAACCGCGTATCACTCTCCATTGCCGAAGCTGAGTACATTGCTGCTGGGTCTTGCTGTGCTCAATTGCTATGGATGAAACAAACCCTCAAGGACTACGGCATCAACATGAAGAATGTGCCTCTCTACTGTGACAATGAGAGTGCTATCAAGATTGCATACAACCCAGTACAGCACTCGAAGACCAAGCACATCCAGATTTGTCATCATTTTCTTCGGGACCATGTCCTCAAGGGCAATATCCTCATCGACCATGTGAAGACTGATGATGAACTGGCAGATATCTTCACTAAGCCCTTGGATGAGAAAAGGTTTTGCAAGTTGCGGTGTGAGCTAAATATCTTAGAATCTTCAAATGTTTTGTAAAAACATGCACACATCCTAACACTTATGCAAAGTTGATGACTTAGATGTGCAACACATGATAAATCGATTTTATTCAACTGATGAAGAATGTCACTCTGGATGTGAAGAAATTAACGAAGAAATTGATTCTCACGGCCCTACGACAATTGTACGCGGCGTCTGTAATCAACATTCTTATATGGTGGGTCACGCCACCGCCCAATGTGAAATTCCTCAAGTTGTTTTTCTTCAAATGGTCAATTTCCTCAAAATGTGTTTTTCTCCAAAACAGCTGTTCTTCAGTGTGATGATTTATCACAAAATCTTCAGAAACACTTGATGACTTTCATTTGACTAGATAGACTATGATTTCAAGTCCTCAACACCATTCACTTATTGCTATTTCTTCAAGTTGATATTTTTGCTAAGTGAATGTGATCGGACCCTACATTCCCTCTATGCTATACTCATCCAGTCTATTCAATTCTTCATATGCGTTCTACTTGAAACTTTGTTCAAAATCCTCACTGCGTCCGTGTCAGCTGATGATTTTGTGACGAAAATCCTCAAATCTTCAAAAATTGTTTCTTTAAATACACAGTAACTGAACCCCACTTCCCACGATCGGATAACCACGATCTCCACTATCCCCACCACACTATTCGGGAGCTACACGTGTCCTGCGGAGACGTAGAGGCAGGGGCGGTTTGGTCCGAAATTTTCACGCCAATAGTAACTTTTGGCTATAAATATGTCTTTATCCCCCTCGGCATACCCTTCTTCGCTCCATCGCTCTCCTGCCACAGCATACACCACCAAACTCTAGCGCCATCGCTGGTAGTCTCGGCGCCGGTGAGGAAGAGCTTCACTGCCTCAACTTCTCCGTCGCCGGAACCACGCCGGAGTCAGACCATCTTCGTCCGCCGCCGCCGTAGACGTCCTGTGTCGCCGGGTTAGGGTGCATTGGACACGCGACCGAAGAGCTTCTCCACACACAACTTTCTGTGTTCTTCGTGCGCACCTTCCAGGGTAAATAAATCCCATTTTTACAGCAAGTTAGATCTAAAATTTTACATCTTCTATGTGAAATCTGTTTTTCCTCAAGAAACGATAAGCTCTTGATTCCTCAAAAACTGCCTATCACCACATCATTGATGAACTATACTAAGCATCTAAGATTTTCACGAGATTCCTCAATTGTGCGAATTTTCGGATCTGTACAACTCTGGAACCCAAGAACAGTATGCTTAGGCAAATTCCTCAACCACTGGTTATATTCCTCAAACTATCAAACTTTTTCACCTCAAATCTGAGAACGCATATGACCTCTCCAAATTCCTCGCAACTATGCAGCGTTTCTGGAAGAAACTCTTCAAGGCTCATCAGAATCCTCAAGAGTTCAAACTCATCAGCAAAATCCTCAACTGAAGAAAATGGAGGATGACAGAAAATAGAAGGGAGGAAATAAACTTGAGCAAAACACACCTGTGGATATCCCTGAGGATATTTACTTGGACTACTGCACGCCTGATGAAAATGAGACAATGGCCAAGAGAAAAATACGGCTGCAGAAGATAGAACGCCGATGGGCAAAGGAATGGAAGGAATACAGGTTTGTGACTGCCAAGTATGCGAAGAAATTTGCTCTCAAGCCCCCTGGCAGACGGGCCCCACTTGAGGATCATCAAGTAGCACATCCCTCAAGCCTCAAGACCATTGATGACTATCCAGATGAGAAGGAAAAGCATCTGGCTAAGCTCAAGAAGCAGGCAGAAGCTGCAGTGAGGAAATTCAATGAATCCTCAGCTGCTGCCTCAGCTGCTGCCACTTCCTCTGCCGCTGAGACCTCTGGTTCAGCAATTCCTCAACCACACTCTGTGCCGTCAAAGCCAAGGGCTCCAAAGCCTCAAGAGAAGTCTGCTCAGGCTTCATTCACAAAACCCTCAACACCAAAACCATCTGCGTCAAAACCCTCAGTACCAATCTCCTCAGTACCAAAATCCTCAGCTCCACCTCCAAAGCCTCAAGAGAAACCAGTACAGAAGCAGGTCATGAAGCCTACGACCGCCAGCTCCAGCTCCTCACTCCCAGCTGCAACCAGCTCGGAGACAAAGTCTTCACCACCTCCTGCGAAGACTTTGGTAACTGCTGAACATGCAACTCAGCCAAGCCCCAGCAAAATCATCACCGTCCCATCTGCATCAGATGACAGTGATGAATATGATGATCAAACCCTGCAAGCCATCATCAGAAACAAGCAGGAAAGAGTAGCTCAAGCATCAGGCAGTGCCATTCCTCTGTTCATGGACCCCAAGGTCCTCCTTGACTACATCAACATCTGGTATGAGGACCCAAACACTCCGCTTGATGATTTGAAACTTCCCCCTGGCATTAGCCACATGGTGGTCACTTTCATAAATGAAGCCAAGTGGAAAGAACAGCAGGCCAGGCAGGCCAAAGTTGCAAAGATTAAAAAGGAGAAATTCCTCAGGCAGAATCTCCTCAAATTGACTCCTGATGCACTGGTGACAACACAGGCAGAGCTGAAGAAATTGACTGACAAGTACGGCAAGCTGTCAGATCGAAAAAGCCTCAAGAGCAATTTCATCAAGCTAGCCACTAGTGTTGATGATGGCTACAACAAGAGAGCTGCACCCCCAGCACCAACTCCTCAGCCCTTGATTGAGGAGCCAGCAGATGAATCTCCTCATGATGAGGAAACTCCTCAAGCTGAGGAAGTACACCAAGAGCGCCGTGTTGATGAACCGGCTATTGAAGAAATCATCATGGAAACTCCAGCTGATGAATTTGCTGCAGCTGATGAGAATGCCCCTGGCCCAGTTGCTTCGCCAAAGCAAGCTGATGACTCTGTTCCAGCTGGTTCCTCAATACCAGCTGAAGAATCTGTCAAGAAAACCCCTTCACCAAAAGCTTCAACGGTGAAGAAGATTACTCCATCTGCATCAGACGTCATGAAAACCAGGGCTGCTGAGAAGGAAGCCAAGAAGAGAAAGGCCTCCTTAGCAGAAGAAGAAACAGAGGCCAAGCGCCTCAAAGCACTTGAAGAAACTACTCCTCTGGACCCTGTGCCACTGAATATTGCTCCTTCCTATGAAATGATCATCATTGATGATCCAGCGAAAAAGGTAGATGAGGAAATGAAAGATGTCACCTCTGAGGAGCACACTAATGAGGAAATTCAGATAGATGACAGTCCTCAACCTTTCAATCCTCAAACAGAAAATGTTCAAGCATCAGCTGCATCAGCTGATGAAACTGCCTCTGCCACCAAGCCATCTGAGGAAGAACAAACTGAAAATCCTCAATCTGATGAAATTCAACACTCTGAGCAGAATCATCAAGATGAGGAACAGGTTGATCCAACTCCTCCAACTGAGCAAGAAGAAGAAATTCCTCAGCCTGAAGCATAGCCAGAGCCATCTCCTCAGCCTGACGCCCAGCAAGCACCATCTCCTCAGCCTGAAGTACCAGCTGCTGAAATTCCTCACCCTGAGGATCATGATGAAGAGAGTGCACCTGCCCAAGACAATGCATTCGTTGTGCTCAACCCAGAGACTGCTATTGTTGTCTCCCCTCCTATTCCTCAGCAAAATCTTCAGCCAGTTCAGCGTCAGCCGTTCTCCAAGCGTCCAAAGTTTCAAAAGGAAAATTTCTTTGAAGAACGCATGTACTTCATCGGAGAGAACCCCTATGACAAGCCTTAAATGAGGCATCTGAAGTTTTGGACTAGGACTCAGATGAACTACTATGCCTCTGTGCTCTGTGGACGAAACAAGATATTCCAGCACACACATATTCCTCATGTTGAGCTTGAAGCAATACCGTGCCTGGAGCCAGTACTCGGTGTCCTTCATGATGCAGGTTTACTCCCAATGTGCTCCGACATATCTGACTGGAATAGCGAGTTAATTCTTCAGTTCTATGCCACTCTTCACATATCTGGCAACCCTGAAGACATTAACACATGGGTGTTTGATTGGATGACCCAAAACACTCACTACAAGGCTCCTGCTACTGAACTCCTCAAAGAACTGCTCGTACCAATACCCTTAGATGAGGCTGTGAAGATTTATGGTGAGCGTGAGCTGCCAAATGGAATGATGGAAGTCCTCATGAAGCCTTTGGCTGAAGGAAAATCTCCGAGAACAACCTTCCTCGTCCACGAGCTCAAGTACACACCCAGGTCTGTCTACAGAATCCTCTGCTGTGTGCTCGCACCGATCAAAGGCCATGACGATGAAGAAGATGTTGTAGGCCTCATGAAGAATATCCTCTTCAACATCATTCATGGTATTCCTATCAACATCCATGATTTCTTCTTGAGGACTTTGGCCGACAATGCTATGTGTCCTTTTGACCACAAGATATATGCCCCATGGATCATGAGATTCATCAGGACAAGGACAGGCATCAACTTTCTCGCTGAGTGCCAAAACCATGTTGGTTATATGCCTCCTATCCGGGTCAACAAGAAGACTTTCGAGTCCATTGAAGGCAAAGGAAAATCTGTGATTGAAGAAGGCAGTAGGCCCCTTGATGGCCAGTTCAGAGAGCTAGAAGCTTATTCTTCATGGGATGATACTGAGACTCGTCCGGCAAGCCCCGTTCCTCCTCGCATGATGAATACTAGAGAGCTCCTCCTCAGTCTTCACCACAAGGTGGATCGCAACCACAAATGGGTCAAACGCCAGTTTGGTGCCATTGTGAAAACCCTCACTGAAACACAGAACTCTGTGAAGCTCAACCATCACTATCTACATGAGGTTTTTGATTGCACCTGGGCTACACTTGCACATCTGAAGACTCAGACTGAGCTTGAAGAAATGGACTTTGAGCGAGACTTTGAATGGTCGTGGCCTCCCAAGAAGAAGTTCAGGCCTATTCCAGTGCCATACCTTGAAGACAGCTCCTTTTCTTCATTCCGCACTGCTGAATCTGATGAAGAACAGCTCGACACTACTACCGGTCCAAGGAAGAAGACTACCCCCAAGAAGCATCATGGCTCTTCCTCAACCGCCAAGGAGTGAAGTCTTCACGGGCGTTAGTCCTCAATTTGTCCCTTTTTGTCACTTGATGACAAAGGGGGAGAAACTTGAGAGTTAGTCTTCAAGTGGGATATTTTTGGGGCTTATGAACTATATTTAAGTTACAAACTCTTGGCTCTTCTGAAGTTTTTATGTAATGAGTTGTAACTTAAGCCCGATGGTACTCTGACGCTTTTGAACATTTTTCTTCGCATGCTTATTCCTAAAGTTTTAATGCACGCATGCTGGAATTCGTCAGATACCATATCTCATCATGCATTTTCATTTTCTTCATATGATATGTTATATGTATGCATAATTTACAAGACTCAAGGGGAGATCTCCATGATATAAATCATCAATGTGCATTTGCTGTAAAAAGCAAAATCCTCAAGATATGCACATCTTTAGGGGGAGTCTCTCTGAATCTTGACTTCAAATTCCTCAAAATGGGCATTTACACTTCATATTTTTGATCCCTGTTGAAGACTTAACCTAATTGTCATCAACCACCAAAAAGGGGGAGATTGTAAGTGCATCTAGTGCCCCTTAGTGATTTTGGTGGTTTGAAGACTTATAGGTTAAGTATCTAATGTGTTTGTAAGTGTACACAGGATCTATAAGTCATTGAGGAGTTTGAGATATTTGAAGAATATCGACCCCTAAAAATATATGTCTTCAGTTGAAGAAATTGGTCTGAAGCTGAAGAAATGAATCGCGAGGAATCTGCGATGAAATTGATATTCCTCATGAAGATACTGATATTGAGAAGTCCGGTGGTTCCTAAAAAAACCATTCTGAAGAATTTGAAGCATGAAGATTTACACTTTCTGTTTTACTTTCTTCGCATTTGAGTAATAGGGACACCGTACTGTTAAAGGGGGTCAAAGTTACACTATGGAATGAATTTCCTCATGATGCTCAACCCAAGCCTAATCCTACCAAAAGCCTCAAGTGAGGAATATGAGTGACATGAGGACTCTCACAGTTGAGGGTTCCGACCGTTTCGATAGCCAAGCCAAGTCACTGGTCTTATCCACTCCAACGGTCATATTATTGAAGGGCATTAGTGTCAAATCATGTCGGGATGCTCCGAGGCTATAAATAGCCACCCCCCCCCCCCCACACACAACCACTAGCTAGTTGGCTGCTCCGTTAGAAACTGACACTTGTCATAAGAGCAACCCAAATTCCTCAAAGCCTTCGAGAGTAATTCATCAGTGAGGAAATACACCACCCATCAAAACCACAAACCAAACCTAGTGATTGAGCATCACTGAAGAAGTTGTTCCTATGTGGGACTGAAGCCTTTTACCTTTGAGGACTGTGCATCCTCCAGACAGTTAGGCGTCATGGTCTAGAGCTTTCTAGCAGTCAGTCTCCTATTCACCCCCCTTCTAGTCGATATAACGCACTTTCAACCACTCGATGTGCTGCACCTCGAGCATCGTCTGTGGATGTTGCGAACATCTGACATACAAGTTTTTGATGACTACGTGATAGTTCAGTGCACAATACTTAATAGCTTAGAAGCAAGGCGCCGAAGACATTTTGAAACGTCATGGAACATAAGAGATGTTCTAAGAGATGAAATTGAGATTTCATGCTCGTGCCCTCGTTGAGAGGTATGAGACCTCCGACAAGATTCTTTGTCTACAAAGTAAAGGAGAAAAGCTCAAATTGTTGAGCATGTTCTCATATTGTCTGAGTACAACAATCGCTTGAATCAAGTGAGAGTTAATCCTCCAGATGAGATAGTGATGGTTCTCCAAAGGCACTGCCACTAAGCTGTTGGTGCTTCGTGATGAACTATAACATATCAAGGATAGATATGATGATCCTTGAGCGATTCACAATGTTTGACACTACGAAAGTAGAAATCAAGAAGGAGCATCAATTGTTGATGGTTAGTAAAACCACTAGTTTCAAGAAGGGCAAGGGCTAGAAGGGATACTTCATGAAACAGCAAACCAATTGTTGCTCTAATGAAGAAACCCAAGATTGAACCCAAACCCGAGACAAAGTGCTTCTGTTATGAGGGGAACGGTCACTGAGGCAGAGCTACCCTAGATACTTGGTAGATAAGAAGGCTGGCAAAGTCGACAAAAGTATATTTTATATACATGATATTGATGTGTACTATACTAGTACTCCTAGTAGCACGAGGGTATTGGATACCGGTTCGGTTGCTAAGTGATTAGTAACACTAAATGAAAGCTGCGGAATAAACAGAGTCTAGCTAAAGGCGAGGTAACGATAGGTGTTGGAAGTGTTTCCAATGTTGATGTGATCAAACATCGCACGCTCCCTCTACCATCGGGATTGGTGTTAGAACTAAACAATTGTTATTTGGTGTTTGCGTTGAGCATGAAGATGATTGGATCGTGTTTATTGCAATACGATTATTCATTTAAAGAGAATAATAGTTATTATATTTGCTTGAATAAATGACCTTCAATGGTTTATTGAATCTCGATCGTAGTGTTACACATGTTCATAATATTGGTGGCAAAAGATACAAAGTAGTAATGATAGCACCACTTACTTGTGGCACTCCCACTTGAGTCATGTTGGTGTAAAATACATGAAGAAGCTCCATGCTGATGGATCTTGGTACTCACTCATTTTTGAAATGTTTGAGACATGCAAGCCATACCTATTGGTATGAACGCATGTAGAAACTCCATGCAGATGGATCGTTTGGACTCACTTGATTCACTTGAGACATGCAAAACATACCACATGGAACAAGAGAGTAACTTATTGGGAGTAATACATTTTGGATGTGTGCAGTCCAATGAGTGTTGAGGCGCATAGTGGACATCGTTATTTTCTTACTTCACTGATGATTTGAGTGGATACACGAGTATTTACTTGATGAATCACAAGTGTGAAATATTGAAAAGTTCAAAGCTATTTCAGAGTGAAGATCGTCATGATAAGAGGATAAACTGTCTACGATATGATCATAGACATGAATATCTGAGTTGCAAGTTTTGGTACACGGTTAAGACGATGTGGAAATTGTTTCGCAATTCCTGCCACCTAGAACACCATAGTTTGATGGTGTGTCCGAACGTCATAGCCACGCCCTATTGTGCATAGCGCATACTGTGATGTCTCTTATCGAATTACCACTATCATTTATGGGTTATGCATTAGAGACAGCCACATTCACTTTAAATAGGGCATCACGTATTTCCATTGAGATGACACAGTATAGACTATGGTTTGGAGAAACCTAAGCTGTCGTTTCTTTAAAGTTTGGGGCTACAACACTTATGTGAAAAGGTTTCAGTATGATAAGCTCGAACCCAAAGCGGATAAATGCATCTTCATAGGATATTCAAAATAGTTGGATACATCTCCTATCTCAGGTCTGGAAGCAAAGTATTTGTTTCTAAAAACGGGTCCTTTCTCGAGGAAAGGTTTCTCTCGAAAGAATTGAGTGGGAGGGTGGTGGAACTTGGTGAGGTTAGTGAACCGTCACTTCGACCAGTGTGTAGCAGGGTGCAGGAAGATGTTCCCGTGGCGCCTACACCAATTGAAGTGGAAACTGATGATGGTGATCATTGAGCTTCGGATCAAGTTACTACAAACCTCGTAGGTCGACAAGGTCGCGTACTGCTACAGAGTGGTACGGTAACCCTGTCTTGGAGGTCATGTTGTTGAACAACAATGAACCTATGAGCTATGGAGAAGCGATGGTGGGCCCAGATTCCGACAAATGGCCGAAGGCCATGAAATCCGAGAGAGGATCCATGTATGAAAACAAAGTGTAGACTTTGGAAGAACTACTTGATGGTAGTAAGACTATTAAGAAAAGATGGATCTTTAAAAGGAAGACAGACGATGATGGTGAAAAGTCACTATTAAGAAAAGCTTGACTTGTCTCAAAATATGTTTCCGACAAGATCAAAGAGTTGACTATGATGAGACATTCTCACTCGTAGCGATGTAAAATTCTGTTGGAATTATGTTGGTAGATATTGCATTATTTATGAAATATTGCACACAGGATGTCAAAACATTGTTTCCTCGACGGTTTCCTTGAGGAAATGTTATATGTGATACAACCAGAAGGTTTTGTCGATCCTAAGGATGCTAACAAGTATGCAAGCTCCAGCGATCCTTCTATGGACTGGTGCAAGCATATCGTAGTTGGAATATACACTTTGATAAGATGATCAAAGCTTTTGGGTTCGTACCAGGTTTATGAGAAACTTGTACTTTCAATGAAGTGAGTGGGAGCACTATAGAATTTCTGATAAGTATATGCGGTTGACATATTGATGATCGGAAGTAATGTAGAATTTCTGTAAAGCATAAAGGTTGCTTGAAAGGGTTTTTTCAAAGGAAGACCTAGATAGAGCTACTTGAACATTGAGTGTCAAGATCTATGGAGATAGATCAAAATGCTAAAACAGAACTTTCAAATGAAATGCATGCCTTGACAAGTTTTTGAAGGAGTTCAAAATAGATCAGCAAAGAAAGAGTTCTTAGCTGTGTTGTAAGGTGTCAATTTGAGTAAGACTCAAAAGCCCGACCACGACAGAAGAAAGAGAAAGGACGAAGGTCGTCCCCTATGCCTTAGCCGTAGACTCTAGAGTATGCCATGCTATATACCACACCTGATGTGTGCCTTGCCACAAGTCTGTCAAGAGGTACAGAGAGTGATCCAGGATTGAATCAGTGAACAACGGTCAAAGTTATCCTTAGTAACTAATGGACTAAGGATTTTTTTTCTCGATTATGGAGGTGGTTAAAGAGTTCGTCGTAAAGGGTTACGTTGATGCAAACTTTGACACTAATCCGAATAACTATGAGTAGTAAAACGGATTCGTATAGTAGATTAGATATTTGGAGTATTTCCGAATAGCACGTAGTAGCAGCATCTATAAGATGACATAAAGATTTGTAAAGAACACACGGATCTGAAAGTTTCAGAACCGTTGACTAAAACCTCTCTCACGAGCAAGACGTGATCAGACCCCAGAACTATATGGGTGTTGGATTCGTTGAAATCACATGGTGATGTGAACTAGATTATTGACTCTAGTGCAAGTGGGAGACTGTTGGAAATATGCCCTAGAAGCAATAATAAATTAGTTATTATTATATTTCTTTGTTCGTGATAATCGTTTATTATCCATGCTATAATTGTATTGATTGCAAACACAAATACATGTGTGGATACATAGACAAAACACTATCCCTAGTAAGCCTCTAGTTGACTAGCTTAATGATCAAAGATTGTCAAGGTTTCCTAACCATAGTCAAGTGTTGTCACTTGATAATCGGATCACATCATTAGGAGAATCATGTGATGGACAAGACCCAAACCATGAACGTAGCATATTGATCGTGTCATTTTATTGCTATTGTTTTTTGCGTGTCAAGTATTTGTTCCTATGACCATGAGATCATATAACTCACTGGCACCGGAGGAATACCTTGTGTGCATCAAACGTCGCAACATAACTGGGTGACTATAAAGGTGCTCTACAGGTATCTCCAAAGGTGTACGTTGAGTTAGTATGGATCAAGACTGGGATTTGTCACTCCGTGTGACGAAGAGGTATTTCGGGGCCCACTCGGTAATACAACATCACACACAAGCCTTGCAAGCAATATGACTAAGTGTAAGTCACGGGATCTTGTATTATGGAACGAGTAAAGAGACTTGCCGGTAACTAGATTGAAATAGGTATGCGGATTCCGACGATCGAATCTCGGGCAAGTAACATACCGAAGGACAAAGGAAATGACATACAGGATTATATGAATCCTTGACACTGAGGTTCAACCGATAAGATCTTCGGAGAATATGTAGGATCCAATATGGGCATCCAGGTCCTACTATTGGATATTGACCGAGGAGTGCCTCGGGGCATGTCTACATAGTTCTCGAACCCGCAGGGTCTGCACACTTAAGGTTCAGCGATGTTTTAGTATAGTTGAGTTATATGTGTGGTTACCGAATGTTGTTCTAAGTCCCGGATGATATCACGGACATTACGAGGGTTTCCGGAATGGTCCGAAAACGAAGATTGATATATAGGATGGTTTCATTTGGTTACCAGAAAGTTTCGGGCAATTCCGGCAGTGTACCGGGAGTGACGAATGGGTTCTGGGAGTTCACCGGGAGGGCCCACCCACCCGAGAGTGAGCCCAAGGCTATAGGGTGGCGCCACAAGTCCCTAGTGGGCTGGTGGAGTCAGCCCAAGGGGCCCATGGTGCGACTTATATAAATACCAAAAATAAAAGAAAAAGAAAAGGAAAAAGGGGAGGTGGGAAGGAAGGGGAGGACTCCTCCTTCCCAAACCGAATTAGAGGAGGAGTCATCCTCCTCCTTGGCCGGCGCACCCCTTGAGGGCTTGGCCTTCAAGGCAAGCCTCCTCCCCCTCCCTCCTATATATAGTGGTCTTTTAGGGCTGATTTGAGACAACTTTTTCCACGTGCAACTCAACCCTAGACCACACAGTTCCACCTCTAGATCGGATTTCTACGGAGCTCGGGCGGAGCCCTGCAGGAGTAGATCATCACCACCACCGGAGTGCCGTCGCGCTGCCAGAGAACTCATCTACTTCTTCGTCTTGCTTGCTGGATCAAGAAGGCCGAGATCATCGTCGAGCTGTACGTGTGCTGAACGCGGAGGTGTCGTTCGTTGGGCACTAGATCGGAACAGATCGTTGGAAGGATCGTGGGACGGTTCGTGGAACGGTTTGTGGGGCGGATCGAGGGACATGAAGACGTTCCACTACATCAACCGCGTTTATTAACGCTTCCTGCTGTGTGATCTACAAGGGTACGTAGATCCAAATCTCCTCTCGTAGATTGACATCACCATGATAGGTCTTCGTGTGCGTAGGAATTTTTTTGTTTCCCATGCAACGTTCCCCAACAGCGTGTGTCTCTATGAAAGAACTGTCAGCATGAGAGTGGGTTGCTCGATGCAGGTACAATGCTTATCATCATGAGCGTGAAACTGCGGCTGACCTCGGGTTTTGGACTCTATTTTAGCAACACACCTATGATGAGATTTTCACTCATTTTTTCAACAAGTATGTCATTCAAAAGAGTATCAACACATCTCATTTTGACATGACTCCCACCAAAGCTGCATATTTTGATGGAATCCAGAGTATGTGCCTCAAGCTCAACATCCTCCCTTTCATGAGTTTTCAGCATGATGTGTCTCCACCTCTTGTGGCTTAGTTCTATGCCACGATGCATTTTGGGACTAATACATAGCATACTCTTACTTGGATGTTTGGCGATGAGAAGTTCGCTGCCCTGTTGTCTAATCTGGATCGTCTTTTGGGCTATGAGTACACTAATCCTACTGTTGACCATGGACTCAAGATCCATGATAAAAGGGTCTTTTAGGTCCACCACTTGGCTGATTTATACTCCCCTCGTGGCATGGTTGGTTCTGTTGGTGACCTTTTACCTTTTTATGATATCATGCACCAGATCTTTCATGAAGTTCTCGCAGTCAAAGTTGGTGACAAAAACAAGATTCATGGTCACCTCATCAATCTTCTCCACTACACTTGTCACATCTCTGATTAGGGCCCCATTGATGTGATGGATTTTATATGGAATGAAATGTATAGTGTGGTGATAAACCGCAAGGTACCAATCTATGCTCCTTATATCACTGCCTTGATTGCTGAGGTTGCTCCTGAAGCATGTGTCGGTCTGCGTCTGACTGTTCATACCAGTGTTAACTTTTTGGTTAAGAAAGGCAAGGCTACTGTCAATGAGGCCGAGGATAATGAGGAAGAGGATCTTCATGTTGGGGGTGCAAACCACTTTCAACTTTGCCCTCTCTCTCATATTTATCATCGTGGGAAACCTGGTGAGTCCAGGTCCAGAAAAAGCAACAAACTTTGGCGTCTTCCAAAGAACATGTTTTGTCTGCAACAAGATATGGACAAGAAGAAGTGGGAGGAGCACAAGTCTAGGAAGGAGGGCCCGAAGGCCCTTAAGGATGGCATGCGTGCATCTAGTATGGCTCTTGCTCACGGTTAGGGATAGCAATTTTATCCATGGATCTGGACACCCGTGGATACCCGACCCGGTTGGGCAAGGGTATGGAGTGCATTATGCCCATGGATCCATGGATCTGGATACCCATGAAGAGCTAGGTTGGCCACAATTGTAATTTTTGCTCCATGGATATCCAATGGATACCCATATGATACATGGCCCCCTATGGCAATGATACTAAACTAAGCAAATGTCCAACCCCAAGTCTCTTGCAATCAAAGAAGGTCAAAGTCTGAACCATTTTCCCTTATCCCCCACTACTCCACTAACATAATTATTAAACCTAATATTAGTAAACGAATGATGATGAATTAATTTGATCTTTGGGAAGGCATCCTATTGATTTTTCTATGCCCATGGAGATCCGTGGGTATCTAGATATCCAATGTGTTTGGGCGCGGACACAAGTTCTGCACATGGATGCTTTGGTGGATGGGTAGAGGGTAGGAAGATGGGTCATGGGTTGGATTTGGACCAGCTCCACCCACTCCAAACCCAACCCATTGACATCCCTACTCATGGTTCCGAGTCAAATGTGACTCCGTTTGATAAATACCAGTCCACACATGCTCGGTTTGTTGTGGAAGCGGGAGATGAAGAATCTTCTCATCGCCCTCAAAGCACGATGTCCTATGGAGAGTCGACTGACGACTCATCTGCTACCTAGAGGCTGGGGGTTTTCCCACCTTTTTCTGCCTTTACATTAAAACTGCTTTACATCATACATAACTTGTGGCTAGCCTCTCAAGCAAGGTTGTCATCTATGTCAAAAAGGGGGAGATTGAAAGTGCATTGTTGCCCTTAACAGTTTTTGACATCTATGATAATTTCATTTGTGTTTCTAACCACATGCTCTAGTACAAAACAACACTATCAAATCTAAAGTGAAGCATGGATGGTTATTCTCCCTCTACTCGGAAAAAGTAAAAAGTGTGTGCCATAGTGGTATGTTCTTTCTTGAGTCCTTAGGATAGCCGTACTATTAAGAGGGGGTGCATCATGAAAAGACCTGGGATTCAAATTCACATACACATACGATCCAACTCAACTAATTCTCAAAGGAGGTCTGATTAGTATACTCGTGCAATGTTCTGATAAGGCCGGATCTTCCGGGACGACCGAAACTTCCAGGGACCAGAAGGTCTGGGATGGTTCCAGGAAGTTTCTGGGTCACCCACAAAAACCGCACTTTTGTGCAAACTCTCTGTTTGCCCAAAACTTACTAGAACCTAGTTGGAACTTTCGTACCCTACAACTTCCGAGCTTGCCGGAACTTCCGGGCCGCGGAACTTTCGTCCATAGACCTAGCAGCTTTCGGGGTACCCCATGGAGAAGAAAAACTCTCTAGATAGGCCAGAACTTGTCCGGAACTTTCATGGTCTTGAACTTCCGTGCATAGTCAGAATTTCGGTCTTCGCAAGAATCTGGCTCCAACGGCTGGATTCGGTGCCCACCTATAAATAATCTTATTCTTCCCCACGAACAAGGATGACTTCATTTTCTCTTGCCACCATTTTCAGACCTCGATTTATTGAAGTTCTCCCTCGTTCACCAACCAAAGCTCTTGATAGCCAATATGGCTGTATTTTCATCATGGTTTATCATAACCAATGTCAAGTGATTGGGGTTTTTAAGCCAGCTCAGTAGAATTGATTATTTTCGAAGAGCCGCTCTATCACATATAATGTTGGGTCATCTAATTGACCGACTCTTGGATTTGTTCAACTTCTGCTCTTTAGTAAACTACAACACTTATGGATTTCTCAAACATATATTTGCCGGGTAGCATTGCAACCACGTTCAAGGATTTCTTTCATCACAAAGGCATCATCGGTTCACATAGTGGATTGATTTTATTCTACAATCAAAAGAATAGTCCCGAGTCGTTGCAGGCACATGACCCGGCACTTGGGGGGTACATTATTGAAATTAAGATTACATCAAAGTATGAAAGTCCCATGTCGCTGCAAGCATGCACCATGACACTTGGGGGCTAATGCAAACTGCTTTTTCAAATCATCACATCGTCAACAGACCCGACTATCTCAAGGACATAAGCCGGCCCTGGGGGGGCTACATATCGCTCTTTATTCAAGTATGGATTCAAGGAAGAACCGGCTCATCATTTTTATAATGATCCGGTCCTTGGGGCTAGAGATTGATGCTTCAGTTTACATAATTAGATCTACAAAGTCCATGCTCATTATTGCATAACGACCCGGTCCTTGGGGGCTACATCATATGCTGTTTTATTTTCAAAGGAGAAGAACGTGCAAGTCCCAAGTCGCCGCAAGCAATCGACCCGGCACTTGGGGGATACACTACTCAGATCAAAATTTCCAAATGTTGGAAATATTCCCTAGAGACAATAATAAAATAGTTATTATTATATTCCCCGTTTCAAGATAACCGTTTATTATCCATGCTATAATTGTATTGAACGGAAACATAAATGCATGTGTGGATATATAGGCAAAACAATGTCCCTAGTGAGCCACTAGTTAACTAGCTAGTTGATCAAGGATGGTTAAGGTTTCCTAGCCATAGACAAGTGTTGTCACTTGATGACGGGATCACATCATTAGGAGAATGATGTGATGGACAAGACCCAAACAATAAACGTAGCATATGATCGTGTCATTTTGTTGCTATTGTTTTGTGCATGTCAAGTATACATTCATACGACCATGAGATCATGTAACTCAATGACACCGGAGGAATGCCTTATGTCTATCAAACGTCGCAACGTTACTGGGTGACTATAAAGGTGCTCTACAGGTATCTCCAAAGGTGTCCATTGAGTTAGCATGGATCAAGACTAGGATTTGTCACTCCGTGTGACGGAGAGGTATCTCGGGGCCCACTAGGAAATACAACATCACAAACAAGCCTTGCAAGCAATGTGACTAAAGAGTTAGCCACATGATCTTGTATTACGGAACAAGTAAAGAGACTTGCCGGTAATGAGATTGAAATAGGTATGTCGATACCGACGATCGAATCTCGGGCAAGTAACATACCGAAGGACAAAGGGAATGATATACGGGATGGTGTGAATCCTTGACATAAAGGTTCAACCGATAAGATCTTCATAGAATATGTAGGATCCAATATGGATGTCTAGGTCCCGCTATTGGTATTGACCGGAGAGTGTCTCGGTCATGTCTATATAGTTCTCGAACCCAAAGGGTCTGCACACTTAAGGTTCGGTGATGTTTTTGGTATAGTTGAATTATTAATGTTGGTGAAAAAATGTTGTTCGGAGTTTCGGATGAGATCCCGGACATCACGAGTGTACCTGGAATGGTCCAGAAATGAAGATTGATATATAGGAATATTGCATTTGGCTTCCGAAAAATTTCGGGCATTACCGGTAAAGTACCGGGAGTGACAAATGGGTTTCGGGGTTTTACCAGGAGGTGCCACCCACCCGGGAGAGGACCTAATAGGCCCATGGGTGGCGCACCAGCCCTTTGTGGGCTGGTGAGGCCAGCCCAATTAGCATATTTCGATTGAAGCAAAAAAAAGGAAAAAGGGAAAAAAAGGAAGGAGGTGGACAAGCTGGGAAGGACTCCTCCACCAAACCGAATTGGAGGAGGAATCCTCCCTCTTCGGCTCGGCCGAACCCTCCTACTTGGAGTAGGAGGCAAGCCAACCCTCCCTCTTGTTCCTCCTATATATAGTGGAGATTTGAGAGGGTTTTTGCACCCCAAGACTTTGTGCAGGCCTCTCTCCCTCCACTACTTCATGATACACCGTAGCTAGTTCAGTACGGCATGGCGAAGCCCTGCCGGAGTAGCTCCACCATCATCACCACCATGCCGTCGTGCTGCCGAAGAATTCAGCTACCTCTTAATCTCTCTTGCTAGATCAAGAAGGCGAAGATCGTCATCGAGCTGTACATGTGCTGAACGCGGAGGTGTCGTCCGTTCGACGCTAGATCGGGACAGGTCGTGGGATGGCGGCGATTTGGATCGTGAAGATGTTCCACTACATCAACCACGTTTCTTAACGCTTCCCGCTTAGGGATCTACAAGGGTATGTGGATACGATCTCCCTCTCATAGATGATCATCACCATGATAGGTCTTCGTGTGCGTACGAAATTTTTTGTTTCCCATGCAACGTTTCCCAACAGTGGCATCATGAGCTAGGTTCATGCGTAGATGATATCTCGAGTAGAACACAAAAGAGTTTGTGGGCGTTGATCTTCGATTGGCTTCCCTCCTTAGTCTTTTCTTGATTCAACGACATTGTTAGATTGAAGCGGCCCGGACCAACTTTACTCGTACGCTTACGAGGCACCGGTTTCATCGACTGACATGCAACTTGTTGCATAAAGATGACTGGCGGGAGTCCGTTTCATCAACTTTAGTTGAATCAGATTTGACCGAGACGGTCCTTGGAGAAGGTTAAATAGCAATTTGCATATCACCGTTGTGGCTTTGCGTAAGTAAGATGCGATCATACTAAATACCCACAACAGCCACGTAAAACATGCAACAACAAATTAGAGGACGTCTAACTTGTTTTTGCAGGGTATGCTTGTGATGTGATATGTCCAAAGACATGATATGCTATATTGGATGTATGAGATGATCATGTTGTAATAGTTAAATATCGACTTGCACGTTGATGCTACGGCAACCGACAAGAGCCATAGGGTTGTCTTTAAATTTATTTTGCGCTTGCAGATGCTCTTGCTATATCGCTAGGCAGTAGATTTAATAGTAACAACATAGATAGCGCGACAACCTCCATGGCAGCACAATGATGGAGATCATGGTGTGGCGCCGGTGAAGATGGAGACCTTGCCGATGCTTTGGTGATGGAGATCAAGAAGCACAAGATCATGGCCATATTATGTCACTTTTTGATTTGCATCTGATGTTAATCCTTTATGCACCTTATTTTGCTTAGGATGACGGTAGCATTATAAGGTGATCCCTCACTAAAATTTCAAGATAAAATTGTGTTCTCCCCGACTATGCACCGTCGCGACATTTCGTCGTTTCGAGACATCACATGATGATCGGGTGTGATAGACTCAACGTTCACATACAACGGGTGCAAAACAGTTGCACGCACGGAACACTTGGGTTAAACTTGACGAGCCTAGCATGTACAGACATGGCATCAGAACACAGGAGACCAAAAGGTCGAGCATGAATCATATAGTTGATATGGCCAACATGGAGATGTTCACCATTGAAACTAATCTCAACTGACGTGATGATCGGACTTGAGTTAGTGAATTTGGATCATGCGACACTCGAATGACTAGAGGGATGTCTATTTGAGTGGCAGTTTATTAGTAATATGATTAGCTAAACTCAATTGTCTTGAACATAGTCTAAGTAATCTTTGCAAAATTTTATGTTGTAGATCAATGGCTCGCGTAGTAGCAACCCTGAATTTTAATACGTTCCTAGAAAAAGCTAAGATGAAAGATGATGGCAGCAACTTTGTTGACTGGGCTCGTAATCTGAGGCTTATCCTCACAGCTGGCCAAAAGCAATATTTCCTTGATGCTGCACTAGGTGATGCACCACCCGCTACGGTGACCCAAGATGATTTGAACACTTGGCAGTCCCGTAAGGATGACTACTCATTGGTTTAATGTGCAGTTTTGTATGGCTTAGAACCGGGACTTCAAAGACGTTTTGAACATCATGGAGTATATGAGATGTTCTAGGAGTTGAAGTTTATCTTTTAGAAGAATGCCCGGATCGAGAGGTATTAGACCCCCATTAAGTTCTACACTTGCAAAATGGAGGATAATTCGTCTATAAGTGAACACATGTTCAAAATGTCTGGGTACTCTAACCGTCTAGCTGAGCTGGGGATTGAACTCCCGCAAGAAGCTATGACTCACAGAATTCTTCAGTCACTGCCACCTAGCGTTAAGAGCTTCGTGTTGAACTATAACATGCAAGGGATGAATAAGTCACCCGACGAGTTGTTTGCAATGCTGAAAGTAGTCGAGTCAGAAATCCAGAAAGAACATCAAGTGTTGATGGTCAATAAGACCACTAGTTTAAAAAAACAGCAAAGGCAAGAAGGGTAACTCCAAAAAGAGTGGAAAAGTTGTTGCCCCTCCAACGAGGAAACCCAAGGCTGGACCTAAGCCGGAAACTGAGTGCTATTATTGCAAGGGGACTGGTCACCAGAACTAGAAGCGCAATTGCCCCAAGTATCTGGTCGATAAGAAGGCGGCCAACGTCAAACAAGGTATATTTGATATACATGTTATTGATGTGTACCTCACCAGCTCTCGTAGTAGTGCCTGAGTATTTGATACCGGTCCTGTTGCTCACATTTACAAGTCGAAACAGGAACTGCGTAATAAATGAAGACTGGCCAAGGATGAAGTAACTAGGGTGGCAAAGATGGAACAAAACA
This sequence comes from Hordeum vulgare subsp. vulgare, assembly GCF_904849725.1. Classification (NCBI taxonomy): domain Eukaryota; kingdom Viridiplantae; phylum Streptophyta; class Magnoliopsida; order Poales; family Poaceae; genus Hordeum; species Hordeum vulgare. The sequence continues at coordinate 432,081,737 of NC_058522.1, read as the reverse complement.
CCGAGCTCAAAGGCAAGCTTCCACCTTTTACCAAGTATATAGGTGCATTAAATTAAATAGTAATAATATGATGATATTCAAAAGAATATCCATGTTGTCACATGGAAGCATCTGCACGTGCAACTAGCAACGCTATAAGAAGCATGAGCAAGCGATAACATAGCTATCGGGGATATACCCCACGGGTTGACCCGGCGAGGAGGTATGACCCAACTAGGAGGTTTGACCCGGCGAGGAGGTATGACTCGTCCCATCAGCTGGCGGCTCGTGGGTCACCCTGCTCTCCGGATCGACCTGGATGACACGGCCCAAGGCCTAGTATGCAAGCTGGCGTAAGGCGTCTCATGGAGAGGCCTGGAGGCGGTTCACAGAGAGGGTCCAAGAAGAGGAGGAATTTCCTCCGAGAGAAACTAGTCCAAGTCCTAGTGGGTCTCTATGTAAGCCTACCCCTTTAACCTATATAAGGAGGGGTAGGGTACCCCAAGAGGGACATGTTAGGTCAAGTCTAGACAAGACAAATCATTAGATATACAGATTAAAAAACCCTCGAGAGTAGATGTAGCGATTTCACACCCTTATAATCGAGATCATCATCTTCATCAATGGAACACAAGCAGGACGTAGGCTTTTACCTACATCGGAGGGACCGAACCTGGGTAAACTCGTGTCTCTCGATTCAGCCAACCCTTCTCAAGACGCCACCTAGGTGCGATGGCCTCACACCTATGTTCTCTCATAAGGAAATCTGTTGTGACAAAAAACCCACGACAGTTGACGTATAACGTGGGGCCAGCACATGATGATGTTGTGTTCTTAAAGGAAGCCCTTCTAAGTATTGAGAAAATTGCGATTGGCCGGAAGAAGAAGAATCGGCAACGGACGGATCTACGTCGACTCGAAGTTCATCACGAGGCCGAAAAACTTATGATATTCCAAGTGTGGTTGGAGCTGATCCGATCTGTTTGGCAGCGGCCACGCCTCCAAGCAGGAGTTCAGCGGCTACTACCTCGTATGACAGCATGTTTCATCTAAAGATCAGCTACAGCACCAAGGCGATAAATATTAAGCTCGGCGGCGACAACAACAAAACACGCATCAACACAGCAGCTGGTCTACTGCTGTAGCTGCTGTAATCCGTCACAAAATCATGAAAGATGCAATAAACCCATCGACTGGGAAAAGGAAACCGAAAAGAAAAAGGAGACATCTGCTCGGCGAGCCGCGTGTTTTCTTCAGAGAAGAAAAGAAGGCCAACCAAGGTTAATACTACTAGTCACATGATGCGTCCCGCCCAAGGAGAACCAAGTAGGCCCGGGCGTTCGGGTTTACCCGAAAATTCGGGTCGGGTAATTCGGGTTAAAAATAATTCGGGTTCCTAACTTTGAAACCCGAGATTTCTCTAAAAAGATCACTACCCGACATTTCGGGTACCCGGAAATTCGGGTTTCGGATTCGGGTAATCCGAACTACCCGAGAATGTAAACACCCTTCAATTATTCCAGCAATATCTCAGGCTCTCAGCAATATAACACGTAAAATTTCAGCAATATAACATTTGTTGTTTCAGCAATAGTTTGTACAAAGTTTCTGCAATATTTCAGCAATATAGCAAGTGAAATGATACTATTTCAGTTATTACAGCAGCATAACAACAAGAAAATTGAAATTACAGCAGCATAACAGCACAACAGCAGCATAACAACACAACAACTAGCAAAATCACAGAATCTCAGCAACTCCAGCAGCATAACAGGCTAACAACAAATATAAAAAGCATCACTCTTAGTGCTTGGAGATGGACGTGCTCCAGTCCAGCCTCCTAGTGCTCCACTCCAGCCTCAGCACCTTTAAGTTGTTCCAGGTTTGGAGATGGACGTGCTTGCGGTTGATTTGGAAGAGGATGCTTTATTTTTATCACCTTTTGCTTTGGGAATATGCAGTCCACCAAATTCTTCAATTAACTCTATAAAGTATAAACAATAGAATACAACAATGTAGTGAATAATAAAACATGAAGGCATGTTTTCCATCTTAGTCAATTCCAAGTACGTCTCTAAACAAATGAATGCAACAAACAAAAAACACATGAACAAAATGAGGGACTATTTTACCTTTTTCCATCTTAGCCAATTCCTCCATATTTTCTTGTATGTCAATAGGAGTAGTCCTTCGAAGCCAATCTTGCGAACAAACAAGAGCTTCCAACATAAATGGAGTAAGTGATGTACGAAAGTCATCTAGTATACGCCCACTTGTGCTGAAAGCCACCTCCGAAGCTACCGTTGAGATGGGTATGGAAAGCACATCACGTGCCAAATGAGCCAAGATGGGAAATCTGTGAGCATTGAGCTTCCACCAACAAAGAATGTCAAGTTGCGCTTCTTGGTTCTCGGTATCTTCGGCAAGGTATTTGTCAAGTTCTGACTTAGCATTGGTACTTGTACCATTGTTCCTCTTCAGCTTCTTGGCAATAACATCTTGTAGCATGCCTCCTCTACCTCCCTTTGATACTCTTGTGTCATCTATATCTGCTGTTCCTTCGGTTGGAGCATACAATTTCCTATATTCTTCAAACAAATCGTTGAGACAAGTGTTAATAGCCGCCCATACTAGCTGTCCTCTTTCCTGTCCAAATATTTCTTCAATGACAGCATGTGTGTATAAAGATAATTTGTATCTTGGATCAACTAGTGCTGCCATAAAAATAAATAGGTTAATATTCTCCTTCTCCTTCTTCTCCATTCCTTTTCCCTTAGTCCTGTTCTGCGCTTCAGTCCCCATCTCATTGGTGTGCCAAAGTCCCCAATATTTATCAAATTTGTCTTTCATTCGTTGGCCCATAGCAACTTGCAAGCTATCTTCACTTCTCAGCCAAGTTTGAATCAACAAATGAATTTCAGCAATTTCATGAAAGAAGGTATTGGAAGTGACATGTAAACTAACAGAGAGAAGATTTGTGAGATCATAAAAATGTCCCAGAAATTCTTCCATCTTTCTAGCATTTTCCCAATCTATTTCTTCGGGGCAACCAAACCGGCCATTCTCTTCAGAAAGATCAAACTTGTAAGTCAAGTCCTCTTCAGCTAACCTCAAGAACACCTTCTCATATACATTTGCAGCCTTAAGCATGAGATATGTCGAGTTCCATCTAGTTGGAACATCAATCTTCAGAAATGCCTTGCAGTCCACCTTCTCTTCTGTTACAAATTCCTTAAACTTGACCAATCTGGTGCCACCATTTTTAATATATCTAACAGCAGCTCTAACACGTCGTATAGAGAGGTCGACTTCCTTTAGGCCATCTTGCACAATAAGGTTAAGAATGTGCGCAGCACACCTCATGTGCAAATACTTGCCCTTTGCTATGTTTGTAGGTGTTTTGTTCAAATGCCTCCTCAAAAATACAATACCACTATCATTGGCGCTTGCATTATCAACAGTTATTGTCATTACTCTCTCCATACCCCATTCAGCCATACATTTCAGCAAGTTCCTCCCAGTGTCTTCGCCCTTATGTCCCTTCACCAAGAAGAAATTGATGATTTTCTTGTGTAAAACCCAATCACCATCAATGAAACTTGTTGTCACAGTCATATATCCATCTTGCTGCTGTGATGTCCAACAATCTGTTGTTAAACATACCCTTTGGCAAGAATCTTTCAAAAACTTTTTCACTTGGGCTTTTTCTTTGAAGTAACGATGCACAACATCCCGAGTAGTGGTTCTTCTAGATGGTACAATGAAACGTGGGCATGCTTTGGACATAAATTTCCTAAATCCCGAGTTCTCACCAAAACAAAATGGCAGCTCATCTTCAATTATCATTTCAGCAAATGCTTCCCTAAGTTCATCAGCATTATACTTCCAAGTCCCAGGTGCTTCCCCCTGAATTAATTGCAGAGTACCTTGAGTTGAATCTTTATTGAACTTGTGAGGATTCCGCTTGCAAACATTAAAGTGCCTCCTTAAGGCTGATGTACCGTGCCCCTTTGATTCGGCCTTGATTTGATGGGAGCAATATTTGCATTTACCAGCCTTCAGCTTATTGTCCTCCTTGATCTTGATGAAGTGCTCCCACATATCTGATCTAGGTTCCATCTGCTTCCTTCCCTGATCTTTTGCAGGTTCCTTGTCCACATCAAAAACCTCACGATCTGTAGTTTGCTCCTCAGTAGGCGGTGATGGTTGTGCTGCTTGTGCATGAGAAGATTGGCCTGTTGACGGCTGTGAACTAGATATGAAGTCAGCTGACTGTGATGACTCGAAGTCCATTGTGTTGCCTGCTTCCTCTTCCTCGGTCATCTATACAACAACATCGAGTAAATAAAATCCAAAGTTCCAAGCAGCAACATCAAGTAAATAAAATCATAACTGCACATTCATATCCAAAGTTCCAAGCAGCAACATCAAGTAAATAAAATCATTTACAAATTTAGAAGCTAGCTAACAGAACTAGCAGAACATGATAGTTCAATCTATAAACTAACAGAACGTTGCCCAAATTTAGAAGCTAGCTAACAGAACTACACATTCAAATCCAAACAGCAACTTCAAGTAAATAAAATTTATTCATTTCACCTCAATACCTCATCTATAAACTAAACAGAACATGATAGTTCAATCTAAATTTGAAATTTCGAATACATAAAAACTAAAGAACATGGAGAATAGTACATGTGAATGTGCACTTACAGGTGTCGTCGATTCGTCGGGAATCAGGGAAGCGAACGCCGGGAGAAGGAAAGAAGAAGCCGTCGTTCGTCTGGAGCTTGCGCACGTCGGTCGTCGGCTGCTGCTGGGCTTCTGCTTGCTGGCGTGGCGGCTGTGACGGACTAGTGGACGGCGGCCCGACGCGGCAGCGGGGGGACACGGCGCGGGCGGCACTGGTGGACGGCGGTGATGGACTGACGATCCGCGCGGGCGCGGCCGCGGAGGGGCAGAGCGCGGGCGTTGTTTACTGGCCGTGGCGGCCTGGTGGGCGGCGAGCCGGCGACTGCAGGTGGCGGCTGGGAGTGGGAGACTGGGAGTGGAAGGGGTGGAGGCGAGCCTGGCAAGGGGATGGGGATGGGGTCGTGGGGTGCTAGGGTTCAGGAAGTTGGGCTGGGCCTCGGCCGCCCGCACTAGTGGCCTAGTGCTACGTTTCCTCGGGTAATCGGGCAATTCGGGTACCGTACACTGATACCCGAACTAACCAAATTAATTTCGGGTTTTCTAAATTGGTACCCGATCTATAGCTCGGGTTTGTCGGGTTCGGGCTTTTCGGATTCGGGCTTGGGTAGTTCGGTGCGGGCTTCGGGTTTCGGGTTTTATGCCCGGGCTTAGAACCAAGGAAGAGAAGTCCTCAAAACTGATATGAATAGTGACTCATGTCACGCATCAAACTAGAAGGCAGCCAGTACGTCCCCCAAGGTTGCAAACAGGGGTAAAGCTATTAACACACAGTTTACTAATAGATCAAGCATTTTCTATTTTACTGCTACGGTTGCTTGCTCAGTCCAATTTACTTGACGGAAGCCACGCCGCATACTACCATTGGGACATCTCCAGCAGCGACATCTGACATGTATGACGAGCGGCCAAATATCAGTGGCAATCAGTACTGCAGTTAATTTCGCCGCATCATGTCAAAACCAAAGCAAACGTGGCTGGTCGCCCCTGTGGTCTGTTTTACGTCAACACAATGAAGGTCGCGCCAGTATCCTCATCACACGGCGTTGTCCAAAGAATCATGCCTGCAGTCCTCCACCTATCCGCAACATGAAATACTAGGGACTTAGGGAGAGTCTCGTCAATCGAACATCCTGATGGACGTTGCACGTGGATCATCTTTCACTTAAATAAATCTGGTGATTCATGTCTTATTTATTTTATCAGCATACGTTAATTAATGAGAAAATTGGATTTTTGTCACTTTATTCGTTGGGCTTCGCACAATTGCCACTCTAAAGATTTGATTCGCACAATTGCCACTTAAGTCGTTGCATCCTTGATTAGCATGTCATTAGCCCCATTTAAATTATTTTTTACATTAATTGGCTAGTGAAAAGACCAGCTTGCCCCTTAGTTATGTACAAGTACGTACATGGCAAGGAATCAGCGCTACAACTGCATCTGGCAACGAATCAGCGCTACAACGGCAATGCTTGCGCTGGCTGCCGAGATCTCCTGGCTGCCAATAATAAAGCTAACTGCCATACTACGAGTCCTTCGACGTCGCGCTCGAGCGACTCTTCTCGCCGTCTTGCGCCGCCGATCGCCTTGACGCCGCGTGCCGCCGGCTGGACGTCTTGCGCCGCCGATCGCCTGGACGCCGCGTGCCGCCGGCTGGACGTCTTGCGTCGCCGATCGCCTGGACGCCGCGTGCCGCCGGCTGGACGTCTTGCGCCGTCGATCGCCTGGAAGTCGCGTGCCGCCGGCTGGACGTCTTGGACTGCTGAGTGCCTGCACGGTGTGCATGGAACCTGATTGGCTTGGAGGGTAATATGAGATTCCTTTCCTTTGCTTTGTTCGTTTGATCTCCAGTTCAAAATCTACAGTACTTGGTCTCTCTTTTCTTACAGATCCTGAAACGAGAAATGACAAAATAGAATGCACAAGTGATCCTTTATTTCTTATTAGTTTTGCGTTTATACTTATATGAAAAATTAGCAGTATACCTACCAGAAATCTATACTGTAGTAGGCACACTGAAAAAATTAACTCTTTGAGACGGAGGGAGCATATTTTAAATCCAACAGTTTGCAATAACTACTTTAACTTTTCGTTTACTCCCACTAACTCAATCTTGTGGTCATGTTTTCCTAACTGTTTCGAGTAGGCATGATTCGGAGGTCGCTATGGGGAGTAGTACTCTGCAACTAACACCACCTATCCCAGAAGTTGATTGGGATAACTTGCAGATAGTGGAGACACATGATGACGAAGGTAGAATAGAACTACTGAGTGATGATCAGTTATGTGATATTTTGGGCTTGCACGATGAGGAAGAGAAAAAATATAAGAGTGAACCAAAGGGTCGTAGAATGGTTGAGCAGAGTACTGATAATGATGGTGCTGCCATTCCTGTTAGTGATGTCATACCAAATGAGGTAGTGATTACGTATGATAAAGACAACCCAAAAATGGACCTTGGAACAATGTATCCATCAATGAAGGAATTCAGGTTAGCAGTGAGGCAATTTGCCATCAATGAGGAGTTTGATCTAGGCACGGAGAAGTCGGATAAGAAGAGATTTAGAGGGTTTTGCAAGTCAAGTGAGGATTGTCCTTGGAGGATCGTTGGCAGCCTACAGGATGATAAAAATACTGTAAAGGTGATATATGGCTAACTATATAACATCCATTCATCATTTAATTTTTTATCTATGTTTATGTGTATTTACTATATAACTTTCCTTCATTTTTAAATTCCATATGTGCAGGTCACAGTTTTAGTTGATCAACATGATTGTGTTTCAAGCAGCAGGGTGAAGACCATAACGCCATCGCAAGACTAGGTAGCTAGCAAGGCTGTGAGTATCCTTAGGAGTTCACCTAATATGGGCGCTAAAGAATTACAAAAAAAGTTGCAAGAAGAACACAAACTCACAATTACATATGACACAGTCTGGAGGGGGAAAGAAAAAGCTCTTGCAGAGGTTTATGGTAAATGGGAAGAGAGTTTTGAGATGTTATATAAATGGAAGGCTGAGGTACTCAAGAGGTCGCCTGAAAGTGTTGTGGAGATTGAAGTACTGGAAATAGATGGTAATGTGTATTTTCATAGGTTTTTTTGTGCTCTTAAACCATGCATTGATGGTTTCATGGAAGGATGTAGGCCACGCCTGAGTATAGATTCTACTGCATTGAATGGAAGATGGAGTGGCCATTTAGCCTCAGCAACGGCAGTTGATGGTCACAACTGGATGTATCCACTTGCTTTTGGGTTCATAGCATCTGAGACAGAAGACAATTGGACTTAGTTTATGAATCAACTTAAGAAGGCAATAGGAGATCCTCCACTTCTTGCAGTGTGCACAGATGCTTGCAAAGGCTTGGAGAATGCGGTGAAGAATGTGTTTCCCAATGCTGAACAAAGGGAATGTTTTTACCATCTTATGAAGAATTTTTCAAAAAGGTTCCACGGATTTGGAAGGATGTATCCTGCAGCAAGGGCTTATAGGGAAGACGTGTTCACTGAACATATGGCAAAAATCATTAAACAATCAGATGAGGTATGGAAATGGTTAAGTCAGTACCACAAGCTGAAGTGGATGAGGTGTGTCTTTAATCCAGATATCAAGTGTGACTATATCACTAATAATGTAGCAGAGGTTTTTAACAACTGGATCCGAGACATTAAGGATTTACCTGTTGCTGAACTAGCTGATAAGATTAGAGAGATGATCATGCTTTTGTGGAGGAAGAGGAGAAGGATTGGAGAAAGGCTACCACCTGGAAGGATACTACCGGCAGTTATGGTTCAGTTGAGAGCAAATACTAGAGGTTTGGGGCACTTGAAGGTTGTGGAATCTGCTAATTGGAGTGCAGAGGTGTGGGATAATAGCAAGAGCTATGAAAGGCATGTCGTGAAGCTAAATCAACAAACGTGTACTTGTCTTGAATGGCAGCACACTGGTAAGCCATGTCAACATGTCTTGGCCTTTGTGACATCCCAAAAGAGAGTAAACCTTGAACAATTTGTGCATGAGTACTACTCTGTGGGTAGATTCAAGGCTGCTTATGGGAGAGAGATTGAGCCAATGACAGATAAATCACAATGGCCACGCGTGGATCTACCATTTGTTGTGGGGGCACCACTTGCAAAAAGAAATAAAGGAAGACAAAGAAAACTGAGGATCAAAGGATGTCTTGAAGGTGGACACGAGAAGAAAGGTGTAAATGACACTTCCAAGGATGATAGCACTGGTCCCACCAATTCTAAGGGGAAGAAAATGATTAGAGGGCCAGTGACTTGCAAGAAATGTGGCGAAAAGGGTCATAGGCAAGCTAGTTATAAGTGTCCACTCAATGGAACCAAAAAAAGGCAAGTGTTTTTATTTTATTCAAAGCTTAAATTATCACATCATGCCAAAAATTTAAAAAATATTGAATTACAGGAAGAGGAAGCCTAGAAAGAACAGTACAAAAGTTAGACCAGCTGAACCTAGCAGCCCACTAAGACCTACTAGAGAACAAATACTACATGATAGTCCAACCATGGTCACCAGAAGGTAAGCTACAACGACCAATATCTCTATGTTCAACAATGTCCAACTGGAAGAAAAATATTTTATCTAAATGTGATAGCATATATGTGTGCAGCCGCCTTGCTATCTTGTTGGGGGAGGGTAGTTCTTCACAAACCACTAGAACTACTCCAGAGAGGATGACAACTACAGCTCCACCAAAGAATATGACCCCAAGGAGGATGCCGACATCAGCTCCACCAAAGAAAATGACTCCAAAGAGGAAGCTACTGGTTGGATGAATTATCTGTTTGAAATGTGCTTGTTATGGGAGAAATGAACTCACTAGTAGTTTTATTCACTCTGAGATGTGATCTCATAATTTCCATGAGCTTGGAACTCAAAATTTAAGCTAGTTTTGAGATGCAACAATTTATGTCTCATTATTATTCTTGTCATGTGAACAAAATGACTATCAGTCCATAACAACATGGAGCATACATCCTATGATTTGACCATTAATCCTATGATTAAACTATCTCAGCAATCATGCAGCATCGAGGCATGTGAAATTTGACCATTAATCCTATGATTAAACTAAAAACATACATCATCAGAATACCTCCTTATTGTTGTCCCCTTTGTCTGAAGTTAGCAATAGCTGCAACCCTCTCCCTCAACCTCTTCATCCTCCTGGGACTCTCCTTCCTGCCCCTACTGTCTCTTTCACGCGACCGGGACGAGCGACGCACGCGCCGCGCGGGCACACTGGCAGGCGGCGACAGCGGTGGTCGGGCAGGGCGAGCTCAACGACGGTGGTGGAGCGGGGCGGGCGGGGCGGTGGACGGGCGGGACGGTTGGTCGGGCGGGGCGAGCGTGAACGACGGTGGTCGGACGGGGCGGGCGGGGCGGTGGTCCGGCGGGGTGCCGGGTGGGCGGGGCGGGCGGGGCGGTGGTCGGGCGGGGTGCCGGGGTGGGCGGGGGCAGGCGGGGCGGTGGTCCGGCGGGGTGCCGGGTGGGCAGGGCGGTGGTCCGGCGGGGTGGGCGGGGCGGTGGTCTCTCGGGCGGGGCTGTCGGTCGGGCGGTCAGATGTATGTATAATCAGGGGTACTTTGGTCTTTTTCTATGCTTATAAATGTAAAAAAGAAAAAGGAAAACACTAAAAAGAGAGAAGTGGTATGGTAATCAAGAAGCCAAAGAGCAGAGTGGCAATTTTGCAAAGCCAACGTTGAAAGTGGAAATTTTGCGAAGCCAGGTATTGAAAATAGCAAATAACCAATTTTCTCGTTAATTAATGTGTCCTAAAACAATTACTTGGGCACTCCATATTTTTGTATGCAGGATAAAGTGTTCACTATAAAAATGATGCCACTGCAGATATGAAGCACGTGTCAACATCATCTACACCAGCATCTACGGAATAGGGGCGCAGTAAGTCGCCCCTGGTCCAATATACATCAACACGCCACAACCGATTCACCGTCCGTGCCGACTTACAAATGACGCGACTGACTTACTGTTCGCACCGGCTTACAACGCCGTGTGAGACTCGTGCAACCGTGACGACCTCCAATGACGCGGCCGGCTCTACTGTCCGTGCTCATGTCCGCACCGACTCACAACGCGGCGCGACCCGCGTGTCCACGCTGGCCTCCAATGCTGTGATCGGTTCTATCGTCCGTCCCAGCGATCCGGTATACATCATCACGCTGGTGTCGCACCTGCTCGCTCGAGCCGCCCAACGGATGCGCACGAGCCGCCGCCCCCACGTGCGGCCTGGCCTATATCAAATATATGTCAAAAGCTTTCTGACGTTCATCCATGAAAATACCAGGTGCTATCCACCTTCTTTATTTTATCAGTATAATTTTTATTTTTAAGAACAATTATTTTGTTTGTAGTATTTTTCAAAGGTGATATAATATTGTGGATATGGTGCTCGCACCAATATTATCATGCGTCGACATCCGTCCACGCCACATCTTCCAACGAACGCGTGCAAGTCGCCGCCCCGCGGTGCATTCTACATCAAGTCGACGCGGCCAACTCGTCGTCCATGCCGGCTTACAAATGACGTGGCCAACTCGCCGTCCACGCCAGCTTACAAATGACACAGCCAACTCGCTATCAGCGCTGGTTTCCAATGCCACGGCTAACTCTCACGTCTACGTCAACACGCTGGGAGCGCATACACCCATACGAGCCGCCCAATGGTCGCGCTAAAGCTGCCGCCCGTGTGGTCCGGTCCACATCGACATGCTGGTGTCGTGCCTACTCGCTCAAGCCGTCCTACGGCCGGTATCCTTCAACAAACATTGAAGCAAAGGAAAAAGTGACATTCGGAATCATCTTTTACGCAACATCACCAAAATACGCGCCAGCCTCCACTCACGTCGGGTTGCTCAATGGATAGACGCATTGGCCTGTTATCCGAGTGATATATTCTACTTCAATATATCAATAGAAACAGAAGAGCCTGCCATGAAGGAAAAATCCCTCGAGAAGCTACAATTTAAGCCGGCCAACATTGAGCCGGTAATTCAAAAGCCAATGGCAAAGGAAAAAATGGCCCTCGAGGAGTTAGGAGAGCCGGACTAGATGAGAATAACAAAGCATGGTTCATGAGGCATATGAACTCAATTTGGCCATGACATTTGCCAAAAGATATACAATGAGCATCACGAAGATCACCAAACCGCCAAAATTGTCTCCAATTTTAGTAAATTCCATCGTTCGGTCATGAACCTTATGCCGGCTTATGCCACAACAAAGTATGAAGACTCTCAAGCCGCCTCCACAAGTCGACTTAAGACTCAGGGGCTACGTAGACATGACTCTTCAGATTTGGATGTTTTCAACAAATTCAAGAACTCCGGGTCATCGCAGGGAAGACAACCCGGACCTGGGGGCTGCTGCCGTATTGGCAAAAAGTTAAATGTTGCCAAAGAGAACTTGCTGCCATGATGCACAATTCAAACATGGATGCCCTCCCTTATGGGCGAAAAATTAAAGATTGCAAAAGATGACTAGCTGCCATGATGCGCTGTTCAGAACATAGGTATCCTCCTTTATTGGATCATCATATTATCAAATTATGATCGGTGGAATCAAGCCGTCTTATCCGGACCCCGGATTGTTTTGCAGTAGTAGCAATGTCTCACTGAATATCCTGTGCTGAGCTTTTCCATGACCATAGGTCACTTGGGGGCTTCCAACTCATCGATTTTAGCTTTCTCACCCTCTTGATCCGGCAAAGACGCCACAAAATGGTTAAACCAGCATGTATGCTTGATGTGACTCCGATCAAGTGACTCCATGTACTCTTGCTAGTCAATCCACTTCGGACCCTGAACTTGGCAAGGTTAAAACATTGGTTTAGGTCACGTGAGAGCCGGCATACTAAAGTTAGGAGAAACCATGGTTTACCATACCCCCTTCATTGAAGCAATACTTGAGCCTCAAAAGCCAATCTCTTTTTACCGTGTCTCACTGAGCCAGCCTATTAGTTATTGTTTATTTCTGCATGATATTACCTCTTAAATTTCAAGTACAATTACTATTTTTACCGGCTTATCATGAATGACTGGGTCACGAAAGATGAAGTCATATTATGAACAGTGAATCATACATCATCCTGCATTGCATCATGCATCATACATACATATCATGCCGGTCTTCAAATCGGGTTACAACATACACTTTTGCAGGAACAAATAACTCTTTGAGAGCCAAAACTGGCCGGCATTTTCATCATGGTTTATCATAACCAGTGTTAAATGATTGGGGTTTCTCAAATTATCTCAGGAGAAATAAATATTCTCGAAAAGCGAGTTTCTCACATATTGTTGAGTTGGTATATTACATATTGCTGAGTTGGCCCATCACTTATAATGTCGGGAAATATATTTGACTGTCTCTTGGACTTTCTTCAACTTGTGCTTGTAGTAAACTGCAACACTGATGGATTTCTCAAACATATATTTGCCGGATTGCACCACAACCACGGGCAGGGATTTCATTTCAAGCACAAGGCTTTATTCCAGGATATTCATGCAGGCAAAAATTATCGGGTTGCATTATAACCATGGTCAAGGATTCATTCAAGTTCAAGAGAACTTTTGAAGTACATTATGATGAGTTATATTATTCTCACAAAGTCCCAGGTCGTTGCAGGCCTACGACCCGACACTTGGGGGCTACATTATTCAAATCAAGATTACATCAAATATGAAAGTCCCATGTTGCTGTAAGCATCCACCATGACACTTGGGGGCTAATGTTGGGGAACGTCGCATGGGAAACAAAAATTTTCCTACGCACACGAAAACCTATCATGGTGATGTCCATCTACGAGAGGGGATGAGTGATCTACGTACCCTTGTAGATCGAACAGCAGAAGCGTTAGTGAACATCGCTTAGAACAAGGACTTCAACGTCGCTTTGAGCGTCATGGAGCATTTGAGATGTTCTAAGCCATACAAGACTGCACATTGAACTATTGAGTAGTCCTCCTTACGTGCTAACCAAGCGTTCTTAACATCCTGATCAGCCGTAGCGGGTGGTTCATCTCCTAGTGCAGCATTAAGGACATAGTCCTTCTTCCCAGCTTGTAAGATTAGCTTAAGATTACGAGCCCAGTCTACAAAGTTGCTTCCATCATCTTTCAACTTAGCTTTCTCTAGGAACATATTAAAATTCAGGATGACTGTCGCGTGAGCCATGATCTACAACACAAATATATTCAAAGTGGACTTAGACTATGTTCAAGATAATTAGAGTTCAACTTAATCAAATTATTTGCTAAACTCCCACTCAAAAAGTACATCTCTCTAGTCATTTGAGTGGTTCATGATCCACCTACACTATCTCAAGTCCGATCATCACGTGAGTTGAGTATAGTTTCAGTGGTAAGCATCCCTATGCTAATCACATCATCTATATGATTCATGATCGACCTTTCGGTCTCATGTGTTCCGAGGCCATGTCTGCACATGCTAGGCTCGTCAAGCTTAACCCGAGTGTTCCGCGTGCGCAACTGTTTTGCACCTGTTGTATGTGAACGTTGAGTCTATCACACTCGATCATCACGTGGTGTATCGAAACGACGAACTGTAGCAACGGTGCACAGTCGGGGAGAACACAATTTCGTCTTGAAATTTTAGTGAGAGATCACCTCATAATGCTACCGTCGTACTAAGCAAAATAAGGTGCATAAAAGGATTAACATCACATGCAATTCATAAGTGACATGATATGGCCATCATCACGTGCTTCTTGATCTCCATCACCAAAGCACCGGCACGATCTTCTTGTCACCGGCGCCACACCATGATCATCCATCAACGTGTTGCCATCGGGGTTGTCGTGCTACTCATGCTATTACTACTAAAGCTACATCCTAGCAAAATAGTAAACGCATCTGCAAGCACAAACGTTAGTATAAAGACAACCCTATGGCTCCTGCCGGTTGCCGTACCATCGACGTGCAAGTCGATATATTCTATTACAACATGATCATCTCATACATCCAATATATCACATCACATCGTTGGCCATATCACATCACAAGCATACCCTGCAAAAACAAGTTAGACGTCCTCTAATTTTGTTGTTGCATGTTTTACGTGGTGACCAAGGGTATCTAGTAGGATCGCATCTTACTTACGCAAACACCACAACGGAGATATATGAGTTGCTATTTAACCTCATCCAAGGACCTCCTCGGTCAAATCCGATTCAACTAAAGTTGGAGAAACCGACACTTGCCAGTCATCTTTGAGCAACGGGGTTACTCGTAACGATGAAACTAGTCTCTCGTAAGCGTACGAGTAATGTCGGTCCAAGCCGCTTCAATCCAACAATACCGCGGAATCAAGAAAAGACTAAGGAGGGCAGCAAAACGCACATCACCGCCCACAAAAACTTTTGGGTTCTACTCGAGAAGACATCTACGCATGAACCTAGCTCTGATACCACTGTTGGGGAACGTCGCATGGGAAACAAAAATTTTCCTACGCACACGAAGACCTATCATGGTGATGTCCATCTACGAGAGGGGATGAGTGATCTACGTACCCTTGTAGATCAAACAGCAGAAGCGTTAGTGAACGCGGTCGATGTAGTGGAACGTCCTCACGTCCCTCGACCGCCCCGCGAACAATCCCGCGATCAGTCCCACGATCTAGTACCGAACGGACGGCACCTCCGCGTTCAGCACACGTACAGCTCGACGATGATCTCGGCCTTCTTGATCCAGCAAGAGAGACGGAGAGGTAGAAGAGTTCTCCGGCAGCGTGATGGCGCTCCGGAGGTTGGTGATGACCTTGTCTCAGCAGGGCTCCGCCCGAGCTCCGCAGAAACGCGATCTAGAGGAAAAACCGTGGAGGTATGTGGTCGGGCTGCCGTGGAAAAGTCGTCTCAAATCAGCCTTAAAACCTCCGTATATATAGGTGGGAGGGAGGGGACCTTGCCTTGGGGCTCAAGAAGCCCCAAGGGGGTCGGCCGAGCCAAGGGGGGAAGACTCCCCCCCCAAACCGAGTTGGACTTGGTTTGGTGGGAGGGAGTCCTTCCCTTCCTTCCCACCTCCTCTTTTTTTTCTCTTTTCTCTTGATTTTCTCTTCTTGGCGCATAGGGCCCTTTTGGGCTGTCCCACCAGCCAACTAAGGGCTGGTGGGCCACCCTCAAGGCCTATGGGCTTCCCCGAGGTGGGTTGCCCCCCCCCCCCGGTGAACTCCCGGAACCCATTCGTCATTCCCGGTACATTCCCGGTAACTCCGAAAACCTTCCGGTAATCAAATGAGGTCATCCTATATATCAATCTTCGTTTCCGAACCATTCCGGAAACCCTCGTGACGTCCGTGATCTCATCCGGGACTCCGAACAACATTCGGTAACCAACCATATAACTCAAATACGCATAAAACAACGTCGAACCTTAAGTGTGCAGACCCTGCGGGTTCGAGAACTATGTAGACATGACCCGAGAGACTCCTCGGTCAATATCCAATAGCGGGACCTGGATGGCCATATTGGATCCTACATATTCTACGAAGATCTTATCGTTTGAACCTCAGTGCCAAGGATTCATATAACCCCGTATGTCATTCCCTTTGTCCTTCGGTATGTTACTTGCCCGAGATTTGATCGTCAGTATCCGCATACCTATTTCAATCTCGTTTACCGGCAAGTCTCTTTACTCGTTCCGTAATACAAGATCCCGCAACTTACACTAAGTCACATTGCTTGCAAGGCTTGTGTGTGATGTTGTATTACCGAGTGGGCCCCGAGATACCTCTCCGTCACACGGAGTGACAAATCCCAGTCTTGATCCATACTAACTCAACTAACACCTTCGGAGATACATGTAGAGCATCTTTATAGTCACCCAGTTACGTTGCGACGTTTGATACACGCAAAGTATTCCTCCGGTGTCAGTGAGTTATATGATCTCATGGTCATAGGAATAAATACTTGACACACATAAAACAGTAGCAACAAAATGACACGATCAACATGCTACGTCTATTAGTTTGGGTCTAGTCCATCACGTGATTCTCCTAATGACGTGATCCAGTTATCAAGCAACAACATCTTGTTCATAATCAGAAGACACTGACTATCTTTGATCAACTGGCTAGCCAACTAGAGGCTTGCTAGGGACGGTGTTTTGTCTATGTATCCACACATGTAAATGAGTCTTCATTCAATACAATTATAGCATGGATAATAAACGATTATCTTGATACAGGAATTATAATAATAACTATATTTATTATTGCCTCTAGGGCATAATTCCAACAGCTAATGCATAGTCATTTCGACTAATATCATTGAAGATCCAACCCACCAAGAAATGATGAGCCAGTCCTTGGGGGCTACTAATTGCTCTTATAAAAAATTCAAAGTAACCCGAAGCTTGGGGGCTACAACATATGATGTTTTTCTTTTCAAAAGGAGAAGTACATGTAAGTCCCGAGTCGTTGTAGGGAGACAACCCAACACTTGGGGCTACACTACTCAGATCAAATTTTCTAGAAGTCCCAAGTCGATGTAGTCACACATAAACTTCTTCCCTAATGGATAGTTCGTGCCATCGAAGACTGGACATGCAACAGAGACCTTGATTATCCCTGCAGTCAACATAGCTAAAACTCCAGGTGGTTAAACCGAAACACATGACAAGGGAGTAGCTTGCTCTGATACCAATTGGAAGTGCTAGTTATTGACTATAGGGGGCTGAATAGGCGATTTTTTAATGATTTTTTTGAAACATTAAATGTATTCAAAGTAAGCGGAAGTGATACATGATCACGTAGGGATAAAAATAAATGATTTAAGCCTAGCATGCAATACTAGGAAGACATTCAAACATATAGAGCATAGTCATCATGCACACTAATAGGGGCGGAGCTAGGAGTGGGCCAAGCCCCGGGCCCCAGGCTTACTACAGTGTCGTAACAGTACCGCTACAGTGGACGAGATGGTATACTCAACACTACGACAATTCATAATGCCCCCAAGCCCACCCCCACCCCCCTGCCTGTGTCCTGGATCTGCCACTGCACACTAAGATGTATCAAAGATAAACTTAGGTAGTGTGAAGATAAATGACAGTTAGGAATGTCTTAGGTGAATCTCTTTGAGTTGAGATGATCAAGCAATGGCTTCACATTACAATATAGTAAGTAAGAGAGTGAAAGATAGAACCAGTAGCTCGATGAAGACACGTGCTTTGTTGGACCAGTTCCAGTTGCTGTGACAATTGTACGTCTAGTTGAGAGGCTTAGACCTCGTCTTCACCTTGATCCCCTTGAGTTGAGGTCTCTCAAACCATTCCCAATCACTCAGGTAATTCTTCAGGGGAGACTTCTAAAAACCCATACAAACTTGGTCCCCGACAATCCATAATTACTCTTGGATTTTTCTAGATCATGATCACCCGTCAATCCACAATGACTCTTGGATGCGCTAGACCTTGATGCCTAACCACCTTGAAGATCACAATCTTCAAGTATAATAAGTCTTCAGTTCTCTCATAATAGAACGACTTCGGTAATGCTAAAACTCTTTGTCTCTAGGTGTTTGGGTTTGTCCTCGCATGATAGTTCTCTCTCAATGTATTCGAGGTGGGTTTCTCCAAAATGACAATAGCCGTATCTAACCCCGAATAGCCACCAACTTATGGTGGAGGGGCTGGGCTATTTATGTTGAAGGCTTCAATTTCCCACTCCCGGAGCAAAGTATCCCCGACGAAATTGCTCCATCGAAGAGCAAAAGTGTTTCTGTCCAGGTTCCGCCTCAAGACATTGGTGTTTCGTCCCAAAAGTGATCTCTTGATTTTTTTTCTAGGCTAAATGACACCATATAGGATAAGGGGGCCACGAAGACCTGTCAAGGGTCCTACAAGCTCGAATGGCGCGCCCTAGGAGGGCGCCACCTCTTTCGATTCTAGCACATGTAGTTACAATTGTTGGGATCATCGTGGTCCTCCATCCCTATGGCGCCATCGATCTAACTGAATGTTGCACCATCGCCATTTCCCTGGTCATCGGCCTTGTCCCGGGTGTTGTTGTCACCAGATGTGTAGTAATGGTGTTGTTGTTGCTGGCAGTTCCCTTACCTACGCGTTTAGAGTGCTTCCTGCTTCGTGTGCGTTTGGAGGTTTCCCTCCCCCACATCATCCTTGGGGGTATCCACCATGTAGACATCATAGGTGGAGGTTGAAGTCCAATTGCCGGTGTTTGATGACGTGGTGCAAGACAAACCGCCGACATATTCATCCATGTCGGTGGCCTCCTCGGAGGCGTAGTCCAATATGTTAGTTAAATCATCGGTTGTAGTGAATAAGCAGGTGGTAGGTGGGACATAAATTCCCTCACATCGGCTTTACATCCGATCTAGTCGTAGACCGAAGTCTGATCGTTTGAAATCCCAAGGTTCTGGATTCGGTCCAACATCTCATTTAAAAGAAAGAGGTATGCAGGGGACATCTGTTGACAGTAGGTGGGACTAAATTGCAATATGCTCGATGAAGGGCGCGATATGACTACAGTGCATGGATCATCCATGGCGAGAGCCTGGTCTATTCCAAAGATATCGTATCCGAACTCGTGGTTGGCTCTAAGGTGTGACTTGATCCGCAATTCGGTTCCGAGGCCAGGTTCGAGGTTAAGGCCACTGTGTCCGTGGTTCTCAAGACAATTTGGTGCTAGTCCAAAGAGAGCGAGATCACCATGGGAATCGGTGGTATACTCGAGACTCCCAAGTCCGATGATATGATCTAGGGTGAAGCTTTCAAACAGCTGAGGCGTCCGACTAGATCAGCGTGAAGGGCAATGTTGCTGAATGCGAATAGTTGGCCGGGAACAAAGATATCACGACAACTGATATTGCTATGGAACTGAAGATGATCCATCGATCTTCTTTGAGCACACAACGAGACCTACATGACCCACCAATGTCGGTGCTAAAAACGACGGATCATGGGTAGGGGTTCCCAAGCTGTTGATCTAGGAACAATGGTAACGGGGGCGAAGGGAGACGATTTTTACCCAAGTTCGGCCCCCCTCAAAGAGGTAAAACCCTATGTCCTGCTTTGATTGTATTGATGTGATGGAGTACATAGTACAAGATGACCTACCTCGAGATCGTATGATTGTGTTCTAAACCCTACGGTGGATAATCATGTCCCTAAAGACCTAACCCCACGACTTATATATGCATCGGGGGCACCTAGGTTACACCAATGGTCGGTAGCCAACACCCTGGCTATAGAGAAGTCCTTGAAGTACATGCCAAGTCTTCGGAGGTTTCCATCTCACTTACGCCAGGGTTCACAGCTTCAGTCATCCTTCCTTTTAATGATCGGCGGGCCTCACAGGCTAGTACCCCTTAGTCGAGGACATCGTTAAGTGTCACATCAACATTTTACATATAATAATAGGCTTACAGTGAATTATCCGAATTGCCCTAACTCCCTACCATTTCCTTCTTTCCAATTTAAAGACCTTATATTATTAATTTTTTGCCCCCCATCTTTTTACTCCGCACATGATAATTTTTCTAAAGTTAAACTTTGTAAAGTTGACCAATTTTACAGAAAAAATATCAACATTCACAATATGAAATCAATATCATTAGACACCCCATGAATTTAACTTTCATGCAAACTTTAACAAAATATGACTTCACACAAAAATCTTATATGGGGAGTAAAAAGGACCAAAGGGAGTGTTTCTAAGACTCATTGTTTTGGGAATATGCATATATAGCTATGTTCATATTTAGTTATGCCATTTTTTCAATGTAAAATCCACCAATGCATGAAGGAGTAAGAGGACCATGCTAACGTTGTCTACACTTTATTATTTCCTCCTTAACCCATGTAATCTGTAAGATGATCCCAATAAATCAAAAATATCTCATAGGATCCGAATCGATGTTAGTCTTCCATGGATCTTCTTGAATCTAGTCCTTGTTTGTGTGTCTACGGGTAGTCTAAGAACTAAATGTATTTTTTTGTTACTACTAGTTTTTTGTACTGACAAGATAGAAGAAGAATAGACCAAAAGTTGTTTCAAACAAGAACATCTCTAGCAGATCTAGTAAAATCTTATACTGAATAGTTGTTTCAAGGTATTTTGTAAAACATTTTTACAGTATGGCGCGTGCCCCGCTAGAATAGACCCCGTAAAAGTTCGCTTTACGTCGGACCCCCTATGAACTACTGCTGTGTCATAACTCCTCCTCGTGCTCTTTTGTAGGTGTCTCTCATCGCTCCCATCTCATCGCCATGTTGACTCGGGAGTAGTGCTTTAGAAGTAGCAAGCGAGCCACCGCCTAACCCTTTAAATGGCGGACAAGGAGCCCATCATGGAGCGCCCCATTGTGGAGGAGGAAGGTAAGGACTCCGCCGCCGCGGCCACCACCACCCATCAGCGATTAGGAGGACATTGGTGCCGTGGTCGCCCCATCATGCGGCTCAATGAGGCCCACCTTGCAATGGTGTCCCGCGACCATGCCTTCACCAGCCACTGCATCGGACGACCAGGTCCACTCCTAGTGAGGCGCCGGAGGCGCGCACGACCTCCAAGAGACTGCTATGGTGGAGTGATGCCCCTACTTGGCCGACGTCGTGGAGCCTCCTGCTCGCGTGCCTCCTTATCCGCCTCCTCCCGCCGAAGCTCCGACACTGCAGTGTATAGGCCGTTCAACACCGCGGGAGTGATTTCTGCTGAAGTTTCACTCCCGCCAACCATTTTCGTATGATAGAGGAAACCGAAAAGGACAGGGCAAAACTGGGAATCTAACGTACAAGGGTTTCTTTTTTAGGGGGTTGGATTTGTTTCCCTTTTTACAGCGAGCAAGATTTTTTTTTTCTGGCACCGGCCGTTCTGTGGGATCTGAAACGATTTTTTTCCGCTCAAAAGCGTAAAAGAATAGTTATTTTACATTTCAGGTCTTTACGGGATCTGCTAGAGATGCTTAAAAACACTCGAAAAGACGAAAAAGAGGGAATACTTCTTAGAGCATCTCCAATAGATGATATAGATGTAAAATAACTAACTTTTACATCTCCGAGTTTTAAAAACGCACCTCCAACAAATAATATAGATGTAAAAAAACTGACATCACCTGCTTCAAGTGATGTAAAATACAATACTTGGACATATCTAACTGCTGGAGATGTAAACCCAGATGCAAAATGTCTAGCCACGCACCAACCCAACCTACGTGAAATCCCCCCTTCCCCGACTGACCGACTACTTTGATCTACCGCCGCAACGTCAATCAACCGTCACCGGACCAGCCGTCGCTCCGTCGCCCAAGGCAGGACAAACCGTTTTGCACGATCTAAAATGAACATTTTGCGTTCAAAACCATAAAAGAACGATTATTTTACAGTTTATGGTTTTTAAGGGATCATATGTTCTTAAAACCCCGAAAAAGAGGAAGTGGAGGGAGCAGTACTTCAGCATCAGCGGAAGCGTAGACAGCAACAGACAGAGCCACGGCAACTGGAGTCAGTCAATCCGACGGCCCGCACGGGCTGACGGCAGTACGCAGGGTGGGCTATTCGGTCATTCCGCCGTCTCGCTGGCCGTCGTCGTGGTTCCTCCTCCAACCCCACGGCCGAGGCGGAAGCACTCACCACCGCGCTCAAGTGCCAGTGACCTCACCGCCTCCCGCCCTTTTTAAACTAGTGCTCCCGAGGTCCGGCTCACCACCGCCGCGCTCCCGCTTCCTCCCCCACCCCCATGGGCAGCAAAACCCTAGTAGTAGCCCCCAGACAGAGGCACCAACCGGTTGGTACTGCGCGGCGTAGCACGTAGATCCCGCCCCCGCCCCCGCCCCGCCCCCGCCCCCGCGACGACCGGATCCGATGGCGGAGATCGCCGTCGGCGTCTCCTCCCCGCGCGCCTCCGTCGCCGCCGCCGCCGCAGCGGCGGCGGCGTCGGCCTCCGCCGGGCCGGCCGTGCTGTCCTCCCCGCGCGCCGCGCTAAGCCGCGGGGCGCACCAGTTTCACCACCGGCGGTGGGCGCCGCCGACGATCTCGCCGTCCTACAGGGCGTACCTGGTCGCGCTCTGGCTCGTCGGCTTCGTGCTCGTCTTCCTGTGGCAGAACACCTCCATGGGCCGCCTGCGGCTCTACAACCGGCCCCCCATGCCCAAGCGCGCGCCGTCCGCCGCAGCGATGGGGCAGTGGGTGGCCTCGCCGCCGGTGTACGACTTGAGGGAGTTTGGGGGCGTCGGGGACGGGCGGACGCTCAACACGGCGGCCTTCGAGGGCGCGGTGGCGGCCATCTCGGAGAGGGGCGGTGGGAGGCTCACCGTGCCTGCTGGCCGGTGGCTCACTGCGCCGTTTAACCTCACCAGCCACATGACGCTCTTCCTCGCTGCTGGCGCTGAGATCCTGGGGGTCCAGGTGAGGAATTTCAGCTGCACTCTCCATCTGCTTGCTTAATTTCACAGTACAAGTTTTGACAAGGTTGTATGACCAGTCATAAGTGTAGTCGTGGTATAGTTAAATCATTAAACCATATAATGAATTAATGACTCACATTACCACTAGAATGACACTGTTCCTGTCCACTCATGCTTAGGCTGTAAATAAATTACAGTGATGTCATTTTGTTTCAACCTCAGAGAAAGTTGAACTAGGATGTTGTTACTTATCGTTTGGCTGTAACTTTTACAGTTTGGTGCATTTTCTTCCAATAAGTCAACATTGACAGCTTATTGCGTTGCTTACATGTAAGGATGAAAGATACTGGCCATTGATGTCTCCATTACCATCATATGGATATGGAAGAGAGCACAAGGGACCTCGATATGGGAGCCTCATACATGGTCAAGACCTGAAGGATGTAATTATAACTGGTAGGTAATATTGTATGTTTCCTCTTGTTGCATTTTGACTCTCATGATAGTGAACTTTATGTTTTTTCTGTGTATGCTTACTTGCTTAGTTCATTTCAATGCTTAATTATTACTTTTAAATTTCTGGTTGCATTCTGAAATTAAAGCAAGGAAAAGCAAAATGTTGGCTGCTATCATATTGTGGCGTGTGTGGACTTTAACTTTAAGGTGGAAGTGTGTTGGAGGATCCTATATTATGAGACCTCCTTTAACACACTAATTGCTAAACGTAGGAACAGAAGTGAAATTGGAAAAATGAAGTATCAGAATTTGTGACCACCTGTCTTATAAAATCATCATAATTCCCAGTGTGGAAGTATGTTGGACGATCCTATGTTATGAGGCCTCCTTCTAGCTATTTGGAATATAAGACCAACGGTTTTGTTTGTTATTCATATGAAGATATTGTTACCTCTTACCAGAATAACCATGAATGCGTGTAGCCATGATTGTAATGTGCTAATTTAATTGCTAAATATTCTTTCTATCACCTATTTGTCCTGAAATTTGTCAGACATTTAGTTAGTTGAGACTCATCATGTGTTTATCTGTCTAATAGGTCACAATGGCACTATAAATGGACAAGGCCAAAGTTGGTGGATCAAATTTCGCAAGAAGCTCCTCAATCACACCAGGGGTCCTCTTGTTCAGCTCATGCGGTCAAGTAACATTATTATTTCTAACATCACATTGCGTGATTCTCCCTTCTGGACACTTCATGTATACGACTGCAAGAATGTTACAATCTCGGGAACTACTATCCTGGCTCCAATTGTTGGGGCTCCAAACACTGATGGGATAGATCCAGGTCATTTTTCAACTTCTGCGGTTTACTTGATTCCTGAGCTCTTATTCTTTCCAGCCACTGCTTACATTGTTCAATGACCGGATAACAGTTTAGCCTCATTATGTTCATTGACAATATGAACCCTGCAACTTTGTATTTCCATGTTACCTTTGTTTCTTAATTTCTTTTCATATGATTCGGAACATTTTATACTCCATTCAGATTCTCAGTTACTCTTTACTGCTTATGCAGATTCTTGTGAAAATGTGATGATTGAAAATTGCTATATTTCTGTTGGTGATGACGGAGTAGCTATAAAGAGTGGTTGGGATCAATATGGAATTGCTTATGGGCGTCCATCTACTAACATCACTATTCGCAATGTCATAATCCGCTCCATGGTCAGGTAATTCATTTGTTTTGGTTCACTGCATTAGCCTATATGTTAATTTATCAGTTGAGCGATTTGTTAACTTGAATGGTGAATAAGAAAGTTAATGCCAAACAAGAAGCTTTTCATGTACAATTGAATTTCTCTCAAATCATTATCAGTCAAAGTTTGCCAGATCAGTTTGTTTACATGTTTAATCTATTTTCCCTTCTGGACAGTGCTGGCGTGTCTATAGGAAGCGAGATGTCTGGTGGTGTCTCAAACGTTTTGGTAGAGAATGTCCACATTTGGAGTTCGCGGCGAGGTGTGAGGATAAAGACTGCCCCTGGAAGAGGGGCCTATGTAAACAACATTGTCTACAGAAACATAACCCTAGAAAATGTCCGTGTTGGCATCGTGATAAAGACCGACTATAATGAGCACCCAGATGAACTGTTCGACCCGAAGGCTGTTCCTGTTGTCGGTAACATCTCTTATACGTCAATCCATGGGCAAAGGGTGCGGGTACCCGTCAGGATACAAGGGAGCGCGGAGATCCCTGTGAGGAATGTTACTTTCCATGATATGTCAGTTGGCATACTTGACAAGAAGCACCATGTTTTCCAGTGCTCCTTCGTCCAGGGGCAGGTGATCGGCTATGTTTTCCCTGTGCCCTGCAAGAACCTGGACCTGTACAATGAGCGGCGCGAGATGGTTAAACAATCGACACTGCAGAACATTTCTGATATCGACTACAGTTTCTGACACGGCGGTTTCAAGGTCTCACTGTACTATTTAGGAGTATCCAGTGATCAGCTTAGTCTTGTTTTACTGCATACACAGGAAATTTTGTTTGTAGCTGTTTACACCTCCCTCTGTCTCAGGCGTGTATTTAAAGAGGCCAAGACTTGTCTATACTGTGTCATAGAATGGTGCATCTGTTTTCACATTTCATCCCTGTATTTCTACACATCAATTAAACGATTAAAACTTCACTAACAACAATTAAACTTTTTTCTTTGGTTTGCAAAGCCTGTCAAAATGTCTAAAAATAGCGGCACTACAGCTATACAGGCAAAACACCTTGTCTCTTGTGGAACAAATCTTATTATGCTAGTCTTTTGGTGAAGCAGTGGCAGCACAACTTCTTTTGGTTTGATTTTCTCTTTGGCTTTCAAATTATATATGGAAAAGGCAGGGGAGTATTCTTATTTTCTTTCGCAGCATGCTCTCTGATTTACGGATTCACAGGGGGTGAGAACTGAGGATCAACTTTTTTTTTGTGAGGGAGGCGAGAACCTAGCTTATTGACTGAGAAAGACAAAGGTTTGTGACACTAAGTAGTGTCTTTCAAATGTAATATAAATAAAGTGTCTTTTATGTCAGGCGTCAGTAGTATATACATATGATAGAAAGGAACTGAACAAGTATCTTGTGATTTTTTTTTTCCATTGTCAAACAGTTCTAGTCTGTCTATTTTTATTTATTTATTATTAGGGGAGTAGTCTGTCAAACTTCTTTTTTCACAGCAGAAAAGTCTTTCAAGTTAGTTTCCTTCAGTGACATTGAGAAAGCTGTGAGCAACGAACGGGCATCCTTTTTCTTTTTTTTCAGCGTAAACGAACGGGGATCCAAGTTAGAAGAAGCCCACGGGCCAGTTTGTACGATGGCAAAAACCTCACAGTTGGCCCGTAATAAAAAAAAATCGCAGTTGGCACCTGGCGCCCCATCATTGGCTGGCGGTCGATGAGTGCAGCGCCCTCTCCCTCCCTATCCTCAGCTCCAAGCAGATAACCCACCCGCGGGCGCAGTGCAATTTCCGCCCCTCTCTCCATTCCCATGGCGACTCCTCTGCCCACCGGCTCATTCGCAGCATGCAGCCTCCGACCAAGGTAATCACCGACACTCCGATTAGTCCCTGTCCGATACATCTGGGTTTTTTGCTGAACTTTCCGCATGTTCTGGTCGAGCCAGTATCCGGGCGTTGCATGCCTCGAAGCCGCCGCTGCAGACTGCTGGCGCGGCAGCGGCAGCGTGCGCTCCCGTCCGGCGGGGCGGTAGCCACCGTACCGGCGCGACGAAGAGCAGCCTGTCCACGGTGTGCGAGCCCCTGGGGCCCGACAGGCCCGTCTGGTTCCCCGGCACCGCCCCTCCGCCGTGGCTCGACGGCAGGTAACCAAACCAATTCATTCCAATATTGAATATTCCATCATGCATCTTTCGTGGAGAGTACTGGATTTCATTTCGTCTCTGGCATTCCGGTGTTGCCATTTCCCTTCAGCCTTCCGGGAGACTTCGGGTTTGATCCTCTGGGGTTCGGATCGGAGCCGGAGTCGCTGCGGTGGTTCGCGCAGGCGGAGCTGATGCACGGGCGGTGGGCGATGCTGGCGGTGGCCGGCATCCTGATCCCTGAGATCCTACAGAAATGGGGCTTCATGGAGGAGTTCTCCTGGTACACGGCCGGCGAGCGCGAGTACTTCGCGGACCCGTGGACGCTCTTCGTGACCCAGATGGCGCTCATGGGGTGGGTGGAGGGCCGGCGGTGGATGGACTACCTCAACCCGGGCTCCGTCGACATCGAGCCGCGGTTCCCCAACCGCAAGAACCCCACCCCGGACGTGGGGTACCCGGGCGGGTTGTGGTTCGACTGGGGCAACTGGGGCCGCGGCTCGCCGGAGCCCGTCATGGTGCTCCGCACCAAGGAGATCAAGAACGGCCGCCTCGCCATGCTCGCCTTCGTCGGCTTCTGGTTCCAGGCCGTCTACACCGGCCAGGGCCCCCTCGACAACCTCTTCGCCCACCTCGCCGACCCCGGCCACTGCAACATCTTCTCGGTACGTACATGCAGATACATGCTCGGTTGCTCAAGTCTCCATCGCCAGTATAGTTTTGCTTCTGTGGTTCTCATGCAGAACATCTTATGTCAAGTGACCACTGTGCATGCAGGCATTCACGTCCCACTGATCGCGGCAGAGTGGCGAACGGTGTTGCTAAACAAGAAGGTTTTTGCCGTGAACCTGAGCACTTTGGCTTTGGGGGTGTCATCTTGCCCTTTGGAAAATGTGAATATTGCAGTGCACCCGCAGCGGGAAATGGGCCGGGGAAGATGCTTACTGGTACATGTCTGTGTAATGAAATACTCCAACTTGGGCCAGAACAAAATTCTACTCCTACTAGTACTACCACAGACCAAGCAGTAACATCAGAATCGCACAGCTGTTATACTTCTTGATACGCGTAATTTTCTCCTTGGTTAACCCTGGACACCTATTTCTATGACCTTCAATAGAAAACTGACAGCGTCAGATAGCTTGCCACAAACCCAGGGCCAGAGGCAGCGTGTGC
This sequence comes from Hordeum vulgare subsp. vulgare, assembly GCF_904849725.1. NCBI lineage: Eukaryota > Viridiplantae > Streptophyta > Magnoliopsida > Poales > Poaceae > Hordeum > Hordeum vulgare. Next base: position 432,053,650 of record NC_058522.1, on the reverse strand, counting down.
AGTGTATGTAAAACAAAAGGAAGAAGGGTGTGATCGATGCAGGCAATGCGCGCCGCTCGAGTATGTTATGCTACCTCCGCTTGAGCCGTGAGCTCATTTAGAAACTCTTACCGAGCTATCATGTCTTCCTTTGAGCTACACGCGATGCGTCAATGCTCTGCGCTGGTCTTTTAAGCCCAATTATGTGAAAATAAAATACGAGAGGATACAGCTGGTGCTCTTAAGAAGCATAGTGTCCACGGCTCCTCATGACCACATGACCTCACCTCATGTTGTCCTAGAGATTTGCAATCTTGGTTGTATTACTTCCCCCGTCTCAGTTTACAAGTCCGGCACATGTATCTAGGTCGTCAAATTAATCAACTTAATAAGAGGCATATATAACAAAAAATATATCATTAGAAACTTTAGATGTTTTATTTTTTAATGATATAATTTTTATATTAAACAATATATTTTATATAAGTAAAATTGATGATCTAGGTACACGTGCATGTCTTTTAAACTGTGACGGATGGAGTACAAGAAATTAAGAAAGGAACAAACGGTTAATGCTCCATCAATTTCGAATCTCCTCTTTGCCTATGACTATTTGATCCTTATGCGATCGAATGTTATGAATGCAGAGGCGTTGAAATCAGTATTGGATTTTTATTGGTCGTGTTTGGATCCATGGGTTAGAGTTAGAGTTGGTTAGGTTGAACTGAACTAACCCCAAAACATCCAAACAAGAGGGTTAGAATTGGTTAGATGCATCTAACCCATCCAAAAGAATTAACCCACCCAACAGGTGCTTATATGGGTTAGAGTTAGGTGGGGCCCAAGAAAAGTTAGTTTTCCCTCTACCTCCACCACACAAATCCTGGTTAAAGGAGCCAAATGATTGGAAAAAGTGCATTTGTTGGCAATCTAACTCTGCCATCCAAACACCTCTTTGGTTAAAGTTAGTTCAACGTTAGTCCAAGGTTAGAATCTAACTCTAACCTCTATCCGAGTTAGAGTATTCAAACAGGACCATTGTGCCGCATCGCGACAAATGGTGCATTGAAAAATCTAGTATATTTTTTTAGTCCCAATACAAAGCCGAAAGACAAGTTTTAAATTTATACAATTCTAAATGTCGTGACTGAAGCTCTCAATGATAAATATTTTAGTATGCTTGTAAATGTGGGTATGGACAAAAGTGATTCTTTCCAATTCATTATTGATTGAATAATTATGAAAATTAGTGGATGGAAAAAAGGTTATCCGCCAGAGGCAAGGAATTTTTGCTCAAATTGGTCGTACAAGCTATCCTAACTTATGCCATGTCCATCTTTAAAATTCCTAATTTATTTTGCAAAGGAATCATTGACGCGGTGTCATAATGTTAGTGGGGTGACGAGTAAAATTAGAAGAGAATGCGTTGAATGGTGTGGTGGAAGATCTGTGTCCCAAAAGACCAAGAAAGTATGGGTTTCCGAGATATACATGTTTAAGTTTGGCTTTGTTAGCCAAGCAAGCACGACGTCTTCTTGACAACCCCGATTCTGTATGTGCCACGACCTTGAGAGCTAAAATAAAAGCAAACTTTATACACAACGCTTCAAGAAAACCACATATCATGTGATAAATAAAAACATAGCTCCAAGTGACATACCAATAGAATGGAGACGAAAGAGGGGATGTCTTCTGGGGCATCCCCAAGCTTAGATGCTTGGGTCTTTCTTGAATATTACCTTGGGGTGCCTTAGGAATCCCCAATCTTAGGGTCTTGTCGCTCCTTATTCCTTCATCCATCGTTGTCTCACCCAAAACTTGAAAACTTCAGCACACAAAACTCAGTAGAAACCTCGTGAGATCCGTTAGTATAATAGGCAAATCATAAACTTTAGGTACTGTTATAAATTGATTCATATTTAATTATTGCATAACATACTGTATTCTAACTTCTTCATGACTTATACCCCTCAATATAATGCATATTATCATCAAAACAAGAAAACTATGCAAGCAAAAACAAAATCTATCTAAAATGAAACATTCTGTAGTGATCAACACTAAAACCATACTTCTGTAAATCCGAAAATTCTGAAAAATTAGGGAAACTGTGAAATTTGTATGTCAATTATGTGTAAGAAATTCATATTAAAAAGACGTTCCAGTAAAATGAGAAAAATTCCGCACTGGGAGTAAAAGTTTTGTTTTTGCACAGGATCAGTTCTACTATCATCCAAATCATTCCAAAGGCTTTACTTGGCACAAACACTAATCGAAACATAAAAGCACAAACATTACAGTCACAATAATCATGTCAACACACTAGGACAGATGGTAAAACAAAAATTTAAGATAACTATTGGGTTGCCTGCCAACAAGCGATATCGTTTTACGTCCCTAGCTAGGCAGAGTGCATTGTATCACGTGTTGTCATCCCCCATATCTAGCTCCTCAATCATAGAACCATGCTTTCTAGTAATTAATAGAGGAGTCTTGATGATAGGTTCCTTTATCATGTTTATAAATTTGGGATGCACACTAATCATTTTAAGATCTTCGTTTCTTTATTAGGTCTCACACGTGCATGCTTAAGAAAATACATAACTTTGGGATTTTTATTGGGAGCAGTCCTAGTGTTAGTTTTAATGGAGGTAAAGGCAAAACTCATTATATCAATGGCTTCCTCAATTTTATCAATTGTAGCAAGACCTTGCTCCATCCTCTCATTAATTATTCTATCGTTCTCTTTTAGTGTTTTCAAAGTAATCCCTACCTCTCATCCAAATTGAGTAATATGATTGTGAATATTTTTATCTAAATACTCAATGTGTTCTATGATAGGCATTTCATTTTCAATATTTTCTAGCCTTTTCATAACATGCTCCAAAGTCAATGTTGTTTCAGTAATAGTAATAGGTGGTGATCCCACTATATTTTCCATGGCATTGAAAGCATCTGAAGTACAACTCATTAAGAAATTACCACCATTAATAGTATGAAGCACAAATCTATACGAAGTAGTAATACACACATAGATATTACAAAGAAAAATGTTGGTGGATTGCCTATGAGTTGGTATATTTTGAGCATGGCAAATCCTATGCCAATCATCTTTAAAATTTCTCCTCCCCTTTGAAAGGACGTGGATGTCGCCTAGAGAGAGGGGGGGGGGGTGAATAGGCGCTTTAAAATAATTAAGGTTTAGGCTTGAACAAATGCGGAATAAAACTAACGTTTAGTATGTCAAGCACAAAACCTACAAACAACTAGGCTCACCTATGTGCACCAACAACTTATGCTAAGCAAGATAACCAACTAAGTGATAGCAAGATATATTACAATAAACAATATGTCTATCACAAAGTAAAGTGCATAAGTAAAGGGTTCGGGTAAGAGATAACCGAGGCACAGGGAGACGATGATGTATCCCGAAGTTCACACCCTTGCGGATGCTAATCTCCGTTAGAGCGGTGTGGAGGCACAATGCTCCCCAAGATGCCACTAAGGCCACCGTAATCTCCTCAGCCCTCGCACAATGCAAGATGCCGTGATTCCACTAAGGGACCCTTGAGGGCGGTCACCGAACCCGTACAAATGGCAAACCTTGGGGGCGGTCACCGAACCCGTACACGTGGCAACCCTTGGGGGCGGTTACCGGTACCCGTACAAATTGCTCGGGGCTATCTCCACAACCTAATTGGAGGCCCCAACGCTTGCCCGGAGCTTCACACCACAATGATTGAGCTCCGAGACTCCACCAAGCTTCTAGGACGCCAAAGCATCCGCGAAGAACAATATCTAGGGTACTAAGTACCAAAGGTAGTAATCTTCTCAACTTCTCACTTCCACGTATCACCGTGGAGAACTCAAACCGATGCAACCAATGCAATGGCAAAAACACACGAAGTGGTCAAGTCCCTCACACTCAAATCCCTCCACAACAACGAAAGCTATGGAGAAATATGAGAGGAAGAACAAGGAGCTCACAAAGAACTCCAAGATCAAGATCCAAGGGGTTTCCCTCACATAGAGGAGAAAGTGATTGGTGGAGATGTGGATCTAGATCTCCTCTCTCTTTTCCCTCAAGAACAAGCAAGAATCATTGGAGGGATTGAGAGTAAGCAAGCTCTAAGAATGTCAACAATGGAGGTAGAACAAGAGCTCAACGGATAGATAAGGCCAAGGGGGAAGAAGACCCCCTTTATATAGTGGGGGAAGGAATCAGACCGTTACCCCCACTCTCTGCCCGAGCTCCAGCGGTACTACCGCTGGCTGCAGCGGTACTACCACTGATTGCAGCGGTACTACCGCCAGCTGCAGCGGTACTACCGCTGGCACTCCAGCGATACTACCGCTGGCCCCAGCGGTACTACGGCTGGGCCCCTGGTAGTGCAAAGGCACTACCACCGCCAAGAAAGTCTTCGCAAAAAGGTCCGTCCACGAACAACCGCTAGGCAGGCGGTACTAAGCTCCTGGAGCGGTACTACCGCTGACCAGTGGCGGTACTACCGCCAACCAGTGGTACTACCGCTAGGGCCAGCGGTACTACCGCCAACTCTAGCGGTACTACCGCTAGGTCCAGCGGTACTACCGCTCGCCACTGAAACAGCCATAACTTTCGCATACGAGCTCCGAATCGAGCAAACCCAAGCTTGTTGGATTCAGGACGACAAGAGCTATCCAAACAGCGATATGAAAATCTTAAGACCATGCAGATATGAAAATGCCAATGATATAGAGATGTGAGACCTCTATGAATGAAGAACCGACAAAAACTCCAACATCGAAAACATCATAGTAGATGCATATGGACTCCGTTTTCGATGAACTCGAGCTTGTCACGAAGATGACCATAAGATCTAAAACTCACAAAGAGAAACACCAAACAAGAACCAAGAAGTATGATGCAAGGATGCAAATGGTTTGAGCTCTCAACGAACGATACGATCAAGCTACTCACTTGAGAGCCCCCCTTGATAGTATAGCAATCTATCCTAAACAGAAAACCTATCAAGGGCAGACCTATACCTTGCACCTCGTCCTCTTGAGCTAGATGATGATGATCTTGGCTTCCTCAAGATGGACCACCTTTCTTGATTGCGTTGGCTTGATGAAGACTAATTGATTGCTCCCCAATACTCACTATGGGTGAGCCACTCTTCAGCATATCTTCACAAGTCCATTGCCACCACAATGGACGGCAAGCTTCAAGCATGATATCTTCGTGCTGATCCACTTGAACTTGCACATCGCAATCTTGATGACGATCACAACTTGACGTCATACCTCATGGGTTGTATGAGATCTTCCCTTTGACGCAAGCCCATGGAAACACGCCTAACCCCCACATAGAACTCTCACGAAGACCATGGGTTAGTACACAAACACGTAATGGACAATGCTTACCATACCATGGGATCACTTGATCCCTCTCGGTACATCTTGTACGCTTTGTGTGTTGATCATCTTGATTTACTCTTTGTCTGAGATCTTGATCAACCATGTGTCTCTATGACCATTCTTTGGATAATACGATCACAACTTGACGTCATACTTCATGGGTTGTATGAGATCTTCTCTTTGACGCAAGCCCATGGAAACACACCTAACCCCCACACAGAACTCTCACGAAGACCATGGGTTAGTACACAAACACGTAATGGACAATGCTTAACATACCATGGGATCACTTGATCCCTCTCGGTACATCTTGTACGCTTTGTGTGTTGATCATCTTGATTTACTCTTTGTCTGAGATCTTGATGAACCCTATGTCTCTATGACCATTCTTTGGATAATACCTTGAATACCACCTTGGTCATCATATAAACTCCTTGAACCCAACAGATGGACTTCAAGAAGTGCCTATGGACAAATCCTATAAATATAACTTAAGGCAACCATTAGTCCATAGGAATTTTCATCAATTACCAAAACCACATATGGAGATATATGCTCTAACACCCTTTGTTTAGAATTAAGCACCTCATTCTCGGGAGTGCATGGAACAAGAGAAGAACTAGCCATAATAACAAGCAAACAAGAAAACTAGCAAAGATAAATATTTTTGTGTTTTTGATATTTTTAGGCAAGCAAATATAAAGGCAAATAAAAAGTAGAACAAGTGAATGATAATTTTTGTGAAGGAACTTGATAAGAATTTGATTATACTCCCCGACAATGGCGCGAGAAAATCGTCCTGCTACTTGTAAGCTGCGCTGAGATTTCCTTGAAGAGGATAGGGGATGCATCACAGTAGAGATAAATATTTCCCTCAGTGAGAACAAAGGTTATCGAACCAATAGGAGTGTCATCCAAATTCTCGTCGTCAGCACCTGCACACACAGAATCAAACACTTACACCCAACGAGGGCAAGAGGGTTGTCAAGCCCCTTGAACTCGTTACTTTCTAGGATTAAATACTGGTAGATAAACAATATAAATGTAAACCTAAATAACTGAAAAATAAATGGCAGCAATATTTTTGTGATTTAGTTATATAATTTGAGTAGACCCAAGGGCCATAGTTTTTGCTAGAGGCTTCTCTCTTGAAAATAGCATAGGTGGGTAGACTAATTGCTGTTGGGAAATTGACAGAATGGCGCATAGTTATGACATCTTATTCAAGGAAATGATTATGTATATAGGTATCACATCCATAAACACATAGACCGACACCTTCCTACATCTACTACTATTACTCCACTCATCGATCGCTATCCAACATGCATCTAGAGTATTAAGTATGAAACAGAGTAATGCTTGGGGCAAGATGACACGATGTAGACAAATTAAACTCAAACAATATAAATAAACCACACCATTTTATAATTAATGGAAGCAATACTTATATGTGTCATGTCCCTTTCTGTCACTGGGATTGAGCACCACAAGATTGAACACATCACAACGCACCACTCCCACTGAAGGTAAATCAATGTAGTTGGCCAAATCAGACCAATATATCGGAGAGAAATACAAAGAGATAATAAACATGCATAAAATAATTCAAATAAGACTCAATTATTATTCATGAATAATATGATCATAAACCCAAAATTCATCGGATCCCTACAAACACACTACAAAGAAGATTACACAGAATAAATCACCGCAGAATCGCGGTGAACTTTGTATTGATGATCAAAGAGAGAGAAGAAGCCATCTAGGTACTAGCTATGGACCTGTATGTCTATGGTGGACTACTCACACGACATCATGGAGTTAACAAGGTTGATGTAGATGGCCTTCGGGATCGAATCCCCCTCTAACACGGCGCCGAAAAAGGTCTCGGGATGGCATCCTGATATGTCTCCAAACATTTTTGCTCATATTTTTTGACTCTAATTTGCATCATTTGAATGAAACTTATTTGGACTAACGCTGTTTTTAGCACAACTACCATGGTGTTGTTTTCGTGCAGAAATAAATATTCTCGGAATAGGACGTAACTGGGTGGAGATTTTTTATTGAATATATAAAAAAATACTTGAGCGAACATTAATCGGAGGGGGCCACCAGTTGCTCACAAGGCGAGAGGGCGCATCCACCCCCTAGGGCGCGCCGTGATGCCTTGTGGGGCCTACATAGCTCCACTGGCCCTAATTCCATGCCTACAAATTCATATTCTCTAGGAGAAAAATAGGAGAGAATTTTTCATTGCCTTTTATGAGACTGAGCCATCGCCACCTCTCGTTCTTCCTCGGGAGGGATGATCTGTAGTCCGTTTGGAGCTCCCGAGAGGGGGATTCATCGTCGTCGTCATCACCAACCCTTCTCCATCAACAATTCCATGATGCTCACCACCGGGAGTGAGTAATTCCATTGCAGGATTGTTGGGCGGTGATGGGATTGGATGAGATTTATCATGTAATCGAGTTATTTTGATAGGGCTTGATCCCTAGTATCCACTATGTTTTTGAGATTGATGTTGCTATAACTTTGCTATGCTTAATTCTTTTCACTAGGGCCCGAGTGCCATGATTTCAGATGTGAACCTCTTATGTTTTCATGAATATGAGAGTGTTTGGGATCCTACTTGCAAGTTGTATGCACCTATTATGTGTCATATCCGCATACCCAAAGGTGACAATAATTGCGATTCTTTCTGGTGATTACCGTAGTTTGATGAGTTCATGTATTTACAATGTGGGAATGCTTTGTTCTGGTTCTCTATTAAAAGGAGGCCTTAATATCCCTTAGTTTCCTTATAGTCCCCGCTTCCATAGGAGGGTGGGACAAAAGATCTCATGCAAGTTCTTACTATAAGCGTGCATGACTATATACGAAATACGTGCCTACATTACATTGATGAATTGGAGCTAGTTTTGTGTCGCTCTAGTGCGTAACTATTACATGAAGAATGTCATCGAACACAATTATCCATCGCCGATCCAATGTGTATGCTTTTGGTATATTGATCATTGATAAGTTACTATTGTTGTTGATGCTATCACAATCATTACTAAACTCTTGTTGTTACTGTTACTGTTACTACTACTATTTTTTGTGCTACTAAACTGTTGCCGCAGAGAGAAATACCAGGTGTGGTTGAATTGCAAACTAAATTGTGAAGGACAACGAATATTCTTTGGCTCCCCTTGTATCGAATCAATAAATTAGGATGTAATACTACCCGTGAAGACTCTTGCGATCCCCTATACTTGTGGGTTATCAAGACATTTTTCTGTCGTCATTGCTTCGGAGCATAGCTCTATTTATTGTGTTCACTTGGGATACCCAATTGTTTCTATGGAGAATCTCAAAGATACCAGAACCAAGATCATACCCTCTAAGACAAGGGGAGGTACGAAGCTGCCATCCAACTCTGAAGTTGATTCACCTTCTATTTTGACTGGGCTTGCTACTTCTGAATTTTATGACAGTCATGATGATGTTACTACTATGCTATATGAAACTGAAACTATGCCACTTAATGAATTACTTGATGCACATATTTCTAGATCTAAAGAAATTGAAAATGTTGAAACTGATGAGAACTATGATTCACCTATTATGCCTAGCTCTCCTACTAGAGTTACTATGCCTGATGTACCCGAGCATTATGTTATGGATGGGGAGATGGCTAGAGACTTTCTTTCTTGTAATGATAGATATGATTCAAAGAAATTGCTATGTAAGCTTAAAGAAAATGTGATGGAGAAAATGAAACATGATCCTAAATCTGCTACTTCTCCTGTATGTGTCACACATAAGGACTATGATTTCTTTGTTGATCCTGAATTAATTACTGTGGTAGAATCTGACCCTTTTCATGGTTATGAAACTAAACCTTCTGTGTCACACCTTACCAAATTAAATGATATTGCCACCCTATTTTCTCATGAGGAAAAGATTCGCCGCTATTATATACTTTGTTTTTTCTTTCTCAGTAAAGGGTGATGCTAAGAAATAGTTTCATACTCTTGTGCGTGGTTGTGTGCGTAGTCCCCAAGATATGATATGACACTTCTATGGGAAAAAATCCTACTCATAGAAAACAAGTCGCTTTATAGGAAATATTTAACTTTGCGCAAATTGAAGAAGAGAATCTCCCTCAAGCTTGCAGGAGGCTTCTCCAGCTACTTCAAGCTTTGCCTGATCATCCTCTTAAGAAAAATGATTGATATCTTCTATAGTGGATTAACCAATTCTTCTAGGGACTACCTAGATAGTTGTGCTGGTTGTGTTTCCACACAACGACCCATTGGACAGGCTGAAGAACCATTAAATAATATATTAAAGAATGCTAATGATTGGACACTACCTGAACCACTACTGGAACCCATTCGAAAGAAGAGATGTATTCTATTCCTCAACCCATAAGATATGCAAGAAGCCAAGAGATGCATGAAATAAAAAGGTATTAAATCCAAAGATGTCAAGAACTTACCACATATTGAAGGAATACATGGACTCGATATCCCTACACTCTAGTAGAGGTAAATTATCTTCGTAGATTTGATGAGGGTGATATACCTTATAATAGAAGTGTTGAGCAATGCATGGTTGAGTTTGACAATTAGTTAAGCAAGAACATTTCAATATGTATGTTAAAAATAAACTACAACAAAATGCCATGATCATTGATCGTTTGAGTGACTTGATGTTTAGAATTGCTTATGATGTTAAAGGTTTAGGTAAACATGCATCCATGGTTCATACTCAACTATACCAAGTTTCTAAGTCACAAAATGTTTTGCTTGCTTAAATGAAGTTTAACTTGAATAATCATGTTGTTAGAGTAATGACCGGAGGGGGTAAAATGACTCACGAACCTCTCTATCCTGAAGGTCACCGTAAAAGAATTGAATAAGATTCTCAGAGAACTAATGATGATGCACCTAGTCCATCCAAAAATAAAAAAAATGATAGGACTTCGCATGCTTCTAGTGAACCTACTACAGAAAAACCTAATAAGAATCATAATGATGTTTCTATTTCTGATGCTGAGTCACAACCAGGTAGTGAACATTCACCTAGTGACTATGATAATGATAGTAATGATGTTTTGTTGATGCTCAACCACGTAATGATAAAGAACATGGTAATGATGTGGAAGTAGAACCTAATGACAATCTTGATAACCCACATCCTAAGAACAAAGTTATGATAAGAGGGATTTCGTTGCTAGAAAACATGGTAGAGAAAGAGAGTCGTGGGCTCAGAAACCCATGCCCTTCCCTTTTAAGCCTTCTAAGAATAAGGACGAGGAGGATTTTGAGTGCTTTGTTGAAATGCTTAGACCCACCTTTTTACAAACATGTTTGACAGATATCTTGAAAATGCCTCCTTATGCTAAATACATGAAAGATATTATCAATAATAAAATAAAGATACCTGAAGGTGATATTTCCACCATGCTTTATAATTATTCTTTTGATGGTGGAGTTCCTAAGAAGTTGGGAGATCCAGGTATATCCACAATATCTTACTCCATTGACCGAAGTTATGTTAAAACGACTTTATGTGATCTAGGATCCAGCGTTAGTGTTATGTGTGTCTCTTTGTATAAAATACTTGATTTGAATAAGCTTACACCTAATGAAATATCTTTGCAAATGGCTGATAAAAATACTACTATACCTACTAGAATTTGTGAGGATGTCCCTATTGTGGTTGCAAATGTTACTGTCTTAACAAATTTTGTTATTCTCAAGATGCCCGAGGATGACAACATGTCGATTATCCTTAGTACAACTTTTCTAAATACTACATGGGTTGTTACTGATAGCAACAAAATCAAGGTTACTTTTCATGTCAATGGTAAACAACATACAATGCACTTTCCAAAGAAACAAGCTTCGGTGAATAATATTAATAGCATTGAGAAAGTTGCCACAATTACTATTGGGGAGTTTAAATTTCCTCTTCCTACTGCCAAGAAGAAATATGATATTCTTATTGTTGGGGAGATGCACATCCCCATTGAGGTAACCTAGTGTTATACGAATATTCTTCAGTTTCATGACAATTGGAAACAATTTGTTAATAAGACTTGATCAACCTTACTAGTGGATTCTTTTTTCCAGGCATGTGGTCGATGAATATAGTAAGCACAACTTTCTATAATCTTATTTTGCTCTTTTTTATTTGTAATTTAAATAAAATAAAATACCATTATTATATTGTTTTCTGAATTATTTGTGCAATAAAAATGGCATAAAAATAGAAGTGCTCAGAATGTCATAATTTTTTACATGTTTTTATGGAATATTTAAGAATTGTAGGAGCTGAAAACACCCCAAGGGAGGGGTGCACCTATTGCTTACAAGGTAGCAGGGTGCGCCAAGATGCCTTGTGGATCCCACAGGCACCCACTCACTTATCGCTTTAGCCCACATCATCTTCTACCTCCAGAAAAAAATCTTGGTTGCTCTCTCTCGCGTGTTCTTGCTCCCAAACGTGGGATTTTGATCTCTTTGCTCGAAACTTTGTTTCTGAAACTTTTTTGAGGGATTGCTCCTTGGTATGTGACTCCTCAATTGCTCCAATTAGTCTTTTATTTGGTGGACTATATTTTGCATATTTTACTTCTTGTGGTGCTACCAAAAATGATCTTGCATGTTAAATTTTTTGAGTTCCAAGTAGTTTGAATGCTTGATATGGCCTCTAGACATCCATATGAGTAGTTGATATCAATCTTATAAAGTTCTGTTGACATAATTTTGTGGTCCAAAAATTTCAGAAATTTGTTCCGAAGGAAATGAACATCTTTAGGAGAGGTTCTTCTAGCCGGAGTTCCAATGGAATTGTTGGGAATATTTAGGATCATCACATTAACATCTGGCGTATGATGGAGGTTCGGCCGTGCGAGTGGCCACATAATGCATTAATACGTCTCCAAAGTATCTATAATTTTTTATTGTTGCATGCTGTTATATTATCATCTTAAGATACTTTTTTTCATAATGCACGAACTTATATTATTTTTTAGAACTAACCTATTAACCCAGTGCCCAATGCCAGTTGCTGTTTTCTGCGTGTTTTTTGTTTTTAGGTTTTCAATACCAAAGAAGTCCAATTGCCATGAAACTTTTTCATGATTAGTTATGGACCAAAAGAAGACCTAGAAGCTTCGGGAGGAGATGTGAAGCCACACGAGGATCCCACAAGGCAATAGGGTGCAGCCAGGGGGGTGGCCATGCCCTGATGCCTCGTCGCCTCCCTGCGGCCCCTCTTTCCTCATTCTGTGGCCTATAAATTCCCAAATATTTGAGAAACCCAAAAGATATCCATGAAACACTTTATACGCCGTCGCAAGTCTCTCTTCCATGGCGACCCCATCTCGAGCTCTGTGCCGGCACTCTGTCGGAGGGGGATCGATCATGGAGGGCCTATTCATCAACCTTGGAGCCCTCGTGATGATGTGTGAGTAGTTCGCCATAGACCTACAGGCACGTAGTTAGTATCTAGATGGCTATTTCTCTCACTTGATCTTCAATACAATGATTCTTGTTTCTTTGCTTTGATCTATCCAATGCAATTCTTTTTAATGTTGTGTTTGTTGAGATCTAATGAATTGTGGGTTTATGTTCAGATTATTCATGAAAAGTATTTGAATCTTTCTTGAGTTTTATGATTCTTATTTGCATGATAATCATAGCTTCGTGAATCTACCAGATCTATTGAATTTCTTTGGCCAAGTAGTTTGTTCTTTCTTTAGTGGTAGATGTCTGTTGTAGTGGGTTTGACCTGGCGAATTTTTATATCCCAGTGATAGAAGGGGACAAGATGCATCTTTGTGTTGTTACCACTAAGGATAAAACGACGGGGTTTATTCTTATTGGTTGAGTTTAGTTTGTCTACATCATGTCATTGTTCTCCAAGCATTACTCTGTTTTACTTAATACTGTAGATGCATGCTGCATAGCGGTCGATGGGTGGAGTAATAGTAGTAGGTGCAGGTAGGAGTCGGCCTATATGCTTATGGATGTGATGCCTATATACATATGATCATTGTCGTGAAAATCGCATAACTATCTGCTCTTCTATCAATTGCCCAACTGTAATTTGTTTATCCATCATATGTTGCTTTCATGATAGATGCCACTAGAGAACACTATGTACCCCTAGTCTATTCACTTATATATTCAGAAAAGTTGTAATTTCCTCGTTGTTATTATTTGTATTTTATTTTATTTTGCAAGTCACAATTATCTACAATTATCTACACACTTCGTTCGTTGCAAATAACGAGATCAATGGGATTGACAACCCTCTTGCCCACATTGGGTGTAAGTTGTTTGCTATTTTGTGTGCATCCGCTGAAGACGGTCGAGGATTGATATTCCTATTGGTTCTATAAACCTTTTTTTCTTAATAGAGGGAAATACTTACCCACATCGTGCTGTGATAACCCGTACCTCTTCAAGGAAAACCCACCGCAGATCACAAGCATCAGGGAGGATTTCTGACATCGTTGCCAGGGAATATCATCACCAACTATCTAGTAATTTCACACAAATTATCATTCACTTGTTCTTCATTTTATTTTCTGTTATATCTTGCTTGCTTAAAAAAAATCAAAAATACAAAAAAAACTTTGCTTGTTACTATGGCTAGTTCTTCCTCTCTCTTGCTCACTTCGGAAAATGAAGTGTTCAACTTCAAACAAAGGAGAGGAGAATTTTTTTAAAGATGCTTGGTATAGGAATTGCAATGCTCAAAATAGATCAATTGATAAGCAATTCACTACTACCTTGCTTCATAATATTTATGCGGGTGTGACAACTTGGTATAGGTTTGTCCTTGACACCATCACCGGTGGTAGTTTCTTAATGTGTCATACTTTGGATGCCTATATTGCTATCGAAAATCTTGTGAGATCACCTCGCACCATTGTTAATGGAACTATTTTGACCTTGGATGATGTAATGCATAGGATTGACACTATTGAAACGACAATTTCTACTAATGAACAAATTGAGGAATTAGACAAAAATCTTCATAATCATATTACTCAATTTGGTTCACGTGTAGGAATGACTTTGAAAACTTTGAAGGAGAAAGATACTATCATTAGTGAGATAATAGAACAAAGTATGAATATAGGATTGATAAAATGGAGGAGGTTATTGATAAACTAGGTTTGATACGTCTACAACATATCTACAATTTTTGCTTGTTCCATGTTATTATATTACCATTCTTGGATGTTTTACAATCATTTTACTACAACTTTATATTATTTTTTAGGACTAACCTATTAATGGTTGCAAAATTGCACAAGTTTTTGTTACACACTTTTATTTGTAGGAATTAATTAGAAATTGTCGAAAACCCCCCACAAAAGGAGCCTTATTGGAGGAGGACTCTAACTCTCGTGAAATCTGTCCACAAACAGTTTTTAGAGATCGTCAGTTTGACCCATGAAGACGGCGTCAAATGGAAAAAAGATAAAACTAAGAAAGAGTGGGGAATTTGATGGCAATGACTCTGGACTACAAATTTGTCCAAAACAGAGTTCATATGCTATCTGGAGACCCATTTTACTGAAGGAAAATATCTGATTACAGGATCACGAGAATTGTTGACGTGATTGAGTCCAACTCTTAAGATATCTGATATATATTCGGCCAACACACGACTTTGGAGACTCATGAGGGCTGTGAGGAGCCCCTAGGAAGGTTCTAGAGGTGCTCGAGAGCCATTGAATTAAGGGTCCATCCATCGGAAGGCCATAAAGCACCACAGAGGCACATATAAGGAGAGAAAAACCCTAATTTTGGTAGAGCCACCAAGAGCCACGAATTTGCCTCTCCCTTGGCAGCCGCCAAGAAGGGGAGAGTATCCTCCATTGAAGCACCAAGATCAAGGAAGAAGGAGGGGCAAGGGGCAGCCGCCCGTGGCCACCATGGCCGCCGTCGCCTTCATCTCTTCGGGGCTGCACCTCTCCATCAACAAATCTCTCTTTCTCACCATGATAATGTGTGAGTAATCCTCCTCGGGGCTGAGGGTATGTACTAGTAGCTATTTGTCCAATCTCTCTCTCTCTCATGTTCTTGAGATGACATGATCTTGATGTATCACGAGCTTTATTAATACAAATGAATCATATGGAGTTTTCCCCTGTCTATGTTCTTGTGATGAATTGAGTTTTCTCTTTGAAGTTTTCTTGTCGGATTGAGTCTTTAAGGATTTGAGAACACTTGATGTATGTCTTGCGATGGGATATCTGTGGTGACAATGGGATGTTCTATTGATTCAATTGATGTATGTTTTGGTGATCAACTTGCGGGTTCCATGACCTTGGGAATCTATGCATAGGGGTTGGCACATGTTTTCGTCTTCACTTTCCGGTAGAAACTTTGGGGCACTCTTTGAAGTTCTTTGTGTTGGATTGAACATGATGAATCTAAAATTATGTTATGCATATCGTATAATCATGCCCATGGGTGCTTGTGGTGACATTGGAGTATCTAGGTGACATTAGGGTTTTGGTTGATGTGTATCTTTAGGTGTTATCTTAGTACGAACTCTAGGGTTGTTCATGACACTTATAGGGATAGCTCATAAGATTGATCAAAAAAGATAACTTTGAGGTGGTCTCGTACCCTACAATAATTTCTTCGTTTGTTCTCCGCTATTTGTGACTTTGGAGTGAACTCTTTGTCGCGCGTGAGGGATTTATATATGATTCAACTATGTTAGTATTGTTGAGAGAACTTGCACTAGTAAAAGTATGGACCCTTGTCCTTGTTTCCAAGCATTTATACAACGTTTAGCTTGCTGTTTACTATTTGTTACCTTGCCTTTTTATATTTTCAGATTACAAAAACCTATATCTACCATTCATATTACACTTGTATCACCATCTCTTCGCTGAACTAGTGCACCTATACAATTTACCATTGTATTGGGTGTGTTGTAGACACAAGAGACTCTTTGTTATTTGATTGTAGGGTTGCTTGAGAGAGACCATATTGATCCTACGCCTCCCACAGATAGATAAACCTTTGGTCATCCACTTGAGGGAAATTTGCTACTGTCCTACAAAACTCTGCGCTTGGAGGCCCAACACGAGTCTACAAGAAGGTTGTGTAGTAGACATCAAGCTCTTTTCTAGCGCGGTTGCCAGGGAGGCTAGGTAAGCGACACTCACATCCCGTCAACGAAGGTCTTTTTGGCGCCGTTGCCGGGGAGGTGAGTGTTTGAAGGTATATATTTAGATCTTGCAATTTAATCTTTTTGTTTCTTGTGTTTCACTAGTTTGGTTTTATAAATTAAAACTACAAAAAAAGGAATTGAGGTTGCCTCATATGCTTCATCTTTTCATTGTCTTTCGTGAAAATGATGGAAAGGAAAATTTTGCTCAAGTTTTAGAAGAAGTTATTAAAATGTTTGGCACTAAATATTTGTATGATGAGCATTAATGCAATGTTTTTAGTATGAATTCCTTCAATATTCATGATGGTAATAATATGCAAAGCCACAAGCTTGGGGATGCTATGTTTGATGAAGATGATATGTTTAGTCCCCCAAGTTTTGATGAGAAAATTTATTGTGATGAAAGCATGCCTCCTATTTATTATAAGTATTGTGATGACATGTATGCTATACAGAATAATGATAACCATGAAACTTGTCATCATGATTTTAATTTTCAATTGGATTATGCATCACATGATAGTTATTTTGGTGAGTTTGCTCCCACTACTATTGATGTGAATAAATTTGCTTATGTGGTGAGTAGTAAAATTTCTATGCTTGTAGATCATGAAAAGAATGCTTTATGTGTTGGTTATATTGTGGAATTCTTTCATGATGCTACTGAAAATTATATGAGGGAGGAACATGTGCTTGTAGGAATTGCAATAATATCAAGTTTCCTCTCTATGTGTTCAACGTTTTTAAGTTATGCTTGTTTTTCCTTCCTATGCTATCTTATTCTTGCTCCCATAAATTGTTTGTTCACAAAATCCCTATGCATAGGAAGTGGGTTAGACTTAAATGTGTTTTTCATGAGATTCATGATGCTCTTTTGCATGTTATAATTATTATTCATATGTGAGCATCATTGAAATCATCATGCCTAGCTAAAAGGCTTTAAAGGAAAGCGCTTGTTGGGAGACAACCCAACACTTTTACTTTCTGTTTTGTTGTCTTCACATGATTAAGCTAGTGTAGTAATCATGTTTTATGTCTTTTATTTCAATAAAGTGCCAAGTAAAGCCTTTGGGATAGTGTGGATGATAGTTGAGTTGATTCTGTGCAAAAACAGAAACTTTTGCTCTCAGTCCAGGAATTTTGTAAATTCACTGGAACATGCTTTTGATCTGAATTTTTACACATGATTGATATACAAATTGCCTGGATTTTCCTAATTTTCAGAATTTTTAGAGACAGGGAAGTATGGTTACACTACAGATTCTGTTTTGCATGCATAGTTTGCTTGTTTTAGTGTTACCATAGCTTATATTCAGTGATATAAATTATGGGAATAGTGAAATACAGTAGGTATCATGTGTGATCAATTATGAATCTTGTCTTGATAGTACCTAAGTGAATGATCATTATTTATTATACTAACCCATCTCACGAAGTTTCGTTAAGTTTTGTGTGATTGAAGTTTTCAAGTTTTGGGTGAGACACTGATATGAGGAGAATAAGGAGTGACAAGAACCTAAGCTTGGGGATGCCCAAGCCCCCCCAAGGTAATATCCAAGGAAGACTCAAGCGCCTAAGCTTGGGGATGCCCCGGAAGGCATCCACTCTTTAGTCTTCAACATTATCGGTATATCTTACTTGGAGCTATCTTTTTATTCGTCACATAATAAGAGTTTTGCTTGGAGCATCATTTTATTTTGTTTCTCTATGTTAGGTGTTATTTATAATATTATTTTTCAATAAAAATTTCCAAGAATAGCATTAGGATGCTTGCATTGCATGCTTTGATTGGTGCTGTGTAAAAACAGAATCTGGTGCTGTAGTGTTTCAATTTTCATATTTTACTGGAACATGGAAAGTCTCTGAAATTTTTACACAGTGTTTCCATATAAAATTTATAGCATGTCCTAAATTTTCATAGATTTTTGAGTTACAGAAGTACACTGTTTTCGTAAGTTGCTACAGACTGTTCTGTTTGGACATATTGCTATCATAGTTTTGTTATCTACTTATCCTATAGTTTCCATAGCCTATATTGATAGACATAAATTGTGGAAATGATAGTAAACAGTAGATTATGTGTGCAATTATTATGCAATTTGTCTTGGCAGTACATGAAGAGTTGATTTATTATTATGTGTACCAACCTATCTCACAAGTTTTTTTTTCGAGTTTTGTGTGGATGAAGTTTTTGTGAATAGGTGAAACCGGGATACAAGAGGATTGAAAAAGATACAAAAGCTCAAGCTTGGGTATTCCCAAGGCACCCCAAGTAAATTTTTCAAGAACTCTCGAGCATTTAAGCTTGGGGATGCTACGCATCCCACCTCTCTTCGTCAACTATCGGTTAGCCTATGTTGAGGCTAAATTTTTATTCGTTCACCTGATGCGTCCTATTCTTGGAGTGTTATTTTTATTTTGTGTGTTGTTTAAATAAAATACTCAGATCTGATTTTTTTTTTTGAGGGAGAGAGAGAGTCCTCACGTAGCTCCTTAATTGTTTGACTACTCATTGATCTTCACTTATATCTTTTGTGAGTAGCTTGCCATTTCCTCTAATGCTTCACTTATACCTTTTCGAGGGCTGAAATCTTTATGCTCTTGTGCTTCCTTTAAATTGGTTTGAGCATGTCGAAAGGTAAATAGCAATATATGAAACTAGTCCCAAAGTAATAGATATCCAAGAGGGATATAATAAATATTTCATGAAGATCACCGGACAAATTAAACTTGATTGTTTGTAATAGTTTTGAATCATGATGATAGTAATATGTGAGCCATGTTAGCGAGTAATTATTGTTTACGTAGGAATATTGGTGTTAAGGTTTGTGATTCCCTATGCATGCACGAAAGTCAATAGTTGTGCAATGAAGTTACATCCTACTGTGGTGCATTATTCGGTGTTAGTTATGACTCAATGCTCACCTATGTGAATTTTCATTTCTTGATTTGATTGCTTCCCAATCTATTTTATAGCCGTCATTTCTACTAAGTAGAAATACTACTCGTGCATCCAAAATCCTTAAACCAAGTTTTGCCTCATGAGTCCACCATGCCTACCTATATGCGGTATTTCCATGCCGTTCCAAGAAAATTTGTGTGTGTCGTCTCTAAATTTTCAAAATATTTTTTATCTTTTGTGTTCCCGTACCGCTCATGAAATAGTGGGGAGTATCCAATATTTTTTCATGCTAGGTGGGTTATTCTCACAATATGTGTTGATTCACTATCATTCACGAGAAAGTGGCTCGTGTTCGGGATGCCCAGTTCCATGATGAACAATAAAATCAAATATAATGAAACAAAACTCCCCCAGGAATGTTGTTGGTATGGACGGTACCCATGGATTCGGCTCGCCGTGGAGTGTGATTGATTGGTGGAGGGGGAGTAAAAACTTTACCATTCTGTTTGGGAACCGCCTATAATGTATCTAGCATGGAAAGTATTTTGAGCTACTTTGTCGTTTTCGTTGACAGGAAAAGCATGCTACTCAAAATATATTTTCTCTCTAAATTTAGACCTTTAGCTATGGCACCTCTACAAATCCCTACTTACCTCTACAAAGGGCCTATATATTTACTTTATGCAATTTTTATTTTTTCTTTGAGTCTCCATCTTCTCTTATAAGCACAAACTAGGGAACACTATGATCGTACTTGAGCATTGGGCATAACTAATATTTGAGTCTGTTTCATGAATAGATCAATGATTGAGCATATAACTTTCTTTAGTGTTGATATTTTGAAATACATGGTTTCTTGTTGACATGCTTGAGTATTGAAGTCATTATGTTAAAACTAGACTATTGCTTTGAATCACTTACAAGTCCATATGTCCATGCTATACAAAGAAGAAAAGATTTGATGAACATGTTACGCAACATTCCACATCAAAAGTTCTATTTTTATCATTTACCTACTCAAGGAAGAGCAGGAATTAAGCTTGGGGATGCTGATGCTTGTTCCATGTTGTTACATTATCATTCTTGGATGTTTTACAATCATTTTACTACAACTTTATATTATTTTTTGGGACTAACCTATTAATGGTTGCAAAATTGCACAAGTACTTCTTTCACACTTTGATTGTAGGAATTAGTTAGAAATTGTCGAAAAAACCCGCAAAAGGAGCCTTATTGGAGGAAGACTCTAACTCTGATGAAATCTCTCCACAAATAGTTTTTAAAGATCGTTAGTTCAACCCCAGAAGATGGCGTCAAATGGAAAAAAGACAAAACTAAGAAAGCGTGGGGCATTTTGTGGCAATGATTCTGGACTACAATTTCGTCCAAAACAGCGTTCGTATGCAATCTGGAGACCTGTTTTACTGAAGGAAAATATCTAATTATGGAATCACAAGAACTGTTGACGTGATTGAGTCCAACTCTTAACATATGTGATATATTCGGCCAAGCCACGACTATGGAGACTCATGAGGGCTGTGAGGAGCCCTAGGAATGTTCTAGAGGTGCCCGAGAGCCATTGGATCAAGGATCCATCCATCAGAGGGCCATAGAGCACCACATAGGCACATATAAGGAGAGAAAAACCCTAATTTAGGTAGAGCCACCAAAAGCCACAAATTTGCCTCTCCCTTGGCAGCCGCCAAGAAGGGGAGAGGCTCCTCCATTGCAGCACCAAGACCAAGGAAGAAGGAGGGGCAAGGGGCCGCCGCCCGTCGCAGGTGCCATTGCCGCCATTGCCTCCATATCTTTGGGGTTGCACCTCTTCATAAACAAATCTCTCTTTCTCACCATGATAATGTGTGAGTAATCCTCCTCGGGGCAGCGCGTATGTACTAGTAGCTATGTGTTCAATATCTCTCTCGTGTTCTTTAGATGGCACGATCTTGATGTATCGCGAGCTTTATTAATATAGATGAATCATATGGAGTTTTCCCTTCTCTATCTTCTTGTGATGAATTGAGTTTTCTCTTTGAAGTTTTCTTATTGTATTGAGTCTTTAAGTATTTGAGAACACTTGATGTATGTCTTGCGATGGGATATCTATGGGGACAATGGGATGTTCTATTGATCCACTTGATGTATGTTTTAGCGATCAACTTGTGGGTTCCGTGACCTTGGGAATCTATGCGTAGGGGTTGGCACATGTTTTCGTCTTGACTTTCCGGTAGAAACTTTGGGGCACTCTTTGAAGTTCTTTATGTTGGATTGAACATGATGAATCTAAAATTATGTGATGCATATCGTATAATCATGCCCATGGGTACTTGTGGTGACATTCGAGTATCTAGGTGACATTAGGATTTTGGTTTATGTGTATTTTAAGGTGTTATTTTAGTAAGAACTCTAGGGCTGTTCGTGACACTTATAGGGATAGCTCATAAGATTGATTAGAGAAGATAACCTTGAGGTGGTTTCGTACCCTACAATAATGTTTCCATTTGTTCTTCGCTATTTGTGACTTTGGAGTGAACTCTTTGTCGCACATGAGGGATTTATATATGATTCAACTATGTTAGTATTGTTGAGAGAACTTGCACTAGTGAAAGTATGGACCATAGGCCTTGTTTCCAACCATTTATACAACGGTTTGCTCGATGTGTACTATTTTTTACCTTGCTGTGTTTATATTTTCAGATTAAAAAAACCTATATCTACCATCCATATTACACTTGTATCACCATCTCTTTGCCAAACTAGTGCACCTATACAATTTACCATTGTATCGGGTGTGTTGGGGTCACAAGAGACTCTTTGTATTTCATTACAGGGTTGCTTGAGAGAGACCATCTTCATCCTACGCGTCCCACGGATAGATAAACCTTAGGTCATCCACTTGAGGGAAATTTGCTACTATCCTACAAAACTATGCGCTTGGAGGCCCAACACGAGTCTACAATAAGAAGGTTGTGTAGCAGACATTAAGGTTCCTCTTTCACACCCTCCAAAATTAATGCTAGCACCGCGCATAGTAAAAGTCCCAAATTTATGTATGTTCCTTAGGACATTAGAACTCCTCCTATAAAAAGGGACGAAGATCTTAAAATGATTATTGTGCATCCCAACTTTGTAAACCTTATAAAAGATCGTATTTTCAAGTCTCCTATGGTTATTGAGGAGCTTGAAATCAAAGATGACAACACTTAATCATATTCATTATGCCTAGCTAGGGTCATAAAACAATAGCACTTGTTGGAAGGCAACCCAATAGTTATCTTAATTTTTTGCTTTTCACTTTCTGCTTTGATGTGATGACATGATTATTGTCTGTGTAACGATTGTATTTTTGTGTTTAAGTTAGTGTTTGTGCCAAGTTAAACCTTTGAGATGACTTGTATGATAAGTATAACTGATACGATGCAAAAACAGAAACTTTGACATCCAATGCATAATTTATCTGATTTTACTAGGACATGTTTTTAAGCTAAAGATTTTACACGGTATTCCTGTACAAATTTCTCGGGTCGTCCTAATGTATCAGAATTTTTGGAGTTACATAATTATAGGTTCATTATAGATTACTACAAACTCTTCTATTTTATACGGATTCTTTTTTTGCTTGCGTAGTTTGCTTGTTTTGATGATGCTATGGATTGTATGAAGGTGTATAAGCCATGGAGAAGTTAGAATATAGTACCTACTATGCAATAATGAAATAATAATCAATTTACAATAGTACATAAGTATTTGTTATGTTGCTTATACTAAAAGATCTCACGAAGTTTAGTTTAGTTTTGTGTGATTAAAGTTTTCAAGTTTTGGGTGTTATCGCGATGGAGAATGGAATAAGAAGAAGCAAGAGCCAAAGCTTGGGGATGCCCAAGGCACCCCAAGGTAATATTCTTTGAAGACTCAAGCGTCTAATCTTGGGGATGCCCCGTAAGGCATCACCTCTTTCATCTCAATCCATCGGTATGTCACTTGACGCTACATTTTTATTCATCACATGATACGAGTTTTGCTTGGGGCGTATTTTCTTTAGTTTGCTTTTTATTTTTAATTTGCAACAATCATATTTTTCTGGACACACCAACCTGAGAGATATAAACATTTATCATGATTTGTTAGAATACTCTTTGTGCTTCACTTATATCTTTTGAGCTAACCAATTGCTCTAGTACTTCACTTATATCTTTTTGAGCATGGTGGTGTGTACATTTTATAGAAATATTTGAACTCTCGTTTTTCACTTATATTTTTTGAGAGTTAATAAATAGTAGCGGTGATTCGCATGGGTCATAAATCTAGTCCAAAAATAATAAGTATCCAATGGATGATAATCAAAACCATCGTGTAGCACATAAACAGAAATTGTAGGTTAATGATATTGATATGGTAATATGAAAAAGGTGTGAGTGCATCATTGTTGAATTCCCATTTTTGGATTCTTTTGTCATGCAATCTTTTAATCTTTTCTTTAAACAACTTGGCATTTTCATATGCATGTGTCCTCCATTCGTCTAATGAACAAATATCAAATAGCCTATTTTCACCAGTGTAACATCCCAAATTTTGGAATGTTAAAATAATTATTAGATTGTTTGTTTGTTTGCTTGAGTGATTGAAACTTGTGTGAAATTTGAAACTTTTCAAAAACTTTTGAATGAGAGGGAATAAAATGACTTTCCCCATCTCCGATGAATTCAAATTCAATCTTTAAAAAGCAATGAGAGAAGATGACATGACTTCTTCAACTATAAAGAATTTGAATGGAGCTGGCATTTGAATTTCCTTCGATTTTAATTTGCAAATTCTATTTTCCCTCCACTCAAGAAATGTCGGGGAATAATATTCTGTCAAACAGAAAAGAGAGGAGGAACATGACCCTCCAGAGCCAGGGGCATTTGTTGAACTATTTTGAGCCAAGGAAACAAAATTTAATTTGAGAAAATAATTGCAAAAAGAAATAATGCTTTTAGGGATTTTTTGGAAAAACATTTTTTTTAAGTTTTTATTTTGGCCGTGGAAAAAATGCCCATCATTTAGATTTTATTTTTCTGATAATTTTAGTAAATAGAAACTCTATATTCCGAATTGATTTGATTTCCCTTTTATCGTTTTAGTTTCCTAGTTTTGAAAAAGGAAAGAAATCGTGTTTAAATGGAAATAAACGGTGGCCCATTAAGACCTTTCCAAAAACTGGCCCAACATGATCTTCTTCTTCCTCTATCTCCTTCCTCACGTGCACATGACCTTCCTTAGCCATGGACATGGAAATCCTCCCTTCCCGATCTCCCTCTCCCTTCCATCCCAGCTCCTCCCGAGCCCCCTATAAGAACCCACCCGGCGTCCTCGTTCCATTTTCCCAAAGAGACGCCACCCTCATCGCCTCTAGCCGCCAGCCACCTCGCCGGAGTAACCCTGCCCCGGTCGAGTCCACGAGCTCCCTGCCGACCTCCCCATGGCCCCTACCCTCGCTGCACCACACCCCTGCGCGCCCCACCCCTCCTCCGCCAATTCCCCACCCCGCCGGCGACCTCCCCACCTCGCCGGAGCAGCTACCTCGCCGGAGTTCTTCCTCTCTGTCACCCATGGTGAGATTCACGAAATCCCGTATTGCAGTTTTTTCAGAAAATTGCAATCTTAGAAAATTCATATCTATTAGTCTATAACTCTGAATTAGGTGATTCTTTTTGCCTTGGATCAAAAATTTTATGTAGTTTCTGTAGATATATAATTTGTATATGTTTGGATTAATAAAAATTGAGTTAGATCAGATTTGAATTAAAGCTTGTTTTGCTTATTCCGGGAGTTTAAAAATAGCTTTTAATTTGATTCTTTTTGCTGCTGCTTTGTATTGATCATATCATTCAGTAGTTTAAGTTTCAATATTTTTTTAAATATTTTTACTTAGGGTTTTAAGCAAAACAGATTCTGTTTTAGCCTTTTTTGTTTTCTTGCTATTTCTTTTGTATTAATTGTGCTTAATTTGTTTTTTTGTAATTGTGACAAGTTATATTTTGTTTTTTGATATTTACCAGTAACTTTTCAACAACAACAAAATTTTATTTTATTTATTCTTATTTGTTTGCATGGAATCAATTCTAGTTCTATACTAACTTGCGAATTGATTGCATTGCTAGTTTGATTTCCTATTTTGAAAATACTTATAAAAAATATTGTTTTGTAAATTTTACTTCTGTTATCTTAGTTATTTTATATTTTGTTTTCTGTTATTTTTTCTATTTTAGTGTTTTATTTCCAGTTATAACAAAAACTATATAGTGTTTGATGTAGTAGAAGGCTTCCTAGTTTCTTTGAAGTTTCCTTTGGATTTTTATCCGCTCTCTCTTATTGATTTTTGATTGCATCAACTTTTATTGTTGTTTGTTAATTGATTGCTAGGATGATTGCTAGTGTGAGTGCTTATGTGAATACCATGTTTGATTATATAGATTTCATCGGAGAGTGACGAATAGTTCTATCACGTATTTCCCGAGAACGAAAATTCTTCTTCGTCAACATGACCAGGAAAGTCACTTTGATCATACTATCACCTATGTTTTATGCATCATAGTTCTACCATCCTATGCCCAATTGCATCCTGAGTAGGTACTTGGAAATTTTAGTATAGATTGTAGTATCATGTGGTAGGCACACAACAACCCCGATACTTAGCCCCAGGACGACAAATTTCATATTGCTATGCTTGAGTACACGGGATTTCGGTTGAGTGCATAACACGAGTGATGCGAGGTTGATTAAATAATCAAGACCGGTTAAGACAAGATTTTCAAGACCTCGGACGCAATGCAACTCTGGGTGAAGGACGGTTGATCGGCTCCCTGGAGAACCCAGTGGATGACCCGGGATGCTGGAGAGGCCATGACATCCTGCGGAAAGCTTCACCCAGGCTCAAAGAGACGGACGGATATTTTCAAGACCCAAGGCTTACCTGCACAACCACAAGTCATTATGGGCTCTGGCTTGGTTGGACAATGCGGCGACTCTGGACAGGCTGTGCTAGCAGATGTAGAAGAACGGTAGGATTGGATGGGCACCGACAGGGATTCAGAGGGACCCGTTGAAAGACCATGTTTTGATCATCCGGTCTTCAAACACCCTGAAGTGCGAGGACATACACTGAGACGATCAAATCTTGTGGGGAACGTGTGCAAAACTTTGCAGAGTACTCAAACCTAATCGATTAGCCGTGTCCACGGTCATGGACAACTTGAGCCAAAGGAACTGAAGTTATCTGGATTTCTCAACACCATTATATATATTTGATGAGGGTAATATTGATAACTCGGGTATGAGAACTGGTTGGCGGAACCATCTCATTAACAACCAACTACGTAGTAACATTTTGCTTTTAGCCCTCTCTTGATGTAGGATAAAACTTGCTTTTCGCTAAAAACTTATAGCCCCACCTGCCATATATGCATATAGTATAGATGATTACTTTTCACCCCTCTCTTATGTGACTTGCCGGCATATTCAATATGCTGACCTACACGGCTGCAACGTCTTATGTTGCAGATATTTTTCTTCGACGAGTAAGAGTACGATTCAGGGTTACGGTCTACACTCAACTTGCCGTTGGTGTTTATTGGGACTCCACTCCCTTGACCGCTTCCGCTGAGATAATTAAGGTATATATCAGTTTTACGCTATTTACATGTGATTGCACTTTGATATATACATTGATGTACTGTGTGTGCCAGCATACTGATCCAGGGATGGCACAGGAACACAGAGGCTTGACTCGTCTTGAGTCGGGTCGCTATAGAAATGGTATCAGAGCACATGTTGACTGTAGGACGTGACCCTAGAAACTGGAAATTTCTTAGGAAAGGATCTCTCAAAATTTCTATTTTTCAAGAACACCTTTTACTTCTCATCTCTTCTGATTTCATCAAACGTTCTCTCTCACCTCACATAATTAGACAATGCCCTTACCCCTTTGACGACATGAAGGATCAACTGAGTCCCACTTCAAAGTAAAGAGGATTTCATCATGCATTTGAAGAGTTGAAGCTGCACCAATCGAAGACTCTCAAGACCCGAAGAATTCGAAGAACCTGAAGTGTTCGAATATTTATATGGCCATTAGAAGTCCAAACCCCTTTTATATACTCACGTTAGATACGATGATTTGTGAGCCATCATTGGTGTGTGTTTTCCGACGGCCACAAATAAAACCTATTCTCAAAAATATTGTTTGTATTGTGTGTATCTCCCTCCCTCTCTTACCCGTCTCATCCCCAAAACCTCAACCCTACGAGATGGAGTATGAAGCTGGACTTGTAGTCTCTGGACCAATGACCCAGCTGGAGGCTGAAATATGGATTCAGAACATGGAGAACCACTTCGGGAGCAACTTGATCTCAAGGAAGTATGAAGTGGAACACGCTCTTCAGTACTTTACACAAAGTGCCGCAATCTGGTGGAAAATGCACCATGCCATACAAGGATTTAGTGGAGCAAAAACTTGGGACGAATTCAAGAAGACTTTGTTAAGATCCCGTCTTATTCAAAAGTGCTATAATAATCCGAAGGAGAAGACTTGTGCATGCAAGATCTGTGGAGAAATAGGACACACCCAGGAAGAACACACGGATGGATGCCCTCATTGTGAAGAAAATCACCCAGCTGAGGAATGCCCAACTAGTCAGGTGACTTGTTTCTTGTGTGAAGGAACCACCCACTACCCAGCTCAGTGTCACATTTACCCCAAGGTGCAACAAGTTGTCAAGCAGCAGAAAGATGCAGTGAAGGAAACACTCAAGAAGAAGATTCTAGAAGAACCGGTGATGGACGAAAATATTGAAGACCCTGATGGACAAGGTCTGACCAGATTTTTCTTCAATGCATGCTACTCATGTGGAGAAGAAGGACATTATTCACAGGATTGCATGAAGAGAAGCCAAGAGTATCTGGGAAACCTCCCGACGGAAAAAGTGGAGTTTGATCCACTTGAAATAGAAGAACTGGCCAAAATAAAGGAGTCCGGAAAGAAAAAGTACCCTCGGAAGAGCCAAATCTCTGCAGATATAGACCTGAGTCATGTCAGATGTTACAAGTGTATGGAATTTGGCCACCACAAATACATGTGCTCAGGAAGGAAGCCGGAAATACAAGGAGCAAAAGAAAAAGCTAAGAAGCCTCGAGACTTGTCAGAACTCATTTGCTTTCGTTGCAAGGAAGCAGGACATTTTGCTAGCGATTGTCCGCAAAGGAAGAAAGCTAGAATGGAGTAGTTAAGTTTTGACCAGGGCAATAAGTGTGATCCGAAGCACTCTTGTTTTTCATTGAGATCATGGAGTGAAATTTTTGTAACAGAAGTCCCTGAGATTGTAATAACATCATGAATAAATGGATTTTTTTTGTCTCATGATTGCCTATGTTGAAAATGTATGCGTTGTTTCTCTACGAGCAAAGATCTCTGAACATTATGAGGATATGAGAAAATATGGTCTATGCAGGCATGAGTATAATTCATTTTAAGTGTGGTAGTAATCGGTAAACCCAGAGGATCCATTGAGTAGGAGTGTACCATGATTACCAATGAGACATATACATTCCTCTGAGTACCTATTTACTGCCACCTGCAGATGGCAACTCTCTACGAGTCATTCCTCAAGGGCCCAGAAACGATCATGACCCTGACCAGTGGTCATGATTACCCGAAAATCCTGAAGGACATGATGAAGCACATTCATCTTGAAGGAGATGCAGTCTACAAAGGCTACCCATTCATGGAGAATGGAGTGGAACTTTGGAACATGGAAGTACACCTCCACCATGTGAAAGGAGTTTGCCCAAAGACTATGGGGCAATACTTTTTCATTTCACGTGTACCACGAGCAACCTTCTTTGATGCTTTTCGTGAAGCTACCATGGAAGCCATACGTCATATCGGAGAAATACTGGAAGCAAGACTCCGTCATACCCAGGAATACGTGAGTGAGGTACGTGCAGAGATGATGGAGATGAAGCTCATGACCACCATGATGTAGCAAAAGACGGATGATTTCAAGGAGCACCTCGGAAAGTTCGAGTGGAACTAAAGTACCTCCAAGAGAGACAGATGAATAAAGTTGGCAGAAATGCTTGACCATACCGAACCATGTGGATGGCAGAATTTGTAATAAAGTACTTTTGAATTGGAGTTTTTTAGGATAAATTAAGGATGTAATAAAGGATTGATTATGAAATGAATATGATTTATGGAAAGAAGCTATGATGGATCAGCAAACGTTTTCTTAGGAGCATACGAAAACTGAGAGTTGTGAAGATACGATAGATGTTTCGTTCAGCTTG
Source organism: Hordeum vulgare subsp. vulgare (assembly GCF_904849725.1). Classification (NCBI taxonomy): domain Eukaryota; kingdom Viridiplantae; phylum Streptophyta; class Magnoliopsida; order Poales; family Poaceae; genus Hordeum; species Hordeum vulgare. The sequence goes on along the minus strand of NC_058522.1, from coordinate 432,023,835 downwards.
CAGAACCAATGGATTATCCGAACTTCGTTCGTAGACAAGAGAAATTCTGCAACGCTTGTGAGGATGCCCAAGTGTTAGAATGCGAGATTCGCTAAACCTTATACAGAGAAATGATTTGGGTGCGGAATGGATTGATCACCATGACGACTTACTCTTATCGTTTATCTTGCTATTCGGAATGGTAAATCTGAGAGACTTACCCATATAGAGAGATGACATTCTTTGAAGCTTTTGTTTAAGCCTTAGAGTGGTATAAGAAAAGCCCCATGTACATGGCACATGTTGTCACACGTAGGAAATTTTACGGTGAGAATGAAACCAAGACCCCTCTCTCTGCAGGATAGCCACAAATGGTAGACCACCATGAGAATCATCGATAGGTTAGTTAGAATTGATCACGAGACTGTCAGTTAAAGAAGACCCAGTAACGGAAGAAGCTTATATCAATGGAAGAGCCCTCGTTTTTGATGGAGACGTTATGAATATAACGGAAGATATGAAGACTGTGAGGAGTCAGATGCCAAAACCCCAGAGGATTGTTAAAATCTTAAGGGACCAGTAACCTTCATTTTAAGTGTGGTAGCATCCCACTTTGCACGAGATTGGAATTGTTAGAAGACCCCCAAACCCTAACCTTTCTTTCTAGCCTCTTCGAATCTCGAGGATGAGATTCATTTTAGGTGTGGTAGGTTTGTAACATCCCAAATTTTGGAATGTTAAAATAATTATTAGATTGTTTGTTTGTTTGCTTGAGTGATTGAAACTTGTGTGAAATTTGAAACTTTTCAAAAACTTTTGAATGAGAGGGAATAAAATGACTTTCCCCATCTCCGATGAATCCAAATTCAATCTTTAAAAAGCAATGAGAGAAGATGACATGACTTCTTCAACTATAAAGAATTTGAATGGAGCTGGCATTTGAATTTCCTTCGATTTTAATTTGCAAATTCTATTTTCCCTCTACTCAAGAAATGCCGGGGAATAATATTCTGTCAAACAGAAAAGAGAGGAGGAACATGACCCTCCAGAGCGAGGGGCATTTGTTGAAGTATTTTGAGCCAAGGAAACAAAATTTAATTTGAGAAAATAATTGCAAAAAGAAATAATGCTTTTAGGGATTTTTTGGAAAAACATTTTTTTTAAGTTTTTATTTTGGCCGTGGAAAAAATGCCCATCATTTAGATTTTATTTTTCTGATAATTTTAGTATATAGAAACTCTATATTCCGAATTGACTTGATTTCGCTTTTATCGTTTTAGTTTCCTAGTTTTGAAAAAGGAAAGAAGTCGTGTTTAAATGGAAATAAACGGTGGCCCATTAAGACCTTTCCAAAAACTGGCCCAACATGATCTTCTTCTTCCTCTAACTCCTTCCTCACGTGCACATGACCTTCCTTAGCCATGGACACGGAAATCCTCCCTTCCCGATCTCCCTCTCCCTTCCATCCCAGCTCCTCCCGAGCCCCCTATAAGAACCCACCCGGCGTCCTCGTTCCATTTTCCCAAAGAGACGCCACCCTCATCGCCTCTAGCCGCCGGCCACCTCGCCGGAGTAACCCTGCCCAGGTCGAGTCCAGGAGCTCCCTGCCGACCTCCCCATGGCCCCTACCCTCGCTGCACCACACCCCTGCGTGCCCCACCCCTCCTCCGCCGATTCCCCACCCCGCCGGTGACCTCCCCACCTCGCCGGAGCAGCTACCTCGCCGGAGTTCTTCCTCTGTGTCACCCATGATGAGATTCACGAAATCCCGTATTGCAGTTTTTTCAGAAAATTGCAATCTTAGAAAATTCATATCTATTAGTCTATAACTCCGAATTAGGTGATTCTTTTTGTGTTGGATCACAAATTCTATGTAGTTTCTGTAGATATATAATTTGTATATGTTTGGATTTATAAAAAGTGAGTTAGATCAGATTTGAATTAAAGCTTGTTTTGCTTATTCCGGGAGTTTAAAAATAGCTTTTAATTTGATTCTTTTTGCTGCTGCTTTGTATTGATCATATCATTCAGTAGTTTAAGTTTCAATTTTTTTTAAATATTTTTACTTAGGGTTTTAAGCAAAACAGATTCTGTTTTAGCCTTTTTTGTTTTCTTGCTATTTCTTTTGTATTAATTGTTCTTAATTTTTTTTTTTGTAATTGTGACAAGATATATTTTGTTTTTTGATATTTACCAGTAACTTTTCAACAACAACAAAATTTTATTTTATTTATTCTTATTTGTTTGCATGGAATCAATTCTAGTTCTATACTAACTTGCGAATTGATTGCATTGCTAGTTTGATTTCCTATTTTGAAAATACTTATAAAAAATATTGTTTTGTAAATTTTACTTCTGTTATCTTAGTTATTTTATATTTTGTTTTCTGTTATTTTTTCTATTTTAGTGTTTTATTTCCAGTTAGAACAAAAACTATATAGCGGTTGATGTAGTAGAAGGCTTCCTAGTTTCTTTCAAGTTTCCTTTGGATTTTTATCCGCTCTCTCTTATTGATTTTTGATTGCATCAACTTTTATTGCTGTTTGTTAATTGATTGCTAGAATGATTGCTAGTGTGAGTGCTTATGTGAGTACCATGTTTGATTATATAGATTTCATCGGAGAGTGACGAATAGTTCTATCACGTATTTCCCGAGAACGAAAATTCTTCTTCGTCAACATGACCAGGAAAGTCACTTTGATCATACTATCACCTATGTTTTATGCATCATAGTTCTACCATCCTTTGCCCAATTGCATCCTGAGTAGGTACTTGGAAATTTTAGTATAGATTGTAGTATCATGTGGTAGGCACACAACAACCCCGATACTTAGCCCCGGGACGACAAATTTCATATTGCTATGCTTGAGTAGACGGGATTTTGGTTGAGTGCATAACACGAGTGATGCGAGGTTGATTAAATAATCAAGACCGGTTAAGACAAGATTTTCAAGATCTCGGACGCAATGCAACTCTGGGTGAAGGACGGTTGATCGGCTCCCTGGAGAACCCAGTGGATGACCCGGGATGCTGGAGAGGCCATGACATCCTGCGGAAAGCTTCACCCAGGCTCAAAGAGACGGACGGATATTTTCAAGACCCAAGGCTTACCTGCACAGCCACAAGTCATTATGGGCTCTGGCTTGGTTGGACAACGCGGCGACTCTGGACAGGCGGTGCTAGCAGATGTAGAAGAACGATAGGATTGGATGGGCACCGACAGGGATTCAGAGGGACCCGTTGAAAGACCATGTTTTGATCATCCGGTCTTCAAACACCCTAAAGTGCGAGGACATACACTGAGGCGATCAAATCTTGTGGGGAACGTGTGCAAAACTCTGCAGAGTACTCAAACCTAATCGATTAGCCATGTCCACGGTCATGGACAACTTGAGCCAAAGGAACTGAAGTTATCTGGATTTCTCAACACCATTATATATATTTGATGAGGGTAATATTGATAACTCGGGTATGAGAACTGGTTGGCGGAACCATCTCATTAACAACCAACTACGTAGTGACATTTTGCTTTTAGCCCTCTGTTGATGTAGGATAAAACTTGCTTTTCGCTAAAAACTTATAGCCCCACCTGCCATATATGCATATAGTATAGATGATTACTTTTCACCCCTCTCTTATGTGACTTGCCGGCATATTCAATATGCTGACCTACACGGCTGCAACGTCTTATGTTGCAGATATTTTTCTTCGACGATTAAGAGTACGATTCAGGGTTACGGTCTACACTCAACTTGCCATTGGTGTTTATTGGGACTCCACTCCCTTGACCGCTTCCGCTGAGATAATTAAGGTATATATCAGTTTTACGTTATTTACATGTGATTGCACTTTGATATATACATTGATGTACTGTGTGTGCCAGCATACTGATCCAGGGATGGCACAGAAACACAGAGGCTTGACTCGTCTTGAGTCGGGTCGCTACAACCAGCAATTATAAAGTCGTAGTTAAGTTCTTTAATTGACCAATAAGTTTTATGTCCTAACTCTAGAGGTAAATGACGTGCTTATAGGGGGACATTCCCATCAGGTTTTTATAAGCAATTTTATAAGCCCATAAAGCATTGTCAAGTTTCTTAGACCAATTATTTTGAGATCTATTAAGAGACTTTTGCATGATCAATTTTGTTTCTCGGTTACTCAATTCAACTTGGCCACTAGAATGGGGATGATAAGGTGATGCAGTTCTATGGTTAACATCATATTTAGCTAGAAGTTTACGAAAAGCACCATGAATAAAGTGTGAACCACCACAATTCATCAAGTATCTAGGGATTCCAAACCTCGGGAAGATAATATCTTTATGCATTTTAATAGAAGTGTTATGATCAACACTACTAGTTGGAATAGCTTCTACCCACTTAGTAACGGAATCAACAACTAATCAAATAAGAGTGTACCCATTAGAGGAAGGAAAAGGTCCCTTAAAATCAAAGCCCCAAACATCGAATGGTTCAATTGCAAGTGAATAATTCATAGGAATTTCCTGACATTTACCAATGTTACCAATTCTTTGACATTCATCACATGAGAGGACATACTTACAAGCAGCTTTAAAAAGAGTAGGCCAATAAAAACTGGATTGTAATACCTTGTGTGCAAGTCTGTCACCAGTGTGGTGCCCTCCGTAGGCCTTAGAATGTCACTTCTTAGGATTTTTTCATGTTTATGATGTGGTACACAATGTCTAATAAGAACATCTACTCCTTCTTTATAAATATGTGGGTCATCCCAAAAGTAATGTCTTAAATCATAGAAGAACTTTTTCTTTTGTTGGTAAGTGAAACTAAGAAACAATGGAATTAGCATAATATGCATACCAAGGAGTACTATCGGAGGCATTTATTACAACTAATTTCTCATAAGGAAAATTATCATCAATAGGAGTGGGTCATCAAGAACCTTTTCCATTCTAGACAAATTATCCGCTACAAGATTTTCAGCTCCCTTTCTACCAAGAATATGCAAATGAAACTTTTGATGTAAAAGCACCAACCTAATTAGTCTAGGCTTAGCATCTTTCTTTTCCATAAGGTATTTAATGCAGAATGATCAGTGTGAATAGTAACTTTGGAATCCACAATGTAAGGTCTAAACTTAACACATGCAAATACAACTGCTAAAAATTCCTTCTCAGTAGTAGCATAATTTCTTTGAGCTTTGTATAGGGTATTACTAGTATAGTGAATAACATTTAAATTCTTTTCTACTCTTTGCCCTAGAACAACACCAAAACTAACCACACATAATCTCCAATGGTAAATTACAATCAGATGATTGAACGATATGTGTAGAATCAAGGCTTTCTCAAGTATTTGAATGGCTTCTACATAATCATCATAAAATAGAAGGGATATATTTTTGAAGAAGATTAGTTAGTTGCATAGAAATTTATGAGAAATCTTTCATGAAGCGCCTACCGAAACCAGCATGACAAAGGACACTTCTTATGCCTTTGATATCTTTAGGACATGGCATTTTATATATTGCATCAACTTTACCTTTGCCTACCTCAATGCCTCGTTTAGAGATTTTATGCCCAAGTACTATACCTTTATTTACCATAAAGTGGCACTTCTACCAGTACAAGACAAGAGTAGTTTCTTTGCACCTCTACAAAACTCAATCAAGGTTGCTCAAGCAACCATCAAAAGAAGCCCTATGTATGGAAATATCATCCATGAAAACCACAACAATCTTTTCACAAAAGTCAGAGAATATAGCAGTCATGCATCTTTGAAAGGTACCAGCTGCATTGCATAAACCAAAAGGCATACGTCTACAAGCATAAGTTCCGAACGGGCATGTGATAGTAGTTTTCTGTTGGTCCTCTTTTGACACGGTATTTGAGAGAACCCATAATATCCATCAAGGAAGCTAAAGTGTGTGTGTGTGCTTAGATAGCCTTTCTAACATTTGATCAATAAAAGGAAATGGGTAATTATCCTTTCTAGTAGCTATGTTTAATTTCCTAAAATGAATTACCATCATGCATAACTGCTAATGATCCTTTTCTATAAAATCTACACGCCACCGTGCTCAAAAAGATATAAGTGAAGTACTAGAGCAACGGCTAAGCTCAAATGATATAAGTGAAGCACATAGAGTATTCTAACAAATTATGACGATGGCATATATCTCTCAAATAGGTCTGTCCATCAAACGGTGATTGTGGCAAACTGAAATTAAAACTAAATGAAAGCAAAGGACGCTCGAGTCAAAACTTAGATGCTCGAGTCTTCCCAATGGATTGAGACAAAAGAGGGGATGCCTTTCGGGGCATCCCCAATCTTAGATGCTCGAGTCTTCCCAGAATATTACCTTGGGGTTCCTTTGGAATCCCCAATCTTAGGATTTTGGTGCTCCTCGTTCCTTTGTACATCGAGATAATACCCCAAACTTGAAAACTTCAATCACACAAAACTCAACAAAACTTCGTCAGATCCGTTAGTATAAACAACATATCAAATACTTTCAGCTTCTTTTGTAAGTTGATTATTATTTTATTTTAGCATAAGGTACTGTATTCTATATTCTCCATGGCTTATACCCCCTGATACAATCCATAACATCATCAAAACAAGCAAATTATGCAAGCAAAATAGAATCTGACTAAAACAGAACACTCTATAGTAATCTGTAATGAATCTATACTTCTAAAACTCCAAAAATTCGGAAAAATTGGGACGAACTGAGGAATTTGTATAGAAATACTTTGTTCAAAATTCAGTTTAAAAATACGTTCCAGTAAACTCAGAGAAATTCTGCACTGGATGTCAAAGTTTTTGTTTTTGCACCGTATCAATTCTACTCATCATACAAATCATCCCAAAGGCTTTACTTGGAACAAACAATAATTAATACATTAAAACACAATCATTACATAGGCAATAATCATGCTATCACAAACAAACATAAATTAAAATAAAAAAATAAAAAAACAACTATTGGGTTGCCTCCCAACAAGTGCTATTGTTTTACGCCCCTAGCTAGGCATATTGCATAGTTTCAAGTGTTGTCGTCTTTGACGTCAAGCTACTTAATAACACAACGATGGATAATAGGAATAAGAGGAGGCTTGAGAATAGTATCTTTTATCAGGTTTATAAAGTTGGGGTGACCACTATTCATTTTGAGATATTCGTTTCTTTTGGTAGGAGGTGTACTAATGCTCTTTGGAATGTATATGAACTTGGGACATTTGTTTCGAGAGGTACTAGCATTAGTTTTAGATGGTGTGTATGCGGAACCCCCTTTGTGAATCACCTCCTCAATTTTATCAATTCTACTCAAACCTTGTTCTACCCTCTCATCAATAATAGTATCCTTTTCATTTAAGGTTTTGAAAGTCATTCCTACACGTGACCCAAGTTGAGTGCTATGGTTATGCAGTGTTTTATCTAACTCCTCAATTGGTTTATTAGTAACCATTTTCCTTTCAATAGCATCAAGCCTTTGCATAACATGTTCCAAGGTTAAATTGGTTTCATTAATGATAATGGGTGGTGTTCCAAAAAGATATTCAATGGCATTATAGGAATCCAAAGTGTGACACATTAAGAAGTTCCCACCGGTGATGGTGTAAAGGACAAACATATACCAAGTTATCACACCAACACAAAAATTATGAAGCAAGGTGGTGGTGGATAGTTTATTAGTTGCTTTATTTTGAGCATAGAAAATCCTATACCATGCATCTTTCAAACTTTCTCCTCCCCTTTATTTAAAATGGACAACATCATTATTGGGAGTAACGCAAACAAAGGAAGAATTAGCCATGACTTCAAACAAGAAAACTAGTAACAAGCAAAGATAAGTATTTTTTGTATTTTTATTTTTTATGAGATAAACTAATTATAGGAGCAAAACAAAAAGGGAACAAGTGAATTAAAATTTGTGTGAAGTTACTTGGTAGTTGGTGATTATATTCCCCGGCAACAGCTCCAGAAATCCTTTCTGATACTTGTTATCTGCATTGGGTTTACCTTGAAGAGGAATTGGTTATCGTGGTACAATGTGGGTAAGTTATTACCTCAGTTATTAAACCAAGGTTTATCGAACCAATAGGAATATCAACCACAACCATCTTCCTTGATTGCACACAAAAGAACAAACAACTTGCACCCAACGCGGGCAAGAGGGTTGGCAATCCCCTTGATCTTGTTATTTGCAAGCGAGTGAGGTGTGTAGATAATTGTAAATTGCAAAATAAAATGAAAACAAGTAAATGTGAGCAAGGTATTGAAGCTTTTGTAAATATATGGTGAATAGACCCAGGGGCCATAGTTTTCCCTAATGGCATCTTGATACGTCTCCAACGTATCTATAATTTTTGATGGTTTCATGCTATTATCTTGTCAAACCTTGGATGTTTTGTATTCCTTTTATATCTTTTTTGGGACTAACTTATTAACTCAGTGCCAAGTGCCAGTTCCTGTTTTTCCGTGTTTTTGACCCTTTTCAGAGGAGGATTTTAAACGGAGTCCAAATGGAATAAAACTTCTGAAAAGATTTTTCCGAAACAGAAGACGACCGGGAGACTTGAGAACCAAGGCAGAGGGTCACCAGGGACCCCACAAGCCCTCATGGCGCGGCTAGGGAGGGTCGCGCCTCCCAGGCTTGTGGGCTCCCTCGGCCTCCTCTTCCCTAGCTCCTTCGCCTATATATTCCCTAAAATCCCAGAAAAAATCAGGAGATCCACGAAAATACTTTACGCCGCCGCAAGCTTCTCTCTCCGCAAGATCCCATCTGGGGCACGTTCTGGTGCCCTGCCGGAGGGGGGATTCGGATACGGAGGGCTTCTTCATCAACACCATGACCTCTCCGATGATGCGTGAGTAGTTCACCATAGACCTACGGGTCCATAGCTAGTAGCTAGATGGCTTCTTCTCTCTCTTGGATCTTCAATACAAAGTTCTCCTTGATCTTCACGGAGATCTATCCGATGTAATCTTCTTTTGCGGTGTGTTTGTCGAGATCTGAAGAATTGTGGATTTATGATCAGATTATCTATGAATCTTATTTGAGTTTCTTCTGATCTCTTATATGCATGATTTCATATCGTTGTAATTCTCTTCGACTTGTAGGTTTGTTTGGCCAACTTGATCTATGATTCCTGCAATGGGAGAAGTGCTTGGTTTTGGGTTCATACCGTGCGGTGACCTCACCCAGTGACAGAAGGGCTAGCGAGGCACGCATCATGTTGTTGCCATCAAGGGTAAAAAGATGGGGTTTTCATCATTGGTTTGAGTTTATCCCTCTACATCATGTCATCTTGCTTAAGGCGTTACTCTGTTCGTCATGAACTTAATACATTAGATGCATGCTGGATAGAGGTCGATGTGTGGAGTAATAGTAGTAGATGCAGAAAGTATCGGTCTACTTGTCTCGGACGTGATGCCTATATGTATGACCATTGCCTTAGATATCGTCATGACTTTGCGCGGTTCTATCAATTGCTCGACATTAATTTGTTCACCCACCGTAATATTTGCTATTTTGAGAGAAGCCTCCATGGCCCCCGGGTCTACTTCACACCATATTTCCAGCCTTACACTTTTACTTCGTTGCACTTTCTGCCTTCAGTTCTCACTTTGCAGTCAATCTTGAAGGGATTGACAACCCCTTTGTAGCGTTGGGTGCAAGCTCTTTTGTGTTTGTGTAGGTACTTTGGACTTGACGCGATTCTCCTACTGGATTGATACCTTGGTTCTCAAACTGAGGGAAATACTTACTGCTCCTGTGCTGCATCGCCCTTTCCTCTTCAAGGGAAAAACCAACGCAAGCTCAAGAGACGACAGAAGATTTCTGTCGCCGTAGTAGAAGAATTGCTTGCGCCGTTGCCAGGGAGGATCACGTCAAGAATAGTCTCCCGTCAACGTGCCAATTTCTGGCGCCGTTGCCGGGGAAGAATCAAGTCAAGAACTCATCCAAGTAAGTGTCACAAACTCATCTCTTGCATTTACTTTTTTGCCTCTCGTTTTCCTGTCCCCCACTTCTGAAAAACAAAAATTTACAAAAAATTGCCCTTTCCTTCGTTTGCCTTTTTCGTTTTCCTTTTTCGTTCGCCCTTTTCTTTCGCTTGCCTTTCCTTTGCTTGTGTGCTATGTGCCTTCAATATGCTTGCATCTTCGCTTGCTGAAAATCTATTGATATGGATCCTCATCCACTTGCTAATCTATTTAAGAGATCCAATTATGTTGATCCAATTGCTAGTGAGTTGAGTGCACTTGACTTTCTTTATGGAGTTTTGCTGGAGATGCGTGAATCTGAAAATCGTGATGAAGAAATTTATGAAGTGATTCATGAGGGCTCCTTGAATGAAAAGCATGATTGCAATGGTTTCACTATAAATCCTATTAGTGACAATCATGCTAAAAATATGCAAAACCCTAAGCTTGGGGATGCTAGTTTTGCTATGTCCACTACTTGTTGCAATGATCGTGATTGGGGTGACAATATTTCTTATGATCTTGAAAATTTGTTTAAGCCTCATGATGATTATGATATTTGCAATAATATTGAAAGTGGGATTGGAGAAGTCATGACTTTAGTTGATGATAATCCCACTATTTTTGAAGAGCGTCAACTTTGCATGCATGTGGATCATGAAAAGAATATCCTTTATGATAGCTATATTGTTGAATTTGATTATGATCCCCCATGTAATTGCTATGAGAGAGGAAAATATTGTGGTAGAAACTTTCATGTTACCAAATCACCTCTCGTTATGTTGAGATTGCTATTGTCTCTTTCTTCTTCCTTGCATTTGGTAACTATTGGTTGTCTTGCCAATTTGTTTTCCTATAAAGTGCCTATGCATAGGAAGTATGTTAGACTTAGATGTGATTTTCACGTGCTTTATGATGCTCTTGTTGTGCATCAATTCTTGTCTTTTGTGTGAGCATCATTGAATTATCAATGCCTAGCTAAGGGCGTTAAACAATATCGCTTGTTGGGAGGCAACCCAATGAATTTATCTTTTTCTTTCTGTTTTTTTCGTCCACACTATCATAATTCTGTTATGATAGTGTCTTTTGTGTTTCTTTTTGTGTTTGAGCCAAGCAAAACCTTTATGACTAGTCTTGGTGATGGTTGTTTGATCCTGCTGGAAAAAGATAGAACCATTTCGCTCACGAGATTATTTTTCATTTTTATTCAAAAAGAGCTTTTGAGTTGATTCTTTTTGCTGCTGGTTGATATGCCTTTTTCCCAGGCAGTCGTAATGTTTGCAGAATTCTTGAGGTACCAGAAGTATACGAAGTATACAACTTGCTTCACACTGGTCTGTTTTTGACAGATTCTGTTTTTGTTGAGTTGGTTGCTTGTTTTGATGAAACTATGGATAGTATCGGGGGGTACTAGCCATGGAAAAGTGAGAATACAGTAATCTAACACCAATATAAATAGAAATCAAGATTTCTACAGTACCTAAGGAGGTGGTAGTTTGTTTTCTTGTGCTAATGATATCATGAGTTTCTGTTTAAGTTTTGTGTTGTGAAGTTTTCAAGTTTTGGGTGATGTTCTCATGGCAAAGTGATAAAGAGTGGAAAGAGCTCAAGCTTGGGGATGCCCAAGGCATCCCAAGCCAAATTCAAGGACACCAAAAAGCCTAAGCTTGGGGATGCCCCGGGAAGGCATCCCCTCTTTCGTCTTCAATCCATCGGTAACATTACTTGGAGCTATATTTTTATTCACCACATGATATGTGCTTTGCTTGGAGCGTCTTGTATCGTAGAAGTATTTTATTTTTGTTGTGTCATAATCATCCTTTCTGCACACCTTTTGAGAGAGACATGCACTCATCGTGATTTTGCTAGAATGCTCATCGTGCTTCACTTATATCTTTTGAGCTAGATAATTTTGCTCTATGTGCTTCACTTAGATCTTTTAGAGCACGACGGTGCGTAACTTGGTAGTTGGCTTGTGCTATGAAAGTAGTCCCAAAGGTGATAGGTACCCAAATAGGATAGAAAAACTTCCATCTTCATGTGCATTGAGTAGAATGAGAAGTTTGATTCCTCTCAATTAGTTTTGAGACGTGGATTTGGTAATACTAAGAGTTGTGTTAGTAGGGTGTTGTGAATCTAGAAATACTTGTGTTGAAGTTAGTGATTCCCGTAACATGCACGTATGGTGAACCGCTATGTTAGGAAGTTGGAGCATAATTGATCTATTGATTGTCATCCTTTGTGTTGAGGTCGGGATCGCGCGATGGTTAACACCTACCAACCCTTCCCCTAGGAGTATGTGTTTAGCACTTTGTTTCGATTACTAATAAAAACTTTCGCAAAAAGTATGTGAGTTCTTCATGACTAATGTGAGTCCATGGTATAGATGCACTTTCACCTTCCACCATTGCTAGACTCTCTAGTACCGCGCAATTTTCGCCGGTGCACAAACCCACCATATGCCTTCCTTAAAACAGCAACCATACCTACCTACTATGGCATTTTCATAGCCATTTCGAGATATATTGCCATGCAACTCCCACCGTTCCATCTCATGACTTGTGCCGTCACTCTCATATTGCCATTGCATGATCTAAGATAGCTAGCGAGATGTTTCAACGTCATACACCAAGCTAGATTGTTGCACATCCCGGTACACTGCCGGAGGCATTTCATATAGAGTCATCATTGCTCTAAGTATTGAGTTGTGAGTAAATAAAAGTGTGATGATCATCATTATTAGAGCATTGTCCCATGTGAGGAAATAAAAAAAAAGAGGCCAAAGATGCCCACCAATTTTTTTTGAAAAGAGGCGAAAGAGCCCAAAAAAAGAGAGATAAAAAGAGAGAACGGACAATGCTACTTTCTTTTTCCACGCTTGTGCTTCATAAAAGCACCAAGTTCTTCATGATTGAGAGCCTCTCGTTTCGTCACCACCATATGCTAGTGGGAATTTTCATTATATAACTTGGCTTGTATATTCCAATGATGGGCTTCCTCAAATTGCCCTAGGTCTTCGTGATCAAGCAAGTTGGATGCACACCCACTAGTTCTTCTTTTGAGCTTTCACATACTTATAGCTCTAGTGCATCCTTTGTATAGCAATCCCTACTCATTCACATTGATATCTATTAATGGGCATGTCCATAGCCCTTTAATACGCCGAGTCAATGTGACCATCTCCTCCTTTTTTGTTTCACAACCACCACCACACTCTATTCCATCTATAGTGCTATATCCATGGCTCACGCTCATGTATTGCGTGATAGTTGAAAAGGTTTGAGAAAGTAAGAGTGCGAAAACAATTACTTGGCCAATACCGGGGTTGTGCATGATTTAGATTAGTTGTGTGGGGATGATGGAGCATAGCCAGACTATATGATTTTGTAGGGATAACTTTCTTTGGCCTTGTTATTTCGAAAGTTCATGATTACCTTGCTAGTTTGCTTGAAGTATTATTGTTTTCATGTCAACAGCAAACTATTGTTTTGAATCTTACGGATCTGAACATCCATGTCACATGAAAGAAGTTACAAAGGACAACTATGCTAGGTAGCATTCCACATCAAAAATTTAGTCTTTATCACTTCCCTGCTCGAGGACGAGCAGGAGTTAAGCTTGGGGATGCTTGATACGTCTCCAACGTATCTATAATTTTTGATGGTTTCATGCTATTATCTTGTCAAACTTTGGATGTTTTGTATGCCTTTTATATCTTTTTTGGGACTAACTTATTAACTCAGTGCCAAGTGCCAATTCCTATTTTTTCTATGTTTTGAACCTTTTCAGAGGAGGATTTTAAATGGAGTCCAGACGGAATAAAACTTCCGAAAAGATTTTTTCCGAAACAGAAGACGATCGGGAGACTTGAGAACCAAGGCAGGGGGTCACCAGGGACCCCACAAGCCCTCATGGCGCGGCTAGGGGGTCCCGCGCCTCCCAGGCTTGTGGGCTCCCTAGGCCTCCTCTGCCCTAGCTCCTTCACCTATATATTCCCTAAAATCCCAGAAAAAATTAGGAGATCCACGAAAATACTTTTTCGTCGCCGCAAGCTTCTGTCTCCGGAAGATTCCATCTGGGGCACGTTCTGGTGCCCTGCCGGAGGGGGGATTCAGACACGGAGGGCTTCTTCATCAACACCATGACCTCTCCGATGATGCGTGAGTAGTTCACCATATACCTACGGGTCCATAGCTAGTAGCTAGATGGCTTCTTCTCTCTCTTGGATCTTCAATACAAAGTTCTCCATGATCTTCATGGAGATCTATCCAATGTAATCTTCTTTTGCGGTGTGTTCGTCGAGATCCGATGAATTGTGGATTTATGATCAGATTATCTATGAATCTTATTTGAGTTTCTTTTGATCTCTTATATGCATGATTTCATATACTTGTAATTCTCTTCGAGTTGTGGGTTTTGTTTGGCCAACTTGATCTATGATTCTTGCAATGGGAGAAGTGCTTGGTTTTGGGTTCATACCGTGCGGTGACCTCACCCAGCGACAGAAGGGGTAGCGAGGCACGCATCATGTTGTTGCCATCAAGGGTAAAAAGATGGGGTTTTCATCATTGGTTTGAGTTTATCCCTCTACATCATTTCATCTTGGTTAATGCATTACTCTTTTCGTCATGAACTCAATACACTAGATGCATGCTGGATAGCGGTCGATGTGTGGAGTAATAGTAGTAGATGCAGAAAGTATCGGTGTACTTGTCTCGGACGTGATGCCTATATGTATGATCATTGCCTTAGATATCGTTATGACTTTGCACGGTTCTATCAATTGCTCGACAGTAATTTGTTCACCCACCGTAATATTTGCTATTTTGAGAGAAGCCTCTAGTGAACACTATGGCCCCCGGGTCTAGTTCACACCATGTTTTCATCCTTACACTTTTACTTCGTTGCACTTTCTGCCTTCACTTCTCACTTTGCAATCAATCTTGAAGGGATTGACAACCCCTTTATAGCGTTGGGTGCAAGCTCTTTTGTGTTTGTGGACGTACTCTGGACTTGACGCGATTCTCCTACTGGATTGATACCTTGGTCCTCAAACTGAGGGAAATACTTACTGCTCCTGTGCTGCATCGCCCTTTCCTCTTCAAGGGAAAAACCAACGCAAGCTCAAGAGACGGCAGAAGATTTCTGTCGCTGTAGCACATCTCTCGTGAAAAATAGCATACGATGGGTAAACAAATTAATATTGGGCAATTGATAAAAAAGCAGATAGTTATGAGATATTCATGGTAATGACCATGTGTATATAGGCCATGTCCATAAACAAATAGGCCGACTCCTGCGTGCACCTATTACTATTACTCCACTCATCGACTGCTATCCAGCATGCATCTAGAGTATTCAGTAAAACAAAGTGATGCATGGAGAACGATGAAATGATGTAGACAAAGTAAACTCAAGCAATATGAATAAACCCCATCATATTATCCTTAGTAGCAGCATAAAGACGCATCTTTTTGCCTTCTGTGACTCGGATATGGAAATTCACCAGGTTGAACCTACTACAACGCAACTCTCTCACCGAAGAAATATCAAACTAGTTGGCCAAACTATTTCAATAGATCGAAAAGAATTACGAAGCTATCATAATCATACACATAAGAATCATATTAGTATTCAGAGAAGACTCAAATATTTATCATAAATAATCTGAACATAAACCCACAATTCATCAAATCCCAACAAACGCACCGCCCAAAAGTATTTACAGTATGTGGATCAAAGCAAAGATGCGATGGTCATTGTATTAAAGATCAAGAGAGAGAGAGAGAGAGAGAGATGTCCATCTAGGTACTAGATATGGACGCGTAGGTCTATGGTGAAGTACTCGCACATCATCATGAGGGTAGCAAGGTTGATGAAGAAGTCCTCCGTGATCGATCCCCCCTCCGGCAGGGTGCCGAAACAGAGCTCAAGATGGCCTCCCGTTGGAACACAGACTTGCGTCAGCGTAAAAAGTGTTTTGAGACTGCCTCTGGGGTTTTTAGGGTTATTTGAGAATTTATATAGAGAGAACAAAGTCAGGAGGTCCTCAAGGGCCCCACAAGCCATCAAGGCACCCCCAGGTCACGCCGTGTTGGCTTGTGGGCCTCCCGGGTGGCCTCGAGCCTTCTTCCGATGCTCGTTGGTTTTCTTTTGGTCTAGAAAAAATCTCCAAAATTTTTCCAGTCAATTGGACTTCGTTTGGTATGGAAAACCTGAAAATTGACAAACATGCAGAAAGCAAAAACTGGCACTAGGCACTGGGTCAATAGGTCAGTGCTCAAAAATAATATAAATTGGTAAATAAATACCCAAAAAGTATTCTAGAATGATAATATATCATCATGGAACAATTAAAAATTATAGATATTTTGGAGACATATCAGACATCAATATCTTCAATCTGAAAGGGTGGTATGTCATTCATAATTTATTGATATAAAGTAAAAGGTATAGTATTAACACTGGGACCCTTGTCACACAAGCCATGATAACAATGATCTCCATTCTTAACAGAAACAACATGCATACCATTAAATGGTTTGTTTTTGTCTAACTTATCTTGATGGCTTCTAACCTATTTTGCAATTCTAGCAGCTTCATGACATAAGTAAATAAACCGACCATCAATGTTATCAACTAGGAGATCTTTAACCATAGAAATATTAGCTTCAACATTTATTTGTTCATAGGGTTTAGGTCTTCTAATATAACTTTTATTATCCTCATTTACAGCTTTAGCATGTTCCTTAATCCTAACAGGAAAAGGAGGTTTCTCAATACAAGAAGTACGTACAACTCGATCAACATGATAAACATTTTTTTCCTCTTTAACTTTAACAGGTTCCTCTTATGGTTTTTCAATAGGTGGATGATATTTAAACCACTTATCCTTAGGGAGATCGACATGAGTAGCAAGTGATTCACAAAAAGAAGCTACTATCTCGGATTCAAGCCCATATTTATTGCTAAACTCATGGAAAGTATGAGTCTCCATAAAAGGTTTAACACAATCAAACTTAAGGCTTATACCTAACTATTTACCTTTGTCGAATTCCCAATCTTCAGAGTTGCGTTTAATTCTTTCCAGAAGATCCCATTTGTATTCAATAGTCATCTTCATGTAGAGACCACTAGAAAAAGAATCGGATAGTAACTGATCATCATGAGAAACTCGAGCAATTTTTTTGTATAATCATTTCTCTGGAGAACTCATGGTTGGGGCAAGTGTGCATCCTAGATTTAAGCATCCCCAAGCTTGAGTGATACTTTCTTCTTCACGAGGCAAGCAATTATATATAAAGTTCCGATCACGATGGACTAGATGCATATGACAAAACTTGTGGTGAAATTCCAGCTTCAAGCGATTCCATTCCCATGATTCAATATAATCCAATAGCATGTACCATATCAATGCTTTTACCGCCAAAGATAAAGGGAAAACCTTTTTCTTAACTTTCTCACTGGATAAACTTGTAAGCTTAAATAATCCAAAAATCTCATCGACATATATCAAGTGGTAATCAGGATGAGTTGTACCATCATAAGGATTAACTAGTAGTTTCTCTACCATACCAGAACGAATCTTATAATAAACATTTTAACTATTTTTAGTAGGTTGAGATACAATCTTTTCCACTTACATTCGAGGCGAATATGCCCCTAATAAGCCACTCAAAGGGTGACCGTCCATAGTAACAAGCAACGGTAAATTTTAGGATGTGCCGAAAGTGTCTCCTTACCAATTTCCGCTTACAAAGGAGCTTCACTTCCCGGTGATGACCCACAAGTATAGGGGATCAATCGTAGTCCTTTCAATAAGTAAGAGTGTTGAACCCTACGAGGAGAAGAAGGAAATGATAAGCATTTTTGAGCAAGGTATTCTCTGCAAGTGTTGTAAGTAACAGTGATAGATAGTTTTGTAGCATGATAATTCATAACAAGTGACAAATAACAATAGTAGCAAAGGTGCACCGAGATAGCCCAATCCTTTTTATAGCAAAGGACGTGCCTGAAAGTACTCTTATATAAAGCAAGCGCTCCCGAGGACACATGTGAATTTATGTCTAGTCATGTTCATCCTATTGAGTTGATTCGAGTTTGCTACATTGATGATTTGATATGTGGGTGGACCGGTGCTAAGGTGCTATTCTTAGTTGAACTAACAACCTGCTTATGATTACCCCCCTCTCACAAGCATCCACAACTATGAAAGAAGAATTAATATAAATCTCACCATAGCATGAAACATGTTGATCCACATCAGCCCCTCATGAAGCAATGCATAAACTTGGGTTTAAGCTTGTGTCACTCTCTTAACCCATCATCTACTTGTTACTCCACCATTACTTCCTTTAGTCCCATAGCATGGTGAAGTTTCATGTAATCAGTGTTCGCATGACACCACTAAAGGAAGTAACAACATACATATCATCAAAATATCGAACGAATGTCAACTTTATATGATTACTTATAACAAGACTTCTCCCATGTCCTCAGTAAAAATAGTAACTACTCACACCTCATCAACATGTTCAACATCAAAGGTATGACAATAATGATTAAGGATCTGAACATAATATCTTCCACCAAGTAATCCAACAAGCAACAACTACAAGGTGTAATCGACACAACTAGTGACACAAGTACCAATATGAGGTTTTGAGACAAAGATTGAATACACAAGATGAACTAGAGTTGGAGGTGAGATGGTGCTAGTGAAGATGTTGATGAAGATTGGTCCTCCCACGAAGGAGGAAGCGTTGGTGATGATGATGGCTTTGATTTCCCCCTCCTGGAGGTGAATTCACCCAGGAGAATCTCTCTGTCAGATATAAAAAGGGCCCGTGCCGAGGTTTCTGCCTCCTAGATGGCGGCACTTTGTCCCGAAAGATGACTTATGATTTTTTCTAGGGTAAAACATACCATATAGGTGAATAGGAGCGTCGGGAGGCCAGCAGGGGAGCACCCTGTTGGCTTGTGCCCATCTCATGGCCCCTCTCCGATGTATTTTTGGCCTAGTAATTCTCAAATGTTCTAGAAAAATTCTTCATGGAGTTTCAGGTCATTTGGAGCAACTTGATTTTTCTGAATTTTTCTCGGTTTCTCGGCCCATAATTCCAATTTCCACATTTTTCCTCTTTGTGATGTAACTTGCATATTCAGAGAGAAAAGGCATAAAAATTACATAATAACACCAAATAATGGATAAGAATAACACAAATATAAATAAAGAATCATGATGCAAAATGGACGTATCAACTCCCCCAAGTTTAGACCTTGCTTGTCTTCAAGAGAAAGCCGATCTTGAGAATAATGGCCTCATGATTTGAGAGGGAGGAGTCGATAAAATAAAATATGGGCATGAGAGCATCATGAATAATAACATAACAACAAGTATTTAGCATATAGCTTCTCATAAACAAGTAACAATCCATTCACAACTATTGGAGTACAAAGCATAAACTTTTATTGGCGAACAACAAACTATGTTATCAGTCATTGGGGCAATCATAATTTGTCATAATTAAGAGGAGAGTCTATATAAGAGCTTTATTGTTGGCAAGCTCACATACTCAACTATCATTTAGTCTTCTATGATTTCTCATGCTCAAGACATTTTGGAGATCATGTTTCCATATGACACATAGGAGGATAGGGGCTTAAATGATTAGCCACCCAACTCATTTACCTTGAGGATGTCAACAATAATAAATAATGATCATCTACATCCACTTGGATATATAATTCCAAATCTTTTCTCAACACATGATGCTTGCTACTATCGAATTTAGGAGTAGGAGGAATAAGAATTTATTGACTCAAGTACAGTATTGAACTTGTGGAGATAAAAGACGGGCCCTTCACACAGGGACGCACAGGTTGTCCTGCGCTTTTAATTTGTTGAATGCTAAACTCTTAAAGCAAAGGAAGGTCACTTTATATTGACCCTTACGATGGCAAACTTTATTATGCACTTTATCGCTTTTATTTCTTTGCCATCACAAGATCGTACAAAGCTTATTTTCCCTTACAATAAAAGATCATACATATTTAGGAGCAAATTTTTATTGCTTGATGCACCGATGACAACTTACTTGAAGGATCTTACTCAATCCATGGGTAGCTATAGTTCACTATCATGGCAAGAAAGTGAGTTTCAAGGTTATGGATGCACAAGTAGTATATCTACTTAGTGCGAAGATTTTGGCTAGCAAAGGTCTAAAGCAAGCGTCACATGTTGAAGGATTCAAGACTATATAACTTCCATGCGAATATAAACTACCATGATCATTACGTTGTCTTCCTTGTCCAACATCAACACTTGATCATTATATAATATTTAATGAAAGCTCACTATCATAAAAGATGTCCACGATAGTGTTTCTACATGTGAGTCTCCTATCCTCTATCATAATTTTGCTTAGATTGCAACAATGACTAACACTATATTTGTTTGCTATCAATAACTTTTATCACTTGTACCCTTTTTGTGTGAAGTCCTTCCGTACCATGAGATGAACATATGATTTTTATATTTCTTTTTATTTCCATGCTATGATAATGGATGCACATAGGTAAAGCACAAAAACTCAACTAATCTTTATTATATAGCTCGCATACTTGATTACAAGGATAGATGGATCTCAAAAGCAAAATACTAGGCAAAACAAATCAGAAATTTATTTCTCTAAATCATGAAATAGCTAAGGATCGAACTAAGATAGATAGTAATGATGGAAGTGATGGTGATACGATACTGAGGCACCTCCCCCAAGCTTGGAACAGGCCAAGGGTGGTGCCTATACCCATGTGCTCAAACATCCTCCTTAGGTGATGGTGGTGGTGTAGCAGGGGTGTCCTGAGTACTCCAGGGCATAGACTCTCCATCACAGAAAGAAAATTTAGTCTCGGGAGCCCTAAAACCAGCAGCGAAGCTCATCCTCTGAAACCTAGATTCATACTCATAGTTTTGGCTTTGGAGTTCATATATTTGATCTTGGAGGTGATCGACCCGCTCTTGAAGCTTGAAGAGAACCACTCCCACGTTCTGGGTGTCCACCTTGTTCTCCTAGATGAAGTCCCTGGTCATATTGTGATTAGCACTCAAACCACATTCAACCATCCCTTGGCACTTGAAGATCTCCCGCTCCACCGCTGCAAGCATGGCCTTCTCGCTTCCCTCCTTCTTTGGCCCTTGAACATCACATATGTGAAGCACCTTCTCATGCATCTCAATGGCGTGAGGGTGTTTCATCACTTCTGGAAGGTGCGGATTGATGACCTTCTCGAAGAACTTGTCCTTGGAGGGGCTTGGTGTTGTCATGGCAATTTACATCTGTCACAAAAACAACCCAAATCAAGAACACAGGAAAAATCTCGCGATGTGATTATCCAAACAGTCGGGAGTATATATAATGATTTATTCTGGTAAGAATACATGCTCTGGAAGAATTCGAAGTCCATGAGGTGCACGAGGGCCCCACCAGCCATCAGGGTGCGGCCTAGGGGTCGCGCCTTGTTGGCTTATGCCTCCTAATGGGTCCCATGGACTCCTTTTTATTTTTATATGTTTTCTAAAATACCAAAACTAGTAAAAAATCGAATTTTTGGAATTAGTTTACTTACTGTACCACGTACCTACCCCTTTTTCAGGTTTGTGGAGTGTCTCGGAAGACTTCCTTTATGTGATCCTTCATTGTTATGACTTGGATGACATTAGTTTGATCATTAATGGGTGTACCTAAAATATAATGCTTGATTCTTTGCCCATTCACCACTCTCCATTTGTTACCTTCAAAGTTATTAATTTTTATAGCCCCGGAGCGATAAAGCTCCTTTATGACATAAGGTCTTTCCCATTTGGAGAGGAGTTTCCCTACAAAAAATCTAAAATGAGAGTTGTAAAAAAGCACTAAGTCTCCAACATTGAATTCTTGTTTTTGAATTCTCTTGTCATGCCATCTTTTAACCTTTTCTTTAAATGGCTTGGCATTTTCAAAGGCTTGTGTCATCCATTCATCCAGTGAGATAATATCAAATAACCTCTTTTAACCGGCAAGTTTAAAATCATAATTAAATTCTTTAATTACCCAATAAGCTTAATGTTCTAATTCAAGAGGTAAATGACAAGATTTTAGATAGACCATTTTATAAGGGGACATATCCATGGGGTTCTTATAAGCACTTCTATAAGCCCATAAAGCATCATCAAGTTTCTTAGACCAATTATTTCTAGACCTATTAACAATCTTCTGCAAGATCAACTTGACGGCTAGATTGAGGATGATAAGGTGATGCAATTATATGGTTAACATCATATTTGGCTAGCAGTTTACGAAAAGCACAATGAATAAAATGCGAACCACCAACAATCATTAAATATCTAGGGACTCCAAACCTCGGAAAGATAATGTCTTTAAGCATTTTAATAGAAGTGTTATGATCGACACAACTAGTTGGAATAGCTTCTACCCACTAAGTAACATAAACAATAGTAACTGAAATATGAGTATGTCTATTGGAGGAAGGAAAATGTCCCATAAAACAAAAAAACGCACATCAAATGGTTCAATAGCAAGTAAATAGTTCATAGGCATTTCGTGAAGTTTACCAATATTAGGCACTCCTTGGCATTCATCACAAGAAGGGACATACTTATGAGCATCTTTAAAGAGAGTAGGCCAATAAAAACCAAATTATAATACCCTGTGTGGAGTTTTCTCATCGGCATGGTGTCCTCCATAGGCCTCAGAATGCCACTTCCTTAGGATCTGTTCCTGTTCATGCTCAGGTATACAACGTCTAATAACACCATCTACTCCTTCTTTATAAAGATGTGGGGCAATTCAAAAGTAATGTCATAAATCATAGAAGATATTTTTTCCCGTTTGTTGATAGGTGAAGCTGTGTGGGATATATTTAGTAGATGGTTTTTATCATTGGTTTGAGATTATCCATCTACATCATGTCATCTTGCTTAAGGCGTTACTCTGTTCTTATGGACTTAATACACTAGATGCATGCTAGATAGTGGTCGACGTGTGGAGTAATAGTAGTAGATGCAGACAGTATCGGTCTACTTGTTTCGGACGTGATGCCTATAGAAATAATCATTGCATAGATATCGTCACGACTCTGCACAGTTCTATCAATTGCTCGACAGTAATTTGTTCACCCTCCGTCTACTTGCTTTCATGAGAGAAGCCACTAGTAAACATTACAGCCCCCGGGTCTATTCACATCCATCGTTTACACCTCCGCTTTTACTTTGCTTTGTTACTTTGTTGCTTTCAGTTCTCACTTGGCAAACAATCTATAAGTGATTGACAACCCCTTCATAACGTTGGGTGCAAGCTTTTGTGTTTGTGCATGATCTTGAGATACTCTTCCGCCGGATTGATACCTTGGTTCTCAAACTGAGGGAAATACTTACGACCGCTACGCTACATCACCCTTTCCGCTTCGAGGGAACACCAACGCAAGGCTCCAAGGCCACGGGGGAAATCCTTTGCACACTTGCCTAGGAAGTCCCTTAAGGCGTAGCCGCAGCTGAAGGATTCCTGGTGCCGTTGCTGAGGAGTATCAAGCAACACTCCTATTTTTGGCGCCATTGGAAGGTCTTTTGTTGTAGTAGCAGATAGCCACCATATCAAGCTTAGGATGCTGCAACCTTAAACACTCTACCCTATCCAACCTAATAACTTGACTAGTTCTGGCACCGAGGTCATAGATTGCTGAGTCCCCGTGGCTCACAGATTCCTTCACAACACCAACAGGTTTAGGTATCCCAGAGGCAGATGATCCCGACGGCACACAGCTGGCGTGGCAGTATGACGAGGAGACCGACCGCTTGTACGTGAACTATCCAGAAGATTGAGGCGTGGTCGTGATCATGGGCCAGCAGGTAGGGTAGCATAGCCATTTCCCTTGTTTTGTAGTACGTAGCGGAAATACTTTGATTGTATGCGTGATGAACTCTGATATATTTATGAGAAGACAATTGTACCCCTGATTGTCTATCTGTTATTAATATGTATGTGCTGTGATACCTTGTTTCTGAGACGCTTAGATGCGCTCCTTTCCAATTCGGGGCCTCGATCCCCAGATCGAAAAGGACCGCATCTTAGTCGTTACACGCCCTCAGTTTAATCGTACGCTAATCATACACACAAATGCATACAATCAAACTCAAGGACTCACGGGGAGATATCACAACACAACTCTAGACACAAATAAAACAACATCAGCTTCATGTTACAAGCCAGGGGCCTCGAGGGCTAGAATACGGATGCTCGATAAACACACGAGTCAGCGAAAGCAACAATATTTGAGTACAGACATAAAACATGGGGTGCCTTAGAGAAGTATAGCACAAAAGATACAACGATCGAACGAGGCGAGGCCTCCTGCCTGGGAACCTCCTAACTACTACTGGTCTTCAGCGGCCTCCACGTAGTAGTAGGCACCATCGGGGTAGCAGTCGTCATCGGCGGGGACCTCCATCTCCTGGGCTCCATCATCTGGTCGCAACAACGGATCAAGGGGACAAAGGGGGGAGCAAAGCAGCGGTGAGTACTCATCCAAAGTACTCGCAAGTCTTACATCAGAACTATTCTAAGTATGCATCAGTATCAAAGAAGGGTGTGGTTATATGTGGACTGACTGCAGCAATGCGAGAATAGAGAGAGAAGGCCTAGTCCTATCGAAGACTAGCATCTTCAGGGTCTTGCAGCAATAGACGAGGGTAGAACAGGTGTAACACAAATAATAGTCATATTGTTGCAGCAATATTAGAGTGAGGTCACGCCCAGAGGTCCTCCCACGACTCCTACAAGGAAGCAATCCCGAGGAAACTAATTCCAGTTAAGTAACAATTGTAGTTGTATAAGATCAGGGCACAACTCCAAGTCGTCCTGTAACCGTGGACACGGCTATTCGAATAGTTAATTTTCATCCCTGCAGGGGTGCACCACATCTCCCGCCGCGCTCGATAACACTCTAGCTGGACACACTTTTTTGGGTCCTGCCCAGCCTCGGAAAATCGACACGTCGCAGCCCCACATAAGCTCAGCTGAGTGGCCAGCCTGTTGGGGAACGTCACATGGGAAACAAAAAATTTCCTACGCACACGCAATACCTATCATGGTGATGTTCATCTACGAGAGGAGATTTCCGATCTACGTACCCTTGTAGATCGAACATCGGTAAGCGTTTAAGAAACGCGGACAATGTAGTGGAATAACTTGCGTGATTCAAATCACCGTAGTCGTACACTCCATCCCACGATCTCATCACGATCCGTCCCGTGAACTTCATCACGATCCGTCCCGCGATCTCATCATGATCCTTCCCGATCTAGTACTGAACGGACGGCACCTCCGCGTTCAGCACACGTACAACGCGACGATGATCTCGGCCTTCTTGATCCAGCACGAGAGACAGATAGGTAGATGAGTTCTCTGGCAGCGTGACGGTGCTCTGGAGGTTGGTGGTGATCTATCCCAGCACGGCTCCGCCCGAGCTCCGCAGAAATACGATCTAGAGGAAAAGCCGTGGAGGTATGTGGTCAGACTGCCGTGGCAAAGTTGTCTCAAATCAGCCCTAATACCCCAGTATATATAGGAGGGAGGGGGAGGGACTTGCCTTGAGGCTCAAGGGAGCCCCAAGGGGTCGGCCGAACCAAGGGGAGGAGTCCTCCTCCTCCAATTTTAGTCCAACTAGGATTGGAAAGTGGAGTCCTTCTCCACCTTCCCACTTCCCCTTTTTTTCTCTTTGATTTTTCCTTGGTGGTGCCATGGGCCTCTCTTGGTTGTCCCACCATCCCACTAAGGGCTGGTGTGTCACCCCTAAGGCCTTGGGCCACTCCCGGGTGGGTTCCCCCCATCCCGGTAAATTCCCGGAACCCATTCGTCACTCCCGGTACGATGCCGGTAATGCCCGAAAACCTTCCGGTAACCAAATGAGACAAACCTATATATCAATCTTTGTTTCCGGACCATTCTGGAATCCCTCGTGATGTCCGTGATCCCATCTGGGACTCCGAACAACATTCGGTAACCAACCATATAACTCAAATACGCATTAAACATCATCGAACCTTAAGTGTGTAGACCCTGCGGGTTCGAGAACTATGCAAACATGACCCGAGAGACTCCTCGGTCAATATCCAATAGCGGGACCTGGATGCCCATATTGGATCCTACATATTCCGAAGAACTTTATCGGTTGAACCTCAGTGCCAAGGATTCATATAGTCCCGTATGTCATTCCCTTTGTCCTTCGGTATGTTCCTTGCCCGAGATTCGTTCGTCGGTGTCACCATCCTATTTCAATCTCGTTTACCGGCAAGTCTCTTTACTCGTTCCGTAATACAAGATCCCGTGACTTACACTAAGTCACATTGCTTGCAAGGCTTGTGTGTGATGTTGTATTACCGAGTGGGACCAAGATACCTCTCCGTCACACGGAATGACAAATCCCAGTCTTGATCCATACTAACTCAACGGACACCTTCGGAGATACCTATAGAGCACCTACATAGTCACCCAGTTACGTTGTGACATTTGATACACACACGGCATTCCTCCAGTGCCAGTGAGTTATATGATCTCATGGTCATAGGAATAAATACTTGACACGCAGAAAAACAGTAGCAACAAAATGACACGATCAACATGCTACGTTCATTAGTTTGGGTCTAGTCCATCACATGATTCTCCTAATGATGAGATCCCGTTATCAAGTGAAAACACTTGCCCATGGTCAGGAAACCTTGACCATCTTTGATCAACGAGCTAGTCAACTAGAGGCTTACTAGGGATAGTGTTTTGTCTATGTATTCACACATGTATTGTGTTTCCAATCAATACAATTATAGCATGGATAATAAACGATTATCGTGAACAAATAAATATAATAATAACTAATTTATTATTGCCTCTAGGGCATATTTCCAACAGTCTCCCACTTGCACTAGAGTCAATAATCTAGTCCACATCACTATGTGATTCTAACGAATCCAATACCCATATAGTTCTGGGGTCTGATCTCGTCTTGCTCGTGAGAGAGGTTTTAGTCAACGGTTCTGAATCTTTCAGATCAGTGTGTGCTTTACAAATCTTTATGTCATCTTATAGATGCTGCTACTACATGCTATTCGGAAATACTCCAAATATATACTCTACTATACGAATCCGTTTTACTACTCATAATTATTCGGATTAGTGTCAAAGCTTGCATCAACGTAACCCTTTACGATGAACTCTTCAACCACCTCCATAATCGAGAAAAATTCTTTAGTCTATTAGTTACTAAGGATAACTTTGACCGTTGTTGAGTGATTCAATCCTGGATCACTCTCTGTACCTCTTAACAGACTAGTGGCAAGGCACACATCAGGTGCGGTACACAACACGACATACTGTAGAGTCTATGGCTAAGGCACAGGGGACAACCTTCGTCCTTTCTCTTTCTTCTGTCGTGGTCGGGCTTTTGAGTCTTACTCATATTCACACCTTACAACACAGCCAAGAACTCCTTCTTTGCTGATCTATTTTGAACTCCTTCAAAAACTTGTCAAGGCATGCATTTCATTTGAAAGTTCTGTCATTTTTTATCTATCTCCATAGATGTTGATGCTCAATGTTTAAGTAGATCTATCCAGGTCTTCCTTTGAAAAACCCCTTTCAAACAACCTTTATGCATTACAAAAATTCTACATTACTTCCGATCAACAATATGTCAACCACATATACTTATCAGAAATTCTATAGTGCTCCCACTCACTTCTTTGGAAATACAAGTTTCTCATAAACCTTGCACAAACCGAAAAGCTTTGATCATCTCATTAAAGTGTATATTCCAACTCCGAGATGCTTGCACCAGTCCATAAAAGGATCGCTGGAGCTTGCATACTTGTTAGTATCCTTAGGATCGACAAAACATTCTGATTGTATCACATACAATCTTTCCTCAAGGAAACAATGTTTTGACTTCCTACGTGCAATATTTCACAAATAATGCAACAACTACTAACATAATTCCAAGAGACTTTTAGCATCGCTACGAGTGAGAAAGTCACATCATATTCAACTCTTTGATCTTGTTGAAAACATCTTTGCGACAAGTCGAGCTTTTCTTAATAGTGACTTATCACCATCATCGCCTGTCTTCCTTTTAAAGATCCATCTTTACTTAATAGTCTTACTACCATCAAGTAGTTCTTCCAAAGTCTACACTTTATTTTATACATGGATCCTCTCTCGGATTTCATGGCCTCCGGCCATTTGTCGGAATCTGGGCCCACCATTGCTTCTCCATAACTCGTAGGTTCATTGTTGTTCAACAACATGACCTCCAAGACAGGGTTACCATACCACTCTGTAGTAGTACGTGACCTTTGTCGACCTACGAGGTTTGTAGTAACTTGATCTGAAGCTCTAATGATCACCATCATCAGCTTCTACTTCAATTGGTGTAGGCCCCAGAGGAACATCTTCCTGTGTCCTGCTACACACTGGTTGAAATGACGGTTCACTAACCTCATCAAGTTCCACCACCCACCCACTCAATTCTTTCGATAGAAACCTTTCCTCGAGAAAGGACCCGTTTCTAGAAACAAACACTTTGCTTCTGGATCTGAGATAGGAGATGTATCCAACTGTTTTGCATATCCTATGAAGATGCATTTTATCCGCTTTGGTTCGAGCTTATGAGACTGAAACTTTTTCACATAATCGTCGCAGCCCCAAACTTTTAAGAAACGACAGCTTAAGTTTCTCCAAACCATAGTCTTTATTGTTTCATCTCAACGGAAATACGTAGTGCCCTATTTAAAGTGAATGCGGTTGTCTCTAATGCATAACCCATAAACGATAGTGGTGATTCTATAAGAGACATCATAGTATGCGCTATATCCAATAGGGCGTGGCTATGACGTTTAGACACATCATCCCACTATGGTGTTCCAGGTGGCATGAACTGCGAAACAATTTCCACATTGTCCTAACTGCGTACCAAAACTCGTAACTCAGATATTCATCTCTATGATCATATCGTAGACAGTTTATCCTCTTGTTACGACGATCTTCACTCTGAAATAGCCTTGAACTTTTCAATATTTCAAACTTGTGATTCATCAAGTAAATACTCCTGTATCTACTCAAATCGTCAGTGAAGTAAGAACATAACGATATCCAGTGCATGCCTAAGCACTTATTGGACTGCACACATCAAAAATGTATTACTGCCAACAAGTTACTCTCATGTTTCATGTGGCATGATTTGCATGTCTCAAGTGATTCAAAATCAAGTGAGTCCAAACGATCCATCCGCATGGAGTTTCTTCATGCGTTTATACCAACATGTATGGTTTGCATGCCTCAAACGTTTCAAAAATGAGTATGTACAAAGATCCATCGGCATGGAGCTTCTTCATGCACTTTATACCAACATGACTCAAGTGGGAGTGCCACAACTAAGTGGTACTATCATTATTATTTTGTATCTTTTGGCACCAATATTATGAACATGTGTAACGCTACGATCGAGATTCAATAAACCATTGAGGGTAATTATTCAAGCAAATAGAATAACTATTATTCTCTTTAAATGAATAATCGTATTGCAATAAACACGATCCAATCATGTTCATGCTCAACGCAAACACAAAATAACAATTATTTAGGTTTTACCACCAATCCCGATGATAGAGGGAGCGTGCGATGTTTGATCACATCAACCTTGGAAACACTTCCAACACATATCGTCACCTCGCCTTTAGCAAGTATCCGTTTATACCGTAGCTTTCATTTCGAGTTACTAATCACTTAGCAACCGAACCGGTATCCAATACCCTCGTGCTACTAGGAGTACTATTAAAGTACACATCAATATCATGTATATCAAATATACTTTTGTCGACTTTGCCAGCCTTCTTATCTACCAAGTATCTAGGGTAGCTCTGCTTAGTGACCGTTTCCCTCATAACAGAAGCACTTAGTCTTGGGTTTGGGTTCAATTTTGGTTTCTTCATTAGAGCAGCAACTGGTGTGCCGTTTCATGAAGTATCCCTTCTATCCCTTGCCCTTCTTGAAACTAGTGGTTTTACTAACCATCAACAATTGATGCTCCTTCTTGATTTCTACTTTGGTAGCGTCAAACATTGCGAATCACTTAAGGATAATCATATCTATCCTTAATTTGTTTATAGTTCATCACGAAGCTCTAGCAGCTTAGTGGCAGTGACTTTGGCGAACCATCACTATCTCATCTGGAAGATTAACTCTCACTTGATTCAAGCGATTGTTGTACTCAGACAATCTGAGAACATGCTCAACGATTTTGAGCTTTTCTCCTTTACTTTGTAGGCAAAGAATCTCGTCGGGGGTCTTATATCTCTCAACAAGGGCACGAGCATGAAATCTCAATTTCATCTCTTTGAACATCTCTTATGTTCTGCGACGTTTTCAAAACGTCTTCGGCGCCTTGCTTCTAAGCCATTAAGTATTGCGCACTGAACTATCACGTAGTCATAAAAAACGTGAATGTTAGATGTTCGCAACATCCACATATGACGCTCGAGGTGCAGCACACCGAGTGGTGCATTAAGGACATAAGCCTTCTGCGTAGCAATGAGGAAAATCCTGAGTTTTACGGACTAAGTCCGCAAAGTTGCTACTATGAACTTTCAACTAAATTTTCTCTAGGAACATATAAAAATAGTAAAGCTATAGCGCAAGCTACATCTTAATTCGCAAAGACCATTAGACTATGTTCATGATAATTAGTTCAATTAATCATATTACTTAAGAACTCCCACTCAAAAAGTACATCTCTCTAGTCATTTGAGTGGTACATGATCCAAATCCACTATCTCAAGTCCGATCATCACGTGAGTCGAGAATAGTTTCAGTGGTAAGCATCTCTATGCTAATCATATCAACTATACGATTCATGCTCGACCTTTCGGTCTCTTGTGTTCCGAGGCCATGTCTGCACATGCTAGGCTCGTCAAGTTTAACCCGAGTGTTCCGCGTGTGCAACTGTTTTGCACCCGTTGTATGTGAACGTTGAGCCTATCACACCCGTTCATCACATGGTGTCTCGAAACGATGAACTGTAGCAACGGTGCACAGTCGGGGAGAACACAATTTCGTCTTGAAATTTTAGTGAGAGATCACCTCGTAATGGTACCGTCGTTCTAAGCAAAATAAGGTGCATAAAAGGATTAACATCACATGCAGTTCATAAGTGACATGATATGGCCATCATCATGTGCTTCTTGATCTCCATCACCAAAGTACCGGCACGATCTTCTTGTCACCGGCGCCACACCATGATCTCCATCAACGTGTCGCCATCGGGGTTGTCATGCTACTTATGCTATTACTACTAAAGCTACTTCCTAGCAATATAGTAAACGCATCTGCAAACACAAACGTTAGTTTAAAGACAACCCTATGGCTCCTGCCGGTTGCCGTACCATCGGCGTGCAAGTCGATTTTAACTATTACAACATGATCATCTCATACATCCAATATATCACATCACGTTGTTGGCCATATCACATCACAAGCATACCCTGCAAAACCAAGTTAGACGTCCTCTAATTGTTGTTCCATGTTTTACGTGGTTGCCATGGGTATCTAGTAGGATCGCATCTTACTTACGCAAACACCACAACGGAGATGTATGAATTGCTATTTAACCTCTCTCCAAGGACCTCCTCGGTCAAATCCGATTCAACTAAAGTTGGAGAAACCGACACTCGCCAGTCATCTTTAAGCAACGGGGTTGCTCGTAGCAACGAAACCAGTCTCTCATAAGCGTACGAGTAATGTCGGTCCGAGCCGCTTCGATCCAACAATACCGCAGAATCAAGAAAATACTAAGGAGGGCTGCAAATCGCACATCACCGCCCACAAAAACTTTTGTGTTCTACTCGAGATAACATCTACGCATGAACCTAGCTCATGATGCCACTGTTGGGGAACGTCGCATGGGAAACAAAAATTTTCCTATGCACATGCAATACCTATCATGGTGATGTTCATCTACGAGAGGAGATTTCTGATCTACGTACCCTTGTAGATCGCACAACGGTAAGCGTTTAGGAAACGCGGACGATGTAGTGGAACAGCTTGCGTGATTCAAATC
Organism: Hordeum vulgare subsp. vulgare; assembly: GCF_904849725.1. Classification (NCBI taxonomy): domain Eukaryota; kingdom Viridiplantae; phylum Streptophyta; class Magnoliopsida; order Poales; family Poaceae; genus Hordeum; species Hordeum vulgare. The sequence goes on along the minus strand of NC_058522.1, from coordinate 431,991,727 downwards.
ACCGTACTCATACACTCCATCCCACGATCTCATCACGATCCGTTCCACGAACTTCATCACGATCCGTCCCGCGATCTCATCATGATCCTTCCCGATCTAGTACTGAACGGACGGCACCTCCGCGTTCAACACACGTACAGCGCGACGATGATCTCAGCCTTCTTGATCCAACAAGAGAGACGGAGAGGTAGATGAGTTCTCTAGAAGCGTGATGGTGCTCCGGAGGTTGGTGGTGATCTATCCCAGCAGGGCTCCGCCCGAGCTCTGTAGAAATACGATCTAGAGGAAAAACCGTGGAGGTATGTGGTCGGGCTGCCGTGGCAAAGTTGTCTCAAATCAGCCCTAATACCCCAGTATATATAGGAGGGAGGAGGAGGGACTTTCCTTGAGGCTCAAGGGAGCCCCAAGGGGTCGGCCGAACCAAGGGGAGGAGTCCTCCTCCTCCAATCCTAGTCCAACTAGGATTGGAAAGTGGAGTCCTTCTCCACCTTCCACTTCCCCTTTTTTTCTCTTTGGTTTTTCCTTGGTGGCGCCATGGGCCTCTCTTGGCTGTCCCACCAGCCCACTAAGGGCTGGTGTGTCACCCTAAGGCCTTGGGCCACTCCCGGGTGGGTTCCCCCCCCCCCCTCCCGGTAAATTCCCGGAATCCATTCGTCACTCCCGGTACGATGCCGGTAATGCCCGAAAACCTTCGAGTGACCAAATGTGACAAACCTATATATCAATCTTCGTTTCCGGACCATTCCGGAAACCCTCATGACGTCCGTGATCCCATACGGGAATCCGAACAACATCCGGTAACCAACCATATAACTCAAATACACACAAAACATCGTCGAACCTTAAGTGTGCAGACCCTGCGGGTTCGAGAACTATGCAGACATGACCCGAGAGACTCCTCGGTCAATATCCAATAGTGGGACCTGGATGCCCATATTGGATCCTACATATTCCAAAGATCTTTATCGGTTGAACCTGAGTGCCAAGGATTCATATAATCCCGTATGTCATTCCCTTTGTCCTTCGTATGTTACTTGCGCGAGATTCGATCGTCGGTATCCACATACCTATTTCAATCTCGTTTACCGGCAAGTCTCTTTACTCGTTCCGTAATACAAGATCCCGTGACTTACACTAAGTCACATTGCTTGCATGGCTTGTGTGTGATGTTGTATTACCGAGTGGGCCCCGAGATACCTCTCCGTCACATGGAGTGACAAATCCCAGTCTTGATCCATACTAACTCAACGGACACCTTCGGAGGTACCTCTAGAGAAACTTTATAGTCACCCAGTTAAGTTGTGACGTTTGATACACACAAGACATTCCTCCGGTGCCAGTGAGTTATATGATCTCATGGTCATAGGAATAAATACTTGACACGCAGAAAAACAGTAGCAACAAAATGACACGATCAACATGCTACGTTCATTAGTTTGGGTCTAGTCCATCACATGATTCTCCTAATGATGTGATCCCGTTATCATGTGACAACACTTTCCTATGGTCAGGAAACCTTGACCATCTTTGATCAACGAGCTAGTCAACTAGAGGCTTACTAGGGACGGTGTTTTGTCTCTGTATCCACACATGTATTGTGTTTCCAATCAATACAATTATAGCATGGATAATAAATGATTATCATGAACAAAGAAATATAATAATAACTAATTTATTATTGCCTCTAGGGCATATTTCCAACACAGCCCGCCGGTCTAAATCCTAAGCACAAAGGGTTCATGGGCCCAGTTCCCCTCCGCGCTCCTAGCACCCCTTAATCACAAGCGCGATGCATCTCGGGACTACTCGGGCGCGCGCCGCTACATCGCTGACGTCTGAAGAGCTTCGGCTGATACCGCGACGTCGAGTACCCATAATTCTTCCCACGCAGACGGTTAGTGCGAAAAGGTCTCCAACCAACCCAGATCAAATACCCAAATCCATTATCATTTTAATTAGGCCATCGACACAATCTCGCGGGAATCCACCCGTCTTAACAACTAATCACCAATGATCTTAGTAACATGGTCGAGTAACTGTGTGGTTGTAACATCGGGGGGAATCCGAGGTATCACCCTCGTTGGATTCCGAACGATGTATCCGTCAAGGTGGGCTTAGAGGAATCACCCTTGGGGGTCCCGCACTTGAGGGGTTGCACGACACAGGCATCTTCGGGAATGGTGAAAGAGGAATCACCCTCGATAACCATGATCGACTAGCTATACTACAGAGATATCATGAGGAGTACTTAGCGAGGTGTCACCCTCGGTACCCGATAGTATCTCTGTAGCGTGGTACAACTAAGGGGGTGCATGTGCTGTGTCGGGTCTAGCTCGTCGATCAGGGATCGAGATTTGAAAACAAGCGGGGCAACTGGACTACAGGGTCAGAGGGGATGACTGCTCCACCTATACTAAGAAGATTTAAAGTACAGTGCTGAAAGTAGCAGTTCATCAAAAATAGGCTATGCATTAGATATAGGAGCTAACTACAACAGTAGCAAAATACTAATGCAAGCAGTAGGAAGAAAGACATAGGCGATATAGGAATGATCAAGGGGGGTTTGCTTGCCTTGCTGCTCTACGGCAAAGGACTGATCGGTAGGGTCGTAGATGTACCCGGCAGCAGCGTCAGTCTCAGGGTCTACCAGTAAGAAGTGGGGGAAGAAACAATAAATAATAGCAACGGTGCCACAGAATGCGTGACATGGCAAGATGCACGCTAGACATGAGCTAACGCAGCAACATCCGTCATAGACGGGTCGGAAGAATATCTGACGATATTTTCCGGGTCTCTAGCTACTACCGGTCAGATGGAAAACGATGGAAAAGTTCCACGTTTGCTATGCTAGGGACGTGTGACACACGAATGGACCGTGTATCCGGGTTCATCTAGTTCTCCCGATCAACTTTCATGTTGATTTTTTTTATCTGACTTACGGTTTATTTTTATATTAATTTTAATAGTTTTATTCAATAATTAGGAATTAAAAACAGATTTAATTAATTTAATTAAAAGCTATTATGACATCAGCATGATGTCGTGCTGACATCAGTAGTTGACTGGTCAACTAACCAGTGGGTCCCGAGCGTCATAGACACACGTTTTAAATTAGGTTTAATTATTAATTAACCAGATTAATTTAGTGGGGGACCCACGTGTCATACTCTAATTATTCTAATTACCTAATTAATTAATCTACTAATTAGTTAATTAATATATCTATTTATTTATTTAATAAAAACATATTTTATTTTTATATTTTAATTTTCATTTTTCTTTAAAAGAGGGTGTGGGGCCTCCCTGTCATAGACAGCGGGGTGGGTTGGCCCACCGGTAAGTTGCTTAGGCCACATACGCATATTTACCCATATAATACCATAACGTATTTCTCCACATACCTACATACATAAATACATACATACGTGCATCTCATACATATAAAATACGTACGACATCTAATACATACATAGATACGTCCTTTTATCTATTTTTCTTTTTCTCATCTCATCTCCTAACTCTCTGTGTTAACAACAGAGACTCAACAACACACAGAGAGAGATACATCTCCCCCATCACCTACTCGATCGTAACGGCGTCGGAACGGAGCGCCGTTTGCCGGAATGGAACCGGGACGGCGCGAGGAAGGAGATGGTGGGAGGAGCCCGAAAAGGGCCTCACCGACGTTGACGAGAGGGCCCGGTGAAGCCGGAGTTCTCGGGAGGCGGAGGAGGCGGCGTGGAGGAAGACGCGGTGGTGACGGTGGCGCGGTTCCGGTGAGGTCATAGACGAGGAGGGACGGCCGGAGGGTCGCCGAGAGGGGCCCCGGTGAGGAGGGCCCCCCGGGGATGGAGCCGCTAAGAGGGGCCCCGGTGAGTGACGGCCGGCGGGGAGGTGAGGGCTGCCGGAGTGGAAGCTCCGGCCGGGTGTGGGTGACAGCCGACGGGGAGGGCGTAGGGGAGGGCCCCGACCTCGGTGGGAGACGAGGTGGGATGGGGTTCGGTCTCCATGAGGAGGGAGGCCGACGGGATGGGAGGGAAGGGGGCTCGTGGGGTAGGTGGGGGCTCGGGAGGTGAGGCTCTCGGTCCCTGGGAGGAAGGGAGAGAACTGAGAGGAGAGAAGAAGGGAGAGATCTAGGGCGAGGGGCCGTGGGGAGGGAAGGAGAGAGGCCGAGAGAGGAGGGACTCTCGGTGGGTTGGTGGGGGCTCCATCGTGGTAGGTGGGGGTGGGGCGGTAGGTGGAGAGGGGCTCCCGTGAGGAGGGGGCTGCGATCGAGGGGGGAATGGTTGCGGTCGAGGGGGGGATTAGGTGGCGAGGGGTTCAGCCCCTCGTTCCTCGCGGCAGGTAGGGGGACGAGTGGGGCGACGGGGTCGGCTAGGGTTTCGGTGGGAGTTGGGAGCGCCGGTTGGGGGCATGGCCGGTTGGGCCAAGTTGGCCGAGTTGGGCGAGGAGCTTTTCCCTTTTTCGTTTTTTAATATATTTATTTATTTTAATCCTTTTTTTACATATTCCTTTTCATTTATTTTTTTAAATACTTTCTGTTCTAATTATATAGGACTTTTAATATTATAAAAAATGACCGATTCACTTTTATAACTCATTAGGGAATTTCAATAACTCTCCCGACATTTTTACTTAACATCATAAAACGTTTCTCGTTTGACTTTATTTTTAAATTTCGAACTCGACTTGGTTTTCGACTAACACGAGATCAATAATAGAATCACGATGACGTGGCATCCTTTGCATAGGTTTACTGTAGTTCAATTACAGAGATTATTGTAGCCTAATCCGGGGATGTCACAACTCTCCACTACTAACAAGAATTCTCGTCCCGAGAATTTAGAGGTAGAAGGAAAGAGCTCGGGGTATTCATCACAAAGATGATCCTCGCGTTCCAAAGTGGCATCATCTTCAGAATGATTTGACCACTGCACTTTAAGGAACTTGGTGACTTTGCGACGAGTGTGACGTTCAACCTGGTCGAAAATGCGGACCTTATGTTCTTTGTAAGAAAGGTCTTGTTACAGCTCAAGCATATCATGATCCACTGCTCGATTATGATCCTTGAAGCAACGACGGAGCTAAGGCACATGGAAGACATCGTGAATCTGGGAAAGGTTCGCCGGTAGTTCCAATTGATAAGCTACTTTTCCACGTCTTTCGAGAACAGTGAAAGGACCAATATAGTGACGAGCTATCTTGCCGTTGATCTCAAAACGATGTGCACCTCTCATTGGTGTGACTCGGAGATAAGCCTTTTCGCCAGGTTGATAGACCATATCTTGATGATGACGGTTGCTGCGACAACAAAAGTCCTTCCCTGGCGCTTAGGAATTCTTCTTATTACTTCTCTGATTTGCGTTGGTTTTTCCCTTGAAGAGGAAAGGTTGATGCAGCACAGGAGCAGTAAGTATTTCCCTCAGTTTGAGAACCAAGGTATCAATCCAGAAGGAGGGCCTCGTCAAGTCCAAAGTACTTGCGCAAACACAAACAAGCTTGCACCCAACGCTTCAAAGGGGTTGTCAATCCCTTCAAGATTGTTTGCAAAGTGAGATATGAAGGCGGAAAGTGCAACGAAGTAAAAAGTGTAAGGCTGAAAATATGGTGTGGAGTAGACCTTGGGGGCCATTGTGTTCACTAGAGGCTTCTCTCATAATAGCAAATATCACGGTCGGTGAACCAATTACTGTCGAGCAATTGATAGAACTGCGCAAAGTCATGACGATATCTAAGGCAATGATCTAGCATATATGCATCACGTCCGAGACAAGTAGACCGATACTTTCTGCATCTACTACTATTACTCCACACACCAATCGCTATCCAGCATGCATCTAGTGTATTGAGTTCATAATGAACAGAGTAACGCTTTAAGCAAGATGACATGATGTAGAGGGATAATCTCAAACCAATGATGAATACCCCATCTTTTTACCGTTGATGGCAACAACACGATACGTTCCTCGCTACCCCTTCTGTCACTGGGTGAGGTCACCGCCCAGTATGAACCCAAAACCAAGCACTTCTCCCATTGCAAGAATCATAGATCTAGTTGGTCAAACAAAACCCACAACTCGAAGAGAATTACAAGGATATGAAATCATGCATAAGAGAGATCAGAAGAAACTCAAATAAGATTCATAGATAATCTTATCATAAATCCACAATTCATCGGATCTCGACAAACACACCGCAAAACAATATTACATCGGATAGATCTCCATGAAGATCATGGAGAACTTTGTATTGAAGATCCAAGAGAGAGAAGAAGCCATCTAGTTACTAGCTATGGACCCGTAGGTCTATGGTGAACTACTCACGCATCATCGGAGAGGTCATGATGTTGATGGACAAGCCCTCCGTATCCGAATCCCCCCCGGCAGGGCACCAGGACGTGCCCCAGATGGGATCTTGCAGAGAGAGAAGCTTGCAGCGGCGGAAAAGTAATTGCGATCGTCTCTTGATTTTTTTGGGAATATTTGGGAATATATAGGCGCAAGATCTAGGTCAGGGGACCTCCAGGGGGACCACAAGCCTAGATGGCGCGCCCCCTGGCCGCGGGGTGGGGGCTTGTGGGGCCCCTGGGGATCTTCTGGCTTGTCTCCCAAGTCCTCCGATCTTCTTCCGTTCCAGAAAAATCTTTTCGGGGATTTTTTTCCGTTTGGACTCCGTTTCAAAATCTCCTCTGAGAGGGGTCAAAAACATGGAAAAAAACAAGAACTCGCACTTGGCACTGATTTAATAAGTTAGTCCCAGAAAATAAATAAAAGGCATGCAAAACATCCAAAGTTTGACAAGATAATAGCATGAAACCATCAAAAATTATAGATACGTTGGAGACGTATCAAGCATCCCCAAGCTTAACTCCTGCTCGTCCTCGAGTAGGGAAGTGATAAAGAATGAATTTTTGATGTGGAATGCTACCTAGCATAGTTGTCCTTTGCAACATCTTTCACGTGGCATGAACGTTCAGATCCGTAAGATTCAAAACAATAGTTTGCTATTGACATGAGAACAATAATACTTCAAGCAAACTAGCAAGGTAATCATGAACTTTCAAAATAACAAGGCCAAAGAAAGTTATCCCTACAAAATCATATAGTCTGGCTATGCTCCATCATCCTCACACAACTAATGTAGATCATGCACAACCCCGAAATTGGCCATGTAATTGTTTTCACACTCTTAGTTTCTCAAACCTTTTATAACTATCACGCAATACATGAGCACGAGCCATGGATATAGCACTATAGGTGGAATAGAGTGTGGTGGTGGTTGTGAGACAAAAAAGGAGGAGATGGTCACACTGACTCGGCGTATCAATAGGCTATGAAAATGCCCATTAATAGATATCAATGTGAATGAGTAGGGATTGCCATACAAGAGATGCACTAGAGCTATAAGTATGTGAAAGCTCAAGATGGAAACTAGTGGGTGTGCATCCAACTTGCTTGCTCACGAAGACCTAGGGCAATTTTGAGGAAGCCCATCATTGGAGTATACAAGCCAAGTTATAAAACGAAGATTCCCACTAGCATATGGTAGTGACAAAGCATGAAGCTCTCAACCATGAAGAAGATGGTGCTAACATGAAGCACAAGTGTGGAAAAAGATAGTAGCATTGTCCCTTCTCTCTTTTTCTCTCATTTTTTTATTTGGGCTCTTAGGCCTCTCTTTTTTCTTTTCTCTCTTTTTTTGTTTTGTTTTTGGGCTCTTTGGCCTCTTTTTTATTTATTTCCTCACATGGGACAATGCTCTAATAATGATGATCATCACACTTTTTAGTTACTCAAAGCTGAAAGATCACAATCATGATGACTCCATAGGAAATGCCTCCAGCAGTGTACCGGGATGTGCAACGATCTAGTATGATCATGCAATGGCAATATGAGAGTGACGGAAAAAGTAATGAGACGGAACGGTGGGAGTTGCATGGCAATATATCTCGGAATGGCTATGAAAATGCCATAGTAGGTAGGTATGGTGGCTGTTTTGAGGAAGGAATTTGGTGGGTTTGTGCACCGGTGAGAGTTGCGCGGTACTAGAGAGGCTAGCAATGGTGGAAGGTGAAAATGCATCTATACCATGGGCTCACATTAGTCATAAAGAACTCACATACTTGTTGCAAAAGTTTTTATTAGTAATCGAAACAAAGTGCTAAATGCATACTCCGAGGGGAAGGGTTGGTAGGTGTAAACCATCGCGCGATCCCGACCTCAACACAAAGGATGACAATCAATAGATCAATTATGCTCCGACTTCCTAACATAGCGGTTCACCATACGTGCATGCTATGGTAATCACTAACTCCAACACAAGTATCTCTAGATTCACAACACCCTACTAACATAACTTTCAATGTTACCAAACCCACGTCTTAAAACTAATTGAGAAGAATCAAAACTTCTTTTTCTATTCAATGCACATGAAGATGGAGGTTTTTGCATGCTCTTTGGGTACCTAGCACATTTGGAACTACTTTCATAGCATAAGCCAACTACCAAATCACGCACTGCCGTGCTCTAAATATATAAGTGAAGCACAAGAGCAAAAGTATCTATCTCAAAAGATATAAGTGAAGCACTAGAGCAAAAGAATCTAACTCAAAAGATATAAGTGAAGCACTATGAGCATTCTAGCAAAATCACGATGAGTGCATGTATCTCTCTCTCAAAAAGGTGTGAATCAAGGATGATTGTGACACAACAAAAAGAAAAGACTCCTAAGATACAAGACTCTCCAAGCAAAACACATATCATGTGGTGAATAAAAATATAGCTCCAAGTAATGTTACCGATGGATTGAAGACGAAAGAGGGGATGCCTTCCCGGGCTATCCCCAAGATTAGGCTTTTTTGGTGTCCTTGAATTTGGCTTGGGGTGCCTTGGGCATCCCCAATCTTGAGCTCTTTCCACTCCTTATCTCTTTGTCCATGAGAACGTCACCCAAAACTTGAAAACTTCACAACACAAAACTTAAACAGAAACTTGTGATAACATTAGTACAAGAAAACAAACTACCACTTCTTTTGGTACAGTAGAAAACTTGAATTCCATCTATATTGATGATGGGCTACTGTATTCTCACTTTTCCATGGCTAGTACCCCCCGATACTAACCATAGTTTCATCAAAACAAGCAACCAACTCAACAAAAACAGAATCTGTCAAAAACAGACCAGTCTGTAACAATCTGTATACTTCGTATACTTCTGTACCTCAAAAAATCTGAAGAATTACTACGGTCTGGAGGAAAAGCATATCAATCAGCAACAGAAATAATCAACTCAAAATCTCTTTCTGAATAAAAATGAAAAATCATCTCGTGAGCGAAAAGTTTCTGTCTTTTTCCAGCAGGATCAAACAACCATTACCAAGACTAGTCATAAAGGTTTTGCTTGGCTCAAACACAAAAAGAAACACTAAAAACTCAACAACAACATAATTATGAGAGTGTGGACACAAAAAAACAGAAAGAAAAAGATAAATTCATTGGGTTATCTCCCAACAAGCGCTATTGTTTAACGCCCTTAGCTAGGCGTTCAATGATGCTCTCACAAAAGACAAGAATTGAAGCACAACGAGAGCATCCTAAAGCATGTGAAAATCACATCTAAGTCTAACATACTTCCTATGCATAGGAATTTTATAGGAAAACAAATTGTCAAGACAACCAATAGCTGCCATATGCAAGGAAGAAGAAAGAGACAAGAGCAATCTCAACATCACGAGAGGTGATTTAGTAACATGAAAGTTTCTACCACAATATTTTCCTCTCTCATTACAAGTGGGATCATATTCGAATTCAACGATATAGCTATCACATAGGATATTCTTTTCATGACCCACATGCATGCAAAGTTGACGCTCTTAAAAATAGTGGGATTATCATCTAAAGTCATGACTTCTCCAAACCCACTTTCAATAATATTGCAAATATCATATTCATCTTGAGGCTTGAACAAATTTTCAAGATCAAAAGAAAAATCATCACCCCAATCATGATCTTTGCAACAATTAGTGGACATAGCAAGACTAGCATTCCCAAGCTTAGGGTTTTGCATAATTTTAGCATGATTGTCACTAATAGAATTTATAGTGAAACCATTGCAATCATGTTTTTCATCCAAGGAGCCCTCATGAATCACTTCATGAATTTCTTCATCACGATTTTCAGATTCACGCATCTCAAGCAAAACTCCATAAAGATAATCTAATGAGAAAAACTCACTAGCAATTGGTTCAACATAGTTGGACCTTCTGAAAAGATTAGCAAGTGGATGAGGATCCATGTCACTAGATTCTTAGCAAGCGAAGATGCAAACATTTTGAAGGCACATAGCACACAAGCAAAGGAAAGGCAAACGAAAAAGGCAAACGAAAAAGGCAATTTGTGAAGTGGGGGAGAGGAAAACGAGAGGCAAATGGCAAACAAAGTAAATGCAAGAGATGAGTTTGTGACACCTACTTGGATGAGTTCTTGACTTGATCTTCCTCCCCGGCAACGGCGCCAGAAATTCTTCTGTTGCAGCAACAAAAGTCCTTCCCTGGCGCTTAGGAATTCTTCTTGTTACTTCTCTGATTTGCGTTGGTTTTTCCCTTGAAGAGGAAAGAGTGATGCAGCACAGGAGCAGTAAGTATTTCCCTCAGTTTGAGAACCAAGGTATCAATCCAGAAGGAGGGCCTCGTCAAGTCCAAAGTACCTGCACAAACACAAACAAGCTTGCACCCAACGCTTGAAAGGGGTTGTCAATCCCTTCAAGATTGTTTGCAAAGTGAGATCTGAAGGCGGAAAGTGCAATGAAGTAAAAAAGTGTAAGGCTGAAAATATGGTGTGGAGTAGACCCTGTGGGCCATAGTGTTCACTAGAGGCTTCTCTCATAATAGCAAATATCACGGTGGGTGAACAAATTACTGTCGAGCAATTGATAGAACCGTGCAAAGTCATGACAATATCTAAGGCAATGATCTAGCATATAGGCATCACGTCCGAGACAAGTAGACCGATACTTTCTGCATCTACTACTATTACTCCACACATCAACCGCTATCCAGCATGCATCTAGTGTATTGAGTTCATGACGAACAGAGTAACGCTTTAAGCAAGATGACATGATGTAGAGGGATAATCTCAAACCAATGATGAAAACTCCATCTTTTTACCCTTGATGGCAACAACACGATACGTGCCTCGCTACCCCTTCTGTTACTGGGTGAGGTCACCGCATGGTATGAACCCAAAACCAAGCACTTCTCCCATTGCAAGAATCATAGATCTAGTTGGCCAAACAAAACCCACAACTCGAAGAGAATTACAAGGATATGAAATCATGCATAAGAGAGATCAGAAGAAACTCAAATAAGATTCATAGATAATCTGATCATAAATCCACAATTCATTGGATCTCGACAAACACACCGCAAAAGAAGATTACATCGGATAGATCTCCATGAAGATCATGGAGAACTTTGTATTGAAGATCTAAGAGAGAGAAGAAGCCATCTAGTTACTAGCTATGGACCCGTAGGTCTATGGTGAACTACTCACGCATCATCGGGGAGGTCATGGTGTTGACAGAGAAACCCTCCGTATCCAAATCCCCCCTCCGGCAGGGCACAAGGACGTGCCCCAGATGGGATCTTGCGGAGACAGAAGCTTGCGGCGGTGGAAAAGTAATTGCGATCGTCGCTTGATTTTTTTGGGAATATTTGGGAACATATAGGCGCAAGATCTAGGTGAGGGGACCTCCAGGGGGGCCACAAGCCTGGATGGCGCGACCCCCCTGGCCGTGGGGTGGGGCCTTGTGGGGCCCCTGGGGCTCTTCTGGCTTGGCTCCCAAGTCCTTCGATCTTCTTCCGTTCCAGAAAAAAAGCTTTTCGGGGATTTTCTTCCGTTTGGACTCCGTTTCAAAATCTCCTCTCAAAGGGGTCAAAAACATGGAAAAACAGGAACTGGCACTTGGCACTGAGTTAATAAGTTAGTCCTATAAAATAAATAAAAGACATGCAAAACATCCAAAGTTTGACAAGATAATAACATGAAACCATCAAAAATTATAGATACGTTGGAGATGTATCAACGGTCATACTGACTCCGGTGACGAGACTGAGCAGCCTTCAGATTCTCATAAATAATGCGGACTTCATCTTCAACATGTCGAATAATATCCGGACCGAAGAGTGATTGCTCCATTGAACGGTGCCTCTGGAATTCCATACGAAGCCAAATGTAAAGGATACTTTGGAGTCAAAGATGTACAGGAGAGTCAGGTTTCAATCCTGTGGAACTTTGGGTTATGGGTCCACCATGTGGGCCGGGAGTAGGTAGAGGGGTGACATATTATACGATCTTGGTAGCAAGACATGTGAGGGGATAACCTGTCAGTTATATTGGCAACAACGTCGGTACCAAGGGCGGGGGACGAATAGAACCATTTTCCTGCTAGTTGAAATGAGGCGGACCAATAGGCAAAGTTCTCGTCCACCGGCGGCTACCGGAATGTCATCGACAATAGTAACATGATCTTACTAACAGATTTGTATACCGAGAATTAACACTGCTTAGATAAGTTATGCCACAACAAAGGTCAAACAGACCAATGGGAAGGAAAATGTGTTCACACACACAAGTATTAAAGTATACCATTCCCGGGGAAAACATAGACCATGGTATACATGATAGGTCATCAAGTACATATCCATTTAGATAAAGAGGCAAGAAGAATCATGATGTTTACCCATACCATGTGGTTTCGATAATTTATCAGGAACAATTTAGCATTTCGCTTCCAATGTTCCTGTTGGAATTTGAAGTATCACATTCGTGCTTCGAAGTAGTATCGACATGGTCATCAGGTAAGGGTCGGACCAATGGGTACAAAAAGAGGATTCATCAGGAACAACTTATGAAATAAGTCATATAGTTTCCGCATGGAAGGATGGCGAATCTTACATATGGAAGAATTTATAACAATAGGTCCATCGGCCTGGTGTGTTGGAAAGACAGCACCGTACCAGATTACATAAGACCAAAGATATAAATATTGGAAATTGTTCCAAACATCATATCTGCCCGAGATTCAGACCTGATTGGTGTCGGGACACCTCAGACTCAAGATGCCTGGGAAGAAAGATGAAGATGCAAGATTCTCCTGATATGAGCTACGGAAGCAAGTATTGGATCATGAGTTGGATTGTAACACACATGAACACAATGTCAGAACATTCGTGCCCACATAGAATTCTTACGTCAAAATGCATCTGAGTTCTCATTTGGAAACCATCATCGAGGACAACAAGGATCCATGTGTAAGTCTAGATTAGCTCTTATGAAGGAACTTCTTTTCCCTGATCAAATCAGTCAGTGGCTTCGCATGCTAAGAGAAATTATATGAAGTCAAGATAACAATCTTCAAAACATATAACACTTCGCACATGCATGAATGATTTGGTATTTTCCAGGAGGAAGCGAAACAAAACTTTCACATATTCACGGCGGAAAGAGTGCACGTGAATTTTGGGGAGAACACTTCTTCCATCCAACATATTCTTCGTGAGCTAGGCACAAGGATAATGCTTTCAAGAGCTTCATCATGAGCCATGGAGAACTTGAGGGTGCGGCCGACGGGCTCAACAACAATTCCTCAAGATTACGATAGGGATGAATTTCCAAAATTATAATATCAAGAAGATAGCATTTGTCAAATCAAATGGTATAATTCTCGATGGAACAACAACAATTAGACACTGGTTGAATGGTGCGCTCAGAAATATGGACGGAGTAGCACAACCAATGTCAAAAATGATGAGTCGACATCCAACACTCTAAGAATGAATCAATTAGTTGTTAACCTCAAGGCAATAGGGTTGCCAAAAGTATTAGGATCACACATCAGAGTTCACCTGTCGGTACACCGGTTAGAAACAACACGGGACCAAAAAATGGATGGTGATGGCGAGAAGTATTATTATATCAAGAATTCTTAAGAGGTGCAATGATGCTCTCAACATTCTTGACAGAAAATATAGTAATACTCCAAGGTAGAAGATAACATAAGTTGGATAGTGAGGAACACAAAGGACAACACAAAACATGAACACACTTGTGTTGGAGGGAAGGCAAGCAAGAATGTCGATGATAATACAAATCATCAGGGGGCAAGGATGGTATCTCTCATCATGCATTCGATCGATACACTGCAGGCGCTTAGAATGTTGATGATGATCACGACACATTAGTCGAGAAGCTTCATGAAGATGTAATCATTCAGCGACATCATCAAGTAAAGGAATAATGAAGCAAAAAATTGTCGGAACCACAGATAAGACTACTAGCCCCGAATCGAGATTGCCTTTTAAGGCAAACAACATGATGTGGAAAGCTCGATGCAAGCTTAACGCACAGTTGGAATTGTGTTCCGGGGATGAAGGGTATAGAGAGCATGGTCAAGCTCCAACATGACGATGATGTTGTAGCTTAACAGCTTGGAATGACATGATCGAGTACAAACTCATAAACAAGGAAGATTGCTAAAAGTTGTTGAATTGCAATGCATACCCGATTCAGTTATCGATGTATTCGCGTGTCCAACAAGTCAAACACGAGGCAACTGGAATTAAGAAAAATATCATAGTTGATGAGGGGCTCACAAGAAGTTTCATAGCTCCGCGATATCCTCGAGCTACAAGGAATAATACTCGAAGGTGGACCAACTTTAAGGTTTGGACCGGTGTGTTGATCTCAAGAAGACAAGTACTTTAACTCGTCTGAGAATGAAATCAATGTAGAACAACATGGTTAGAACCACTATTGCAAAGGACAAGATCACAGATACCAGATTTAAACCACCGAATGAATGATTATTGATACGAGAAGCTTCTATGGTAAGATCAACGTCATTTCCATGGGCATGAACACAAAGTTCAAGGTTGACTCCCACTTCATCAATGCATCACCTGCCATTTACTCCTCGCCTCTGATCAGGTTGTAGCTTAGAAAGAATATCTGACAAAACACCAGAAGAGGAAGACTCGTGAAAACTATTCGAGTCATATTGATTTAGGAAGGCATAGGTTCAACCCGTCGGGGAATCTTAGGAACATATACCATACACTCCAAGAGTAGTTAACACATGCTTGACAACAGCGCATGGCCGACAAAAGTATAGGATAGAATTTATCAGAGGGAGAAGACACAATTTACCAATGGCATTATGTATCAAGGGAACAATATCACAAGAATTTTCGAAAACAAAGGATGCCGTCGGATAACAACCCAGAATGAGCCTGGCAGTCCACAAATGATCTGATATGAGTATCGGTGCTCAACCAGAGGGAGAAAGGATGCAATGTATCGGGTTATAGAACATAAAAAAATCGATACTTAATTACCAGAGGAATTAAGATTTCCAAATTGGTGTATCAGATTCAGATGCTCCAATCAATACAAGTAAGCTAAATGGATTTAGATGGAGAACCACCACAGGTGATTTGTCGAGAAACAGCTATGTCTCGAAGGACGTCTGAGCCGGAAGATAATTTATGAATATCAACAGATGATTGTGCGTATTTACACAAAGGTAGAATCAATAAGATCAGAGGAAATTCACAAAGGAATTTAATGAATGCGGCTAGACATATGGATTTAACCATAACACAAGCAGGTGAAAAAGGTCAAAAGCTATAGGTTACTGGGGATTCCGAAAATCAAATAGTAATTCAAAGAACTTTCGAAACCCACGACAACTGACGACGGACGAATCCTCGATAAGATAATTCGTTGCATCTCGTAAAAACAAGAGCATTTGGAAAGAAAATATGAATGACATTTGTATACAGTCATCCACAAGGGTTGTCGGAGGAAGGGAACTCGCAAGAGCGATGGGCACAAGTTCTCGAGAGAAACATCGGAGAGTACCATCAAAGTCTTCTGACGGATTAAGCCATCGTCTGGAATTACGGGGCTCTTTGGGAGGAAATATTTACGAGAACCTAATGTTAGAGTTAGTAAAATCTTTAACCCGAAAGAGAAGAGAGAGTAGATCCCAGAGTATAGGAAAGGAGTAAAAGATACTAATACCACCCAATTGAGATGTGGGCCCGTAAGCCACAACATCGGTGTTAGTAAAGTTTTCCAAACACTAGACTCAACTTCGGCCAAGGAGTTGGAAAGGGGGATACCTACAGGCAGTCGGCTCTGATACCAACTTGTGACGCCCTCGGTTTAACCGTACGCTAATCATACACGCAAATGCGTACAATCAAACTCAAGGACTCACGGGGAGATATCACAACACAACTCTAGACACAAATAAAACAACATCAGCTTCATATTACAAGCCAGGGGCCTTGAGGGCTAGAATACGGAAGCTCGGTAAACACACGAGTCAGCGGAAGCAACAATATCTGAGTACAGACATAAAACGTGGGGTGCCTTAGAGAAGGCTAGCACAAAAGATACAACGATCGAACGAGGCGAGGCCTCCTGCCTGGGAACCTTCTAACTACTCCTGGTCTTCAGCGGCCTCCACGTAGTAGTAGGCACCGTCGGGGTAGCAGTCGCCGTCGGCGGGGACCTCCATCTCCTGGGCTCCATCATCTGGTCGCAACAACGGATCAAGGGGACAAAGGGGGGGGAGCAAAGCAGCGGTGAGTACTCATCCAAAGTACTCGCAAGTCTTACATCAGAACTATTCCAAGTATGCATCAGTATCAAAGAAGGGGGTGGTTATATGTGGACTGACTGCAGCAATGCGATAATAGAGAGAGAAGGCCTAGTCCTATCAAAGACTAGCATCTTCAGGGTCTTGCAGCAATAGACGAGGGTAGAATAGGTGTAACACAAATAATAGTCATATTGTTGCAGCAGTATTAAAGTGAGGTCACGCCCAAGGGTCGTCCCTCGACTCCCTGCGAGGAAGCAATCCCGAGGCAACTAATTCCAGTTAAGTAACAATTGTAGTTGTATAAGATCAGGGCCCAACTCCAAGTCGTCCTGTAACCATGGACACGGCTATTCGAATAGTTAATTTTCATCCCTTCAGGGGAGCACCACATGTCCCGACGCGCTCGATAACACTCTGGTCGGACACACTTTTCTGGGTCCTGCCCGGCCTCGGAATATCGACACGTCGCAGCCCCACCTAAGCTCAGCAGAGAGGCCATCCCGCCGGTCTAAATCCTAAGCGCAAAGGGTTCATGGGCCCAGTTCCCCTTCGCTCTCCTTCACGATGCGAGGGCGGCCAACGTCAGTCCTAGCACCCCTTAATCACAAGCGCAATGCATCTCGGGACCACTCGGGCGCGAGCCGCTACATCGCTGACGTCTGAAGAGCTTCGGCTGATACCCGATGTCGAGTACCCATAATTCTTCCCACGCAGACGGTTAGTGCGAAAAGGTCTCCAACCAACCCAGATCAAATACCCAAATCCATTATCATTTTAATTAGGCCATCGACACAATCTCGCGGGAATCCACCCGTCTTAACAACTAATCACCAATGATCTTAGTAACATGGTCGAGTAACTGTGTGGTTGTAACATCGGGGGGAATCCGAGGTATCACTCGTTGGATTCCGAACGATGTATCCATCAAGGTGGGCTTAGAGGAATCACCCTCGGGGGTCCCGCACTTGAGGGGTTGCACGACACAGGCATCTTCGGGAATGGTGAAAGAGGAATCACCCTCGATAACCATGACCGACTAGCTATACTACAGAGATATCATCACGAGTACTTAGCGAGGTGTCACCCTCGGTACCCGATAGTATCTCTGTAGCGTCGTACAACTAAGGGGGGTGTATGTACTTTGTCGGGTCTGGCTCGTCGATCAGGGATCGAGATTTGAAAACAAGCGGGGCAACTGGACTACGGCGTCAGAGGGGATGACTGCTCCACCTATACTAAGTAGATTTAAAGTACAGTGCTGAAAGTAGCAGTTCATCAAAAATAGGCTATGCATCAGATATAGGAGCTAACTACAACAGTAGCAAAATACTAATGCAAGCAGTAGGAAGAAAGACATAGGCGATATAGGAATGATAAAGGGGGGTTTGCTTGCCTTGCTGCTCTACGACAAAGGACTGATCGGCAGGGTCGTAGATGTACCTCGCAGCAGCGTCAGTCTCGGGGTCTACCGGTAAGAAGAGGGGGAAGAAACAATAAATAATAGCAACTGTGCAACACAATGCATGACATGGCAAGATGAAGGCTAGACATGAGCTAACGCAGCAACATCCGTCATAGACGGGTCGGAAGAATATCTCACGATATTTTCCGGGTCTCTGGCTACTACCGGTTAGATGGAAAACGATGGAAAAATTCCACGTTTGCTATGCTAGGGACGCGTTACACACGAATGGACCGTTTATCTGGGTTCGTCTCGTTCTGCTGATCAACTTTCATGTTGAAAATATTTTGATCTGACTTACGGTTTATTTTATATTAATTTTTAAAGTTTTCTTCAATAATTAGGAATTAAAAACAGATTTAATTAATTTAATTAATAGCTATTATGACATCAGCATGATGTTATGCTGACATCAGCAGTTGACTGGTCAACTAACCAGTGGGTCCCGAGCGTCATAGACACACATTTTAAATTAGGTTTAATTATTAATTAACCATATTAATTTAGTGGGGGACCCACGTGTCATACTCTAATTAATCTAATTACCTAAGTGGCTTAGGCCACATACACATATTTACCCATATAACACCATAACGTATTTCTCCACATACCTACATACATAAATACATACATACGTGCATCTCATACATATAAAATATGTACGGCATCTAATACATACATACGTCCTTTTATCTATTTTTCTTTTTCTCATCTCATCTCCTAACTCTCTCTGTTAACAACACAGACTCAACAACACACAGAGAGATACATCTCCCCATCACCTACTCAATCCTAACGGCGTCGGAACGGAGCGCCGTTTGCCGGAATGGAACCGGGACGGCGCGAGGAAGGTGATGGTGGGAGGAGCCCGAAAAGGGGCTCACCGACGTTGACAAGAGGGCCCGGTGAAGCCGGAGTTCTCGGGAGGCGGAGGAGGCGGCGTGGTGGAAGACGCGGTGGTGACGGTGGCGCGGTTCCGGTGAGGTCGTTGATGAGGAGGGCCGGCCGGAGGGTCGCCGAGAGGGGCCCCGGTGAGGAGGGCCCCCCAGGGATGGAGCCGCCGAGAGGGGGGCCGGTGAGTGACGGCCGACGGGGAGGTGAGGGCCGCCGGAGTGGCAGCTCCGGCCGGGTGTGGGTGACACCCGGCGGGGAGGGGCGCAGGGAAGGGCCTCGACCTCGGTGGGAGACGAGGTGGGATGGGGTTCGGTCTCCAGGGGAGGGAGGCCGACGGGATGGGAGGGAAGGGGGCTCGTGGGGTAGGTGGGGGCTCGGGAGGTGAGGCTCTCGGTCCCTGGGAGGAAGGGAGAGAATCGAGAGGAGAGAAGGAATGAGAGATCTGGGGCGAGGGGCCGTGGGGAGGGAGGGAGAGATGCCGAGAGAGGAGGGACTCTCGATGGGTTGGTGGGGGCTCCATCGTGGTAGGTGGGGGTTGGGCGGTAGGTGGAGAGGGGCTCCCGTGAGGAGGGGGTTGCAATCGAGGGGGGAAGGGTTGCGGTCGAGGGGGGATTAGGTGGCCTCGAGGGGGTTGCGGTCGAGGGGGTTGCGGCGGGCAGGGGGACGAGTGGGGCGACGGGATCGACTAGGGTTTCAGTGGGAGTTGGGAGCGCTAGTTGGGGGCCTGGCCGGGTGGGCCAACTTGGCCTAGTTGGGCCAGGGGCTTTTCCCTTTTTCGTTTTTTAATATATTTACTTATTTTAATCCTTTTTTTACATATTCCTTTTCATTTATTATTTTTCTTAAATACTTTGTGTTCTAATTATATAGGACTTTTAATATTATTATAAATGACCAATTCACTTTTATAACTTATTAGGGAATTTCAGCAACTCTCTCGACATTTTTACTTAACATCACAAAACGTTTCTCGTTCGACTTTATTTTTAAATTTCGAACTCGACTTGGTTTTCGACTAACACGAGATCAATAATAGAATCACGATGACGTGGCATCCTTTGCATAGGTTTAGTGTAGTTCAAACCGAGATTATTGTAGCCTAATCCGGGGATGTCACATAAGGATTTGACAATGGTTTCTCTACCATACCCGAAGGAATCTGATAATAAATATTTTCAACATGTTCAGTAGATTGAGGAACAATTTCCTCAACTTCCGTTAGAGGTGAAGATGCCCCGAACAAGACACTCAAAAGGTGACCGTTCATAGTGATAAGCAACAGTAAATTTCAGCACATATCAAAAATGTTTCCTTACCAAAGGCGCTCCACTCCCTAGCAACAACGCGAGAAAAGAGTCTTGATGACCCACAAGTATAGGGAATCAATCGTAGTCCTTTCAATAAGTAAGAGTGTCAAACCCAGCGAGGGCAGAAGGAAATGATAAACAGTTATCAACAAGGTATTCTCTGCAAGTGTTGTAAGTAATGGTGATAGATAGTTTTCTAGCAAGATAATTCATAACAAGTGGCAAGTAACAATACTAGAAAAGGTGTAGCAAGATAGCCAAATCCTTTTTATAGAAACGGACATGCCTGAAAGTACCCTTATATAAAGAAAACGCTCCCGAGGACACATGAGAAGTTTTGTTTAGTCATGTTTCCCTAGCGGCCTAGTGAAAGCTCCAATTCTCCCTAGGAGGTTTTGGTTATTAAAAACAACATTTAGCTCATTAACTATTAAGCTTATCAAGTATATTTCAGGAAAAGTTCAATGAATGGATTCGCTATGACATGTTGAGCAACCCCTTGGATGCGAAAGATTTATACTCGCAAAAGCTTCAAGACTACATTTTACTTTACATAATTTGATCCCATTGAGTACATAGGAAAGCCAATACTATTTAAAAAGGATGAGGTAGATGATGATATGGTTTCTCAAGTGCTTAGAGATATGCTACCAAAAGACTCAATCATTACCTCACAAACAATTTTGTCCAAAACCCTACACTGCCAAATTGGTGCCACCAAGTTTTCCACTTCGGTCTCACCGAGTGAGCACGAGACAAAACCCTAAGCCAAATCCTAATTTCTTGATGTAACCGAGACTACATTCAGTGGAATCGGAAAGCAGTGAACAAGTTTCTATGGTTGGGATTTTGAGTTTCGGAATTTCCGAGATTTAATTTCAGAGTCATCGAAGTGATGGAGCTGTCTAGGTTAAGCCGAATCGATCTCACCGAGATGTTTTATTCAGTCTCACCGAAAAGCCAAAAGCTGGGACATTTTGCACTAATCGGTTGCACCGAGTTTTTTTACTTCAGTGTCATCAAGTTGGACAATAATGTTGCAACCTTTGGATCTTTGGTGAAGGCTATATATACCCCTCCACCACCCTCTCACTTGGAGAGAGAGCACTTAGAAGTCAGAACGTATCTACACTTCCACCATTCATTTTCTCACAGAGAACCACCTACTCATGTGTTGAGAAGATATTCCATTTCTACCATATGAATCTTAATTTATAGCCTCCCTAAGTTGATTTCCAACCAATCATCCTCTTCTACAAAGCCAAATTATGTGAGAGGGTGATTGAGTGTTGAGGAGACTATCTTTTGAAGAACAAGAGAAAGGAGTTCATCATCCATACAACATTTATTACCTTTTGAAGAGTGGTGTCTCCTAGATTGGTTATGTGTTGCTTGGAAGCCTCCAAATCATGTGGAGTTGAACCAAGAAGTTTCTAAGGGCAAGGGGATCACCTATTTCGTGAAGATCTACCCAGAGTGAGGCTAGTCCTTTGTGGACATAAGCCATAGTGGAATAGGCAAGGTTGCTTCTTCATGGGTGGAGCCCTCCATGGACTCATGCAATCACAACCCTCCATGGGTGGAAGTCTTCATCGACGTTGGCGTATGATAGCACCACCTATTGGAACCACGCAAAAAATCTTCGTGTCTTCATTGCGTCTGATCTTCCTAACCCTCGTTTACATTCACTTGCAATGTCTCTACTTTCCGCTGCACAACTCGTATACTTGCATGTGTAGGGTGAGCTAGACTTGGTAAAATCATTGAAACTTGCCAACCGATAAAATTGAAAAATGTGTGCAGTTTAGTTTTGATCAAGTAGTCCAGTTACCCTCCTCTAAACATACTTTTAACCCTACACCTGGGGTTTGAGAAGGGAACGAGAGGAAGCCCTAGCGGCCTAGGGTTTGAGAAGGGAACGAGAGGAAGTCACGGCTTCCTAGGGACTTGGTTCTATTTTTTAGTTGTTTCATGGTGCAAGGGTCGGGCCCATAGGTGTGTAGAGTGTGCAATCCACATAGAGCCCATAAATTTTGCCCCCCCCCAATGTCTATGTACTAGTGTGCGCTGGGCTTTGCATGACGTTGGTCCGTTGGTCCCCGAGGCCTCCTGCTCGATGCATTAACTACTAGCCTATGAGGCTAGGACATTACCCTAAAAGAATATGTTAGCCCCGACGTGATTAACACATTATTGGAGGTTGTCGCTGTCGCTGCCACTGCTGCTTCTTACCTCACTACGCCTGATTAGATTTAGTCCGATTAAACTAGGCGACACCGGCTCCCAAATCCTTGATAGTGCACTCGAATTGTTCGATGGTAAGCCAACTAGTCAAGGTTTAGGACTTTGTCTATTAATCTTTCAACCGACATCTTATATACAACAAAATGTACATCTAATTTTTAATTATCTTAATTGTGTGATCTACTATGTTGTTGATTCATACATGTGGCAAGTGTGTGGGCGCCTAGATAGAAACCATGTAGGCGTATCGAGATGGCAAGAAATATCGATCGCATCCACATGAGGCGAGGTGACATATTTAGACCAGATCAAAATCGATCACATCCACAGGAGGCGAGATGACGCATCTAGACCAGATCAAAATCGATTGCATCTAGAGTTGGCGACGGGTAGCACGGCCACAGGCGGGGCGACAAGCTTGCCCCTTCCGATTAACTTTGTGTGATCGACATGCTCCTCTCGCCAAAACAGGTAGCCGGCTGCCCCTCGCTTGTCCTTTTGATTAACTTTAACTCCTGCAGTCCTACTCCTAATCTTTAAATCCTAATTAAATTTCTGCAGGGATCGTTACTTCGTTATTAGAGATTGGTTCTTGCTTCCTTGATTAAAAATCGCATTATAACGGTTTAACTGGACATGACACGAGATTAGATGAAATTAGACATTATATCATATAGATTATAATTGCTTGTTAATTTATTTATTTTATGAGGTAGGACCTATATTTTATTTTTACACGGGGCCACGGATTTTGCCTGCACGGCCGTGCATGGTACTGTGTGTGCTTTGGATAGGACAACTGCCCAAACCGTATTTGATCCTGTCGGATGCACTTGTATCTTCATGGTGATTGTGTGAATACGAGTGTTTCCATGAGTAAGTAAAACTCAGGGTGTGGAATCCGCTCACCTTATTCTTTACAAAACGACTATTTCGTTACCCATGGTCTCGAGAGTGCGCAGAACCACGGAGTCAACGTAGTCGATGGCATTGAGCCAGAACGAAGAATCATGCTGTATACGCACAGAATATAAGCCAGCTGCCAGTCATTTTCCAGACAGGGGAGCAGGCTGATTGGGCAAAGAAGGGTGTTGTCCTCCCATCGTGTCACCGACTGCGTTTTGTTTATTCCACAGCTGCGTGCCACGGCCGGATTAGCGAGGAGCATCTAGCTGTATATTCCTATTCTCGAGCCCTTTCATCCATCCGTTCCGTTCCCACTTGGCCGTGGCCGGGTTGCTCGTACAACGAATTCGTCTTCCACTGTCAGTACCCCCTTCTTCCATTTCATGATATACAGTACGTCCGTGTTTTTTAAGATTTAAATTTATTATAAATTTAACCAATCGTAGACGACTACGGCGGCAGCAAAAGTTCTTTCAATTATAAAATTTGATAATATAATTTTTGCTTTTGCCGCAGTCGTTCATGCTGATCAAAGTTATGGTTAAAATTAAATCACTAAAAACATGAACGCAATACCTTATGAAACGGAGGGAGTACAATTTAGTATAGAGTCGTACTCATATGCTTTGCTTTCGAACCTTACGAAACCGCACTGCCTCTGCCGCCATGGTTAGCCGCACCTACGTTAGCACGGTCACATCATCGCCCCCACGCGACATGTGTTTAGTCCCGTAACTGACTGGAGGAAAAACAAAGTCGGCACGCACAGAAAAAGTCTAACGGGCACCGGCGCCGTCATGAACTCATGATCGTTAATCTTGTTGAGGATTAAAAGGGTGCTAAACAACCGACGCCTTTCCCCGGGAACAAACCGGCCACAAGAGAGAAAATGGCATGGGGAGAAAAGGAGCAGGATCTTTCCCACCCACAGAAGCAGCAAAGGATCTTTGGTTGGGGTGCACCACTCCCCACACTCCACGGGCGGAGCAAGGAACAACACATGGGACATGCAGGCTTTGCCTCGTTGGTTTTGATGGTTACGGGTAGCCTTT
The DNA here is from genome assembly GCF_904849725.1 of Hordeum vulgare subsp. vulgare. Classification (NCBI taxonomy): domain Eukaryota; kingdom Viridiplantae; phylum Streptophyta; class Magnoliopsida; order Poales; family Poaceae; genus Hordeum; species Hordeum vulgare. The sequence goes on along the minus strand of NC_058522.1, from coordinate 431,967,197 downwards.
GCCGTTCTCCCGCTGCTGGCTGGTGTTCTTGGGCAGGGGACTGATGTGGACGGCTGCACTTAGGGGCAGGATGTTTTTTTATTTTTTGCTCTCATGTTCGTTGCATTGCATTATCCCGTGGAGAGCGAGAGTTAGGCTGGCACTTATTGGTCAGTTGAACCTAGGATTGGAATAGGATGGCTGATGTCAAAGAGCCAGGCACCGCAAGGAAGGAAGGAAGTCCTGCTGTTGCGGCTGGTGTGCAGTCCAGTCCATGGGCCAACTCCATGAGCTGTCAGTCAGCTTTGCTTTCATAACTGTCTCCTCGCCACTAATGGCACCCGGAACAGTAGCGCTATATCTGTGCGTCGTTAACGCATAATCAGATGCGTAACGATTGTGATGAAAAGGAAAAGGGCAGTGATATGCGCCCGCGCGTTTCGGTCGGCCTCGCGCGGCCCGCACGATCCACAAACCCCGCACGTCCGCACCGTTGGATCTCCATGCAACATTTTTCCTTCCGATGCAGCAAACATTCGACGCGATGCAGCAATTTTTTCAACGGTTGTAACAAAAAATAAAATTTATAGCAAAAAAATATCTACGTGATCGTCGCAAAAAACGAAGCTGATGGTGCGTGGTAGCAAAAGTCAAACGCCGGTTGTAACAAAAATCTACGTGAACGTGTATGCAACTTTTTTAATGAACGGTTGCAGCAAAAAAATATTGCCGGTTGTAGCAAAAATTAACACGGTTGTAGCAAAAGTAAAAAACATCGATTGTAACGAAAAATCCGACGAACTGGAGTTGCAACCAAACGTATATGCAACTTTTTTACTAGACAAATGTAGAAAAAACGCTTGCACCAAAAATGACGTTGGTTGCAACAAATTTACACGAGGAAAAAAGCTGCATGGAAAACGTTTGTATCAGAAAAACACACGGTTGCAGCAATTTTGACAGAAAAATGTTGCAAGCATCTGCCAGCGAGGCGTGCGACAGGCCGAACCGGCGGGTGGAAGCGTTTACCAAAGGAAAACACATGAATAATCAATGGCATGACAACGTGACTTGACCACGGCCAAAGACAACGAACCAATGTAACGTAGGCCAGCTAAAGGGAATCTGCACCACAACACGCGTACCTCGCTCCGTCTCACATTCGGTTTTGAGGCCGGCTCGGCGTGCCGTGGCAGGTGATGGCGTGAGGGTATGGTGACCGGCGGATGACGAATGGCGTCGTTGATGGACGCTGCATCCACCCATCCGATGCGGGGAAGCGAAAGTAGGATTGGCAGCATTGTCGGTGTGTCCTCATAGTTGCTTGAGGTGCCCATCGTCCCCCCGCGAGCGGTATGGAATGGCCTCTCGTCGGTGGTGTGGTCTTGCTACTCGCTTTTAATGGCCTCTGTGTGGATGTGTGGGGATGATGTTGGGCTGGGAGAAATCCGATGCTGTTGCGGACGACGGCGACGCCCGCGGGAGCCGTGACCTTCTTGAAGGCGTTGTCTAGGCCCTTATCATCCTCCTCCCGTGCAACGGCGGAAACCCTAGATCTAGCAAGCTGGTTCAGGCAGTGGCGGCGCTATGACGTCGTTACCTTCTTGGAGGCACTGTTCGAGTTGCTCGTGGAGTCCTACTACAGTGTTTGGTGCTAGTGCTGACCTCCACTTAGAACGTGGGCCCCTAGGGCGCAATGTACACTAAGGCGGCATCTCTTCGATGATGCTTTCCTCGAGTCTAGTCGGGTCCTGCTGTCCACTTGCCACTCTCTTTTCGGCGTCATGGGTAGTTTGTACGTTGACACATGCTTGCTTGGGGTTCGATTTGTGCTTTGAGTTGTTTACTTCGGTTGTGAAGCGGTCTTGTGTCACTGTGTCGTGATCTCTCGCCATCTTGGCAGGGTTTAGGCAAGGCTTGCCCTTGTTTTCGTGCGTGTGGTTGTGCGTTGTAAGCCGGATGGCAACTCTTGTATGGTTTTTGGGCCCGGTTTTCCTTATAAACAGGACCAATCCTTCTTGTGTTCAATGAATTTAGTAGTGATCCTGCTGACATTTAAAAAAACTGCACACGCGACGATTAGAGCATCTACAACCCCAATTGCCTATGAGCATGTGGCTTCATCTCACAATACTGCACACAAGGCGACTAGAGCATCTACAACCCTAATTTCCTAAGAGCATCTCGCTCCGTCTCACAATACTTCACATAGGGCGATTAGAGCATCTACAACCCCAATTGCCTAAGAGCATCTCGAGTCGCGCCCCTAATAGTCCCCCTAAGAGCACTTTTTAATCATCAACGTTAATTAAATCGCCCAATCACGTCCCCGGTTTCATAATTTTTGTCGACTTTGACCAAAAAATGCCCTAAGGCAAACCCAGGGAGCCGGGGACACCTGGGGGGGGGGGGGGCTAATTTCGCTCGCATGAAGGTGTTGGCCCACCTGCCACCGTCTCTCTCTCTCTCCTCTCTCCTCTCTTTTTCTCCCTGGCCCACCCATGTGCTCTCCTCCACACACACCCGTCCTCTCTCTCTCCCTCCACGCACACATAAACACGACTCCTCGGGGACGCAACGAGTGAAAATATTTGCCTCCCCGGGCCAAAATTTTTGCCGACAGCCCCCCAAGCGGCGAAAAGAATGCCTTCTGAGGGCCAAACGGTTGGAGATTCCCTAACCGGGTCTTTACATATTCACAATCGGACATGCCCACGGATAATGACCGGGTGATCGTTCAATAACTCATCTTGCAGCAACAATCTCTATTTCTGAAACATCAAAACCATATGTGAAATATCAAAACCATATAAACACATGTTGATCATCTTGACCAAACAATAGGTAGTACACATAAATACAAATTACTCATAGTTCAATAACTTAAACATAGTTCAAGCATAAATTTGTTCATAATGCGTAACTGATAAATTAAATGTAAAGTTTACTGATTTGTAGTGTGGGTCTACATATGCTCCACAAGATCATCCTAAAGTTGCATATGCCTCTGTTGATCTTGTAGTTGTCGATGCATCTTTAGAAAGTTAGCAATGTGCTCCGTCTCTTATTTCGGGTGGCCGACCTCGACACAGGGCTTCTCAAAATTATTGCACAGGTCTTCTCAAAACTATTCGTGTGGACTACCCCTTCATCATCATCCTCGATAATCATGTTGTGCAAGATAACACAACATGTCATGAGCTGCCAAAGTGCCTTCGCTTTCCACATCATCGCAGCTCCACGAACAATACCCCAGTGAGCTTGAAGCACTCCAAATGCCCACTCCACATCTTTCCTAGCTGCCTCTTGCATTGTTACAAAGTGGCTTTGTTTGTTTCCTTGGGGATCAGATATTGTCTCCACAAACGCCACCCACCAAGGATAGATACCACATGCAAGGTAGTACTCAATGTTGAAGTTGAGCATGTTGTCGGGTGTAGTTGCATGGTGGAGCTTCCCCATCATAAAGCTCCTGAATACAAGTGATTGTTGGAGCACATTGATGTCATTGAGCGAACCTGGTGTGCCAAATAAAGCATGTCAAATCCACAAATTCATCTATGACATTGCTTCAAGTATGTGGGTGGATTCTTTGACGCGACCTTGGTATTGTCCATGCAAACCTTTTGGACAGTTCTTTCATTGCTAGTGCATGCAATCAATTGAACCTAGCATACATGGGAATCCTCTCGATTTATCAACATTTTTTGTGTCCTCCACAACTAGCCCTATCAGGTACTCTCGTCCAAACACTTTCACCACAATGCATGTAAATTGCATCGTGGTGTTCACGACCGTGGTCTCACCCATCTGGATTTTAGTATTAGTTGCATTTGTGGATTTACCATAAGCAAGCATCCTTAGAGCAGCCATACACTTATGTAGAGGAGAGAAGAAAAGTTGTCCACGATGATCCTTCCTCACATTGGACATTTCATCGAACATGTAGAGCGCGAGGTGTATATATGGGGTGTTTGACATACCAAGGTGATGTCCGGTGGCGGGGAGCTTGAGTTGTTGCCACGATCGACGGGGTTGTGGGTTCTGTCCTTTGGTGGCCAAGCCCTGGGATGGGGATGAAAGTGGAGCAACTATGGTGGCGGAAACTACGGTGGTTGTTGGGGATATTATCTGTTGATAACCCGCCCTAGTTGGGCCGGGTCACCAAAGCTGGCGATTCATCTAAAATATGGTTCGGGCCTTGGCCTCGTAAGACCGAAGGTTGTATGGCGGCTTACGACTTCCGGAAAAAGTCCATAATAGAGAAGGTCTCCAAGCTTTGGAAAGGTGGCGACTTAGAGATCGTAAGAGTCACGATTTGTATAAAGGAAAGGACCCTTGTAAACCCTAGGGACTCGACCTGTATATAAAGACGAGTCCCAGGGAAGAAGAGGGCGTGTTAGAAATCATCGAGTGCTAGGTCAGGCGAGTTACGCCCTCCTTGTAATCGAATCTCTATCAATACAACACAAAGCAGGACGTAGGCTTTTACCTCCTCACGAGGGGCCGAACCTGGGTAAATCTCTATCTCGCTTCTGCTCAACCCCTTTGAGTCGCCACCAAGGTGCGATGGCTCCAACACTAAGTCCTTTCACGAGGACATCTGCCGTGACAAAACCACGACAGTTGGCGCCCACCTTGGGGCCTGCGCACGGTGGAGTTGAGTTCTCAAAGGGAGCCTACCAGGGTTTCGGAGCTACGCGACGGGGCTCATGACTCGGAGCCGCTGTGGGAAGTACTACATCAACAACTCGCTATGGGGGCCCGAGGCGGATTCGATCGAATCTGGTTACAGGGTCCCCTTCGGCAAGATCAGCGTTTTCATCGGCATGATTGGATCGCCCGTGCCTGAGCCGGATGCCTCATCCGACATCGTCGAGCCGACCAGGTACGTCCGCCCGGTCGTCACGCCAAACCTAACCCGCTCGGCCTTTGTTGGATTCACGCAGGGATCTGAGGAGCCAGAACACTCAGCGACCCAGGAAACCACGCCGATCAACACCGACGACGAATCATCTATGGACGATTCAGATTCAATCCAATCTCTGCATGGGGGCTGCCTTGGGGGCTTATCACTGGCCATGGACCCCGAAGTTCTTGACATGACTCGCCGTCAGATCACCGTTTACATGGCAGGGGCGACTCAACCCTCGCCAAATCCGGCAGGCGGAGTTGGAACTGGTGAGATGTCTAGAAGCCCGGCCGCAATTTTGGTGGAGCTAGCAGCGGAAATAACAAGGCTCATGGCGACCCCCATCACACCGGAAAACCAAGAGGCGGTGAACACAGAATTAACGAAGCTAAGAGAAGGGGTGGCAAAATATCAGCGGGATGCCGAGGTGGAGTCCGCCAGGATTGAGACCCGGCAAGCTCAAATCACCGCTAAGATAGCTCGCTTGAATACCGATAACTGGCGGCTCGAAAGGCACCAGCGCGCGTCTGACGCCGTCCATCAGCGGAGGCACCAGGGTCGTCTGCCCCCTGATCTCAACCCGACCCGCCTGTTCGACACTCCGCGAACTCCCGGGGCGGGAGCCGCCCCGGGGGGAAGGCCGGGCCAGCCACCAAACCCGCCGTTTCAGCCAGCTGTGGATCGCGTTCCCCGATTCCAGACTCCTCAAGGTCACTTTTCCAACTCGGTGGACAATGTCCTTGCCGCAACTCGCCATTTGGAATCCCTTCCGATTCACGGCAATACTCCTGCCGAGATAGAGGCAAGGAACACCATTGAGATGTTGAAGACGGCGGTGGTTCAAAACGCCCAGTTCTCACACAGCCTAGATAGGCTACACTCCACTCCCCAGGCAAGCCGCACCAGGAGCCGGCCAGAGGACCAGCCCGCTATAACCAGCGGACCGCGACCCTTCCCCCAGGAGGACTCGCCTGACCATCGAGACCCGCCAGGACGGGATCACCCGGATGTCCAGGCTGCCCCAGCGCCTCTTGTGGGGAGCGGCAGACAAGTGGGGGTGCCATGCCTGGCCCCCGCCCTTCGCAACAAGCGAATGCCCAAGGATTTTAAAGGGCCCAGAAAGGTGCCTAACTACACTCCGGACCTCGAGCCGGCGCTGTGGGTCGAGAGTTATGAAATCGCCATGGACATGCTCGATGTAAGCGAAGCAGTTTGCGCCAGATACTTCACAATGATGCTTGAAGGGACGACGCGTACTTGGTTAAAGAACTTGCCTCCTAACTCCATCCAGACTTGGGCTGAATTGAAAGAGCGTTTCATTAAAAACTTCCGAGGAACCTGCAAGCGTCCGATGACAATAGTCGATCTGCAGCATTGCGTCCAACGCCCGGATGAATCGGCCCACCACTGGTCGCGGCGGGTCGCGGAAGTCATTCACTCGTCAGATGGTATTACGGCGGCCCAGGCCGTGCTGATCCTCGAACAGAATTGCCACTACGAACCTTTGGTGCAGAAGTTGGGGCGACTCAAGCGAAAGGTCCAGGACATGGGGGAGCTAATGGACACCCTCACTAGGTACGCTGAGGCAGACGACACGAAAGATCCCGGCGAAGATGGTGGCAAAACTAACTCGCCAAGAAAGGGCGAGTCATCCAAAAATTATACCCGGTTCCAGGGACGCGACCGCCATAATCAGGGAGCGAATAGCAAGAGAAGGCAGTAGGAAGAGTCTTCGGACTTAGTCGCCAACACCAACACCAATAATGGCAACCAGCGCCAGAAGAAAAGTAGGGGTTACAGCGGCAAAAAACCGCGCAACTACAATGAGTTACTCAAGGGCCCCTGCCCGCACCACGCCATGGCAGACGGACCGGCGACTCATACCTGGGAGGACTGTTACGTGATGCGAGAGTTTCGGGCGGAGGCGATCAAAAAAGGGCAAAGCGGCGACCCGGACCAGCGGCAGGAACAGTTTGGCGCGCCCAATCAACGCCAGAACCCCTTCGGCGGTTTTCCCGAGCCTGGGGCTCAGGGTGGCTCGCAGCCAAGCAGCGGCCAGTTTCAGGTGCATCACCAGCGACGGTATGACCCACCCGGAGTTTTTCAGCAACCACCCCCACAGGGGGCTTCGCAGGGACAGGATGATAATGGCGGCTTCCGCAGCAATCCCAAGCAGTTAAGAAATGGACACTACCACGTTTTCACCACCAATGCTTGCAGGCGCGATAAAAAGGCGAGTCACCGAGCGTACAGTGTGTCTGAGCTGGCACTAACTAGATACCTCCACTGGTCCGAGCAGATCATATCATGGAGTAGGGAGGATCACCCGCCAAGAGTTGACAATCCCGGCGACTTGGCGTTGGTCATGGCTCCCCAAGTTGGGGGATATACCCTGTCAAAGGTACTGATGGATGGTGGCAGCAACATCAACATTTTGTACTTCGACACTTTTCCAGAGGATGAACCTGTTGGAGAAAGATTTGATGCCTTCAACCACGGAATCGTCCCAGGCAAATCAGCGTACCCAATAGGCTGAGTCAGGCTCACAGTTGCATTTGGAATAGCATCTAATTACAGGAGTGAGTCGCTAATGTCCGAGGTGGTTAAATTAAAAAGCCCCTATCATGCGCTGTTCGGGCGGCCGGCTTACGCCCCATTCATGGCTCGCCCATGCTATGTCTACCTTAAACTCAAGATGCCTGGCCCTAAGGGACCCATCACTGTTGATGGTGATAGGAGGATTGCAAGAGAATGTGAAGAAGGGGATGCGGCTTACGCAGAAGTCGCTTGTGTTGCGGAGGAGCTCAAATACCACCAGGCCAATGTTGATCCGGCTGATATGTCGCACCTAAAAAAGCCAACGACAGATGCTGAGCCGCCCCTCAAGTTCAAGCCAACAGATGACACTAAAACGGTGGATTTCGTCCCTGGCGACTCAACCAAGCAGTTCACTATTGGGACGGGTCTGGATCCCAAATAGGAAAGCGCGCTCATCGAATTCATCCGTCAGAATCGGGACATCTTCGCATGGAAACCTTCTGACATGCCTGGTGTGCTGAGAGAATTTGCTGAGCACCATCTTAATGTTGACCCAAAGGCAAAACCTATCCAGCAATATCTTCGTAGGTTCAATGAGGAACGACGCAAGGCAATCGGGGAGGAAGTTGCCCGTCTCTTGGCCGCCGGATTCATCGTAGAGGTTTTTCACCCCAAATGGTTGGCTAACCCCGTCTTGGTGCTCAAGAAGAATGGTACCTTCCGTATGTGCATTGATTACACGGACCTTAACAGGGCTTGTCCAAAGGATCCTTTCGCTCTTCCCCGCATCGACCAAATTATTGACTCGGTGGCGGGATGCGAACGTTTGTGCTTCTTGGACGCTTATTCTGGATATCACCAAATCAAGATGGCCGTGGAGGATCAAGAAAAAACAGCTTTTATAACCCCTTTGGGGCTTTTTGCTATGTGTCCATGCCGTTCGGACTCAAGAGTGCAGGGGCGACTTATCAGCGCTGCATCCAAAATTGCCTCCGTGGCCAAATCAGACGCAATGTCCATGCCTATGTTGATGACATTGTGGTTAAAACCCACCGGAGGGAAACACTATTGGAAGATCTCAAGGAAACCTTTGATAATCTGCGGGTATATCAGATGAAGCTGAATCCCACAAAGTGTGTCTTTGGTGTTCCTGTAGGAAAATTGTTGGGCTTCTTGGTGTCTAAGCGCGGAATCGAAGCTAACCAGGACAAGATCGAAGCAGTTACTTCCCTTGGGAAGCCAGCGATTGTTAATCAAGTCCAACGGATGGCGGGTCGCATTATGGCCTTCAGTCGCTTCATAAGCCGCCTGGGAGAGAAGGCTATTCCCCTTTATCAATTACTAAAGAAATCTGACCATTTTGTTTGGACAGATGAAGTCGATGAAGCTTTTGAAGCCTTAAAACGGCAACTGCTCAATCCGCCGGTCTTGGCCGCCCCGACTGAGAAAGAGCCCATGCTTCTATATATTGCGGCGAACTCCAAAGCGGTGAGTGTGGCGGTGGTCGTTGAAAGGAAGGAGGAAGGAAAGGAATACCCTGTGCAGCGCCCGGTGTATTTTATCAGTGAGGAGCTAACTCTTTCCAAGCAGCGATACCCGCACTGGCAGAAATTAGTGTATGGGGTGTTTATGGCGAGCCGGAAGCTTAAACATTATTTTCAAGAGCATCCCATCACGGTGGTTAGTTCCGCTCCCCTCGGGGACATTATCCAGAATCGGGAGGCGACGGGGCGGATTGCCAAGTGGGCGATTGAACTTGGGCCACACCACGTGCGGTACACCCCTCGCAGGGCCATCAAATCCCAGTCCCTGGTTGATTTCATCAATGATTGGACCGAGTTACAGGTCCCAGAAGACTGGCCTGATCTCACATACTGGACTATTTATTTTGACGGATCTAGACAGTTGGAAGGCTTGGGGGCTGGCGTGGTGCTGGTATCTCCCCAAGGAGATAAATTCTGTTACGTCCTCCGACTCATTTTCCATGTACAAACAATGCTGCGGAATACGAAGCTTTACTTCATGGCTTGCGACTCGCCAAGGAGATGAACCTTACGCGGGTCAGATGTTTTGGCGACTCTGATCTGGTGGCTCAGCAAGTTTCAGGCACTTGGGATTCTCGGGACCCCGTGATTGCGGCTTACAGTAGGGCTGTGTCTGATGTGGCGGGTCATTTCCATGGCTATCAAGTTGATCACATCGACCGGCGCCTTAACGAGGTAGCTGATGCCCTTTCGCGTCTCGGTTCCCAGCGAAAGCCGGTTCCGCCCAATGTTTTTTTGGATACCTTGCATAAACCTTCCGTAAGTTTGCCTTCAGAGGAGGAGTTGGCGATACCAGATCCTGAGTCCCAGTTTGTGGCGGCTCTTCACGTTACGCCGGATTGGGTTCTTCCGTATCTAGCCTATCTCAGCCGAGGCGAGTTACCTACGGATGAAGTGTTGGCTTGCCAAATCGTTCGGCGAAGCAAATCTATGGTGATCATCAATGGCGAACTATACAAGCGAAGCACTTCCGGGGTTTATCAAAGATGCGTTTCCTCCGAAGAAGGGTGCATAATTCTAAATGACATTCATTCCGGAGATTGTGGGCATCACGCCGGGTCACGTTCCTTGGTGTCAAAGGCGTTTCGTCATGGCTTCTTTTGGTTGACGGCTCACGCAAATGCAAAGGAAATAGTTCGTCGATGCGATGGATGCCAGTGTTATGGGCGACAGGCTCATGTGCCGGCTCAAGAACTAAGGATGATACCCATCACTTGGCCTTTCGCGGTTTGGGGGTTAGAGATGGTTGGCCCCTTTAAGATGTCATCCAACAAGAAAACCCATTTGCTGGTGGCGGTTGATAAATTCACCAAGTGGGTTGAGGCAGAGCCTGTTGGAGCTTGCGATGCGGAGACATCAGTCAAATTCTTGAAAAAATTGATCTTCCAGTTCGGATATCCGCACAATATTATTATTGATAATGGCACTAATCTGTCTCAAGGGGCGATGCAGGAGTTTTGCCGTCATGAGCACATCCGGCTTGATGTTTCTGCGGTTGCTCACCCACAATCTAATGGACAGGCGGAGCGGGCGAATCAGGAAGTTTTGCGGGGATTCAAACCCCGACTCATGGTTCCTTTGGAACGAACCCCGGGGTGTTGGGTTGAGGAGTTGCCTTCGGTACTATGGAGCATCCGAACCACCCCGAACCGGTCTACGGGTTTTACCCCTTTCTTTCTGGTCTATGGAGCAGAAGCCGTTCTTCCCACTGATATATGGCATGACTCGCCTAGAGTCGCCGTTTATGTGGAACAGAACAACGAACTGGCGCGTCAAGACTCTTTGGACGCCTTAGAGGAAGCGCGTGATTTGGCTGCAGCCCGCTCAGCCATTTATCAGCAGGACTTACGGCGTTATCACAGCCGTCGGGTCAAGAGCCGAACCTTTCAGGAAGGCGACTTAGTGCTTCGACTGATACAAGATCGCACTGGCATGCATAAGTTATCGCCACCATGGGAAGGACCGTTCGTCGTCAGCAAAAACCTTCGCAACGGGTCTTACTATCTGGTGGATCTACGGCCTGATCGGCCAACCATGGAGGCTGAGTCGACTCGCCCCTGGAATATTGCCCACTTGCGGCCTTATTACACTTGAGCTATTAAGCTTTACGTTTTGTAAGTTTTTCATGTCTTATAAAGCAATAAAATTAAACGCCTCCCAACTTGGGGGCTTTCCTGCTAATTCATCTTATTGAAAGGTGTGGATCTTTATTCTTTTATCGACAAGTCGCCCAAAACATGGACGCTATCCATACCAAAGAGCTTAAGTCGTCACGATGCACTTATTAGAAAACTGGGTATTGATAAGCCAAAGAGGATCGAAGTCGCCACAAGCGCGCGATTCAAACATAGGCGCCTTATATGATTCTATGGATTAGACCGACTTACTTGAGGACAGTGTATTCCCAAGTCGTTTTTGTGGTAATAGCGTATACGCTTCTACAATCCTATGACGGTCTTTCCTTTAATCATAGGTCACTTGGGGCTTCCTCTCACTGAGATCAGCCTTACTACCCATTTGGCCTGCGAAAAATTACCGCATGAAAAATGGTTATACTGGACTGTGTGATTGGCCGAATCGCCATATGGACCCATGAACTCTTGGCGAGTTATTCCGCTCATGGACCCTGAACTTGCCTCGGTTAAAACATGTGTGGTACCGTCAAGCGCCTCACATGGAAAATAGAGAAACCATTGGTTCATTGAACCTGCTTCACTGAAGCTTGACTTGTGCCTGATCAGCCGGTCTAAATACTTGAGCTTTTGATACAAAAGTCTCCCTTGGGTGGCGCTTGAGCTTGTTTGACCCGCCCTATCTTGTCGCGACCTTATGAGCCGACAAAATTGCTATTTTTTACCTCCCTGGCACTGCCACAAGGTTTTTTTCAGACTTTTTTCTGACTCGCCTCAAAATATTTTGGGGCGATTACTATTTTTTATCACCTATTACTCACTGAGCTGGTTTGATATATGTTTTCAAGCTTAGAACAGGTTGATGATCAAAATAACTCCAGCCATGGCGGATCAAGCATCACAAAAACGCCTCTATGGCAGGTCAAGTATTATGATAAATGCCTCAAACGGCGGATCAAGCATTTCAAAATGCCTTAAGGGCGACATAAGGGTTTTTTTGAGATATCACAGAAGCAGTTTTGATTCCTAAAGAGACTTACTACATGGCTCTCATGGCCAAATCAATGAAATGTTATTCTGCTGATGCCCTTGGATCAGCCTGCTGCGAGCTTTGGCCGACTTCAATTTGCAAGTCGCCCAGTACAGAGTTACACTTGGATAACGCGGCGAACTCATCTTCATCGGTCAGCACTGATGAGAGATCCGCGTCCAAGTCAAAAGGATTCTTGGGTCGACGCGGAGTTAAGCTGGTCGTCACAAAGGTTGGCGGGTTAACCTTCTTGTTTTTGTTGTCATAAGCGGCTTGGTATTTTGATAAGTCCAGGCTTGCAGCAAGCTGAGTCGCTGCCAAACGGGAATCCTTGACAACACGCTGGTAGTCCTCTTCAGCGAATTCTGACCCATCATCCTTGAGTTGAGGAAAGCCCGCCGCCACTTCTTGTGGGCTTATTTCTGGAGCATATGCTAAGCACCGACTCAGTGTAGTCAGCGCTCCTTTCCGGGCGGCTGACCAAGTTAACTCGCCAATTTGGGGAGGAAGAGTGGATAAGCAGCCAAGCATCTTTTTTATTGATGTTATAGGTTCCTTGGCGCCCATCACTGCTTTCAGGGTCAGCACACTCCTAGTATACAGCTGCTCCGTCAACGTGTAAATCGCCTTCAACATCAGGACGCAATCATCCTGAAGGTTGGCGGCTCTCGGACCTGTATAAGAGGTAATGAAAGTCAGCGATTTACACAAAGCTATTTGTTTACAAAGGTCAAGAGTTGGTTTTTACCGAAGACAGCTTGCGCCATGTTTGAGATGTGTCGCTTTAAGCCAGACAGCTCCTGTTGCACAGTATCCAACTTGGCTTCAGCTTTTTCTGCTCGCTTTGTTAAAGCATCTTGATCAAATTGAGCCTTTTTAAGTCGGCTTTTAGCTTCTCCATCTCAGATAAGATCAGTTGATACTTCTCTTCTCATTTGGCCCGGGCATCCTACTGATCGGATAAACTTTTCTTCAAGTCGCCAAGTGCTGATTCAGTTTGGATAAGTGATTCATGTTGAAACATTTAGTTAAGGGGCAAGTCTCAGAATTATTGCAAGCAACATCCGTGACACTTGGGGGCTAATGTATAATTTTTAAAGACAAAATTATACAGTATCAAGACCCGGCTCATTTTTCTACTAATGACCCGGCCCTTGGGGGTTACATGTCGAAAGTTTTTTAATTATCAAGACCCGACTCATCTTTTTACTCATGACCCGGCCCTTGGGGGTTACAGGTCAAAAGTTTTTTTAATTATCAAGACCCAGCTCATCTTTTTATTGATGACCCGACCCTTGGGGGTTAATGAGGATAATACAATGTACAACAAAACGTACCTCATGTTTATTCTTCAGCATTCGAAGCAGGCTCTTCTCCATCTCATAACTCACCTCCAGGCGACTTGCAAAGCCAGAGCAAAGTTCTTTGAACTCAAGGTTCTCATATTGGGAGGGTTTAGCCTTGGAAAGTTCATGCTCAAAAACAGGTTGAGCTGATGATGATACATGTTTCGACAAAACCGCTGTGGCCGGTTTAGAGAAACGAGTACCGGTGATAACTACAGCGTCTGGGTCTTCTGCTATTGTCAATGGACTTGGCGGGTTAGGCGCTTCCATGGTTTCCTTGGGAGAGCTGGGGAGATCCACTTGATCTTCAGGTTTGTCTTGCTTCGGGTTATCCTGGATCGGCGCCGACTTTCCGATAGGCTCCGAAGTTGTAATGGGAGCTGACCCGCCAAGTTTCCTTTTCTTCGCCTGTGCCCTGAAAGGAGAAGGAGGGATGTTTAAAGGAATGGATATTATCACCATCAGATCAAAGGTAAATATTATCAAAGGTTTACCCAGGGACGCCGATCATCGGTGGAAGTGCCGACATCACTGAGTCGCCAGATGTTGGAGGAGAACTCTGCAAAAAATTATACTTCGAAGATATGAGCGAGTTACAAATACGATCTAAAAAGACCCGAAGAAGTGTTATTAAAAGATACCTCATTTGGCCTTTTCTTGTTTCTTGTGGGTAAACCAGACACCAGGTCACCAGAATGACTTCGAGTTTTCCGATTTGAGGTGTGTTGTGCTTTCTTCAGAAGAAAATTTGGATCCAAACAAGCATTTGGGTGTGAGAAGGGAACTTTCCCACAAATTCGGCTGGCCGGCTTAGGTGGAGAAGGAGATGAGTCGGAGGAAACAGAAATTACCTCTACGGAATCCTCCTGGCTTTCATTGTCTTCACTCTACACAAGAGATAGAGGTGTAAAACACAAAGTTATTAGTAATGGATGGCGAGTTAAAAGAGGGTGGAATTTTTTACCTCTGAGGGTGCGTCGCCGACTTGGGATTTATCGGCTTCAGATGGCTCGGTAACAGCAGCTTTGCCCTTGCCCTTGGATTTCTTCTTTGGAGGCAGCCTAGCTTGCTTCATGGCTTACTTTTTTGGCCTCTTGGACCAAAATTTATCACCTTTCTGAAATGGCATATTTTATAAGAGGTCATAGTTCAAGTAAGACGTAAGGAATAAAAAGACAAAAGGCGGGTTAAAGTTATTTAGCTTTGGTGTCGGGTTAATCTTGCAGAAAGGTTTAAGACCTATTTGGCCGCATTTTGCCGCGGGTTCGTCGGTCAGCTTCTTGATCATGGTTACAATATCATTTTCTGTCAGAGCCATGTGGAAGTAGCACTGAGGATGATCTAGGGTGCCGTCGAATTCACACATTAACCCGTCCCGGCGACTTATAGGGAGGATTCGCCATTCGACCCAGCAGCGGATCAAGTCGACTCCAGTAAGGCCATTGTTTGGCAAAGATCTTAACTCGGACAATACTGGGATAAAGTCTGACTCCTCCTCTTCGGTGAGCTTGTCTGGGAGTTTGAAATTTGTTGGAAGGCGATCTACCCTATAACCCAGGAGCTTGTTCTCGCCTTCAGGTGAAGTCTCCTGGCAGTAGAACCAAGACTCGCCCCAGCCTTTGGGGTGGCTTGATATGGCGAGTGACGGAAATGGGCTATCCCTGCGACGCTGAACATTGACACCACCAAGCTCCAGGCTGGGGCCATTGTGAAATTCCGTTTGGCGATTTAGGTGGAAGAAATACCAGAATAAGGGAACTGAGGGTTCCATCCGCAAGTAAGCCTCACAAAACACCTGGAACTGGCATAGATTGCTTATCGAGTTGGGCCCTAGGTCTTGAAGGCGGACATTCATAAAAGCCATGGCGTCTCTGAGGAATTTCGATCCAGGCGGCTTAAAGCTCCGCTCAAGGTGTTTAACAAAAGCAACTATCTCCCCTTCCTTGGGATTGGGGACTTCTTCTCCTAACTCGGTGCGCCAACCAATAACCTCTTGAGGGTCCAGATTTCCCGTTTTCACATAATCATTAAGTATAGCGTCATTAACCTTGGTTGGGAGCCAGTCACTTTTGAAAACAGCGCCCATGCTACAAAGGGATAAAATTACGGGTGAATTGGCATGCCAAGCATCTACTGAAAATGGTAAAACAAGTTCGTTTGACTCGCCAAATAACTTGCCTGATGGCTGAGGGATTTTTTTGATCTGCCAACGGAGGTCCGGGTCAGGTTGTCAGGGCGACTTACGAAACTTTTGCTACTTAAGGGAGCAGTTTTTCAAAGCATCAGTGGTATTTGTCAAAGTGGTGAAGTATGAGACTACAAACAGATTTCACTTGACTAGCGATAAATTATGGATCTACCGGGCAGATGGAAATGAACGCGGAAAATGACTGGATATAGTAACCTGCGACTAAGGTGGGACAGTACTGTTGATTTGGTGAAGCCCTACTCTAAGCATGCAAGTAGAAGCCGAACAAATAAAGGTATGAAAGACATCGATTTTCCTGTTATCATCGCCGCCAACTAATTGGGAACAGATAAAGCTATTCGGGAGGCACCAAGAACGCGGCACTGATGAACTTTGAAAAGAAACTTGGATTTGCTCTTTAATGACAGAAAACCAACCTGGTAGATTCGGCTGGAGATGGTCGACGGTGACGAACTGCTCGGCCACGACGAGGAGCGCGGACGGCGATGGAAGTCTCGGACAGATGCGAAAGCCTCGAGCGGCGACGAAGTGTTCGACGGCGACGAGGTGCTCGATGGCAGCGAGACGGTTGACGGCGACGAACTGCTCAGCCACGGCGAAGGGCTCGACGGCGACGAAGTTTTCGGGCGGCACCGAAGCTTTCGGATGGCGACGAGATCTTCGGGTGGCGGCGGAGCTCTTGGGAGGCGATGAGGGTTTTCGCTGTGATAGTGGGGGAGAGAAGGGCGATAAGACTGGTAGGTGGAATGCGCCCAGTCCCTTCCTCCCGCCTATTTATCAGGTCGGGCGTTGGGATCGAGGCGCCACGAGCGGGAACTACCAAAAGATAAAGATTCGCCATGATGGCGCCCCGAAATTTTTGGGATAACGATACCGAAGGATCCGTTGGGGATTACGTCATTATCCTTTCCGGGATTCAAGGGACAAGGAGGTGCCAACAAGAAATAGTTTGGTGACTCAAGTTTTTCCCGCAACAGGTGGCGGGTCAAGCTCATGTCGTATAAGAGGAGTGAAGATGAATCGCCTTTAATTGAGTAAGGATATTGGCGTGAAGGAAATTCAAGTCAATCTGGGGCCTAATGTTGGGGATATTATCTGTTGATAACCCGCCCTAGTTGGGCCGGGTCACCAAAGCTGGCGATTCATCTAAAATATGGTTCGGGCCTTGGCCTCGTAAGACCGAAGGTTGTATGGCGGCTTACGACTTCCGGAAAAAGTCCATAATAGAGAAGGTCTCCAAGCTTTGGAAAGGTGGCTACTTAGAGATCGTAAGAGTCACGATTTTTATATAGGAAAGGACCCTTGTAAACCCTAGGGACTCGACCTGTATATAAAGACGAGTCCCAGGGAAGAAGAGGGTGGTTAGAAATCATCGAGTGCTAGGTCAGGCGAGTTACGCCCTCCTTGTAATCGAAACTCTATCAATACAACACAAAGCAGGACGTAGGCTTTTACCTCCTCACGAGGGGCCGAACCTGGGTAAATCTCTGTCTCGCTCACATTCAACCCCTTTGAGTCGCCACCAAGGTGCGATGGCTCCAACACTAAGTCCTTTCACGAGGACATCTACCGTGACAAAACCACGACAGTGGTGGTTGAGCGAACGAGGACGAAAGATAAGAGGAGAGGGATGGTCCGACAAGGAGGGTGGGGTGGATATGGGCAAGTTGGCGTGTGCCTTTGCGACCAGTCCTATGTGGCATGCGCGTTCATGTGTCCCCATATTCGACCCATATATGAGTCGGGTATGGTGATGAGTGTTATTTTTACGCTCATCAAACCTGAGTTTAAATCGAGATATTTCCTAAAAGCCAAGATGTCCGCTCTGATATTGCTACTAATGAAAAATCAATGCAAAGATTGAAATAACCTATCCTTATTTTATTTTCATATGAAATGGGTTATTTATGGACGAAATCAAGCCAATACATGGAGAGGAGCAAAGAGGAGATCAAGTGGAAAGCACACAGGATGAGCCGGAGCAAAATACGGTGTTACATAGGACTGCACACGCTTGTATGCGCGGCCTTATGTCCTGTCACCCTTTGATCCACCACTACAAATACCATGAAGGGGCCAATGCCAGAAACAACACATAACATCGTCGGAATCTTCATCTTCGTCATCCACAACAACGCTAGACGCCGCCATTTACCATCTACATCTCCATAACCGCCACCATCTCCACCACCATAGCATTCAGCCAACTATCCATACTTTTGTAATCTTGTATCACATCCGACAACTATTATAAGTCATATTATCAATCAATCAATCTTCATGGTGTGTTCATTAATGTTTTCTCCTTGTGAACCGATCTTCATGTGTGACTAGTTTGTAAGGTCATGGGTTGACGCATAGCCCTGCAGCAACCCTGGTGTATTTGTTGGAGGGATGGATGGAAGTACTTGGAATTAATTTCCCGTATGTGTAACATAAAATTTATTTGTAGTTTTTTCTTATTGAGTCAGTGTTCTTAATCCATGTAGGTACCCAGGATCATGGAGAGAAGTCCCTGGATAGGCTAAGGGCAGGGAGATCGTGAAGTGATATTCTTAACACTAGGGACGGAAAGATTTAGTATGATAACACAAATCTTATCCTTGGGGATACAAGAGCTGTAGTCATCAAACGCCTAATGTTTTTTTGCTTGATTTCTATCTTAATTGCCAAGGCACCACCACATGATGTAGAGATCCTTTCGGTTCGACAACCAACTCTTGGTGAAGGATCATGTCGGTCAAGACGTAAGTTGGACACACACCCACTTCGATACGTTGCAACCACATCTGAATGGATGATTTCCATGGCACAAATTAAATATCACGATGACTGATATATGGTTGCAAGAGAAGTCCTCATAATGATGCCTATTTTTATTATAAGTGTTGTTAGTGATTACTTGACTTTGGTCCGGTCAAAAGCTGGAATTAAAAGTCTTGTAAAAGCTTTGTAGAAACCTCTAACTTCAAGGGTGTCGTCTAATATGTCTCCAAAGTTTCTATAATTTTTATTGTTTCATGTTATTATAAAATCAATCTTGCATGCTTTGCGTGCCGTCTATATTGTTTTTATGGACTAACCTATTAACTGAGTATCGAGTGTGAAGTCCTGTTTTCTGCATGTTTTTGGTTTTCTAGATAAATCCATACCTAACAAAGTCCAAATGCAATAGAACTTTTTGACAAATTTTTCTGGATAATAAGAGACCCTGTAAGCTTTGGGAGGAGACCATACAATGCACGAGGGGTCCACAAGGTAGGGGCGTCGAGTTGTCTAGTGGCCCCCCTCTACCTGTGTTTGACCTAAAACCAACACTGTAAGTTCCCATATATCCAGAAACCCTCGGACCGAGACCCAAAACAATTTTATCACTGCCAGAAGCCTTTGTTCTTCCCAGTCCAATCCCGAGCCCTATTCTATCAATGTACTGGAGGGGGCAATCATCGGGGAAGCCATCTTCAACAACCTTGCTACCTCCATGATGATGTGTGAGTATTTCCTATAGGACCTATAGTATTTCCTAAATGCCTATATATATATATCATATGGTCTTCAATACAATGATCTCTTATGAGACCTATTCGACGTAATTCTCGTGGTGTGTTTATTGGAATCCGATGAATTGTGGGTTTATAATCAGATTGTTCATTGAGTACTTGCATATTTTCTGGTCAACCTGTATGAGCATTTGGGTATGAGCATTTGTTGTGTGTGTGCAGGTACTGTTGACCAGAAAATATGCAAGTACTTTCAATGAATAATCTGATCATAAACCCACAATTCGTCGGATCCCAATAAACACACCGCAAAAGAAGATTACATTGGACAGAACTCTAAGGAGATTGAGGAGAACATTGTATTGAAGATCAAAGAGAGAAAAGAAGCCATCTAGATATTAAATATGGACCCATAGGTGTATGGTGAACTACTCACGCATCATCGTGGGGGGAGAAAGGTTGACGTAGACGACCTCCATGATCGATTCCCCGTGCGGCGGCTTACCAGAAAAAGGCCACCAGATGGGATCACGGCGGAACATGGGCTTGTGGTGGCGGGAAGAGTATTTTAGGTGTCTCGGTTGATTTTGGGGGTAATTGTGAATATATATAGGGGTGGAATATGTTTAAGGGGACTCGGGAGGGAGTCACGAGCTTACACGACGCGCCCTACCCCCTGGGCGTGCCATGCAGTCTCTTCGCTCCTCGTGGCTCTTCTATCCACCTCCCTAAGCTTCTAGGGTCTTCTTATGTCCAAAAATAACCCTTGTAAAGTTTCATCACGTTTGGACTTCGTTTGGTATTGTTTCTCTGAAAAGGTCAAAAACACGCAAAAAACAAGAACTCGCTCTAGGCACTGGGTTAATAAGTTAGTCCTAGAAAATTATATAAAGTAGCATATATTTCATATAAAATATTCAAGATTGATAATATAATAGCATGAAACAATAAAAAATATAAATACGTTCGAGACGTATCAGGATACCATTTCACCACTTGGAATTGTTAGAGATGTTGAAGTCTTGTGTGGTAAGATTAAATATCCTACCGATTTTCTAGTACTTGGATCATGACAAGATAGTTTTTGTCCCATCATAATTGGTAGGCCCTTCTTGAATATTGTCAATGCTAAAATTGAGTGTGCTAAAGAACATGTAAAGGTTAAGTTTGGTAATGTACATAATGAATTTAAATTTTTCTAAGTTCAGTAGATAACTTCATGATAAAGATTTACCTCATAAAGATTATATTATTGGTCTTGCTTCTATTGTTGTTCCTCCTACTAATCCTTTAGAGAAATATTTGTTAGATTATGAAAATGATATGTATATGAAAGAAAGAAATGAGATAGATGAAATATTTGTTAGGCAAGAACCTATTCCTAAGAATAATTTGTCTATAATTTTGGGAGATACTCCTCCACCTAAGGAGCTTGATACTTTGGAATTAAAGAAACTCCGTGATACTTTGGAATATGCTTCTCTTGGTGAAAACGAAATATATCATGTCATTATCAATGCTAAATTTCATGGCACGAACAAAAGAGATTATTGAAAACTCTAAGGAAGCACCGATCTGCAATTGGATATACTCTTAATGATCTTAAAGGCATTAGTCCCACTATGTGCAAACATAAAATTCATATGGAGCCTGATGCTAAATCTGTTATTGACCATGAACAATGCTTGAATCCTAAGATGAAGGATGTGGTAAGAATGGAAATACTAAATATTTTGGAGGCGCGTATAATTTATCATATAACTGTAGTGATTGGTAAGTCGTGTTCAGTGTGTCCCTAGGAAAGGTGGCGTTACTATTGTTCCTAATGATAATAATAAACTTATCCCACATAGAATCATAATTGGTTATAGGATGGTAATTGATTTCAAGAAATTGAATAAGTCTACTAGAAAATATTATTATCCTTTGCCTTTTATTGATCAAATGTTAGAAAACTATATAAGAATACACATTGTTGTTTCCTAGATGCTTACTCTTTTTTTCTCAAATACGTGTTGTCGTGGTTTTGTCACGGCAGATGTCCTCGTGAAAGGACTTAAAGATGTAGCCATCACACCTTGGTGGCGACTCGAAGGGGGTGAGCGAAAGCGAGACTCAGATTTACCCAGGTTCGGCCCCTTGTGAGGAGGTAAAAGCCTACGTCCTGCTTTGGGTGGATTAATGGTTGTTTTCGATTACAAGGAGGGCGTAATTCGCCTGACCTAGCTCTCGATTCTCTCTAACTCGCCTGACCTTTCCCTGGGACTCGCCTTTATATACAGGTCGAGGCCCTAGGGTTTACAAAAGTCCTGCCATGCTACTCCTTGTAGCTTTCCCTATCTTCGAGTCGCCATGCTCTCCACGATTGGGAACTCCCTTGGTAATCTACCATCTGCACGACCTCTCGAACCGCCATCCAGCTTCTGGGCCACGAAACATGCTTCGAATGGTAAGTCGCCCTTTGATGACCCAACCCACTAAGGGCGGGTTATCCGCAGGTAATATCCCCAACATTAGGCCCTAGATTGTATTGAATTCATTCATGTCAATAAACCTTCACCAATTTGGGGCGACTCTTACCATCTCTATCTTTCGACGAACGATAAGTCGCCACTCATTGTAATTTTATCTGACTCGCCATGTAACCTTTGATGACATCACGTTATCCCCTTAATTCCGGTATTTTTAATACCGCAGCCACCCAACGGATCTTTTGCTCCATATTCACTTATCTCGCAAACCTAG
Source organism: Hordeum vulgare subsp. vulgare (assembly GCF_904849725.1). NCBI lineage: Eukaryota > Viridiplantae > Streptophyta > Magnoliopsida > Poales > Poaceae > Hordeum > Hordeum vulgare. The sequence continues at coordinate 431,945,262 of NC_058522.1, read as the reverse complement.
GCGCCATTATCGCAGATTCTGACTTGTCACCTCGATATCCGCCTTGACAGCCTCGATTCCCATTCCGGCCCTTTAAATAACCGCAAGAGAAATGGGGGGGAAGCTCCGTCACCTACCTCCATCTCTTCCATCGTCTTCCTCGCTCTCTTCCTCTTCCCGCGCCAGCACCCCGGCATTGTTACCGGCTCATGAAGCTCCTCCATTGACCGTGGCCTTCCAAGCGCCTTCAAATGAACAAGAAGCGCGAAGTTCTCCGCTTTTGTCCCCGGCACCGGTCTCCTTTCCTCAGGTACACACATTCCCTTATTAGGATTAAGCCGAGAATGCCATGGACATTGTTCCCGCGAGCTAGCTCCGTGACGCGACAAACATCCCTTCCTGCTTTAGATCCGCTTTATATCTTTGTAGTAGATTCAGGCAGTGGCAAACCATGGCCACTTTATCGCGTCCTTTCGTTATCTTAAGCCTTCACGCCGTGGATCCAATACTGTCGCTGCCTTATGTTCATAGCCTTTCCTCATTTTTCCGAGCATTATTCCTTTATTTTGATCGACTCGTAGATCCATAGTTTACTGCTTATTTTTAGAAACATGTTTGTTCGTCTCCCGAGAATATCCCTAAGGAAAAAAGGACCCTTGAGAGTCGCCGTTAGCTCCTGCTTCCATAGCGACTTAAATTTATCACCATAGCTATGCCACCTTCCTTTCCAATTGAAGAGCGAGTTACAATATTTCAAAGATACTTGCATGAACCGCCCGAGTAGCGAGTTATGATGTATGTCACCCATTGGCGAGTCACCAAATCCTTCTTGAACATACTGTAGACCCATACTGGTGAGTTGGAACACTTCATAATTTTTACTGAATCGCCTTGTTCCCCTCTCTTTTGTAGTCATGGCTATCTCTAAGTGCAATTGGTTACCAACAAAAATCGATGACGCTACTCTCGAGAAGTTTGTTAAGGCGGGTCTTCTTGACAACAAGGAAACCATTGGTTGGAGAACCGCCCCAGGCGAGTTGATTCCCAATCCTGCTGCAGGAGAAGTAGTCATCTTTACTGACTACCTTGAACGAGGTTTTAAACCGCCCGGGTCAAAGTTTTTTCGAGAAGTCTTGCATTTCCTTAACGTCCATCCTCAGGACCTGGGACCTAACTCCATCTGCAACATTTGACAGTTCCATGTCTTTTGTGAGGTATACTTGCAGAGAGAGCCCACAGTTCCTTTATTTTGGAACTTCTTCCATTTGAATCGCCAGACTGAGTTTACCAACGGTCCCAACCATGAACTTGGAGGAGTCAACATTCAAAGACGTCGCGAGCGAGGATTTCGATCAGTTCTTCTGCCCAGCCATCCCAAGGGCTGGGCCGAGTCATGGTTTCATTGCCAAGACACCTCTCCACCTGGCGAAAACCCACTCCCGGGTTTCAGAGAAGATCGCCTGCCTATGGACTTCAAACTGCCCGAGAAACTCACAGAAGAGGAAGAGTCGGAATTTATCCCCATTTTCTCTGATTTACGGTCTTTGACCAACAACAGGCTCATCGGGATTGATCTGTTCCGCTGCTGGGTGGAGTGGAATATTCTTCCCTTGAGTCGCCGAGACGGGTTAATGTATGATATGATGGTACGGTAAACCACCCGTAGTGCTTCCACCACAAAAGACTCTCAGAGAGTGACATTGTTGGAATTATCAAGAAGCTAACCGGTGAGCCTTTGGAAGAATGTGCCAAGATTGGGCTCAAGGCCTTCTGCCGCTCCAACCCGGTGCCGCCAGTAAGAATCCAAGCCGCCTTTTCGTTTCTTTATACTTACCAATGCTCTTGGTTTGAAATTCACTTCTATTCATTAGAAAAGTGATCCATTTTGGCGAAGGGGCCCAAAAGTGACTGCCCAAAAGAACACCAAGCTGCCACCAAAGAAGAAGAGGAAAACAAGCAAAGGTAAAGCCGCCGCCAAAGATTCATCTGTTGTCGGCGAGTCACGAGCTGACGAAGAGCAATCAGAGGTAAAACTTCCCCCTCACTTATTACCTGTGTATTCCGACTCATGCTTATACCATGCGTCTTTATGTGTAGGGCGAGGACAATGAGAGCCAAGATGATGCGGTCGAGGTAATTTCTATATCTTCTGACTCACCTTCCCCTTCTCCTAGACCAGCCAGACGGATCTGTGGGAAAGTTCCCATGTCTCACCCATATGCTTATATGGACCCTGATTTCCTTTTGAAGAAAGCAAGATATACCCCAAGCGCAAAACCCGTAGTCACTCTGGCGACTTAATCTCTGGACTGCCTGAGAAGACAATCGGTCGGAAGCGCACCAGCGAGGTACACTTTTGTTTTACCATACCCTTCGTTGTGTAAAATATGACTCTCAACTTCCTTAACTTTTAAGCTTTTATTCTACCAGACTTCTCCCCCTACATCTAGCGACTTAGTAATGTCAGCTTTCCCGCCGATGGTTCGTGTGCAAGGGTGAGTCCCTTTGTTAATCCCAATTTCTTCTAAATAACGATATGTGATTTTAATCTTGGTGCCTTTGTCTCAGAGCGCAAGCAAAGAGAAGGAAAACTGGCGACTTATCTTCTGCTCCTAAAACAACTGAAGCCTTATGCACGAGCGCCTCTGTCCCATAGATTGATGAGGAGAAGGCGGCGGCTCATGATATTCATGTGGATGATATTCCCGATTTCCGGGATGACTCGCTCGTAATTTTGAAGGAAACTACTGACAAGGTTAACCCGCCAAGCCCTCTCAAGGCGACTGAAGATCCAGATGATATCATAGTCACCGGTACTAGCTACTCCACTCCTCGAGTTGCGGTACTGTCTAAGCATACCTCCAAGGAATCTCGTCCTTCCACTGATCAAGACACGAGTAAATTCAAGCTCCCCCATTATGAGAAGCTGGAATTTGACCAACTTTGCTCTGGCTTCGTAAGTCGCCTAGAGACGAGTTATGAGATGAACAAAAGCTTGATTCATCTTATGAAGGTTAAGCATGAGGTACGTCTACTTATGTATTCTCTTCCACCCATTAGCCTTCCAAGGGTCGGGTCATCTTTTGAAAGATGAGCCGGGTCTTGAATATAGTTAAAATCTTCAACCTGTAGCCCCCAAGGGTCGGGTCATCTTTTGAAAGATGAGCGGGGTCTTGAATATAGTTAAAATCTTCAACCTGTAGCCCCCAAGGGTCGGGTCATCTTTTGAAAGATGAGCCGAGTCTTGAATATAGTTAAAATCTTCAACCTGTAGCCCCCAAGGGCCGGGTCATCTTTTGAAAGATGAGCCGGGTCTTGAATACGGTATAACTTTGAATAAAATCATACATTAGCCCCCAAGTTTCAGGAGTATTACTTGCAATAATGTTGAAACTTGTCTCCCCAAATTTTATGTGTAGGAGTCTGTGACCCAGACCGAGTTAGCTTTAGCCGACTTAAGGAAGAATCTGGCTGAACAACAAGATGCACAATCTGAGTCGGAGAGGAAATACCGCTTGATTCTGGCTGAGCTGGAGAGGATGAAGGCTGACCATCAAAAACTGGAGAAGAAAGCCAAAGTTGACCAAGCCGCCATCCTCAAGCGTGTTGAGCAAGCTGAGGGAAAATTGGAAGCCGCCCAGCAAGAGCTTTCCGGCTTAAAAAACACATTTCCAACATGACTGTCGCTATGTTTAGTAAGCATTAACCCTTGCCTTTTGAAGAAATAATCTGGTCTCCCAAAAACTATCAAATACTGATGTGTCCTTTGTAGGTTCATGAGCCGCCAATCTTCCAGACGACTGCATGCTGAAGCTAAAGGCTATATATACCTTCACCGAGAAGCTATATACCGGGGGCGTCCTGACGATTAAGGCGGTGATGGGCAGCAAGGAGCTAGTCAAAACCATCAAGAACATGCTCAGCTATCTGTCCACATTGCCTCCTCAAATAGAAAAACTGAAAAGATCAGCCGCCCAAAAAGAAGTCCTGAACACTGATAACCCACAAGTGTAGGGGATCACAACAGTTTTCGAGGGTAGAGTATTCGACCCAAATTTGTTAATTCGCACACAAGGGGAAGCGAAAGAATATTCTCAAGTATTAGCAGCTGAGTTTGTCAGATTGAACCACACCTGAAAGATTAGTGTGTGCAAGCAAAGTATCAGTAGCAAAGCAGTATGATAGCAACGGTGCCAAAAACGATCTATTGACGACAGACTATTCCTAACTGTTGTATCAATGGCGCCAGAAAAAGGTACGTTGACGAGTAACTATTCTTCCCCGACAACAGTGTCGGAAAAGATCTTGCAACAAGTAACAGCGAAGTAGCAAGTAACAGCAGTAGCAGCAGCAGCAGAGTAACAACAGTAGCAACAGTAGCAGCAAAGTGACAGAAGTAGCAACAGTAGCAGCAAAGTAGCCCAATCCCTTTTGTAGCAAGGGACAAGCCTGGACAAAGTAACATAGCGAGGACCAGTAGTAAAAGACTCGTAGGCAGTGGACCGGTGATGGATGAGTATTACGGATGTGATTCATCATGTAACAGCTATAACACAGAGAGATATGTAACTAGCTCCCGTTCGTCAATCTAATGTAGGCATGTATTCCGTATGTAGTCATACGTGCTTAGGGAAAAGAACTTGCATGACATCTATTGTCCATCCCTCCCGAGGCAGCGGGGTCCTAATGGAAACTACGGGATATTAAGGTTCTCCTTTTAATAAAGAATCGGACCAACGCATTAACACGCGGTGAATACATGAACTCCTCATACTATGGTCATCTCCGGGAGTGGTTCCTGCTATTGTCACTCCGGGGTTGCCGGGTCATAACACATAGTAGGTGACTACAACTTGCAAGATAGGATCTAAAAGACACATATATTAGCGACAACATAACAGGTTCAGATCTGAAATCATGGCACTCGGGCCCTAGTGACAAGCATTAAGCATAGCCAAGTAGTAGCAACATCAATCTAGAACATAGTGGATACTAGGGATCAATCCCCGTGAAGAACTAACTCGATTACATGATAGATCTCATCCAACTCATCACCGTCCAACAAGCCTATGATGAGATTACTCACGAACGATGAAGAGCATCATGGAATTGTCGATGGAGAAAGGTTGATGATGACGATGGCGACGATTTCCCCTCTCCGGAGCCCGAAACGGACTCCAGATCTGACCTCCATATGAAGAACAGGATGTGGTGGCGCCTCCGTATCGCAAAACGCGATGAAACCTTCTCTCAGATTTTTTTTCCGGGCGAGACGGAAGATATAGAGCTGAGTTTGGGGGCGGTGGTGCCACGTGGGCCCCAAAACCGTCACGGCGCGGCCTAGGGGGGTGGCCGCGGCCTGTGGGCTTGTGGTGTGGGGGAACGTCGCATCGGAAACAAAAAATTTCCTAAGCGCACGAAGACCTATCATGGTGATGTCCATCTACGAGAGGGGATATTAGATCTACATACCCTTGTAGATCGAAGAGCAGAAGCGTTAGTGAACACGGTTGATGTAGTGGAACGTCCTCACGTCCCTCGATCCGCCCCGCGAACCGTCCCGTGATCAGTCCCACGATCTAGTGCTGAATGGACGGCACCTCCGCGTTCAGCACACGTACAGCTCGACGATGATCTCGGCCTTCTTGATCCAGCAAGAGAGACGGAGAGGTAGATGAGTTCTCCGGCAGCGTGACGGCGCTCCGGAGGTTGGTGATGAGCTTATCTCAGCAGGGCTCCGCCCGAGCTCCGCAGAAACGCGATCTAGAGGTAAAACCGTGGATATATGTGGTCGGGCTGCTGTGGCAAAGTTGTCTCAAATCAGCCCTAAAACCTCCGTATATATAGGGGGAAGAGGGGGAGCCTTGCCTTGGGGTCCAAGGACCCCCAAGGGGTTCGGCCGAGCCAAGGGGGGCAACCCTCCCCTTCCAAACCGAGTCCAACTAGGTTTGGAAGGAGGAGTCCTTCCCCTTTTTCCCACCTCCTCTTTTTTTCTTTTCTCTTTGATTTTCTTCCTATGGTGCATAGGGCCTTCTTGGGCTGTCCCACCAGCCCACTAAGGGCTGGTGCGCCACCCCCAAGGCCTATGGGCTTCCCCGGGGTGGGTTGCCCCCCCCGGTGAACACCCGGAACCCATTCGTCATTCCCGGTACATTCCCGGTAACTCCGAAAACCTTCCGGTAATCAAATGAGGTCATCCTATATATCAATCTTCGTTTCCGGACCATTACGGAAACCCTCGTGACGTCCGTGATCTCATCCGGGACTCCGAACAACATTCGGTAACCAACTATATAACTCAAATACGCATAAAACAACGTCGAACCTTAACTGTGCAGACCCTGCGGGTTCGAGAACTATGCAGACATGACCCGAGAGACTCCTCGGTCAATATCCAATAGCGGGACCTGGATGCCCATATTGTATCCTACATATTCTACGAAGATCTTATCGTTTGAACCTCAGTGCCAAGGATTCATATAATCCCGTATGTCATTCCCTTTGTCCTTCGGTATGTTACTTGCCCAAGATTCGATCGTCAGTATCCGCATACCTATTTAAATCTCGTTTACCGGCAAGTCTCTTTACTCGTTCCGTAATACAAGATCCCACAACTTACAATAAGTCACATTGCTTTCAAGGCTTGTGTGTGATGTTGTATTACCGAGTGGGCCCCGAGATACCTCTCCGTCACACGGAGTGACAAATCCCAGTCTCGATCCATCCTGACTCAACAAACACCTTCGGAGATACCTGTAGAGCATCTTTATAGTCACCCAGTTACGTTGCGACGTTTGATACACACAAAGCATTCCTCCGGTGTCAGTGAGTTATATGATCTCATGGTCATAGGAACAAATACTTGACACGCAGAAAACAGTAGCAACAAAATGACACGATCAACATGCTACGTCTATTAGTTTGGGTCTAGTCCATCACGTGATTCTCCTAATGACGTGATCCAGTTATCAAGCAACAACACCTTGTTCATAATCAGAAGACCCTGACTATCTTTGATCAACTGGCTAGCCAACTAGAGGCTTGCTAGGGACAGTGTTTTGTCTATGTATCCACACATGTATATAAGTCTTTATTCAATACAATTATAGCATCGATAATAAACGATTATCTTGATACAGGAATTATAATAATAACTATATTTATTATTGCCTCTAGGGCATAATTCCAACATGTGGCCCACTGGAACGCCCCCTCCGTTGGATCTTTGCGCAGGTATTTTTCTTTTATTCCAGAAAAAATCTCCGTAAATTTTCACGACATTCCGAGAACTTTTATTTCTGCACAAAAACAACACCATGGCAATTCTGCTGAAAACAATGTTAGTCTGGGTTAGTTCCATTCAAATCATGCAAATTAGAGTCCAAAGCAAGGGCAAAAGAGTTCGGAAAAGTAGATACGATGGAGACGTATCAACTCCCCCAAGCTTAAAGCCTTGCTTGTCCTCAAGCAATTCAGTTGACAAAATAAAAGAGACAAAAGAAAAACTTTGACAAACTCTGTTTGATCTTGTTGTTGCAACTATGTCTAACTCATATCCAGAGTTTCAGCAAGATCACAAGCAAACCACATAAGCAAATGACATCTAGGTCTCACGGTAAACTCATATCAATGGCATAATCAACTAGCGAGCAAATAATAATAAGCCTCAAGTGTCAACACTTCAATCAAAACAACATGAAGCAGTACGAATAGATGGTATCTCGCTAGCTCTTTCTGAGACCGCAAAACATAAATGCAGAGCACCTTCAAAGACCAAGGGCTGACTAAACATTGTAATTCATGGCAATGAAGATCCAGTCATAGTCATACTCAACACAGTTAAAAACAAAGCATAAAAATGACAGAGGTGCTCTCTAATTGGTGCTTTTGTAAGAGGAGGATGACTCAACAGGAATATAAATAGACAGGCCCTTCACAAAGGGAAGCATTGATTTGCAGAGGTGCCAGAGCTCTAGCTTTGAAAACAGAGATAATAATTTTGGGTGGCATGCTTTCATTGTCAACGCAATGACTAAGAGTTCTCAACATCTTCCACGCTACACATGCTATAGGCGGTTCCCAAACAGAAAAGTAAACTTTTGACCCCCACCACCAATCAATCACACTCCATGGCTAGCCGAATCCTCGGGTACCGTCCATACCAACATCAATCCTGGGGGAGTTTTGTTTGCAATTATCTTTTTGATTTGAGCATGGAACTGGGAATTCCAATCACCGACCCCTTTCTCGTGAATGATAGTGAATAAACACATATCGAGGATAACACGCCTAGCATGGAAGATACCAATAGCCCCTGTCACCACATGAGCGGTTTGGGCATGCAAAACATATTATTTCTTGAAGATTTAGAGAGTGGCACATGCAAATTTACTAGGAATTGCAGGTAGATACCGCACATAGGTAGGTATGGTGGACTCATAAGGCACAACTTTGGGTTTATGGAAGTGGATGCTGATACGTCTGCGTCGTATCTACTTTTCCAAACTCTTTTGCCCTTGATTTGGACTCTAATTTGCATGATTTGAATGGAACTAACCCGGACTAACGCTGTTTTCAGCAGAATTTCCATGGTGTTGTTTTTGTGAAGAAATTAAAGTTCCCGGAACGTCCTGAATATTTACGGAGATTTTTTCGGGAATAAAAGAAAAATACCTGCGCAAAGATCCACGTGAGGGGGCGTGCCAGTGGGCCACAAGCCCTTGGGCCGCGGCCACCCCTATGGCCGCGCCATGAGGGCATGTGGGGCCCACGTGGCACCACCGCCCCAATCTCAGTCCTATATCTTCTGTTTTGCCTAGAAAAAAAATCAGAGAGAAGATTTCATCGCGTTTTGTGATACGGAGGCGCCACCACATCCTGTTCTTCATCTGGAGGGCAGATCTGGAGTCCGTTTCGGGCTCCGAAGAGGGGAAATCGTCGCTATCGTCATCATCAACCTTTCTCCATCGACAATTCCATGATGCTCTTCATCGTTCGTGAGTAATCTCATCGTAGGCTTGCTGGACGGTGATGAGTTGGATGAGATCTATCATGTAATCGAGTTAGTTCTTGACGGGGATTGATCCCTAGTATCCACTATGTTCTAGATTGATGTTGCTACTACTAGGCTATGCTTAATGCTTGTCACTAGGGCCCGAGTGCCATGATTTCAGATGTGAACCTATTATGTTGTCGCCAATATATGTGTGTTTTAGATCCTATCTTGCAAGTTGTAGTCACCTACTATGTCTTATGACCCAGCAACCCCGGAGTGACAATAGCCGGAACCACTCCCGGAGATGACCATAGTATGAGGAGTTCATGTATTCACCGCATGTTAATGAGTTGGTCCGGTTCTTTATTACAAGGAGAACCTTAATATACCATAGTTTCCATTAGGACCCCGCTGCCACGGGAGGGATGGACAATAGATGTCATGCAAGTTCTTTTCCCGAAGCACGTATGACTACATACGGAATACATGCCTAGATTAGATTGATGAACGGGAGCTAGCCATATATCTCTCCATGTTATAACTGTTACATGATGAATCACATCCGTCGTACTCATCCGTCACCGATCCACTGCCTATGAGTCTTTTACTACTGGTCCTCGCTACGTTACTTCGACTAGGCTTGTCCCTTGCTACAAGAGGGATTGGGCGACTTTGCTGCTGCTGCTACTGCTGTTACTTGTTACTTTGCTCTTGCTGCTGCTACTACTGTTCCTTGCTACTCCGCTGTTACTTGTTGCAATACTTTGTTGGCGCTAACATCCCGTCAACAAGGCTTTTTCTAGCTCCGTTGGCAGGGATTGTCAAAGCTTTTTCTGGTGCCATTGCTATCGTACTACCTTGCTACTGATACTTTGCTTGCAGACACTAATCTTTCAGGTGTGGTTGAATTGACAACGCAGCTCCTAATACTTAAGAATATCCTTTAGCTTCCCCTTGTGAGCGAATCAATAAATTTGGGTTGAATACTCTACTCTCGAAAAATTCTGCGATCCCATACACTTGGGATTGAGGTTTGCTGATCACTATGAGGAATCCGAAAGATCCAAGAACTAAAATCCTACCTTCCACTACGAGGAGAGGTAAGGAATTGCCATCTAGCTCTGCAATTGATTCACCTTCAGTTTTGAGTAAGTTTGCGACTTTGCCTCTTGCTAGAAATCTTGATATGTCGCCTGTGCTTGATGATGCTACTTCTGCTGTCCATGATGCTATGCTTGATACTATGCCTGATGATGCTATGCTTGATACTATGCCTGATGATGCTATGCTAGATACTATGCCTGATGATGCTATGCCTGATACTACTTTGCCACTTGGTGCCCTTGATGCACATATTGCTAGAGTTGCTGCTAGATGTGATGATACTTCTGAAACTGCCGATACTATTGAAGTAGAACCTGCTACTATGCCTGTTATGCCTGATACGCGCTATGTTATGGAAGGAGAGATAGCTGAGGATTTTCTTGCGTGTAAGGATAGCTATGAAGTTGAGAAACTACTGCGCAAGTGGAAATAAAAATCTCTGAACACTAGGATGAAATATGACCCGAAGTTTGCCACTTCGCCTAGATTATGAATTCTCTGTCGACCCTGAGTTAATCACTCTGGTCGAATCTGATCCTCTTCACGGTTATGATTCTGAAATGGTTGTAGCCCATCTTACCAAACTGCACGATATAGCCACCCTATTCACTAGTGAGGAAAAGATCCGCCAGTATTACATGCTCAAGCTGTTTCCTTTCTCGCTAAAGGATGATGCTAAGACCTGGTTCACTTCTCTTGCTCCTGGTTGTGTGCGTAGCCCCCAGGATATGGTCTAGTACTTCTCTGAAAAATATTTCCCTGCCCATAAGAAGCAACCTGCCTTGCAGGAAATATACAAATTTGCTCAAGCTGAGGAAGAGAGTCTCCCACAAGCTTGGAGGAGGCTTATCCAGCTACTGAATGCTTTGCCTAATCACCCTCTTGAGAAGAATGAGATACTTGACATCTTCTATAATGGACTTACCGATGCTTCCAAAGACCATCTAGATAGTTGTGCCGGTAGTGTTTTTGGGGAACGAACTGTAGAACAAGCTGAGATTCTGTTGAACAACATCTTGTGCAATGAGAATGCTTGGACTATTCCCGAACCACCTCCTAAGCCAACTCCGAAGAAAAGAGGTATTCTATTCCTCAGTCCTGAAGATATGCAAGTAGCCAAGAAATCTATGCAAGAGAAAGGCATTAAATCTGAAGATGTCAAAAATCTACCACCTATCGAAGAGATCCATGGTCTCGATAGCCCGATACAGGTAGTAGAAGTAAATTCTCTACGCAGGTTTGATGATAGTGATATTCCTTTTGATAAACCTGCTAGCTTATGCATGGACGAATTTGATAAGTTTGTTGCCAAACAACAAAGTTTCAATGATTATGTTAGCAGACAATTGGAAAAGAATGCTCGTATGCTTAGTCATTTAAGTGCTTGTGTGGACAGAAATGTCAATGAGCTTAAAGTTCTGAGTGAACATGCTTCTATGGTTACTACTCAGGTAGAACAAGTACTTAAAGCTCAGAATAACTTGCTCAATGAGTTGAATGACAATGTCGTCAGAGTCGTTACTAGAGGCGGTAGAATAACCCAGGAACCTCTGTATCCTGAGGGTCATCTGAAGAGAATTGAACAAGATCCTCAAGGAGTTAGCGCTGATGCACCTAGTCATCCTAGAATGAAGAAGAAAGATGATAGGAACCTGCACGCTAGCAACCCTATTGCTGCTACACCTGAGAGTCCAAACGATGCCTATATCTCTGATGCCTATGAACATGAGCCTAATGATAATATCAATAGTGATGTTCAGGAAGATGCTCAACCTAGCAATGAAAAGGATGTGGAGATTGAACCTGTTGATCTTGATAACCCACAGCCTAAGACTAAGAGATACGATAAGAATGACTTCGCTGCTAGGAAGCAAGGTAAAGAAAGGGAGCCATGGGTTCAGAAACCTATGCCCTTTCCTCCCAAACCATCCAAGAAAAAGGATGATGAGGATTTTGAGCGCTTCGTTGAGATGATCAGACCTGTCTTTCTGCAGATGCGTTTGACAGATATGCTCAAAATGTCTCCGTATGCTAAGTACATGAAATATATTGTGACTAATAAGAGAAGGATACCTGATCTTGAGATCTCTGCCATGCTTGCGAATTACACTTTCAAAGGTGGAACTCCAAAGAAACTAGGTGATCCCGGTGTGCCCACTATACCTTGCTCCATTAAAGGTAACTATGTTAGAACTACGTTATGCGACCTTGGAGCCGGTGTTAGTGTTATGGCTCTCTCTCTCTCTATCATAGACTTGAATTGGATAAGTTGACACCCACTGAAATCTCTCTGCAAATGGCCGACAAATCAACTGCTTTCCCTATCGGCATTTGCGAGGATGTGCCTGTTGTGGTTGCTAACACCACTATATTAACAGACTTTGTTATCTTGGATATTCCCGAGGACGATGCCATGGCTGTCATCCTCGGAAGACCCTTTTTAAACACTGCAGGGGCTATTATAGATTGCAACAAAGGCAATGTCACTTTCCATGTCAACGGTAATGAGCATACGGTGCACTTTCCGAAGAAACAATATCGAGTACATTGCATCAATGCTATCGAAAAAACTTCATCGATTCTTATCACGAGCTTTGAATGCCCTATTCCTTGTGTCAAGATGAAGTATGATTTGCCTGTTGGGGAGATTCACATCCCCATTGAGGTAACCTAGTGATTATTCGGAATTTCTCCATTCTCTTTTGCGATTCGAAAAGGTTTGTCGAGGAGACTTGATCAACCTCATTGGCGGATTTTCTCTCGATGACCATGAGATGGATGAATCAAGGAGTCACAAACCTTTGTTCCAAGCTTTCACCTTTGGTTGCTTAGAAGAAAAATGATAGGTTTAGTTTAGTTTTCCCTGTTTTCTGTTTTAGCATCCGGTAGAAAAATACCCCGAAAATAGAAGTTCTCCGAACGCTGTCAAAATCTAGTATGATTTTCTCTGGAATATTTGAAAAATACTGGGACAAAGAGTCTGTCTGGAGGCCACACCAGTGGGCCACAATCCCTAGGGGCGCGGGCACCCCCTTGGCCGCGCAACCCAGGCTTGTGGGGGCCACAGGCACCCCCTCCACTCCTTGTTGCTCTTATCTCCTTCTCCTACCTCCAGAAAAAATCGTTTCGCAGCTCAAACCCGTGTTCTCGCTCCTCTTGCTGGGGTTTTCGATCTCTTTGCTCAAATCACCGTTCTCCGAACTGTTTTGGGGAAATTATTCCTTGGTAAGTTACTCCTCCATTGGTCCAATTAGTTTTTGCTCTAGTGCCTTATACTCCGTGTATTTTTGCTGCCTTGGTGACCATGTTCTTGAGCTTTGTATGTTGATTCTAGCTGGTCCCAAGTAGTTTTGATGCGTGATATGGTCTCTAGGCACTTGTGGGAGTAGTTGCTACGAGTTTCGTTGAGCCTTATTCACTTTTCCTTAGAATCACTAATAATTTCAGAAATTTTCAGAGATAGAAAAGGGAAAAGATGAGGAGGTTCTTGAGAGGCTCGTCAAGCCGTGACCACAAGGATGATCTGAGTGAGAAGAAGCCCAAGTATCCGGTCCCTCGAGTCGCGGAAGTTCGAGCGTGCGAGTGGCCAAGCGACGTGTTCTTACACGTCACTGGAATTTATGAGGACTTTTATCATTTGGTGGAGAGCGCAGGCCTTACCGCCTTCGTTTAAGATAAGTGTTCGCAATACCTCCTCCTCACTAATATCTTCGTACAAAGCTTTAACTTCTATCCGAGGAAGAATCCTCCTATGGTTGAGTTTAAACTTTATGATGTCCCCATCGCATGTCACTCCAGATTTTTGCAATGTTTGCAAATTACCTTACATAGGGGATATTCATGAACCTCGTCCACGGGACTTGGAAGCTTTTATCGGTACTATTTCTCTAGGAGAGGAGAGAGGAGTGTCTTGCGCTAGAGCTGCTAGCATTCATTTTCCCGTGCTTTGGTACTTCTCACTATTTGTGGGAAAATGTTTGATTGGTCGTGGGAAAGCTGGGTCACTTAGTTCCTTAGATCTTGCGGTCTTGCGCGAAGCCCTTTATAACGATAAAACTTATAGCTTGGGCACCATAGTAGCTCAACGGTTGAACCTGAACCGTTTTAAAGGTGTTGTCTATGGAGGTATCTATGCTACTCGTCTTGCTAGACCCTTTGAGATACCTATTACACTGGAGGAAGAAGAAGAGATGCTTCTTTCTGAGAGATATCTATATTACGATAGCATGGTTCGCCATGACTTTCTTGATAGAGATATAGCTGGAAGGATGATTTATAACCTGGTATTTAGTCAGGGTACACGTGAGACTATTACTTTGCCTGCTCCTTCTTTGTTCAATCTTCATGCAGGCAGGTACACTATTATGCCCTGGGACCTCTACGCATATTGGGGCTTGGCCCAACCACAGGTGCCCGTGCCCGAGCCGCCAGTCGAGTACCAAACGCCAGTTTATCAGTGGGAGCCAGAGGAGCTCACACAGCAGTGGCATCCTCAGTCCACTCCGGAGTACCCCGGAGCTGGTTATTTCCCTCCTTGGGAGTAGACCAAGTTAGGCCAAAAGCCTAAGCTTGGGGAAGTACGTGTTCTCATCGACTTTACATTCTTGCTTATGCTTTCACATTGTTAGCCGGTGTTCACACTTTGCCACTGTATCATCCATGCTAGTTTATTTTCTTTTTCTTGTTTTCTTTCTATGTGTCTGTCTAGTTTGAGAAAAACCAAAAAGATTTTATTTTTCTTCTTTTGCTTGTTGGGAGCTTTCCCGTGTAGATAGTTTTCTTCTTCTTTGGGTCAAGGTAGAAGATATTGGTTACAATGTTTAGTGTCTCTTGCATGCATACCTGTTTAGCTTTCAAAGAGCCATATTACCTTGTCTTCTCCTTTTTGTTTGCAGGCAGATTCCAGCTTTAGTTCAATGCACGAGCATGCCTATTATTGTTCACACCATTCGTTTGTGCAAGTGAAAGGCAATAATGACGATATATGATGAAGTGACTGAGCCTGGAAAAGCTGGTATGAACTCGAGCTATTTTGTTTTTGAAAATATGACTAGCTCATCATGCCTGATTCAGCTTTGTTGTGAGAGAAACATGTTTTCCATGAAAACTTAGAGATCATAGTTGCTTATGCCATGCTTAGTTAGCTAGGAGCTTATAATGGTTTGTCTTGGATGACCACATGAATGTTGAGATGACTATGATGTAGTATGATAGGATGGTATCCTCCTTTGAATGTTTCAAGTGGCTTGACTTGGTGCATGTTCACGCATGTAGTTGAAATAAAAACAACATAGCCTCTATGATGTTCATGTTCATGGTGATTTATGTCCTACTGATGCTTGCACTCCATGTTAGTTAAACTCAATGCATTTTGATGACTGTTGTCGCTCTCTAGTTGGTCGCTTCCCAGTCTTTTGCTAGCCTTCACTTGTACTAAGCGGAAATACTGCTTGTCATCCACTCCTATAAACCCAAAGTTGTGCCATATGAGTCCACCATACCTACCTATGTGGTATCTACGTGCCGTTCCAAGTAAATTTGCATGTGCCACTCTCTAAATCTTCAAGAAATAATCTGTTTTGCATGCCCAAACCGCTCATGTGGTGACAGGGGGCTATTGGTATCTTCCATGCTAGGCGTGTTATCCTAGATATGTGTTTATTCACTATCATTCACGAGAAAGGGGCTGGTAATTGGAATTCCCGGTCCCATGCTCAAATCGAAAAGATAATTGCAAACAAAACTCCCCCAGGATTGATGCTGGTTTGGAAGGTACCCGAGGATTCGGCTAGCCGTGGAGTGTGATTGATTGGTGGTGCGGGAGTCAAAACTTTACTTTTCTGTTTGGGAACCGCCTATAGCATGTGTAGCATGGAAGATATTGAGAATTCTTAGTCATTGCGTTGACAATGAAAGCATGCCACCCAAAATTATTATCTCTGTTTTCAAAGCTTGAGCTCTGGCACCTCTGCAAATCAGTGCTTCCCTCTGCGAAGGGCGTGTCTATTTATTTTCCTGTTGAGTCATCCTCCTCTTACAAAAGCACCAATTAGAGAGCACCTCTGTCATTTTTATGCTTTGCTTTTAACTGTGTTGAGTGTGACTATGAATGGATCTTCATTGCCATGAATTACAATGTTTAGTCAGCCCTTGGTCTTTTAAGGTGCTATGCATTTATGTTTTGCGGTCTCAGAAAGAGCTAGCGAGATACCATCTATTCGTACTGCTTCATGTTGTTTTGGTTGAAGTCTTGACACTTGAGGCTTATTATTATATGCTCGCTCGTTGATTATGCCATTGATATGAGTTTTCTGTGAGACCTAGATGTCATTTGCTTATGTGGTTTGATTGTGATGTTGCTGAAATTCTGGTTGTGAGGTAGACATAGTTGCAACAACAAGATCAAACAGAGTCCGTCAAAGTTTTCTTTTGTCTCTCTCAGTTTGTCAACTGAGTTACTTGAGGACAAGCAAGGCTTTAAGCTTGGGGGGGTTGATACGTCTCCATCGTATCTACTTTTCCAAACTCTTTTGCCCTTGTTTTGGACTCTAATTTGCATGATTTGAATGGAACTAACCCGGACTGACGCTGTTTTCAGCAGAACTGCCATGGTGTTGTTTTTGTGTAGAAATGAAAGTTCTCGGAACGTCCTGAAAATTTACAGAGATTTTTTCTGGAATAAAAGAAAAATACATGCGCAAAGATCCACGTGAGGGGGCGTGCCAGTGGCCCACAAGCCCCTAGGCCACGGCCACCCCCTATGGCTGCACCATGAGGGCTTATGGGGCCCACGTGGCACCACCGCCCCCAATCTCAGTCCTATATCTTCCATTTTGCCTGGAAATAAAATCATAGAGAAGGTTTCATCGCGTTTTGCGATACGGAGGCGCCGCCACATCCTGTTCTTCATGTGGAGGGCAGATCTGGAGTCCGTTTCGGGCTCCGGAGAGGGGAAATCGTCGCCATCGTCATCATCAACCTTTCTCCATCGACAATTCCATGATGCTCTTCATTGTTCGTGAGTAATCTCATCGTAGGCTTGATGGACGGTGATGAGTTGGATGAGATCTATCATGTAATCGAGTTAGTTCTTGACGGGGATTGATCCCTAGTATCCACTATGTTCTAGATTGATGTTGCTACAATTTGGCTATGCTTAATGCTTGTCACTAGGGCCGGAGTGCCATGATTTCAGGTCTGAACCTATTATGTTGTCGCCAATATATGTGTGTTTTAGATCCTATCTTGCAAGTTGTAGTCACCTACTATGTGTTATGACCCAGCAACCCCGGAGTGACAATAGCCGGAACCACTCCCGGAGATGACCATAATATGAGGAGCTCATGTATTCACCGCGTGTTAATGCGTTGGTCCGGTTCTTTATTAAAAGGAGAACCTTAATATCCCGTAGTTTCCAATAGGACCCCGCTGCCACGGGAGGGATGGACAATAGATGTCATGCAAGTTCTTTTCCCTAAGCACGTATGACTACATACGGAATACATGCCTACATTAGATTGACGAACGGGAGCTAGCCACATATCTCTCCGTGTTATAGCTGTTATATGATAAATCACATCCGTCATACTCTGGTCCTCGCTATGTAACTTTGCCTAGGCTTGTCCTTTGCTACAAGAGGGATTGGGCCGCTTTGATGCTGTTACTTTGCTACTGCTGCTACTGCTGTTACTTGTTACTTTGGTGCTGTTGCTACTAATGTTCCTTGCTACTCCGCTATTACTTGTTGCAATACTTTGTTGGCGCTAACATCCCGTCAACAAGGCTTTTTCTAGCGCCGTTGCCAGGGATTGTCAAAGCTTTTTCTGGTACCGTTGCTATCGTACTACCTTGCTACTAATACTTTACTTGCAGACACTAATCTTTCAGGTGTGGTTGAATTCACAACTCAGCTGCTAATACTTGAGAATACCATTTAGCTTCCCCTTGTGAGCAAATCAATAAATTTGGGTTGAATACTCTACCCTCGAAAACTGCTGCGATCCCATACGCTTGTGGGACATCAGATGCACAAGCAGTATTTCTGCTTAGTACAAGTGAAGGCTAGCAAAAGACTGGGAAGCGACCAACTAGAGAGCGACAACAGTCATCAAAATGCATTGAGACTAACTAACATTGAGTGCAAGCATGAGTAGGACATAAATCACCATGAACATGAACATCATAGAGGCTATGTTGATTTTGGTTCAACTACATGCGTGAACATGCGCCAAGTCAAGCCACTTGAAACATTCAAAGGAGGATACCATCCTATCATACTACATCATAGTCATCTCAACATTCATGTGGGCAACCAACACAAACCATTATAAGCTCCTAGCTAAGTAAGCATGGCATAAGCAACTATGATCTCTAAGTTGTCATTGGAAACATGTTTCTCTCACAAGAAAGCTGAACTAGGAACAGTGAGCTTGTCATATTTACAAAAAAAATAGATCGAGTTCATACCAGCTTTTCCAGCCTCAGTCACTTCATCATATATCGTCATTATTCCTTTCACTTGCACGACTGAACGATGTGAACAATAATAAGAGTGCTCGTGCATTGGACAACGCTGGAATCTGCAGGCAAACACAAAGGAGAAGACAAAGTAATATGGCTCTATGAAAGCTAAACAGGTATGCATGCAAGAGCCACTAAACATTGTAACCAATATCTTCTACCTTGACCCAAAGAAAAAGAAAACTATCTACACGGGAAAGCTCCCAACAAACAAAAGAATAAAAGAAAATCTTTTTGGGTTTTCTCAAACTAGACAGACACATGAAAAGAAAACGAGAAAAAGAAAATAAACTAGCATGGATGATACAGTGGCAAAGTGTGAACACCGGCTAACAAAGTGAAAGCATAAGCAAGAATGTAAAGTCGGTGAGAACACGTACTCCCCCAAGCTTAGGCTTTTGGCCTAACTTGGTCTACTCCCAAGGATGGTCTTGACGAAACCCAAAATCATAATGGGGGTTGTACGGGAGTGCTGCAGCCACTGCCTGAATAGCTGCCTCACGGAGGCGAGCAGCCTTAGCCTCCCTCTCATACTCCTCTGGTTATGTAATATCTCTGTTTTACCTGAAAGTCAAAGAAGGCAGGAGCAGGAAGGGTAATATGTAAAACACGTTGCCGGTTAAACATCAATCGGTACAGGAGGGATTCGTCGTCCCTCTCAAGGAACTGGTAGCGTGTCAAAGCGACGCAGTCAAGGAAAGCTGTATGGAGCGGGGGATCTCCTTCGCGGATGGGTACTCCAAGAAAATTTGCTATGCGAGTGGCATAGATCCCACCAAAGAAATCCCCTTCATTAGCATTCTTATTCAGCCTCCTTGCTATTATATCTTCCATGTTGAAGCTTTTGCCACCCGTCACTGCCCTCTTAAGGATACTAAGGTCGGGTGCGCAGAGGTGACAATGCTCAATCTTGCCATTAATGCATCTGCCTATGAAGAGGGCAAAGTAATGCAAGGTAGGAAAATGAATACTCCCCATGGTAGCTTGCGTAATGTCTCTAGTTTCTCCAACAGTAATACCAGAGCAAAAATCTATAACCGAAGATTTAGGAGGATCATTGAGGCTACCCCAAATAGGTATTTTGCAAATTCTATTGAAATCCTCTAAATCCATGGTACACGATTTATCATAGAGATCAAACAGTACTGATGTCTCACGGCCAGCTGAAAATTTGAATCTACGAACAAAAGAGGCAGTGAGAGCAACGTACTGTTCACATTTATCGGAGATGAATTCTTCGAGTCCGACGCTGTGAACAAGTGCATCAAACTCATCTTTGAAACCTGCCTCAATCATAAATTCATCAGAAGGCCATTCACATGGTTGTACCTGCGCGTCCCTTGGTTGGTAAGGATCAGGCCCCCGAATCGCAAGACGGGGAGCTCTCTTGCTTGAGGAACCACCATGAAAGTTTCTCCTGAACATCTTCCTTTTCTGAAATTTTCAGTGACCCAAAGGAAAGGTGAACAAGGTTCAACTAAACTAGTAGCAACTACTCCATCAAGTGCCTAGAGGCCATATTACGCATCAAAACTACTTGGGACCAGCTAAAATTAGCATGCAAAGCTCAAGAACAGGGTCCCCAAGGCAGCAAAAATACGCAGAGTATAAGACACTAGAGCAAAAACTAATTGGAGCAATGGAGGAGTCACTTACCAAGAAGTATTTCCCCCAAAACAGTTCGGAGAACGGTGATTTGAGCAAAAGATCGAAAATCCCAGCAAGAGGAGCAAGAACATGGGTTTGAGCTACGAAATGATTTTTTCAGGAGGTAGGAGAAGGAGATAAGAGCAAGAATGAGTAGAGGGGGTGCCTGTGGGCCCCACAAGCCTGGGTGGCATGTCCAGGGGGGTGCATGCGCCCTAGGGCTTGTGGCCCACTGGTGTGGCCCCCAAACAGACTCTTTGTCCCAGTATTTTTCCAAAAATCAAGAAAAAATCATACTTGATTTTCACAGCGTTCGGAGAACTTCTATTTTCGGGGTACTTTTCCATCGGACGCTAAAACAGAAAACAGACTAAATCTATCATTTTCTTCTAAGAAACCGAAAGTGAAAGCTTGGAACAGAGGTTTGTGACTCCTTGATTCATCCATCTCATGGTCATCGAAAGAAATCCATCAATGGGGTTGATCAAATCCCCTCGACAAAACTTTCTTGAATCGCAGAAGAGAATGGAGAATTTTCGAATAGTCACTAGGTCACCTCAATGGGGATGTGTATCTCCCCAACAAGCAAATCATACTTCATCTTGACACGAGGAATAGGGCATTCAAAGCTCCCAATAAGAATCGATGAAGTTTTTTCGATAGCATTGATGCAATGTACTCGATATTGTTTCTTCGGAAAGTGCACCGTATGCTCACTACCGTTGACATGGAAAGTGACATTGCCTTTGTTGCAATCCATAACATCCCTTGCAGTGTTAAAAAAGGGTCTTCCGAGGATGACAACCATGGCATCGTCCTCGGGAATATCCAAGATAAGAAAGTCTGTTAAGATAGTGGTGTTAGCAACCACAACAGGCACATCCTGACAAATGCCAATAGGGAAAGCAGTTGATTTGTCGGCCATTTGCAGAGAGATTTTAGTGGGTTTCAACTTATCCAGTTCAAGTCTACGATAAATAGAGAGAGACATAACACTAACACCGGCTCCAAGGTCGCATAAAGCAGTTCTAACGTAGTTGCCTTTAATGGAGCAAGGTATAGTAGGCACACCGGGATCACCTAGTTTCTTAGGAGTTCCACCCTTGAAGGTATAATTAGCCAGCATGGTGGAAATATCAACCTCAGGTATCCTCCTCTTGTTAGTCACAATATCTTTCATGTACTTAGCATACACAGACATCTTGAGCATATCCGTCAAACGCATTTGTAGAAAGACAGGTCTGATCATCTCAACGAATCGCTCAAAATCCTCATCATCCTTTTTCTTGGATGGTTTAGGAGGAAAGGGCATAGGTTTCTGAAACCATGATTCCCTTTCTTTACCATGCTTCCTAGCAGCGAAGTCATTCTTATCGTATCTTCTATTCTTAGCTTGTAGGTTATCAAGATCAACAGATTCAATCTCCACATCCTTTTCATTGCTAGGTTGAGCATCTTCATGAACATCACTATTGATATTATTATTACGCTCATGTTCGTCACCAGAGTGTGTTTCAGCATCAAAGACAGAGGCATCGTTTGGACTCTCAGGTGTAGCAGCAACAGGGTTGCTAGTGTGCAGGTTCCTATCATCTTTCTTCTTCTTTCTAGGATGACTAGGTGCATCAGTGCTAACTCCTTGAGAATCTTGTTCAATTCTCTTCGGATGACCCTCAGGATACATAGGTTCCTAGGTCATTCTACGGGCTCTAGTAACGAATCGGACAGAATTGTCATTCAACTCATTGAGCAAGTCATTTTTTGCTTTAAGTACTTGTTCTACCTGAGTAGTAACCATAGAGGCATGTTTACTCAAGAGCTTAAGATCGTTGTCGTTTCTGTCCACACAAGCACTTAAATGACTAAGCATACGAGCATTCTTTTCCAATTGTCTGCTAACATAATCATTGAAACTCTATTGTTTGGCAAAGAAGTTATCAAACTCATCCATGCATAAGCTAGCAAGTTTATCAAAAGGAATATCACTCTCATCAAACCTACGCAGAGAATTTACTTCTACTACCTGTATCGGGTTGTCGAGACCATGGATCTCTTCGATAGGTGGTAGATTTTTGACATCTTCGGATTTAATGCCTTTCTCTCGCATAGATTTCTTAGCTTCTTGCATATCTTCGGGACTGAGGAATAGAATACCTCTTTTCTTCGGAGTTGGCTTAGGAGGTGGTTCGGGAATAGTCCAAGCATTCTCATTGCACAAGATGTTATCCAATAGAATCTCAGCTTGTTCTACAGTTCGTTCCCTAAAAACACTACCGGCACAACTATCTAGGTGGTCTTTAGAAGCATCGGTAAGTCCATTATAGAAGATATCAAGTATTTCATTCTTCTCAAGAGGGTGATCAGGCAAAGCATTCAGTAGCTGGATGAGCCTCACCCAAGCTTGTGGGAGACTCTCTTCCTCAGCTTGAGCAAAGTTGTATATTTCCTGCAAGGCAGCTTGCTTCTTATGGGCAGGGAAATATTTTTTAGAGAAGTAGTAGAACATATCCTGGGGGCTACGCACATAACCAGGAGTAAGAGAAGTGAACCAGGTCTTAGCATCATCCTTTAGCGAGAAAGGAAACAACTTGAGCATGTAGTAGTGGCGGATCTTTTCCTCCCAAGTGAATAGGGTGGCTATATCGTGTAGTTTGGCAAGATGGGCTACAACCGTTTCGGACTCATAACCGTGAGAAGGATCAGATTCGAATAGAGTGATTAACTCAGGTCGACAGAGAATTCATAATCCTTATCGGTCACAAAGATAGGCGAAGTGGCAAACTTCGGGTCGTATTTCATCCTAGCGTTCAGAGATTTTTCTTTCGACTTGCGCAGAAGTTTCTCAACATCATAGCTATCCTTACGCGCAAGAAAATCCTCAGCTATCTCTCCCTCCATAACATAGCATGTATGAGGCATAAGAGGCAATTCAGGCATAATAGCAGGTTCTACTTCAATAGTATCAGCAGTTTCAGAAGTATCATCACGTCTAGCAGCAACTCTAGCAATTTGTGCATCAGGGAATGCACCTAGTGGCAAAGCAGTATCACGCATAGCAGGCATAGTATCAAGCATAGCTTCATCAGGCATAGTATCAAGCATAGCATCATCAGGCATAGTATCAAGCATAGCATCATCAGGCATAGTATCAAGCATGGCATCATCATAAACATTGTGGGCAGCAGAAGTAGCATCATCAAGCACATGCAACATATCAAGATTTCTAGCAGGAGGCGATGTCGCAAACTTACTCAAAACTGAAGGAGAATCATGTGTAGAGCTAGATGGCAGTTCCTTACCTCTCCTCATAGTGGAAGGCATGATTTTACTTCTTGGATCTTTCAGATTCCTCATAGTGATCAGCAGACGTAAATCCCAAGTGACTTCGAGAATATAGTTGTGCTTCCCCGACAACGGCGCCAGAAAAAGGTCTTGATAACCCACAAGTGTAGGGGATCGCAACAGATTTTGAGGGTAGAGTATTCGACCCAAATTTGTTGATTCACACACAAGGGGAAGCGAAAGATTAGTGTCTGCAAGCAAAGTATCAGTAGCAAAGTAGTATGATAGCAACGGTGCCAGAAATGATCTGTTGATGGCAGGCTATTCCTAACTGTTGTATCAATGGCGCCAGAAAAAGGTACGTTGACGAGTAACTATTCTTCCCCGACAACAGTGTCGGAAAAGATCTTGCAACAAGTAACAGTGATGTAGCAAGTAATAGCAGTAGCAGCAGAAGCAGAGTAACAGCAGTAGCAACAGTAGCAGCAAAGTGACAACGGTAGCAACAGTAGCAGCAAAGTGGCCCAATCCCTTTTGTAGCAAGGGACAAGCCTGGACAAAGTAACGTAGCGAGGACCAGTAGTAAAAGACTGATAGGCAATGGATCGGTGATGGATGAGTATTACGAATGTGATTCATCATGTAACAGCTATAGCACGGAGAGATATGTAACTAGCTCCCGTTCATCAATCTAATGTAGGCATGTATTCCGTATGTAGTCATACGTGCTTAGGGAAAAGAAGTTGCATGACATCTATTGTCCATCCCTCCCGTGGCAGCGGGGTCCTAATGGAAACTACGGAATATTAAGGTTCTCCTTTTAATAAAGAACCGAACCAACACATTAACACGCGGTGAATACATGAACTCCTCATACTATGGTCATCTCCGGGAGTGGTTCCGTCTATTGTCACTCCTGGGTTGCCGGGTCATAACACATAGTAGGTGATCCAACTTGCAAGATAGGATCTAAAAGACACATATATTGGTGACAACATAATAGGTTCATATCTGAAATCATGGCACTCGGGCCCTAGTGACAAGCATTAAGCATAGCCAAGTAGTAGCAACATCAATCTAGAACATAGTGGATACTAGGGATCAATCCCCGTCAAGAACTAACTCGATTACATGATAGATCTCATCCAACTGATCACCGTCCATCAAGCCTACAATGAGATTACTCAAAAACGATGAAGAGCATCATGGAATTGTCGATGGAGAAAGGTTGATGATGACGATGGCGACGATTTCCCCTCTCCGGAGACGGAAACGGACTCCAGATGTGCCCTCCAGATGAAGAACAGGATGTGGGGGCGCCTCCGTATCGCAAAATGCGATGAAACCTTCTCTCTGATTTTTTTCCAGGCGAGACGAAAGATATAGAGCTGAGTTTGGGGGCGGTGGTGCCACGTGGGCCCCACAAGCCCTCACGGCGTGACCTAGGGGGGTGGCTGCGGCCTGTGGGCTTGTGGCCCACTGGCACGCCCCCTCCGATGGATCTTTGCGCAGGTATTTTTCTTTTATTCCAGAAAAAATCTCCGTAAATTTTCAGGACATTCCGAGAACTTTTATTTCTGCACAAAAACAACACCATGGCAATTCTGCTGAAAACAACGTCAGTCCGGGTTAGTTCCATTCAAATCATGCAAATTAGAGTCCAAAACAAGGGCAAAAGAGTTTGGAAAAGTAGATACGACGGAGACGTATCAAACACCCTGAGTCGGTGTTTAGCCTATGCTCCGGAGCTCAAACCAGATGAAATAGCCGGTGGCTACCCTGAGCTGAAGGACGACGGTTCAGAGTTCACCAAGGAGGACTACCACCGAGTTATCTTAGAATCCCGCTTCTCGGAGACTCAACTGGCAGCCAGCTTGGATGTGAAATAAATACCAAGCCGCATATGGCGACAAGAAAAAGAAGGTGACGCCTCCCTCGTACGAAATTGCTAGCTTGGTTCCTCATCGACCCAAGAATCCTTTTGACCTTCACATGGACCTATCCCTCTTCCCTGATGATGGAGATGAGTTCGTTGCCCTATCCAAGTGTAATTGGAAACTGGGCGACTTACAAACTTAAGGCGGAGAGAGCTCAAGGCAAGGTGACTCGGAGACGACTTGATTCGTCCCTAGGTGTGAGTGTGACTTTAAAAAGACAATCTGATCCTTTCTTCACAGGGGGTGACACCCGTTTTGGCCATGCGAGCCATGTAATAGCTTGTTAGATTTTGTGAATAACAATCAGTCAGTAGTGCCTTTTGATGGAACCTTTCCTGAACCACTTTTATTCCTTGAATCTATGCGTGAATCGCCTTATGTGTCAGGAAAAACATAAGCCGACTCAGTGAGTGCATGGCAAAGAATAGACAAGCCCCCTGGATTATGGCAAAAAATAGATCAGCCCCCGGGCTATGGCAAAAAATAGATCTGCCCCCCCCCCCCCCGGGTTATGGCAAATAGTGGTCAAGAAAAATGAGTCGGGGCGAGTTATAACCAAAGGCCGACTCAAAGATATTAGGAAACCTTGTGGTCTTGCCATCAAGAAATAAAATTTTATCGACTCAGTGAGCTACGACACGATAAGACGAGTTTGCAAAACTCTAGTGTTACCCTTAGAAGGCCTTTGCAAAAAGCCTTGTTGTTTTAGACCGACTGATTAGGCGCGAGTCAAGCTTCCATGAAGCAGGTTCAATGAACCAATGGTTTCTCTATTTCCCATGTGTGACTCTGGCCGGTACCTTTTATGTTTTAACCAAGGCAAGTTCAAGGTCCAAATGACGGATTGACTCGCCCTGAGTACAAAGGTCCATGTGGCGACTTGTTCAACACATAGTCCAGTATAACCATTTGTAATGCGGTAATTTTTCGCTAGCCAAGAGGGTATTCAGGCTGAACTCAATGAGTGGAAGCCCCCAACTGACCTATGATTTAGGAAAAAACCGGGCATCGGATCATAGAAGCCTATACGCTCTTACTGCGAAACGACTTGGGGCCTAGTAGCCCCCAAGTAAGCCGGCTTAATTCTCAAAACCACATAAGGTGCCTATGTTTGAACCGTGCGACGTGGCAACGTTGGTCCTCTTTCGCTTTATGAAGGCCCAGTTTCGAAGTAAGTGTAGCATGGCGACTTACACTCTTTGACTTTGATAGCGTCCATGTTTGGACGACTTATAGAACAATAAAGACTCATGCTTTCAAAAGCTGAAACAACAAAGGACCCCGAAATTCATGGGTGTCGGCTTGATTGCTTTCATAATTAATGGATTACAATTTTCTGAAAACTGGTAAAAAAGGAGCTGATGGCTCTAAGTGTAGTAAGGCCGCAGATGGGCTATGTTCTAGTGGCGAGTTGTCTCAACCTCTGTAGTTGGCCGATACGGGTGAAGATCCACCAGGTAATATGAACCGTTTCGAAGATTCTTGCTGATGACAAACGGTCCTTCCCACAGAGGTGATAGTTTGTGCATACCAGTATGATCTTGAATCAAACGGAGCACCAAGTCGCCTTCTTGGAAAGTCCGGCTCTTGACCCGGCGGCTGTGGTAACATCGCAAGTCTTGTTGGTAAATCGCCGATCGTGATGCGGCCAAGTCACATTCGTCCTCCAAGGCGTCCAATGAGTCTTGTCGCGCCAGCTCGTTTCCCTGTTCCACATAGGCGGCGACTCGTGGTGAATTGTGTTTATGTCACTTGGTAACACCGCTTCTGCTCCGTAGACCAGAAAGAAAGGAGTAAAACCCGTGGAGCGATTTGGAGTTGTCCTGATGCTCCATAATACTGACGGCAACTCCTCCACCCAACACCCTGGAGTACGTTCCAAAGGTACCATGAGCCAAGGCTTAATCCCCCGCAATATTTTCTGATGTGCAACCGCGGAAACATCAAGCCGAATATGCTCTCGTGAACAAAAATCTTGCATTGCACCTTTGGATAGATTAGTACCATTGTCAGTAATGATACTATGAGGATATCCGTATCTAAAAATCAGTTTCTTCAACAATTTGACGGGCGTATCTGCATCAGAACTGCTAAAAGGTTCCGCCTCCACCCACTTGGTAAATTTTTCAACCGCCACCAATAAGTGAGTCTTTTTAGTGGAAGACATCTTGAAAGGGCTAACCATATCCAGCCCCCAGACTGCAAACGACCAAGTGAATGGTATCATCCGCAATTCCTGAGCGGACACGTGCATCTGGCGTCCAAATTTTTGGCAGCCGTGACATCGGCGAACGATCTCCTCTGCGTGTGCGTGAGCCGTCAACCAATAGAACCCATGTCTGAAGGCCTTAGAAACCAAGGATCGGGACCCAGTATGATGACCACAATCGCCCGCGTGAATCTCATTAAGGATCATACATCCTTCTTCAGGAGAGACGCATCTTTGAAATACCCGTGAGGTGCTTCGTTTGTGTAACTCACCATTGTGTATGATCATGGATTTACACAGACGGACGATTTGGCGAGCTAATAACTCGTCGGCACGTAACTCGCCTCTGGTGAGATATGCCTTGTAAGGAGTCGCCCAGTCTGGAGTAGCCTGAAGAGCCGCCACAAGTTGAGACTCGGGGTCCGGTACCGCTAAATCTTCCTCTGAGGGCAGTTTTACCGAGGGGTTATGCAATACATCCAAAAATACATTGGGAGGAACTGTCTTACGTTGTGAACCGAGACGGGAAAGAGCGTCCGCTGCTTTTTTAAGTCGCCGATCGATGTGATCCACTTGATAACCATTGAAGTGACCCGCTACATCTGACACAACTCATTTGTTAGCCGCCATCAAAGGGTCTCGTGAATCCCAGGTGCCACAAACCTGCTGTGCCACCAGATCTGAATCGCCCAGACACCTGACTCGCGTGAGGTTCATCTCTTTGGCGAGTCGCAAACCATGGATCAAGGCTTCGTACTCCGCTGCATTATTGGTACATGGGAACATGAGCCGAAGGACATAGCAAAACTTGTCACCTTGAGGCGAAGTTATCACCACACCAGCCCCCGAGCCTTCCAATTGCATGGACCCGTCGAAATAGATGGTCTAGTAAGTATGATCGGGCCTCTCCTTCGGTATTTGTAACTCGGTCCAATCATTGATGAAATCCACGAGTGCTTGAGATTTGATGGTCGTCCGAGGCGTATACCGCACATGATGGGATCCGAGCTCGATGGCCCATTTAGTAATCCGTCCAGTGGCCTCTCGATTCTGTATGATGTCGCCGAGGGGCGCGGAACTGACGACCGTGATCGGGTGTTCCTTGAAGTAGTGCTTCAGCTTCCGACTCGCCATAAACACCCCAAAAACCAGCTTCTGCCAATGTGGGTAACGTTGCTTGGAGAGGGTGAGGACCTCGCTGATGAAATACACCGGTCGCTGGACCGGATACTCCTTTCCTTCTTCCTTGCGTTCGACGACTACTGCCACGCTCACTTCCTTGGAATTGGCCGCAATGTACAGGAGCATAGGTTCCTTGTCCGCCGGAGACGCCAAAACTGGCGGGTTAACTAATTGCCGCTTCAAGGCTTCAAAAGCTTCGTCGGCTTCGTCCGTCCATAGGAAACGATCAGTTTTCTTGAGCAACTGATAGAGAGGGATGGCCTTCTCCCCGAGGCGACTTATAAAGCAGCTCAGAGCTGTGATTTGACCAGCCATACGCTAGACCTGGTTAACGTTGTCCGGTATCCCAGTGAGGTAATTGCCTCAATCTTGTCTGGGTTGGCTTCAATGCCACGCCCCGACACCAAGAAACCCAATAACTTTCCCGCAAGGACACCAAAAATGCACTTGGTGGGGTTAAGCCTCATCTGGTAAATGTGCAGGTTGTCAAAGGTTTCCTTGAGATCCTCCAAGAGTGACTCCTTTCGGCGAGACCTGACCACGATGTCATCCACATAAGCATGGACATTACGGCCTATCTGGTTGTGTAAGCAATTTTGGATGCAACGATGATAAGTTGCCCCCGCACTCTTGAGCCCAAACGACATAGACACGTAACAGAAGGCTCCGAATGGGGTTATGAAGGATGTCTTCTCCTGATCCGCCATCGCCATCTTGATCTGATGGTATCCCGAGTAAGCGTCCAAGTAACAAAGACGTTCACAACCCGCCGTCAAGTAAATAATTTGATCAATGCGGGGAAGGGCGAAGGGATCCTTCGGACATGCTCTGTTGAGGTCAGTGTAGTCAATGCACATGCAGAAAGTGTCATTCTTTTTTAGCACTAGGACCGGGTTAGCCAGCCATTCAGGATGGGAAACCTCGATGATAAACCCGGCGGCCAGAAGCCAGGCTACTTCCTCTCCGATCGCCTTACGACGCTCTTCATTGAACCTGCGAAGGTACTGTCGAACTGGCTTAACTTTAGGGTCAGTATTAAGATGGTGCTCAGCGAATTCTCTCGGTACACCTGGCATGTCAGAAGGTTTCCATGCGAAGATGTCCCGATTCTCACGGATGAATTCGATGAGCGCGCTTTCCTATTTGGGGTCGAGACCCGCCCCAATAGTGAACTCCTTGGTGGAGTCGCCAGGTGTAAAGTCTATAACCTTGGTATCGTCCGTCGGTTTAAACTTGAGGGGCAGCGTAGAATCGATGGTTGGCCTCTTGAGCGGCGTCATGTCTGCCGGGTCAACATTTGCTTGGTGAAATTTGAGCTCTTCAGCCGCGCAAGCCGACGCGGCGTAAGCGGCGTCTCCTTCTTCACATTCTTGAGCTATCTTCCTATCTCCACTGATGGTAATAGGACCCTTAGGGCCGGGCATCTTGAGTTTGAGATAGACATAGCATGGGCGGGCCATGAATCTGGCGTACACCGGCCGTCCAAACAACGCATGATAGGGGCTCTTGATTTTGACCACTTCGAACAGGAGAGACTCGCACCTGTAATTTGACTCTGTGCCAAAGGCCACGTTAAGTTTAATCCGCCCAATTGGATACGCCAACTTATCGAGGATGATACCGTGGAAGACCGTGGATGATGGCATCAGGTCCTTCTCCAAGAGGTTCATCCGTCGGAAAGTATCAAAGTATAAGATGTTGATGCTGCTACCTCCATCCATGAGAACCTTGGAAAGGGTGTACCCTCCGACTGGGGAGCCACAACCAAAGCCAAGTCACGAGGGTTGTCTACTCGGGGGGGGGGGGGGGATGGTCTTCCCTGCTCTAGGTTATGGGTTGCTCAGACCAGTGAAGGTATCGAGAGAGCGCCGGCTCAGCTATGCTGAAGGTTCTATGCTTCACCTTATGATCCCGCTTGCAAGTGCTGGTGGTGAACACGTGATACTGCCCGCTGTTCAATTGCTTGGGGTTATTCTGAAACCCGCCACGATCTTCCTGTCGCTGGGGATCCCCTTGGCGGGGGGGGGGGGGGGTTGCTAGAACACTTCGGCGGGTGGTACTGCTGATTGTGAACTTGGTACTGCCCAGCGTTGGGCTGTGACCCGCAATGTGGTCCCGGGTTAGGAAAACCACCAAACGGGACCTGGCGTGACCCGGATGCGCCGGGTTGTTCCTGTCGCTGGCCCTGTTCACCACCTTGACCTCTTCTGAGCGCCTCGGCCCGGAATTCCTGCATTCCGTAGCAATCCTCCAAAGAGTGAGTCGCCGGTCCCTCCGCCGTGGCATGTTCGGACAAGAGCCTTTGAGCATCTCGTGATAATTGCGCGGTTTCTTCCCACTAAAGCCCCGCTTCTTCTGGTAAGGGTTTCGTTTGCCAGTATTAGTATTAGCGACAAATTCCGTAGGACCCTCTTATTATCTCTTTTTGCCATGCCCACCAGAGTGATGGTTGCCCTGGCCCTGAAACTGAGAATGGCCCTTGTGTAACTCGCCCTTCCTGGTGGTACTAACTTTGTCGTCGTCCTCGCCAGGATCCTTGGTGTCGTCCGACTCAGCGTACCTAGTGAGGGTATCCATTAATTCGCCCATGTCCCGTACTTTCCGCTTAAGTCGCCCTAGCTTTAGTACCAGAGGTTCGTAATGGCAGCTCTTCTCCAGGATCAACACCGCCTGAGCCGCCGAGATGCCTTCTGATGAATGAATAACTTCCGCGACTCGCCGGGTCCAATGGTGGGCCGACTCATCCGGCCGCTGAACGCAGTGCTGCAGGTCGGCGATGGTCATCGGGCGTTTGCAAGTCCCTCTGAAATTCCTGATAAAGCGCTCTTCTAGCTCCACCCATGTGTTGATGGAGTTGGGTGGTAAGTTTTTCAACCACGCATGTGCCGTCCCTTCAAGCATCATAGCGAAGTACTTAGCGCAAACTGCCTCATTTACGTAGATCATGTCCATCGCGAGTTCGTAACTCTCGATCCATGACCCTGGTTCGAGATCCGGCGAGTAATTAGGGACCTTCCGGGGCCCTTTGAACTCCTTTGGCATTCGCTCGTTGCGCAGAACCGGTGCAAGACACGATACCCCGATGTGCTTGCCTTCGGCATCCAGGGGCGCGGGAAGTGGTGAAGTGTAAGCCGGGTAGACCTGACCTGCCGCGGCTGCTGTTTCTATTAGACGCACAGCTCGTGCTGCGTCCACGATATCTTGAGCTCGCATGTCGGGCATCCCGAGCGGGTTATGTTGATGGAATCACCATGGCCCGCTGGTTACCGTGGGTAAGTCCTCGTGGCGACTCCTGGTATGGCTCGCCTGAGGCATGGAGTGCAGCCGATCGAGGCTATGAGAATACTACGCGTGCTGGACCACGGCCGTCTTTAGCATCTCGATGGCGTTTCTGACCTCTATCTCGGCCGAGGAGTTTCCGTAAATTGGCAGGGACTCCAAGTGGCGGGTTGCCACCAGCACATTGTCCACGGGTTTCGAGAAGTGACCCTGTGGCGTCTGGAACCGAGTCGCATGGGCATCCATTGGTTGAGGCGGCGGTGGATTGGGCGGTGGAACCGGACCTCCCCTCGGAACAGTTTGTAAAGTCGATCAGGACCTGCCTCGGGGGTGCGCGGGGTGTCAAAAAGGCGAGTTGGATGTAAGTCGACCGCGATACGCCCGTGGTGCCTCCTTTGGTGAACGGCGTCGGACGCGTGCTACTGTCTCTCGAGCCGCCAACCTTCGGTGTTCAACCGCTCCATCTCTGCTGCGATCACAGCCTACCGTGTCTCCACCCTAGCGGCTTCTGCTTCCATGTCCCGATGCGCCTTGGCCATCGCCTCCCGCAGCTTTTCTAGCTCGGCGTTGATAAACTCCTGATTCTCGGATGTGACGATGGTTGCCATAAGGCTGGCGAACTCCGGCGGTAATTCCGCCATGGTTTGTGATGGGGGTTTGGACGTTCCACTGGTCTCGTTGTTGCCGGTTGGATTTTGTTGGGGCTGTGCCGACCCCGCCATATAGATGGTGATTTGTCGATGGGATCTCTCGAGGACCTCGGGGTCCATTGCCAACGACAGCCCTCCGAGTTGTCCTTCCTGAAGAGGATGGATTGAATCTGTCTCACCCATGGATGACTCGCCGTTAGAATTGACGGGGTTGATCTCCTGGCCTGCCGCTTCGTCTTGTACGTCATTTCCCTGCGTAAAACCGACGAAAACGTGGCGACTCCTCTCCCGCCATGTGTTGGGGAGGACGTACCTGGCCGGCTCGACGATGTCGTTGGAGGTGTCCGGCTCAGGCACGGGCGTCCAATCATGCCGATGAAGATGTTGATTTTGCCGAACGGCACTCGGTAGCCGGATTCAATGGAATCAGCTTCCGGCTCCCACAACGAGTTTTCGATGTAGTACCTCCCGCGGCGGCTTTTTGTCATGATGCCGACCGCATAGCTTTCTAACCCTGGTAGGGCTCCCTTCGAAAACTCAATTCCACCGTGCACTAGCCCCATTTTGGGCGCCAACTATCGTGGTTTTGTCACGGCAGATGTCCTCGTGAAAGGACTTAAAGATGGAGCCATCGCACCTTGCTGGCGGCTCGAAGGGGGTGAGCGAAAGCGAGACTAAGATTACCCAGGTTCGGCCCCTCGTGAGGAGGTAAAAGTCTACGTCCTGCTTTCTGTGGATTAATGTTGGTTTTCGATCACAAGGAGGGCGTAACTCGCCTGACCTAGCTCTCGATTCTCTCTAACTCGCCTGACCTTTCCCTGGGACTCGCCTTTATATACAGGTCGAGGCCCTAGGGTTTACAAAAGTCCTGCCATGCTACTCCTTGTAGCTTTCCCTATCTCTGAGTCGCCATGCTCTCCACGATTGGGAACTCCCTTGGTAATCTACCATCTGCACGACCTCTCGAATCGCCATCCAGCTTCTGGGCCACGAAACACGCTTCGAATGCTAAGTCTCCCCTTTGATGACCCGACCCACTAAGGGCGGGTTATCCGCAGGTAATATACCCAACACTTGTTGCACTTGAAGACCAAGAGAAAACTACTTTTATACATGTTCTTTTGGAACTTATGCATATAGACGTATACCTTGGTAGTAAAATGTCTGAAAGAGGTATTGAAGTAGACAATGTTAAAGTTGATGCAATTGAGAAAATGTCATGCCCAAAGATATCAAAGGTATAAAAAGTTTCATTGGTCATGCAGATTTCTATAGGAGGTTTATTAAGGACTTGTCTAAAATTTCTAGCCTCTTACTAATCTCCTACAAAAAGATGTTCCATTTTGTTTTTGATGATGATTATGTAGAAGCCTTTGAAATATTTAAGGAAGCTTTGATAATTGCCCATATTATTCAACCATCTGGTTGGAATTTACCCTTTGAAATTATGTGTGATGCTAGTAATTATGCTATTGGTCTTGTTCTTGGTCATAGAGTTGGTAAGAAATTAATGGTATTCATTACGCTAGTAAGACCTTGGATAGTGCTCCAATAAATTATGCTACTATTAAGAGATATTCTTTAGCAATTGTTTTTGCTTGTTATAAATTCAGACCTTATATCTTTGATTCTAAAGTCACTACTCACGTCAATCATGTTGTTTTTTTTGACAGAACACTTCAAGGGCAAAGCCCCCCACAGCCACACACCTTTATTATAATGAAATTACAGTATGTACATGGTTACCTCGGTAACTGAAAGAAGAGAAAAAGGAAGTGTTGAGGAACGTTGCATGGGAAACAAAAAATTTCCTACGCACACGAAGACCTATCATGGTTATGTCCATCTACGAGAGGAGATTTGGATCTACGTACCCTTGTAGATCGCACAGCTGGAAGCGTTAAGAAATGCGGTTGATGTAGTGGAACGTCCTCACGTCCCTCGATCCGCCCCGCGAACCGTCCCACGAACCGTCCCGCGATCCGTCCCACGATCCGTTCCGATCTAGTGCCGAACGGACGACACCTCCACGTTCAGCACACGTATAGCTCGACGATGATCTCAGCCTTCTTGATCCAGCAAGCAAGACGGAGAAGTAGATGAGTTCTCCGGCAGTGTGATGGTGCTCCGGTGGTGGTGAAGGATCTACTCCTATAGGGCTCCGCCCGAGCTCCACAGAAATACGATCTAGAGGTAAAACAATGGTGTCTTGATCTGAGTTGCACGTGGAAAAAGTTGTCTCAAATCAGCCCTAAATCACCACTATATATAGGAGGGAGGGGGAGGACGCTTGCCTTTGAGGGCCAAGCCCACAAGGATGCGCCAGCCAGGGAGGAGGAGGAGTCCTACTCCAATCCTAGTCCAACTAGGATTGGAAAGTGGAGTCCTTCTCTTCCTTCCCACCTTTCTTCTTTTCCTTTTCTTTGGTTTTTCTTTCTTGGCGCATAGGTCACTTTGGACTATCCCACCAGCCCACTAAGGGCTGGTGTGCCACCCCTAGGGCCTTGGGGCTTCCCCCGGGTGGGTTGCCCCCCTCCCGGTGAACATCCGGAACTCATTCGTCACTCCCAATACATTCCCGGTAATGCCCGAAAACCTTTCGGTAACCAAATGAAGTCATCCTATATATAAATCTTCGTCTCTGGACCATTTCAGAAACCCTCGTGACGTCTGTGATCCCATCCGGGACTCCGAGAAACATTCAGTAACCACACATATAACTCCGAACCTTAAGTGTGCAGACCTTGCGGGTTCGAGAACTATGTAGACATGCCCCGAGGCAGTCCTCGGTCAATATCAAATAGCGTGACCAGGATGCCCATATTGGATCCTACATATTCTCCGAAGATCTTACCGGTTGAACCTCAATGTCAAGGATTCATATAATCCCGTATGTCATTCCCTTTGTCCTTCGGTATGTTACTTGCCCGAGATTCGATCGTCGGTATACGCATACCTATTTCAATCTCGTTACCGGAAGTCTCTTTACTCGTTCCGTAATACAAGATCCCGTGACTTAAACTTAGTCACATTGCTTGCAAGGATTGTGTGTGATGTTGTATTACCGAGTGGGCCCCGAGATACCTCTCCGTCACATGGAGTGACAAATCCCAGTCTTGATCCATACTATCTCAACGGACACCTTCGGAGATACCTGTAGAGCACCTTTATAGTCACCCAGTTACGTTGTGACGTTTGATGCACACAAGGTATTCCTCCGGTGCCATTGAGTTATATGATCTCATGGTCATAGGAACAAATACTTGACACACAGAAAACTATAGCAATAAAACGACACGATCAATATGCTACATTCATAGTTTGGGTCTAGTCCATCACATGATTCTCCTAATGATGTGATCAAGTTATCAAGCAACAACACTTTGCACATAGTCAGAAAACCTTGACTATCCTTGATCAACTGGCTAGCCAACTAGAGGCTTGCTAGGGACATTGTTTTGTCTATGTATCCACACATGTATCTACGTTTTCATTCAATACAATTATATCATGGATAATAAACATTTATCTTTAAATAGGAAATATAATAATAACTATTTATCATTGCCTCTAGGGCATATTTGCAAAAGGAAGGGGGTTAGGAGCTTAACCTAATGAAAGGGCTACATTTAAGGTGGTAAGAAAGAGACCCATTTTAGCAAGTCTTCTTTTAACTTAGGCTTGATTATGTGTGCCATAAGAAACATGTCAGTTATAAATCCCGACTTCCACATAGCAAATCTAGGCTGAACATTCTGGAAAACATTGGCATTTCTCACAAGCCAAATGTTCCAACAGGCAATGAACACCATCTCGGAGAAAAAAGGGTGCTAAAAAGAGCTTTTAGCATGGGAGACTGCAACTGCCATATTGTTTGTATCACCCCAGTCAACTTGCAAATAGCTCCAAACTCTGCTGCTGAAGAGGCAGGTGAAGAACAGATGATCCATATCTTCTTAGACTTGTGCATGGTAGATTCTGCAATTAACCCCATCATCATGTTGTTGTTAAATATATTATGACTAATAAAGATGTTAAGCCTAGGTTGATTAGGTGGGTGCTTTTATTACAAGAGTTTGTTTTGCATATTGTTGTAGAAAAGGAGCTAGTAATCCTGTCTTAGGTAACTTGTCTAGGATGGAAAATATTCTTGATGACACAATATAACTTGTTGCTACGGCGACAGATATTTTCTGTCGTCTCTTGAGCTTGAGTTGGTTTTTCCCTTGAATAGGAAAGGGCGATGCAGCACAGGAGCAGTAAGTATTTCCCTCAGTTTGAGAACCTAGGTATCAATCCAGTAGGAGAATCTCGTCAAGTCGAGAGTACCTGCGCAAACACAAAAGAGCTTGCACCCAACGCTATAAAGGGGTTGTCAATCCCTTCAAGTTTGATTGCAAGGTGATATCTGAAGGCGGAAAGTGCAATAAAGAAAAGTGTAAGGCTCAAAATAAGATGTGAAGTTGGCCCGGGGGCCATAGTGTTCACTAGAGGCTTCTCTCAAAATAGCAAATATTACGGTGGGTGAACAAATTACCGTTGAGCAATTGATAGAACCGCGCAAAGTCATGACGATATCTAAGGCAAACCAATGAACAGAGGGACGCCTTAAGCAAGATGACATGATGTAGAGGGATAATCTCAAACCAATGATGAAAGCCCATCTTTTTACCCTTGATGGCAACAACATGATGCGTGCCTCGCTACCCCTTCTGTCACTGGGTGAGGTCACCGCATGGTATGAACCCAAAACCAAGAACTTCTCCCATTGCAAGAATCATAGATCTAGTTGGCCAAACAAAACCCACAACTCGAACATAATTACAAGGATATGAAATCATGCATAAGAGAGATCAGAAGAAACTCAAATAAGATTCATAGATAATCTGATCATAAATCCACAATTCATCGGATCTCGACAAACACACCGCAAAAGAAGATTACATCGGATAGATCTCCATGAAGATCATGGAGAACTTTGTATTGAAGATCCAACAGAGAGAAGAAGCCATCTAGCTACTAGCTATGGACCCGTAGGTCTGTGGTGAACTACTCATGCATCATCGGAGAGGTCATGGTGTTGATGAAGAAGCCCTCCTTATCCGAATCCCCCCTCCGGCAGGGCACCAGAACGTGCCCCAGATGGGATCTTGCGAAGACAGAAGCTTGCGGCGGCAGAAAAGTACTTTCGATGATCTCATGATTTTTTCTGGGATTTTAGGGAAAATATAGGCGGAAGACCTAGGGCAGAGTTGGACCAGGGAGCCCACAAGCTTGGGAGGCGTGGGCCCCCCTGGCCGCTGCTAGGGGGCTTGTGGGGTCCCTGGAGGCCCCCTGCCTTGGTTCTCAAGCTTCCCGATCTTCTTCTATTTCGGAAAAAATCTTTTTGGAAGTTTCGTTCCATTTGGACTCCGTTTAAAATCCTCCTCTGAAAAGGGTCAAAAACATGGAAAAACAGGAACTAGCACTTGGCACTGACTTAATAAGTTAGTCCCAAAAAAGATATAAAAGGGATACAAAACATCCAAAGTTTGACAAGATAATAACATGAAACCATCAAAAATTATAGATACGTTGGAGACGTATCACTTGTCTAGGATGGAAAATATTCTTGATGACACAATACATATTGATGATAGTTTTCCTAATGAGAAATTAACTGTTACAAATGCTTTCTTTTCTCGTTATAACCCTTAGTATGCAGATTATGCAAATTACATTGTTACTTAATATATGGAAAAACTTTGTTTTTACCACTCTAGTTTTAGCCCACTATGCTTATGCCACTCTATTGACATTTCACTCTGAAGGTAAAATGTGAACCACCATTAGTCACTAAGTATCTAGGGACTCCTAACCTCGAAATTATAACCTCTTTAAGAATTTTAATAGAAGTGTTATGGTCAACACTTCTAGGTCAAATAGTTTCTACCCACTTAGTAACATAATCGACAACAACTAGAATGTGGTATAACCACGCGAGGAAGGAAAATATCCCATATAATCAAAACCACAAACATCAAATGGTTCAATAAGAAGTGAATAGTTTACGGGAATTCCTTGTGTGCAGTTCTGTCAAAAGAAAGAACAAACTTATGAGAATCTTCGAAGATATTAGGCCAATAAAAACCACACTATAATACCTTGTGTGCAGTTCTGTCTCCAGCATGGTGCCCTCCGTACGCATCGGAGTGACAGTTGCTCAAGATTTGTTCCTGCTCATGTTCACATACGCGAAGTCTAATAACACCATCTACTACTCAATATAAATGTGGGTCATCCCAAAAGTAATGTCTTAAAACGAAGAAGAACCTTTTCTTTTGTTGATAGGTTTAGTTAGGTGGTATACATTTAGGGAAAACTTTGTTTTTGTCACTCTATTTTTTGCCGACTTTGCTTATGCCACTCTAGAATTTGACATTTCACTTTTTCCACCCTTAGCTGTTGGCAATACATCACAAGAAAGGATGAAAGAGTAGATGGGATCTAGCAAGTGAGGTGAAATGTCAAATTCTATAAATGACCATCGGTATGCCGATTTTGATGACGTCTTTGCCTCCTTGATCGAGCAAGCGAGAGCGGAGAAGTAGGTGGGATCTCGACCAGCATGACGGAATGGTGGAGACTGTGCTGGAGGAGTACCATCAGGGCTTCGTCAAGCACCTCCAAAAGTGCCAACAAGGAAGAATTCAGGAGGACGGGGGAGGGGCTACCCAAGGCAGGGGAAGGGATTGGTTCATTGCTGCCCTCGCCACCCTCCTCTATTTATAGTAGCAAGGGGGAGGGGGCATCCCCCTTTGCCCCTTGATACGTATCCAACGTATCGATAATTTATGAAGTATTCATTCCATATTCACCTATGTTTACAATACTTTTATATGGCCTTTATGCACTTTTTATTATTTAATTAGAACTAACCAGGACTAATGTTGTTTTTAGCACAATTGTCGTGGTGTCATTTTTGTACACAAAATAAAAGTTCTCAGAATCGCTCGAAACTTTTTGGTGATTTTTTCTGGAACATATGAGAATGATTGGAGCGAAGAACCATTGGAGGGGCTCCCTATTGGCCACAAGCCAATAGGGCGTGCCCACAAGGCTCAAAGGGCCATGTTAGCTTGTGCCCCCCCCCCCGTAACTCCATTCTGCATGATTACCAACACCAAACTTTCCGCCTCGCCACCGCAACTCTCTATATTGATGAAAAACAATCTGGAGAACTAAATAGTAGCAAACACAGGACAGAAACGAAGAGAGAGATCCAATCTCGTAGGGGCTCTCGCCCCTTCGGGAGCCATGGAGGGCAAGTACCACAGGGGAGAACCTCTCCCCATCTATGGAGAGGCCATGGGGTTGGAATCCTAAGGATGAGACTCTCTCCCCTCTCTCCCGTTGGCATTGGAGTGCTGCCGGGGGAACCATTGACACGGTGATCGTCTTCATCAACATCACCATCTTCATCACCTTCCTCATCTCTTTTCAGTGTTGCACTCTCCCACACCCCACTATAATACCCTACTTGAATATGGTGTTTCATGCCACATATTATTATTCAATGATATTGTCATCCTATGATGTTTGAGTAAATTTTTGTTGTCCTTTGGGTTGATTAATGATCTTGATTGGTTTGAGTGTATGTTTTATTTTGGTGTTGTCTGATGGTGCCCTACGATGCGTGCACATGTCAGGGGTTCTCGCCATTAGGTGTTGCGATACGTTCATGATTCGCTTATAGTGAGTGGCTAGAGTGATGAAGTCTACTACACAACTTGTTCTTGTAGACTCGTGTTAGGCCTCCAAGCGCAGAGTTTTGTAGGACAGTAGCAAATTTCCATCAAGTGGATGACCTAAGGTTTATCAATCCGTGGGATGCGTAAGATGAAGATGGTCTCTCTCAAAGAACCCTACAACAAAATAACAAAGAGTCTCTTGTGTCCCCAACACACCCAATACCATGGTAAATTGTATAAGAGCACTAGTTCGGCGAAAAGATGGTGATACAAGGGTAATATAGATGGTTGAAATATATGTTTATAATCTTAATAAATACAAACAACAAGGTATCAAGTAATAAAAGTGAGTACAAATGGTATTGCAATGCTTAAAAGCAAGGCCAAGGGTTCGTACTTTCGCTAGTGAAATCTCTCAACAATGCTAATATAATTGGATCACATAAAAATCCCTCAATGTGCGATGAAGAATTACTCCAAAGTTCCTATCTAGCAAAGAACATAAGAAAAGATGTTTGTAGGGTACAAAACCACCTCAAAGTTATTTTTTTGATCAATCTTGCCAAGAGTTCGTACTAAAATAAGAAGTTATCCTTTTAATCGATCTATCCAAGAGTTCATACTAGAATAACACCATAACAAATTTAGATTCACAATACTCAATCCAACACAAAGAACCTCAAAGAGTGCCCAAAGATTTCTACCAGAGAAACAAAGACGAGAACATGCATCAACCGCTATGCATAGATTACCCCAATATCACCTCGGGAATCCGCGAATTGAGTGCCAAAACATATATCAAGTGAATCAATATGATACCCCACTGTCACCACGGGTATGTTGGAAATATGTCCCAGAGGCAATAATAAAGTGGTTATTATTATATTTCCTTGTTCATGATAATCGTTTATTATCCATTCTAGAATTGTATTGACTGAAAACTTAAATACACGTGTGGATACATAGACAATGCACTCTCCCTAGTGAGCCTCTGAAGGACTAGCTCGTTGATCAAAGATGGTCAAGGTTTCCTGGCCATAGACATGAGTTGACATTTGATAATGGGATCACATCATTAGGAGAATGATGTGATGGAAAAGACCCAAACTATGGACGTAGCATATGACCGTGTCAGTTTATTGCTATTGTTTTCTGCATGTCAAGAATCTCTTCCTATGACCATGAGATCATGCAACTCACGGACACCAGAGGAATGCATTGTGTGTATTAAATGTCATGACATAACTAGGTGACTATAAAGGTGCTCTACAGGTACCTCCAAGGGTGTCTTTTGGGTTGGCGTGGATCGAGACTGGGATTTGTCACTCCGTACGACGGAGAGGTATCTCTAGGGGCCACTCAATAATACAACATCACAGGAAGCTTCCAAGAAGTGTAACTAAGGAGTTAGTCACTTGATATTTGGAAGTGCGTTATATCGACTAGAGGGGGGTGAATAGGCGATTTTTAGAATTTCATCACTGAGGAAATTCCTAGTGAGGAAAATCCTCAATGATGAACTTAGTGTAGAGGAAATAGCGCAGGATTAGGAGTGCAAAACGACTACAGCAAAATACTAGATGAAGTTTATGAGATTCGGTTTGCACAGTTGGCAAGTACAAAGTAAGCATATGAAGATTAACTCAAGTGAAAAATTTGAGGTTGAGGAAATTCAAAGAAAGTGTTCAGACAAATTCTTCAAATCGTATAGATGAAAGTCTTTTACATACAATGAGGAAACGAAAGAGTTGAAGAAATAGAACCCGTAGCTCGATGAAGACAGTTATTGATGCCCCAGTTCCAACTGTTGTGACAGTTGTATGTCTAGTTCAGAGCGGCTTGGCATTGAAACCAAAAGGACACACAGTCCCGGGACACACAATCCCTACCATATTCTCCTTGAGCTAAGGACACATAGTCCTTGCCCAACACTCGTGGTAAGTCTTTAGGGAATACGTCCAAACCCTCACAAACTCGGTGACCCGGCGATCCACAATTGACTGATGGATGCTCCAGACCATGAAGCCTAACCATCTGGAGGATGCACAGTCCTCAAAGGTAACAGGTTTCAATTCCACACAGGAACAACTTCTTCAGTGATGCTCAATCACTTGGTTTAGGTTTGGGGATGGTGTTTGGGGTATTCCCTCACTTGATGATTTTCTGAGAAATACTCTGAGGAATTGGGTTAGTCTAAATGACAAGTGTCAGTTTTACTCGGAGCAGCAAACTAGCTAGTGCTTGTGGGGGCGGCTATTTATAGCCTGGGAGCATTCCAGCATGATTTGACATAAATGACCTTAATAATGTGACCGTTGGATGGATAAGATCAGTGAGGTGGCGCGTGGCGCGGCAACGGTCGGAACTTTCAACTATGAAAATCCTCATGTCTCTCATATTCCTCACTTTGAGGCTTTGGTGGATTTAGGCTTGGGTTGAGCATCATGAGGAAAATCATTCCGTAGTTTTACCTCGTCTCCCTTTAACAGTACGATGTTCCTATGACTCAAGAGTAAAGAAAATGAAATAGAAAGAGTAAATATTCACGCTTCAAAGTCGTCAGGCTGTTTTCTTCAGGACCACCGAATTCCTCATCTTCAATATCTTTATGAGGAATATCAATTTCATCGCATTTTCTTCGCGATCAAAGTCTTCAAGGAAAGACCAAAGTCTTCAGCCGTAGACATACATTTTTAGGGGTCGAATCGTCTAACACAAACTCCTCAGCGACTTATAGAGCATGTGTACACTCACAAGCATATTAGTCCCTTAACCTATAAGTCTTCAAACCACCAAAATCTCTAAGGGGCACTAGATGCACTTACAATCTCCCCATTTTTGGTTGTTGATGACAATTAGGTTAAGTTTTCAACGGGGATAATAATATGGAATGTAAGTACAGAGTTTGAGAAATTTGAAGTTAAGGTACAGAGAAACTCCCCCTCAAGATGTGCATATTTTGAGGAATTTGCTTTGAACAGAAGATGCACATTAATGATTTATATCATGGAAATCTCCCCCTGTATCTTACAATTCATGGATGCATTTGACATATAGTATGATGAATTAGAAATGCATGATGAAAAATGGTGTCTGAAGGATTTCAGCATGCCTGCATTAATAAACTTGAGGAGTAAGCATGCGAGGAAAAACGATCAAACGAGTCAGAACACTATCGGGCTTAAGTTAAAACTCATTACATCAAAAACTTGAGAAGAACCAAGAGTTTG
This sequence comes from Hordeum vulgare subsp. vulgare, assembly GCF_904849725.1. Lineage (NCBI taxonomy): Eukaryota > Viridiplantae > Streptophyta > Magnoliopsida > Poales > Poaceae > Hordeum > Hordeum vulgare. The sequence continues at coordinate 431,901,518 of NC_058522.1, read as the reverse complement.
TAACTTAATAAAGTTTATAAGCCCATAATGTACCCCGCTTGAAGACTAACTATTAGATTTCTCCCCCTTTGTCATCAAGTGACGAAAAGGGACAAAGCTGGCGTGAGGACTAACGCCCTTGAGGAAATTCACTTCTTTTTCGATGAAGAGGCGTGAGCATCCTTGGAGACTGGCTTCTTCCTTGGGCTAGTTGCAGTGTCCTCTGATTCTTCATTTGATTCCACAGTGCGAAATGAATAAAATGAACTAACCTCCAAGTCAGGAACTGGAATAGGCTTGAATTTCTTCTTTGGAGGCCATGACCAGTCAAAGTCTTGAGTAAATTCCAATTCCTCAAGTTCCACGGGAGTCTTCAGATGAGCCAAGGTGACCCAAGTGCGACCAAATACCTCATGAAGATAGTAATGATTTTTCTTCACTCCATTTTGAGTCTCATTGAGGGTTTTCACAATGGCACCAAACTAGCGTTTCACCCACTTGTGATTGCGATTGACTTTTTGGTGAAAACTGAGAAGAAGCTCTTTGTTAGTCATCAGCTTTGGAGAAGTTGGGTTTGGAGGGTCTTGAGTAGCAGTGTCATCATATGAGGAATATGAATTAGCCTTTCGAAAACTGCTGCGATCCCATACGCTTGTGGGACATCAAGGCTTTTTTCCGGCGCCATTGCCGGGGAAGCACAACTATATTCTATGAGTCACTTGGGATTGACGTCTGCTGATCACTATGAGGAATCCGAAAGATCCAAGAACTAAAATCTTGCCTTCCACTACGAGGAGAGGTAAGGAATTGCTATCTAGCTCTGCACTTGATTCAGCTTCAGTTTTGAGTAACTTTGCGACTTCGCCTCCTGCTAGAAATCTTGATATGTCGCCTGTGCTTGATGATGCTACTTTTGTTGCCCATGATTCTTATGATGATGCTATGCTTGATACTATGCCTAGTATGTCTGATACTACTTTGCCACTAGGTGCATTCCTTGATGCACATATTGCTAGAGTTGATGCTAGATGTGATGATACTTGTGAAACTGCTGATACTATTGAAGTAGAACCTGCTACTATGCCTGAATTGCCTGATATGCCTGATACGCGTTATGTTATGGAGGGAGAGATAGCTGAGGACTTTCTTGCATGTAAGTATAGCTATGATGTTGAGAAACTTCTGCGCAAGTGGAAAGAAAAATCTCTGAACGCTAGGATGAAATACGACCCGAAGTTTGCCACTTCGCCTATCTTTGTGACCGATAAGGATTATGAATTCTCTGTCGACCCTGAGTTAATCACTCTGGTCGAATCTGATCCTTTTCACGGTTATGAGTCTGAAACGGTTGTAGCCATCTTACCAAACTGCACGATATAGCCACCCTATTCACTAGTGAGGAAAAGATCCACCACTACTATATGCTCAAGCTGTTTCCTTTCTCGCTAAAGGATGATCCTAAGACCTGGTTCACTTCTCTTGATCCTGGTTGTGTGCGTAGCCCCCAGGATATGGTCTACTACTTCTCTAAAAAATATTTTCCTGACCATAAGAAGCAAGCTGCCTTGCAGGAAATATACAATTTTGCTCAAGCTGGAGAAGAGAGTCTCCCACAAGCTTGGGGGAGGCTCATCCAGCTACTGAATGCTTTGCCTGATCACCCTCTTGAGAAGAATGAAATACTTGATATCTTCTATAATGGACTTACCGATGCTTCTAAAGACCACCTAGATAGTTGTGCCGGTAGTGTTTTTAGGGAACGAACCGTAGAACAAGTTAAGATTCTACTAAATAACATCTTGTGCAATGATAATGCTTGGACTATTCCCGAACCACCTCCTAAGCCAACTCAGAAGAAAAGAGGTATTCTATTCCTTAGTCCTGAAGATATGCAAGAAGCCAAGAAATCTATGCGAGAGAAAGGCATCAAATGTGAAGATGTTAAAAATCTACCACCTATCGAAGAGATCCATGGTCTAGATAACCCGATACAGGTAGTAGAAGTAAATTCTCTGCGTAGGTTTGATGAGAGTGATATTCCGTTTGATAAATCTGCTAGCTTATGCATGGATGAATTTGATAACTATGTTGCCAAACAACAGAGTTTCAATTATTATGTTAGCAGATAATTAGAAAAGAATGCTCGCATGCTTAGTCATTTAAGTGCTTGAGTAGACACAAATGTCAATGATCTTAATCTTCTGAGTAAGCATGCCTCTATGGTTACTACTGAGGTAGAACGAGTACTTAAAGCTCAAAATGACTTGCTCAATGAGTTGAATGACAATTATGTTAGAGTCGTTACTAGAGGCGGTAGAATCACCCAGGAACCTCTATATCCTGAGGGTCATCCGAAGAGAATTGAACAAGATTCTCAAGGAGTTAGCACTGATGCACCTAGTCATCCTAGAAAGAAGAAGAAAGATGATAGGGATGTGCATGCTAGCAACCCTGTTGCTGCTACCCCTCAGACTACAAACGATGCCTCTATCTGTGATGCTGAAACACAATTTGGTGATGAACATGAGCCTAATGATAATATCAATAGTGATGTTCATGTTGATGCTCAACCTAGCAATGAAAAGGATGTGGAGATTGAACCGAGTGTTGATCTTGATAACCCACAACCTAAGAATAGAAGATACGATAAGAATGAATTCGCTGCTAGGAAGCATGGTAAAGAAAGGGAACCATGGGTTCGGAAACCTATGCCCTTTCCTCCCAAACCATCCAAGAAAAAGGATGATGAGGATTTTGAGCGCTTTGTTGAATTGATCAGACCTGTCTTCCTGCAAATGCATTTGATGGACATGCTCAAGATGTCTCAGTATGCTAAGTACATGAAAGATATTGTGACTAATAAGAGGAGGATACCTGAGGTTGAGGTTTCCACCATGCTCACTAACTATACCTTCAAGGGTGGAACTCCGAAGAAACTAGGTGATCCCGGTGTGCCCACTATACCTTGCTCCATTAAAGGAAACTACGTTAGAACTGTGTTATGCGACCTTGGAGCCAGTGTTAGTGTTATGCCTCTCTCTCTTTATCGTAGACTTGAACTGGATAAGTTGACACCCACTGAAATCTCTCTGCAAATGGCTGACAAATCAACTTCTTTCCCTATCGGCATTTTCGAGGATGTGCCTGTTGTGGTTGCTAACGTAACTATCTTAACAAACTTTGTTATCTTGGATATTCCTGAGGATGATGCCATGGCGGTCATCCTCGAAAGACCCTTTTTAAACACTGCAGGGGCTGTTATAGATTGCAACAAAGGCAATGTCATTTTCCATGTCAGTGGTAATGAGCATACGGTGCACTTTCCAAAGAAACAATATCGAGTACATTGCATCAATGCTATCGAAAAAACTTCATCGATTCTTATTGGGAGTTGTGAATGCCCTATTCCTTGTGTCAAGATGAAGTATGATTTGCTTGTTTGGGAGATACACATCCCCATTGAGGTGACCTAGTGAGTACTCTAAAGTTCTCCGTCTTCTTTTGCGATTCGAGAAGTTTTGTCGAGGGGATTTGATCAACCCCATTGACGGATTTCTCTCGATGACCATGAGATGCATGAATCACGAAGTCACAAACCTGTGTTCCAAGCTTTCACTTTAGGTTGCTAAGAAGAAAAATGATAGATTTAGTTTAGTTTTCCCTGTTTTCTGTTTTTGCGTCTGGTAGAAATGTACCCCAAAAATAAAAGTTCTCCGAACGCTGTGAAAATCAAGTATGATTTTTCTGGATTTTTTGAAAAATACTAGGACAAAGAGTCTGTCTGGGGACCACACGAGTGGGCCACAAGCCCTAGGGGTGCGGACACCCCCTGGCTACGCCACCCAGGCTTGTGGGGCCCACAGGCACCCCCTCCACTCATTCTTGCTCTCGTCCGCTTCTCCTACCTCCAGAAAAAATTATTTCGTAGCTCAAACACGTGTTCTTGCTCCTCTTGCTGGGATTTTCGATCTCTTTGCTCAAATCACCGTTCTCTGAACTGTTTTGGGGAAATTACTCCTTGGTAAGCGACTCCTCCATTGGTCCAATTAGTTTTTGCTCTAGTGCCTTATACTCCGCGTATTTTTCCTGCCTTGGTGACCATGTTCTTGAGCTTTGCATGCTGATTCTAGCTGGTCCCAAGTAGTTTTGATGCGTAATATGGTATCTAGGCACTTGTGGGAGTAGTTGCTACGAGTTTAGTTGAGCCTTGTTCACCTTTCCTTTGGGTCACTGAAAATTTCAGAAAAGGAAGATGTTCAGGAGAAACTTTCATGGTGGTTCTTCAAGCAAGAGAGGTCCCCGTCTTGCGATTCGGGAGCCTGATCCTTACCAACCTAAGGACGCACAGGTAAAACCATGTGAATGGCCTTCTGATGAATTTATTATTGAGGTAGGTTTCAAAGATGAGTTTGATGCACTTTTTCACAACGTCGGACTCGAAGAATTCATCTCCGATAAATGTGAACAGTATGTTGCTCTCACTGCCTATTTTGTTCGTAGATTTAAATTTTCAGCTGGCCGTGAGGCATCGGTACTGTTTGATATCTATGATAAATCGTATACCATGGATTTAGAGGATTTCAGTCGAATTTGCAAGATACCTATTTGCGGTAGCCTCAATGATCCTCCTAAATCCTCGGTTAGAGATTTTTGCTCTGGTATTATTGTTGGAGAAACTAGAGACATTACGCAAGCTACCATGGGGAGTATTCATTTTCCTGCCTTGCATTACTTTGCCCTCTTCATAGGCAGATGCATGAATGGCAAGATTGAGCATTGTCACCTCTGCGCACCCGACCTTAGTATCCTTAAGAGCGCAGTGACGGGTGACAAAAGCTTCAACATGGGAGCTATTATAGCAAGGAGGCTGAATAAGAATGCTATTGAAGGGGATTTCTTTGGTGGCATCTATGCCACTCGCATAGCAAATTTTCTTGGAGTCCCTATCCGCGAAGGAGATCCCCTGCTCCATACAGCTTTTCTTGACCGCGTCGCTTTGACACGCTACCAGTTCCTTGAGAGGGATGATGAATCCCTCCTATATCGATTGATATTTAACCGGTAGCGTGTTTTCCATATTACCCTTCCTACTCCTGCCTTCTTTGATTTCCAGGTAAAACGAAGATATTACATAACCAGAGGAGAGGCAGAGGAGTATGAGAGGGAGGCAAAGGCTGCTCGCCTCTGTGATGCAGCTATTCACGCAGTGGCTGCAGCGCTCCCGTATAACCACCATTACGATTTTGGGTTTCGCCAGGACCATCCTTGGGAGTAGACCAAGTTAGGCCAAAAGCCTAAGCTTGGGGGAGTACATGTTCTCACCGACTATACATTCTTGCTTAATCTTTCACTTTGTTAGCCGGTGTTCACACTTTGCCACTGTATCATCCATGCTAGTTTACTTTCTTTTTCTCGTTTTCTTTTCGTGTGTCTGTCTAGTTTGAGAAAAAACCAAAAAGATTTTCTTTTTCTTCTTTTGCTTGTTGGGAGCTTTCCCGTGTAGATAGTTTTCTTTTTCTTTGGGTCAAGGTAGAAGATATTGGTTACAATGTTTAGTGGCTCTTGCATGCATACCTGTTTAGCTTTCAAAGAGCCATATTACTTTGTCTTCTCCTTTGTGTTTGCGTGCAGATTCCAGCTTTAGTCCAATGCACGAGCACGCTTATTATTGTGCACATCGTTCGGTCGTGCAAGTGAAAGGCAATAATGACGATATATGATGAAGTGATTGAGCCTGGAAAAGCTGGTATGAACTCGATCTATTTGTTTTTGTAAATAGGACTAGGTCATCATGCCTGATTCAGCTTTGTTGTGAGAGAAACATGTTTGCAATGACAACTTAGAGATCATAGTTGCTTATGCCATGCTTACTTAGCTAGGAGCTTATAATGGTTTGTCTTGGATGCCCACATGAATGTTGAGATGACTATGATGTAGTATGATAGGATGGTATCCTCCTTTGAATGTTTCAAGTGGCTTGACTTGGCGCATGTTCACGCATGTAGTTGAAACAAAATCAACATAGCCTCTATGATATTCATGTTCATGGTGATTTATGTCCTACTCATGCTTGCACTCAATGTTAGTTAATCTCAATGCATTTTGATGACTGTTGACACTCTCTAGTTGGTCGCTTCTCAGTCTTTTGCTAGCCTTCACTTGTACTAAGAGGGATTGATGTTGGTATGGATGGTACCTGAGGATTCGGCTAGCCGTGGAGTGTGATTGATTGGTGGTGGGGAGTCAAAACTTTAGTTTTCTGTATGGGAATCGCCTATAGCATGTGTAGCATGGAAGATGTTGAGAACTCTTAGTCATTGCGTTGACAATGAAAGCATGCCACCCAAAATTATTATATCCATTTTCAAAGCTTGAGCTCTGGCACCTCTGCAAATCAATGCTTCCCTCTATGAAGGGCCTGTCTATTTATGTTCCTGTTGAGTCATCCTCCTCTTACAAAAGCACCAATTAGAGAGCACCTCTATCATTTTTATGCTTTGCTTTTAACTATGTTGAGTATGACTATGACTGGATCTTCTTTGCCATGAATTACAATGTTTAGTCAGCCCTTGTTCTTTGAAGGTGCTCTGAATTTATGTTTTGCGGTCTCAGAAAGAGCTAGCGAGATACCATCTATTCGTACTTCTTCATGTTGTTTTCATTGAAGTGTTGACACTTGAGGCTTATTATTATCTGCTCGCTAGTTGATTATGCCATTGATATGAGTTTACCGTGAGACCTAGATGTCATTTGCTTATGTGGTTTGATTGTGATCATGCTGAAACTCTTGTTATGAGTTAGACATAGTTGCAACAACAAGATCAAACAGAGTTCGTCAAAGTTTTTCTTTTGTCTCTTTCAGTTTGTCAACTGAATTCCATGAGGACAAGCAAGGCTTTAAGCTTGGGGGAGTTGATACGTCTCCGTCGTATATAGTTTTCCGAACTCTTTTGCCCTTGTTTTGGACTCTGATTTGCATGATTTGAATGGAACTAACCCGGACTGACGCTGTTTTCAGCAGAATTGCCATGGTGTTGTTTTTGTGCAGAAATAAAAGTTCCCGGAATGTGCTGAAAATTTACGGAGATTTTTTCTAGAATAAAAGAAAAATACCTGCGCAAAGATCCACCGGAGGGGGCGTGCCAGTGGGCCACAAGCCCACAGGCCACGACCAGCCCCCTAGGTCGCGCCGTGCAGGTTTGTGGGGCCCACGTGGCACCACCGCCCCCAAACTCAGCTCTATATCTTCCGTCTCGCCCGGAAAAAAAATCAGAGAGAAGGTTTCATCGCATTTTGTGATACGGAGGCGCTGCCACATCCTGTTCTTCATCAGGAGGGCAGATTTGGAGTCCGTTTCAGGCTCCGGAGAGGGGAAATCGTCGCCATCATCATCATCAACCTTCCTCCATCGACAATTCCATGATTCTCTTCATGGTTCGTGAGTAATCTCATCGTAGGCTTGCTGGACGGTGATGAGTTGGATGAGATCTATCATGTAACCGAGTTAGTTTTTGACGGGGATTGATCCCTAGTATCCACTATGTTCTAGATTGATGTTGCTACTACTTGGCTATGCTTACTGCTTGTGACTAGGGCCCGAGTGCCATGATTTCAGATCTGAGCCTATTATTTTATCGCCAATATATGTGTGTTTTAGATCCTATCTGGCAAGTTGTAGTCACCTACTATGTGTTATGACCCGGCAAACCCGGAGTGACAATAGACGGAACCACTCCCGGAGATGAGCATGGTATGAGGAGTTCATGTATTCACCATGTGTTAATGCGTTGGTCCGGTTCTTTATTAAAAGGAGAACCTTAATATCTCATAGTTTCCATTAGGACCCTGCTGCCATGGGAGGGATGGACAATAGATGTCATGCAAGTTCTTTTCCCTAAGCACGTATGACTACATACGGAATACATGCCTACATTAGATTGACGAACGGGAGCTAGTTACATATCTCTCCGTGTTATAGTTGTTACATGATGAATTACATCCATCATACTCATCCATCACCGATCCACTGCCTACGAGTCTTTTACTACTGGTCCTCGCTATGTTACTTTGTCTAGGCTTGTCCCTTGCTACAAAAGGGATTGAGCCACTTCGTTGTTGCTGTCACTTTGCTACTACTGCTGCTACTATTGTTACTCTTCTGCTGCTGCTACTGCTGTTCCTTGCTACTTTGTTGCTACTTGTTGCAAAACTTTTCTGGAGCCGTTGCTTGGGAGGAATAGTTCCCCGTCCACGTGCTCTTTACTGGCGCCGTTGATACAACGATTAGGAATAGTCTGGCGTCAATGGATCGTTTCTGGCACCGTTGCTATCATACTACTTTGCTACTGATACTTTGCTTGCAGACACTAATCTTTCAGGTGTGGTTGAATCTGACACACTCAGGTGCTAATACTTGAGAATATTATTTTGCTTCCCTTGTGTGAACCAACAAATTTGGGTTGAATACTCTACCCTCGAAAACTGTTGCGATCCCATACACTTGTGGGACATCAATGCCATGAATGATGTTGAACAGGATATTCTTCATGATGCCTACGACGTCTTCTTCATTGGCATTCCCTTTGATAGGTGCGATGGCATAGGACAAGATCATGTACACGGTTCTGGACTCATACTTCAAATTTAGCACTAGAAATCGAGTCCTTGGAGGTTGGCCCTTGGCCAAAGGCTTCATGAGGACTTCCATGAGCTTGTTCGGTAGTTCTCGTTCATCATACGTTTTGACTACCTCCTCTAAGGGAATTGATATTGGGAGAGCTCGAAGCAATTCAATGGCTGGAGCTTTATTATGCGTGTGTTGAGTCATCCAGTCCAATACCCATGTGGTGATGTTGTTTGGGTCGCCTGAGATATGAAGTGTGGCATAAAATTGAAGAATTATGTCCGTGTTCCAATCACTGATATCTGTGCAGAAAGGTAGTAACCCAGCTTCGTGAAGAACATTGACGACTGGGGTGAAGCAAGGTATTTCCTCCATATCATAGTGAGGAATGTGAGTGTGAAGAAATATCTTCTTTCTTCCATAGAGCACAGAGGCATAGTAGTTGAGTTGATTTCTTGTCCAAAACTTTCTATGTCCGATGCGAAGCTTGTCGTATGGATTCTCTCCTGTGAAGTACCGACGTTCCTCATAGAATGCTTCCTTTTGAAACTTAGGCCTCTTGGTGAAGGGTTGATGAGGCTTTGGTTGAAGATTGTGCTCTTCAGGATTAGAAGCCATCACAATTGCAGTCTGTGGATTCACCACAACAATTGCAGTCTCAGCATTTGGAGCACGAGCATTTTCATCAGTTTGAGCATTTTCTTCATCTTGAGGATTTTGCTAACCTAAGGAGGCAGTTTCAGTTTTTGATGCTGCATTTTCTTCAGCTGATGCAGCTGAATCTTGTGCTGCTTCCTCGCGGATGCTCTTTTCATCAGAGCCAGTGAGAATCTCAGTGGCAGCTGGAGTTAGAGGGATTTGAGTTGTCCTTGGTGAGCTTGTATGAGTCTCTTCCCAGAACTCATCATGGATCACAGGTGTGCTGCATCCCATTTCTTCATCACCTTCCTTTTCTTCAGAAGACATCGGAGTTGTATTTATGTGAGGAATATCATCAATTTGTATTTCTTCATCCATCGGTCTGGATGCACGAGAGCGACTGTCTTCCATTTCTTCATCCTCTTTGAGAATGACATAGTCCTCACCGAAAGGAACAATCATGTACGATGGTGCTACATTGAGAGGAGTAGCATCCACCGGGGCTGATGAAGATTCTGAAGGCGTAATCTACAAACGTTTGGCTTCTGAGGATTCTGAGGCCATTGAAGCTTTTCTCTTTTTAACTTATTTTTTAACTGCTTTGGTCTTCTTCACATCTGATGCCGACGGAGTCACTTTCTTCACCCTTGAGTATTTTGGTGAAGGGGCAATTTCATCAAGCACTGGTTCATTAGTGTCAAGCCTGGCAGTTTGTTCAGCTGGAATATTCTCCGGAGTTTCTTCTGCAGCTGGTTCTTCAGTTTCATATTCCTCAGTCAGCTGAACGGTATAGCTTGGCTGAGGGTTTGTCTGCTGCTTTGGAGCGGCAGCTCTGCTATTGTATTCATCAACTGCAGTAGTTGCGGCTTTGATGAATTGCACTTTGACCCCTTTATAATTAGTGTGAAGACTTGTATACTTGTCCGTGAGGGTTTTGAGTTCAACCTGAGTGAAACGGGTATTCCAGGCGACAAGTTGAGGAGATTCTGCTTCAGGAATTTCTCCTTTTTGACTTTAGCAGCCCTGGCTTGCTTGGCTTGCTGTTCCTTCCATTTAGCTCATTGATGAAAGTAGCGACCATATGACTCACACCAGGGGGAGCTTCAAATCATCAATTGTTGTGTTTGGATCTTCATACCAGAGATCAATGAAGTTCAGCAATACCTTCGGGTCCATTGCAAGAGGAATGGAACTGCCAGAGGCTTGTGCAACTCGTTCTTGTTTCTTTTCGATAATGGCTTGGAGCGTTTAATCATCAAATTCTTCACTTCCTTCTGATGCAGAAGGAATGTTGACGATTTAGCTAGGACTGGGTCTGGTACCTCTACCAGCAGTCATCTTAGTCTTCAAAAGACTTGGTGAAGATTTTGAAGCGGAGCCAGTAGCAGATGGCACAGAGGAACTAAGTTGTTCAGATTGAATCTTACTGGGCTGCTTTTGCGGAGGAGGTGAAGATTGTTTTGCAGTTGAGGATTTTTCTGGCGTTTCAACTTTCTGAGGAAATTGCCCTTTTGGCGCAGCAGTTGAAGCTTCTGGTTTCTTCAGCAGAGTCTTCTTCTGAGGAATTGCAGTAGCAGAGGCCCAAGCAGCTGAAGATGTTGCAGCAGTGGCTACAGCAGCAGAGTCCTCATTGAATTTCTTCACAATAGCTTTTTCCTTTTTCTACAACTTAGACAAGTATTTGTCTTTCTCATCAGGGTAACCTCAATAGTGGCTACACTTGAGGATGAGCTGATTGTTGATCTCCTTGAGGCGGCCTTTTGCAGGGTGGCTTGAGGGCAAACCTTTTGTCATATTTTGGAGTTACGTATATGTAGTCTTTCCACTCTTTTGCCCACCGGCGCTCAATCCTTAGATGTCTTAATTTGCGCTTTGCCATGGTCTCTTTACCATGTATTTCCTCATTAGGTGTACAATAATCAGCATAGATTTCTTCAGGTATTTCAAAGGTTGTATTCTGTTCCAGCTTCTTTCCACCTTTTTGTTTCCGGTCTTCTTCCATTTTCTTCCATAGAGGTTTTGCGGAGGAATTTGAATTCTTGATGATTCTAAAGACACAGGTAAAGTTTCTTCGAGAAATGCTGCAAATGAGTTAAGTTGACGAGAACATAGAGATTCATCAGCTGACAATTTGTACCTGTGAACAGAGTATAGGTGCGAAGAATTTGGAAAGGTCATATGCGTTCTCAGATTTGAGGAAATTCAAAAAAAAGTTGAGGAATTTGACCAGTGAGTTAAGGAATTTGACTAAGCATTCTGATCTTTGGTTCCAGAGTTGTGCAGATTCAAAAATTTTCACAATTGAGGAATCTCGTGAAGAATTTTAGTGACTTGGTGAAATTCATCAAGTGCACTAGATATGAGTGTGCACAACTGAGGAAATTTCTGAGGAAAAACCCATTTCACGAATATAAAGTAAAATAAGAGATCAACAGGGGCAGTAAAATAAGATTTTCTTTACCTTGTGCGAAGAACACGATGAACTGAGGTAGTAAAAAGAAGTTCTTCGGTTAAGATCTTCACTGCCCTAACTTGGCGACTGAAAACAGCTACGGCGGCGGAGGAGGAGGATATTCCGCTGTCGGCGTGAGTCTCGTGGCGGCGAGGGCGAGGCAATGAAGCTTTTCCTCACCGGTGACGAGGATGTTAGTGGCGCTAGGGTTCGAGCTAGAGCGGAGAAGACGAGAGGGAAGAAGAGTTTTGACTGAGGAGGGTAAGGGGCTATTTATAGCTCAGGTGAAAAAAAATTGGGGCCGAAACTTTCGGACCGAACTACCCTTTCCCCTTTGTCTCCGCTTGACACGTGGTAGCCACGATTGAAGCGGTGGAGATCGTGGTTATCCGAACATGAGTAGTGGGAGTGGTTACTGTTGTAACGTTAATTTTTTTTAAAAGTCCTCAGCTGACAAGGACTTAGTAGGGATTTTGAACAAGTGTCAAACATAACGCATATGAAAAATTGAAAATAGACTGGGTTGAGCTTAACACATAGGGGAGTCGGGTCCGATCACATTCACTTAGAGGAAATATCAAATTGAAGACTGAGCGATAAGTGAATGTTGTTGAGGACATTGAAAGCTCATTATATATATACTTAAATGAAAACCATCAAAAAGTTTTGAAGAATTTGAAAATTTGAGGATTTTGTGACAAAGTCTCAGATTGAGGAATTTGAACTTTGAAGAAAAACCAGCTTGGAGAATTTCAAAGTTGGGTGGTGGCCAGACCCACCGTATAAGAATGATGATTTCAGGCACCGCGTACAATTGTCGTAGGGCGCTGAGAACCAAATTCGTCGTTTATTTCTTCACACGTAGAGTGATTTTCTTCATTAGTTGAGGAAAGTCATTACTTTGTGTGTTGCACATCTAAGTCTTCAATTTAGCATAAGTGTTAGGATGTGTGCAAGTTTACAAGATATTCGAAGATTCTAGGATATTTAGCTCACACCGCACCTTGGAAAACCTTCTCTCATCCAAGGGCTTTGTGAAAATATCTGCTAGTTGATCATCAGTCTTCACATGGTCGATGATGATATTGCCCTTGAGGACATGATCACGAAGAAAATGATGATGAATCTGGATGTGCTTGGTCTTCGAGTGTTGTACTGGGTTGTAGGCGATCTTGATTGCACTCTCATTCTCGCAGTAGAGGGGCACATTCTTCATGTTAATGTCGTAGTCTCTAAGGGTTTGGTTCATCCATAGCACTTGAGCACAACAAGATCGAGCAGCAATGTACTCAGCTTCGGCAGTGGAGAGTGATACACAGTTTTGCTTCTTTGAGGACCAGCACACTAATGATCTTCCGAGGAAATGGCATGTGCCAGATGTTGACTTGTGATCCACACGGTCACCAGCATAATCAGAATGAGAATATCCCACGAGGTGAAGATTTGAGCCCTTGGGGTACCATAATCCTAGTGTTGGTGTGTGAGCTAAGTTTCGAAGAATGTGCTTCACAGCCTTATGATGTGATTCCTTCGGTTTTTCTTGAAAACGAGCACACATGCAAACACTAAGCATAAAATCTGGCCTAGATGCACATAGGTACAATAAAGAGCCAATCATAGAACGATATAACTGTTGATCGAAATCTTTACCATTTTCGTCATAACAGAGGTGGTCGTTCGTAGGCATAGGAATCTTGACGCCTTTGCATTCATGCATGTTGAATTTCCTCAGAACTTCCTTGAGGTATTTCTCCTGAGATATGAAGATGCCATTGTGTTGTTGCCGAATTTGCAGACCAAAGAATAATTTCAGCTCCCCCATCATAGACATTTGATATTCTTCACTCATCATGTAGGCAAATTCATCACTGTAATGTTTGTCAGTACAACCAAAAATAATGTCATCGACATATATTTGGCGCACAAAGTTCATTTTCATAGGATTTTGTGAAAAGAGTAGGATCAAGAGAACCAGGTTTGAAGCCTTTCTTCATCAGGAATTCCTTCAATGTATCATACCACGCCCGAGGGGCTTGCTTGAGGCCATAGAGTGCCTTTTTGAGTCTGAAGACTTTGTCTGGATGCTTCGTATCTTCAAAACCTCAGGGTTGAGCAACATATACTTCTTTCTCAAGCTTACCATTGAGGAATGCACTTTTCACATCCATTTTATATATAGTAATATTGTGAAGATTAGCATAAGCAAGTAATATTCGAATAGCTTCAAGTCTAGCAACAGGTGCAAAAGTTTCATCAAATCAATTCCTTCAACCTGTGTGTAGCCTTGGGCTACAAGCTGTGCCTTATTCCACACCACCTGACCATCCTCATCTTGCTTGTTTCGGTAGATCCACTTGGTGCCGATCATATTGTGCTTGTGAGGATCTGGTCGTTTGAAGAGTTCCCACACGTCATTTAGCTTGAACTGAAGAAGTTCATCTTGCATGGATTGAATCCACTCAGGTTCCATGAAGGTTTCAGCAACTTTTGAGGGTTCTGTGATAGACACAAACGAGGAATGCCCACAAAAGTTTAGTAAATGTGAAGCTTTTGAGCGAGTGAGAGGACCTGGCGCATTTATGTCATCGAGGATTTTCTCAAGTTCTACTTCATTTGCAATTCTCGGATGAGCTAGTTGATGACTTTGGTTGGGCTGAGGAATTTGATCTGTAGCATTTTCCTCAGATGCACCAGTTTGAATTTCCTCAGTGTTGGGGATGACTTCTTCAACAAGGGGTTGTTCCTCAGTAGGAATGATATCTTCAGCTGCCTTGAGCTTGATGGCTTCCTCAGGAGGTAATTTATCTGGCACAGGAGGCAGTTGCACTCTTTGCGAGCCATTAGTTTCATCGAACCGCACATCTATAGTTTCAACAACCTTGTAGTGATAGGTGTTGAACAATGTAGGTGTGCGAGTCCTTTCCGTAACCAAGCATAAAACCCTCATGTGCTTTAGGTGCCAACTTTGAGGTACGGTGAGGATCTCCAATCCAACATTTTGCACCGAAGACTTTGAAATAACTTATATTGGGTTTCTTGTCAGTGAGGAGTTCATATGAGGTTTCCTTGAGAAGTTTGTGAAGATATACACGGTTGATGATGTGGCAAGCAGTGTTGATTGCTTCAGGACAGAAACGACGAGGAGTGTGATATTCTTCAAGCATAGTCCATGCCATTTCAACCAGAGTCATGTTCTTGCGTTCAACGACGCCATTCTGTTGAGGAGTATAAGGAGCAGATAATTCTTGACTAATACCAAGTTCGTCAAGATAATCATCAAGACGACTGTTTTTGAATTATGTCCCGTTATCACTCCTGATGTGTTTGATCTTGACGCCGAAGTTGTAAGTGCATCTAGTGCCCTTAGTGATTTTGGTGGTTTGAAGACTTATAGGTTGAGGAACTAATGTGTTTGTAAGTGTACACAGGCTCTATAAGTTGCTGAGGAGTTTGAGTTATACGACGAATATCGACCCCTAAAAATGTATGTCTTCGGCAGAAGATTTTGGTCTTAACTTGAAGACTTTGATCGCGATGAAATTGGCATTCCCCATGAAGATATTGAAGATGAGGAATTCGGTGTGTCCTAAAGAAAAACAATCTGAAGACTTTGAAGCTTGAAGATTTGTACTTTCTGTTTCATTTTCTTTACTCCAGAGTCATACGAACACCGTACTGTTACAGCAGTTGGAACTGGGTCATCAACAACTGTCTTCATCGTGATACGGGTTCTATTTCTTCAACTCTTTCATTTCCTTAGAATTCTATGTTGAAGACTTTCATCTGTGTTGTTTGAAGATTTTTTTCTGAAGACTTTCTCTGAATTTCCTCAACCTCAAATTCTTCATTCGAGTTAATCTTCACCTGCTTTCTGTGTACCTGCGTACTGTGCAAACCGATTCTAATAATCTTCACCAAGTAATCTGATGTAGTAGTCTTTACACTTCTGATCCTGTGCTATTTCCGCTGCACGTAATTCATCATTGAGGAATTTCCTCACAAGGAATTTCCTCAGCGATGAAATTCTAAAAATCGACTATTCACCCCCTCTAGTCGATATAACGCACTTTCAATTGGTATCAGAGCAAGGTACTCCCTTGTTCTGTGTGATTTTGGTTTAACCACGTGGAGTTTTAGTTATGTCGACTACACATATGATCAAGGTTACTGCAGGATGTCATACTTTCGAAGGAAAGGACTTTCCCTACTAGAAGACCAAGATGCAGATGCATCTTCAGTCTATAGACAATGATCTGTCGTACATTGTGGAACATGGTATTCCCTCCATCACTACTTGTCACGACCGGTTTCCAAATAAAAGATTTAATTGGAAATCAGCCATTCGCATCCATAGTGAAGAAAATATTTCCCACTGAAAGACTAAACTTGATGTAGAAAACCAGTAGTACTCAATATAATACAAGTAGAGCGAGGATCGATCTACAAATTATTACAACACATCCAAGTCTTAGGATAGATGGAAATATTACAGTGGTCTTAGGGTGACTCTACTGCTTGCAAAAAAATAAACGGGGCACGTCACATCAGAGTAATGTGACATGACGAGCACTACTACCCGTTAAGCCTCAGAGTGAAGCTCAACAATTTATTCGAGGTGGCGGAAGCGGAGGAATAAAACAACGACAGACTCCAAGATCGCAAGACTGTCTCGGACTCCTCTAGACATCGGACTTGCTATCGAACTCTTCATCCATGAGGTCTCCTTTATCCCTATCTGGCCACAACAACAAGCCAGTGAGTACTCCGAGAAGTACTCGCAAACAGTTTGCACAAAATATGAGATGCATGCAGTTCATTTTATTATGCCTGGTTAGGGTCAAGTTATATTCATAATATAAGTGCAGAAAATAAATAAGTTTGAGGATAAACCACGCGGTAGTCCTCCCGAGATATCTGTAACGAAAAGAAATAAAATAAACCACCATCGGACATCTGAGCGACACCACACACATGGCAGAACATAAATGAAATAAATAATAAACCTCGAACGGGCGTCTCTGCGACACCATAGTAAGGGTATGGATAAAAATCAAATAACGTGCCGCAGTCGGACGTCTCAGCGACACCACAAAAAGGGCTTATAAAAATAATAAAAACAATGCCACAGTCGGGCATCTCAACGACACCACATAAAGGGCTTATAAGAATAATAAAACAATGCCAAAGTCGGGTGTCTCAACGACACCACATAAAGGGCTTATATAATATATTGAATATCCAGGAGGTAGAACCGTCCCAAGGATATCCAACAAAGAGAATCATAAGGGTTAGTCCAGAGTAATAATACATGATATGATAATGTCCCGCATCATCATATGGTTCACCACATCCAATATTATTAATATCACTTATACTCCAAAGACCGACTCTAGGACCGACACTTAACTCGTCAAACAACGTCCTTGACCGGGGACACGGCTACTCGAATAGTTTTGACTCTGCACAGGGTGTACTCTTTACCCATAGCCCACAGTTTTCAATAGTCAATATA
Source organism: Hordeum vulgare subsp. vulgare (assembly GCF_904849725.1). Classification (NCBI taxonomy): domain Eukaryota; kingdom Viridiplantae; phylum Streptophyta; class Magnoliopsida; order Poales; family Poaceae; genus Hordeum; species Hordeum vulgare. The sequence continues at coordinate 431,884,313 of NC_058522.1, read as the reverse complement.
AGTAATTCCATGTACGGCATTTTAGAAAGGACACTCGGAATAAGCACACGCACATTTTACCTCCGCGAAGCCCGAATTCACCCGGACTAAGCTTGCCAAGGTAAAACCATAATATGGGGAGGCTCCGACCTCGACTAGCATGGGATCAACAATATTTACATCGCGCGCTTACGGGGAGTGCCCTCCCTTCCGGTCCTAGATCGGAAACACCCATGCCCCCTGACCGGATGACTGGATTTATTCCATGGCCATGGATACCTTCATACCGGCCCCTCTACTTGGTATGTGACTGATAATAGGTCTACAACTGACTATACCGAACACATTATCCAAGGAACTGTGGCAGCACGATAAGAAGTATGACACGGACAAGATTCGCTCTAGGTCGACACTGGAGTTTATCAAATTTATATCAGCACCATTGTGCTCAAGCCATGACAAGGTCATAACCTATCACGTCCCGCGTGACTAGGATATTCCACAACCTTTTCATAACTACCACTTGCCATCATCATATTTTTATTATGGTTAAATATGTATAGCAGGTATGAAATATGCAAGGTGGTGAATTGATACGTCCATTTTGCATCATGCTTTCATGTTGATATTTATCGCTTTATGCACTGTTACTATACTTTGTGGTACCATACTTATGCCTTTTCTCTCTTATTTTGCAAGGTTCATTTGAAGTGGGAGAATACCGGCAGCTGGAATTCTCGACTGGAAAAGGAGCAAGTCTGAGTCCTCTACTCTACGCAACTCCAAATGCCCTGAAAATCAACATGGAATTTTTTGGGAATATATAAATAATATTGGGCGAAAGAAGTGCCAGAGGGGAGCTGCCAGGGGCCCACAAGCCTGGTGGCCGCGGCCTGCCCCCCTGGCCGCAGCTATAGGGCTTGTGGGCACCCTGGTGGCCCACTGGCCCCCCTCTTCTGCTATATGAAGGGTTTCGTCCGGAAAAAAAATCAGGGTGGAGCTTTTTCGTGGATTCTCCGCCGCCACGAGGCGGAACTTGAGCAGAACCAATCTAGAGCTCCGGCAGGACGATCCTGCCGGGGAAACTTCCCTCCCGGAGGGGGAAATCGTCGCCATCGTCATCACCAACACTCCTCTCATCAGAGGGGACTCGTCACCATCAACATCTTCATCAGCACCATCTCATCTCCAAACCCTAGTTCATCTCTTGTAACCAATCTCCGTCTCACCACTCCGATTGGTACTTGTAAGGTTGCCAGTAGTGTTGATTACTCTTTGTAGTTGATGCTAGTTGGATTACTTGGTGGAAGAGTTTATGTTCAGATCCTTGATGCTACCCATTGCACCTCTGATCATGATTATGATTATGCCTTGTGAGTAGTTACTTTTGTTCCTCAGGACATGGGATAAGTCTTGCTATTAATAGTTGTGTGAATTTGGTATTCGTTCGGTATTTTGTTATGTTGTATGTTGTCTTTTCCTCTGGTGGTGTTATGTGAACGTCGACTACATAACACTTCACCATATTTGGGCCTAGAGGAAGGCATTGGGGAGTATTAAGTAGATGATGGGTTGCTAGAGTGACAGAAGCTTAAACCCCAGTCTATGCGTTGCTTCGTAAGGGGCTGATTTGGATCCACTAGTTTAATGATATGGTTAGACGTTGTCTTAATTCTTCTTTCGTAGTTACGGATGCTTGCGAGAAGGGTTAATCATAAGTGGGATTCTTGTCCAAGTAAGGGCAGTACCCAAGCGCCGGTCCACCCACATATAAAACTATCAAAGTAACGAACGTGAATCATATGAACCTGATGAAACTAGCATGACAAAAATTCCCGTGTGTCCTCGGGAGCGTTTTTCCTCCTATAAGACATTGTTCAGGCTTGTCCCTTGCTACAAAAGGGATTGGGCCACTTTGCTGCACCATTGCTACTCTTGTTACTTGTTACTTTTCACCTGCTACATTTCACCTCACTACACCATCACTTGTTACCGCTACTTTCAGTGCTTGCAGCTATTACCTTGCTGAAAACCGTTTATCAGAGCCTTCTGGTCCTCGTTGGGTTTGACACTCTTACTTATCGAAAGGACTCGATTGATACCCTATACTTGTGGGTCATCAAGACTCTTTTCTGGCGCCGTTGTCGGGGAGTGAAGCGCCTTTGGTAAGTGGAATTTGGTAAGGAAACATTTCTATACTGTGCTAAAATTTATTGTCACTTGTCACTATGGAAACTATTCCTTTGAGGAATTTTTTTGGGTTATCTTCACCACGAACGGAAGCACGAGGAGTTGCTCCTCAACCTAAGGTACCTACTGAAAATAGCTTTTATGAAATTCCCTTGGGTATGCTTGAGAAACTGCTGGCTAATCCTTTTAAATGAGATGGATCATCACATCCAGACTTGCATCTAACCTATGTAGATGAAGTTTGTGGTTTATTTATGCTTGCAGGTTTGCCCGAGGATGAGGTAAACAAGAAAGTCTTTCCTTTATCTTTGAAGGATAAGGCATTGACATGGTATAGGCTATGTGATGATACTGGATCATGGGACTACAATCGGTTGAAATTGGAATTTCATCAAAAGTTTTATCCTATGCATTTAGTACATCGTGATCGGAATTATATTTATAACTTTTGGCCTCGTGACACGGAAAGCATAGCTCAAGCTTGGGGGAGGCTTAAATCAATGCTATATTCATGCCCCAATCATGAGCTCTCGAGAGAAATTATCAATCAAAACTTTTATGCTCGGCTTTCTCATGAAGATCGTACCATGCTTGACACTTCTTGTACCGGTTCTTTTATGAAGAAGGATATTGACCACAAGTGGAATTTATTGGAAAGAATCAAACGTAACTCTGAAGATTGGGAGCTTGAAGAAGGTAAGGAGTCGGGTATGAATTTCCAGTTTGATTGTGTTAAATCTTTTGTTGAAACAAACACTTCTAGAGATTTTAGCGCTAAGTATGGACTTGACTCTGAGATAGTAGCTTCTCTATGTGAATCTTTTGCTTCTCATATTGATCTTCCCAAAGAGAAGTGGTTTAAGTATCATCCTCGTGTAGAAGTCAACATAGTTAAACCCAATCTAGTTGAAGAGAAAGTCATTGCCTATAATGATCCTATTGTTCCTTGTGCCTACACTGAGAAACAACCTTACCCTGCTAGGAAAAAGGATTATTCTAAAGCTCCAACTGTGATACGTAGGGGTTACATTAGACCACTTGCACCCCCTGAGGAAATTAGAGTTGAACCTAGTGTGGCTATTATCAAAGATCTCTTAGCCGAAGACATAGATGGGCATGTTATCAAATTCTGTGAGGACTCCGCTAGAATTGCTAAACCTCACGCGAAAGACAAATACGGACCTGTAGTTGGTCTGCCCGTTGTTTCTGTCAAGATAGGAGATCACTGTTATCATGGCTTATGTGATATGGGTGCTAGTTTTAGTGCAATACTCCTGTCCCTTTATGATGAAATCAAAGATGAGATTGCACCTGCTTAGTTAGAACCCATTGATGTCACTATTACGCTAGCTAATACAGACACTATCTGCCCTGTGGGAATTGTGAGAGACGAAGAAGTCCTGTGTGGTAAGACAAAGTATCCTACTGATTTCCTCGTCCTTGCTACTGCACAAGATAGCTTGTCCCATCATATTTGGTAGACCCTTTCTCAACACTATCAATGCTCATATTGATTGCATTAAACAGACTGTCACTCTTAGTTTCAAGGGTGTGTCTCATGAATTTAACTTCTCCAACTTTGGAAGGCAACCCCATGAAAAAGAGTTGTCTGGTAGAGATGAAATCATTGCTCTTGCCTCTATTGCCGTACCTCCTACGGATCCTTTAGATAAATATCTTCTTGAGCATGAAAATGATATGCATATGGATGAAAGAGATGAGATAGATAAAATTGTTTTAAAACAATATCCTATTCTTAAGAATAATCAGCCTGTTGAACAGCTTGGGGATCCTCCCCCACCAAAGGGTGATCCTGTGTTCGAGCTAAAACAGTTACCAGATACTCTTAAGTATGCCTATCTTGATGAGAAGGAGATATATCATGTTATTATTAGTGCTCACCTCTCGAATCATGAAGAGAAGAAGTTATTAAAAACTTTGAGGAAGCACCGTGCTGCTATTGGATATACTCTTGATGATCTTAAGGGTATTAGTCCCACTCTATGTCAGCATAAGATTAAAACTGATCCTGATTCTAAGCCAGTTGATGATCATCAACGGAGATTAAATCCTAGGATGAAAGAGGTCGTGAGAAAAGAAATATTAAAGCTTCTGGAAGCAGGAATCATTTATCCCGTTGCTCATAGCGATTGGGTAAGTCCAATGCATTGCGTACCCAAGAAGGGAGGTATCACCGTCGTTCCTAATGATAAGAATGAACTAATCCCATAGAGGATTATTACTGGCTATAGGATGGTGATAGACTTCCAGAAACTGAACAAGGCAACCAGGAAAGACCATTATCCTTTGTCATTTATCGACCAAATGCTAGAAAGGCTATCTAAACACACACACTTCTGATTTCTAGACGGTTATTCAGGTTTCTCGCAAATACCTGGTGCACAATCTGATCAGAAGAAAACCACTTTCACCTGCCCCTTCGGTACCTTTGCTTATAGACTTATGCCTTTTGGCTTATGCAATGCACCTGCCACCTTTCAGCGATGTATGATGGCAATATTCTCTGACTTTTGTGAAAAGATTGTTGAGGTTTTCATGGATGATTTCTCCGTTTACGGTTCTTCCTTTGATGATTGCCTCAGCAACCTTGATCGAGGCTTACAGAGATGCAAAGATACCAACCTCGTGTTGAACTGGGAGAAATGCCACTTCATGGTTAATGAAGGCATCGTCTTAGGACACGAAATCTCTGAGAAAGGCATTGAAGTTGATAAGGCTAAGGATGATGCAATTGAGAAAATGCCTTGCCCACAGATATCAGAGGTATACGAAGTTTCCTAGGTCATGTTGGTTTCTATAGAAGGTTCATTAAAGACTTCTCTAAGATTTCTAGGCCTCTTACCAACCTCTTGCAGAAGGATGTTCCTTTTGTTTTTGATGAGGATGGTGAGGTAGCTTTTGAAATACTTAAGAAGGCCTTGATAACCGCACCTATTGTTCAACCACATGATCGGAACTTGCCCTTTGAAATCATGTGCGATGCTAGTGATTATGATGTTGGTGCTGTTCTAGGACAAAGAGTTGACAAGCAGTTGAATGTTATTCACTACGCTAGTAAAACTCTAGACACTGCCCAAAGAAACTATGCCACTACGGAGAAGGAATTTTTAGCACTTGTGTTTGCATGTGAAAAGTTCAGATCTTATATAGTTGACTCCAAAGTCATTATTCACTCTGATCATGCTGCTATTAAGTACCTTATGGAGAAGAAGGACGCTAAACCTAGGCTAATGAGATGAGTTCTCCTGCTACAGGAATTTGATTTGCATGTCGTTGAACGAAAGGGTGCTGATAACCCTGTAGCAGATAACTTGTCGAGGCTAGAGAATGTCATTGATGACCCACAACCTATTGATGACAGCTTTCCTGATGAGCAAATGAATGTCATCCGTACTTCACAATGGGTATACTCACATCTTAGTTGCTGTTGATTACGTCACTAAGTGGGTAGAAGCTATCCCCACTAGAAATGTTGATCACCACACCTCTATTAAGATGCTTAAAGAAGTCATTTTCCCAAGATTTGGACTCCCTAGATATCTGATGACTGATAACGGTTCACACTTCATTCATGCTGTTTTCCGCAAGATGCTCGCTAAGTATGATGTCAACCATAGAGTTGCATCTCCTTATCATCCTCAGTCTAGTGGTCAAGTGGAGTTGAGTAATAGGGAGATCAAATTGATCTTACAAAAGACTGTCAATAGATCTCGAAAGAATTGGTCTAGCAAACTTGACGATGCACTATGGGCTTATAGGACTGCTTATAAGAATCCCATGGGCATGTCGCCGTATAAAATGGTTTACGGTAAGGCCTGTCATTTACCTCTTGAGCTAGAACACAAAGCTTATTGGGCAATCAACGAGCTCAACTTCGATTTCAAACTTGCCGGTGAGAAGCGGTTGTTTGATATCAGCTCATTAGATGAATGGAGGGCCCAGGCATATGAGAATGCCAAGTTGTTCAAGGAAAAGGTTAAGAGATGGCACGATAAAAGAATACAAAAACGTGAGTTCAATGTAGGTGATTATGTCCTTATATACAATTCTCGCTTAAGATTCTTTGCAGGCAAGCTTCTCTCTAAATGGGAAGGTCCCTACGTTGTCGAGGAAGTATATCATTCCGGTGCCATCAAAATCAACAACACGGAGGTAAATGGGCAAAGAATCAAGCATTATATCTTTGGTACTCCCATAAATGTTGAGACCAATATCATCAACATCATAACTCCAGAGGAGTACATAAGGGATGTTTATCAACCTGTTTCAGACTCTGAAAACGAAGAGGTATGTGTTTTGGTAAGTAATTGGACTCCAAAACTTTTCCAATAGGAATTTTTCTCCGTTTTGGAATTTAAGGAAAAATAGAAAAATAAAATGCAGTCCGGAGAGCGCACGAGGCGGTCGCAAGCTTCGTAGCCGCGGCCTCCCCCTTGGCCGTGGCTACAGGGCTTGTGGTTACGTCGTTTGCCTCCCGGACTCTGTTTTCTTGCGGAGCACTCCTTGTGGTCCAGAAAAAATCATTATATGTACGCCCAAGGGTTTGATCTCCGTATCGCGCAATTTTCCTCTGTTTTTCGTTTCGAGCCTATTTCTGTTGCAGATCTAGATCGTCATGACTTCCCAAAAAGCTCCTAAGGACAAGATCTTCGAGAGGGTTATCAATCCCTACCTCACGGAAGTGCTGCAACACCCTCAATCTATTGAGATGCGTGAGGGGATGTTGCACATCCGTGATGTTGAGGGGCCTAAGAAGATCGGAAGCATGGAGACGAGGCTCGAAGCAATGGAGCAACAAGTCTTCAAGTGCCAAGGAATGGTGGAGCGTGGAATCAACGCCAACCACATGATGATCACGGAATTTACCAACAAGCACAAGATGGATGCCAATGACATTGGGAAGCACCTCTCCACACTCTATGACAGGGTTGATCAACTCCAGGGCCAGATCTATGACCTGCAGAACCAAAACTGTGAGTATGAGTATAGATTTAAATCAATACGGTTGGCTGCAGATTTGAGGATTCCGGCGACTCGTTCATCCTACCATGATGGGGCACCTATGCCTTGGAAGACGGAGGATCAAACTCATGTTGCAACTCCACCACCATCACCACCAAAGGAAGACAACTAAGCATTGGTGTGAGCAACTCCCTTGGCTTGTGCCAAGCTTGGGGGAGTTGCCCTAGTATCGTATCACCTTTATATCTTTTGCATTTACCTTTGTTTTAGTTCTTTCTTTTTTAGTTTTTACTTTTTCTCTTAGTGGGTTAAGTCTTTAGTGTTTAGTTTGAGTCTTTTGCCTTGTGTCTCCCCCGTTGTATTGGAGCTTGCGAGCTATATAATAAAGAGTATCTTAGTCAAGGGCTTTGTTTTGTGCCGTGATCAAAAGTATAAAAGAACGATAGCATGAAAGATCATGAGATGATCTTATGGAAAGTGATAGCTTCACATATAACAAGTATGATGATTGAAACTTGTTGAGAATAGACCAACATAGACCCTAGTCATTGTTGCAATTAATAAGAAGTAATAAGGAAAGAGAGGTTCACATATAAATATATCATCTTAGACACTTTCTATAATTGTGAGCACTCACCAAACTATTACATGGTTAGAAGTAGATGTTGGACAAGGAAGACAACATAATGAATTGTGTTTGCTCGGTTCCAAACAATGTTATATGTCTAGAGATCCCTTAGCATGTGACGATTGCTTCCACATCATATTAGCCAAAACTCCAGCACTAAGTAGAAATACTACTTGTGCATCCATAAACCTTCAACCCAGTTTTGCCATGAGAGTCCACCATACCTACCTATGGATTGCGTAAGATCCTTCAAAGTAAGTTGTCATCGGTGCAAGCAATAAAAAGTTGCTTCCTAAAGTATGTATGATTTATTACTGTGTGGAAAATAAGCTTTGTACGAACCTGTGATGAGGAACACATAAAAGCGACATACTGCATGATAAAGTTCTTTATCACAGGGGCAATATAAAGTGACGTTCCTTTATACTAAGAGGTAGTATATCCAAACTTTAAAAGCGCATGACAACCTCTGCTTCCCTCTGCGAAGGGCCTTTCTTGCACCTTTACTTTTGTCCTTGTGAAAGTCATGGTGATCAACACCAATTCTCTATTCCGTCTTCATCTTGGTGAACGTCATATGCTAGGGAAAGATCTATATTCATATATCAACTTGGAGATGAGTACTTATGCTTTATTATTGTTGACTTTACCCTTGAGGTAAATGGTTGGGAGGCAAAATTATAATCCCCCATCTTTCTCTATGTCCAACTAAAACTTTGATACCACGAGTGTGGAAAACAAAAGAGATGATTGAGTATGTGGATTTGCTTTACAAGCTCTTATTTGACTCTTTCTGATGTTATGATAAATTGCAATTGCTTCAATGACTATGGACTGTTGTTGGCTACTTCTCGGTAAGGTTTTTGTTTCATACTTTGCTTTGTGAAGGAATTGTTACTTTCCCATAAGAATCTTTATGATGTATTGCTGTTCTATGTGTGATCATGATGCCCTCATGTCCGTATTATATTTTATCGACACCTTCATCCCTAAACATGTGGACATGTTTATGGATCTTGGTTTTCGCTTGAGGACAAGCGAGGTCTAAGCTTGGGGGAGTTGATACGTCCATTTTGCATCATGCTTTCATGTTGATATTTATCGCTTTATGGACTGTTATTATACTTTGTGGTACCATACTTATGCCTTTTCTATCTTATTTCGCAAGGTTCATTTGAAGAGGGAGAATACCGGCAGCTGGAATTCTGGACTGAAAAAGGAGCAAGTCTGAGTCCTCTATTCTGCGCAACTCCAAATGCCCTGAAAATTAACGTGGAATTTTTTGGGAATATATAAAAAATACTGGGCAAAAGAAGTGCCAGAGGGGTGCTTCCAGGGGTCCACAAGCCTGGTGGCTGCGGCCTGCCCCCCTGGCCGCGGCTACATGGCTTGTGGGCACCCTGGTGGCCCACTGGCCCCCCTCTTCTGCTATATGGAGGGTTTCATCCGGAAAAGAATCAGGGCGGAGCTTTTTCGTGGATTCTCCCTTTTGTAGCAAGGGACAAGCCTTGACAAAGTCTTATAGGAGGAAAAACGCTCTCGAGGACACACGGGAATTTCTGTCATGCTAGTTTTCATCATGTTCATATGATCCGCGTTCGTTACTTTGATAGTTTGATATGTGTGTGGACCGGCGCTTGGGTACTACCCTTACTTGGACAAGCATCCCACTTATGATTAACCCCTCTCACAAGCATCCGCAACTAGGAAAGAAGAATTAAGACAAAGTCTAACCATAGCATTAAACTAGTGGATCCAAATCAGCCCCTTGCGAAGCAACGCATAAACTAAGGTTTAAGCTTCTGTCACTCTAGCAACCCATCATCTACTTACTACTTCCCAATGCCTTCCTCTAGGCCCAAATAATGGTGAAGTGTTATGTAGTTGAAGTTCACATAACACCACTAGAGGAAAAACAACATCCAACACATCAAAATATCGAACGAATACCAAATTCACATGACTACTATTAGCATGACTTATCCCATGTCATCAGGAACAAAAGTAACTACTCACAAAGCATAATCATATTCATGACGAGAGAGGTAATGAGTAGCATCAAGTATCTGAATATAAACTCTTCCACCAAGTAATCCAACTAGCATCAACTACAAAGAGTAATTAACACTACTAGCAACCTTACAAGTACCAATCGGAGTCGCGAGACGGAGATTGGTTTCAAGTGATGAACTAGGGTTTGGAGATGAGATGGTGCTGATGAAGATGTTGATGGTGACGAGGCCCCTCCGATGAGAGGAGTGTCGGTGATGACGATGGCGACGATTTCCCCCTCCAGGAGGGAAGTTTCCCCGACAAGATCGTCCTGCGGGAGCTCTAGATTGGTTCCGCTCAAGTTCCGCCTCGTGGCGGCGGCGAATCCACGAAAAAGCCTCCTCTTGATTTTTTTCCGGACGAAACCCTTCACATAGCAGAAGAGGGGGGCCAGAGGGCCAGCTGGGTGCCCACAAGCCCCCTCGATGCGACCAGGGGGGTGGCCGCGCCTAGCAGGCTTGTGACCACCTGCTGGCGCCCCTGTGGCACTTCTTCGGCCCAATATTTTTTATAAATCCAGAAAAAAATCATCGTTGATTTTTACGGTGTTTGGAGTTCAGCAGAATAGGTATCTCAAACTTGCTCCTTTTTCAGGCCAAAATTCCAGCTGCCGGCATTCTCCCTCTTCATGTAAACCTTGCAAAATAAGAGAGAAAAGGCATAAGTATTGTACTGTGAAGTGAAATAACAGCCCAAGAAGTGATAAATATCAACATGAAAACATGATGCAAAATGGACGTATCAACTCCCCCAAGCTTAGACCTCGCTTGTCCTCAAGCGAAAGCCTAGCTCAATAAATATGTCCACATGTTTAGGGAGAGAGGTGTCGACAAAACAAGATACAAAAATGCAGGCATCATGATCATGATCAGAACAGCAATACGAACATATAATCTCTCATGCTAAAGTGACAATTCCTTCACAAAGTAAAGTATGGATCAAGAACCTTACCAACAAGTAACAACCGATAGCCTTTTGTCATTGAAGCAATTGCAATTTATCACAACATCACAAAGAGTCAAATAAGAGCTTGTAAAGCAAATCCACATACTCAATCATCTTTTCATTCTCTACAATTGCTACAACTAACTTGGTACTCATGAGATCAAAGTTTCAGTTGGACACAGAGAAAGATAGGGGCTTATAGTTTTGCCTCCCAACTGCTTACATCAAGGGTAAAGTCAACAATAATAATTCATGAATACTTACTTCCAAGTTGACATATGAATATATATATTTCCCTAGCAAATGACGTTAGCCAAGATAAAGGCGAAACAAGGAATTGGTGAAGATCACCATGACTCTTTCAAGGGAAAAAGGTAAAGGTACAAGATAGGCCCTTCGCAGAGGGAAGCACAGGTTGTCATGCGCTTTTGAGGTTTGGATGCGTGTCCTCTTAGTGCAGAGGAACGTCACTTTATATTGCCTCCTGTGATAAAGGACTTTATTATGCAGTTCGTCGCTTTTATGTCTTCCTGATCACAGGTTCGTACAAAGCTTATTTTCCACACACTAATAGATCATACATATTAGGGAGCAATTTTTATTGCTTGCACCGATGACAACTTACTTGAGCGATCTTATTCAATCCATAGGTAGGTATGGTGGACTCTCATGGCAAAACTGGGTTGAAGGTTTATGGATGCACAAGTAGTATCTCTACTTGGTGCGGGAGTTTTGGATAATATGAGGTGGAAGCAATCGTCACATGCTAAGGGATCTTTAATCATATAACATTGTTTGGAACCAAGCAAACACAATTCATTATGTTGTCTTCCTTGTCCAACATCTACTTCTAGGCATGCAATAGTTTGGTGAGTGTTCACAATCATAGATGGTGTCAAAGATGATATATTTATATGTGAACCTCTCCTTATTTATTACTTCCTATTAATTGCAACAATGACCAAGGTCTACGTTTGTCTACCCTCAACAAGTTTCAATCGTCATTCTTTTTATATGTGAAGCCATCGCTTCCCATAAGATCATTACATGATCTTTCATGCTTTTGTTCTTTTCTCACTCTTTTGATCATGGCAAGAGGCAAAGACCTCAACTAAGACACTCTTTATTATATGGCCCACGAGCTCGAATACATCGAGGGTGACACAAAGCAAAACTCAAGCCTAAAACACTAAGACTTTTAATCTACTAGAGAAAGAGAAAACTGAAAAGGAAAACTAAAACAAAGGTAAAGGCAAAAGATGTGATGGTGATACCCATGCTTAGTTGTTTTCCTTTGGAGGTGATGGTGGTGGAGTTGTTGCAACATGGGCTTGATCCTCCGTCTTCCAAGGCATAGGTGCTCCACCATGGAAAGATGAACGAGTCTCCGGAATCCTAAAATCTGCAGCCAACCGTATTGATTTAAATCTATACTCATACTTGATGTCTACTACGCAACCTTCTCCTTGTATACGTTGTTGGGCCTCCAAGTGCAGAGGTTTGTAGGACAGTAGCAATTTTCCCTCAAGTGGGTGACATAAGGTTTATCAATCCGCGGGAGACGCAGGATGAAGATGGTCTCTCTCAAGCAACCCTACAACCTAATAACAAAGAATCTCTTGTGTCCCCAACACACCCAATACAATGGTAAGTTGTATAGGTGCACTAGTTCGGCGAAGAGATGGTGATACAAGTGCAATATGGATGGTAGATATAGTTTTTTGTAATCTGAAATTACAAAAACAGCAAGGTAACAAATGGTAAAAGTGAGCACGAACGGTATTGCAATGCGTGGAAACAAGGCCTAGGATTGATACTTTCACTAGTGAAGTTATCTCAACAAAGATAACAAAATTGGATCATATAACTAGCCCTCAACATGCAACAAAGAGTCACTCCAAAGTCATAATAACGGAGAACAAACAAAGAGATTATTGTCGGGTACGAAACCGCCATAAAGTTATTCTTTCTGATCGATCTTTTCAAGAGTTCGTACTAGAATAACACCTTAAGATACATATAAACCAAGACCCTAATGTCACCTAGATACTCCATTGTCACCTCAAGTATCCGTGGGCATGATTATACGATATGCATCACACAATCTCAGAATCATCTATTCAACCAACACATAGAACTTCAAAGAGTGCCCCAAAGTTTCTACCGGAGAGTCAAAACGTGTGCCAACCCCTATGCATAGGTTCCCAATGTCACGAACCCGCAAGTTGATCACCAAAACATACATCGAGTACTCACATGAATCCACGTGTGCCAACCCATTTGCATAGGTTCCCAATTGTCACAAACCCGCAAGTTGATCACAACAGATAGACACGTGCATGACATACATCAAGTGTTCTTAAATACTCAATCCGATAAGATAACTTCAAAGGGAAACTAAATTCATTACAATAAGGGAGAGGGGGAAGAACATCATAATATCCAACTATAGTAGCAAAGCCCACGGTACATCGAGATCAAGACATCTCAAGAACACGAGAGAGAGAGATCAAACACATAGCTACTGGTACATACCCTCAGCCCTGAGGGAGAACTACTCCCTCCTCGTCATGGAGATCGCCGGGATGATGAAGATGGACACTGAAGATGGATTCCCCCTCCGTTAGGGTGCCGGAACGGGATCCAGATTGGTTTTTGGTGGCTACAGAGGCTTGCGGCGGCGGAACTCCCGATCTAGGTTTCTTTCTGGAGGTTTCCGTATTTCTAAGACCAGATGGCGTTGAGAACAAGTCAGGGGGACCCATGAGGGAGTCACAAGCCCTTGGGGCGTGGCCAGGGGGTGGGGGCGCCCCCAGGCTTGTGGCTTCCTCGGGACTCTTCTCCGGTATCTTTTTCTTCCGGTATTTTTTATATTTGCCATAAAAAATCATCGCAAAAGATTTATTCCGTTTGGACTCTGCCTGAAAAAGGGTCAAAAACACGAAAAAAACGTAAACTGGCACTTGGCACTGGGTTAATAGGTTAGTCCCAAAAAGATATGAAATAGCATATTCATGCATATAAAACATCCAAAGTTGACAACATAATAGCATGGAACCATCAAAAATTATAGATACGTTGGAGACGTATCAAGCATTCCCAAGCTTAACTCATGCTCATCCTCGAGTAGGGAAGTGATAAAGAATGAATTTTTGATGTTGCATGCTACCTAGCATAGTTGTCCTTTATAACTTCTCTCATGCCACATGAATGTTCAAATCCGTACGATTCAAAGCAATAGTTTGCTATTGACATGAAAACAATAATACTTCAAGCAAACTAGCAAGGTAATCATAAACTTTTGAAATAACAAGGCCAAAGAAAGTTATCCCTACAAAATCATATAGTCTAGCTATGCTCCATCATCCCCACACAACTAATTTAAATCATGCACAACCCCGGAATTAGCCAAGTAATTGTTTTTGCACTCTTACTTTCTCAAACTTTTTATAACTATCATGCAATACATGAGCGTGAGCCATGGATATAGGACTATAGGTGGAATAGAGTGTGGTGGTGGTTGTGAGACAAAAAGGAGGAGATGGTCACATTGACTCGGCGTATCAAAAGGCTATGGAGATGCCCATTAATAGATATCAATGTGAATGAGTAGGGATTGCCATACAAAGGATGCAGCAGAGCTATAAGTATGTGAAATCTCAAAAGGAAAACTAGTGGGTGTGCATCCAACTTGCCTGCTCACGAAGACCTAGGGCAATTTTGAGGAAGCCCATCATTGGAATATACAAGCCAAGTTATATAATGAAGATTACCACTAGTGTATATGGTGGTGACAAAACGAGAGGCTCTCAATCATGAAGAACATGGCGCTATCATGAAGCACAAGTGTGGAAAAAGATAGTCGCATTGTCCCTTCTCTCTTTTTCTTTTTTTTCATTTGGGCTCTTAGGCCTCTTTTTTTCTTTTCTTTTCTTTTCTATTTATTTTTATTTCTGTTTTTGGGCTCTTTGGCCTCTTTTTTTATTTCCTCACATGGGACAATGCTCTAATAATGATGATCATCACACTTTTATTTACTCATAGCTCAAAGATCACAATGATGATGACTCCATAAGAAATGCCCCCGACAGTGTACCGGGATGTGCAATGATCTAGCATGGCGTATGACGTTGGAACATATCGCTCGCTATCTTGCAATCATGCAATGGCAATATGACAATGATGGCACAAGTCATGAGACGGAACGGTGAAAGTTGCATGGCAATATATCTCGGAATGGCTATGAAAATGCCATAATAGGTAGGTATGGTGCCTGTTTTGAGGGAGGCATATGGTGGTTTTGTGCACAGGCGAGAATTGCGCGGTACTAGAGAAGCTAGCAATGGTGGAAGGGTGAAAGTGTGTATAATCCATGGACTCAACATTAGTCATAAAGAACTCACATTCTTGTTGCGAAAGTTTTTATTAGTAATCGAAACAAAGTGCTAAACGCATACTCCTGGGGGAAGGGTTGGTAGGTGTTAACCATCACGTGATCCCGACCGCAACACAAAGGATGACAATCAATAGATAATTTATGCTCCGACTTCCTAACATAGCGGTTCACCATACGTGCATGCTACGGGAATCACTAACTTCAACACAAGTATTTCTAGATCCACACCACCTTACTAACATGACTTTTAATATTACCAAATCCATGTCTCAAAACTATTTGAGAGGAATCAACACTTCTCTTTCTACTCAATGCACATGATGATGGAGGTTTTTGCATCCTCTTTGGGTACCTATCACATGTGGAACTACTTTCATAGAAAATCACGCACCGCCGTGCTCTAAATATATAAGTGAAGCACAAGAGCAAAAGTATCTAGCTCAAAAGATATAAGTGAAGCACTATGAGCATTCTAGCAAAATCACGATGAGTGCATGTCTCTCTCTCTCAAAAAGGTGTGCAACAATGATTATTGTGACACAACAAAAATAAAAGACTCCTATGATACAAGACGCTCCAAGCAAAACTCATATCATGTGGTGAATAAAAATATAGCTCCAAGTAATGTTACCGATGGATTGAAGACGAAAGAGGGGATGCCTTCCCGGGGCATCCCCAAGCTTAGGCTTTCTGGTATCCTTGAATATCTCTTGGGATTCCTTGGGCATGCCCAAGCTTAGGCTCTTGCCACTCCTTGTTCCATAGTCCATCAAAACTCTACCCAAAACTTGAAAACTTCACAACACAAAACTTAACGGAACTTCGTGAGATAGGTTAGTATGATAACGAGAAAATCAATCACTTGGGTACTATCAAAACAAGACTCATAATTATTTTCACACAATGCCTACTGTATCTTACTATTTCCACAATTTCTATTACTAAAATAATCTATGAAAACACCAAAACAAGCAAACTATGCATTGAAAACAAAATCTGTCAAAACAGAACCGTTTGTAATGATCTGAATGATCACCATACTTCTGCACCTCCAAAAATTCTGAAATATTACGAAACTAAGGGAAATTTGAATATAAATCAGCAGCAAAAAGAATCAACTAAAAGCTCTTTCTGGATAGAAATGAAAAATAATTTCGTGAGCAGAAAGTTTCTGTCTTTTTTCCAGCATGGTCAAACAACTATCACCCAAGCTATCATAAAGGCTTCACTTGGCACAAACGCTAATTAAAACACAAAAAACACAATCCCAACAGAATTATGATGGTGTGTAGAAAGCAAAACAGAAAGAAAAAATCAAAAATAAATTCATTGGGTTGCCTCCCAACAAGCGCTATTGTTTAACGCCCTTAGCTAGGCATTGATTTCAATGATGCTCACATAAAAGGTAAGGATAGAAACATAACGAGAGCATCATGGAGCATATGGCTAGCACATTTAAGTCTAACCCACTTCCTATGCATAGGGATTTTGTGACCAAACAATTTATTGGATCAAGAATCAACTAGCATAGGAAGGCAAAACAAGCATAGCTTCAAAAATTTCAACACATGGAGAGGAAGCTTGATACTATTGCAATAAGTAGAAGCATATGATCCTCTCTCATAGTAATTTTAAGTAGCATCATGAATGAATTCAACAATATAACCAGCACCTAAGGCTTTCTTTTCATGATCTACAAGCATAGGAATTTTACTACTCTCCACATAAGGAAATATATTCTCAAGAATAGTAGTGGGAGTATCGTCAAAGACTTGAGCACTACAAATTGTGTCCACAATGAAAAAGCAAGGTTTAGCAAAGGGGTTTCCGAAAGTATGACAAGTTTTATCATCCCTCTTCTTCAAAGCATAAGTATCCTGACAATAATCATCATAGATAGGGGGCATGCATTCATCAAAATGATTTTGATCATTCAAAGTGGAAGAACTAAAAAGATCATCTTCATCAAATATAGCATCCCCAAGCTTGTGGCTTTGCATATCATTAGCATCATGGGTATTCAAAGAATTCGTGCTAACAACATTGCAATCATGCTCATCATTCACATATACTATGCCAAGCATTCTATGTAATTCGTCTTTCAGCACTTGAGCACAATTTCCTTCCCATCATGATCACGAAAAACATTGAAAAGATGGAGCATATGAGGCATCCTCAATTCCATTTTTTTGTAGTTTTCTAGCGAAAGAATAAGAAACAAAAAGATTCGATTGCAAGATCTAAAGATATACCTTCAAGCGCTAACCTCCCCGGCAACGGCGCCAGAAAAATGCTTCGTTGACGGGAGGTGAGTGCCGCTTACCTAGCCTCCCCGGCAACGGTGCCAGAAAAATGCTTGATGTCTAATACGCAACCTTCTCCTTGTAGACGTTGTTGGGCCTCCAAGTGCAGAGGTTTGTAGGACAGTAGCAATTTTCCCTCAAGTGGGTGACCTAAGGTTTATCAACCCGCGGGAGGCGTAGGATGAAGATGGTCTCTCTCAAGAAACCCTACAACCAAATAACAAAGAGTCTCTTGTGTCCCCAACACACCCAATACAATGGTAAGTTTTATAGGTGCACTAGTTCGGTGAAGAGATGGTGATACAAGTGCAATATGGATGGTAGATATAGGTTTTTGTAATCTGAAATTACAAAAACAGCAAGGTAACAAATGGTAAAAGTGAGCACGAACGGTATTGCAATGCATGGAAACAAGGCCTAGAGCTGATACTTTCACTAGTGAAGTTCTCTCAACAAAGATAACAAAATTGGATCATATAACTAGCTCTCAACATGCAACAAAGAGTCACTCCAAAGTCACTAATAGAGGAGAACAAACGAAGAGATTATTGTCAGGTACGAAACCACCATAAAGTTATTCTTTCTGATCGATCTTTTCAAGAGTTCGTACTAGAATAACACCTTAAGATACATATCAACCAAGACCCTAATGTCACCTAGATACTCCATTGTCACCTCAAGTATCCATGGGCATGATTATACGATATGCATCACACAATCTCAGAATCATCTATTCAACCAACACATAGAACTTCAAAGAGTGCCCCAAAGTTTCTACCGGAGAGTCAAAACGTGTGCCAACCCCTATGCATAGGTTCCCAATGTCACGAACCCTCAAGTTGATCACCAAAACATACAACAAGTACTCACATGAATCCACGTGTGCCAACCCATATGCATAGGTTCCAAATTGTCACAAACCCGCAAGTTGATCACAGTAGATACACAAGTGCAAGACATACATCAAGTGTTCTTAAAGACTCAATCCGATAAGATAACTTCAAAGGGGAAACTCAATTCATTACAAGAAGGGAGAGGGGGAAGAAAATCATAAGATCCAACTATAGTACCAAAGCCCACGGTACATCGAGATCAAGACATCTCAAGAACACGAGAGAGAGAGATCAAACACGTCGCTACTGGTACATACCCTCAGCCCCGAGGGAGAACTACTCCCTCCTCGTCATGGAGATCCCCGGGATGACCAAGATGGCCACTGAAGATGGATTCCCCCTCCGGCAGGGTGCCGGAACGGGCTCCAGATTGGTTTTTGGTGGCTACAGAGGCTTGCGGCGGTGGACCTCTCGATCTAGGTTTCTTTCTGGAGGTTTCCGTATTTACAAGACCAGATGGCATCGAGAACAAGTGAGGGGGACCCATGAGGGAGTCACAAGCCCTTGGGGCGTCGCCAGGGGGTGGGGGCGCCCCCCAGGCCTGTGGCTTCCTCGGGACTCTTCTCTAGTATCTTTTTCTTACGGTATTTTTGATATTTTCCATAAAAAAACATCGCGAAAGATTTATTCCGTTTGGACTCTGCCTGAAAAAGGGTCAAAAACACGGAAAAAACAAAAACTGGCACTTGGCACTGGGTTAATAGGTTAGTCCCAAAAAGATATGAAATAGCATATTCATGCATATAAAACATCTAAAGTTGACAAGATAATAGCATGGAACCATCAAAAATTATAGATACGTTGGAGACGTATCAATACTCACAGTTTTGGTTCTGCACGTCATAGATCTGGGCGTGGAGTTGATCAATCCTGTCATAGAGCCTGGAGAGGTGCTTCCCAATGTCATTGGCATCAATCATGTGCTTGTTGGTGAACTCCGTGATCATGATGTGGTTGGCGTTGAGTGCACGCTCCACCATCCCTTGGCACTTGAAGACTTGTTGCTCCATTGCTTCGAGCCTTGTCTCCATGCTTCCGGTCTTCTTGGGCCCCTCAACATCACGGATGTGCAACATCCCCTCACACATCTCGACAGATTGAGGGTGTTGCGGCACTCACGTGAGGTAGGGATTGATGACCATCTCTAAGATCTTGTCCTTCGGAGCTTTTGGGGAAGTCATAGCGATCTAGATCTGCAACAGAAACAGGCTCGAAACAAAAAACAGAGGAAATCTGCGTGATACACGGGTCAGACCTTACGGGAGAATATATATTGATTTTTTCCATACCAGAAGGAGTACCCCTCACAAAAATGGAGTCCGGGAGGCGCATTAGGTGGCCACAAGCCCCCCATGCGCGGCCAGGGGTGGGCCCGCGCCTGGCAGGCTTGTCGCCTCCTCGCGCGCTTTCGAGACTACTTCCAATTCTTCTATTTTTTCAAATATTCCAAAACGGAGAAAACTTCCTACTGGAAAAGTTTTGGAGTTTGTTTTCTTACCGAATCACATACCTCTTCGTTTTTGGAGTCTGAAACAGGCTAATAAACATCCCTTAGGTATTCTTCCGGAGTTATGGTATTGATAATATTGCTTTCAACATTTATGGGAGCACCTCACATACAATGCTTGATTCTCTGCCCATTTACCACTCTCGGACAATTACCTTCTGTGTTGTTGATCTTGATAGCACCGGAACGATATACTTCCTCAACAATATAGGGACCTTCCCATTTAGAGAGAAGCTTGCCTGCAAAGAATCTTAAACGAGAGTTATATAGCAAGACATAATCACCTACATTGAACTCACGCTTTTGTATCCTCTTATCATGCCATCTCTTAACCTTCTCTTTGAACAACTTGGCATTCTCATATGCCTGAGTTCTCCATTGATCAAGCGAGCTAATGTCAAATAACCTCTTCTCACCGGCAAGTTTGAAATCAAAGTTGAGCTCTTTGATTGCCCAATAAGCTTTATGCTCTAGCTCAAGAGGTAAATGACATGCTTTACCGTACACCATTTTGTACGGAGACATGCCCATGGGATTCTTATAGGCAGTTCTATAAGCCCATAGTGCATCATTGAGCTTCTTAGACCAATTCTTTCTAGACCTGTTGACAGTCTTTTGCAGAATTAGTTTAATCTCTCTATTGCTTAGCTCTACTTGACCATTGGACTGAGGGTGATAGGGAGACGCAATTCCATGGTTGACATCATACTTAGCAAGCGTTTTACGGAAAGCACCATGAATGAAATGTGAACCACCATCGATCATTAGATATCTAGGGACTCCAAATCTAGGGAAGATAACTTCTTTAAACATCCTGATAGAGGTGTTTTGATCAGCACTACTAGTGGGGATAGCTTCTACCCACTTAGTAACGTAATCAACAACAACTAGGATATGAGTATACCCGTTGGATTTTGGAAAAGGTCCCATATAATCAAAGCCCCAGACATCAAATGGTTCAATGACAAGTGAATAGTTCATAGGCATTTCCTGAAATTTGCTAATATTACCTATTCTTTGACATTCGTCACAAGACAAGGCAAACTTACAGGCATCCTTGAAGAGAGTGGGCCAATAGAAACCTGATTGCAATACCTTGTGTGCAGTTCTATCTCCCGCATGGTGTCCTCCGTAGGCCTCAGAGTGACACTTCTGTAGTATCTGTCCCTATTCATGTTCACGTACATAACGTCTAATAACACCATCTACTCCTTCCTTATAAACGTGAGGATCATCCCAAAAGTAATATCTCAAGTCAAAGAAGAATTTCTTCTTTTGGTGGTATGTGAAACTAGGTGGTATATATTTGGCAACAATATAGTTTGCATAATCAGCATACCACGGTGCACTACGTGAAGTATTGATGACATTCAATTGCTCATCGGGAAAGCTATCATCAATAGGTTGTGGGTCATCAAGAACGTTCTCTAACCTAGACAAGTTATCTGCTACGGGGTTATCAGCACCCTTCCTGTCGACAACGTGCAAATCAAATTCTTGTAGCAAGAGAACCCATCTGATAAGTCTAGGTTTAGCGTCCTTCTTCTCCATGAGGTACTTAATAGCAGCGTGATCAGTGTGAATAGTGACTTTGGAATCAACTATGTAAGACCTGAACTTTTCACATGCAAACACGACTGCTAAAAATTCCTTCTCCGTAGTAGCATAGTTTCTTTGGGCATTGTCTAGAGTTTTACTAGCATAGTGAATAACATTCAACTTCTTGTCAACTATTTGCCCTAGAACAACACCAACATCATAATCACTAGCATCACACATGATTTCAAAAGGTAAGTTCCAATCGGGTGGTTGAACAATAGGTGCAGTTATCAAAGCATTCTTAAGTATTTCGAAGGCTTCCTCACAATTGATACGTCTCAAACGTATCAATAATTTTTGATGGTTTCATGTTGTTATCTTGTCAACTTTGGATGTTTTATATACCTTTTATATCTTTTTTGGGACTAACTTATTAATTCAGTGCCAAGTGCCAGTTCCTGTTTTTTCTGTGTTTCTGACTCTTTTCAGAATCTGATTTTGGAACGGAGTCCAAACGGAATAAAATCCCCGAAATGAATTTTTCCAGAACAGAAGAAGATCGGGGGACTTGAGGGCCAAGGCAGGAGGCCCACATGGAGCACACAAGCCTTGTAGCCGCGGCCAGGGGGGCCCGCGGCTACCAGGCTTGTGGCCCCCCTGGAGCTCCCCTGCCCTAGCTCTTTCGCCTATATATTCCCTAAAATCCCAGAAAAAATAAGGGCGTCCACGAAACCACTTTTCCACCGCCGCAAGCTTCCGTTTCCGTGAGATCTCATCTGGAGACCCTTCCCGGTGCCCTGTCGGAGGGGACTTTGGAGCTGGAGGGCTTCTACATCAACATCATTGCCTCTCCAATGACTCGTGAGTAGTCTACTTCAGACCTACGGGTCCGTAGTTAGTAGCTAGATGGCTTCTTCTCTCTCTTGGATCTTCAATACAAAGTTCTCCATGATCTTCATGGAGATCTATCCGATGCAATCCTCCTTGGCGGTGTGTTTGTCGAGATCCGATGAATTGTGGATTTGTGACCAGATTATCTATGATTTATATTTGAGTCTTTGATGATTTCTTATATGCATGATTTGATATCCTTGTAAGTCTCTCCAAGTCTTGGGTTTTTTTTGGCCAACTAGATCTATGATTCTTGCAATGGGAGAAGTGCTTGGTTTTGGGTTCATACCGTGCGGTGACCTTTCCCTGTGACAGAAGGGGCAGCAAGGCACGCATCGTGTTGTTGCCATCAAGGGTAAAAAGTTGGGCTTTCATCATAGATTTGAGATTGTCCATCTACATCATGTCATCTTGCTTAAGGCATTACTCTGTTCTTATGAACTCAATACACTAGATGCATGCTGGATAGCGGTCGACGTGTGGAGTAATAGTAGTAGCGCAGAAAGTATCGGTCTACTTGTTTTGGACGTGATGCCTATATGTATGATCATTGCCATAGATAACTTCATGACTTTGCAGGGTTCTATCAATTGCTTGAGAGTAATTCGCTCACCCACCGTCTACTCACAATTATCATCTCCTCTTTTACTTTTACTTTGCTTTGTTTACTATGGCCCTCGGGTCTACTCACTAGTGAGTACTATGGCCCTCGGGTCTACTCACAATTATCATCTCCTCTTTTACTTTTACTTTGCTTTGTTTACTTTTTTCTTTTAGTTCTCACTTTGCAAACAATCTATAAGGGATTGACAACCCCTTCATAGCGTTGGGTGCAAGCTCTTTGTGTTTCTGCAGGTACTTATGACTTGACGTGATCCTCCTACTGGATTGATACCTTGGTTCTCAAACTGAGGGAAATACTTACTGCCCTTGCGCTACATCACCCTTTCCTCTTCAAGGGAACACCAACGCAAGGCTCCAAGGCCGCGGGGGAATCCTTTGCATATTTGCCAAGGAAATCCCTATGGCGTAGCCAGCAGCAGAAGGATTTCTGGCGCCGTTGCCGAGGAGAGATCAAGTCAAGATCTATCCAAGTAAGTGTCACAAACTCATCTCTTGCATTTACCTTTTTAGCCAGTTGCCTCTCGTTTTCTTTTTCCCCACTTCACATTTGCCGTTTTCATTTGCCTTTCTCCTTTGCCGTTTTCATTTGCCTTCTGCCATTTTCCTTTACCAATTTTCTTGCTTGCTTGTGTTCTTGTTTTTTTGGTGAAGTCATCATGGCTGAAAACACCAAATTTTGCGACTTCTCGAATACTAATAATAATGATTTTATTAGTACTCCGATTGCTCCCGCCACTAGTGCGGAATCATATGAAATCAACGCTGCCTTGCTGAATCTTGTTATGAAAAAGCATTTTTTTGGCCTTCCTAGTGAAGATGCCGCATCCCATCTTAATACTTTCATAGAACTTTGTGATATGCGAAAGAAGAAAGATGTGGATAATGACGTTGTTAAATTGAATCTTTTTCGTTCTCTTTGCGAGATCGTGCAAAACTTGGTTTTCTTCTTTGCCTAAAAATAGTATCGATTCTTGGAATAAGTGCAAAGATGATTACATATCCAGGTATTTTCCGCCGGCTAATATTATCTCTCTCGGTAACGATATCATGAACTTCAAGAAACTTGATCATGAACACGTTGCACAATCTTGGGAGACGATGAAATTAATGATTAGAAATTGTCCCGCTCATGGCTTGAGTTTGTGGATGATTATACAAATCTTTTACGCTGGTTTGAATTTTGCTTCTAGAAATATCTTGGACTCCGCCTCACGTGGAACGTTCATGGAAATCACATTAGGAGAACCTACAAAACTCATAGACAATATCATGACCAACTACTCTCAGTGGCACACTGAAAGGTCAGCTGCTAGCAAAAAGGTACACGCTATAGAAGAAATTAACTCGCTTAGTGCTAAGATGGACGAGTTGATGAATTTGGTTGCTAGTAGAAATGTTCCTTTAGATCCTAATGACATGCAACTATCTTCCTTGATTGATACTAGCAACGCTAGTTTGGACGTTAATTTTGTTGGTAGGAACAATTTTGGCAACAACAATGCTTTTAAAGGAAACTATGTTCCTAGGCCTTTTCCTAGTAACTCCTCTAACAACTATGGCAATTCCTACAACAACACTTATAGAAATCATAACAAATTACCCTCTGATTTAGAGAGTAATATCAAAGAGTTCATCAACTCTCAAAAGATTTTCAATGCGTCCATAGAGGAAAAAATACTAAAAATATACGATTTGGTTAAGAGCGTTGATAGGATGTCTTGTGATATTGATGCTTTCAAAGTTAGATGTGCTCCTCCCAAGGTCAACTTGGAGGAAACTTTAAAAGCTATGCGTGTCTCCATGAATGAGAGCAAAGAAAGAACCACCCATATCCGTGCTAGGCATGAATGGTTTAAAAGGGTGCGTTCTAGTGATGCAAATCACGAAGATCTTAAAGTGCTTGGTGTGACTCCTCTTGAATCTTTATTTTCGCGTGTCAAACCTATTGATGAAGGGGCTGGATATGAATCCACTTTGGTTGAAAAACGCCCCAATGATTTGGAGTCCACCTATCTTGATGATAAAGGTGTGGAGAGTGGACTAGAAGAAATCAAAATATTGGGTAGTAATGAAACTCCCACTTTGGACTTCAAGGGATTCAATTATGATAGTTTCTCCTTGTTTGAATGTATTTCCTTGATGCAATCCATTGCAAACTCTCCACATGCTTATAGCCAAAGCAAAGCCTTTACCACACATATCGTAGATGCTGTGATGAAATCTCTTGAAGAGAAACTCGAATTAGAAGTCTCTATACCTAGAAAACTTCATGATGAGTGGGAACCTGCTATCAAAATCAAAATCAAAAACTATGAATGCAATGCTTTGTGTGATTTGGGTGCTAGTGTTTCCGCGATTCCAAAGTCTTTATGTGATATTCTTGGTTTTCATAAGATTGAAGAGTGTTATCTTAATTTGCATCTTGCGGATTCTATTGTCAAGAAACCCATGGGAAGGATCAATGATGTTCTCATTGTTGCAAATAAGAACTATGTACCCGTGGATTTCATTGTACTTGACATAGATTGCAATCCTTCATGTCCCATTATTCTTGGTAGACCATTCCTAAGGACTATTGGTGCTATCATCGATATGAAGGAAGGGAATAATAGATTTCAGTTTACTCTAAAGAATAGCATGGAGCATTTTCCTAGAAAGAAAATAAGATTGCCTTATGAATCTATGATGAGGGCTACTTATGGTTTGAGCACCAAAGATGACTATACGTGATTCCGTCACCTTATTCCTAGCTAAGGGTGTTAAACAATAGCGATTGTTAGGAGGCAACCCAATGAATCTATCTTTTTTCTTTCTGTTTTGTGTTTTCCACACTTTCATAATTATGTTATGATTGTGTTTTTTGTGTTTCTTTTGCATTTGTGCCATGTGAAACCGTTATGATTAGTCTTGGGGATGATCGTTTGATCATGCTGGAAAAGACAGAAACTTTCTGCTCACGAAAAGAATTTTCATTTTTTTCTGTGAGAAATTTTGAGTTGATTATTTTTGCTTCTAATTGCTACGCAAATTCTTCAGACTTTCGTAATTTGTCAGAATTTTTGAAGTATCAGAATTATACGAAGTATACAGATTGCTACAGACTGGTCTGCTGTTAACAGATTTTGTTTTTGTTGAGTTGGTTGCTTATTTTGATGAAACTCTGGATAGTATCGGGGGGTATTAGCCATGGAAGATTGAAACTACAGTACCCCAACATCAACATAATTAGAATTTAAGTTTGCTACAGTACCTAAGGAAGTGGTGATTTGCTTTCTTATACTAATGATATCACGAGTTTCTGTTTAAGTTTCGTGTTGTGAAGTTCTTATGGACAAAGAGATAAAGAGTGGCAAGAGCTCAAGCTTGGGGATGCCCAAGGCACCCCAAGTTGATTCAAGGATGCCGAAAAATCCTAAGCTTGGGGATGCCCCGGGAAGGCATCCCCTCTTTCGTCTTCAATCCATCGGTAACGTTACTTCGGGCTATATTTTTATTCACCACATGTTATGTGTTTTTCTTGGAGCATCTTGTATCGTAGGAGTCTTTTATTTTTGTTGTGTCACAATCTTCCTTGCTGCACACCTAGAGAGAGAGAGACATGCACTCACCGTGATTTTGTCGAGCTTCACTTATATCCTTTGGTTAGGCAATTCAGCTCACATGTGTTTCACTTATATCTTTTGAGCTAGTTGATTTTGCTCTATGTGCTTCACTTCTATCTTTTAGAGCACGGAAGTGCGTGGCGTGATAGTTGATCTATGCTATGAAAGTAGTCTCAAAAGGGGTAGTTATCCAAAGGGATATGAAAACTTCCACCTTCATGTGCATTGAGTAGTTAGAGAAGTTTGATTCATCTCAATTAGTTTTGAGTTGTGGTTGTGGTAATATTGAAGTTATACTAGTAAGGTGTTTTGGGTCTAGAAATACTTGTGTTGAAGTTAGTGATTCCTGTAGCATGCACGTATGGTGAACCGCTATGTGATGAAGTCTGAGCATGATTAGTTTATTGATTGTCATCCTTTGTGTAGCGGTCGGGATCGTGCGATGGTTTATACCTACCAACCCTTCCCCTAGGAGTATGCGTTGAATGCTTTGTTTCGATTACTACTAAAACTTTTGCAACAAGTATATGAGTTCCTCATGACTAATGTTGAGTCCATGGTTTAGATGCACTTTCACCTTCCACCATCACTATCTTCTTTAGTGTCGTGCAACTTTCCCCGGTGCATAAAATCCACCATTAGCCTCCCTCAAAACAACCACCATACCTACCTACTATGGCTTTTTCAAAGCCATTCCGAGATATATTGCCATGCAACTACCACCATGACATGTGCCACAGCTTCTACATTGCCATTGCATGATCATAAGATAGCTAGCATGATGTTTCCATTGATGTCTATGCCATGCTAGATCATTGTCACGGTACACTACCGAAGGCATTTCATATAGAGTCATCATTGCTCTAAATTTTGAGTTGTAAGTGTGATGATCATCATTGAGGGAGCATTGTCCCATGTGAGGAAATAAAAGAGGCCAGCGGAGCCCATTTACAAAAAGAGTCCAAACATGCCCACCAAAATAAAATAAAAATTAAAAAAAATAAAAAAGAGGCCAAAGAGCCCACCAAAAAATGAGAGAAAAAGAGAGAAGGGACAATGCTACTATCTCCTTTCCACACTTGTGCTTCATATTAAGCACCATGATGTTCATGACTGAGAGTCTCTCGTTTTGTCACCACCATATAGCTAGTGGGAAATTTTCATTATATAACTTGGCTTGTATATTCCAATGATGGGCTTCCTCAAAATTGCCTTAGGTCTTCGTGAGCAAGCAAGTTGGATGCACACCCACCAGTTTTCTTTAAGAGCTTTCACATACTCTTAGCTCTAGTGCATCATTTGTATGGCAATCCCTACTCATTCACATTGATATATATTGATGAGCATCTCAATAGCTCATTGATATGCATATTCAATGTGACCATATTCTCCTTGTTTGCCTTGCAACCTCCACCACACTACATTCCACTTATAGTGCTAAAACCATGGCTCACGCTCATGTATTGCGTGAAAGTTGAAAAAGTTTGAGAAAGTAAAGGTGTGAAAACAATTACTTGGCCAATACCGAGGTTGTGCATGATTTAAATTCGTTGTGCAAGGATGATAGAGCATAGCCAACCTATATGATTTTGTAGGAATAACTTTCTTTTGGCCTTGTTATTTTGAAAGTTCATGATTACCTTGCTAGTTTGCTTGAAGTATTATTGTCTCCACGTCAATAGAAAACTATTGTTTTGAATCTAACGGATCTGAACATTCATGTCACATAAGAGGAGTTACAAAGGACATCTATGCTAGGTAGCATGAAAGCATCAAAAATTCATTCTTTATCACTTCCCTACTCGAGGATGAGCAGGAGTTAAGCTTGGGGATGCTTGATATGCCTCAAACGTATCAATAACTTTTGATGGTTTCATACTGTTATCTTGTCAACTTTGGATGTTTTATATACCTTTTATATCTTTTTTTGGGACTAACTTATTAATTCAGTGCCAAGTGCCAGTTCCTGTTTTTTCTGTGTTTTTTACTCTTTTCAGATCTGATTTTGGAACGGAGTCCGAACGGAATAAAATCCCCGAAATGAATTTTTCGAGAACAGAAGAAGATCGGGGGACTTGAGGGCCAAGGCAGGAGGCCCACAGGGAGCCCACAAGCCCTGTAGCCACACCTAGGGGGGCCCGCGGCTACCAGGCTTGTGGCCTCCCTGGAGCTCCCCTGCCCTAGCTCTTTCGCCTATATATTCCCTAAAATCCCAGAAAAAATAAGGGCGTCCACGAAACCACTTTTCCGCCGCCGCAAGCTTCCTTTTCCGCGTGATCTCATCTGGAGACCCTTCCCGGTGCCTGCTGGAGGGGACTTTGGAGCTGGAGGGCTTTTACATCAACATCATTGCCTCTCCAATGACTCGTGAGTAGTCTACTTCAGACCTACGGGTCCGTAGTTAGTAGCTAGATGGCTTCTTCTCTCTCTTGGATCTTCAATACAAAGTTCTCCATGATCTTCATGGAGATCTATCCGATGTAATCTACTTTGGCAGTGTGTTTGTCGAGATACGATGAATTGTGGATTTGTGATTAGATTATCTATGATTTATATTTGAGTCTTTGCTGATTTCTTATATGCATGATTTGATATCCTTGTAAGTCTCTCCGAGTCTTGGGTTTTGTTTGGCCAACTAGATCTATGATTTTTGCAATGGGAGAAGTGCTTGGTTTTGGGTTCATACCGTGCGGTGACCTTTCCCAGTGACAGAAGGGGCAGCAAGGCACACATCATGCCATTGCTATCAAGGGTAACAAGATGGGCTTTCATCATAGATTTGAGATTGTCCATCTACATCATGTCATCTTGCTTAAGGCGTTACTCTGTTCTTATGAACTGAATACACTAGATGCATGTTGGATAGCGGTCGACGTCTGGAGTAATAGTAGTAGATGCAGAAAGTATCGCTCTACTTGTTTTGGACGTGATGCCTATATGTATGATCATTGCCATAGATAACATCATGACTTTGCGCGGTTCTATCAATTGCTCGACAGTAATTCGTTCACCCACCGTCTACTTGCTTTCATGAGAGAAGCCACTAGTGAATACTACGGCCCCCGGGTCTACTCACAATTATCATCTCCGCTTTTACTTTTACTTTGCTTTGTTTACTTTTTGCTTTCAGTTCTCACTTTGCAAACAATCTATAAGGGATTGACAACCCCTTCATAGCGTTGGGTGCAAACTATTTGTGTTTGTGTAGGTACTTGTGACTTGACGCGATCCTCCTACTTGATTGATACCTTGGTTCTCAAACTGAAGGAAATACTTACCGCCGCTGTGCTACATCACCCTTTCCTCTTCAAGGGAACACCAACGCAAGGCTCCAAGGCCGTGGGGGAATCCTTTGCATACTTGCCAAAGAAATCCCTATAGGCGTAGCCAGCAGCAACAATCATCGTCAAAAACAAAAGGAATATCCTTTTGCAAGAGATTGGTAAGAGGCTTAGAAATCTTAGAGAAGTCTTTAATGAACCTTCTATAGAAACCAGCATGACCAAGGAAACTTCTTATACCTTTGATATCTGTGGGGTATGGCATTTTCTCGATTGCATCAACCTTAGCCTTATCGACTTCAATACCTCTTTCAGAAATTTTATGTCCTAAGACGATGCCTTCATTAACCATAAAGTGGCACTTCTCCCAATTCAAGACAAGATTGGTGTCTTTACATCTCTGCAAGACTCGATCAAGGTTGCTGAGGCAATCATCAAAGGAAGACCCGTAAATGGAGAAGCCATCCATGAAAACCTCAACAATCTTTTCACAAAAGTCAGAGAATATAGCCATCATACATCTTTGAAAGGTGGCAGGTGCATTACATAAGCCAAAAGGCATGCGTCTATAAGCAAAGGTACCGAAAGGGCAGGTGAAAGTGGTTTTCTCCTGATCAGATTGTACAACTCGTATTTGGGAGAAACCAGAATAATCGTCTAGGAAGCAAAAGTGTGTGTGTTTAGACAGTCTTTCTAGCATTTGGTCGATAAAAGGCAAAGGGCAATGATCTTCTCTAGTGCCTTCATTCAATTTCCTAAAATCGGCCACCATCCTATAGCCAGTAATAATCCTCCGTGGGATCAATTCATCCTTATCATTAGGGACAACGGTAATGCCTCCCTTCTTAGGGACGCAATGCACCGGACTCACCCAATCGCTATGAGCAACAGGATAGATAATACCCGCTTCCAAGAGCTTTAGTATTTCTTTTCTTACTACCTCTTTCATCTTAGGATTCAATCTCCTTTGATGATCAGCAACTGGTTTGGAATCAGGATCAGTTTTAATCTTGTGCTAGCATAGAGTGGGACTAATGCCCTTAAGATCATCAATAGTATATCCAATAGCAGCACGGTGCTTCCTCAGAGTTTTTAGTAACTTCTTTTCTTCATGCTCTGAGAGGCTAGCACTAATAATAACAGGATATATCTCTTTTTCATCAAGATAAGCATACTTAAGAGTATCAGGCAACTGTTTAAGCTCGAACACAGGATCACCCTTTGGTGGGGGTGGATTCCCAAGCAGTTCAACAGGCAAGTTATTCCTAAGGATAGGATATTGTTCTAAGACAACTCTATCTATCTCATCCCTTTCATCCATATGCATATCATTTTCATGCTCAAGCAAGTATTGCTCTAAGGGATCAGTAGGAGGCATGGCAATAGAAGCTAAGGCAATAGTTTCATCCTTACTAGGCAACTCTTTTTCATGAGGTTGTCTACCAAACATGGAGAAATTGAACTCATGTGACACACCTTCAAAGCCAATAGTGACAGTTTGCTTCTCACAGTTAATATGAGCATTGACGGTATTGAGGAAGGGTCTGCCAAATATGATGGGACAAAAGCTATCTTGTGCGGTAGCAAGAACGAGGAAATCAGCAGGATACTTCGTTTTACCACACAAGACTTCAACATCCCTAACAATTCCCACAGGGCACATAGTATCTCTATTGGCAAGCTGAATAGTGACATCAATGGGCTCTATCTCAACAGGTGCAATCTCGTCTTTGATTTCATCATATAAGGATTGAGGTATTGCACTAACACTAGCACCCACATCACATAAACCATGATAACAATGATCTCCTATCTTAACAGAAACAACAGGCGTGCAAACTACAGGCCTATGTTTATCTCTAGCATGAGGTTTAGCAATCCTAGCAGCATCTTCACAGAAGTGAATATTATGTCCCTCAGCATCGTCGGACAGAAGATCTTTACTAATAGCAATGCTAGTTTCAACTCTAATTTGCTCATGGGGTGTAGGTGTTCTACTGTAGCCTCTACGTATCATAGTTGAAGCTTTAGAATGATCCTTTATCCTAACAGGGAAAGGTGGTTCCTCAATGTAAGCACTAGGAACAACAGGATCATTATAGGCAATTACTTTCTCTTCAACTGGATTGGGTTTAACTACATTGACTTCTAAAGGAGGATGATATTCAAACCACTTCACTTTGGGGAGATCAATATGAGCAGAAAAAGATTCACGCGGTGAAGCTACTATCTCAGAGTCAAGTCCATACTTAGCGCTAAAGTCACAAAAATTATTTGTTTCAACAAAGGATTTAACGCAATCAAACTTAAAATTCATACCTGACTCCTTACCTTCTTCAAGCTCCCAATCTTCAGAGTTGCATTTAATTCTCTCCAATAAATTCCATCTGAAGTCAATATCTCTCTTCATAAAAGAACCGGTACAAGAAGTGTCAAGCATGGTGCGATCATCATGAGAAAGTCGAGCATAGAAGTTCTGAATGATAATTTCTCTTGAGAGCTCATGATTGGGGCATGAATATAACATTGATTTAAGCCTCCCCCAAGCTTGAGAGATGATTTCTCTGTCACGAGGCCAAAAATTATAAATATAATTCCGATCATGATGTACTAAATGCATAGGATAAAACTTTTGATGAAATTCCAATTTCAACCGATTGTAGTCCCATGATCCAGTATCATCACATAGCCTATACCATGTCAACGCCTTATCCTTCAAAGATAAAGGAAAGACCTTCTTCTTGACGTCATCCTCGGGAAAACCTGCAAGCTTAAATAAACCATAAACTTCATCTAGATAGATTAGATGCAAGTCTGGAAGTGATGTTCCATCTCCTGTGAATGTATTAGCCAGCAGTTTCTCAAGCATACCTGAAGGAAATTCAAAGAAAATATTTTCAGTAGGTGCAGCAGGTTGAGGACAAACTCTTTGTGCTTCCGTTTGAGGTGAAGATACCCCAAAAAAGCCCCTCAAAGGATTAGTATCCATAGTGACAAGTGACAATAAATTTCAGCACACTATATGAATGTTTCCTTACCAAGTTCCACTTACCAAAGGCGCTTCACTCCCCGGGAACGGTGCCAGAAAAGAGTCTTGATGACCCACAAGTATAGGGGATCAATCATAGTCCTTTCGATAAGTAAGAGTGTCGAACCCAACGAGGAGCAGAAGGATCTGACAAGTGGTTTTCAGAAGGTAATATCTGCAAGCACTAAAATTATCGGTAACAAGTGATTGTGTGGTGAGATGATTCGTAGCAAGTAACAAGTAACAAAAGTAGTAACGGTGCAGCAAAGTGGCCCAATCCCTTTTGTAGCAAGGGAAAAGCCTGGACAAAGTCTTGTAGGACGAAAAACGCTCCCGGGGACACACGGGAATTTCTGTCATGCTAGTTTTCAGCATGCTCATATGATTCACATTCGTTACTTTGATAGTTTGATATGTGGGTGGACCAGCACTTGGGTACTGCCCTTTCTTGGACAAGCATCCCACTTATGATTAACCCCTCTCGCAAGCATCCGCAACTACGAAAGAAGAATTAAGACAAGATCTAACCATAGCATTAAACTAGTGGATCCAAATCAGCCCCTTATGAAGCAACGCATAAACTAGGGTTTAAGCTTCTGTCACTCTAGCAACCCATCATCTACTTACTACTTCCTAATGCCTTCCTCTACGCCCAAATAATGGTGAAGTGTTATGTAGTCGATGTTCACACAACACCACTGGAGGAAAAACAACATACAACACATCAAAATATCGAACGAAATACCAAATTCACATGACTACTATTAGCATGACTTATCCCGTCCTCAGGAACAAAAGTGACTACTCACAAAGCATAATCATATTCATGATTAGAGAGGTAATGAGTAGCATCAAGGATCTGAATATAAACTCTTCCACCAAGTAATCCAACTAGCATCAACTACAAAGAGTAATCAGCACTACTAGCAACCTTACAAGTACCAATCGGAGTCGCGAGACGGAGATTGGTTACAAGTGATGAGCTAGGGTTTGGAGATGAGATGGTGCTGATGAAGATGTTGATGGTGACGAGTCCCCTCCGATGAGAGGAGTGTTGGTGATAACGATGGCGACGATTTCCCCCTCCGGGAGGGAAGTTTCCCCGGCAAGATCGTCCTGCCTGAGCTCTAGATTGGTTCTTCTCAAGTTCCGCCTCGTGGCGGCGGCGAATCCACGAAAAAGCCTCCTCCTGATTTTTTTTTCCGGACGAAACCCTTTATATAGCAGAAGAGGGGGGCCAGAGCGCCAGCTGGGTGCCCACAAGCCCCCTAGGCGCGGCCAGGGGGTGGCCGCGCCTAGCAAGGTTGTGGCCACCTGCTGGCGCCCCTCTGGCACTTCTTCGGCCCAGTATTTTTTATAAATCTAGAAAAAAATCATCGTTGATTTTGATGGTGTTTGGAGTTGCGCAGAATAGGTATCTCAAACTTGCTCCTTTTTCAGGCCAGAATTCCAGGTGCCGGCATTCTCCGTCTTCATGTAAACCTTGCAAAATAAGAGAGAAAAGGCATAAGTATTATACCGTGAAGTGAAATAACAGCCCAAGAAGCGATAAATATCAACATGAAAACATGATGCAAAATGGACGTATCAGGGGTCCTACCTGTACTTACACTACACGAGAGTGGCTGGTTCCCGAAGCGGATCGGGGCGGCCGAAGCTGGGGAAGAAGGCCCCTCGAGGACCCCTTCCTGGATCGGTTGGTTCCTAGAGGTGGAGATCGAGAATGGGGAAGAGCTGGGCTAGGTCAGAAGCACTGGAGGGAAGCTCTATTTATAGGCGTCGCGAGACGAGCTACGGCATTAACTTCGGCGAGCGATTCCAGCGATGCAGGAGCTTAGGCAGGAGGTTAGGTGGCTAGGATCGCACCTAATCACTGCAAGGGCTCCATTTTTGACCATAGGGAGGTTTGTCATCGACTGTGGCAATGCGGCGGCGACGCGGCCATTGCCGCGCACTGCGGCTACAGACTCGTGCTCTGAGCTGCACGGTGCATGGCGACGGTCTTCGCGGAGCACATGATCGAGGAGGGGCACGCGGCGGCAGCAGGAGCAAGGGGCGGTGCTGGGTGGCGCGGGATCAAAGCAGGGAGCTGCTGCGGCTGCTGCAGAGCCGCTGCCAGGGCTTTGGCCCGCTCTGTTGGTGAGCTACCGACGAGAGGAAGAGGCCAAGCCTCCGGCGACGCTGCGGATAGGGTCGAGGCACAGGAGAAACGGCTAAATTGCTGCTACTGGTGAGATTGACGAAGGGGGGAAGGTTACGCTCTGTCTGAAGTTTGGTCTGAAATAAATTCAGACAGCTTCAGTCAGGTGCAGATAAGGTGCTCAAGAGAAAGAAATCCTTAGCTAGAAAAAGAATTTGATGCTGAATTTTGGAGGGGAGCACCCTCATTGGAAGAAAATACGTTGCGAAAAATTCAGAATTTTTGGTGGAGTTTAAGGCAGGTTTGAATCAAAATGAGTTTCTGGGGTCAAACTTCAGTCAAACCAGATTTGAATTTTTCAAACTTGAGGACCCAAAGTTTTTGCTGGAATAGGTTGAGGATACTAAGGACTACAAACAGCCAAGGTTTGGGGTCAAGATTCCAAAGGAAAAAGGAGGTTCCTTTGAAAAATCCGTGGAGCTCACACTGATTACAGAAATTCCCATTTTAGAAATAAAAATAATTGGGGTGATCCAACCCTTCTAAATCTTTGAAAAACTTTAAAAAACAAGCTTAGGGATTAGGAGAAGAGTTAAAACCGGAATGGTGATTAATTCTCTTTGAAAAATTAATAAATAAGCTTATGGAGAAATCCAAATCAAAAATAAAAGGAATCCAATCCAAGAGTAAAAGAAATATTATTCAGCCATTTCATTAATGAGAAAGGGCCAAGAGGGTATTTCTGAATTTGCTTAGTTTAGAAAAAGCTCAAAACTTTTCTCTCATGGGGATTAGCAAGAAAAATTCCAAGTTCTTCTCAAGTCAAAAGTTCAAATCTCAAGGAAATCAAAGAAAATAAAAGTTGAAAAATCTTGGGTGTTACATTGCTTCTATCTCTTCTGCTGATGTGAAGAAATTCAAGGAACTTGATTCTCAAGCGAAGATTATCATCTGTGGCCATCTAGGCAAAGGTCAGTATGGCAGAGTGAGTGCTTTGGGCACAGCTAAGATTATCTGGGATAGGTTGTCCAAAGTCAATGAAGGAATTTCAACTTAGTGCGACTCTCGTGTTGATGTTCTTCACAATCTCGTCAATCGCTTCAAGAGGCTTGACAATGAAAGCTGCCAAGATATCTTTGATCGCCTCACTGACATCTCAAATGAACTGCAAGTACTGGGAGCTCGAGACATCACTGACCATGAAGTTGTGAAGAAACTGCTAAGATCTCTTGTTCCATCATTTGGTACACTAGTTCTGATGATTCAAGAAAGAGGAGACTATAAGATGCTTGATCCTGCTGATATACTTGAAAGACTTAATACTCATGAATTCCAAGAGCAAGAAATCTGGTCACTATATTGCTGATTGTCCTTGATGGGTGAAGGAATCAAAGAAGAAGAAATATAAGGATGAAAGTTCTGATGACTCGAACAAAAAGAAGAAATCTTTAAAATCCTCATCCTCAAAGCCCTCATCGCACAAGAAGACTAGTTTCAGAAAGGCTCGGGCACTCATTGGCAAGGAAATAGATTCTGAGGAAGAATCTAAGGAATGTGTGAAGAGGAAGGATCTGAAGAAGATTCACAGTCTGGAGTGGCAAGTCTTGCACTGGCTACCACATTCGTCAGCAAGTCAATCTTCAACCTTGAAGAAAATGACAACGCTATCTACACTGATGACTATGCTGATGACTTCGCTCCAACCTATTGCTTCATGGCAAAAGATTCAAAGGTACCAAATGACACTTCCTACTCTCATTCAAGTGACTGTGAACCTGATGATTATAAAAAAACCTAGTTACAGTAAACTTGCCGACATTGCAACTAAACAACAAAGTGCCAATGAAAAGCTTTAAAAACTGCTAGACAGAAGCGATGATCTCTTGAATGATGAAATGAATCATACTCAAATCATCATTGAAGATGTGAAATGTCTTCAGTCTAGACTTGATAGTCTTCAAGATAGTTATGGCACACTCTTGGCAGATCATGAGAAACTTTCCTATGAATTTGTTCAAAGGAGACTTTATCTTGAAAAGTTGAATATGTCTCATGATGATCTTCGAATGGAAAACGATTCATTGCTTTCTCAACACATCAGTGTCGCTCAGGTTGAATTCACTCCACCATGTCTCAAATGCATCGAGAGTGAAACTGCCAATTCTTCACCAGAATCATCAGATGCTTCTATCGCTACAAATTCTTCAACTGCTCTTGTGGTATCAAATTCCTCACTTGAGGAAACCACAAATGTTGCCGACGAAAATGCAGGGCTGAAGGAATTGTATGTGACAGTGTTAGAGCATATATCTCCATATGTGGTTTTGGTAATTGATGATAATTCCTATGGACTAATGGTTGCCTTAAGTTATATTTATAGGATTTGTCCATAGGCACTTCTTGAAGTCCATCTGTTGGGTTCAAGGAGTTTATATGATGACCAAGATGGTATTCAAGGTATTATCCAAAGAATGGTCATAGATACACTAGGTTGATCAAGATCTTAGACAAAGAGTAAATCAAGATGATCAACACACAAAGCGTATAAGATGTACCGAGAGGGATCAAGTGATCCCATGGTATGGTAAGCATTGTACATTACGTGTTTGTGTACTAACCCATGGTCTTTGTGAGAGTCCTATGTGGGGGTTAGGTGTGCTTCCATGGGCTTGCGTCAAAAGGAAGATCTCATATAACCCATGAAGGATGACGTCAAGTGGCGATCGTCATCAAGATTGTGGTGTACAAGTTCAAGTGGATCATCACGAATATATCATTGAAACTATTGTTAATGATCATGTGTTGATAAGGACAAGCTCATGTGCTAACAAGGACAAGATCAAGATAAGCATTCCTGAGCACTACATGCTTGATTCTTGTGGATGTTCACATGGTGGACAAATGACGATGAATACATAAGCTAGGCTTTCCACATTGTGTATGGGAGAGCTACTTGAAGACTTCATCATGGCTTGCTTTCAACTTGAGCCAAGAAGGAACAACAACATCAAGCTCAAGTGAAAGGGCTAACTCAAAGGTATCAGTTCCTTTGACGTTAGTTGTGTGGAGTGATGATCAGCGAATAAAAGTATACACTCAAGTATGGATCATCGGTACTCCTTTTATAATTCTTGAGTATTTAGGGATCCCGCACTATTAAGAGGGGATCACAGGTTTTGTGATGAACTTGCTCAAACTAGATATCCACTGTTCTGCTCTTACCACATCTCCACTGCTCTGCCGTTATCAGAAAAGAGGACCAATGCCTCGGACATCCGGCCTCCTCCGGACGTCCGAGACCCGGACGTCCGACCAGCTTCGGAAATCCGGAACTATGCACCAGAGAAACTTGAGTTCTATAACTCGGATTTCCGGCTCCCTCCGGACATCCGAGCGTCGGACGTCTGACCAGCTTCGGAAATCCGGAGCCCTGCACCAGAAGAACATAAGCTCTATAACTTGGATTTCCGGCTCCCTCCAGACATCCGAGGCCCGGACGTGTGCCCCCTTTCGGAAATCCGGAACCTCCCACCAGAAGAAGTTGAGTCGAATAACTCGGATTTCCGGTCTTCTCCGGACGTCCGGTCGCTGTTCAATTCACAGTATTTTCAGTGATATCTACAGGCCTCGGACGACCGACCCATGTCGGACGTCCGACCCCTCGCGGATGCCCGGACTTCCGGAAACTATCGGACGTCCGGACCCTGTGTGACTTATAGTGTCCCCAACGGTTGTTTTTCTCTCCCCACTATAAATACCCCCCTCCCACTTCGTGAGAGGGTTGCCCAACATAGCCTCATCCTCATAAGAACACACTTCTACCTCACACACATTTGCTCACACCAAATCTTAGATCCCAAGAGCATTTGTGAGCCCCTTTGAGAGTTGTTCCAATCAAAAGATAGATCGTCTCCCTCTCCTCCTCTCAACCCAAGCTATTTGAGATTTGAGCAAGTTTTGAGCATTCCCCGTGATCTTGTTACTCTTGGAGGTTGGAGACTCCTAGGCGGTAGGAGTTCTTCGGAGAGGAATCAATCCGTGTGATGACCCCCCGGAAAAGTTTGTGAGGGTATGGAAGCCACCTCAAAGGCTTACCACTAGTGGTTGAGAAACGCCTTCGTGGTGTTATCTCAAAGGGGGAATAGGGTGAGCCTTCGTGGCGTTGGTGTGCCTTCGTGGTAACATCCACCTCTCTAACGGTGACTAGCTTCCCTCCAAGGAAGTGAACATCGGGATACATCTTCGTCTCAGTGACCTTGGTTATCCTTAACCCTAACTCCTTACTTGTGGTTTACTTGTGTTACTTGAGCATACATACATTGCATATTGTTTGTGCTCATTATATTGTGTTGGATATTTCTTGTACAAGATTAATCATTCAAGCATACCCTCTATATCCACACGTTCATACTTGCAGCCCTGGATATATCGTGTGATATAGTGTGATCTAGTATCTTGTGTTGTTCACCTACTTGTCGTGTGATATAGCTCAAGTAAGTTTGTGTAACTTACTTGTGCTTGTTAGTAACTGTATTGTGTCCATCTTGGTAGATCGTGTTGTTGATACACGTTGCAGTGGCTAGTGCATTTAGGATTTGTGCTTGACAAGTACCCTGTTAGTTTATTTCCGCATTAGTTTCAAGCCAAATCCGAAGAAGTTTTTAAATAGCCTATTCACCCCCCCCTCTAGGCGTCATTGAGGTCTTTTCAGACAGGCATATACAAAAGTCTCAAAGGGCATCAAACCCTTTGCGATGTGCTCAAAAAGCAGATCTTGAACAGGAACCCGAGGAAAGAAAGAATTGCCTTTGAAAGGAAATGGAATGCTGATGGATCATACTGGAAACCAAAGCAGTATCACAAAACCTCATAGGTTGTTGCTGAAGGTCCTCCGGTCGATCCATCCTCTCTAACAGGCTTTGCATGTGAATTATCCTATTCCTCAGATGAGTCAATTGACTCCAACTATAAACTGTTCAAAAATCAATCTGGTGAAGTATTTGCTCGATATGTTGCAACTAACTGCAGGAATGGACCACCCCTGAGGAAAATCTGGGTCCCCAAAAGTTGCTTGAAAAAACTTTAGGTCAATGTCCTCCTGACACCACCTGTGAAGAACCAGAACCCCAGATCAAACTCCTCAGGCGGACCAAAGTCTTCAAGAGCATCAAAATCCTCAAATGGTCAACACTATGCTCCTACTCGTGCTAATGCTTCTGATATGCAGGGAAATTACAAGGGATATGAATATGGGCATTATTCCTCAAATCATTATGTTCATAAATCCTCAAAGAACTTCTCTACCTATTCATTTGAGTACTCTAATCCCCCTACTATGAAACGAAGTGCATTAGCTTCAATCCCCCATTTCTCACATGTTGCTCACACGATGATGAACTCTTTGCCACCCCTTCACATGTGGGTGTTGAAGAAATTGAACTAATCGCTTCTGCAGGTCAGGTCTCGAGATGAAAATCATTATCTGAAGAATTTGCTGGAGACCTGAGGAAAATGCTTGATTGGACGCAAGATAAAATTGTGAAATGGTAACATTTCACACATCCTCAAAATTACTATTTATGATGAAATTCCTATATGATGAAATTGAAATCATATTCTTCAAGTCTGAAGCATATGAGATGGTAAGTTGTACTAATTCATGTGCAGGATGACAAACCCAACAAGACTGAGTGGGTTCTTGACAGTGGTTGCACAATACATAGGACTGGTGACTGCTATCCCACAGACAACAGCGCTAGAAATTGACACGTTGACACGGGCTGGGCTTGCGTTGATTTTTCCCTTGCAGAGGAAAGGGTGATGCAGCACAGGAGCAGTAAGTATTTCCCTTAGTTTGAGAACCAAGGTATCGATCCAGAAGGAGGGTCTCGTCAAGTCCAGAGTAGCTGCGCAAACACAAACAAGCTTGCACCCAACACTTCAAAGGGGTTGTCAATCCCTTTAAGATTGTTTGCAAAGTGAGATCTGAAGGCGGAAAGTGCAACGAAGTAAAAGTGTAAGGCTGAAAATATGGTGTGGAGTAGACCCTGGGGGCCATAGTGTTCACTAGAGGCTTCTCTCAAAATAGAAAGTATTACGGTGGGTGAACAAATTACTGTCGAGCAATTGATAGAATCACGCAAAGTCATGACGATATCTAAGGCAATGATCATACATATAGGCATCATGTCCGACACAAGTAGACCGATACTTTGTACATCTACTACTATTACTCCACACATCGACAGCTATCCAGCATGCATCTAGTGTATTGAGTTCATGACGAACAGAGTAACGCTTTAAGCAAGATGACATGATGTAGAGGGATAATCTCAAACCAATGATGAAAACCCCATCTTTTTACCCTTGATGGCAACAACACGATGCGTGCCTCGCTACCCCTTCTGTCATTGGGTGAGGTCACCGCACGGTATGAACCCAAAACGAAGCACTTCTCCCATTGCAAGAATCATAGATCTAGTTGGCCAAACAAAACCCACAACTCGAAGAGAATTACAAGGATATGAAATCATGCATAAGAGAGATCAGAAGAAACTCAAATAAGATTCATAGATAACCTGATCATAAATCCACAATTCATAAAGGCTTTGCTTGGCTCAAACACAAAAAGAAACACAAAAAACACAATCATAACAGAATTATGAAAGTGTGGACGCAACAAAACATAAATAAAAATATAAATTCATTGGGTTGCCTCCCAACAAGCGCTATTGTTTAACGCCCTTAGCTAGGCATAAAAGCGATAGAATCACGTATCGTCGTCTTTGGTGGTCAAACCATAAGTGGCTCTCATCATGGATTCATAAGGCAATCTTATTTTCTTTCTAGGAAAGTGTTCTTTGCACTTATCCCAAGAATCGATACTATTTTTGGGCAAAGAAGAAAACCAAGTTTTTGCGCGATCTCGCAACGAGAAAGGAAAAAGCTTCAATTTAATCACGTCATTATCCACATCTTTTTTCTTTTGCATATCGCAAAGCTCAATGAAGGTATTAAGATGGGACGCGGCATCCTCACTAGGAAGGCCAGAGAATTGCTCTTTCATAACAATATTCAGCAAAGCAGCATTAATTTTGTATGACTCCGCACTAGTGGCGGGAGCAATCAGAGTACTAATAAAATCATTATTATAAGTATTCGAGAAGTCACAAAGTTTGGTGTTTTCATTCATGGTGACTTCAGCAAGCAAGCAAGCACACAAGCAAACAAAGAGCAGGCGAGAAAAAGGGTGAACGAAAGGGCGAACGAAAAGGCGAACGAAAAAGGAAAATTGGTGAAGTGGGGGAGAGGAAAACGAGAGGCAACTGGCAAACAAAGTAAATGCAAGAGATGAGTTTGCGACACCTACTTGGATGAGTTATTGACTTGATCTTCCTCCCCGGCAACGGCGCCAGGAATTCTTCTGCTATCCCACAGACAACAGCGCCAGAAATTGACACGTTGACACAGGCTGGGCTTGCGTTGGTTATCCCTTGAAGAGGAAAGGGTGATGCAACACAGGAGCAGTAAGTATTTCCCTCGGTTTGAGAACCAAGGTATCGATCCAGAAGGAGGGTCTTGTCAAGTCCAAAGTACCTGCGCAAACACAAACAAGCTTGCACCCAACGCTTCAAAGGGGTTGTCAATCCCTTCAAGATTGTTTGCAAAGTGAGATCTGAAGGCGGAAAGTGCAACGAAGTAAAAAGTGTAAGGCTGAAAATATGGTGTGGAGTAGACCCTGGGGGCCATAGTGTTCACTAGAGGCTTCTCTCAAAATAACAAGTATTACGGTGGGTGAACAAATTACTGTCGAGCAATTGATAGAACCCCGCAATGTCATGACGATATCTAAGGCAATGATCATACATATAGGCATCACGTCCGAGACAAGTAGACCGATACTTTCTACATCTACTACTATTACTCCACACATCGACCGCTATCCAGCATGCATCTAGTGTATTGAGTTCATGACGAATAGAGTAACGCTTTAAGCAAGATGGCATGATGTAGAGGGACAATCTCAAACCAATGATGAAAAGCCCATCTTTTTACCCTTGATGGCAACAACATGATGCGTGCCTCGCTACCCCTTCTGTCACTAGGTGAGGTCACCGCACCGTATGAACCCAAAACCAAGCATTTCTCCCATTGCAAGAATCGTAGATCTAGTTGGCCAAACAAAACCCACAACTCGAAGAGAATTACAAGGATATGAAATCATGCATAAGAGAGATCAGAAGAAACTCAAATAAGATTCATAGATAACCTCATCATAAATCCACAATTCATCGGATCTCGGCAAACACACCGCAGAAGAAGATTACATCGGATAGGTCTCCATGAAGATCATGTAGAACTTTGTATTGAAGATCCAAGAGAGAGAAGAAGCCATCTAGTTACTAGCTATGGAACCATAGGTCTATGGTGAACTACTCACGCATCATCGGAGAGGTCATGGTGTTGATGAAGAAGCCC
The DNA here is from genome assembly GCF_904849725.1 of Hordeum vulgare subsp. vulgare. Classification (NCBI taxonomy): domain Eukaryota; kingdom Viridiplantae; phylum Streptophyta; class Magnoliopsida; order Poales; family Poaceae; genus Hordeum; species Hordeum vulgare. The sequence goes on along the minus strand of NC_058522.1, from coordinate 431,840,854 downwards.
TCCGTGTCCGAATCCCCCTCCGACAGGGCACTAGGACGTGCCCCAGATGGGATCTTGCGGAGACAGAAGCTTGCGGCGGCGGAAAAGTACTTTCGATGATCTCCTGATTTTTTCTGGCATTAATGGGAATATATAGGCGAAAGACCAAGGGCAAAGGGCGTCCAGGGGGGCACAAGCCTGGATGCCCCCCTGGCCGCGGGGTGGGGGCTTGTGGGGCCCCTGGGGCTCCCCTGCCTTGGCTCCCAAGCTTCCCCATCTTCTTCCGTTCCAGAAAAAAATCTTTTCGGGGATTTTCTTCCGTTTGGACTCCGTTTCAAAATCTCCTCTGAAAGGGGTCAAAAACATGGAAAAAACAGGAACTGGCACTTGACACTGAGTTAATAAGTTAGTCCCAAAAAATATATAAAAGGCATACAAAACATCCAAAGTTTGACAAGATAATAGCATGAAACCATCAAAAATTATAGATACGTTGGAGACGTATCAGTGACAAAATCTTGCTGATGAATATGCCAACTCCATCACACTGAAGCAAATCACTTATGCTGACAAAGGTAAAAGCAAGGTATTGGGACTTGGCAAAGTGACTATTTCCAAGGACAGGCACCTGGACAAAGTGATGATTGTTGAATCCCTTGGGTTTAACCTCATGTCAGTCTCAATGCTTTGTGATCTTGTTATGGTTGTTATCTTTCGAAAATATAGATGTGTAGTCATCATGGAATCTGATAGATCCAAAGTCTTCGAAGGCTTTAGGAGAGGAGATTGTACATTGTTGATTTTTCCACAGGTCCTCAACCAGCCACATGCTTACTAGCAAAAACCTCAGAAGGCTGGCTATGGCATCGAAGACTTGGTCATGCAGGCATGAAGAATTTGCACACGCTGGCGAAGAAGAAGCATTTTATTGGCATCGAATCAGTCAAATTTCTCAAGGACCACCTCTGCGGTGCTTGTGAGTCCGGAAAAATGACCAGATCGAAACACCCCTCGAAGACTATAATGACTACTACTCGTCCGTTTGAATTGCTTCACATGGATCTGTTTGGACCTACTCATTATGCTACTCTAACCAATGTGGCATCCTTATCTGGCTTTGTCATCGTTGATGACTACTCTCGATACACTTGGGTACATATCTTATTGTATAAAACTAATGTGCAGGAAGTTTTCAAACGATTTTCCTCAAGGGCCTCAACGAACTTGGCCGTCAAGATCGAACACATCAGGAGTGATAATGGGACAGAATTCAAAAACACTGGTCTTGATGATTATGTTGATGAACTTGGTATTACTCACGAATTGTCTGCTCCTTATACTCCTCAACAGAATGGCGACGTTGAACGCAAGAACAGGACTCTGGTTGAAATGGCACGGACCATGCTTGAAGAATATCAGACTCCTCGTCATTTCAGGCCTGAAGCAATCAACACTGCTTGCCACATCATCAACAGGGTATATCTTCACAAATTCCTCAAGAAAACCTCATATGAACTCCTCACTGACAAGAAACCCAATGTAAGTTATTTTAAAGTCTTCGGTGCAAAATGCTGGATTAGAGATCCTCACCATAGCTCAAAATTTGCACCTAAAGCACATAAGGGTTGTATGCTTGGTTACGGAAAGGACTCGCACACCTACAGAGTCTTCAACACCTATCACAACAAGGTTGTTGAAACTGTAGATGTGCGGTTCGATGAAACTAATGGCTCGCAAAGAGAGCAACTGCCTCCTATGCCAGACAAATTATCTCCGGAGGAAGCTATCAAGTTCAAAGCTACTGAAGACATCGATCCTACTGAGGAAATTGCTCAAGGAATCGTCCCCAGCACTGATGAAACTCAAGAAGGTGCACCTGAGGAAATTGCTCCAGATCAAGTTCCTCAACCTAAACAAAATCCTCAACGAGCTCATCCAAGGATTGCAAATGAAGTAGAACTTGACAAAATCCTCGATGGCATCAATGCGCCAGGTCCTCTCACACGCTCATAAGCTCCACATTTAGTTAACTTTTGTGGGCATTCCTCTTTTGTGTCTATCACAGAACCCTCAAAATTTGCTGAAGCCTTCATGGAACCTGAATGGATTCAAGCCATGCAAGATGAACTTCTTCAATTCAAGCTAAATGACGTATGGGAACTAGCCAAGCAACCAGATTCTCGCAAGCACAATATCATTGGCACCAAGTGGATTTTCCGAAACAAGCAAGATGAGGATGGTCAAGTGGTGAGGAATAAGGCACGGCTTGTAGCCCAAGGCTACACACAGATTGAAGGAATTGATTTTGATGAAACTTTTGCACCTGTTGCTAGACTTGAAGCTATTTGAATATTACTAGCTTATGCTAATCAGCATAACATTACTCTATATCAAATGGATGTGAAAAGTGCATTCCTCAATGGTAAGCTTGAGGAAGAAGTATATGTTGCTCAGCCCCCAGGTTTTGAGGATCCAACGTATCTAGGCAAAGTCTTCAGACTCAAAAAGGCACTCTATGGCCTCAAGCAAGCCCCTCGGGCGTGGTATGTCACATTGAAGGAATTCCTCATGAATAAAGGCTTCAAACCCGGTTCACTCGATCCAACTCTGTTCACAAAATCCTATGATAATGAACTATTTGTGTGCCAAATATATGTCGACGACATTATCTTTGGTTGTACTGACAAACGTTACAGTGATGAATTTTCTTACATGATGAGTGAAGAATATTAGATGTCTATTATGGGGGAGCTGAAATTCTTCTTAGGTCTTCAAATTCATCAACAACGCAATGGCATATTCATATCACATGAGAAATACCTCAAGGATGTTCTGAAGAAATTCGACATGCATGAATGCAAAGGCATCAAAACTCATATGCCTACCAACGACCACCTCTACACTGACGAAAATGGTAAATATTTCAATCAGCACGTATATCGATGGATGATTGGGTATCTATTGTATCTATGTGCATCTAGGCCAGATATAATGCTTAGTGTTTTCATGTGTGCTCGTTTGCAAGAAAAACCGAAGGAATCACACTATATGGCTGTGAAGCATATTCTTCGATACTTAGCTTACAGACCAACACTAGGATTATGGTACCCCAAGGGCTCAAATCCTCACCTCGTTGGATATTCTGATTCTGATTATGCTGGTGACCGTGTGGATCGCAAGTCAACATCTGGCACCTGCCATCACCTCGGAAGATCATTAGTGTGCTGGTCCTCAAAGAAGTAGAAGTGTGTCTCTCTCTCCACTACCGAAGCTGAGTACATTGTTGTTGGATCCTGCTCTGCTCAACTGCTATGGATGAAGAATGTGCCCCTCTACCGCGACAATGCGAGTGCAATCAAGATCGCCTACAACCCAGTACAACACTCGAATACTAAGCACATCCAGATTCATCACATTTTCTTCGGGACCATGTCCTCAAGGGCAATATCATCATCGATCATGTGAAGACTGACAATCAGCTAGCAGATATTTTCACTAAGCCCTTGGATGAGAGAAGGTTTTGCAAGTTGTAGTGTGAGCTAAATATCCTAGAGTCTCCAAATGTTTTGTGAAAACATTCACACATCCTAACACTTACGCAAATTTGATGACTTAGATGTGCAACACACGGAGAATCGATTTTCTTCAATCAATGAGGAATATCACTGTTAGTGTGAAGAAATTAATGAAGAATTTGGTTCTCACAACCCTACGACAATTGTACGCGCCGTCTAAAATCATCATTCTTATACGGTGGGTCACACCACCACCCAACTTTGAAATTCATCAAGTTGTTTTTCTTCAAAGTTGAAATTCATCATTCTAACACTTTGTCACAAAGTCCTCAAGTTTTTCAAAATCTTCAAAACATTCAAAATTTTCAAAACATTTGATGATTTTCATTTGCATAGATACATATATAGACTGAGATTTCAAAGTCCTCAACAACATTCACTTATAGCTCAGTCTTCAATTTGATATTTCATCTAAGTGAATGTGATCGGACCCGACTCCCCTCTATGTTAAGCTCAGCCCAGTCTATTCATTTCTTCATATGCGTTCTACTTGACACTTGTTCAAAATCCTCACTGTGTCCTTGTCAGCTGAGGAGTTTGCAACAAAATCCTCAAAGATTCAAAAATCATTTTTATAACGTTACACAATAACTGGACCCACTTATCACGATCAGATAACCACGAACTCCACCACTTCAATCGTGGGCTCCACGTGTCATGCGGAGACGAATAGGCAAGGGCAGTTCTGTCCGAAAGTTTCAGTCGAACAATTTTTCACCTGAGCTATAATTAGGCCCTTACCCCCCTCAGTAAAAATTGTTCCTCCTCTTGTCTTCTCCGCTTGAGCTCAACCCTAGCGCCACGGCTAGCAATCTCGTCGCCGGTGAGGAAAAGCTTCGCTCCCTTGCCCTTGTCATCATCAGACTCACGCTGGGTGTGTAAAGTCGTCTTCTACCACCGTCGTAGCCGACTTTAGTTGCGAAGTTAGGGCGCTGAAGATCTGAACCGAGGAACTTCCCTCTTTTACTGCTCCAGTTCTTCGTGTTCTTCGCTCAGGGTAATTAAAATCCTATTTTACTGCCTCTATTGATCTATCAATTCACTATAGACTCGCGAAATATATTTTTCCTTAGAGTGTCTGTCAACCATGCACACTTATTCCTCAAACACTTGATGAATTTCACTAAGCAACTAAAATTCTTCATGAGATTCCTCAATTGTGTAAATTCTCGAATCTGCACAACTGTGTAACCCAAGATCAGAATGCTTAGTCAAATTCCTCAACTACTAAATTTTTTCAATTTCTTCAAATCTGACAACGCATATGACCTCTCCAAATTCTTCGCACCTATACTCTATTCACAGGTACAAAAATGTCAGGTGATGAATCACTAGGTTCTCATCAACTGAACTCATTTGCAGCATTCCTCGAAGAAACTTTGCCTGTGTCATCAGAATCTTCAAGAGTTCATATTCCTCAGCAAAAGCCTCAGTTGAAGAAAATGGAGGACGACTGGAAGCAGAAGGGAGGAAACAAGCTTGAACAGAAAACAGCTTTTGAAATATCTGAACACATATATGCTGATTACTGCACTCTGGATGAGGAATTTCATGGTAAAGAAACCATGAAGAAGCACAAGATCACGCTTCAGAAAATTGAACGCATGTGGGCTAAGGAGTGGAAGGAGTACAGATATGTTACTCCTAAGTATGCGAAGAAATTCGCCCTCAAGCCACCTTGCAAGAGGCCTCCTCTGGGTGATCAACAAGCTGCTCATCCCTCAAGCGCTGAAACTATTGAGGATTACCCACATGAGAAGAGCAAGTATCTCTCTAAGTTACAGAAGAAGGCAGAAGAGGCCGTGAAGAAACTCAATGTGGACTCTGACGTTGCTGCCACTGCTCGCACTTCTTCAGCTGTTGAGGCCTCTGCTATAGCAATTCCTCAGAAGAAGACTGTGCTGAAGAAACCCAAAGCCTCATTGCCGAAAGAGCAATTGCCTCAGAAGGCTGCAACGGCAGCAAAATCATCAACACCACCGCAGTCTTCACCCCCACAACAGAAGTAGGTCATTAAGCATCAACCTGCACAATCAAGTTCCTCAGTGCCGTCTGCCACTAGCTCTGCTACAAAGTCTTCACCAACTTTATTGAAGACTAAAATGACTGTTGGAAGAGGCATCAGGCCAAGTCCTTGCAAAGTCATCAACGTTCCTTCTGCATCAGAAGGAAGTGAAGAAATTGATGAGGAGACACTTCAACCTATCATCAGTAACAAGCATGAATGGGTTGCACAAGCCTCCGGCAGCTCCATTCCTCTAGCCATGGACCCGAAGGTTTTGCTGGATTTCATCGACCTCTCGTATGAAGATCCAAACACACATGTTGATGACTTAAAACTTCCCACTAGTGTCAGCTATATGGTGGCCACTTTCATTAATGAGGCAAAGTGGAAAGAGCAGCAAGCCAAGCAAGCAAAGGATGTAAAACTTAAGAAGGAGAAATTCCTCAAGCAGAATCTCCTCAAGAACACGCCTGAAGCACTTGTATCAACTCAGGCTGAACTTAAAACTCTAACAGACAAGTACACAAGTCTTCACACTCATCGTCAAAGCGTCAAGGTGAATTTCATCAAGGTTGCATCAGCTGCAGTTCATGAATAGAACAAGAGAACGGCCCCTCCAAAGCAGAAAACAGCACCTCAGTCAAGCTACACAGTTTAGTTGCCTGAGGAAGATGAAACTGATGAACCAGCTGCTGAGGAAATTCCTTAAGATATTCCAACTGAAGAAAATGCTCCATCTGACGAAACTGCCAGGCCTGATATTGCACGAGTGCCTGATGAAACTGTTCCTTCTCCACAACCCTCAAAGGTGAAGAAGGTGATTCCGCCTGCATCAGACGTGAAGAAGACTAAAGCAGTTGAAAAAGAAGCCAAAAAGAGGAAAGCTTCAATTGCCTCACAAACCTCAGAGGCCAAATGCCTGAAGGTTACTTAGTTAGAGTCTTCAACGGCCCCGATGGATGCTACACCTCTGAATGTAGCACCATCATACTTGATCGTTCCCTTCGGAGTCGACTAAGTCATTCCTGAAGATGATGAAGAAATGGATGATGCTGAAGATGATGAAATAATGGATGAGGAAATACAGACAAATGACATTCCTCAGTCTACCACTCCTCCAAAGACCACTGAAGAACATGTGGTTGATGATGAAACTGGGTGCAGCACTCTAGTAACTCATGATGATTTCTGGGAAAAAACTCATCCTCGCTCACCAAGGTCAACTCAAATTCCTCTGACTCCTATTGCAACTGAAATCCTCACATGTTCTGATGGGAAAAGAATTCGTGAGGAATCTTCTCAAGAATCAGCTGCATCAGCTGAAGACAATGCAGCGACGAATACTGCAGCTGCCTCCTCCAACACGCAAATTCCTCAAGCTGAGGAAAATCTTCAAACTGAGGAAAATGCTCCAACTGAAGAAAATGCTACTGCTCCCAACACTGAAACCGCTATTGTTGTGGTAAACACAGAAACATCAATTATAGTGGCTACTCCTCAAGAACAGCAGCACAATCTTCAACCGGAGCAGAATCAACCCTTTTCAAAAAGGTCAAAGTTTTAGAAAGAGGCATTCTATGAAGAACACTTGTAATTCATTGGCGAAAATCCATATGATAAGCTTCGCATCAGGCACAGGAAGTTTTGGACAAGAAATCAACTTAACTATTATGCTTGTGCTCCGTGGGAGAAACAAGATATTTCAGCATACCCATATTCCTCACTGTGATATGGAGGAAATACCTTGCTTTGCTCCAGTCCTCAACGTTCTTCATGAAGCTGGATTATTGCCTTTCTGCACTGACATTGGAGATTGGAACACATACATCATTCTTCAATTCTACGCCACATTGCACATCTCTGGCGACCCTAAGGATGTCAACACTTGGGTTTTGGATTGGATGACTCATCACACGCACTACAGAGCGCCTCCTACTGAATTGCTTCTAGCTCTTCCAATCTCAATTCCCTCAGAGGATGCAGTTCTGATGTATGATGAACGTGAACTGCCCAACAGGCTTATGGAAGTCCTCATGAAGCCTTTGGCCAAGGACCAACCTCCATGGACTCGATTTCTGGTACAGGACATGAAGTATGAACCAAGAACAGTCTATAGAATCCTGTCTTATGCCATTGCTCCTATCAAAGGGCATGATGATGAAGAAGATGTTGTAGGTGTCATGAAGAATATCCTGTTCAATGTCATCCATGGCATACCGATGAACCTTCATGATTTCTTCTTGAGGACCTTGGCTCACAATGGCGTGTCGCCATTTGAATTGAAGATTTATGCGTCGTGGATTATGGGATTCATCCAAAAATAGGTCAGGCATCAACTACCAAGCTGATTTTCAGAATCACCTCGGATATCTGTCGCCGATCAAAGTCATCAAGAAATCATTTGAGCCTGTTGAAGGCAAAGGCAAATATGTAATCGATGAAGGAAATTGGCCCCTTGATGGCTAATTTCGCAAGGCAGATTCATATTCTTCATATGATGACACTGCTACCCAAGATCCTCCAAGCCCAACTGCCCCCAGAGTGATGAATAACACAGAGCTACTCCTCAGTCTTCATCAAAAGGTCGATCACAATCACAAGTGAGTGAAAGCCAGTTTGGTGCCATTGTGAAAATCCTCAACGAGACTCAGAATGCAGTGAAGAAGAATCACTATTATCTTCATGAGGTGTTTGATCGAACCTGGGCCATCTTGGCTCATCTGAAGACTCAAGAGGAACTTGAGGAATTGGAGTTTACTCAAGACTTCGACTAGTCGACTTCGACTGGTCGTGGCCTCCAAAGAAGAAATTCAAGCCAATTCCAGTTCCTGACTTGGAGGACAGTTCATTTTGTTCATTCCGCACTGCTGAATCAGATGAAGAACCAGAAGACACTGCGACTGGTCCAAGGAAGAAGCCTATCTCCATGAATACTTACACCTCTTCATCAGCCAAGAAGTGAATTTCTTCAAAGGGCGTCAGCCCTCAGTTTTGTCCCTTTTCGTCACCTGATGATAAAGGGGGGAAATCTGAGAGATAGTCTCAAACGGGGTCTATTTAGGGGCTTATAAACATTATTAAGTTACAAACTCTTGGTTCTTGTGGAGTGTTTTGATGTAATGAGTTGTAACTTAAGCCCAATGGTGCTCTGACTCTTGTGAACGTTTTTCTTCACATGCTTACTCCTTAAAGTCTATTAATGCAGGCATGCTGAAATTCGTCAAACACCATTTTGATCATGCATTTTCAAATTCCTAATATTATATATCAAAAGTATGCATAATTTACAAGATATACTCGGAGATCTCCATGATATAAATCATCAATGTGCATATGCTGTGCAAAGCAAATTCCTCAAAATATGCACATCTTGAGGGGGAGTCTCTCGGTATCTTGATTTCAAATTCCTCAAACTCGGTATATACACCTCATATATTTATCCCCGTTGAAAACTTAACCTAATTGTCATCAACCACCAAAAAGGGGGAGATTGTAAGTGCATCTAGTGCCCTTAGTGATTTTGGTGGTTTGAAGACTTATAGGTTGAGGAACTATTGTGTTTGTAAGTGTACACAGGCTCTATAAGTCGCTGAGGAGTTTGAGTTATACGATGAATATCGACCCCTAACAATTTATGTCTTTGGTGAAGATTTTGGTCTTAACTTGAAGACTTTGATCGCGAAGAAATTGCGATGAAATTGACATTCCTCATGAAGATATTGAAGATGAGGAATTCGGTGTGTCCTGAAGAAAAACAGTCTGAAGACTTTGAAGCTTGAAGATTTACTCTTTTTGTTTCATTTTCTTTACTCTTGAGTCATACGGACACTGTACTGTTAAAGGGGTTGAAGTAATATTAAGGAATGAATTTCCTCATGATGCTCAACCCAAGCTTAAACCTACAAAAACCTCAAGTGAGGAATACGGGAGACATGAGGACTTCCACAGTTGAAAGTTCACACCGTTGCCGTGACACGCGCCACCTCACTGATCTTATCCACGCAACGCTCACATTATTTAAGGGCATTTATGTCAAATCATATCGGGATGCTCCCAGGCTATAAATAGCTTCCCACCACAACCACTAGCTGGTCGGCTGCTCCGAGAGAAAATGACACTTTTCATTAAGAGCAGCCCAAATTCCTCAGAGTCTTTGAGAGAAAATCATCAGGTGATGAAATACCCCAAACCTAAACCAAGTGATTGAGCATCACTGAAGAATTTGTTCCTGTGTGGAACTGAAGCCTTTTACCTTTGAGGACTGTGCATCCTCCAGACGGTTAGACGTCATGGTCTAGAGCATCCAGCAATCAATTGTGGATCGTCGGGTGACCGAGTTTGTGAGGGTTTGGAAGTCTACCCTGAAGACTTACCACGAGTGTTGGGCGAGGATTGTGTGTCCTTAGCTCAAGGAGAATACGGTAGGGACTGTGTGTCCCGGGACTGTGTGTCCTTTGGTTTCAATACCAAGCCACTCCGAACCAGACGTACGACTGTCACAGTAGTTGGAACTGGGTCATCAACAACTGTCTTCATCGTGGTACGGTTCTATTTCTTCAACTCTTTCATTTCCTCAGAATTGTATGTTGAAGACTTTCATCTGTGTTGTTTGAAGAATTTGTCTGAAGACTTTTTATGAATTTCCTAAACCTCAAATTATTCATTCGAGTTAATCTTCACTTGCTTTGTGTGTACCTGCGTACTGTGCAAACCAATTCTAATAATCTTCACCAAGTAATCTGTTGTAGTAGTCTTTGCACTTCTGATCATGTGCTATTTCCGCTTCACGTAATTCATCATTGAGGAATTTCCTCACAAGGAATTTCCTCAGTGATGAAATTCTAAAAAACACCTATTCACCCCCCCCCCCTCTAGTCGATATAACGCACTTTCAGAAGTTCGTCGAGGCCCTTGAGGAAAATCGTTTGAAGACTTCCTGCACTTCAGTTTTATACAGAATGATATGCACCCAAGTATAGCGAGAATAGTCATCAACGATGACAAGGCCATATAAAGATGTTGCATTGGTTAGAGTAGCATAGAGAGTAGGTCCAAACATATCCATGTGAAGTAATTCAAATGGACGAGTAGTAGTCATGATAGTCTTCGAGGGGTGTTTGGATCTGGTTATTTTTTCAGATTCACAAGCACCGCAGAGATGGTCCTTGAGGAATTTGACGGATTCGATGCCAATGACATGCTTCTTCTTCGCCAGCGTGTGCAAATTCCTCATGTCTGCATGACCGAGACGTCGATGCCATAGCCAACCTTCTGAGGTTTTTGCTAGTAAGCATGTGGCTAGTTGAGGACCTGTGGAAAAATCAACAATGTACAAATCTCCTCTCCTAAAGCCTTCGAAGACTTTGGATTTGTCAGATTCCATGATGACTACACATCTGTATTTTCCAAAGATAATAACCATATCAAGATCACAAAGCATTGAGACTGACCTGAGGTTAAACCCAAGGGATTCGACAAGCATGACTTTGTCCATGTGTCTGCCCTTGGAGATAGCCACTTTACCAAGTCACAGTACCTTGTTTTTACCTTTATCAGCATAAGTGATTTTCTTCAGTGGTGATGGAGTTAGTGGCATGTCATGAACAAGATTTTATCACCAGTCATGTGATTGGTGCAACCACTGTCAAGAACCCACTCTGTATTCTTGGGTTTGTCATCTTGCAGATGAATTAGTACTGCTTACCATCTCATATGCTTCAGACTTCAAGAATATGATATCAATTTCATGAGATAAGAATTTCATAATAGACAGTAAATTTGAGGACGTGTGAAATATTATCATTTCATCAATTTTATCTTGCATCCAAAGAAGCAATTTCCTCACGTCTCCAGCAAATTCTTCACACGATGACATTCATCTGGAGACCTGACCTGCAGAAGTGATTAGTTCAATTCCTTCACCACCCACATCTGAAGGGGTGGAAAAGAGTTCCTGTGAGCACCATATGAGAAAGGGGGCATTGAAGCTAATGCACTTCTTTTCACAGTAGAGGGTTAGAGTACTCAAATGAATAGGCAGAGAAATTCTTTGAGGACTTATGAACATAATGATTTGAGGAATAGCACCCATATTCATGCCCCCTATAATTTCCTTTCATATTATAAGCATTACCACGAGAATGAGGGTAGTATTGACCATTTGAGGATGTTGATCCTCGTGAAGACTTTGGTCCACTTGAGGAAATTGATCTGGGTTTCTGTTTCTTCACAGGTGGTGTCATGAGGACATTCACCTAAAGATTTTTCAAGCAACTTTTGGGGACCTAGATTTTCCTCAGGGGTGGTCCATTCGTGCAGTTAGTTCCAACATATTGAAGAAATACTTCATCGGATTGATTTTTTGAACAGTTTATAGTTGGAGTGAAATGACTCATCTGAGGAACAGGATAATTCACATGCAAAGCCTGTTAGAGTGGATGGATCAATGGGAGGACCTTTAGCAGCAACCCGTAAGGTTTTGGGGTACTGCTCAGGTTTCCAGTATGATCCATCATCATTCAATTTCCTCTCAAAGGAAATTCCTTCTTTCCTCGGGTTCCTGTTTAGAATTTTATCTTTGAGCAAATCGCAGAGGGTTTGATGCCCTTTGAGACTTTTGTATATGCTTGTCACATACAATTCCTTCAACCCTGTATTTTTGCCAATGGCATTTGTGGTTTCTTCAATTGAAGAATTTGATACCACAGGGACAGTTGAAGAATTTGTAGTAATAGAAGCATTTGATGATTCTGGTAACGAATTAGAAGTTTCATGCTCGATGCATTTCAAACATGGTGGAATGAATTCAACCTGAGCGGTACTGATCTGTTGAGCAAGCAATCAATCATATTCTATTCGAAGATCATCATGAGACATTCTTAACTTCTCAAGATCAAGCTTCCTATGAAGAAATTCACAGGAAAGTTTCTCATGATCAGCCAAGAGTGTGCCATAACGATCTTGAAGACTATCAAATCTAGACTGAAGGCTTTTCGCATCTTCAGTGAGGACTTGAGTATGATTCATTTCATCATTCAACAGATCATCGCTTCTGTCTAGCAGTTTTTGAAGCTTTTCAATGGCACTTTGTTGCTTAGTGGCAATGTTGGCAAGTTTATAGTAACTGATTTTTGATAATCATCGGGTTCAGAGTCACTAGAATCAGAGGAGGAAGTATAGTTTGGTACCTTTGCCATGAAACAATAGGTTGGAGCAAAGTCATCAGCATTTTCATCAGTGTGGATGGTGTTGTCATTTTCTTCAAGGTTGAAGATTGACTTGCTGACGAATGTGGTAGCCAGTGCAAGACTTGCCATACCAGACTTTGAATCCTCTTGAGAACATTCCTCTTCATCACATTCCTCAGATTCTTCTTCAGAATCCATTTCCTTGCCATAGAGTGCCCGAGCCTTTCTGAAACTAGTCTTCTTGTGCGATGAGGACTTTGAGGATGAGGACTTTGAAGATTTCTTATTTTTCTTCGAGTCGTCAAAACTTTTATCCTTGTATTTCTTCTTCCTTGATTCCTTCACCCAGCAAGGACAGTCAGCAATGTAGTGACCAAATTTCTTGCATTTGTGGCAGGTTCTTTTCTTGTAATCCTCAGATGAAGATTTTGATTTCCTCATATCTCTTCTTGAAGATTTATCGAACTGGCCACGCTTTGTGAACTTCTGGAATTTCCTCATGAGCATAGCAAGTTCCTGTCCCAGTTCTTTTGGGTCACCAATGCTGCAATCTGAGTCTTCTTCTTCAGATCAGAAAATAGCCTTAGCCTTCAGCGCACGAGGTCTTGTGTAGCTTGGTCCATAAAGATCTCTCTTTTCTTCTTGTTGGATTTCATGAGTATTGAGCCTCTCGAGTATATCAGCAGGATCAAGCATTTTGTAGTCTCTTCGTTCTTGAATCATCAAAACCAGTGTGTGAAATGATGGATCAAGAGATCTTAGTAGTTTCTTCACAACTTCATGGTCAGTGATGTCTCTAGCTCCAAGTGCTTGCAGTTCATTTGAGATGTCAGTGAGGCGATCAAAGGTATCTTGGCAGCTTTCATCGTCAAGCCTCTTGAAGCGATTGAAGAGATTGCGAAGAACATCGAAACAAGAGTCACGCTGTGTTGAGACTCCCTCATTAACTTTGGACAGCTTATCCCAGATAAGCTTAGCTATGCCCAAAGCACTCACTCTGCCATACTGACCTTTGCTCAGATGACCACAGATGATATTCTTCGCTTGTGAGTCAAGTTGCTTGACCTTCTTCGCATCAGCAGCAGAGACAGTACTAGCGATTGAGGGAATACCATTTTCCACAATATATCAGAGATCATTATCAATAGCCTAAAGATGCATCTGCATCTTGGTCTTCCAGTAGGGAAATTCTTTTCCTTCGAAGGTAGGACATCCTGAAGTAACCTTGCTCATACGTGCGGTCGACATAACTAAAACTCCAGGTGGTTAAACCAAAATCACACAGAACAAGGGAGTACCTTGATCTGATACTAATTGAAAGTGCGTTATATCGACTAGAGGGGGGTGAATAGGCGATTTTTAGAATTTCATCACTGAGGAAATTCCTTGTGAGGAAAGTCCTCAATGATGAACTTAGTGTAGAGGAAATAGCGCACGATGACGAGTGCAAAACGACTATAGCAAAGTACTCGATGAAGTTTATGAGATTCGGTTTGCACAGTTCGCAAGTACAGAGTAAGCCGGTGACGATTAACTCAAGTGAAGAATTTGAGGTCGAGTAAATTCAAAGAAAGTATTCCGACAAATTCTTCAAACCGTACAAATGAAAGTCTTCAACATACAATGAGGAAATGAAAGAGTTGAAGAAATAGAACCCGTAGCTCGATGAAGACAGTTGTTGATGACCTAGTTCCAACTGTTGTGATAGTTGTACGTCTGGTTCGAAGCGGCTTGGTATTGAAACCAAAAGGACACACAGTCCCTACCGCATTCTCCTTGAGCTAAGGACACACAGTCCACACCCAACACTCGTGGTAAGAATTCAGGGCAGACTTCCAAACCCTCACAAACTCGGTCACCTGACGATCCAAAATTGACTGCTGGATGCTCTAGACCATGATGCCTAACCATCTGGAGGATGCACAGTCCTCAAAGGTAACAGGCTTCAGTTCCACACACGAACAACTTCTTAAGTGATGCTCAATCACTTGGTTTAGGTTTGGGGTTTTGTGTTTGGGGTATTTCCTCACTTGATGATTTTCTCTAGAATGCTTTGAGGAATTGGGTTACTCTAAATGACAAGTGTCAGTTTCTCTCGGAGCAGCCAACCAGCTAGTGGTTGTGGGGGCAGCTATGTATAGCCTGGGAGCAACCCAACATGATTTTACATAAATGCCCTTAAATAATGTGACCGTTGGATGGATAAGATCAGTGAGGTGGCGCGTGGCACGGAAACGGTCGGAAATTTCAACTGTGAAAGTCCTCATGTCTCTCATATTCCTCACTTTGAGGCTTTGGTAGATTTAGGCTTGGGTTGAGCATCATGAGCAAAATCATTCCGTAGTTTTACCTCGACCCCATTTAATAGTACGGTGTTCCTATGACTCAAGAGTAAAGAAAATGAAACAGAAAGAGTAAATCTTCACGCTTCAAAGTCTTTAGACTGTTTTCTTCAGGACCACCGAATTCTTGATCTTCAATATCTTCATGAGAAATATCAATTTCATCACAATTTCTTCGCGATCAAAGTCTTCAAGGAAATACCAAAGTCTTCAGTCGATGACATACATTTTTAGGGGTCGATATTCATCATATAACTCAAACTCCTCAGCGACTTATAGAGCCTGTGTACACTCACAAACATATTAGTCCCTTAACCTATAAGTCTTCAAACCACCAAAATCACTAAGGGGCACTAGATGCACTTACAATATTGTATTATGTAACGAGTAAAGAGACTAGTCGGTAACGAGATTGAACTAGGTATGCCGATACCGATGATCGAATCTCGGGCAAGTAACATACCGATGGACAAAGGGAACAGTATACGGGATTAACTAAATCCTTGACATAGAGGTTAAACCGATAAAGATCTTCATAGAATATGTAGGAACCAATACGGGCATCCAGGTCCTGCTATTGGTTATTGACTGGAGAGTGTGTCTGTCATGTCTACATAGTTCTCAAACCTGCACAGTATGCACACTTAAGGTTCGGTGACGATTTGGTATTAATAAGTTATGTGTGGTAGTAACCTAAACTTGTTAGGAGTCTCAGATGATATCTCGAACATCACAAGGACCTCCGGAATGGTCCGTAGGTAAAGATTTATATATGGGAAGTCATATTTTGGCTACCAGAAAAGTTTCGAGTTTTTCCGGTATTGTACAGGGAACCTTCTAGAAGGTTCTGAAAACTTCCAGAGGAGTCTGGAAGTCCACCAAGGGTTCCACCATGTCCCAAGGGTTTGCATGGGCTGAGGGGAGATGTCATAGCCTTATTGGGCCAAGCGCACAAGGCCCTCAAGGCCCATGGAGTTCGGAAAGGTTGAAAGTCCACCTTTGTAGGTAAGCGAAGGAAGGGGACTAGGATTCCACCTCCTCCCCCCTTAGCTGCGACCTAGGGCTTGGAGTAGTTGTTCACCACACCCCTCCACCTATATATAGAGGGTAGGGGCACCCCAAGAGTACACACGAATCCCTTGGCGCCCCTCTCTCTCCCTAGATCGATTTATCCTCTAGATTAGTTTGGTGGAGCTCGGTGGAGCCCTTCCGGATTAGTTCACCACCACCACCACCATGCCATCGTGCTGCCGGAGAACGCATCTACCTCTCCACCCTCGGTTGCTGGATCAAGGAGGTGTAGATCGTCATCGAGTTGTTCGTGTGCTGAACGCAGAGGTGTCGTTCGTTCGACACTAGATCGTGATTGGATCGCGGGACGGCTTGCGATTTGGATCGCGAAGACATTTGACTATATCACTCTTGTTCTTAACACTTACCTCTTAGCGATCTACAAGGGTATGTGGAGCCAATCTCTCCTCTCATAGATAGTCATCACCAAGGATAGATCTTGTATGTGCGTAGGAAAATTTGTGTTTCCCATGCAACGTTCCCCAACAATGGCATCATGAGCCAGGTTTATGCGTAGATGACATCTCGAGTAGAACACAAAGGAGTTTGTGGGCGTTGATATTCATATTTCTTCCCTCCTTAGTATTTTCTTGATTCAGCGGTATTGTGGGATGAAGCAGCCCGGACCAACCTTACTCGTCCACGTACGAGAGACCGGTTCCATTGAGTGACATGCAACTTGTTGCATAAAGATGGCTGGCGGGTGTTTGTCTCTCCTACTTTAGTTGAATCGGATTCGACAAAGGCAGCCCTTGCAGAAGGTTAAGTAGCAACTTGCATATCACCATTCTGGTTTTGCGTAGGTAAGAGGCGTTCTTGCTAGATACCCATAGCAGCCACGTAAAATATGTAGCAACAAATTAGAGGACGTCTAACTTGTTTTTGAAGGGTGTGTTGTGATATGATATGGACAAAGACATTATGATATATATTTGATGTATGAGATGATCATGTTCTAATAGTTCATATCGACTTGCATGTCGATGCTATGACAACCGACAGGAGTCATAGGGTTGTCTTTAATTATTGTACGACCTTCGTGTCAATCATTAAGCACTATGTAATGCTTTACTTTATCGCTAAATGGTAGCAATAGTAGTACAAGCATGGTTGGAGCGACAACCTTGATGGTAACACGATGATGGAGATCATGGTGTTGTGCCGATGACGATGGAGATCATGTCGGTGCTTTGGAGATGAAGATCAAAAGCACAAGATCATGGCCATATCATGTCACTTATCATTTGCATGTGATGTTAATCCTTTTTATGCATCTTGTTTTGCTTAGGATGACAGTAGCATTATAAGGTGATCCTCACTAAAATTTCAAGATAAAATTGTGTTCTCCCCGAGTGTGCACCGTTGCGCAAGTTTGTCGTTACGAGACACAATGTGATGATCGGGTGTGATAGACTCTACGTTCACATACAACGGGTGCAAGACAGTTTTGCACATGAGGAACACTCGGGTCAAACTTGAGGAGCCTAGCATGTACAGACATGGCCTCGGAACACAAGAGACCGAAAGGTTGAACATGAGTCATATAGTAGTTATGATCAACATGTAGATGTTCACCATTGAAACTAGCTCATCTCACGTGATGATCAGACTTGGGTTGGTGGATTTGGATCATGTATCACTCGAATGACTAGAGGGATGTCAATTTGAGAGGGATTTTTTTAGTAATATGATTAACTAAACTCATTATCTTGAACAATAGCCTAAGCAATCTTTGCAAATTTATGTTGTAGATCAATGGTTTGCGCAGTAGCACCCATGTTATTTACTACATTCCTAGAGAAAGCCAAGCTGAAAGATGATGAAGTAACTTTGTAGACTAGGCCCGTAATTTGAGGCTGGCCATAGTAGGGAGTATCATATAATAGTATCATGCATATGATAGTATTGTATTATACTACCTCCATAATGCATAGTATCATAAACTAGAATCATATATGACCTCATTTATTGGGATGCATTACACATTGTAGCATAGACTTTAACATGTTACAGTATCTACCTATAATACTCTAACCCTCTCTCTCTTCTTTAATTGTGTGCCACATCATCATGTTTGCTAGTCCCAAGTACATGATACTACATAAGTTATTCCCACTATGGCCAGCCTGAGGATTGTTCTCACAGTTTCCTAAAAGGCTTATGTCCTTGATGCACCGCTTGGTGATGCCCCCCCCCTCTTGGCAACTGAAGACATTATGAACGTGTAGCAGTCGCGTCTGGATGACTACTTAGTAGTTCAATGTGCAATTTTGTATGGCTTAGAACCGGGACTTCAAAGACATTTTGAATGTCATGGAGCATATGAGATGTTCGAGGAGTTGAAGTTCATTTTTGAAAAGGATGCCCGAATCGATAGGTATGAGACCTTCGATAAGTTCTATGCTTGCAAGATGGCGGAGAACGGGTCTGTCAATGAACACATACTCAGAATGTGTGGGTATTCCAACTGTCTGGCTGAATTGGGAATTGTTCTCCCGCCAGAGGAAATCACTCGTAGAGTTCTTCAATCACTTCCACCTAGCTATAAAGTTTTTGTGTTGAACTATAACATGCAAGGGATGAATAAACGAGTCGCCGAGCTGTTTGCAATGCTGAAAGTCGCTGAGTCGGAAATTACGAAGGAGCATCAAGTGTTGATGGTTAATAAAACCACTAGTTTCAAGAAAAATGGCAAGGGTAAGAAAGGTAACTCTAAGAAGAGTGGCAAAGAAGTTGCCCCTCACATGAAGAAACCAAAGGCTGGACCCAAGCCAGAAACTGAGTGCTTTGATTGCAAGGGGACTGGTCACTAGAAGTGGAACTACCCCAAGTATTTCGCCGACAAGAAGGCGGCCAACACCAAACAAGGTATATATGATATACACATTATTGATGTGTACCTCACCAACTCTCGTTGTAGTGCCTGGGTATTTGGTACCGTTTCGGTTGCTCACATTTTGAACTCAAAGCAGGAACTACGGAATAGATGGAGGTTGGCGAAGGATGAAGTGACGATGCATGTGGGAAATAGTTCCAAGGTTGATGCGACCGCCGTTGGCACGCTCTCACTTCAATTACCATCGGGATTAATGATGAACCGGAATAGTTGTTATTTAGTGCCTACGTTAAGCATGAACATTATATCTAGATCTTGTTTATTGCGAGACGGTTACTCATTTAAATCAGAGAAAAATGGTTGTTCTATTTATATGAGTAATATCTTTTACGGTCACGCACCCAATGTGGTTTGTTCTTGTTGAATCTCGATAGTGATGACACACATGTTCATAACATTGATGCCAAAAGATGTAGATTTGATAATGATAGTACCACTTTCTTGTGGCACTACCACTTAGGTCATATTGGTGTAAAACGCATGAAGAAACTCCATGTTGATGAACTTTTGGAGTCACTTGATTTTGAATCACTTGACACATGTGAACCATGTCTCATGGGAACGATGAGCAAAACTCCGTTCTCCGAAACAATGGAGCAAGCAAGTGACTTATTGGAAATCATACATACTGGCGAGCAAGTGACTTATTGGAAATCATACATACTGATGTGTGCGGTCTGATGAGCATTGAGGCGCGCCGTGGATATCGTTATTTTTCTCACCTTCACCGATGACTTAAGTACATATGGTTATATTTATTAATGAAACACAAGTCTGAAACGTTTGAAAAGTTCAAGAAATTTCAGAGTGCAGTGGATAATCATCATAACAAGAAGATCAAATTCCTATGATCTGGTCGAGGAGGAGAATATCTGAGTTATGAGTTTGGCACTCACCTAAGAAAATGTGGAATTGTTTCACAGTTGACACCGCCTGGAACACCACGGCATAATGGTGTGTATGAACGTTGTAATCGTACTTTCTTGGATATGGTGCGTTCTATGATGTCTCTTGTATTTTTGCCATTATCATTTTGGGATTATACATTAGAGACAGCCGCATTCACTTTAAATACGGCACCATCAAAATCCAGTGAGACGACGCCATATGAACTATCGTTTGGAAAGAAACCAAAGTTGTCATTTCTTAAAGTTTGGGGATGTGATGCTTATGTCAAAAAGCTTCAGCCTGAAAAGCTGGAACCCAAAGCGAAGAAATGCGTCTTCATAGGATACCCAAAAGAGACAGTGGGTTATACCTTCAATCTCATATCCGAAGGAAAAGTGTCTGTCGCCAAAAATGGAACATTTCCTGAGAAAGAGTTTCTCTCGAAAGAATTGAGTGGAGGAAGATAGAACTTGATGAGGTTATTGAATCTTTGCTTCAACCAAAGAGTAGCGCTGCGCAGAAAGGTGTTTCTGTGGAGCCAACACCAGTTGAAGAGAAAGCCAATGATAATGATCATGAAGCTTTGGATCAACTTCATGTCGAACCTCGTAGGTCGACAAGGGCACGTACTTCTCCTCAGTGGAACGCTAACCCAATCTTAAAAGTCATGTTGTTGGACAACAATGAACCTACAAGCTATGGAGAAGCGATGGTGGGCCCGGATTCAAACCAATGGTTAGAGGCCATGAAATCCGAGATAGGATCCATGTATGAAAAAAAGTGTGAACTTTGGAAGTATTACCTGAAGGGTGAAAGGCCACTCAGAATAAATGGATCTTTAAGAAGAAGACGGACGTGGACGGTAATATCACCATCTATAAAGCTCGACTTAAGGCAAAAGGTTTTTCACAAGTTCAAGGAGTTGACTATGATGATACTTTCTCACCCGTAGTGATCCTTAAGTCCGGCAAAATCATGTTAGCAATAGCTGCATTTTTTTATTATTAATTTGGTGGATAGATGTCAAAACAGCGTTCCTTAACGGTTTCCTTAAGGAAGAGTTGTATATGATGCAACCGGAAGGTTTTGTCGGTCCAGAGAATGTTGACAAAGTATGCAAGCTCGAGCGATCCATTTATGGACTGGTGCAAGCATCTTGGAGTTGGAATCAACGCTTTGATGAGGAAATCAACGCGTTTGGGTTTATACAAGTTTATGGAGAATCTTGTATTTACAAGAAAGTGAGTGGGAGCTCTATAGCGTTTCTAATATTATACGTGGATGGCATATTGCTGATTTGAAAAAATATAGAATTTTTGGGAAGTGTAAAGGATTACTCGAATAAGAGTTTTTCAATGAAAGACCCATGATAAGCTGCTTATATATTAGGCATCAAGATCTATAGAGATATATCACAACGCTTATTAGGACTTTCACAAAGCACATACCTTGAAAAAGTTTTGATGAAGTTCAAAATGGAACAGTCCAAGAAAGGGTTATTTCCTGTATTGCAAGGTCTGAAGTTGAGTAAGACTCGATGCCCGGTGACTCCAGAAGATAGAGAAATGATGAGTGTCATCCCCTATGCTTCAGCCATAGGCTCTATCATGTATGCAATGTTGTGCACATGACCTGATGTCAGCCTTGCCATAAGTATGGCGGGAAGGTTTCAAAGTGATCCACGAATGGAACACTCGACATCGGTCAAGAATATTCTGAAGTACCTGAAATGGACTGAAGAAATGTTTCCCATGTATGGAGGTTATCAAGAGCTCATCGTAAAGGGATACGTTGATGCAAGCTTTGACACTAATCCAGATGACTCTAAGTCTGAAACCGGATATGTATTTATTCTCAATGGGGGTGCGGTAAGCTGGTGCAGTTCCAAGCAAATCGTGGTAGCTGATTCTACATGCGAAGTGGAGTACTGCCTCTGAGGTGGCTAAAGAAGGTGTCTGGATGAAGGAGTTCATGACAGATCTTGGAGTTGTGCCGAGTGTACTGGATCCAATGACTCTGCTATGTGATAACGCTGGCGCCATTTCTCTAGCCAAGGAACCAAGGTTTCACAAGAGGACCAGACATATACAAGCGACGCTTCAATTCCATCTGCGATTACATCAAGGAGGATGACATAAGTATTTGCAAAGTGCACACGGATCTGAATGTTGCAGACCCATTGACTAAGCCTCTTCCACGAGTGAAACATGATCAACACTAGAACTCTATGGGTGTTAGATTCATTACAATATAAATCACATAGTGATGTGAGCTAGATTATTGACTCTAGCGCAAGTGGGAGACTGTTGGAAATATGCCCTAGAGGCAATAATAAAGTGGTTATTATTATATTTCCTTGTTCATGATAACTGTTTATTATTTATGCTAGAATTGTATTGATTGGAAACTTAAATACATGTATGGATACCTAGACAACACACTATCCCTAGTGAGCCTCTAAAGGAATAGCTCGTTGATCAAAGATGGTCAAGGTTTCCTGGCCATAGACATGAGTTGTCATTTGATAACGGGATCACATCATTAGGAGATTGATGTGATGAACAAGACCCAAACTATGAACGTAGCATACGATCGTGTTAGTTTATTGCTATTGTTTTCCACATGTCAAGTATCTATTCCTATGACCATGAGATCATGCAACTCCCGGACACCAAAGGAATGCCTTGTGTGTATCAAACCTCACAACGTAACTGGGTGACTATAAAGATGCTCTACTAATAGCTCCAAGGCTGTTTGTTAGGTTAGCGCAGATCGAGGCTGGGATTTGTCACTCCGTATGATGGAGAGGTATCACTAGGGCCCACTCGGTAATACAACATCATAAGAAGCTTGCAAGCAATGTGACTAAGGAGTTAGTCACGGGATCTTGTATTACGTAATGAGTAAAGAGACTTGCTGGTAATGAGATTGAACTAGGTATGCAGATACCGACGATCGAATCTCGGGCAAGTAACATACCGATGGACAAAGGTAATAGTATACGGGATTAACTGAATCCTTGACATAGAGGTTCAACCGATAAAGATCTTCATAGAATATGTAGGAACCAATATGGGCATCTAGATCCCGCTATTGGCTATGGATTCTCGAACCCGCAGGGTCTGCACACATAAGGTTCGATGACGATTTGGTATTAATGAGTTATGTATGGTAGTAACCTAAAGTTTCTGGGAGTCCCGGATGTGATCCCAGACATCACGAGGAGCTACGGAATGGTCCGGGGATAAAGATTTATATACGGGAAGTCATATTTTGGCTACCGAAAAAGTTTTGGGTTTTCCTCGTATTGTATCGGGAAGCTTCTAGAAGGTTCTGGAACTTCCGGAGGAGTCCGGAAGTCCACCAAGGGTTCCACCACGTCCCAAGGGTTTGCATGGGCTAAGGGGAGATGTCGTAGCTTTATTGGGCCAAGCGCACAAGTCCATCAAGGCCCATGCAGTTCGGAAAGGTGGAAAGTCCACCTTTGTATGGAAGGGGAGGAAGGGGACTAGGATTCCACCTCCTCCCCCCTTGGCTGCGCCCTAGGGCTTGAAGGAGCTATTCACCACTCCCCTTCACCTATATATAGAGGGGAGGGGGTGTCCCAAGAGTACACACGAATCCCTTGGCGCCCCTCTCTCTCCATAGATCGATTTCTCCTCTAGATTAGTTCGGTAGAGCTCTGCAAAGCCCTGCCGGATTAGTTCACAACCACCGCCACCACGTCGGTGTGCTGCTGGAGA
Source organism: Hordeum vulgare subsp. vulgare (assembly GCF_904849725.1). Taxonomy (NCBI): domain Eukaryota; kingdom Viridiplantae; phylum Streptophyta; class Magnoliopsida; order Poales; family Poaceae; genus Hordeum; species Hordeum vulgare. The sequence continues at coordinate 431,817,168 of NC_058522.1, read as the reverse complement.
ACTCATCTACATATCCACCCTCGCTTGCTGAATCAAGGAGGTGGAGATCATCATTGAGATGTACGTGTGCTGAACGCGAAGGTGACGTCCGTTTAGCACTAGTTCGTGATTGGATCGTGGGACGACTTGTGATTTGGATCCCGGAGACGTTCGACTACATCAAGCGCGTTTCTTAACTCTTCCCGCTTAGCGATCTACAAGGCTATGTGGATCTGATCTCTCCTCTCATAGATGGTCATCACCATGGATAGATCTTGTATGTGCCTAGGAATTTTTTTTGTTTCCCATGCAACGTTCCCCAAGAGGGTATTCATAGCAAGACATAAATCAAGTGCTCTCAAATCCATAAAAGTATTCGGTCCGATAAAATGAAATCTCAAAGGGAAAACTCAGTTCATCATAACAAGATAGAGAGGGAGAAACAACATATGATCCAACTATATTAACAAAGTCCGCGATACATCAAGATCATGCCATCTCAAGAACACGAGAGAGAGAGAGAGACTAAACGCTTAGCTACTGGTACAAACCCTCAACCCCGAGGGTGGACTACTCTCTCCTCATCATGGTGGCCATAGGGATGATGAAGATGGCCTCTGGTGATGATCTCGCCCTCTGACGGGGTGCCGGAACGAGCTCCAGATTATTCTTTCATGGCTACAAGGGATTGCGGCGATGGAACTTCTGATCTAGGGTTATTTCTAGATGTTTCTGTACTTATAGGATTTTTTGGCATCGGTCTCATGTCCAGATGGGCCACGAGGTGCCCACTACCCACCAGGGCGCGCCAGGGGGTAGGCATGCCCTGGTGCCTAGTGGACCCCACAGGCCTCCCATCGTGTGATTCCTTGTCTCTGTGGATGTCCTTTAGGCAGAAGAAAATCTCCAAAAAGTTTCGTGACATTGTGACTCCGTTTGATATTGATTTTCTGCGAAGTATAAACAAGCAAAAAACAACAACTCGCAGTGGGAACTATGTCAATAGGTTAGTTCCAAAAATGATACAAAGTTTCTATAAAATGGTTATAAAATGTCGTGGGTATAAGTGTGGCAGTAGATGTGTAGGGTACGAAAGGATGGGCAGAGCCTTAGCTGTGGTGAGGTTGTATGAGTTCAGGCCCCTCTACGGTGGAGGTAAAAGCCCTACGTCTCAGTGTTCTTGGGAGCTTAGTGTCGAGTGGAATATCAAATTACAGTAAATGCCAACCCCTGCACCAGTGGAGAAGGGCGGCTTATATAGAGTGCGCTGCCCTTCACAACGGCCCGGTGGACAGGGGTGGAATAGTGGCGAATAAATGCCTATGTTACAGGTAACGTATGCCTTAAATGCTAATAATGGTGTATGAAAACGTATGACTGTTGCCCTCCTGGGAGGTTACGATGTACAGAGTGGAATTCAGTCGGTACGTTAAATACGCTACGAATGCTCGTCACCGACTGGATGATGCGGGAGTCCTTAGTTCAGTCGGAACTGACTAAGGGCCTTGTCATTTATGAAGGGTAGTCCTTGGGTAGGACCTATAGGGCAGGCCTATGACCCTACCCTGGGACTATAACCCCATCATTAGTCCCCGAATGGATCGGGGTTGGAACGATGAAGTGATGCCTGGAGTACGGATCCGACTGGTATGGATGTGACTTCGGCGTTGTTTGCCTCGATCCATTTTATCCTCTCAACCAGTGATCCGAGTGAATATACTAGTGAAACGAACCGTCAGGGACCGAGTGCTTCCGCGGAATCTTTCGATGTGACCAGTCAAACTGACAGCGGCGGTTTTCTGGGATCCTCAAATTTCGGTTGCCGCGCGCTCAGCGGGGATGACGACATCGCCATCGAGTAGTTTCTGCCGCCTCGATTACCGCGCCTTTATCTTCTCCACTAACATCGCAGCAGCCGGTCGGGGGATAAGGTTTCGGGGCCACCTGTTAGTGACTCGGTCGGAAGCTTATTTAAGTCTCTCCGGCGGGGGTTTCTTGTTGCGCTGCCCTTGTTACTCGCATTCACCTCGCTCCTCCTGTAGCTCCCTGTGCGCTCCAAGCCTCCTCCTTCCTCTCCTCCTCACCGGATCTGTTGCCTTCACCATGACGAAGGGACAGACCAGCAAACTCGAGTCGCAGAAGAAGAAGAAGAAGGGGGCGGCCCCTGCTCAGCGGCGACAGCGGGCACTGCCGGCGGGTTGGATCCAGGGGGATTTCCTCCCTTCCAGGGTGATGGCGGACGATTTGCTGGAGCTAGTGGAGCACGGCATGATCGCCAACAAGTCGTGGAGGCTGCCGACGGAGGGCGAAACGGAGCCGGCGCCGCAGGAGGGGGAGCGCGTCCTGCTGCTCAGCCACGTGTTCACGGGCTTCTCCTTGCCTCCCCACCCCTTCTTCAGAGGTATTATGAATCACTTCGGGGCGCAGCTCCATCATTTTCCTCCAAACGCGATAGCCCATCTTGCCGCATTCGTCACCCTTTGTGAATGCTTTATTGGATGTCCCCCCCCCCATTGGGGGCTCTTTAAGTACATCTTCTCCGCTAGGTCCCAGACTGACAAAAAGCTTAGCCAGTCGGACGATAAAACCCATCTCCTCCAGCTCTGCGGGGGCTTAGGCTTCCAGAAGAAAACGAAGAGTAGTTACCCCCCCTCTCCAGTTGTCCGAGTCAGTTAGGAACTGGCAGTCGACCTGGTTCTATTGCGAGGACATCGCTTGTCCGAATGCCGCGACTGGGTTGCCACCCTTTAGCCTAGACCGTCCGGCCCCTCCCAGGCAGCTTGCGCTCTCAAAGGTGGAAAAGATCCAGATCCAACCTCTGGTCGACGCGCTGATAGCTGTCGTCCGCAAGGGAGTCACCGGCACAGATTTGCTAGAGACTTTTCTGGGTCGGCGATCCAGCCGCTGCAAGCCCGACACCACGCCATGTGGCACTACACGGAGCCTGAGGATTCCACTCAGACTCATCCAGAATGCGTGACCGGGGAGGTTGTGACAGCATGGGTCCGCGGCATCACAGGCGCATGCGACAACCCCAGAGGAGCCCGGGCGGGTGAAGCCCTTCCGCGCCGATAATCCTCCTCCGAATGAGGTGAGCACCTCTTGTCGAGTGCTTTCGATCTTCTTAGATTTATTGCTTTTCTTGTACCACCGCCTGACGTCTGACGTTGCCGACTGTGTTTTGTGCAGGAGTGGACCAACTGGTATTCTCCCGTCTCGAACGGGAATCCAGCTCAGGAAGAGGAGGGCAGCGTAGATAGCGCCGAGTACGTCTCCGACAGTGGGAAGACGAAGGAGGAGACTGAAGAGGAGGAGGGGGAGGTTGGGGAGCAGAGCTCGCCACCTCCACCATCAGAGCCTCGAACTAAGCGCCGTCACGAACATGCGGCTCTGCCGGCTCCTCCAGCGGCCCCGAGTGCTCCGCCAGCCTCTCCCGTGGCTCCGAGTGCTCGGAGCGTGAAGAGGACTAGGGACGCTGCTGCCAAGCCTATGGATCAACCATCCAAGATGGCAAAACCTAGCGGGCCCAAGCCTCAGAAAGCTTTGCCTCGGATGAGGATCGCTGTTCCAGTCGCCTCAGCGTAAGTGTCTTGTTCTCCCATCTTGCTTCAGTATCTAGTTGAACTCATGCTTATCCGTCGAGTGGATTTTACTCGACAGAGTTGCTACCTCCGCCACCTCTCTGCCGCGCCAAGATGATGATCCCATGGACACGGATAACGCTGCCACATCCCAGCAAGGTACGCTGTCACGACTCCGAGAGCTTGTATTATTGTTTCGCGAGCGCTGTCTTTAATCTTGCCCTTTTTCTGTAATTTCATGTTGTTCAGTCGGGCTTCCTTCGGAGGTGATTCACCTGGAGGACGACGACCAAAGGGGGTCAGGGCTAGCTTTGGCGCCTGTCCTTGAGGTTGTCCCATCTGCTGCTGCTCCCACCATGGACGTGCCGCCGACCGAGACGATGCCGCCGACTGAGACGGTGCCCCTCGCGGCGGAACCGACTGGAGCGGAACTTGGGATGCCCAAGGAGTCTTCTGTCGTGCCGGGTCCGTCGACCGCCCAGTACGATGCCCGACACCTCCCGGAAGACCAAGTGGGGCCGCCAAGGAGGCCATGGTGCAGGTGGAGCTGATGGTGGGTGACGCCAAGGGAGCGTATGACTCCATCACGTCTTTGTACAAGAGAAGCTTGGAACTCCGGGACGATATCCGAGTAAGTGCGCTAGTAAGTGTTTACTTTCCTCTTGTTACCCACTAGGGGTTTAAGTGATATACTCAAATACGGTAGGATTAGTTTGCAGTGGGTTCACTCCGAGTGAACCCAGTGGGTGTAGTCCCTGAGACTTCTGTCGAGTCCTTGCACCGGCAGTTGTCTTTATATGCATTTTCCGTTACCTGATCAGATCAGAGCTGATCTGCCAGAATGGTACCAGTGGGGGCAATCCGAGTGCACCCACTGGGTGTAGTCCCCGAGAGTAGTGTTACTAACGTCGGGTAATAGTAGTCTCATAGGCTTGTCTGTTTGTCATGTAGCTCAATAGGGTCGGCCTGTTCGAGCTTCATGTCAGTGGGGTCACTCTTAGTGAACCCACTGGGTGTAGTCCCCGAAACCTCTATCGATTGCTTGCATCGGCAGGGGTCTGAAGAAATTTGAGCTTTGTTTGTTTTCCTTGTTGAATGTGTCTGATCTTCCCTTTGCGCTGATTTGGCAGAAGACTTGCGAAATGGGATCCGCGTACAATGCTTTGAAGGCTGAAAAGATTCAGCTTGCTGCGGAATTGGAGGCGGTTGTGAATGACTTGGCTGGTGTGAAGGGGGCTCTTGCTGACCGAGAGAAGTCTTTGGAGGAGTCCCGGGAGACCAACAAGGCATTGGTGGCCGAAATTGAGAAAATGGGCAGGCAAATAACTGAACTGATGGGTCAGATGAAGTTGATGAACAATCGGTGCATGGCGCAGGAGAAGTACGTCAGCGACTGGGCAAGGAAGATGATTGCACTGCTTGGTGGTAAGTTTTTTGCCGAGTGCTTCTTGTCTTTGGAGTTTATTCAGCGCTTACTTTCTGCTTGTCTTTTCTTGGCAGATTTTTGTCTGGACGCTAAGGCTGAAGCAGCCGACATTGAACGGTAGGTTGTTCCGAACGTTCCACTCGGTGATGAAGCCAACCGGGACATGCTCCGAGCGCATATTCGCCTTGGCAGAGTGGACCTTTCATTGGCCGCCTGAGAGAAGTCATCGGCCGGATCGACAAGGAGCTGTGGCCCGAAGACGATTCCCGGCAAGAAATAGAAGGGTTGATGACTCGGCTGGAGGACGTCCCGAACCAAGTGCAGGCGTGGAAGAAGTTTGTCGCTCGTTGTGGTGCGGACGTGGCGCTATCTCTGGTCCAAGTGCACTGCAAAGAAGCTCGCGAAGAAAAGCTGAAGGCGTTGCAGGTCGCCAACACCAAGAAGCTTCGGTTCGAAGATTTCATGGAGACCTTCATCGACACAGCCACTCGCATCACAGACGGGATCGACCTTGACACCTTTGTGGAGCCTGCCAGTCCTGGTGACGCTTGAAAAACTTTATGGTGAACGCACTTTTGCCTCAGAATGTCGAGTGTTATCTGTATCAAACTTTGGCCACTGTTGTTGGCCGTCACATCCGTGGTTCGGTGTGGATAAGCTTGATCCACACCGAGCCAACTCATCATAGATCCAACTTTGAATTCGAATCGAATATTTTTCTCTTCTTTCGCCAAGTTTTTTTTTTTGACACGATTTTGGCTCGTGGTTTTTGTTTGGCGTTTCTGGGTGAAGCCAATGGCAAACATGCGGAGCATGTAATTGTCAGTTGTCTTCACATCCACATGAGCCTCAATGAGGGTCTGCTAAGCCTCCGAGTGGATCTCAAGGATACACTCGAAGGAAGCTTTTTACTTAGGCGATTCTGGATCGCAGCTAAGTCCCCGAGTGCGGCATCTCGTGCGCACTCGGAGTGAGTTGATACTCATGTAGTTGTCAGTTGTCTTCACATGCACATGAGCCTCAATGAGAGTCTGCTAAGCCTCCGAGTGGATCTCGAGGATACACTCGAAGTAAGCTTTTTTACTTAGGCTATTCTGGATCGCAGCTAAGTCCCCGAGTGTGACTTTTCGTGCGCACTCGGATTGAGTTGATACTCATGTCGTTGTCAGTTGTCTTCACATCCACATGAGCCTCAATGAGGGTCTGCTAAGCCTCCGAGTGGATCTCGAGGATACGCTCGAAGGAAGCTTTTTACTTAGGCGATTCTGGATCGCAGCTAAGTCTCCGAGTGGATCTCGAGGATACACTCGAAGGAAGCTTTTTACTTAGGCGATTCTGGATCGCAGCTAAGTCTCTGAGTGCGGCTTTTCGTGCGAACTCGGAGCGAGTTTGTACTTAGGCGATTCTGAGTCGCAGCTAAGTCCCCGAGTGCGACTTTTAGTGCGCACTCGGAGCGAGTTTGAACTAAGGCGATTCTGGGTCGCAGCTAAGTCTCCCAGTGCGGCTTTTAGTGCGCACTCGGAGCGAGTTTGTACTTAGGCGATTCTGGTTCGCAGCTAAGTCCCCGAGTGCGACTTTTAGTGCGCACTCGGAGCGAGTTTGTACTTAGGCGATCTGGGTCGCAGCTAAGTCCCCGAGTGTGACTTTTAGTGCGCACTCGGAGCGAGTTTGTACTTAGGCGATTCTGGGTCGCAGCTAAGTCCCCGAGTGCGGCTTTTGGTGCGCACTCGGAGCGAGTTTGTACTTAGGCGATTCTGGGTCGCAACTAAGTCCCCGAGTGTGGCTTTTGTTGCGCACTCGGAGCAAGTTTGTACTTAGGTGATTCTGGGTCGCAGCTAAGTCCCCGAGTGCGGCTTTTGGTGCGCACTCAGAGCGAGTTTGTACTTAGGCGATTCTGGGTCGTAGCTAAGTCCCCGAGTGCGGCTTTTGGTGCGCACTCGGAGCGAGTTTGTACTTAGGCGATTCTAGGTCGCAGATAAGTCCCCGAGTGCGGCTTTTGGTGCGCACTCGGAGCGAGTTTGTACTTAGGCGATTCTGGGTCGCAGCTAAGTCCCCGAGTGCGACTTTGAGTGCGCACTCGGAGCGAATTTTTTAGACCGGAGTCTGCGAACGCGGAAGAATTTTGAACTTGCAAGAAATCAATCTGCTTTGTGTTACTTCAATGATACTTGTTCTTTACATTGCCCCCGTCGGCGGTCTCGTGTAGAAGCGCTTCAGGAGATCTCCGTTCCATGCTCGCGGCTCGTCCGTTTCTCTGTCGAGGTTGTAAAGTCGATATGCTCCGTTGTTCGGCACCTTAGAGATGATGAAGGGTACTTCCAGGCGGGAGCCAACTTGTGAGGCCTCTGTTGGTCCACTCGGAGCACCAGGTCGCCTGCTTGGAATGTGCGACTCCTGACGTGCCGCGTGCAAAATCGCCGCAGATGTTGTTGATAAATTGTTGAGCGAGTCAGTGCCATCTCGCGCTCTTCTTCTAGTAGATCCACTCCGTCTTGCCTGGCTTGCTCTGCTTCAGCTTCGGAGAAGAGTTCGACTCGTGGAGAGTTGTGAAGCAAGTCACTCGGAAGGATTGCCTCGGATCCATAAACGAGGAAGAACGGGGATCGCCCTGTAGATCTATTCGGAGTTGTGCGGAGGCCCCACAACACCGAAGGCAGCTCGGTGACCCATGCGCCAGCGGCATGTCCAACTTCTCGCAGGAGTCGAGGCTTCAACCCTTCAAGAATAAGTCCATTCACCCGCTCTGCTTGCCCGTTTGTTTGGGGGTGCGCCACAGATGCAAAATCCACTCGGATACCTTGGCCTGTGCAAAAACCTTTGAATCTGTCCGAGTCAAAGTTTGTGCCATTGTCAGTGATTATGCTGTGCGGGACTCCGAATCTGGCGATGATGTCTCTGACAAATTTGATGGCCGTAAGGGGCGTCGAGCTTCTTGATGGGCTTGGCTTCATTCCACTTGGTGAACTTGTCGACTTCTACCAACAGATGAGTGAATCCCCCTTGGTCTGTTCTGAATGGTCCGACTGTATCTAATCCCCACACGGCGAACGGCCAAACAAGAGAGATTGTCATCAGCGCAGATGTTGGCTTGTGGGACTTGTTCGAATAGAACTGACAGCCTTCGCATCGGTCGACCATATCTTTTGCCATTTCATTCACCTGCAACCAGAAGAAACCAGCTCTGAATGCTTTGGCAACGATTGCTCTTGAGGAGGCATGATGGCCGCAGGTTCCCGAGTGAATTTCTTCCAGGATTAACTGTCCCTCCTCAGGGGAGATGCATCGCTGAAGGACGCCTGAAACACTTTCCTTGTACAACTGGCCATCAATGACGGTGAAGGACTTCGACCTGCAGACGATCTGCCTCGCTTGGACTTCGTCTTCTGGTAATTCTTGCCTCAGGATGTACGCAATGAACGGCACAGTCCAATCGGGGATGAGAGCAAGAATCTCCATGATCAAATCAACCACAGCGGGGACCTCGACTTCAGTCGGATCTGTTGAGCTCTTCGGTTGTACTGGTTCCTCTCTGAAAGGATCTTCTTTTAGTGAGGGAAGGTGTAGGTGCTCGAGGCAGACATCACTCGGGGCCGGTCTCCGAGTGGATCCAAGTTTCGCCAATTCATCAGCTGCTTGGTTTTTCAGTCGCGGAACATGGTGGAGTTCCAGACCTTCAAACTTCTTCTCGAGCTTCCTTACTTCGTTGCAGTATGTAGTCATGGTGGGGTTCCTGACATCCCACTCCTTCATCACTTGATTAACCACCAAATCTGAATTGCCATAGACCATCAGGTGACGGACGCCGAGTGTGATGGCCATGCACAATCCATAAAGGAGAGCTTCATACTCTGCCTCATTGTTGGAAGAATCGAAACGTATCTGCAACACATACTTAAGTTTATCACCTTTTGGCGATATGATCACAACGCCAGCGCCGGAGCCATTCAACATCTTGGACCCATCGAAGAACATAGTCCAATGAGCCGAGTAGATGTGAGTCGGTTGCTGTTGTTCTACCCATTCTGCTATGAAGTCAGCCAGAGCTTGAGACTTTATAGCCTTCTTGGCTTCGAACTTGATGCCGCGGTATAACATCTCCATAGCCCACTTCGCCACTCGGCCTGATGCGTCTCGATTGTGGAGGATTTCCGACAACGGAGCATCAGAAATGACAGACACCGAGTGGTCGTGGAAATAATGAGCCACCTTCTTTGCAGTCATGTAGATCCCGTAAATAAGCTTTTGATAATGGGGATACCTCTGCTTGGAAGGAGTCAGGACTTCGGAGACATAATATACTGGCCACTGAACCTTGTACGCTTTGCCTTCCTCTTCGCATTCGACTGTGAGAACAGTGCTGACGACTTGATTTGTAACCGCGATGTATAGAAGAAGGGGTTCTTTACTAAGCGGGGCAGTAAGAACCGGCTGGGTGGAAAGCAGAGCTTTGAGGTCGTCGAATGCAATTTGGGCTTCGTTTGTCCACTCGAAAGTATCTGATTTCTTCATGAGTCGGTACAGTGTTAACGCCTTCTCGCCGAGTCGAGCGATAAACCTGCTCAAATCCACTAGGCAACCTGTGAGCCTTTGAACATCATGTATTCTGACCGGCCGCTCCATTCGGACGATGGTCCCGATCTTTTCGGGGTTGATATCGATCCCTCGTTCGGAAACGAAGAAACCGAGTAACTTTCCGCTGGGAACACCGAATGAACACTTGGCAGGGTTGAGCTTGATATCGTACCTACGAAGGTTGGCGAATGTTTCTGCCAAGTCAGTCAGCAGGTCGGAACCTTTGCGTGACTTGACTATGATATCGTCCATATATGCCTCCACATTTCGGCCGATCTGGTCAAGGAGGCATTTTTGGATCATGCGCATAAAAGTTGCTCCTGCATTCTTCAAACCGAATGGCATAGTGATGTAGCATAAACACCCGAATGGGGTGATGAAGGCTGTTTTTAATTCATCCGGACCATACAGATGGATCTGATGATAGCTCGAATAGGCATCAAGGAATGATAAACGCTCGCAGCCTGCAGTCTAATCAACAATTTGATCAATGCGGGGGAGCGGGAAATGATCTTTCGGGCAGACCTTATTGAGATGCTTGAAGTCGATGCACATACGGAGAGACTTGTCCTTCTTGGGCACCATGACAACATTGGCGAGCCACTCGGAGTGGTGTACCTCGCGAATGAAGTTGGCTGCCAAACGTTTAGCCACCTCCTCTCCGATTACCTTCCTTTTGTGCGCGGCGGACTGACGCAGGCGTTCCCGGACGGGCCGAGCAGCAGGATCCACATGCAGTCGGTGCTCATCCAACTCCGTGGGTACACCTGGCATGTCAACGGGCTTCCATGCGAATATGTCCCAGTTCTCACGGACGAATTGGATGAGCTCGGCTTCCTATTTTGGATCAAGGGTGGTGGAGATGTTCGTCGGGGCGGCGGTGTCGTCCGTCAGGTGGATGCTGACTTTCTTCGTGTCGCCCGCCGACTGGAATGCGGACTCCGAAACTAGCTTCTTCAAACGCATCAAGTCAGCAGGGTCTGCTGTCTTCTTGTACTCATCCAGCTCGAGGATAGCCATATGTTGATCGACAATCCTCGACCCCTGCTGCAGACACTGCTCGGCCCGCTGCCGATTGCCCGTGACCGTGATCACACCTTTGGGACCCGGCATCTTCAGCTTCAAATAAACGTAACATGGACGGGCCATGAAACGTGCATACGCCGGATGGCCCAGAATTGCATGGTATGCACTCTGGAAGTCCACCACCTCGAATGTCAGCTTTTCCTTGCGGAAGTTCTTGTCGGAACCGAAAACGACGTCCAACGCGATCTGGCCGAGTGACTTGGCCTTTCGTCCTGGGACGACTCCGTGGAACTGCATGCTTCTCTCGCTAAGTTTGGACATCGGAATGCCCATCCCCTTGGACTCCTTCCACCACCGGGTCGACGACCAGAGCTTGCCTCCCTGGGGTGGGCACGTGTGCTCGATGATCCGACTGATCAAAGGTGATCGTAGTCTGAGACCATTTGAGGAACGTGGGGTTGGTTGGGGTTGCCATGTTCACCTCCCTGTTCACCAGCTTCAATCCACTCTTGCTTTCCACGTCAGCAAAAATCATCAATGTTGCATGGACTTAGGGGAACGGATCCTCCTTGTCCTCATCATCTTGCTCGTTGTCCTTTTCACTCGGCTGCCCTTCGCCGAACCCTTGGATCAGGAGGAGACATTGTCGAGTGGTGTGCTTCGGGAATATGGCGTTGCCTTCTTCGTCCATCTTCGTGTGGATTGGACATGGCTGATCCAGGATGGAATTCCCGAACTGTTTCTTCTTGGGGGTATACTGAGCCTTCCCCTTGCCCTTGAACTTGGCATTGGTAACGGCTGCTGCCTCTGCCTGCGGAGTGGACGGAGCTTTCTGCTTTTGCTTCTGATTGTTGTTCCCATCTCCGTCGGCGACTGCCTTATGCTTGCCGCTACGTATGCGGTCCTCTTCTTCGCCATTTTCATAGCGTGCGGCTATCTCCATCATCTTGCTCATGGAGATGTCGCATGTCCGACCGAACTTCAGATACAGATCTCTGTATCGCACGCCTGCCTTGAAGGCACAGACTGCTTGGTGCTCTGTGACGTTCTCCACCGTGTGGTAGAGGGTCGTCCAGCGCTGGATGAAATCGCGCAGGGGCTCATTCTGCTTCTAGACACAATGCTGGAGCTCCACGAGACCAGCAGGGCGTTTGCACGTGCCCTCGAAGGTCCTGATGAAGACTCGGGACAGATCTGTCCAGCTATAGATGCTTGATGGAGCCAACTGGTTCAGCCACGCTCGTGCCGAGCCGTCGAGCATCAGGGGGAGATGTTTCATGGCGACCTGGTTATCTCCGCCACCGATCTGGACTGCCACTCGGTAGTCGTCCAGCCACGTTTCTGGCTTGGATTCTCCTATGAACTTGCTGATCCCCGTCGCCAATCGGAAGTTGGGAGGGAAGTCAGCTGAACGGATGGCCCGACTGAAGCACTCGGGGCCAGAGACGACGGTCCTGCTTCCATTCGGACGGTCTCTATCGTGACCATCACGGTGGGCTTGACCCCTGTCGGCCTTCCTCTGGGCGATGTACCCTCTTGCATCGGGCCTTGGATCATACGCGTCACCGACTGAACGCCGATCATCGTGATGTCGGGGCCCGTAAGGCCCACCCCACGGAGGAGTGCGTGAACGGCGACGATCTTCAGGATTCATGGAACGGCCGCCCCCTCTGCGTCGCTGATGAGAGTCGGGGCTAAAAACCGACCGATGCGTGTTCGCGTGAACAGAACTGTTATAGATCCTGTTGTGCGACTGGGAGACCGCCGAATTCTGCTGCTGCGCCGTATGCAACAGGGCGCGGATCTGCTCGATCCCTCTACCAGCCTCTGAGTCAATCGGTTGGAGGGAATCGGCTATCTTGGCAGCGGCAGCCGGGTTGAGGACGGGTGTGCGGAACACCTCGACGTTGCTCGGACGAGTGCGTCGACTCGCAGAACGGTGATGTTGACGACGAGCGCCGGATGATTCGCCGACCTCATGCTCGTTCCGAACAGTTCGGCGCGGAGTTCATGGGAATCGGCCATGAGAACTTTGGTTGCAGGCCCGTGACCCAAGTACTCGGAAGGTAACTCAGTCGGAACTGAGTCCAAGCACTGGGACGGCGGCGCGACGACAACCGACTCGAGGACCGCCACTTGAGAGGACGCATTCTGTCGCGCCTGGGCGTGTCGCACCCAACGCTGGAGCCGCGGACGGCGAGACCGCTTGTTGCGGCGCGTGACGGGGGCGAAGATGAACACCCGGGCCGATTGCTGGAGAAGAAGGACGCCGCGGGAACCGGCATGGAAGTGCGTAGCCCCGCGACTGAGGAGCGCCTCGATGTCGAGAGGCGCATCCCGAAGCCATGCCGGATCGTCGACAATGAAGGAGAGTGCGCCGAAGAGGATCTCATGACCCATGCACAAATCTCCGCCGGACGACATGATGAAAAGATGAAGTTGCAAACTCGCCGGAAGTCGCTTAGACGCCTACCCCAAGGTGGGCGCCAACTGTCGTGGGTATAAGTCTGACAGTAGATGTGTAGGGTATGAAAGGATGGGCAGAGCCTTAGCTATGGCGAGGTTGTATGAGTTCAGGCCCCTCTACGGTGGAGGTAAAAGCCCTACGTCTCAGTGCTCTTGGGAGCTTAGTGTCGAGTGGAATATCAGATTACAGTAAATGCCAACCCCTGCACCAGTGGGGAAGGGCGGCTTATATAGAGTGCGCTACCCTTCACAACGGCCCGGTGGACAGGGGTGGAATAGTGGCGAATAAATGCCTACGTTACAGGTAACGTATGCCTTAAATGGTAATAATGGTGTATGAAAACGTATGACCGTTGCCCTCCTGGGAGGTTACGATGTACAAAGTGGAATTCAGTCGGTACGTTAAATACGCTCCGAATGCTCGTCACCAACTGGATGATGGGGGAGTCCTTAGTTCAGTCGGAACTGACTAAGGGCCTTGTCCTTTATGAAGGGTAGTACTTGGGTAGGACCTATAGGGCAGGCCTATGACCCTACCCTAGGAATATAACCCCATCATAAAACATCCAAGAATGATAATAAAACAACGTATAACAATCAAAAATTATACATACATTGGAGACGTATCAAGTGAGAGAAGCTTACACCGGAGTAAGGGGATTGTTGCATATGGGAGTAAATGGGACTTGGTTTTTAATGTTATGGTTGGGTTTACCTTAATGGTTTCTAGTAGTTGTGGATGTTTACTAGAGGTCCTATCATAAGTTCATATGATCCAAGTATGGAAAGCATGTTAGCTCATGCCTCTACCTGATATAAAATTGCAAGAATGATTACCGGGCTTGTTATCAATTGCCTAGGTTGATTCCGCACACCATACCAACATTATTCCACACTCGCTATTTGTAATATATTGTAATATATTCTAACTTTATTTAGGCAGTGACTATTTCATATTTTTGTTCTCCAATATCATGCGAATATATCCTCTTTATACCCACAACGCAGTTTTATTTCTCATTACTAGATAGAAGCAAACGCTCGATGTACATAGAGTCGTATCAATGGCAGATAGGACTTGAGAGAACATTGATGTTACCTTTAGCTCCTTGTGAGTTCCACACTCCATACTTATCAGTTCCACCTTTGGAAAGTGCCATGATGATTCCTTGCACTTGGGGTTTATCAGCCCTCCTCCAACAAGGGTGCAGCGGCCAAAGGGGGGAGTGCCCTCCAAGTGAAGTGGAGGGCCATCCCCCTTAGGGTTTCCCCTCCCTTAGGTGCATGGGCCGTAGGGGGATGGTGTGCCTGACCCACTAAGGAAAGGGTACCCCCTACAGTCCATGCACGCCCTAGGGACTGTAAGGACCATTCTGGACTCTTCCAGAACCGTCTGCACACTTCCGAGTACCATACCGGCAAAACCTAGAACTTTTTCGGTAGCCAAAATATGCCTTCCCATGTATAAATCTTTATCTCTAGACCAATCCAAAGCTCCTTATGACGTCCTGGATCTCATACAGGAGTCTCAGCTATATTCAGTCACCAGCGTACATATCACAATACTACTCTAGCATCATCGAACGTCAAGCGTGCGGACCCTTTGAGTTCGAGAATCATGTACGCATGACCGAGACTCCTCTCTGGTCAATAACCAATATCGAGACATAGATGCCCGTATTGGTTCCTACATATTCCATGAAGATATTTATCGGTTCAACCACGATGTTAAGGATTCCGTGAATCATGTATGTAGTTTTTTTATCCATTGGCATGTTATTTGCCCGAGATTCGATCGTTGGTATCTCCATACATAGTTCAATCTTGTTACCACCAGTTCTCTTTACTCGTTCTGTAATACAAGATCACATGACCAACTCATTAGTCATATTTCTTGCAAGCTTCTTATGATGTTCTATTATCGAGAGGGCCCAGAGACACCTATGCGTCATACAGAATGACAAATCCGAGTCTCGATTCACGCCAACCCAACACACACCCTCAGAGATACGTGTAGAGCACCTTTATGATCACTCAGTTATGGAGTGACGTTTCATAGCTGATATGTATCCAACATATCAATAATTTATGAAGTATTCATGCCATATTTACCCATGTTTAAAATATTTTTATATGGCTTTGATGCACTTTATATGATTTAATTGGAATTAACCCGGACTGACGTTGTTTTCAGTAGAATTACCATGGTGTTGTTTTTTGCAGAAAATAAGAGTTCTCGGAATCGCCCGAAATTTTTGGCCATTTTTATCAGAATATATTAAAAATACCGGAGCAACGAACCATCGGAGGGGGGGAGTTGTTGGTGCCAAGCCAACAGAGCGTGCCCTGATGGCTTGGGACCACACCGTAAGGCGGTTGGATCCCTTCTTCTGCCGCAAGAAAGATATTTTCTAGATAAAAATCCCCTCAAACTTTCAGCCCAATCGGAGTTATGGATCTCCTAATATTTAAGAAACAACGAAAAGCCAGAAAACATCAGCGAAACAGAGAAGAAAACAGAGAGAGATATCAAATATCGGTGGGTCTCTCGCCCCTACAGGAGGCATGGAGGCCAAGGACCAGAGGGGAGAACCTCTCCCAATCTTGGGAGAGTCCATGGAGGAGGAAGCCCAAGGGGGATACTATCTCCCTACTCTTCTTATGGCGCCGGAGTGTCGTCGGGAGAACCATCGCCGTGGTGATTGTCTTCATCAACATCACCTCCCTCATCTCTTCCCAACGGTCCAATCTCCCGCACCCCGCTCTAATCGCCAATTTGAACATGGTGTTTTATGCCACATAATATTATTCAATGATTTGTTGCCATCCTATGATGTTTCAGTAGATTTATATTGTCCTTTTGGTTTATTAATGATCTTGATTGGTTCGAGTTGTATGTTTTATTTTGGTGTTGTGCTAAGGTGCCTCCCATGACGCGCACACGTGGGGGATTCCCGCTGAAGGGTTTTGTAATACGTTCATGATTAACTTATAGTGGTTGTCTAGAGTGACACAAGCTTACACCCGAGTAAGGGGGTTGTTTATGTATGAGAGTAAAGGGGACTTGAAGTGTTAATGTATGGTTGGGTTTACCTTAATGATTTCTAGCAGTTGCGGATGCTTGATAGATGTCTAATCATAAGTGCATACGATCCAAGTATAGAAAATATGTTAGCTCATGCTCTCCCTCATATAAAATTGCAATAATGATTACCGTTCTCGTTACCAATTGCCTAGGACAATTCCGCACACCATACCATCATTATTCCACACTCTCTATTTGTAATATATGGTGATAAATTCTAAATCTATTTAGGGAAACAACTATTTTTCATATTTTAGTTCTTCGATATCATGCAAATCTATCCTCTTCATACCCACAACATAATTTTATTTTTTGTTTGTAGATAGAACCAAAAGCTCGGTGTACATAGAGTCGTATCAGTCGCGGAAAGGACTTGAGAGAATGTTGAACTTACCTTTGGCTCCTTGTGGGTTAGACACTCCGTACTTACCCCTTACATCTTTGAAAAGTGCTAGGATGATTACTTGCATTTGGGGATTATCAATGTCAAAGAAGGTATTCCTCCGGTGTTAGGGAGTTGCACGATCTGATGATCTTAGAAACAAATACTTGATGTGAAGAAAGCAGTAGCAATAAACTAAGTGATATCATCAAATGATATGTTTACAATAGGGTCTTGTCCATCACATCATTCCACTAATGTTGTGATCTCATTACCAAATGACAACTCATGTTTATGGTTAGTAAACCTTCAACCATGTTTGATCATGGAGCTAGTCTAGTAGAGGCTCACAAGTGACACGGTGGCCCGCTGATACGTTTCTAACGTATCTATAATTTATGAAGTGTTCATACCATATTTGCCTATGTTTACAATAGTTTTATATGGTTTTGATGCATTTTATATGATTTATTTAGAACTAACCCAGACTGACATTGTTTTCAGCACAATTACCGTGGTGTTGCTTTTGTGCAGAAAATAGAAGTTCTCGGAGTCGCCCAAAACTTTTTTATGAATTTTTCCACGTAAAATACGAAATACTAGAGCGAAGAACCACTGTAGGGAGCCAACTATGGGTCACAAGCTAACAGGGCACTCCCGCCACCCTTGGGGCGCTGGTAGCTTGTGGGGCATGTGTAGCTCCGACTGACGTGATTCCAATGCTGAAAATTCCTATAAATCTAAAAACCCTCAAAATTTAACCTAGAACTTCCGCTCCACCGCCGAAACTCTGTGTATCAAATAAAAACCAATCTCGAACCTTTCGAGTACCCTGTCAGCGGAGGAAATCATCTCCGATGGCTATATTCATCATCCCGGCGGAGGCCATCACGAAGAGGGAGTAGTTCACCCTCTGAGTTGAGGGTATGTACGAGTAGCTATGTGTTTTATCTCTCTCTCGTGTTCTTGAGA
This sequence comes from Hordeum vulgare subsp. vulgare, assembly GCF_904849725.1. NCBI lineage: Eukaryota > Viridiplantae > Streptophyta > Magnoliopsida > Poales > Poaceae > Hordeum > Hordeum vulgare. Next base: position 431,799,679 of record NC_058522.1, on the reverse strand, counting down.
TGTCACGATATTGATGTATCACATGCTTTGTTACTATAATTGGATCACATGATGTTATTCCCTTGCTACCTTGTTGTGATGAATTGAATCTTTCCCTTTGAGATCTCATTACGTCGAATTGAATATTGGATTTCAAAACACTTGATTTATGTCTTGGGACTCAACTTGAGGATTCCCGAGGGGACAATGTGGTAATCTATGAATAGGGGTTGATACACGTTCTTGTCCTACTTTCTCCGATAGAGATCTTGGGGTACTCCTTGAAGTTCTTTGTGTTGGACTGAATATGATGAATTGATTTTTTATGCATGTCCAATAATTAACACACGGATACTCAACGTGATATTGGAGTATCTAGGTGACATTATGGTTGATTTACATGTATCATAGGTGTTGTTCTATTATGAACTATAGGTATGTTTGTGTCACCTATAGGAATTTCCCAAAAGATTGATCGAAAAGAATAACTTTGAGGTTGATCGTTGTGACACCCTCGATTTAATCGTATGCTGAACATAAACGCAAATGCGTATGATAAAACCCAAGGACTCACGGGAAGATATCACCACACAACTCTAGACACAAATAAAAAATACAAGCTTCATATTACAAGCCAGGGGCCTCGAGGGCTAGAATACAGAAGCTCGATAAGCACACGAGTCAACGGAAGCAACAATATCTGAGTACAGACATTAAACATGGGGTGCCTTAGAGAAGTCTAGCACAAAAGATACAACGATCGAACGAGGCGAGGGCTCCTGCCTGGGAACCTCCTAACTACTCCTGGTCTTCAGCGGCCTCCACGAAAAAGTCACCATCGGGGTGGCAGGCGTCGGCAGGAAACTCCATCTCCTGGGCTCCATCATCTGGTCGCAGCAACGGATCAAGGGAACAAGGGGGAAGCAAAGCAACGGTGAGTACTCATCCAAAGTACTCGCAAGACTTACATCAGAACTATGCTAAGTATGCATCAGTATCAAAGAAGGGGGGTGCTTATGTGGACTAACTGCAGCAATGCGAGAATAGAGAGAGAAGGCCTAGTCCTATCGAAGACTAGCATCTTCAGGGTCTTACAGCAATAGACGAGAGTAGAGTAGGTGTAACACAATTAATAGTCATATTGTTGCAGCAATATTAATGTGAGGTCACGCCCACAGATCCTCCCTCGACTCTCTGCGAGGAAGCAATCCTGGAGCAACAAAATCCAGTTAAGTAACAATTGTAGTTGTATAAGATCAGGGCACAACTCCAAGTCGTCATGTAACCGCGGACACGGCTATTCGAATAGATAAGTTCTTCCCTGCAGGGGTGCACAACATATTCCCCGGCGTGCTCGATTGCACTCTGGCCGGACATACTTTTCTGGGTCATGCCCGGCCTCGGAATATCGACACGTCGCAGCCCCACCTAAGCCTCAACAGAGAGGCCAGCCCGCCGGTCTAACTCCTAAGTACAAAGGGTTTGTGGGCCCACTTGCCACCCGCGCTCTTGCACGATGCGTGGGCGGCCGAGGTCAGTCCTAGCATCCCTTAATCACAAGCGCGATGCATCTGGGACCATTCGGACACGCGTCGCTCCATTGCTGACATCTGAAAAGCTTCGGCTGATACCGCGACGTCGAGTACCCATAATTCTTCCCACGCAGACGGTTAGTGCATAATAAGGCCTTCCGACCAACCCAGATCAAATACCCAAATCCATTATCATTTTAATTAGGCCAACGACACAAACACGCGGGAATCCACCCGCCTAACATCTAAACACCAATGATCCGAGTAACATGGTCGACTAACTGTGTGGTTGTAACATCAGGGGTAATCCGAGGTATCACCCTCGTTGGATTCCGAACGATGTATCCGTCAAGGTGGGCTTAGAGGAATCACCCTCGGGGGTCCCACACTTGAGGGGTTGCACGACAGAGGCATCGTCGGGAATGGTGAAAGAGGAATCACCCTCGATAACCACGACCGACTAGCTATACTACAGAGATATCATCAGGAGTACTTAGCGAGGTGTCACCCTCGATACCCGATAGTATCTCTGTAGCGTCGTACAACTAAGGGGGGTGTATTTGCTGTGTCGAGTGTGGCTCGTCGATCAGGGATCAAGATCTGAAAACAAAGCGGGGCAACTGGACTACGGGGTCAGAGGGGATGACTGCTCCACCTATACTAAGCAGATTTAAAGTACAGTACTAAAAGTAGCAGTTCATCAAAAACAGGCTATGCATCAGATATAGGAGCTAACTACAACAGTAGCAAAATACTAATGCAAGCATGAGGGAGAAAGACATAAGCAATATAGGGATGATCAAGGGGGTTTGCTTGTCTTGTTGCTCTACAGCAAAGGGCTGGTCGGCAGGGTCGTAGATGTACCCGGCAGTAGCGTCAGTCTCGGGGTCTACGGGTAAGAAGAGGGGGAAGAAACAATAAATAATAGCAATGATGCAACACAATGCATGACATGGCAAGATGCAGGTTAGGCATGAGCTAACGCAGCAACATCCGTCATAGACGGGTCGGAAGAATATCTGACGATATTTTCCGGGTCTGTGGCTACTACCGGTCAGACGAGAAACGATGGAAAAGTTCCACGTTTGCTATGCTAGGGACACGTCACAAACGACTAGACCGTGTATCTCGGTTCGTCTCGTTGTGCTGATCAACTTTCCTGTTGGAAGTATTTTGATCTGACTTACGGATTATTTTATATTAATTTTTAAAGTTTTATTCAATATTTAGGAATTAAAAACAGATTTAATTAATTTAATTAAATGCAATTAGGACATCAGCATGATGTCATGCTGACATCAGCAGTTGACTGGTCAACTGACCAGTGGGTCCCATGCGTCATAGACTGAGTTTATAATTAGGGTTAATTATTAATTAATCAGATTAATTTAGTGGGGGACCCACGTGTCATACTCTAATTATTCTAATTACTTAATTATCCATTTAATTAATTAAATAATATATCTAATTATTTATTTATTTATTTAATAATAAAAAATATATTTTTATATTTTGTATTTTATTTTTATTATCATTTTTATTTAACAACGTGTGGGGCCTCCCTGTAAGTGGGAGTGGGGGTTTGGCCCCACTGGTAAGTGACATAGGCCAAATACATACATAACACATATACACATATTGTATTCTTTTTACATACATGCATATATACACAATACATACTCTCATACATACACGATACATACATACGCAATACATACGTGCATTATACATATTTTATACATGCTTTTTTTATCTAACTCTTTCTCTCATCTCCAACTTTCCGCTCCTCTCTGTCACACACAACCTAAACAGAGAGAGAGGAGGCAAGGTCCACCTCCACCTCCACGAGCCCAACGACGCCGGAACGCGGCGGCGATCGCCGGAATGGAACCGGAAGAGGGAAGAGGAGAGGATGGTCGGGGCCCGGGGCTCAACGGCGTTAACGGGAGGGCCCGGTGTAGCCGGAGTTCACGGGGAGTCGGCGCGGTTCTGGCGAGGAGGAGCTCGAGGTGGTGGTGCGCGGAGCTGGGGCGGTGTCGCCGTTGAGGTGGAGAAGGGCAGCCGGCAATGGGCCGCCGGAGGGCCGAGAACCAGCCCAGAGGAAGGGGTTCGGCCAAGAGGAGGGGGGCTCGCCGGGGTGAGGGAGGTCGGCGAGGGGAGGCCGACGGGGGGGGGGGGGCGAGATCTGGTGCGGGATGAAGAGAGGCAACAATGGGGAGTTGTGGATCTGGCAAGGAGGGCGGCCTCGGGATGGAGGGTGACCGAGGTGGGGGTGGTCTCGGCCGGTGGAGAGGAAGGCGAGGGGAGGCAGGGGCGGTGGATGAAGGGTTCCGACCGGCGGGGAGGGAAGGTGACGATGGGGGCGCTGGATCTGGGAGGGAGAGGGCGACGGGGAGAGAGGGACCAGTGCGAGGTGGGGAGCGGGGCAGGGTGTAGCGAGGGGGGCGAGAGATAGAGGCCGAGAGAGGCTCGGTCGATCTGCAAGGGAGGCGACGTGGGGGTGGGTTAGCGAGCGCAGGGGGACAGATTGAGAAGAGGGAGCGTCGGTTGGTGGCTGACGCAGTAGGTGGGAGGTGAGGGAGTACGTGGCGAGGGGGAGGGCTCACGAGGGGGTTTCCCCTCGTCCTGGCGGCGGGGTGGGAAGAGTGGGAGGGGCGCGGGCTGGTTAGGGTTTGCCCGTGGGGGGCTTTATACCCCCCCCCCCCCCCGTGGGCCGGAATGGGATGGGCTTTTTTCTTTTTCTTATTATTATTTATTTTAATATTTATATATATATAAATACTTTTTCATTTATTATTATTATTATTAAATATATTTTATTCTTTTATTATTTCTATTTTAAATATATAGGGTTTTAACCAATTTTAAAAATACCGATTTATTTTTATAAATCATTAGGGGATTTTTCATCCAACCATATTGCATTCGAAACTTTCCCCATTTGATTTTATTTTCAAACTTCGAATACGTATTGTTTGAAGCTATGCGAGATTACCAATAGTAATCCCGGTGATGTGTCACCATTAGCATAGGTTTATTGTAGCTTAAATTACCGGGGCGTCACAATCGTTGCGTAAAACAACTTCTTATTATGTTCTCCACTAATATGAACTTTGGAGTGATTCTTTGTTGCAGGTTGAGGGGGTGATCATATGATTCTACGATGTTAGCATTGTTAAGAGATTATACTAGTGAAAATATGAACCCTAGGCCTTATTTCCAATCATTTATACAACATTTTTCTCGTGGTTTACTACTTGTTACCTGACTATTTTTATTTATTCATATTATAAAAAACTATTTTCTACTATCCATACTACGCTTGTATCACCATATCTTCGCCAACCTAGTGCACCTATACAATTTACCATTGTCTTTGTGTATTAGGGACACAAGAGATTTCTTGTATTTGATTGCAGGGTTGTTTGAGACAAACATCTTCATCCTGCACCTCCCACGGATTGATTAAACTTATGCCATCCACTTGAGGGAAATTTGTTGTTGTCCTACAGAACTCTACGCTTGGAAGCCCAACAACGTTTACAAGAATAAAGTTGCATAGTAGACATCAAGCTCTTTTCTGGCACCATTGCCGAGGAGGTGAGTGCTTGAAGGCATATCTTTAGATATTGCAATTAAATCTTTCATTTTGTTGTTTTTCACTAGTTTGGTTTAATCAAAAGAAAACTACCAACAAATGGAATTTAGGTTGCCTCAATAGTGTCGCCTTTTTTATGTCTTTCGTGAAAATGATGTTTCGGAAAATTGTGCTCACTTGGTGGAGGAAGAATTTATGAAAATACTTAATGATAATTCATTGAATGATGAGCATGATTTAAATGTTGCTAGTATGATTTCCTTGAATATCCATGATGCTAACGATATGCAAAGCCACTAGTTTGGGGATGATATGTTTGATTAAGATGATATTTTTAGTCCCCCAAGTTTTAGTGAGCAAATTTATTATGATTAAAGCATGCCTCCTATCTATCATGATTATGATGATGACATGTATGATATAAAGAGTAACAATAACCATGAAACTTGTCATCATGATTTTAATTTTCAATTGTATCCATCATGATTATGGTGACGAACAGAGAAATGCTTTAAGCAAGATGACATGATGTAGAGGGATAATCTCAAACCAATGATGAAAACCCCATCTTTTTACCCTTGATGGCGACAACACGATACGTGCCTCGCTACCCCTTCTGTCACTAGGTGAGGTCACCGTACGGTATGAACCCAAAACCAAGCACTTCTCCCATTGCAAGAATCATAGATCTAGTTGGCCAAACAAAACCCACAACTCGAAGAGAATTACAAGGATAAGAAATCATGCATAAGAGAGATCAGAAGAAACTCAAATAAGATTCATAGATAATCCGATCACAAATCCACAATTCATCGGATCTCGACAAACACACCGCAAAAGAAGATTACATCGGATAGATCTCCATGAAGATCATGGAGAACTTTGTATTGAAGATCCAAGAGAGAGAAGAAGCCATCTAGTTACTAGCTATGGACCCGTAGGTCTATTGTGAACTACTCACGCATCATCGGAAGGTCATGGTGTTGATGAAGAAGCCCTCAATATCCGAATCCCCCTCCGTCAGGGCACCAGGACGTGCCCCAGATGGGATCTTGCGGAGACAGAAGCTTGCGGCGGCGGAAAAGTAATTGCGACCGTATCTTGATTTTTTTGGGAATATTTGGGAATATATAGGTGCAAGATCTAGGTCAGGGGACCTCCAGGGGGGCCACAAGCCTGGATGGCACGTGATACGTATCAAACGTATCTATAATTTTTGATGGTTTCACGTTGTTATCTTGTCTTCTTTGGTTGTTTTATGTACCTTTTATATCTTTTTTGGGACTAACTTATTAATTCAGTGCCCAGTGCGAGTTCCTATTTTTTCCGTGTTTTTGACTCTTTTCGGATCTGATTTTGGAACGGAGTCCAAACGGAAGAAAAAACCCGAAATGATTTTTTCCCGAACGGGAGAAGTCCACGGGGCTTTTGGGCCAAGCCAGGTGGGCTCCACGGAGCCCACAAGCCCCCACTCCGCCACCATGGGGGAGGCGGCGGTGGGCAGGCTTGTGCCCTCCGTGGGCGCCCCCTGACCTAGGTCTTTGGCCTACAAATTCCCAAATATTCCGCAAAAAATCGGGGGAGCCTCGAAAATACTTTTCCGCCGCCGCAAGCTTCCGTTTCCGCGAGATCCCATATGGAGACCCTTCCCGGCGCCGTGCCGGAGGGGACTTTGGAGTTGGAGGGCTTCTTCATCATCATCATCGCCCCTCCAATGACTCGTGAGTAGTTCACTTCAGACCTACGGGTCCGTAGTTAGTAGCTAGATGGCTTCTTCTCTCTCTTGGATCTTCAATACAAAGTTCTCCATGATCTGCATGGAGATCTATCCGATGTAATCTTCTTCGGCGGTGTGTTTGTCGAGATCTGATGAATTGTGGATTTGTGATCAAATTATCTATGATATATATTTGAGTCTTTGTTGATTTCTTATATGCATGATTTGATATCCTTGTAAGTCTCTTCGAGTCTTGGGTTTTGTTTGGCCAACTAAATCTATGATTCTTGCAATGGGAGAAGTGCTTAGTTTTGGGTTCCACCATGTGGTGACCTTTCCCAGTGACAGTAGGGGCAGCAAGGCACACATCAAGTAGTTGCCATCAAGGGTAAAAAGATGGGGTTTTTATCATTGGTTTGAGATTATCCCTCTACATAATGTCATCTTTCTTAAGGAGTTACTCTGTTCTTATGGACTTAATACACTAGATGCATGCTGGATAGCGGTCGACGTGTGGAGTTATAGTAGTAGATGCAGAAAGTATCGGTCTACTTGTTTCAGACGTGATGCCTATAGAAATAATCATTGCATAGATATCGTCACGACTTTGCGCGGTTCTATCAATTGCTCAACAGTAATTTGTTCACCCACTGTCTACTTGCTTTCATGAGAAAAGCCACTAGTAAACACTACGGCCCCCGGGTCTATTCACATCCATCGTTTACACCTCCGCTTTTACTTTGCTTTGTTACTTTGTTGCTTTCAGTTCTCACTTGGCAAACAATATATAAGGGATTGACAACCCCTTCATAGCGTTGGGTGCAAGCTTTTGTGTTTGTGCAGGATCTTGAGATACTCTTCCGCCGGATTGATACCTTGGTTCTCATACTGAGGGAAATACTTACCGTCGCTTTGCTATATCACCGTTTCCGCTTCGAGGGAACACCAACGCAAGGCTCCAAGGCCACGGGGGAAATCCTTTGCATACTTGCCGAGGAAGTCCCTTAAGGCGTAGCCGTAGCTGAAGGATTCCTCGTGTCGTCGACACAACTATTTCCTGGCGCCCTTGCAAGGGATACACAGCAACCATCAGAAGTATTTCTGGCGCCATTGTCGGGAAGGAGAAATCAAGATCTATCCAAGTAGGTCTCACAAACTCTTCTCTTGCATTTACTTTTGTTGCCAGTTGCCTCTCGTTTTCCTCTCCCCCACTTCACATTTGCCGTTTTCATTCGCCTTTCTCCTTCGCCGTTTTCTTTTGCCCTTGTCGTTTTCCTTTGCCGGTTTCTTGCTTGCTTGTGTGCTTGTTTGTTTGTTGAAGACATCATGTCTGAAAACACCAAAATTTATGACTTCTCGAGCACTAATAATAATGATTTTATTAGTACTCCGATTGCTCCCGCCACTAGTGCGGAATCGTATGAAATCAACGCGGCTTTGCTGAATCTTGTTATGAAAGAGCAATTCTCTGGCCTTCCTAGTGAATAAGTTGCATCCCATCTCAATACCTTCATTGAGCTTTGCGATATGCAAAAGAAAAGAGATGTGGATAATGACGTGATTAAGTTGAAACTTTTTCCTTTCTCGTTGCGAGATCGCGCAAAAACTTGGTTTTCTTCTTTGCCTAAAAATAGTATCGATTCTTGGGATAGGTGCAAAGATGCTTACATATCCAAGTATTTTCCACCGGCTAAGATCATCTCCTTACGTAACGATATCATGAATTTCAAGCAACTTGATCATGAACACGTTGCACAATCTTGGGAGAGGATGAAGCCTATGATTAGAAATTGTCCCGCTCATGGCTTGAGTTTGTGGATGATTATACAAATCTTTTACGCTGGCTTGAATTTCTCTTCTCGCAATATCTTGGACTCCGCCTCAGGTGGAACGTTCATGGAAATCACGTTAGGAGACGCTACAAAACTCCTAGACAATATCATGACCAACTACTCTCAGTGGCACACTGAAAGGTTGCCTGCTAGCAAAAAGGTGCACGCTATAGAAGAGATTAACTCGCTTAGTGCTAAGATGGACAAGTTGATGAATTTGGTTGCTAGTAGAAACGCTACCGTAGATCCTAATTACATGCCACTATCTTCTTTGATTGCGAGTAGCAACGCTAGTTTGGACGTGAATTTTGTTGCTAGGAACAATTTTGGCAACAACAATGCTTTCAGAGGAAATTATGTTCCTAGGCCTTTTCCTAGTAGCTCCTCTAACAATTATGGCAATTCCTACGGCAACACTTATGGAAGTCACAACAAATTACCCTCTGATCTAGAGAATAATATCAAAGAGTTCATCAACTCTCAAAAGATTTTCAATGCGTCCATAGAGGAAAAACTACTCAAAATAGGCGATTTGCCTAAAAGCGTTGATAGGATGTCTTGTGATAGTGATGCTTTGAAAGTTAGATGCGCTCCTCCCAAGATCAATTTGGATGAAACTTTGAAAGCTATGCGTATCTCCATGAATGAGAGCAAAGAAAGAACCGCCCAAATTCGCGCTAGACATGAATGGTTTAAAAGGGTGTGTTCTAGTGATGCAAATCACGAAGATCTTAAAGTGCTTGGTGTGTCTCCTCTTGAATCTTTGTTTTCGCGTGTCAAACCTACTTATGGAGGAGCTGGATATGAATCCACTTTGGTTGAAAAATGCCCCAATGATTCGGAGTCCACCTATCTTGATGATAAAGGTGTGGAGAGTGGAGTAGAAGAAGTCAAAATTATGGGTAGTAATGAAACTCCCACTTTTGATTTCAAGGAATTCAATTATGATAATTGCTCCTTGTTTGAATGCATTTATTTGATGCAATCCATTGCAAACTCTCCCCATGCTTATAGCCAAAGCAAAGCCTTTACCGCACATATCATAGATGCTATGATGAAATATCTTGAAGAGAAGCTCGAACTAGAAGTCTCTATACCTAGAAAACTTCATGATGAGTGGGAACCTACTATCAAAATCAAGATCGAAAACTATGAGTGCAATGCTTTGTGTGATTTGGGTGCTAGTGTTTCCGCGATTCCAAAGTCTTTATGTGATATTCTTGGTTTTCATGAGATTGAAGAGTGTTCTCTTAATTTGCATTTTGCGGATTCTACTGTCAAGAAACCAATGGGGAGGATCGATGATGTTCTTATTGTTGCAAATAAGAACTATGTACCCATGAAGTTCATTGTACTTGACATAGATTGCAATCCTTCATGTCCCATTATTCTTGGTAGACCTTTCCTAAGGACTAATGGTGCTATCATCGATATGAAGGAAGGGAATATTAGATTTCAATTTCCTTTAAAAAGGGCATGGAGCACTTTCCCAGAAAGAAAATAAGATTGCCTTATGAATCTATGATGAGGGCTACCTATGGTTTGAGCACCAAAGATGACTATACGTGATTCCATCACTTTCGCCTAGCTAAGGGCGTTAAACAAAAGCGCTTGTTGGGACGCAACCCAATGAATCTATCCTTTTTCTTTCTGTTTTGTGTTTTCCACACTTTCATAATTCTCTTATGACTGTGTTTTTTGTGTTTCTTTTTGCGTTTGTGCCAAGCAAAACCGTTATGATTAGTCTTGGGGATGATCGTTTGGTCATGCTGGAAAAGACAGAAACTTTCTGCACATGAAAAGAATTTTTTTTTCTGTAAGAGATTTTGAGTTGATTCTTTTTGCTGCTGATTTCTATGCAAATTCTACTGACTGTCGTAATTTTTCAGAATTTTTGAAGTACCAGAGGTATACGAAACATACAGATTGCTAAAGACTGGTCTGCTGTTAACAGATTCTGTTTTTGTTGTGTTAGTTGCTTATTTTGATGAAACTATGGATAGTATCGGGGGGTATTAGCCATGGAAGATTGAAAGTACAGTAACCCAACATCAGCACAAGTAGAATTTAAGTTCGCTACAGTACCTAAGGAAGTGGTGGTTTGCTTTCTTGTACTAATGTTATCACGAGTTTCTGTTTAAGTTTCGTGTTGTGAAGTTTTCAAGTTTTAGGTGAAGTTCTTATGGACAAAGAGATAAAAGAGTGGCAAGAGCTCAAGCTTGGGGACGCCCAATGCACCCCAAGAGATTCCAGGATGCCGTAAAATCCTAAGCTTGGGGATGCCCCGGGAAGGCATCCCCTCTCTCGTCTTCAATCCATCGGCAACGTTACTCGGGGCTATATTTTTATTCACCACATGTTATGTGTTTTTGCTTGGAGCGTCTTGTATCGTAGGAGTCTTTTATTTTTGTTGTGTCACAATCATCCTTGCTGCACACCTAGAGAGAGATACATGCACACACCGTGATTTTGTCGAGCTTCACTTATATCTTTTGGTAGACAATTCAGCTCACATGTGCTTCACTTATATCTTTTGAGCTAGATACTTTTGCTCTATGTGCTTCACTTAAATCTTTTAGAGCACAGCGGTGCGTGGCTTGGTAGTAGGCCTATGCTTTGAAAGTAGTCTCAAAAGGGGTAGTTATCCAAAGGGATACGAAAACTTCCACCTTCATGTGCATTGAATAGTTAGAGAAGTTTGATTCATCTGAATTAGTTTTGAGTTGTGGTTATGGTAATATTGAAGTCATGCTAGTAAGGTGTTGTGGATCTAGAAATACTTGTGTTGAAGTTAGTGATTCCCCTAGCATGCACGTATGGTGAACCGCTATGTGATGAAATCTGAGCATCATTAGTATATTCATTGTCATCCTTTGCGTGGCGGTCGGGATCGCGCGATGGTTTATACCTACCAACCCTTCCCCTAGGAGTATGTGTTGAATGCTTTGTTTCGATTACTAATAAAACTTTTGCAACAAGTATATGAGTTCTTAATGACTAATGTTGAGTCCATGGTTTAGATGCACTTTCACCTTCCACCATCACTATCTTCTTAGTACCGTGCAACTTTCACCGGTGCACAAAACCCACGATTAGCCTCCCTCAAAACAGCCACCATACCTACCTACTATGGCTTTTTCAAAGTCATTCCGAGATATATTGTCATGAAACTACCACCATGACATGTGCCACCATGTCTACATTGCCATTGCATGATCGTAAGATAGCTAGCATGATGTTTCCATTGATGTCTATGCCATGCTAGATCATTGCCACGGTACACTACTGAAGGCATTCCATATAGAGTCATCGTTACTCTAAGTTTTGAGTTGAAAGTGTGATGATCATCATTAATGGAGCATTGTCCCATGCGAGGAAATAAAAGAGGCCAAAGAAGCCCACAAAAAAATAGGCCAAACAGACCACCAAATAAAAAAAATGAGAGAAAAAGAGAGAAGCGACAATGCTACCACTTTTTCCACACTTGTGCATATTAAGCACCATGATCTTCATGATTGAGAGTCTCTCGTTTTGTCACCACCATATAGCTAGTGGGAAATTTTCATTATATAACTTGGCTTGTATATTCCAATGATAGGCTTCCTCAAAATTGCCTTAGGTCTTCGTGAGCAAGCAAGTTGGATGCACACCCACTAGTTCTCTTTAAGAGCTTTCACATACTCGTAGCTCTAGTGCATCATTTGTATGGCAATCCCTACTCATTCACATTGATATCTATTGATGAGCGTCTCCACAGCTCATTGATATGCCTAGTTAATGTGACTATCTTCTCCTTTTTTTGTCTTGCAACCTCCACCACATTCCACACCATCTATAGTGTTATAACCATGGCTCACGCTCATGTATTGCATGAGAGTTGAAAAGGTTTGAGAAATTAAATGTGTGAAACAATTACTTGGCCAATACCGGGGTTGTGCATGATTTAAATTCGTTGTGCAATGACGATAGAGCATAGCCAGACTATATGCTTTTGTAGGGATAACTTTCTTTTGGCCTTGTTATTTTGCAAGTTCATGATTACTTTGCTAGTTTGCTTGAATTATTATTGTTTCCACGTCAATAGCAAACTATTGTTTTGAATCTAATGGTTCTGAACATTCATGTCACATAAGAGGAATTACAAAGGACACCTATGCTAGGTAGCATGAAAGCATCAAAAATTCATTCTTATCACTTCCCTACTCGAGGACGAGCAGGAGTTAAGCTTGGGGATGCTTGATACGTCTCAAACGTATCTATAATTTTTGATGGTTTCACGCTGTTATCTTGTCTTCTTTGGTTGTTTTATGTACCTTTTATATCTTTTTTGGGACTAACTTATTAATTCAGTGCCAAGTGCCAGTTCCTGTTTTTTCCGTGTTTTTGACTCTTTTCAGATCTGATTTTGGAACGGAGTCCAAACGGAAGAAAAACCCCGAAATGATTTTTTCCCGAACGGAAGAAGTCCACGGGGCTTTTGGGCCAAGCCAGGTGGGCTCCACGGAGCCCACAAGCCCCCACTCCGCCACCATGGGGGAGGCGGCGGTGGGCAGGCTTGTGCCCTCCGTGGGCGCCCCCTGACCTAGGTCTTTGGCCTATAAATTCCCAAATATTCCGCAAAAAATCGGGGGAGCCTCGAAAATACTTTTCTGCCGCCGCAAGCTTCCGTTTCCGCGATATCTCATCTGGAGACCCTTCCCGGCGCCCTGTCGGAGGGGACTTTGGAGTTGGAGGGCTTCTTCATCATCATCATCACCCCTCCAATGACTCGTGAGTAGTTCACTTCAGACCTACGGGTCCGTAGTTAGTAGCTAGATGGCTTCTTCTCTCTCTTGGATCTTCAATACAAAGTTCTCCATGATCTTCATGGAGATCTATCCGATGTAATCTTCTTTGGCGGTGTGTTTGTCGAGATCCGATGAATTGTGGATTTGTGATCAAATTATATATGATATATATTTGAGTCTTTGCTGATTTCTTATATGCATGGTTTGATACCTTGTAAGTCTCTCCGAGTCTTGGGTTTTGTTTGGCGAACTAGATCTATGATTCTTGCAATGGGAGAAGTGCTTGGTTTTGGGTTCTACCATGTGGTGACCTTTCCCAGTGACAGTAGGGGCAGCAAGGCACACATCAAGTAGTTGCCATCAAGGGTAAAAAGATGGGGTTTTTATCATTAATTTGAGATTATCCCTCTACATCATGTCATCTTGCTTAAGGCGTTACTCTGTTCTTATGGACTTAATACACTAGATGCATGCTGGATAGCGGTCGACGTGTGGAGTAATAGTAGTAGATGCAGAAAGTATCGGTCTACTTGTTTCGGACGTGATGCCTATAGAAATAATCATTGCATAGATATCGTCATGACTTTGCGCGGTTCTATCAATTGCTCGACAGTAATTTGTTCACCCACCGTCTACTTGATTTCATGAGAGAAGCCACTAGTAAACACTACGGGGCTGTTTGGTTCCCAGCCTAAGGTTGCCAGCCTAACCTTAGTCATGCCACAATACTTTAGGCATGTGTTTGGTTCGTTGCCACACTTGTGGCTTGCCACACTTTTCTAGTTATATGGTCCACATGTCATACACTCAATTTTTTGCAAAATCTTGCCACGCTTGTGGTGTCCATTTTGTTAGCCACACTTTTTGTGGCAGCCACACTTTACCTAAGGTTAGTTGTGGCAAAGTTAGTCATGAACCAAACAGGCCCTACGGCCCCTGGGTCTATTCACATCCATCGTTTACACCTCCGCTTTTACATTTCTTTGTTACTTTGTTGCTTTCAGTTCTCACTTGGCAAACAATCTATAAGGGATTGACAACCCCTTCATAGCGTTGGGTGCAAGCTTTTGTGTTTGTGCAGGATCTTGAGATACTCTTCCGCCCGATTGATACCTTGGTTCTCAAACTGAGGGAAATACTTACTGTCGCTGTGCTACAGCACCCTTTACGCTTCGAGGGAACACCAACGCAAGGCTCCAAGGCCATGGGGGAAATCCTTTGCATACTTGCCTAGGAAGTCCCTTAAGGCGTAGCCGTAGCTGAAGGATTCCTGGTGCCGTCGACACAACTATTTCCTAGCGCCGTTGCAAGGGATACACAACAACCAGCGCGCCCCCCTGGCCGCGGGGTGGGGGCTTGTGGGGCCCCTGGGTTCTTCTGGCTTGGCTCCCAAGTTCTCCAATCTTCTTCCGTTCCAGAAAAATATTTTCAGGGATTTTCTTCCGTTTGGACTCCATTTCAAAATCTCCTCTGGAAGGGGTCAAAAACATGGAAAAAACAGGAACTGTCACTTGGCACTGAGTTAATAAGTTAGTCCCAGAAAATATATAAAAAGCATGCAAAACATCCAAAGTTTGACAAGATAATAGCATGAAACCATCAAAAATTATAGATACGTTGGAGACGTATCAAGCATCCCCAAGCTTAACTCCTGCTCGTCCTCGAGTAGGGAAGTGATAAAGAATGAATTTTTGATGTGGAATGCTACCTAGCATAGTTGTCCTTTGCAACTTCTTTCACGTGGCATGAACGTTCAGATCCGTAAGATTCAAAACAATAGTTTGCTATTGACATGAAAACAATAATACTTCAAGCAAACTAGCAAGGTAATCATGAACTTTCAAAATAACAAGGCCAAAGAAAGCTATCCCTACAAAATCATATAGTCTCGCTATGCTCCATCATCCTCACACAACTAATGTAAATCATGCAGAACCTCGGAATTGGCCAAGTAATTGTTTTCGCACTCTTACTTTCTCAAACTTTTTATAACTATCACGCAATACATGAGCGCGAGCCATGGATATAGCACTATAGGTGGAATAGAGTGTGGTGGTGGTTGTGAGACAAAAAGGAGGAGATGGTCACACTGACTCGGCGTATCAATAGGCTATGAAGATGCCCATTAATAGATAGCAATGTGAATGAGTAGGGATGGCCATACAAGAGATGCACTAGAGCTATAAGTATGTGAAAGCTCAATAGTAAAACTAGTGGGTGTGCATCCAACTTGCTTGCTCACGAAGACCTAGGGCAATTTTGAGGAAGCCCATCATTGGAATATACAAGCAAGTTATAAAACAAAGATTCCCACTAGCATATGGTAGTGACAAAGCAAGAAGCTCTCAATCATGAAGAACATGGTTCTAACATGAAGCACAAGTGTGGAAAAATATAGTAGCATTGTCCCTTCTCTCTTTTTCTCTCATGTCTCTTTTTTTCGGGGCTCTTAGGCCTCGTTTTTTTCTTTTCTTTTCTCTTTTTTTTGTTTTTGGGCTCTTTTGCCTCTCTTTTTTTACTCACATGGGACAATGCTCTAATAATGATGATCATCACACTTTTATTTACTCATACCTCAAAGATCACAATAATGATGACCCCATAGGAAATGCCTCCGGTAGTGTACCGGGATGTGCAACGATCTGGTATGATCATGCAATGGCAATATGAGAGTGACGGCACAAGTCATGAGACGGAACGGTGGGAGTTGCATGGCAATATATATCGGAATGGCTATGAAAATGCCATAGTAGGTAGGTATGGTGGCTGTTTTGAGGAAGGAATTTGGTGGGTTTGTGCACCGGCGAGAATTGCGCGGTACTAGAGAGGCTAGCAATAGTGGAAGGTCAAAGTGTGTATAATCCATGGACTCAACATTAGTCATAAAGAAATCACATACTTGTTGCGAAAGTTTTTATTAGTAATTGAAACAAAGTGCTAAACGCATACTCCGAGGGGAAGGGTTGGTAGGTATAAACCATCCCGCGATCACGACTTCAACACAAAGGATGACAATCAATAGATCAATTATGCTCCGACTTCCT
Organism: Hordeum vulgare subsp. vulgare; assembly: GCF_904849725.1. Lineage (NCBI taxonomy): Eukaryota > Viridiplantae > Streptophyta > Magnoliopsida > Poales > Poaceae > Hordeum > Hordeum vulgare. The sequence continues at coordinate 431,783,190 of NC_058522.1, read as the reverse complement.
AACATAGCGGTTCACCATACGTGCATGCTACGGGAATCACTAACTCCAACACAAGTAATTCTAGATTCAGAACACCCTACTAACATAACTCTCAATATTACCGAATCCACGTCTCAAAACTAATTGAGAGGAATCACAACTTCTCTTTCTATTCAATGCACATGAAGATGGAGGTTTTTGCATCCTCTTTGGGTACTTAGCACATTTGGGACCACTTTCATAGCATAAGCCAACTACCAAATCACGCACCGCCGTTCTCTAAAGATATAAGTGAAGCACAAGAGCAAAAGTATCTAACTCGAAAGATATAATTGAAGCACTAGAGCAAAAGTATCTAGCTCAAAACATATAAGTGAAGCACTAGAGCAAAAGTATCTAGCTCAAAAGATATAAGTGAAGCACTATGAGCATTCTAGCAAAATCACGATGAGTGCATGTCTCTCTCTCTCAAAAAGGTGTGAAGCAAGGATTATTGTGACACAACAAAAAGAAAAGACTCCTAAGATACAAGACGCTCCAAGCAAAACACATATCATGTGGTGAATAAAAATATAGCTCCAAGTAATGTTACCGATGGATTGAAGACGAAAGAGGGGATTCCTTCCCGGGGCATCCCCAAGCTTAGGCTATTTGGTGTCCTTGAATATGGCTTGGGGTGCCTTGGGCATCCCCAAGCTTGAGCTATTTCTACTCCTTATCTCTTTGTCCATGTGAACGTCACCCAAAACTTGAAAACTTCACAACACAAAACTGAAACAGAAACTTGTGATAACATTAGTACAAGAAAACAAACTACCACTTCTTTTGGTACTGTAGCAAACTTGAATTCCATCTATATTGATGATGGTTTACTGTATTCTCACTTTTCCATGGCTAGTACCCCCCGATACTAACCATAGTTTCATCAAAACAAGCAACCAACTCAACAAAAACAGAATCTGTCAAAAACAGACCAGTCTGTAGCAATCTGTATACTTCGTATACTTCTGGTACCTCAAAAAATCTGAAAAATTACGACGGTATGGGGAAAAGCATATAAATAAGCAGCAAAAAGAATCAACTCAAAAGCTCTTTCTGAATAAAAATGAAATATCATCTCGTGAGCGAAAAGTTTCTATCTTTTTCTAGCAGGATCAAACAACCATTACCAAGACTAGTCATAGAGATTTTGCTTGGCTCAAACACAAAAAGAAACACAAAAAACACAACCACAACAGAATTATGAAAGTGTGGACGCAAAAAAACAGAAAGAAAAAGATAAATTCATTGGGTTGCCTCCCAACAAGCGCTATTGTTTAACGCCCTTAGCTGGGCATAGGAGCGATAGAATCACGTATCGTCGTCTTTCGTGCTCAAACCATAAGTGGCCCTCATCATGGATTCAGAAGGCAATCTTATTTTCTTTCTAGGAAAATGTTCCATGCCCTTCCTTAAAGGATATTGAAATCTAATATTCCCTTCCTTCATATCGATGATAGCACCAATAGTCCTTAGGAAAGGTCTACCAAGAATAATAGGGCATGTAGGATTGCAATCAATGTCAAGCACAATGAAATCCACGGGTACATAGTTCCTATTTTCAATAATAAGAACATGATTGATCCTTCCCATGGGTTTCTTGATATTAGAATCAGCAAGATGCAAATTAAGAGAACACTCTTCAATCTCATTAAAACCCATAACATGACATAAAGACTTTGGAATCGCAGAAACACTAGCACCCAAATCACACAAAGCATTGCACTCATAGTTTTTGATTTTGATTTTGATGGTAGGTTCCCACTCATCATGAAGCTTTCTAGGGATAGAGACTTCCAATTCAAGTTTCTCTTCAAGAGTTTTTATCATAGCTTTGACGATATGATCGGTAAAGGCTTTATTTTAGCTATAAGCGTTTGGAGAGTTCAACATGGATTGCATGAAACAAATGCATTCAATCAAGGAGCAACTATCATAATTGAATTCCTTGAAATCTACGGTAGTAATTTCATTACTACTCAAAGTTTTAACGTCTTCTACTCACTTTTAATGCTTTTAGCATCAAGATAGATGGACTCCGAATCATTGGGGCACTTTTCAACCAAAGTGGATTCATATCCAGCCCCATAATCATTAGGTTTGACACAAGAAAACAAAGATTCAATGGGATTCACACCAAGCACTTTAAGATCTTCGTGATTCTCATCACGAGAACACGCCTTTTTAAGCCATTCATGTCTAGCACGAATTTGGGCGGTTCTTTCTTGGCTCTCAATCATCGAAACACGCATAGCTTTCAAAGTTTCATCCATGTTGATTTTGGGAGGACCACATCTAACTTTCAAAGCATCAACGTCACAAGAAATCCTATCAACGCTCTTAGCCAAATCGTCAATTTTGAGTAGATTTTACTCTATGGACGCATTGAAAATCTTTTGAGAGTTGATGAACTCTTTGATATTACTCTCTAGATCAGAGGGTAATCTATTGTAATTTCTGTAAGTATTGTTGTAGGAGTTGCCAAAGTTATTAGAGGAGTTACTAGGAAAAGGCCTAGGAACATAGTTTCCTCTAAAAGCGTTGTTGTTGCCAAAGTTATTCCTACCAACAAAATTAACGTCCAAGCTAGCGTTGCTACTCTCAATCAATAAAGACAAAGGCATATCATTAGGATCCAAAGGAGCACTTCTACTAGAAACCAAATTCATTAACTCATCCATCTTACCACTCAACAAGTTAATTTCTTCTATAACGTGTACCTTCTTGCTAGTAGGTGACCTTTCAGTGTGCCACTGAGAGTAGTTCGTCATGATGTTGTCTAAGAGATTTGTGGCTTCTCATAACATGATTTCCATGAACGTTCCACCTGAGGCGGAGTCCAAGATATTTCTAGAAGCGAAATTCAAGCCAGCGTAAAAGATTTGAATAATCTTCCAAAGACTCAAGCCATGAGCGGGACAATTTCTAATCATCAACTTCATTCTCTCCCAAGATTGTGCAACATGTTCATGATAAAGTTACTTGAAATTCATGATATCATTACGGAGAGAGATGATCTTAGCCGGCGGAAAATACTTGGATATATAAGCATCTTTGCACTTATCCCAAGAATCGATACTATTTCTGGGCAAAGAAGAAAACCAAGTTTTTGGGCGATCTCGCAACGAGAAAGGAAAAAAGCTTCAATTTAATCACGTCATTATCCACATCTTTTTTCTTTTGCATATTGCAAAGCTCAATGAAGGTATTGAGATGGGATGCGGCATCTTTACTAGGAAGGCCAGAGAATTGCTCTTTCATAACAAGATTCAGCAAAGCGGCATTGATTTCGTATGACTCCGCACTAGTGGCGGGAGCAATCGGAGTACTAATAAAATCATTATTATTAGTATTCAAGAAGTCACAAAGTTTGTTGTTTTCGTTCATGGTGACTTCAACAAGCAAGAAAGCACACAAGCAAACTAAAAGCGGGCGAGAAAAAGGGCGAACGAAAAGGCGAACGAAAAAGGCAAATTGGTGAAGTGGGGGAGAGGAAAACGAGAGGCAACTGGCAAACAAAGTAAATGCAAGAGATGAGTTTGCGACACCTACTTGGATGAGTTCTTGACTTGATCTTCCTCCCCGGCAACGGCGCCAGAAATTCTTCTACTGCGGCAGCAAAAGTCCTTCCCTGGCGGTTAGGAATTCTTCTTGTTACTTCTCTGGTTTGCGTCGATTTTTCCCTTGAAGAGGAAAGGGTGATGCATCACAGGAGCAGTAAGTATTTCCCTCAGTTTGAGAACCAAGGTATCGATCCAGAAGGAGGGCCTTGTCAAGTCCAAAATACCTGCGCAAACACAAACAAGCTTGCACCCAACGATTCAAAGGGGTTGTCAATCCCTTCAATATTGTTTGCAAAGTGAGATCTGAAGGCGGAAAGTGCAACGAAGTAAAACGTGTAAGGCTGAAAATATGGTGTGGAGTAGACCCTGGGGGCCATAGTGTTCACTAGAAGCTTCTCTCAAAATAGCAAATATCACGGTGGGTGAACAAATTACTGTAGAGCAATTGATAGAACCGCGCAAAGTCATGACGATATCTAAGGCAATGATCTAGCATATAGGCATCACGTCCGAGACAAATGGACCAATACTTTCTGCATCTACTACTATTACTCCACACATCGACCGCTATCCATCATGAATCTAGTGTATCGAGTTCATGACGAACAGAGTAACGCTTTAAGCAAGATGACATGATGTAGAGGGATAATCTCAAACCAATGATGAAAACCCCATCTTTTTACCCTTGATGGCAACAACACGATACGTGCCTCGCTACCCCTTCTATCACTGGGTGAGGTCACTGCACGGTATGAACCCAAAACCAAGCACTTCTCCCATTGCAAGAATCATAGATCTAGTTGGCCAAACAAAATCCACAACTCGAAGAGAATTACAAGGATATGAAATCATGCATAAGAGAGATCAGAAGAAACTCAAATAAGATTCATAGATAATCTGATCATAAATCCACAATTTATCGGATCTCGACAAACACACCGCAAAAGAAGATTACATCGGATAGATCTCCATGAAGATCATGGAGAACTTTGTATTGAAGGCCCAAGAGAGAGAAGAAGCCATCTAGTTACTAGCTATGGACCCGTAGGTCTATGGTGAACTACTCACGCATCATCGGAGAGGTCATGGAGTTGATGAAGAAGCCCTCCGTATCCAAATCCCCCCTCCGGCAGGGCACCAGGACGTTCCCAGATGGTATCTTGCGGAGACAGAAGCTTGCGGCGGCGGAAAAGTAATTAAGATCGTCTCTTGATTTTTTTGGGAATATTTGGGAATATATAGGCGCAAGATCTAGGTCAGGGGACCTCCTGGGGGCCCACAAGCCTGGATGGCGCGGCCCCCCTGGCCGCAGGGTGGGGGCTTGTGGGGCCCCTGGGGCTCTTCTGGCTTGGCTCCCAAGTTCTCTGATCTTCTTCCGTTCCAGAAAAAATCTTTTCGGGGATTTTCTTCCGTTTGGACTCCGTTTCAAAATTTCCTCTGAAAGGGGTCAAAAACATGGAAAAAACAGGAACTCGCACTTGGCACTGAGTTAATAATTAGTCCCAGAAAATAAATAAAAAGCATGCAAAACATCCAAAGTTTGACAAGATAATAACATGAAACCATAAAAAATTATAGATACGTTGGAGACGTATCATGTAGTAATAAAAATTATATGCTTGTGCATCATGAAAAGAACACTTTATGTGATAGTTATATTGTTTAATTCCTTCGTGATGGTATTGAAAATTATTATGAGAGGGGAAGATATGCTTATGTATGTTTAAATAATATCAAGTTTCCTCTCTATGTGTTCAAAGTTTTGAAGTCATACTTGTTTTGCGTTCCTATGCAAGTTGATTCTTGCCATAATAAATTGTTTGCTTGCAAAATCCCTATGCATAGGAAGTGGGTCAGACTTAAATGTGCTTGTCATGTGATTCATGATGCTCTTATGCATGTTTGAAATACTATTCTTATGCAAGCATCATTGAAATATTCATGCCTAGCTGAGAGGCATTAAAGAAAAGCGCTTGTTAGGAGACAACCCAATATTTATCGTTTCTGATTTTTTGTGTTCACATTATTAATATATACTGTATTAATCATGTTTTGTGTCTTTTATTTCAATAAGGTGCCAAGTAAAGCCTTTGGGATAGTGTGGATACTTGTTTGTTTGATTCTATGCAAAAACTAAAACTTTTACATCCAGTGCAGAATTTCTATGATTTTACTGGAGCATCAAAAAATTCTGAAATTTTTACCCAGATTTTATATGGAAATTCTCTGCGGTGTCCTAGTTTTTCAGAATAGTTAGAGTCACAGAAGTATGGTGTTCATTTGGATCTACACATACCGTTCTGTTTTTGATAGATTATGTGTTGCATGCATAGTTTGCTTGTTTTAGTGTTTTTATAGCTTATATCTAGTGATATAAATTATGGGAATGATAAAATATAGTAGGTATTATATGATAACACTTATGAATCTTGTCTTGACAGTACCTAAGTGAATGTTCTATCTTTATTACACTAACCCATCTTACGAAGTTCCGTTAAGTTTTATGTGATTGAAGTTTTCAAGTTTTGGATGAGATACCGATATGAGGAGAATAAGGAGAAGAAATAACCTAATCTTGTGGATGACCAAGGCACCCCAAGGTAGTATCCAAGGAATACTCAAGCGTCTAAGCTTGGGGATGCCCTGGAAGGCATCCCTTCTTTCGTCTCCAACACTATTGGTATATCTTACTTGGAGCTATATTTTTATTGATCACATAATATGTGTCTTGCTTGGAGAATCATTTTATTTATTTGTTCTATGTTATATATTATTTATAAACTTGTTTTTAATAAAAATTTCCAAGAATTTCCTTTAGAATGCTTGAATTGCATGTGTAGTGTGTGTTGTACAGAAACAAAAACTTTTGCTTTAGTATTCGGATTACCAGATTTTACTCGAATATGTAAAGTTTGTGAAATATTCACACAGTAATTTCATACAAATTCGTTATAATGTACTAAATTTTCAGAATTATTATAGATACAAAAGTACAACTTTTAAATAGATTGCTACGGACTGTTCTGTTTGGACAGATTGTTATCATAGTTTTGTTGCCTACTTATCCTAGAGTTTTCATGGCTTGTATTAGTATTTATAAATTTTAGAATTAATAGTATACAGTACCTAATGTTTGAAAAATATTATGCAACTTTTCTAGGCAGTACATGAAGTGTTGATTTATTCTTATGTGCACTAACTGATCTCATGAGTTCTTTTCAAGTTTTGTGTGGATGAAGTTTTTGAGAGTTAGGTAAAACTGGGAAATGAGAGGATTGAATGAGATACAAAATCTCAAGCTTGGGGGTTCCCAAGGAACCCCAAGTAAATATTACAAGAAGTCTCAAGTATCTAAGCTTGGGGATGCTACGCATCTGACCTCTCTTCATCAACAACTATCGGTTGGTCCTAAGTTTTTGTTCATTCACATGATATGTGTTATTCTTGGAGTGTCTTTTGTTTTATTTGTTGTTTTGAAATAAATTCCCACATCTGAAAGTATTTATTGAGAGAGAGTCCTCACATGGCTACTTAATTTTTTGACTACTCATTGATCTTCACTTATATCTTTTTTAGAGTAGTTTGACGTTCACTATTGTGTGCTTCACTTATATCCTAAGAGTAAATTGTGAATGAATGAAATATCATAAATCTTAAATTATAAATGTTCTATATGATTCAAATTTTGTTTGTAAAGTAAAATCTATTGAAGTTCGACAACACAATATTAGTCATGAATGAGTAGTATAAGTAGTAGAACTTTCACATACAAATATATTATCTTGGACATCTTTTATAATTGTGAATACCCATTAATTATTTTCAACCTTGATCAAATAGTTGAAGTTGGACAAGGAAGATAACGCAATGGTCATGCTTGAGTATATTTGCATAGAAGTTATATTGTTATGGATCCTCCAACATGTGGTGCTTGTTTAGAACCTTTTGCTAGCCAAAACTTCGTACTAAGTAGAGATACTAGTTGTGCATCCAATTATTTGAGCCAATTTTCTTCCATGAGAGTCCATCATACCTACCTATATATGGTATTTCATTTCCATTACAAGTAAATTTCCATGTGGCACCTTTAAAACCTTCAAATAAACATCTGTTTTTTGTGTCTGTACTGCTCATGGAGCGATCAGGGCATTCAATATCTTCCATGCTAAGCGGGTTATTCTCATGACGAGTGTTTATTCACATGCCATTCCACAAGAGAGGTTGGTAAAAAGGATGCCCGGTCCTGCAGAATACAAAAAATAAATAAACAAGAACCCCCCCCCCCCCCTAGAAAATTGATTGTTTGGAGGGCACCCATGGATACGGCTAGCCGTGTAATGTGATTGAATGTTTGAGGGGCGTAAAATTTCAATTCTGTTTGGGAATCGCTAATAATGTGATTAGCATGGAATATATTGAAATCCATTGTTGTAACATTGAGAGAAAAAGCACACCACTCAAAATATATTCATCTCTATTTTAAACAATGAACTCTCTCACCTGTGCAAATCACCGCTTCCCTCTGCGAAGGGACAATCTATTTACTTCCATTCTATTTACTTTCCATGTTGAGTCAACTTATTATTCCAAACTCAATCTATTAGTTGGCAAGCACCATGTGGTGGGGAAAGATCCAAACATATATATCCACTCAAATATATTTGATCATGATTCATTATTGTTTGCAATTATCTTTATGATAAATATGTTGGGAGGCAAAACATTAAGCCCCTATCTTTCTCTGTGTTCGATGGATCTTCTTTGTTCTAAAAATATGATTTGAGTATTAGCAATCATAGAAGACTATATGATAATTGAGTACATGGAGCTCTTACATAGACTTGATGATGCATTGAAATTGTTTGGTGACTAAGAACATATGTTGTTAAGTTTCAAGAGAATGCATTGCTTGAACCATGACATGTGAATTGATTGCTACTATATCATGATAATATTTATGAGAAAAAGTTGCTCTTCATGATGCTATAAAAGTGACTGAAATTATCAATGATCAAAATTTTTCACTATGCTAGCATTCACACTTCATAAATTACTTCTTTTTTCATTTACCTACTCAAGGACGATTGGGAATTAAGCTTGGGGATGCTGATACGTCTCCAACATATCGATAATTTATGAAGTATGCATGCCATATTTTCCTATGTTAAAAATAATTTTATATGGTTTTGATGCAATTTATATGATTTATTTAAAACTAACCCGAAGTGACGATGTATTGAGCTGAATTACCGTGGTGTTGTTTTGTGTAGAAACTAAAAGTTCTCAGAATCGTCCAAAACTTTTTAATGATTTTTGCTGGATAAAATAAGAAATATCAGAGCAAATATTCACCGGAGGGGAGCCACCTGTGGGGCATAAGATAACATGGTGCACCCTGATAGCTTGTGGGGCCATGTAGCTCCGGTTGACGTGATTCCAACGCTAAAAATTCCTACAAATCTAGAAACCCTTGAAAGTTAACCTAGAACTTCCGCTCCGCCACCGCAACTTTATGTACCGAACACAAATCCATCTGGAGCCTTTCCAGTACAATGCCAGAGGGGGCCGGTGGCCATCTTCATCATCCCGGCGGAGGCCATGACGAGGAGGGAGTAGTTCACCCTCGGGGCAAATAACTATTTTTCATATTTTAGTTCTTCGATATCATGCAAATCAATCCTCTTCATACCCACAACATAATTTTATTTCTCGTTTGTAGATAGAACCAAAAGCTCAGTGTACATAGAGTCTTATCAATCGCGGAAAGGACTTGAGAGAATGTTGAACTTACCTTTGGCTCCTTGTGGGTTTGACACTCCGTACTTACCCCTTCCATCTTTGAAAAGTTCTAGGATGATTACTTGCATTTGGGGATTATCAATGTCAAAGAAGGTATTCCTCCAGTGTCAGGGAGTTGCACGATCTGATGATCTTAGAAACAAATACTTGATGTGAAGAAAGCAGTAGCAATAAAAAAAGTGATATCATCAAATGATATGTTTACTATAGGATCTTGTCCATCACATCATTCCACTAATGTTGTGATCCCGTTACCAAATGACAACTCATGTTTATGGTTAGTAAACCTTCAACCATGTTTGATCATGGATCTAGTATAGTAGAGGCTCACAAGTGACACGGTGGCCCGCTGATACGTCTCTAACGTATCTATAATTTATGAAGTATCCATGCCATATTTGCCTATGTTTACAATAGTTTTATATGGTTTTGATACATTTTATATGATTTATTTAGAACTAACCCAGACTGACATTGTTTTCAACACAATTATCGTGGTGTTGCTTTTGTGCAGAAAATAGAAGTTCTCAGAATCGCCTAAAACTTTTTTATGAATTTTTTCACATAAAATAAGAAATACTAGAGCGAAGAACCACTGTAGGGAGCCACATGTGGGTCACAAGCTAACAGGGCGCTCCCGCCACCCTTAGGGCGCCCTGGTAGCTTGTGGGGCATGTGTAGCTCTGACTGACATGATTCCAATGCTGAAAATTCCTATAAATCTAGAAACCCCCAAAATTTAACCTAGAACTTCCACTCCACCGCCGAAACTCTGTGTATCAAATAAAAACCAATCTTGAACCTTTCGAGTACCCTGTCAGAGGGGGAAATCATCTCCGATGGCTATATTCATCATCCCGACGGAGGCCATCACGAAGAGGGAGTAGTTCACCCTCTGAGTTGTGGGTATGTACGAGTAGCTATGTGTTTTATCTCTCTCTCGTGTTCTTGAGATGTCACGATCTTGATATATCACATGCTTTGTTAATATAGTTGGATCACATGATGTTATTCCCTTGCTACCTTGTTGCAATGAATTGAATCTTTCCCTTTGAGATCTCATTACGTCGAATTGAATATTGGATTTCAAAACACTTGACTTATGTCTTGGTACTCAACTTGAGGATTCCCGTGGTGACAATGGGGTAATCTATGCATAGGGGTTGATACACGTTCTTGTCCTACTTTCTCCGATAGTGATCTTGGGGTACTCCCTTGAAGTTCTTTGTCTTGGACTGAATATGATGAATTGATTTTTTTATGCATGTCCAATAATTGACACATGGATACTCGGCGTGATATTGGAGTATCTAGATGACATTATGGTTGATTGACATGTATCATGGGTGTTGTTCTATTATGAACTATAGGGATCTTTGTGTCACCTATAGGAATATCCCAAAAAAATGATCGGAAAGAATAACTTTGAGGTTGATCGCTGCGTAAAACAACTTCTTATTATGTTCTCCACCAATACGAACTTTGGAGTGATTCTTTGTTGCATGTTGAGGGGTGATCATATGATTCTACTATGTTAGCATTGTTAAGAGATTGTACTAGTGAAAATATGAACCCTAGGCCTTATTTCCAAACATTTATACAACGTTTTTCTCGTGGTTTACTACTTGTTACCTCACTATTTTTATTTATTCATATTATAAAAAAACTATTTTCTACTATCCATACTACGCTTGTATCACCATCTCTTCGCCAAACTAGTGCACCTATACAATTTACCATTATATTTGTGTATTGGGGACACAAGAGATTTCTTGTATTTGATTGCAGGGTTGCTTGAGACAAACATATTCATCATGCACCTCCCACGGAATGATTAACCTTATGCCATCCACTTGAGGGAAATTTCTTGCTGTCCTACAAAACTCTACGCTTGGAAGCCCAACAACGTCTACAAGAATAAAGTTGCGTAGTAGACATCAAGCTCTTTTCTGGCACCGTTGCCGGGGAGGTGAGTTCTTGAAGGCATATCTTTAGATCTTGCAATTAAATCTTTCAGTTTCTTGTTTTTCACTAGTTTGGTTTAATAAAAAGAAAACTACCAACAAATGGAATTTAGGTTGCCTCAATTGTGTCGCCTTTTTGATGTCTTTCGTGAAAATGATGTTTCGGAAAATTGTGCTCAGTTGGTGGAGGAAGAATTTATGAAAATACTTAATGAGAATTCATTGAATGATGAGCATGATTTAAATGTTGCTAGTATGATTTCCTTGAATATCCATGATGCTACCGATATGCAAAGCCACAAGTTTGGGATGGTATGTTTGATTAAGATGATATTGTAGTCCCCCAAGTTTTAGCAAGCAAATTTATTATGATTAAAGCATGCCTCCTATCTATCATGTTTATGATGATGACATGTATGATATAAAGAATAATAATAACCATGAAACTTGTCATCGTGATTTTAATTTTCAATTGTATTATGCCACTCAAATATCACATGATAGTTATTTTGTTGAGCTTTCTCCCACTACTATGAATGAGAAGAATTTTGCTTTTGTGTGTAGTAATAAAAATTCTATGCTTGTGCATCATGAAAATAACACTTTATGTGATAGTTATATTTTTTAATTCCTTCATGATGGTACTGAAAATTATTATGAGAGGGGAAGATATGCTTATGTATGGTTAAATAATATCAAGTTTCCTCTCTATGTGTTCAAAGTTTTGAAGTCATATTTGTTTTGCCTTCCTATGCAAGTTGATTCTTGCCACAAAAAATTGTTTGCTTGCAAAATCCCTATGCATAGGAAGTGGGTCAGACTTAAATGTGCTTGTCATGTGATTAATGATGCTATTATCCATGTTTGAAATACTATTCTTATGCGAGCATCATTGAAATCTTCATGCCTAGCTGAGAGGCATTAAAGAAAAGCGCTTGTTAGGAGACAACCCAATATTTATCGTTTCTGATTTTTGTGTTCATATTATTAATATAGACTGTATTAATCATGTTTTGTGTCTTTTATTTCAATAAGGTGCCAAGTAAAGCCTTTGGGATAGTGTGGATACTTGTTTGTTTGATTCTATGAAAAAACTAAAAAAATTACGTCGAGTGCAGAATTTCTCTGATTTTACTAGAGCATCAAAAAAAATTGAAATTTTTACCGAGTTTTAATATGGAAATTCTCTGCGTTGTCCTAGTTTTTCGGAATAGTTAGAGTCACATAAGTATGGTGTTCATTTTGATCTTCACATACCGTTCTGTTTTTGATAGATTATGTGTTGCATGCATAGTTTGGTTGTTTTAGTGTTTCTATAACTTATATCTAGTGATATAAATTATGGGAATGATAAAATACAGTAGGTATTATATGATAGCACTTATGAATCTTGTCTTGACAGTACCTAAGTGAATGATCTATCTTTATTACACTAACCCATTTTACGAAGTTCCGTTAAGTTTTGTGTGATTGAAGTTTTCAAGTTTTGGATGAGATACTGATATGAGGAGAATAAGGAGAAGAAATAACCTAAGCTTGTGGATGACCAAGGCACCCCAAGGTAGTATCCAAGGAATACTCAAGCGTCTAAGCTTGGGGATGCCCTGGAAGGCATCCCTTCTTTCGTCTCTAACACTATTGGTATATCTTACTTGGAGCTATAATTTTATTGATCACATAATATGTGTTTTGCTTGGAGAATCATTTTATTTTGTTGTTCTATGTCATATATTATTTATAAACTTGTTTATCAATAAAAAGTTCAAAGAATTGCCTTTAGAATGCTTGAATTGCATGTGTACTGTCTGTTGTACAAAAACAAAAAAAATTGCTATAGTATTCGGATTACCAGATTTTACTCGAATATGTAAAGTTTGTGAAATATTCACACAGTAATTTCATACAAATTCGTTATCATGTACTAAATTTTCAGAATTTCTATAGATACAGAAGTACAATTTTCAAATAGATTGCTACGGACTGTTTTGTTTCGACAGATTGTTATCATAGTTTTGTTACCTACTTATCCTAGAATTTTCATGGCTTGTATTAGTATTTTTCAATTGTAGAATTAATAGTATACAGTATCTAATGTTTGAAAAAATTTATGCAACTTTTCTAGGCAGTACATGAAGTGTTGATTTATTCTTATGTGCACTAACTGATCTCACGAGTTCTTTTCAAGTTTTGTGTGGATGAAGTTTTTGAGAGTTAGGTAAAACTGGGATATGAGAGGATTGAATGAGATACAAAATATCAAGCTTAGTTATTCCCAAGGAATCCCAAGTAAATATTACAAGAAGTCTCAAGTATCTAAGCTTGGGGATGCTACGCATCTCACCTCTCTTCATCAACAACTATCGGTTGGTCCTAAGTTTTTGTTCATTCACATGATATGTGTTATTCTTGGAGTGTCTTTTGTTTTATTTGTTGTTTTGAAATAAATTCCCACATCTGAAAGTATTTATTGAGAGAGAGTCCTCACATGGCTACTTAATTGTTTGACTACTCATTGATCTTCACTTATATCTTTTTTATAGTAGTTTGATGTTCACTCTTGTGTGCTTCACTTATATCCTAAGAGTAAATTGTGAATGAATGAAATATCATAAATCTTAAATTATAAATGTGCTATATGGTTCAAATTTGGTTTTGAAAGTAAAATCTATTGAAGTTTGACAACACAATATTAGTCATGAATGAGTAGTATAAGTAGTAGAACTTTCACATACAAATATATTATCGTGGACATCTTTTATGATTGTGAATACCCATTAATTATTTTCAACCTTGATCAAATAGTTGAAGTTGGACAAGGAAGACAACGCAATGGTTATGTTTGAGTATATTTTCATAGAAGTTATATTGTTATGGATCCTGCAACATGTGGTGCTTGTTTAGAACCTTTTGCTAGCCAAGACTTCGTACTAAGTAGAGATACTAGTTGTGCATCCAATTATTTGAGCCATTTTTTTCCATGAGAGTCCACCATACCTACCTATATATGGTATTTCATTGCCATTCCCGGTAAATTTGCATGTGGCACCTTTAAAACCTTCAAATAAACATCTGTTTTTTGTGCACGTACTACTCATGGAGCGATCAGGGCATTCAATATGTTCCATGCTAAGCGGGTTATTCATGATGAGTGTTTATTCACATGCCATTTGATGACCCACAAGTATAGGGGATCAATAGTAGTCCTTTCGAGAAGTAAGACTGTCGAACCCAACGAGGAGCAGAAGGCTCTGATAAACAGTTTTCAGCAAGGTAATAACTGCAAGAACTGAAAGTAGCGGTAACAAGTGATGGTGTAGCGAGGTGAAACGTAGCAAGTGAAAAGTAACAAGTAAAGTAGTAGCAACGGTGCAGCAAAGTGGCCCGATCCCTTTTGTAGCAAGGGACAAGCCTGAACAAAGTCTTATAGGAGGAAAAACGCTCCCGAGGACACACGGGAATTTCTGTCATGCTAGTTTCATCATGTTCATGTGATTCGCGTTCGTTACTTTGATAGTTTGATATGTTGGTGGGCCGGCGCTTGGGTACTGCCCTTACTTGTACAAGCATCCCACTTATGATTAACCCCTCTCGCAAGCATCCGCAACTACGAAAGAAGAATTAAGACAATGTCTAACCGTAGCATTAAACTAGTGGATCCAAATCAGACCCTTACGAAGCAACGCATAGACTGGGGTTTAAGCTTTTGTCACTCTAGCAACCCATCATCTACTTACTACTCCCCAATGCATTCCTCTAGGCCCAAATATGGTGAAGTGTTATGTAGTCGACATTCACATAACACCACTAGAGGAAAAGACAACATACATCATATCAAAATACCGAACGAATACCAAATTCACATGACTATTATTAGCATGACTTATCCAATGTCCTCACGAACAAAAGTAACTACTCACAAAGCATAATAATAATCCTAATCAGAGGTGTAATGAATAGCATCAAGGATCTGAACATAAACTCTTCCACCAAGTAATCCAAATAGCATTAACTACAAAGAGTAATCAACACTACTAGCAACCTTACAAGTGCCAATCGGAGTCGCGAGACGGAGATTGGTTACAAGAGATGAACTAGGGATTGGAGAGGAGATGGTGCTGATGAAGATGTTGATGGAGATGACTCCCCTCCGACGAGAGGAGTGTTGGTGATGACGATGGCGATGATTTCCCCCTCCGAGAGGGAAGTTTCCCCGGCAGGATCGTCCTGCCGGAGCCCTAGATTGGATTTGCTCAAGTTCCGCCTCGTGGCGGCGGCGAATCCACGAAAAAGATCCTCCTTGATTTTTTCTAGAACGAAACCCTTCATATAGCAAAAGAGGGGGGGCAGTGGGCCGTCAGGGAGCCCACAAGCCCTGTAGCCGCCACGAGGGGGTGGCGGCTACCAGGCTTGTGGGGCCCTGGTAGCTCCCATGTGGTACTTCTTTCGCCCAGTATTTTTTTTATATTCCCAAAAAATTCCACGTTGATTTTCAGGGCATTTGGAGTTGTGCAGAATAGAGGACTCAGACTTGCTCCTTTTCCAGTCCAGAATTCCAGCTACCGGTATTCTCCCTCTTCAAATAAATCGTGCAAAATAAGAGAGAAAAGGCATAAATATGGTACCACAAGGTAAAATAACAGCCCATAAAGCGATAAATATCAACATGAAAGCATGATGCAAAATGGACGTATCAACTCCCCAAGCTTAGACCTCGCTTCTCCTCAAGCGAAAACCAAGTTCCATAAACATGCCCACATGTGTAGGGATGAAGGTGTCGATAAAACATAATACGAACATGAGGGCATCATGATCACACATAGAACAGCAATACATCATAAAGATTCTTATGGGAAAGTAACAATTCCTTCACAAGGCAAAGTATGAAACAAAAACCTTACCGAGAAGTAGCCAACAACAGTCCATAGTCATTGAAGCAATTGCAATTTATCATGACATCAGAAAGAGTCAAATAAGAGCTTGTAAAGCAAACTCACATACTCAATCTACTCTTTTGTTTTCCACAATTGTTACAACTCACGTGGTACCCATGGTATCAAAGTTTCAGCTGGACACAGAGGAAGATAAGGGCTTATAGTTTTGCCTCCCAACCATTTACCTCAAGGGTAAAGTCAACAATAATAAAGCATAAGTACTCAACTCCAAGTTGATATATGAATATAGATCTTACCCAAGCATGTGACGGTAGCCAAGACAAAGGCAAAATAGGGAATTGGTCAAGGTCACCATGACTCTTACATGGGCAAAAAGTAAAGGTACAAGATAGGCCCTTCACAGAGGGAAGCAGAGGTTGTCATGCGCTTTTGAGGTTTGGATGCGTGTCCTCTTAGTGCGGAGGAACGTCACTTTATATTGCCTCCTGTGATAAAGAACTTTATTATGCAGTCTGTCGCTTTTATGTCTTCCTCATCACATGTTCGTATAAAGCTTATTTTCCACACACTAATAGATCATACATGTAAGCGCATCTAGTGCCCCTTAGTGATTTTGGTGGTTTGAAGACTTATAGGTTAAGTGTACACAGGATCTATAAGTCATTGAGGAGTTTGAGATATTTGAAGAATATCGACCCCTAAAAATGTATGTCTTCAGTTGAAGACATTGGTCTGAAGCTGAAGAAATGAATTGCGAGGAATCTGCGATGAAATTGATATTCCTCATGAAGATACTGATATTGAGAAGTCCGGTGTGTCCTGAAGAAAATCACTCTGAAGAATTTGAAGCATGAAGATTAACACTTTCTATTTTATTTTCTTCGCATTTGAGTAATAGGAACACTGTACTGTTAAAGGGGGTCGAAGTTACACTATGGAATGAATTTCCTAATGATGCTCAACCCAAGCCTAAATTCTACCAAAAGCCTCAAGTGAGGAATACGAGTGACATGAGGACTCTCACAGTTGAGGGTCCCGACCGTTTCGATAG
Organism: Hordeum vulgare subsp. vulgare; assembly: GCF_904849725.1. NCBI lineage: Eukaryota > Viridiplantae > Streptophyta > Magnoliopsida > Poales > Poaceae > Hordeum > Hordeum vulgare. The sequence continues at coordinate 431,765,903 of NC_058522.1, read as the reverse complement.
CCACACCAAGTCATTGGTCTTATCCACTCCAACGGTCATATTATTAAGGGCATTAGTGTCAAATCATGTCGGGATGCTCCCAGGCTATAAATAGCCACCCCCCACAACCATTAGCTGGTTGGCTGCTCCGTTAGAAACTGACACTTGTCATAAGAGCAATACCAATTCCTCAGAGCCTTCGAGAGAAATTCATCAGTGAGGAAATACACCATACACCGAAACCACAAACCAAACCTAGTGATTGAGCATCACTGAAGAAGTTGTTCCTGTGTGGGACTGAAGCCTTTTACCTTTGAGGACTATGCATCCTCCAGACGGTTAGGCGTCAAGGTCTAGATCTTTACAGCAGTCAATTGTAGATTGCCGGGTGACCAAGTTTGTGAGGGTTTGGAAGTCTGCCCTGAAGACTTACCACGAGTGTTGGGCGAGGACTGTGTGTCCTTAGCTCAAGGAGAATACGGTAGGGACTGTGTGTCCCGGGACTGTGTGTCCTTTGGTTTCAATACCAAGCCGCTCCAAACCAGATGTACGACTGTCACAACAGTTGGAACTGGGTCATCAACGATTGTCTTCACTGAGAAACGGGTTCTAATTCCTCAACTCCTTACTTTTCTCGTATTATGTGTTGATGACTTTCACTGCAACTGTTTGAAGAATTTGCTGAAGACTTTCTCTGAATTTCCTCAACCCCAAATTCTTCACGTCAGTTAATCCACATCTGTATTCTGCGTGCCTGCTCACTGTGCAATCTGTTTTCACATTCTTCACTCTGAAAAACTGCTGTTGTGAAACTTTGCACTTCTGATCCTTTACTGTTTTCGCTGTAAGTTAGTCATCAATGAGGAATTTCCTCAAAAGGAATTTCCTCGGTGATGAAATTCTAAAAATCTCCCATTCACCCCCCCCCCCCCCCCCTCTAGTCGATATAGCGCACTTTCAATACATATTAGAGAGCAATTTTTATTGCTTGCACCGATGACAACTTACTTGAGGGATCTTATTCAATCCATAGGTAGGTATGGTGGACTCCCATGGCAAAACTGGGTTGGAGGTTTATGGATGCACAAGTAGTATCTCTACTTGCTGCGGGAGTTTTGGCTAATAAGAGGTGGAAGCAATCGTCACAAGCTAAGGGATCTCTAAACATATAACATTGTTTGGAACCAAGCAAACACAATTCATTATGTTGTCTTCCTTGTCCAGCATCTACTTCTAAGCATGTAATAGTTTGGTGAGTGCTCACAATTGTAAAAAGTGTCTAAGATGATATATTTATATGTGAACCTCTCTTTCCTTATTACTTCTTATTAATTGCAACAATGACTGGGGTCTATGTTGGTTTATTCTCAACAAGTTTCAATCATCATACTTGTTATATGTGAAGCTATCACTTTCCATAAGATCATCTCATTATCTTACATGCTATCGTTCTTTTCATACTTTTGATCACGGCACAAAACAAAACCCTTGACTAATATACTCTTTATTATATAGCTCGGAAGCTCGAATACATAGGGGGAGACACAAGGCAAAAGACTCAAACTAAACACTAAAGACTTATTCCACTAAGAGAAGAAATAAAAACTGAAAAGGAAAGAACTAAAACAAAGGTAAAAGCAAAAGATATAAAGGTGATACGATACCAGGGCAACTCCCCCAAGCTTGGAAAAAGCCAAGGGGATTGCCCATACCAATGCTTAGTTGTCTTCCTTTGGTGGTGATGGTGGTGGAGTTGTTGAAACAGTCTTGAGCTTGTCTAATTTCCACTTGAGCATAAAGTTATGCTCCCTCAGATCGTCATTTTCCTCCTCGAGCCTCAACACTCTATGGCAAAGTTCCTACTTACTCTCCTGCAAGAAACGAGAAGGGATAAATATGGTCTTAGGCTTCTTCCTGGAGTTGGGGAGGCTTGACTTCTTGAACTCCACATGGGTGTTTGCAGGTTGAGGTAGAGGAGCCTCCTCCTCGTCAGAGCTTGTTTGCTCCTTCCCCTTTGGTTCATGGTCCTCTTCCTCATCTGTGGTCCAACCATAAGGCTCTAAGTCCCCATTAATCCTGGAGTTAGCACGGTCATCGGCCACATAGATCTCTTCTTCTGAATCTTGAGAAGACATCTTGACCTAAATCTGCGGTAGACAACAGGTTCGAAATGAAAACAGAGGAAAACTGTGCGATACGGAGATCAAAACCCTCGGGCGTATATATAATGATTTTTTTCTGGACCAGAAGGAGTGCTCCGCAGGAAACGGGGGTCCGGGAGGCACACGAGGTGCCCACAAGCCCTGTAGCCGCCGCCAGGGGGTAGGTGGCGACTACCAAGCTTGTGGCCGCCTCGTGCGCCCTCCGGACTGCTTTTTATTTTTCTAATTTTCTAAAATTCCAAAACGGAGGAAATTTCCTATTGGAAAAGCTTTGGAGTCCAATTACTTACCGAAACACATACCTCTTCGTTTTCAGGGTCAAAAACAGGCTGATAAACATCCTTTATGTACTCCTCTGGAGTTATGATATTGATGATATTGGTCTCAACATTTATGGGGGTACCAGAGATATAATGCTTGATTCTTTGCCCATTTACCACTCTAGGAAAATTTCCTTCCGTGTTATTGATTTTGATGGCACCGGAACGATATACTTCCTCGACAACGTAAGTACCTTCCCATTTAGAGAGAAGCTTACATGCGAAGAATCTTAAGCGAGAATTGTATAGAAGGACATAATCACCTACATTGAACTCTCGTTTCTGTATTCTTTTATCATGCCATCTCTTAACCTTTTCCTTGAACAACTTTGCATTCTCATATACCTGGGCCCTCCATTCATCTAATGAGCTAATACCAAACAACTGCTTCTCACCGGCAAGTTTGAAATCGAAGTTAAGCTCTTTGATTGACCAACAAGCCTTGTGTTCTAGCTCAAGAGGTAAATGACAGGCCTTACCGTAAACTATTTTATACGGCGACATGCCCATGGTATTCTTATAAGCAGACCTATAAGCCCATAGTGCATCGCCAAGTTTACTAGACCAATTCTTTCGAGATCTATTGACAGTCTTTTGTAAGATCAATTTGATCTCCCTATTACTCAACTCCACTTGACCACTAGACTGAGGATGATAAGGAGATGCAACTCTATGGTTGACATCATACTTAGAAACCATCTTGTGGAAAACACTATGAATGAAGTGTGAACCACCATCAGTCATCAGATATCTAGGGACTCCAAATCTTGGGAAAATGACTTCTTTAAGCATCTTAATAGAGGTGTGGTGATCAGCACTTCTAGTGGGGATAGCTTCTACCCACTTAGTGACGTAATCCACAGCAACTAAGATGTGAGTGTACCCATTGGAACTCGGGAAGGGTCCCATATAATCAAAGCCCCAGACATCAAACGGTTCAATGACAAGTGAATAGTTCATAGGCATTTCCTGACATTTACTGATGTTCCCTATTCTTTGGCATTCGTCACAAGAGAATACAAACTTACGGGCATCCTTGAAGAGAGTGGGCCAATAGAAACCTGATTGCAATACCTTATGAGCAGTTCTATCTCCAGCATGGTGTCCTCCGTAGGCTTCGGAATGACACTTCTGCGGGATCTGTCCCTGTTCATGTTCAGGCACACAACGTCTAATAAGACCATCTACTCCTTCCTTATAAAGGTGAGGATCATCCCAAAAGTAGTGTCTCAAATCAAAGAAGAAATTCTTCTTTTGCTGGTAGGTGAAACTGGGTGGTATGTATTTGGCTACGATATAATTTGCATAATCAGCATACCACGGTGCACTATGTGAAGTGCGGATGACATTTAATTGCTCATCAGGAAAGCTGTCATCAATAGGTCGTGGGTCATCAAGGACATTCTCTAGCCTGGACAAGTTATCTGCTACAGGGTTATCAGCACCCTTTCGGTCAAGAACATGCAAATCAAATTCCTGTAGCGGGAGAACCCATCTGATTAGCCTAGGCTTAGCGTCCTTCTTCTCCATAAGGTACTTAATAGTAGCATGATCAGAGTGAATAGTGACTTTGGAGTCAACTATATAAGATCTGAAATTTTCACATGCAAACACGACTGCTAAAAACTCCTTTTCCGTAGTGGCATGGTTTCTTTGGGCACTGTCTAGAGTTTTACTAGCGTAGTGAATAACATTCAACTTCTTGTCAACTCTTTGTCCTAGAACAGCACCAACAGCATAATCACTAGCGTCGCACATGATTTCAAAGGGCAAGTTCCAGTCAGGTGGTTGAACAATAGGTGCGGTTATCAAGGCCTTCTTAAGTATTTTGAAAGCTTCCTCACAATCCTCGTCAAAAACAAAAGGAACATCCTTCTGCAAGAGGTTGGTAAGAGGCCTAGAAATCTTAGAGAAGTCTTTAATGAACCTTCTATAGAAACCAGCATTACCTAGGAAACTTCGTATACCTATGATATCTGTGGGGTAAGGCATTTTCTCAATTGCATCAACCTTAGCCTTATCAACTTCAATGCCTCTTTCAGAAATTTTATGTCCTAAGACGATGCCTTCATTAACCATAAAGTGGCACTTCTCCCAATTCAACACGAGGTTGGTATCTTTGCATCTCTGTAAGACTCGATCAAGGTTGCTGAGGCAATCATCAAAGGAAGAATCGTAAACGGAGAAGTCATCCATGAAAACCTCGACAATCTTTTCACAAAAGTTAGAGAATATAGCCATCATACATCTTTGAAAGGTGGCAGGTGCATTGCATAAGCCAAAAGGCATACGTCTATAAGCAAAGGTACCAAAGGGGCAGGTGAAAGTGGTTTTCTCCTGATCAGATTGTGCAATAAGTATTTGCGAGAAACCTGAATAACCGTCTAGAAAGCAGAAGTGTGTGTGTTTGGATAGCCTTTCTAGCATTTGGTCGATAAACGACAAAGGATAATGGTCTTTCCTGGTTGCCTTGTTCAGTTTCCGGAAGTCTATCACCATCCTATGGCCAGTAATAATCCTATGTGGGATTAATTCATTTTTATCATTAGGAACGACGGTGATACCTCCCTTCTTAGGTACGCAATGTACTGGACTTACCCAATCACTATGAGCAACAGGATAAATGATTCCTGCTTCCATAAGCTTTAATATTTCTTTTCTCATGACCTCTTTCATCTTAGGATTTAATCTCCTTTGATGATCAGCAACTGGTTTGAATTCAGGATCAGTTTTAATCCTGTGCTGACATAGAGTGGGACTAATACCCTTAAGATCATCAAGAGTATATCCAATAGTCGCACTGTGCTTCCTCAAAGTTTTTAGTAACTTCTTCTCTTCGTGATTCGAGAGGAGAGCACTAATAATAACAGGATATATCTCCTTCTCATCAAGATAGGCATACTTAAGAGTATCAGGCAACTGTTTAAGCTCAAACACAGGATCACCCTTCGGTGGGGAGGATCCCCAAGCAGTTCAACACGCAAATTATTCTTGAGAATAGGATATTGTTCTAAGACAATTTTATCTATCTCATCTCTTTCATCCATATGCATATCATTTTCATGCTCAAGTAGATATTGCTCTAAAGGATCCGTAGGAGGTACGGCAATAGAGGCAAGAGCAATGATTTCATCCCTACCAGACGACTCTTTTTCATGGGGTTGTCTTCCAAACTTGGAGAAGTTAAATTCATGAGACACACCCTCGAAACTAACAGTGACAGTCTCCTTAATGCAATCAATGTGAGCATTGACAGTGTTGAGAAAGGGTCTACCAAATATGATGGGACAAAAGCTATCTTGTGGAGTAGCAAGGACGAGGAAATCAGTAGGATACTTCGTCTTACCGCACAGGACTTCTACGTCTCTCACAATTCCCAGAGGGTAGATAGTGTCTCTATTAGCTAGCGTAATAGTGACATCAATGGGTTCTAACTCAGCAGGTGCAATCTCATCTTTGATTTCATCAAAAAGGGATCGGGGTATTGCACTAACACTAGCACCCATATCACATAAACCATGATAACGGTGATCTCCTATCTTGACAGAAACAACGGGCAGGCCAACTACAGGTTTGTATTTGTCTTTCGCGTGAGGTTTAGCTATTGTAGCGGAGTCCTCACAGAATTTGATAACATGCCCATCTATGTCGTCGGCTAAGAGATCTTTGATAATAGCAACACTAGGTTCAACTCTAATTACCTCAGGGGGTGCAAGTGGTCTAATGTAACCCCTACGTATCACAGTTGGAGCTTTAGAATAATCCTTTTTCCTAGCAGGGTAAGGTGGTTTCTCAGCATAAGCACAAGGAACAATAGGATCACTAAAGGCAATGACTTTATCTTCAACTAGATTGGGTTTAACTATGTTGACTTCTACAGGAGGATGATACTTAAACCACTTCTCTTTGGGATGATCAACATGAGCAGCAAAAGATTCACATAGAGAAGCTACTATCTCAGAGTCAAGTCCATGCTTAGCGCTAAAATATCTAGAAGTGTTTGTTTCAACAAAATATTTAACGCAATCAAACTGGAAACTCATACCTGACTCCTTACCTTCTTCAAGCTCCCAATCTTCAGAATTACGTTTGATTCTTTCCAATAAATTCCACTTGTGGTCAATATCCTTCTTCATAAAAGAACCAGTACCATGTCAATGCCTTATCCTTCAAAGATAAAGGAAAGACTTTCTTATTTACCTCATCCACGGGCAAACCTGCAAGCTTAAATAAACCACAAACTTCATCTACATAGATCTGATGCAAGTCTGGATGTGAAGATCCATCTCATGTAAAAGGATTAGCCAGGAGTTTCTCAAGCATACCCGAAGGGATTTCATAAAAGATATTTTCAGTAGGTACCTCAGGTTGAGGAACAACTCCTCGTGCTTCCGTTCGTGGCGAAGATACCCCAAACAAATTCCTCAAAGGGACAGTTTCCATAGTGACAAGTGACAATAAATTTCAGCACAGTATATAAATGTTTCCTTACCAAATTCCACTTACCAAAGGCGCTTCACTCCCCGGCAACGGCGCCGGAAAAGAGTCTTGATGACCCACAAGTATAGGGGATCAATCGTAGTCCTTTCGATACGTAGGAGTGTCAAACCCAACGAGGAGCAGAAGGCTCTGATAAACAGTTTTCAGCAAGGTAATAACTGCAAGCACTGAAAGTAGCGGTAACAAGTGATGGTGTAGCGAGGTGAAACGTGGCAAGTGAAAAGTAACAAGTAACAAATAGTAGCAACGGTGCAGCAAAGTGGCCCAATCCCTTTTGTAGCAAGGGACAAGCCTGAACAAAGTCTTATAGGAGGAAAAACGCTCCCGAGGACACACGGGAATTTCTGTCATGCTAGTTTCATCATGTTCATGTGATTCGCGCTCGTTACTTTGATAGTGTGATATGTGGGTGAACCGGCGCTTGGGTACTGCCCTTACTTGGAAAAGCATCCCACTTATTATTAACCCCTCTCGCAAACATCCGCAACTACGAAAGAAGAATTAAGACAACATCTAACCATAGCGTTAAACTAGTGGATCCAAATCAGCCCCTTACGAAGCAACGCATAGACTGGGGTTTAAGCTTCTACTTACTACTTACTACTCCCCAATGCCTTCCTCTAGGCCCAAATATGGTGAAGTGTTATGTAGTCGACGTTCACATAACACCACTAGAGGAGAAGACAACATACAACATATCAAAATATCAAACGAATGCCAAATTCACAGGACTATTATTAGCATGACTTATCCCATGTCCTCAGGAACAAAAGTAACTACTCACAAAGCATAATCATAATCATGATTAGAGGTGTAATGAATAGCGTCAAGGATCTGAACATAAACTCTTCCACCAAGTAATCCAAATAGCATCAACTACAAAGAGTAATCAACACTACTAGCAACCTTACAAGTGCTAATCAGAGTCGCGAGATGGAGATTGGTTACAAGAGATGAACTAGGGATTGGAGAGGAGATGGTGCTGATGAAGATGCTGATGGAGATGACTCCCCTACGACGAGAGGAGTGTTGGTGATGACGATGGCGACGATTTCCCCCTCCGGGAGGGAAGTTTCCCCGGCAGGATCGTCCTGCCGGAGCCCTAGATTGGATCTGCTCAAGTTCCGCCTCGTGGCGGCGGCGAATCCACGAAAAAGCTCCTCCTTGATTTTTTATGGAACGAAACCCTTCATATAGCAAAAGAGGGGAGCAGTGGGCCGTCAGGGAGCCCACAAGCCCTGTAGCCGCCACCAGGGGGTGGCGGCTACCAGGCTTGTGGGGCCCTGGTAGCTCCCCTCTGGTACTTCTTTCGCCCAGTATTTTTTATATATTTCCAAAAAAATCCACGTTGATTTTCACGGCATTTGGAGTTGTGCAGAATAGAGGACTCAGAATTGCTCCTTTTCCAGTCCAGAATTCCAGCTACCGGTATTCTCCCTCTTCAAATAAACCTTGCAAAATAAGAGAGAAAAGGCATAAATATGGTACCACAAGGTAATATAACAGCCCATAAAGCGATAAATATCAACATGAAAGCATGATGCAAAATGGATGTATCACCATTCCACGAGAGAGGTTGGTAAAAAGTATGCCCGGTCCTGCATAATACAAAAAATAAATAAACAAGAACCCCCCCCCCCTAGAAAATTGATTTTTTGGAGGGCACCCATGGATACGGCTAGCGATGTAATGTGATTGAATGTTTGAGGGCGGTAAAATTTCAATTCTGTTTGGGAATCGCTAATAATGTGATTAGCATGGAATATATTGAAATCCCTTGTTGTAACATTGAGAGAGAAAGCACACCACCCAAAATATATTCATCTCCATTTTAAACAATGAACTCTCTCACCTCTGCAAATCACTGCTTCCCTCTGCGAAGGGACAATATATTTACTTTCATGCTATTTACTTTCCATGTTGAGTCAACTTCTTATTCCAAACTCAATCTATTAGTTGGCAAGCACCATGTGGTGGGGAAATATCCAAACATATATATCCACTCAAATATATTTGATCATGATTCATTATTGTTTGCAATTATCTTTATGATAAATATGTTGGGAGGCAAAACATTAAGCCCCTATCTTTCTCTGTGTCCGATGGATCTTGTTTGTTCTAAAAATATGATTTGAGTATTAGCAATCATAGAACACTATATGATAATTGAGTACATGGAGCTCTTACATAGACTTGATAATGCATTGAAATTGTTTGGTGACTAAGAACATATGTTGTTAAGTTTCAAGAGAATGCATTGCTTGAACCATGACATGTGAATTGATTACTACTCAATCATTATAATATTTATGAGAAAAAGTTGCGCTTCATGATGCTAGAAAAGTGAATGAAATTATCAATGATCAAAACTGTTCACTATGCTAGCATTCACACTTCATAAATTACTTCTTTTATCATTTACCTAGTCAAGGACGATTAGGAATTAAGCTTGGGGATGCTGATACGTCTCCAACATATCGATAATTTATGAAGTATTCATGCCATATTTTCCTATGTCAACAATGCTTTTATATGGTTTTGATGCACGTTATATGATTTATTTAAAACTAACCCGAAGTGACGATGTTCAGCAGAATTATCGTGGTGTTGTTTTGTGTAGAAACTAAAAGTTTTCAAAATCGTCCAAAACTTTTTTATGATTTTTTCTGGATAAAATAAGAAATATCGAAGCAAATATTCACCGGAGGGGAGCCACCTATGGGGCATAAGATAACAGGGTGCGCCCTGATAGCTTGTGGGGCCATGTAGCTCCGGTTGACGTGATTCCAACGCTGAAAATTCCTATATATCTAGAAACCCTCGAAAGTTAACCTAGAACTTCTGCTCCGCCACCGCAACTTTTTGTACCGAACACAAATCCATATGGAGCCTTTCTAGTACCCTGCCAGAGGGGGCCGGTGGCCATCTTCATCATCCCGGTGGAGGCCATGACGAGGAGGGAGTAGTTCACCCTCGGGGCTGAGGGTATGTACCATTAGCTATGTGTTTGATCTCTCTCTCTCTCTCTCTTTCTATCTCATGTTCTTGAGATGTCACGATCTCATGGGCTTTGTTAATATAGTTGGATGATGTTATTCCCTTGCTACCTTGTTGTGCTGAATTGAATCTTTCCCTTTCAGATCTCGTTATGTCGGATTGTATGTTGGATTTGAGAACACTTGATTTATGTCTTGGTACTCAACTTGAGGATTCCCGTGATGACAATGGGGTAATCTATGCATAGGGGGTGATACATGTTGTTGTCCTACTTTCTTCGATAGAAATCTTGGGGTACTCCTTGAAGGTCTTTGTGTTGGATTGAATATGATGAATCTAATTTTTTTTATGCATGTCGAATAATTAACCCACAAATACTTGAGGTGGCATTGGAGTATCTAGGTGACATTCGGGTTGATTGATATGTATCAAAGGTGTCATTCTAGTACGAACTCTGGGGCTGTTTGTGACACCTATAGGAATAGTGTTGGGGAACGTCGCATGGGAAACAAAAAATTTCTTACGCGCACGAAGTCCTGTCATGGTGATGTCCATCTACGAGAGGGGATTTCCGATCTACGTACCCTTGTAGATCGCACAGCAGAAGCGTTAAGAAACGCGGTTGATGTAGTGGAACGTCCTCACGTCCCTCAATCCGCCCCGCGAACCGTCCCACGAACCGTCCCGCGATCCGTCCCACGATCCGCTCCGATCTAGTGCCGAACGGACGGCACCTCCGCGTTCAGCACACGTACAGCTCGACGATGATCTCGGCCTTCTTGATCCAGCAAGAGAGACGGAGAGGTAGATGAGTTCTCCGGCAGCGTGACGGCGCTCCGGAGGTTGGTGGTGATCGAATCTCAGCAGGGCTCCGCCCGAGCTCCGCAGAAACGCGTTCTAGAGGTAAAACCGTGGAGGCCTGTGGTCGGGCTGCCGTGGCAAAAGTTGTCTCAAATCAGCCCTAAAACCCCACTATATATAGGAGGGAGGGAGGGGAGGAGGCAGCCTCAAACCCTCAAGGTTTGGCCGAAATTTGAGGTGGAGGAGTCCTACTCCAATCCTACCTGGAGTAGGATTCCACCTTCCCACTTGGAAACTCTTTCCACCTTGTGTTTTTCCCTTCTCAAACCTTATGGGCCTTAGTGGGAACTTATTCCAGCCCACTAGTGGCTGGTTTATCTCTTCCCATAGCCCATGAGACCCCTTGGGGCGTGACACCCCTCTCGATGGTCCCCGTCACCCCTCCCGGCACTCCCGGTACACTACCGATGAGCCCGAAACTTTTCCGGTAATGCCCGAAAACTTTCCGGTAACCAAATGAGGTCATCCTATATATCAATCTTCCTCTCCGGACCATTCCGGAAACCCTCGTGACGTCCGTGATCCCATCCGGGACTCTGAACAACATTCGGTAACCAACCATATAACTCAAATAAGCATAAAACAATGTCGAACCTTAAGTGTGCACACCCAGCGGGCTCGAGAACTATGTAGACATGACCCGAGTGACACCTCGGTCAATATCCAATAGCGAGACCTGGATGCCCATATTGGATCCTACATATTCTACGAAGATCTTATCGTTTGAACCTCAGTGCCAAGGATTCATATAATCCAGTATGTCATTCCCTTTGTCCTTCGGTATGTTACTTGCCCGAGATTCGATCGTCAGTATCCGCATACCTATTTCAATCTTGTTTACCGGCAAGTCTCTTTACTCGTTCCGTAATACAAGATCCCGCAACTTACACTAAGTCACATTGCTTGCAAGGCTTGTGTGTGATGTTGTATTACCGAGTGGGCCCCGAGATACCTCTCCGTCACACGGAGTGACAAATCCCAGTCTCGATCCATACTAACTCAACGAACACCTTCGGAGATACCTGTAGAGCATCTTTATAGTCACCCAGTTACATTGCGACGTTTGATACACATAAAGCATTCCTCTGGTGTCAGTGAGTTATATGATCTCATGGTCATAGGAACAAATACTTGACACGCAGAAAACAGTAGCAACAAAATGACACGATCAACATGCTATGTCTATTAGTTTGGGTCTAGTCCATCACATGATTCTCCTAATGATGTGATCCCGTTATCAAGTAACAACACTTGCCTATGGCCAGGAAACCTTGGCCATCTTTGATCAACGAGCTAGTCAACTAGAGGCTTACTAGGGACAGTGTTTTGTCTATGTATCCACACAAGTATTGTGTTTCCAATCAATACAATTATAGCATGGATAATAAACGATTATCATGAACAAAGAAATATAATAATAACTAATTTATTATTGCCTCTAGGGCATATTTACAACAGTCTCCCACTTGCACTAGAGTCAATAATCTAGCTCACATTACCATGTGATTCCAACGAATCCAACACCCATATAGTTATGGGGTCTGATCACGTCTTGCTCGTGAGAGAGGTTTTAGTCAACGGTTCTGAAACTTTCAGATCTGTGCGTTCTTTACAAATCTTTATGTCATATTATAGATGCTGCTACTACGTGCTATTCGGAAATACTCCAAATATCTACTCTACTATACGAATCCGTTTCACTACTCATAGTTATTCGGATTAGTGTCAAAGCTTGCATCGACGTAACCCTTTACGACGAACTCTTCAACCACCTCCATAATCGAGAAAATTTCCTTAGTCCATTAGTTACTAAGGATAAATTTTGACCGCTGCTAGTGATTCAATCATGCATCACTTTCTGTACCTCTCAACAGACTTTGAGTCAAGGCACACATCAGGTGCGGTACCCAGCATGGCATACTTTAGAGTCTATGGCTAAGGCATAGAAGACGACCTTCGTCTATTCTCTTTATTCTGCCGTGGTCGAGTTTTGAGTCTTACTCAAATTCACATCCTACAACGCAACCAAGAACTCCTTCTTTGCTGATCTATTTTGAACTCCTTCAAAACTTGTCAAGGCATGCATCTTGTTGAAACTTCCATTAAGCACTTTCGATCTATCTCCATAGATCTTTGATGCTCAACGTTCAAGTAGCTCAATCCAGGTATTCCTTTGAAAACTCCTTTCAAACAACCTTGTATGCTTTACAGAAATTCTACATTACTTCTGATCCACAATATGTCAACCACATATACTTATCAGAAATTCTATAGTGCTCCCACTCACTTCTTTGGAAATACAAGTTTCTCACAAACCTTGTACAAACCCAAAATCCTTGATCATCTCATCAAAGTGTATATTCCAACTCCGAGATGCTTGCACCAGTCCATTTAAGGATCGCTGGAGCTTGCATACTTGCTAGTATCTTTAGGATCGACAAAACCTCATGGTTGTATCTCATACAATGTTTGCTCAAGGAAACCTTCGAGGAAACAATGTTTTGACATCCTACATGCAATATTTCATAAATAATGCAGCAACTACTAACATAATTCTAACAGACTTTTAGCATCGCCACGAGTGAGAAAGTCTCATCATAGTCAACTGTTTGATCTTGTCGGAAACATCTTTGCGACAAGTCGAGCTTTTCTTAATAGTGACTTATCACTATCATCGTCTGTCTTCCTTTTAAAGATCCACCTTTACTCAATAGTCCTATGACCATCAAGTAGTTCTTCCAAAGTCTACACTTTGTTTTCATACATGGATCCTCTCTCGGATTTCATGGCTTCCAGCCATTTGTCGGAATCTGGGCCCACCATTGCTTTCTCCATAACTCGTAGGTTCAATGTTGCTCAACAACATTACCTCCAAGACAGGGTTACCGTACCACTCTGTAGTAGTATGCGACCTTGTCAACCTACGAGGCTTGTAGTAACTTGACCCGATGCTCGATGATCACCATCATCAGCTTTCACTTCAATTGGTGTAGGTGCCACAGGAACAACTTCCTGCGCCCTGCTACACACTAGTCGAAGTGATGGTTCAATAACCTCATCAAGTTCTACCACCCTCCCACTCCATTCTTTCGAGAGAAACCTTTCCTCGAGAAAGGATCCGTTTCTAGAAACAAACACTTTGCTTTCAGATCTGAGATAGGAGATGTACCCAACTGTTTTGGATATCCTATGAAGATGCATTTATCCGCTTTGGGTTCGAGCTTATCAGACTGAAACTTTTTCACATAAGTGTCGAAACCCCAAACTTTCAAGAAACGACAGTTTAGATTTCTCTAAACCTCAGTCTATACTGTGTCATCTCAACGGAAATACGTGGTGCCCTATTTAAAGTGAATGTGGTTGTCTATAATGCTTAACCCATAAACGATAGTGGTAATTCGATAAGAGACATCATAGCATGCACCATTCCAAATAGTGTGTGGTTATGACGTTCAGACACATCATCACACTATGATGTTCTAGGTGGCATGAACTGCGAAACAATTTCCACATTGTCTTAACTGCGTACCAAAACTCGTAACTCGGATATTCATTTCTGTGATCATATCGTAGACAGTATATCCTCTTGTTACGACGAACTTCACTCCGAAACAGAATTGAACTTTTCAATATTTCAGACTTGTGATTCATTAAGCAAATACTCTAGTATCTACTCAAATTGTCATTGAAGTAAGAACATAATGATATCCACTGCGTGCCTCAGCACCCATTGGATTGCATACATCAAAATGTATCACTTCCAACAAGTTACTATCTTGTTTCACCTCAATGAAAACAAGGCTTTGCTCATGTGGTATGATTTGCACGTCACTAGTGATTCAAAATCAAGTGAGTATAAAGATCCATCAGCATGGAGCCTCTTCATGCAATTTATAACAACATGACTCAAGCGGCATTGCCACAAGTAAGTGGTACTATCATCATTACCTCGTATCTTTTGGCACCAATATCATGAACATGTGTAACACTACAATCGAGATTCAATAAACCATTGAAGGTGATTATTCAAGCAAATAGAGTAACCATTATTCTCTTTAAATGAATAATCGTATTTTAATAAACGTGATCCAATCATGTTCATGCTTAACGCAAGCACCAAATAACAATTATTTAGGTTTAACACCAATCCCGATGGTAGAGGGAGCGTGCGACGTTTGATCATATCAACCTGGGAAACACTTCCAACATGTATCGTCACCTCGCCTTTAGCTAGTCTCCGTTTATGCCGTAGCTTTCATTTCGTGTTACTAATCACTTAGCAACCGAACCGGTATCCAATACCCTCGTGCTACTAGGAGTACTAGTAAAGTACACATCAACATCATGTATATCAAATATACTTCTTTCGACTTTTGCCAGCCTTCTTATCTACCAAGTATCTAGAGTTGCTCCGCCTCAGTGACTGTTCCCCTCATTACAGAAGCACTTAGTCTCGGGTTTTGGTTTAATCTTGGGTCTCTTCATTAGTGCAGCAATTGTTTTGCCGTTTCACGAAGTATCCCTTCTAGCCCTTGCCTTTCTTGAAACTTAGTGGTTTTACTAACCATCAACTATTGATGTGTTGGAAATATGCCCTAGAGTCAATAATAAATTAGTTATTATTATATTTCTTTGTTCATGATAATCGTTTATTATCCATGCTATAATTGTATTGATTGGAAACACAATACTTGTGTGGATACATAGACAAAACACTGTCCCTAGTAAGCCTCTAGTTGACTAACTCGTTGATCAAAGATGGCCAAGGTTTCCTGGCCATAGGCAAGTGTTGTTACTTGATAACGGGACCACATCATTAGGAGAATCATGTGATGGACTAGACCCAAACTAATAGACATAGCATGTTGATCGTGTCATTTTGTTGCTACTGTTTTCTGCGTGTCAAGTATTTGTTCCTATGACCATGAGATCATATAACTCACTGACACCGGAGGAATGCTTTGTGTGTATCAAACGTCACAACGTAACTGGGTGACTATAAAGATGCTCTACAGGTATCTCCGAAGGTGTTAGTTGAGTTAGTATGGATCGAGACTGGGATTTGTCACTCCGTGTGACGGAGAGGTATCTCGGGGCCCACTCGGTAATTCAACATCACACACAAGCCTTGCAAGCAATATGACTTAGTGTAAGTTGTGGGATCTTTTATTACGGAACGAGTAAAGAGACTTGTCGGTAAACGAGATTGAAATAGGTATGCGGATACTGACGATCGAATCTCGGGCAAGTAACATACCGAAGGACAAAGGGAATGACATACGGGATTATATGAATCCTTGGCACTGGGGTTCAAACGATAAGATCTTCGTAGAATATGTAGGATCCAATATGGGCATCCAGGTCCCGCTATCGGATATTGACCGAGGAGTCTCTCGGGTCATGTCTACATAGTTCTTGAACCCGCAGGGTCTGCACACTTAAGGTTCGACATTGTTTTATGCGTATTTGAGTTATATGGTTGGTTACCGAATGTTGTTCGGAGTCCCGGATGAGATCACGGATGTCACGAGGGTTTCCGGAATTGTCCGGAAACGAAGATTGATATATAGGATGACCTCATTTGATTACCGGAAGGTTTTCGGAGTTACCGGGAATGTACGGGGAATGACGAATCGGTTCCGGGTGTTCACCAGCGGGGGGGGCAACCCACCCCGGGGAAGCCCATAGGCCTTGGGGTGGCGCACCATCCCTTAGTGGGCTGGTGGGACAGCCCAAGAAGGCTCTATGCGCCATAGGAAGAAAATCAAAGAGAAAAGAAAAAAAAGAGGAGGTGGGAAAAAGGGGAAGGACTCCTCCTTCCAAACCTAGTTGGATTCGGTTTGGAAGGGGAGGACTCCCCCCCCCCCCCATGGCTCGGCCGAAGTCCTTTGGGGTCCTTGGACCCCAAGGCAAGGCTCCCCCTCTTCCCCCTATATATACGGAGGTTTTAGGGCTGATTTGAGACAACTTTGCCACGGCAGCCCGACCACATATCTCCACGGTTTCACCTCTAGATCGCGTTTTTGCGAAGCTCGGCCGGAGCCTTGCTGAGATAAGATCACCACCAACCTCCGGAGCGCCGTCACGCTGCCGGAGAACTCATCTACCTCTCCGTCTCTTTTGCTGGATCAAGAAGGCCAAGATCATCGTCGAGTTGTACGTGTGCTGAACGCGGAGGTGCCGTCCGTTCGGCACTAGATCGTGGGACTGATCGCGGGACGGTTCGCGGGGCGGATCGAGGGACGTGAGGACGTTCCACTACATCAACCGCGTTTCTTAACGCTTCTGCTGTGCGGTCTACAAGGGTACGTAGATCGAATATCCCCTCTCGTAGATGGACATCACCATGATAGGTCTTCGTGCGCCTAGGAAAATTTTTGTTTCCCATGCGACGTTCCCCAACAGTGGCATCATGAGCTAGGTTCATGCGTATATGTAATCTCGAGTAGAACACAAAAGTTTTTTTGGGCGGTGATGTGCGTTTTGCTGCCCTCCTTAGTCTTTTCTTGATTCCGTGGTATTGTTGGATCGAAGCGGCTCGGACCGACATTACTCGTACGCTTACGAGAGACTGGTTTCATCGCTACGAGTAACTCCGTTGCTCAAAGATGACTGGCGGGTGTCAGTTTCTCCAACTTTAGTTGAATCAGAATTGACCGAGGAGGTCCATGGATGAGGTTAAATAACAATTCATATATCTCCGTTGTGGTGTTTACGTAAGTAAGATGCGATCCTACTAGATACCCATGGTCACCACGTAAAACATGCAACAACAAAATTAGATTACGTCTAACTTGTTTTTGCAGGGTATGCTTATGTTGTAATAGTTAATATCGACTTGCACATCGATGGTACGGCAATCGGCAGGAGCCATAGGGTTGTCTTTAAACTAATGTTTGTGCTTGCAGATGCGTTTACTATATTGCTAGGACGTAGCTTTAGTAGTAATAGCATGAGTAGCACGACAACCCCGATGGCGACACGTTGATGGAGATCATGGTGTGACGCCGGTGACAAGAAGATCGTGCCGGTGCTTTGGTGATGGAGATCAAGAAGCGCATGATGATGGCCATATCATGTCACTTATGAATTGCATGTGATGTTAATCCTTTTTGCACCTTATCTTGCTTAGAACGACGGTAGCATTATGAGGTGATCTCTCACTAAAATTTCAAGACGAAATTGTGTTCTCCCCGACTGTGCACCGTTCCGACAGTTCTTCGTTTCGAGACACCACGTGATGATCGGGTGTGATAGACTCAACGTTCACACACAACGGGTGCAAAACAGTTGCACACGCAGAACACTCGGGTTAAGCTTGACGAGCCTAGCATGTGCAGACATGACCTCGGAACACATGAGACCGAAAGGTCGAGCATGAATCGTATAGTTGATATGATTAGCATAGAGATGCTTACCACTGAAACTATTCTCGACTCACGTGATGATCGGACTTGAGATAGTGGATTTGGATCATGTACCACTCAAATGACTAGAGAGATGTACTTTTTGAGTGGGAGTTCTTAAGTAATATGATTAATTGAACTAATTTTCATGAACATAGTATAATGGTCTTTGCGAATTACGATGTAGCTTGCGCTATAGCTCTACTGTTTTTATATGTTCCTAGAGAAAATTTAGTTGAAAGTTGATAGTAGCAAATTTTGAAGAGGATTGTCCTCGTTGCTACGCAGAAGGCTTATGTCCTTAATGCACCACTCGGTGTGCTGCACCTCGAGCGCCGTCTGTGGATGCTGTGAACATCCGACATACACGTTTCTGATGACTATACGATAGTTCAGTGCAAAATACTTAATGGCTTAGAAGCAAGGCACCGAAGACGTTTTGAAACGTCATGGAACATAAGTGATGTTCTAAAGATATGAAATTGTGATTTCATGCTCGTGCCCTTGTTGAGAGTTACGAGACCTTCGACAAGATTCTTTGTCCACAAAGTAAAGGAGAAAAGCTCAATCGTTGAGCGTGTGCTCAGATTGTCTGAGTACGACAATCACTTGAATCAAGTGGGAGTTAATCTTCCAGATGAGATAGTGATGGTTCTCCAAAGTCACTGCCACCAAGCTGTGAGAGCTTCGTGATGAACTATAACATATCAAGGATAGATACAATGATCCTTGAGCGATCCGCGATGTTTGACACTGTGAAAGTAGAATTCAAGAAGGAGCATCAATAGTTGATGGTTTGTAAAACCACTAAGTTTCAAGAAAGGCAAGGGCTAGAAGGGATACTTCGTGAAACGGAAAAACAGTTGTTGCACTAATGAAGAGACCCAAGATTAAACCCAAACCCGAGACTAAGTGCTTCTGTAATGAGGGGAACAGTCACTGAGGCGGAGCAACTCTAGATACTTGGTAGATAAGAAGGCTGGCAAAAGTCGAAAGAAGTATATTTTATACATGATGTTGATGTGTACTTTACTAGTACTCCTAGTAGCATGAGGGTATTGGATACCGGTTCGGTTGCTAAGTGATTAGTAACACGAAATGAAAGCTACGGCATAAACAGAGACTAGCTAAAGGCGAGGTGACGATACGTGTTGGAAGTGTTTCCCAGGTTGATATGATCAAACGTCGCACGCTCCCTCTACCATCGGGATTGGTGTTAAACCTAAATAAGTGTTATTTGGTGCTTGCGTTAAGCATGAACATGATTGGATCGTGTTTATTGCAATACGATTATTCATTTAAAGAGAATAATGGTTACTCTATTTTCTTGAATAATCACCTTCAATGGTTTATTGAATCTCGATCCTAGTGTTACACATGTTCATGATATTGGTGCCAAAAGATACGAGGTAATGATGATAGTACCACTTACTTGTGGCACTGCCGCTTGAGTCATGTTGGTATAAATTGCATGAAGAGGCTCCATGCTGATGGATCTTTATACTCACTTGATTTTGAATCACTAGTGACATGCAAATCATACCACATGAGCGAGGCCTTGTTTTCATTGAGATGAAATAAGATAGTAACTTGTTGGAAGTGATACATTTTGATGTATGTAGTCCAATGGGTGCTGAGGCACGCAGTGGATATCATTATGTTCTTACTTCAATGACGATTTGAGTAGATACTAGAGTATTTCCTTAATGAATCACAAGTCTGAAATATTGAAAAGTTCAATTCTGTTTCGGAGTGAAGTTCGTCGTAACAAGAGGATAAACTGTCTACGATATGATCATAGAAATGAATATCTGAGTTACAAGTTTTGGTACGCAGTTAAGACAATGTGGAAATTGTTTCGGAGTTCATGCCACCTAGAACATCATAGTGTGATGATGTCTCTGAACGTCATAGCCACACACTATTTGGTATGGTGCATGCTATGATGTCTCTTATCGAATTACCACTATCGTTTATGGGTTAAGCATTAGAGACAACCGCATTCACTTTAAATAGGGCACCACGTATTTCCGTTGAGATGACACAGTATAGACTGAGGTTTAGAGAAATCTAAACTGTCGTTTCTTGAAAGTTTGGGGTTTCGACACTTACGTGAAAAAGTTTCAGTCGGATAAGCTCGAACCCAAAGCGGATAAATGCATCTTCATAGGATATCCAAAACAGTTGGGTACATCTCCTATCTCAGATCCGAAAGCAAAGTGTTTGTTTCTAGAAACGGATCCTTTCTCGAGGAAGGGTTTCTCTCGAAAGAATTAGTTGGGAGGGTGGTAGAACTTGATGAGGTTATTGAACCATCACTTCGACCAGTGTGTAGCAGGGCGCAGGAAGTTGTTCCTGTGGCGCCTACACCAATTGAAGTGAAAGTTGATGATGGTGATCATCGAGCATCGGATCAAGTTACTACAAGCCTCGTAGGTTGACAAGGTCGCGTACTACTACAGAGTGGTACGGTAACCCTGTCTTGGAGGTCATGTTGTTGAGCAACAGTGAACCTACGAGTTATGGAGAAAGCAATAGTGGGCCCAGATTCCGACAAATGGCTGGAAGCCATGAAATCCGAGAGAGGATCCATGTATGAAAACAAAGTGTAGACTTTGGAAGAACTACTTGATGGTCATAGGACTATTGAGTAAAGGTGGATCTTTAAAAGGAAGACAGACGATGATAGTGATAAGTCACTATTAAGAAAAGCTCGACTTGTCGCAAAGATGTTTCCGACAAGATCAAACAGTTGACTATGATGAGACTTTCTCACTCGTGGCGATGCTAAAAGTCTGTTAGAATTATGTTAGTAGTTGCTGCATTATTTATGAAATATTGCATGTAGGATGTCAAAACATTGTTTCCTCGACGGTTTCCTTGAGCAAACATTGTATGAGATACAACCATGAGGTTTTGTCGATCCTAAAGATACTAGCAAGTATGCAAGCCCCATCGATCCTTAAAAGGACTGGTGCAAGCATCTCGGAGTTGGAATATACACTTTGATGAGATGATCAAGGATTTTGGGTTTGTACAAGGTTTATGAAAAATTTGTATTTCCAAAGAAGTGAGTGGGAGCACTATAGAATTTCTGATAAGTATATGTGGTTGACATATTGTGGATCAGAAGTAATGTAGAATTTCTGTAAAGCATACAAGGTTGTTTGAAAGGAGTTTTCAAAGGAAGACCTGGATTGAGCTACTTGAACGTTGAGCATCAAAGATCTATGGAGATAGTTCGAAAGCGCTTAATGGAAGTTTCAACAAGATGCATGCCTTGACAAGTTTTGAAGGAGTTCAAAATAGATCAGCAAAGAAGGAGTTCTTGGTTGCATTGTAAGGTGTGAATTTGAGTAAGACTCAAAACCCGACCACGGCAGGATAAAGAGAATAGACGAAGGTCGTCTTCTATGCCTTAGCCGTAGACTCTAAAGTATGACATGCTGAGTACCGCACCTGATGTGTGCCTTGCAGCAAGTCTATTAAGAGGTACACACAGTGATCCAGGATTGAATCACTGATCAGCGGTCAAAGTTATCCTTAGTAACTAAATAGACTAAGGAATTTTTCTCGATTATGGAGGTGGTTAAAGAGTTCGTCGTAAAGGGTTACGTCGATGCAAGCTTTGACACTAATCCGAATAACTATGAGTAGTGAAACGGATTCGTATAGTAGAGTAGATATTTGGAGTATTTCCGAATAGCACATAGTAGCAGCATCTATAAGATGACATAAAGATTTGTAAAGAACACATGGATCTGAAAGTTTCAGAACCGTTGACTAAAACCTCTCTCATGAGCGAGACGTGATCAGACCCCATGACTATATGGGTGTTGGATTCGTTGGAATCACATGGTGATGTGCACTAGATTATTGACTCTAGTGCAAGTGGGAGACTGTTGGAAATATGCCCTAGAGGCAATAATAAATTAGTTATTATTATATTTCTTTGTTCATGATAATCGTTTATTATCCATGCTATAATTGTATTGATTGGAAACACAATACTTGTGTGGATACATAGACAAAACACTGTCCCTAGTAAGCCTCTAGTTGACTAGCTCGTTGATCAAAGATGGCCAAGGTTTCCTGGCCATAGGCAAGTGTTTTTACTTGATAACGGGATCACATCATTAGGAGAATCATGTGATGGACTAGACCCAAACTAATAGACATAGCATGTTGATCGTGTCATTTTGTTGCTACTGTTTTTTGTGTGTCAAGTATTTGTTCCTATGACCATGAGATCATATAACTCACTGACACCGGAGGAATGCTTTGTGTGTATCAAACGTCGCAATGTAACTGGGTGACTATAAAGATGCTCTACAGGTATCTCCGAAGGTGTTAGTTGAGTTAGGATGGATCGAGACTGGGATTTGTCACTCCGTGTGACGGAGAGGTATCTCGGGGCCCACTCGGTAATACAACATCACACACAAGCCTTGCAAGCAATGTGACTTAGTGTAAGTTGCGGGATCTTGTATTACGGAACGAGTAAAGAGACTTGTCGGTAAACGAGATTGAAATAGGTATGCGGATACTGACGATCGAATCTCGGGCAAGTAACATACCGAAGGACAAAGGGAATGACATACGGGATTATATGAATCCTTGGCACTGAGGTTCAAACGATAAGATCTTCGTAGAATATGTAGGATCCAATATGGGCATCCAGGTCCCGCTATTGGATATTGACCGAGGAGTCTCTCGGGTCATGTCTACATAGTTCTCGAACCCCCAGGGTCTGCACACTTAAGGTTCGACGTTGTTTTATGCGTATTTGAGTTATATGGTTGGTTACCGAATGTTGTTCGGAGTCCGGATGAGATCACGGACGTCACGAGGGTTTCCGGAATGGTCCGGAAACGAAGATTGATATATAGGATGACCTCATTTGATTACCGGAAGGTTTTCGGAGTTACCGGGAATGACAAATGGGTTCCGGGTGTTCACCGGGGGGCAACCCACTCCGGGGAAGCCCATAGGCCTTGGGGGTGGCGCACCAGCCCTTAGTGGGCTGGTGGGACAGCCCAAGAAGGCTCTATGCGCCATAGGAAGAAAATCAAAGAGAACAGAAAAAAAAAAGAGGAGGTGGGAAAAAGGGGAAGGACTCCTCCTTCCAAACCTAGTTGGATTCGGTTTGGAAGGGGAGGACTCCCCCCCCCTTGGCTCGGCCGAAGTCCTTTGGGGTCCTTGGACCCCAAGGCAAGGCTCCCCCTCTTCCCCCTATATATGCGGAGGTTTTAGGGCTGATTTGAGACAACTTTGCCACGGCAGCCCGACCACATATCTCCACGGTTTCACCTCTAGATCGCGTTTCTGCGGAGCTCGGGCGGAGCCTTGCTGAGATAAGATCACCACCAACCTCCGGAGCGCTGTCACGCTGCTGGAGAACTCATCTACCTCTCCGTATCTCTTGCTGGATCAAGAAGGCCGAGATCATCGTCGAGCTGTACGTGTGCTGAACGCGGAGGTGCCGTCCGTTCGGCACTAGATCGTGGGACTGATCGCGGGACGGTTCGCGGGGCGGATCGAGGGACGTGAGGACGTTCCACTACATCAACCGCGTTTCTTAACGCTTCTCCGGTGCAGTCTACAAGGGTACGTAGATCGAATATCCCCTCTCGTAGATGGACATCACCATGATAGGTCTTCGTGCGCGTAGGAAAAATTTTGTTTCCCATGCGACGTTCCCCAACATGATGCTCCTTCTTGATTTCTACTTTCGCAGTGTAAAACATCGGGAATTGCTCAAGGATCATTGTATCTATCCTTGATATGTTATAGTTCATCACGAAGCTCTCACAGCTTGGTGGCAGTGACTTTGGAGACCCATCACTATCTCATCTCGAAGATTAACTCCCACTTGATTCAAGTGATTGTCGTACTCAGACAATCTGAGCACACGCTCAACGATTGAGCTTTTCTCCTTTACTTTGTGGACAAAGAATCTTGTCGGAGGTCTCGTACCTCTCAACAAGGGCACGAGCATGAAATCACAATTGCATCTCTTTAGAACATCACTTATGTTCCGTGACGTTTCAAAACGTCTTCGGTGCCTTGCTTCTAAGCCATTAAGTATTTTGCACTGAACTATCGTGTAGTCATCAGAAACGTGTATGTCGGATGTTCACAGCATCCACAGACGACGCTCAAGGTGAAGCACACCGAGTGGTGCATTAAGGACATAAGCCTTCTGCGCAGCAACGAGGACAATCCTCTTCAAAGTTTGCTACTATCAACTTTCAACTAAATTTTCTCTAGGAACATATAAAAACAGTAGAGCTATAGCGCAAGCTACATCGTAATTCGCAAAGACCATTATACTATGTTCATGACAATTAGTTCAATTAATCATATTACTTAAGAACTCCCACTCAAAAAGTACATCTCTCTAGTCATTTGAGTGGTACATGATCCAAATCCACTATCTCAAGTCCGATCATCACGTGAGTCGAGAATAGTTTCAGTGGTAAGCATCTCTATGCTAATCATATCAACTATACGATTCATGCTCGACCTTTCGGTCTCATGTGTTCCGAGGCCATGTCTGCACATGCTAGGCTCGTCAAGATTAACCCGAGTGTTCTGCGTGTGCAACTGTTTTGCACCCGTTGTATGTGAACGTTGAGTCTATCACACCCGATCATCACGTGGTGTCTCGAAACGAAGAACTGTCGCAACGGTGCACAGTCGGGGAGAACACAATTTCATCTTGAAATTTTAGTGAGAGATCACCTCATAATGCTACCGTCGTTCTAAGCAAGATAAGGTGCAAAAAGGATTAACATCACATGCAATTCATATGTGACATGATATGGCCATCATCATGCGCTTCTTGATCTCCATCACTAAAGCACTGGCACGATCTTCTTGTCACCGGCGTCACACCATGATCTCCATCATCATGATCTCCATCAACGTGTCGCCATCGGGGTTGTCGTGCTACTCATGCTATTACTACTAAAGCTACGTCCTTGCAATATAGTAAACGCATCTGCAAGCACAAGCGTTAGTTTAAAGACAACCCTATGGCTCCTGCCGGTTGCCGTACCATCGACGTGCAAGTCGATATTAACTATTACAACATGATCATCTCATACATCCAATATATCACATCACATCGTTGGCCATATCACATCACAGGCATACCCTGCAAAAACAAGTTAGACGTCATCTAATTTTGTTGTTGCATGTTTTATGTGGTGACCATGGGTATCTAGTAGGATCGCATCTTACTTACGTAAACATCACAACAGAGATATATGAATTGCTATTTAAGCTCATCCAAGGACCTCCTCGGTCAAATCCGATCCAACTAAAGTTGGAGAAACTGACACCCGCCAGTCATCTTTGAGCAACGGTGTTACTCGTAGCGATGAAACCAGTCTCTCGTAAGCGTACGAGTAATGTCGGTCCGAGCCGCTTCGATCCAACAATACCGCGGAATCAAGAAAAGACTAAGGAGGGCAGCAAAACGCACATCACCGCCCACAAAAACTTTTGTGTTCTACTCGAGAAGACATCTACGCATGAACCTAGCTCATGATGCCACTGTTGGGGAAAGTCGCATGGGAAACAAAAAATTTCTTACGTGCACGAAGTCCTATCATGGTGATGTCCATCTACGAGAGGGGATTTCCGGTCTATGTACCCTTGTAGATCGCACAGCAGAAGCGTTAAGAAACGCGGTTGATGTAGTGGAACGTCCTCACGTCCCTCGATCCGCCCCAAGAACCGTCCCACGAACCGTCCCGCGATCCGTCCCACGATCCGCTCCGATCTAGTGCCGAACGGACGGCACCTCCGTGTTCAGCACACGTACAACTCGATGATGATCTCGGCCTTCTTGATCCAGCAAGAGAGACGGAGAGGTAGATGAGTTCTCCGGCAGCGTGACGGTGCTTCGGAGGTTGGTGGTGATCGAATCTCAGCAGGGCTCCGCCCGAGCTCCGCAGAAACGCGATCTAGAGGTAAAACCGTGGAGGCATGTGGCCGGGCTGCCGTGGAAAAAGTTGTCTCAAATCAGCACTAAAACCCCACTATATATAGGAGGGAGGGAGGGAGGGGAGGAGGCAGCCTCAAACCCTCAAGGTTTGGCCGAAATTTGAGGTGGAATAGTCCTACTCCAATCCTACTTGGAGTAGGATTCCACCTTCCCACTTGGAAACTCTTTCCACCTTGTGTTTTTCCCTTCTCAAACCTTATGGGCCTTAGTGGGAACTTATTCCAGCCCACTAGTGGCTGGTTTATCTCTTCCCATAGCCCATGAGACCCCTTGGGGCGTGACACCCCTCTCGATGATCCCCGTCACCCCTCCCGGCACTCCCGGTACACTACCGATGAGCCCGAAACTTTTCCGGTAATGCCCGAAAACTTTTCGGTAACCAAATGAGGTCATCTTATATATCAATCTTCCTCTCCGGACCATTCCGGAAACCCTCGTGACGTCTGTGATGCCATACGGGACTCCGAACAACATTCGGTAACCAACCATATAACTCAAATACGCATAAAACAACGTCGAACCTTAAGTGTGCAGACCCAGCGGGCTCGAGAACTATGTAGACATGACCCGAGTGACTCCTCGGTCAATATCCAATAGCGGGACCTGGATGCCCATATTGGATCCTACATATTCTACGAAGATCTTATCGTTTGAACCTCAGTGCCAAGGATTCATATAATCCCGTATGTCATTCCCTTTGTCCTTTGGTATGTTACTTGCCCGAGATTCGATCGTCAGTATCCGCATACCTATTTCAATCTCGTTTACCGGCAAGTCTCTTTACTCGTTCCGTAATACAAGATCCCGCAACTTACACTAAGTCACATAGCTTGCAAGGCTTGTGTGTGATGTTGTATTACCGAGTGGGCCCCGAGATACCTCTCCGTCACACGGAGTGACAAATCCCAGTCTCGATCCATACTAACTCAACGAACACCTTCGGAGATACCTGTAGAGCATCTTTATAGTCACCCAGTTACGTTGCGATGTTTGATACACACAAAGTATTCCTCCGGTGTCAGTGAGTTATATGATCTCATGGTCATAGGAACAAATACTTGACACGCAGAAAACAATAGCAACAAAATGACACGATCAACATGCTACGTCTATTAGTTTGGGTCTAGTCCATCACATGATTCTCCTAATGATGTGATCCCATTATCAAGTGACAACACTTCCTATGGTCAGGAAACCTTGACCATCTTTGATCAACGAGCTAGTCAACTAGAGGCTTACTAAGGACAGTGTTTTGTCTATGTATCCACACATGCACTGTGTTTCCAATCAATACAATTATAGCATGGATAATAAACGATTATCATGAACTAAGAAATATAATAATAACTAATTTATTATTGCCTCTAGGGCATATTTCCAACAAATAGCCCAAAAGATTGATCGAAAAGTATAAATTTGAGGTGGTTCACTGCCTACAACAACTTCTTATTATGTTCTCCTCTAATAGGAATTTTGGAGTGATTCTTTGTTGCATGTTGAGGGATCATCATATGATTCTACTATGATAGCATCTTTGAGAGACTGCACTAGTGAAAATATGAACCCTAGGCCTTATTTCCAAGCATTTGTACAATGTTTTGCTCAGTGTTTACTACTTGTTACCTTGTTGTTTTTATTCATTCAGATTATAAAAATCTATTTTCTACTATCAATACTACACTTGTATCACCATCTTTTTGCCGAACTAGTACACCTATACAATTTACCATTATATTCAATGTGATGGGGACACAAGAGATTCTTGTATTTGATTACAGGGTTGTTTGAGAGAGACCATCTTCGTCCTACACCTCCCATAGGTTGATAAACCTTAGGTCATCCACTTGAGGGAAATTTGCTACTGTTCTACAAAACTCTGCACTTGGAGGATCAACTACGTCTACAAGAATAAAGTTCCGCAATAGACATCACTCACAAATGACACGGTATCGTTTATGTATCCACACATGTATTTAAGTTTCCGATCAATACAATTCTAGTATGGATAATAAACGTTTATCATGAATAGAGAAATATGATGATAGCCAATTTGTTATTGCCTCTACCACATATTTCCAACATGTTTTGAGTCCATATGTTTCATGCTATGGTTAGATTTAACTTAATTATTCTCTTGTAGTTACAGATGCTTGAGATATAGGTAATCATAAGTAGCACTACAGGAATCGGCTTCTTTGCCGTCTGCCATAACACACGGCAAAGAGGACTCCACTAACGGCAAAGAGCTTTGCCGTCTGCCTCCTGTCGGGAAAGATTCTGCGTCAGCTTACGACGGCATTGTAGCTTCTTTGTCGTCCGCCTGCCCTAAGCGGACGACAAAGCTCTTTGTCGTCAGTATCTGCACCGAGCTGTCGGCAAAGAACTTGAGATGGCAGCCGACAGGCGCCGCCTCCGTTAGGGCTAACGAAGGTTTTGCCATCTGCTTGCCCCATATCCTTTGTCGTCTGCTTCCCCTGTATCCTTTGACGTATGCTTCCCCCGTAGCCTTTGTCGTCTGCTTGTATGTGCCAGCCCATAACAGTCCAACCGTTTTTTTCTCCTCTTTGTCGTCAACCTCCCCAGGCAACAGACGAAAAAGAAGCTATATGGCCAGCTGCTGCTGCCCCCGAGGGTGCACAGCTGGGTGCCATGTGGCACCTTTGCCGTCGGCCAGCTGATGGCAAAGCCCTTTGCCATCAGTTGGCAGACGGCAAAGAGCCCACATAGCTTCTGTTTTGTTTGTTTTTTATTATTTCACAGCACATATATATATATATATATATATATATATATATATCACAGCACATATATGATATATATTTCACAACACATATATATAGTTCACCACACATATATATAGTTCACCACACATATATGATATACATATAAAGTTCATCAATGTACATCCCATATATTGAAAGAACCAACATACAAAGTTTTAATCTGTTCATCCATAGATACATATACATATAGTTCGACATTGTTCATCAACTCAATTGAAAACTAGAACTAATAAGGCACTCCATGAATGCCAGCTTCCATGCATGTAGTACATCCAATCTGCAAAAAATGTGAATAAGAAAGTCAGAAGAAGAACAACATATAATGTTTTTGAGCTAATTATGTCATTTTGGAGCTAAATGGGCTAATTAAGTCATTGTTAGGGAAAATAAGGTAAGGAGAATATGAAAGAGGAGAAGAAAGAGGAGGAGGAGAAGAAGAAGAAATCAAGAAGGAGAAGAAGAAGGAGCAGGAGGAGAAGGAGAAGAAGAAGGGGCAGGAGGAGAAGGAGGAGAATAAGGAGAAGGAGGAGAAGGTCTTCTCCTTCTTCTCCTCCTCCTCCTTCTCCTTCTTCTTCTCTTCTTCTTCTTCTTCTTCCTTCTTTTCATTTTTTCTATTTCTTCTCCTCTTCTCCTCTAGTTGGATCTAAATTATCTAATTATGTCTTTTTGGAGCTATATGGGCTAATTATGTCATTTTATAGGAAAACAAGCTAAGAATATAATATTCATGAGCTAACCAAGGTTTTTATGCCATTTTGAGCTAATTATGTCATTTTGGAGCTAAATGGGCTAATTAAGTCATTGTTGGGGAAAATAAGGTAAGGAGAATATGAAATAGGAGAAGAAAGAGGAGGAGGAGGAGAATAAGAAGCAATCAAGAAGGAGAAGGAGGAGGAGAAGGTCTTCTCCTCCTTCTTCTCCTCCTCCTCCTTCTCCTTCTTCTTCTCTTCTTCTTCTTCTTCTTCTTCCTTCTTTTCATTTTTCCTATTTCTTCTCCTCTTCTCCTCTTGTTGGATCTAAATTATCTAATTATGTCTTTTTGGAGCTATATGGGCTAATTATTTCATTTTAGAGGAAAACAAGCTAAGAATATAATATTCATGAGCTAACAAGGGTTTTTTTTCCATTTTGAGCTTATTATGTCATTTTGGAGCTAAATGGGTTAATTATGTCATTGTTGGGGAAAATAAGGTAAGGAGAATAAGAAAGAGGAGAAGAAAGAGGAGGAGGATAAGAAGAAGAAGAAATCAAGAAGAAGGAGGAGAAGAAGAAGGAGAAGGAGGAGAAGGTCTTATCCTCCTCCTCCTTATCCTCCTCCTTCTCCTTCTTCTTCTCTTCTTCTTCTTCTTCATTCTTTTCATTTTTCCTATTTCGTTTTCTCTTCTCCTCTTGTTGGAGCTAAATTATCTAATTATATATTTTTGGAGCTATATAGGCTAATTATTCCATTTGAGAGGAAAACAAACTAAGAATATAATATCCATGAGCTAACCAAGGTTTTTATGCCATTTTGAGCTTATTATGTCATTTTGGAGCTAAATGGGTTAATTATGTCATTGTTGGGGAAAATAAGGTAAGGAGAATAAGAAAGAGGAGAAAAATATGAGGAGGAGGAGAAGAAGAAGAAATCAAGAAGAAGAAGAAGAAGGAGAAGGAAGAAAAGGAGGAGAAGGTCTTCTCCTCCTTCTCTTTCTTCTCCTCCTTCTTCTCCTCCTCCTCCTTCTCCTTCTTCTTCTCTTCTTCTTATTCTTCTTCTTCCTTCTTTCAATTTTTCCTATTTATTCTCATCTTCTCCTCTTATTGGAGCTAAATTATCTAATTATGTCTTTTTTGGAGCTATATGGGCTAATTATGTCATTTTAGAGGAAAACAAGCTAAGAATATAATATTCATGAGCTAACCAAGGTATTTATGCTATTTTGAGCTAATTATGTCATTTTGGAGCTAAATGGGTTAATTATGTCATTGTTGGGGAAAATAAGGTAAGGAGAATAAGAAAGAGGAGAAGAAAGAGGAGGAGGAGAAGAAGAAGAAGAAGAAGAAATCAAGAAGAAGGAGAAGAAGAAGGAGAAGGAGAAGGAGGACCTTCTCCTCCTTCTCCTTCTTCTCCTCCTCCTCTTTCTCCGTCATCTCCTCCTCCTCTTTCTCCTTCTTCTTCTCTTATTCTTCTTCTTCCTTCTTTTCATTTTTTCTATTTCTTCTCCTCTTCTCCTCTTCTTGGAGCTAAATTATCTAATTATGTCAAAAATGAACTAGAGAAAGCTTACCATTGTGGTCATCAAGGAGGAGAAACACCAGGGTTGCTCGCGGCGGCTTCGTTTGGAGACGGTTGCCCTGGAGAAGTGGCGTGCGATGCCGCTCGGCAGTTATTCTATAGAAAAGATATTTTG
Organism: Hordeum vulgare subsp. vulgare; assembly: GCF_904849725.1. NCBI lineage: Eukaryota > Viridiplantae > Streptophyta > Magnoliopsida > Poales > Poaceae > Hordeum > Hordeum vulgare. The sequence continues at coordinate 431,734,491 of NC_058522.1, read as the reverse complement.
CAATGTCTCAGTTAGCATGATGACACTCAATTGTTAATACTAGTTTATAATGATCATTGAAATGAAACTCACCGTGCCATACGGGCATCGGCGGAGGGGCTTGACCGGTCTTCTCGCACAAACCCTGAAGAGTCGATCGTATTAGTTAGTAATGAAACATACATTACAAACATGATTTGGCTAATGTGAAAAAAAAATTACCACAAAAAACTCGTACAGGGCCCGTTGACCCGCATCATTCTGGGCCCTCTCCTCCTCAATCAATCGTGTCGTGGTCTGGTCCCTCTCCTCAAGAGCAGCCTGAAGAGCAGCCTGGCTTGCCAATCTCTCTTTCTCAAGAGCAGCCTGGTTTGCCGCTCTCTCTCTCTTTGAAGAGCAGCCTGCAAAACCATTCCTCGTTACCACAGTAATGATTGATGGTCACACACAGAATGAAATGGATGAAAGTTTTCTGAGTCTGTACAACTAACCTCGATGGCAAGATCGACTGGTCGTGGACGAGGCGTTATCTCAGGACAGGAGCTTGAATGGTGCGCCTTGATCTCCGGGAGAGTGAGTGGACAACGTATTATCCCATCTCCAATGGCTATCGAGCCATGGGGCCTCCCGCCACCAGATATCATCACCAGCTCTGGATCCAAAGGTTCCTCGATCGGGTTAAAGTCCTCCCCTTTCCTAGCCTTCCCCGTGTCCCTGTATGTCACGAGCTTGTAGTGGGATGATATGTTGGTGAAGTTATTTGGATCATCCATGTCAGACTCAGAGAATGCCTTCGCCTTCTTGTAGGAGGCACTATGGGCCATGCCATAAAGGTCGTACAAGTGTGGCATCTCTGTATTATTGTGATGCGCCTAAAAGAGAGGAACAAAGTATTAGTAAGGGGTTCAAGCTAGCATGAAGAATGAATTGCATGAATCATGAAGCAAACCACATACCCAGTTTCGTCCAAACTGAAGTAAGTTGGCGCTGCCTTGATGGTGTGGCACACCAACCATTTGGCTACGCCGATCCTTCGCATTGTCATGGACGGCTCGCCAGTTGCGTGTGCACCACTCATCAACCAATGCCTTCCAACAATCCATCTTATCCGCACACCATCTCGGGGGCACCTATAAGTTATTAGAAAGAATTTTGAGCACTACGCCTATGAATCAAATCAAGAAAATTACGTAGAAGGCCTTAAGAATAGGTAATTACCTTCATGTACTGCTCCCTCTTCAGATACTTTCTGCGACACTCCTTCTTCTGCTTCTTAATACCACGCGTGGCGTAGTAGTCTCGAATAGCCTGCGGTCGAGCCTCGTGGCGTAAATTCTGTAATAACCGCCTAAACTCGGCCTCGAGAACCTTGGCCGCCTCCTCCTCATATCCCTCCTCACACCTACAGAAGGTCTGCAATCAAACGAGACAACACCGATTAGTACAATAATTAGCTATATTGTTAATTTTAGATTGTGTATAAGGATAATTTACCCAAAAGCTCTTGATCGCCATCTCGGCCCTTGTGTGGCACAAGACACCATCTATAATCTCCTCCAACGGGGCCTGCGCAGCCTGGTAGTGCTCCCAGGGAAATCCTAGTGTAGAACCTGACCCTCACCACGCAACGTGACAAACCCCGGCAAATTTGTCCGGCAAAGCACACCAAGGACGTTGTTCGGCTTGCGGACTCCACGAGGGTGTGCCCATCCCTTGCAGTATGATAAGGTCAACGCATTAGATATTTGAAGAAACTTGAAGGCAAAAGCTAAAAAAGAGTAAATGTGCTTTCTTATCCCCTTCAGGCTTAATAACCGGCCTCTGCTCGCGGGTAGCCGGCACGACCAGGAGACGTGTACTACCACGCTTGTACACGGTGGCCCCGTCCACCTGCTCGTCGCCCTCACTATCTGTAGTATCATTCACGTCATCCCCGCCCCCTGAGCCACCTGGACCTTCGGTCCAATTCGGCACCTCGGTTCGCTTCGGCCAGGCAGCCCATCTGGGCGTCTCCACATCGGACGAAGCCTGAGGAACCGGAGTCTCGTGGGCCGAACGCACCTCGACCCGAGGCTGATCCTGGACCGGAGTCTCATGGGCCAAATGCACGTCAACACGAGGCTCCTGGACCGGAGTCCCCGTAGCCTCCTCCGAAAAGGGTCCACCATAGTAGTCCTGTGCTCGGGTGAATGAGCTGGTGGTGGTGGAGAGGACAGATCAACAGTCCTCCTAGATCTTCCACGGCCACCACCTGTCCCTGTACCCTTCCCCTTCTTCCCTACCCGACCAGCACCTCTCCCTGTAGGCAATGCCGCCGACGAAGAAGAACCCGCGGGTGGTGTCATCAGACTATCTGCCAAGGCTCTACGGACATATAGGAGTGGAATGGAAGTACCACCCCTCGTGCGGGCCGTCGAAGCAGAACCCGTCGAGCGATCTGGACCCGCACCCACCATCTTTCAACACCTGCTGACCTACCATGATAAATATTAAAAGAAATTAGTACAACATAAAAAATTGAATAACTGACATGAATAATAATATGTACATGAATAATAAAGATTAAAATATATATAACTTAAGTTGGGAATCTTACAAACTAATAATCATCATCAATAAATGCATCATCATCATCACTATCACGCATGTCTTCATGAATGACATGCTCATCGGGTTCAACGACGTGAAGTTGTGAAAGGCCTTTCTGTAATCGGTCAAGCATTGACAGGTCATCCGCATCAGTAACCTCTTCTAGTTCCAGCTCTGCTGGTTCCGGCTCAGGGGTGAAGTCGGATTCATTGTCGTTGTCTACATCCATGTTCTGGGGTGAAGCACGACGGTTCTTGAAACGTTTCTTGGAAAGACGTGTTTCTTGGAATAATTCTCCCTCATATGTGTTTGGGTTAATGTGAGGTTCATAATCCTCTTCATTTGTGAGAGGTGGTCTAACATGTGGCGGCACTTCATAAACAATATACCAACCTTCCTGATTCTTATCAGTTTGGCATGCCCACGGTAGATACAAAACTTGGGTCGCTTGTTGAGCCGTAATATAGACATCGGGAACATCTAAATGGGTGTTTGGATTGATTTTTACTAGTCCTATATGTTCATGAGTCCTTCTAGTCTCCTTCAGCTGGAACCAATAACATTTGAAGACTACGACGTTCGGTGGGTTTTCACCATAGAATTGAAGTTCATAAATTGCTTCAACTCTTCCATAATACTCGATAACACCTTCGCCGATAGCAGAGACACCACAATTTGTAGATTTTCGGTCGGGCATAGATAGCTCTTAGCCAGAGGTACGAAAGAGATACCCGTTGATGTTGTATTTCTCAAATGAACGAACCTTATAGTCAAAAACATTAGCGGCTTGTCTCAATTCGGCGTCTATAGACTCTGAATTAGCCTACAAATTTAATACGAAACGATTGTTGCATTAGCCGCAAGTTAGACCAAGAAATGAAATGGTCCATTATTGATAATTACCATTTGTTTGAACCAAGAGATGAAACCGGGATATCCGCCTCCTGTCTTTGCCAGAAGCTCATACTCTTCGACGGAATCATTTTCGATCACCACTCAATCCGAGAATTTGGCGACGTATCGGCTGTATGAAATATCCGGAAATAAGAGCACTTCAAAGGAACTAGAAGTTACGGGAAAATGTGCCGAGAACTTACTCGATGTACGGCCGCACTTCTGTTAGGTTGTTGAAGATATACAACGAAATGTTCCGCCATTCTTCGACATCTAATGTTATTGGTTTCGAAGCACCGGCTGGTGCGAGCTTCCCTTTGAATAGGCTGAGGTTGGACCCACCTTTTTTAGGGTCTGCATCATTGTGTCGAGGCTTCGGATTATGCAAATGATGATTTTTGGCTTCGTAGTGTGTTGTCACAAAGTTTGCCACCTCCTCAGTAATGAATGCCTCAGCCATCGATGCTTCAATTCTACACTTATTTTTACATTTAGCTCGAAGCGTCTTCTGCATCCTCTTAGTTGCATAGCACCAACGATTTTGCATGGGCCCACCCAATCTTGCCTCGGTCGATAGATGTAAAATCAAATGCTAAATTGGATTAAAGAAGCCCGGCGGAAAGATCTTCTCTAACTTGTACAACAACTCCGGTGCAAACTCCTCCATGTCATCTACCACGCCACGCGACAATTCTTTTGCACAAAGAACACGGAAGAAACAGCTCAGCTCCGCCAGTACTAGCCATTTATCCTTAGGAATAAAGCCATGTAACATCACCGGCATTACCCGCTCTAGCCATATGTGCCAATCATGACGCTTGAGACCAAAGATTTTTATTTTTTCAAGACTCGCTCCCCTCTTTAGATTCGCTGCATACCCATCGAGGAACATCAAGTGCATTTTGACCCACAAGATAATTTCCCTCATAGCTGGCCTTCCAAGATTGAACTAGGCCTTTGGCTTCGACCACTTGTGCTTTCCTTTGCCTTCTCGCATGTTTTGTAATGGTCTATGACATAGTGTCTCTTGATCGACTCTAGCCTTAGTATTATCCTTTGTCTTCCCATCTATGTCGAACAATGTACCAAAAATAGCCTCTCTGATATTCTTTTCAGTGTGCATCATGTCAATATTGTGTGGAATAAGGAGGTCTTTGAAGTAAGGCAGATCCCAGAAGCATGGCTTGTGAGTCCAGGCGTGTTTTGAATTATACCCCTTGAAATACCTTGGACGCTCTGGATCAGGCTCGATGGCGTTTAACTGATCTAGGGTCTGTTGGCCTCTCAACGCAGGTGGTGCCAAGTTTTTGACAACTTTACCTTTGGTAAAGTTCTTCTTGCCTTTTCTGAACTGATGGTCAGGATCCAGGAACTGTCTATGCAAGTCAAAGCAAGAATACTTCCGACCCTCCTGCAACCAATGAAACTGAAGAGCTGCCTTGCATTGGGGGCATGGGAACCTTCCATGCACACACCATCCAGACAATAATGCATACGATGGCAAGTCATGCATAGAGTACATGTACCACACATGCATTTTGAAGTTTTGTTTTCTAGCGGCATCGTATGTCTTGACCCCATTATCCCAAGCTTCTTTCAATTCATCCTTAAGCGGCTGCAGGTACACATTCATATTCTTCCCCGGATAATTGGGCCCTGGAATTATCAACATTAGAAATGTGTTCTTTCTTTGCATAATATGCATGGGGGAGATTGAGTGGAATGACAAATACACGCGAACAACTGTATTGGGTTGCCGTCATGCCGAAGGGATTAAAACCATCCATGGCGACGCAGACTCGAGGATTCCTTGGATCTGCCACTTTATCCTGATGCAATCCATTGAAATGTTTCCACGCTTCCCCATCCGATGTGTGTACCACTATCTTATTCCCATCCGCATCTAGTTCGGTTCTTTTGCCCAATTTGTGCCATGTCATCTGTCTGGTTGTCTCTTCGACCATGAAAAGACGTTGAAGCCTTGGTGCGATTGGCATATACTGAAGAACACTAACTGCGATTTTGGTGTGCCTCTTCTCACCCATACCGTTGTCTACCACAAGATACCTGCAAGACTCGCACTTGGGAAAATAGTCCAAGTGTGCATACTCCTTCCTAAATAAGACACATCCATTCTCACATGCATCTATCTTCTCATAGGACATCTTAAGTACACGAAGTATTTTGTCCGACTGGTACAGGTTTGCAAGCATGACATGGCCATTGGGTAGGAAGCGTCCAAATAGTGTCATCATCGCGTCGTAGCATTCTCTTCCCAAGTTGAACTGAGCCTTCAGAGCCATTACTTGTGCAATTGCATCCAGCTGACAAAGCTCAGTGTGCTCATGGAGAGGACGTTTTGAAGACTCCAATATTTCATAGAAGGCCTTTGCAGATTCCTCCATCTCATCTTTCGAATCCCGAGCATCATCAAAGTCTTGCACCATGTCTTCGATCCCGGTACCATGCTCGTCGGTGCGACGACGGACCACCTCAGCTCTGGTGTGTTGTATAGACTCACCATGAAATGTCCACACTGTATAATTAGGCTTAAAACCCCTCCTCTGCAGGTGTTTAATCATTACAGCCTCTGTCGTCTTTTTATAGTTGTCGCATCCAGGACAGGGGCAATAGTTTCTTTCCTCGCCATTTGCAAATGCGGCTTTCACAAATTCCTTGGTTTTTAGAAACCATTCTTTCGTCATCTCTTTCTGACTAGGGTGACCGGTATACATCCACGCATGATCACTCATCTTGCCTAGCTACTAAAGACACAAGAAATATATTTATATATAATTTAGCATATATATTCATCAGTTAATCAAGTTCGCCATTTTTATTACGTCCATGCAACCTACACACTAATAGGTAAAGATAGGTCATAATCCCACCCGAGTATGTATAGATTGGGTTCATTTTCCCATGATGTGCTGTGGATCCAACACAAAATTTCGGCAGCACCTCCCCACTGTTCTCCTGATACACGTCTCCGCAATAAACACAGAGGATGTGTATCCGGAGAACAACAGGGAGGCACTGACGAAATTATGCATCGGATCCGGAACAAAGCATATGGGAAAACGAACCCAACCTACACATACTCGGGTTGTCCATGGATAACGTTGGACAATTTGAAAGAATCATGGTTATAAATATAAGCAAATGCATGCATATTTATAATTGTAACCCTTTCGAATGGGAGACGCATACTGGTCATGCATACTGATAAATTAGTTTAATTACCTAAATCTAGCAAGTTTCATCCGAAAATTGACCCACAGTAAATGAAGGGGCGAGGAGGAGATGACATTTGTACTGACCCACGAATGCAGGGGCAGAGCTCGTACAACGCACGGGGAGGTCTTCGCACAGCAGACCTCACAGCGACGTGACAACTGTCACATGTAAATCCACCCGATCAACACAAATATGCTAATTATGTCTTTTTGGAGCTATATGGGCTAATTATGTCATTTTAGAGGAAAACAAGCTAAGAATATAATATTCATGAGCTAACCAAGGTTTTTATGCCATTTTGAGCTTATGATGTCATTTTGGAGGATAATTAGCTAAGTTGTGAGCTAACCAAGGTTATTATGATGTTTTTACCCTAACTAAGCTAATTATGTCATTTTGGAGGATAATTAGCTAAGTATGTCTTTGTTGGGGAAAATAAGCTACGTAGAAGAAGAAAGAGAAGAAGCAAGAAGAGAAGGAGAAGGAGAAGGAGGAGAAGGAGAAGGAGGAGGAGGAGAATGAGAAGGAGGAGGAGGAGGAGAAGAAGAGAAGAATAAGGAGAAGAAGAAGGAGAAGGAGGAGGAGAAGAAGGAGGAGAGAAGAAGGAGAAGAAGGAGGGAGAAGTATCTTCTTCTCTTCTTCTTCTTCTTCCTTCTTTTCATTTTTCCTCTTTCTTCTCCTCTTCACCTCTTCTTCTTCTCCTCCTCCTCCTCCTCCTCTTCTTCTTCCTCCTCTTCTTCTTCTTCCTCTTATTTCTATTTCTATTTTTCTTTATCCTCTTCTTCTACTTATTCTTCTTTTCTTCCTTTTTCTCTTCTTCTCCTTCTTATTTCTTCTTCTTCTCTTCTTCTCTTCTTCTTTTCTTCTTCTCCTTCTTAACTTTGTAGTTATAATCTAATTCCAAAAAATTACAATAACAAGAACAACTACAATAACAACAACTAGAATAACTACAATAACAACAACTACTACAACAACTACAATAACTACAATAACAACAACTACAATAACAAGAACAACTACTACAACAACAATAAAAAATCAACTTTGTAGTTATAATCTAATTCCAAAAAACTAAATAACAAATACTTAATTTTCCCATGGGGGTGGGGTGGGGTGTGGGGGCTCACCAACAGGGGCGACTGTAGCGTCGTGGGCAGCGGGGTCGGGGGTGTTGGGGCGGCGGGGCGGCGCCGGGGGCGCCGGGGGCGGCGGTGGCGGCGGTGGGCGTCGGGGAGAGGAGCGGAAGAGAGTGGGGGTGTGGAGTCGTTACGCAGTGCCCGAGGTAAGTGAGTGAGAGAGAGAGAGAGGGGCGGGTGGGGGCCGTTACGGAGTTAGCTCTTTGTCATCTGTCGGCGGACGGCAAAGAGTCTAGAGTCTTTGCCGTCTGCCTCCGGGCTCTTTGTCGTTCGCTAGCAGACGACAAAGAAGGGACTCAAGTTTGACCTACCGTCCCCGTGGCCAGGTGCGCCCCACCTGTATATTTGTCGTCTGCTGTGCGGCTCTTTGCCTTCTGCGGCTGACGACAAAGATGTGACTGATGGCAAATACCTTCTATGCCATCAGCCATTTCTTTGTCGTCCGTTTTGTGGCAACTGACGGCAAAGACACTCTTTGCCATCAGCCAGCGGACGACAAACATTTGGCAGACGGCAAAAAACGGATTTCCAGTAGTGTAGGTTATTTGTGCAAGTAAGAACAACACCTTAGCACCGACCTGCCCACATAACAACTTATGAAAGGAATGAACGCGAGTCATTGAATCATGATAAAAATAACTAGACAATATTACCGCGTGTCCTCGAGAACGATTTAATCACTATAAGTACTTCTGGCTTGTCCTTTGCAATAAAAGGATTGGGCCACCTTGCTGCACCTTGCTACTTTTGTTACTTGTTACTTGCTACAAACTATCTTGTTATCAAACTATCTCTCACAACTACTTTACAACACTTGCAAAGAAGGTTCGTATGTTGCCCCATTGCTGTCTTCACTTGGGCTACCTCGACCACTGCCCATGTGTCCTCCAAGCTGAACCGGGATGCTCTATTGTCGGATCCGCCTTGGCTTTCTCCTCCTCTACATCCCACTACTCCACCTTCTCCGTCTTCATGTTCGACGCCTCTTGCCCCTTCATCTCCTCCTCTGGAGAGTCCAAAGGAAAGTCAGATGCAATGTGAGGGTCGTGTCGTGCCTTCATCTTTGTTACCCGACATTGCGAGATCAACATCTTGTAGTAGGTATTATTTTAGCAAACCATGGCTACCCGCGGATGGCGAGGTCGGAGCGGAATAGGAAGCGGTATAGTTTGCCGTGGCGACATAGACTAGAGTCAGAGAGAGGAAATGGGGTGGCTAGGGTTAAGGCTCGTGTCCGTCTTAAAAAAGTTACCTGCCACTCACCAGGTCGGCTGCCCGGACGTATAGAGGCAATATGAGTGGTCTAGGTGTAGATCCTCTTAGTGTTCACTGCCTCCCATGGATGGGAGTCGCTCTCGCTCTGCATGCTCCTCTCTTTTCGTCCGAGGGTCATGGAGGCGCAATGAACCCTCGCGTGTGTCGGTGATAGCTATCCTGGTTCATTTTCATTTGTTTTTAGTTTGGTTATGGTTTGTGTCCTGCTCAGTAATGCAAAATTGTGGCGACTTTATAAAGATGGAATAAGTTTCTCCCTGTCTAGCCCCTATCTTAATGGTGTTTCTAACGCCACGATGTGTGAAGGTGTGTGTGACGAATCTCACAGGATTTAATATGTGATTGCCTTGGATGGATCTGTTTGGATCCGGTCTTAATTTTTCGCGTTCATGTGTTTACTGATTGAATCCTCAATGGTGTCTATTTCGTTGGTCCTCTAGGACCTTAACACAACAACTTCTTCGACTGTTCACTACAACAGGGTTTGTCCGATTCCATAAGGCCTTGTTCGGCACAAGTGGTTTTCAAGTCCCCAACGGGGTGGGGATTTCATGGGATTTGGTGAATCCCCCTCTTCCACCCAATCCCCTTGAATCCTCGTTGCACGAGTTCCACGAGTCCCCCTCGATGCTTCAAAATCCCGTGAGGGGGGGGGGGGATTTAGTGGTTTGGAGGGGTTTGTCCATCGCAAACCGTGTGTACCAAACGAACTCATAAAATAGTTGTTATTTTCTAGTGCTTTTTTCTTCCGTGATTGATGAATAAATTGAATGTTTTTTGTAAAATGCACTATGGTGTGCCTGGATAAAATAACTGTTATTTTCTAGTGTTTTTTTTTACTTCCGTGATTGATGAATAAATTGAATGTTCTTTGTAAAATGCACTATGGTGTGCCGACCGGCTGGTGGGGCACACGTAGATCGTTCTCCCATGTTCGATGCGTCTCTGGCAGGTGGGCCCGGCAATCAGCTCTCGTCGTCGTCACCGTCCATTAAGGCTCTGTTTCGTCGGGGAAAAAAGAAAAAGAAAATCTGATTCGGCTTTGGCCTTTGCTAATCCGCGCAATATAATAATCGCGAGGGGAGGGAGGGAGCCCGAACGACCAAAGCAAACCAAACCAAAGCCGGGAGAGAAGAGAAATCGGCCGGTCTCCCCTCGCTGGACTAACCAGAGAGCAGAGAGCATCAGAGCACAGCGCAGAGCCAAGACAGCAGCTTCATCGCCGCCGGTGGTTGGCTTCCTGCCGCTCCCTCCCTGCTATTGGTGTTGGTTTGTCGCGCGGCTGGCCGGGGGTGAGGAGGGTCGGAGGGGGCGAAGCATGGACGGATCCGCCGCGGCGGAGCTGGAGAGGGCGGAGAGGGTGGTGATGCGGTGGGACTCCACGGCGTCCGCGCCCGCGGGGGGCGGGGAGGACCAGATGCTGTTCGACGGCGGCGGGGACCGGGCGGAGGCGGAGCGGTTCCTGCAGGCGGTGGACGACCTGCGCCGCCTCGCGCCGCCGTCCCCCGGCAGCCCGCGCCGCACCTCCTCGTCGGGGGCCTCCGGCGCCGTCCAGGTCGCCATGGCGCGGCTCGAGGACGAGTTCCGCCACGTCCTGGCGTCGCGCGCGGTCGACCTCGAGATCGAGGTGCTGGCCGACCTCAGCTCCCTCTCCATGTGCAGCGACCGCTCCAGCTTCTCCGACGTCGGCGACGCGCCGCCGGTGGACGACGACTCCGTCGAGTCCTCCGTCGGCCGCCGCAGCAGCTACCGCTCCATGCGCAGCATCCGCGAGATCGACCTCCTCCCGCCCGACGCCGTCGCCGACCTCAACGCCATCGCCTCCCGCATGGCCGCCGCCGGCTACGACCGCGAGTGCGTCCAGGTCTACGCCTCCGTCCGCAAGCCGGCCGTCGACTCCGCCCTGCGCCGCCTCGGCGTCGAGAAGCTCACCATCGGCGACGTCCAGCGCCTCGAGTGGGACGCCCTCGAGGTCAAGATCCGCCGCTGGATCCGCGCGGCCCGCGCAGCCGTCCGCGGCGTTTTCGCCAGCGAACGCCGCCTTTGCTTCCTCATCTTCCACGACCTCCCCCTCTCCAACCCCACCATCGCCACCCCCGCACCCACCACGACGCCCGCCGCCCCCTTCGTCGAAACTGTCAAGGGCGCCGCGCTGCAGCTCTTTGGCTTTGCCGAGGCCATAAGCATCGGCCGCCGCTCGCCAGAGAAGCTCTTCAAGATCATTGATCTGCACGATGCACTGGCCGATCTGCTGCCTGATGTCTCGGATATCTTTGCTGTCTCCAAGGCCGGGGAATCAATATATGTGCAGAGTACCGAGATCAGGGCGCGTCTGGCTGATGCTGTCCGTGGGATACTCTCGGAGTTCGAGAACGCCGTTCTCCGTGACCCCTCCAAGACTCCAGTACCCGGCGGCACCATCCATCCCCTCACTCGCTATGTGATGAATTACATTGTCCTCATTTCCGACTACAAGGCGACACTTTCTGAGCTGATCGTGTCACGGCCATCAGCTAGCTCGCGTGTTTCTGCCGACGGCAATGAGCTCACACCGTCATTTCCTGATCTGGACCTTGCTGATCCTGACAGCCAGTTGCCCCTTTCTGCTCATCTCATCTGGACTATTGTGGTTCTTGAACACAACCTTGAAGGCAAGGCATCACTCTACAAGGACCCGGCACTCTCTCACTTGTTCCTCATGAACAATGTGCACTATATTGTTCACAAGGTAAAGGACTCGCCTGAGCTCCGGGGACTTATTGGCAATGAGTACTTAAAGCGACTCACAGGTAAGTTCCGGTTGGCAGCCACAGCTTACCAGCGTAGTTCATGGCTTAAGATCCTGAATTGTCTAAGAGACGAGGGTCTCCATGTCAGCGGCGGCTTTTCATCAGGGATATCAAAGTCAGCACTTCGGGAGCGCTTCAAGTCTTTCAATGCCGCGTTCGAGGAGGCGCATAGGGCCCAGTCTGGGTGGTATGTGCCTGACACACAGCTGAGAGAAGAGCTTAGGATCTCAATATCAGAGAAGCTGCTTCCAGCATACAGATCCTTCCTTGGTCGATTCCGGCACCATATTGAGAATGGGAGGCATCCAGAGTTGTACATCAAATACACAGTTGAGGACCTTGAGATATCCGTGACAGATTTCTTCGAGGGGTCTCCACCTCCGCCGCATAATAGGAGGAGGTCCCATGGATGAGAGATGGCTTGAAGGCTTGCAATAGTTGTATCACTTGATTGGGTGTTGTTGCCGAGCATTCTTTAATTCTTCGGTGAAGCCAGTGCAGGCGGTCGGGTATGTATTTTGTTTCACTCTCCTGAGACTTAAGGGTGTAGTTGGTGATGATTTCTTCTACTAGAGGTAATCTGAAACAGAATCAGGATCACATTTGACGCTTGTCAAAAGTCTTGGTGTTTCTTCCTCAGTTGGCGAGCTTGCTCATTTGTTCTAGTGTTGTTGTAATTTTGTCTAGCAACATGTTCATATAGGAATGTTCTTTTTTTTTTAGTAATGTTGCATAGTTGTAAGTTGTAATTTCATGGTGTTTATTTGATCTTTAGCCGATTGCTCTGCCATCTTTCGGTTGATCAAATATGAATATGAAGATTACACTGGGTAGATTACATAGAAAATCAACTCTGCTAGTTGTGTTGCACTTTTATATTATGTACTCCCTCCGTTCCTAAATATAAGCCCTTTTAACGATTTCAATATGGACTACATACGGAGCAAAATGAGTGAATCTACACTCTAAAATACGTCTATATACATCTGTATGTAGTCCGCATTGAAATATCTAAAATGGCTTATATTTAGAAACGGAAGGAGTATGTAGGATCAAGTTCTTGCCTTGAGTGTCAGTTTTGAGGTTTCCACCTTTTCAAGTGAAATACCAGTATCTAACACTCCCTTTGTAACTTAATGGAAGACCTTTTTTGACACTGTTATGGACTCCAAAAACGTCTTACAAAAAGTTACAGAGGGAGTAGGAAACAACTACTAATGTATTCTCCCCTGTCTTGAATTCTTGATAAATAAACCCTATGCTCTAGCCGATGGCAGCGAATTGGTTGCTTTAACTTGTTGCACTCGGCAGTACAGTCTAGAGTGGTATCAGAGTCTTGATTTTGGCTGGCATTTACGTAGAAAAAGAAGACCCTGTTAACCAGTGATGCAACTATAAGATGCTCATCATGCATTTGTCCCTATTAGTGCTTCATAAATTGCTTACTGTCTGGATCTACTGGTGTGCCAACAATTCAAGAAAGGTCATACAAAAGCAAATAGAAGTAGAGTACTCCAGAATAACTAAAGGAGGCCAGAATAACTAATAACGGTATTCGATTCTGCCATTTCTGCGTTGTGGACTCATAAAACCTATCTATGGCAAAATTTAATGTACATTTTTCATCGTTCCTGGCTGTTACCCCATGGCATCACAAATTACTGTGCATTACAAGAAGATGGTCCAGCGGAGAGCTCTCTGCAAGGAAAAGTTATACTTCCTCAGTAAACTAATATAAAAACGTTTAGATCACTAAAGTAGTAATCTAAACGCTCTTATATTAGTTTATTTATGGAGGTAGTATAATCTTCCAGGACAAACATGCGAATCACAAGCAGCGAATGCAGTTGAGCGAGAAGCAACAACAAATTATTATTTTGTTGCCATACCATAATACAGTACGTACAGCTCACAGCTTGAACGGCATTGCATCCCCGACCCACCCAACATTGCCGGATGCAGAGGCACAAGGGACACTGATTGCGTAATCACAAGCGGCCAATCATTCCCTCCCTCCTCCGTTGTGTTCGTTGGAACAGATCCAGCGCACGCTAACCGAATGGGCCGACGTCGCATCACATGACACAATTTTAGCAGTTCCGGCGAGGTACAGGCGGACCGTTCCCAACCGGAAACGCATGTGCGCCATCCAAGGCGGCATGGCTTGGTTCGTTTTAGTCTCTTCATACTCCCTCCGTTCTGCAAATCCTTGCATGGCCATTTGTGGTTTGATCGATCGTTGCCTTGTGTGTGTGTGGTGTGGAAGGCAGGGCGCGAGCGCTGGGGAGGAGAAGTCAGCGGGCGGGACGCCGAAGTTGCAATGATGGCGTCAGTGCGCGGGCTCGTGAGGCTGGGAAAGCGAGGGCGTATCACAGGCGCCCCCCTGTCGTCCGTGGATCCTCCCTCCTTCCTTTTCCCAACAGCAAACACAGGTGGTGGTGGTGCCTGCCGTGATCGACGCCGACGGGCGGCCGTCCCCTCCCTCCGCTCCGGTGTGGGCGCGCCATGTGGATGTGGATGTGGTTCGTCGCGAGTCTCCGGCAGCACCACGCCGAAAGCAGGGCCGCGGATGTCTTCCCAACCATCGTGCATGTTCGCCCGCTCGATCGGTCGGTCTAACTAAATTCCATGTCACGCGGCCGCCGGGTATATTCTCCGGTGACGAGCACTACCAGTCTACCTGTGCTGCTTTGCCTACGCGAATGTTCCCTTTATTGTTTCCAGGACATGCCGCCGCAAGGTAATCAGCCCAACATATGGCTGGCCCACAGGTCATACACCCAAAGGCAACTGGAGTTATGTTACGAAATTCAAGTCCAATCGCAAGGGGCTTGTGTTGGTGGGTATATCTTGCACCGGGTTAGATTGTTGAGTTTTCAATCATGAATTTTATATTTGAAAAGCCCACGCATCCCTCCCCCTCCCTCATGTCCTTACAGTCAACTCGCTTGTATGAGCCAACTGACAAACAAATGGCAATAGACAAATGAAACTATCCAACACACGCTCATGGCTTTAAAATTTCAGTGTAATAAGGTCACCTAATTCTTCTTGACCTTCATATTGCATATAAAGTCGCTATCAATAGACTGAAACAAAAAAAATGCACATCTAAGGTAAAGAAAAAGGAAGGTGTCAAATTATGAATACCAAAGAAAGAGTGACAGACTATTCAAGCACCAAACTATTCCAGTGTAATCCTCTCTTCGCTTAGTTCCCTGCAAGTAATTGTATGATCCCCATGGTCTCCAAAAATATATGAGCACATCATCCATGCAACAAACATTACTAAATAAGTTATAAGAATGCATCCTCAGACAAAATTGTGGTTCAGTATGTAAAAAATAGAACTTCATGAAGCCAATACCTGCACTCGTAGACATGTGATGTATCAGGGGCATGGATGTGAAGCGACTCATGATGAATGTCAAGGATGTGTGCAGATGTGCCAACAGTCTGCCATGTTGCTCGCGAGCCTAATGGACGCTGATGGCCACTCAATCTAGTTGAAACTCCATACGTCTTCCACTCCTCTGCATCAACCATCATGGGATAGTTTCATCAACTGGATCGGGAATAAAAGCATGAGCCTGGGTATTTCCATGGTCATTCTGCTTCATGCCTCCACATTGGTCAGTTCTTGTACTCTATATGGACTACTGCCATATTTTTGAAACTTAAGAGTGCATAGATTAGGCCCTTCACGGCTCCAACTTAAACTTAACATATTTACATCACGAAGGGTCATTCTAGAACAGTAAGAAGTTCGGTTGGATCAAACTAACAACACATAAATATAAATCACATAGTTAGTACCCATCATAAATCCAGACCAGATTGTCAAGCAAAAGTACACGCCGAGAATTACAACAGCAAGGGAGCATGCTACTTTCAGGTTATTCATGATCTGATCATACAAAATCTAGTACTCATGTTGTACAACGGGGTACCTCTCATATGGAGGACTTGCAGATGGCGTTCAAATCCTACTTTCCTTTTTCTGAAAAAAATAACAACATCTTCTCTGATCTAGAGAGAAGAGATAACAAATAGTCAGTTCAATTTGCAAGAATTTAGAGCAAGTCATACTTTCCATCAGCAAACACGCAGCACACAGACACACGCACGCGAGCCATGTACGCACGCAGCGGCAGGCGAACACACACATGCTAAGCACACACTAACACACACTCACAGCACGCGGTCACCTCGGGCGTCCGAGCCGTATAGGTCATGGAGGAGGAGGTGAGGGTGGAGGCGGCTGGAGCCGATCCGTCGGACCGCCGGCTGCCGGCATGTACTCCGTTTGTCGGAGTTCCCATGGGTCCCGATAAGACGGAAACTGGTGAATTCATCTTGCAGACTTGTTGGTTCAGTTTGACTGCAGACAGACACTGACAGACATGTTTGGTTCAGCAGTTTAACTGAAGAGAGAGGGTTAGTTAGTTACCTTCTCGAGGCAGGGGCGGGCGTCCTTGAAGTCGAGGACGATGAGCGCGAGGGCGGCGGTAATGGCGCTCCAGGACATGTTGAGGCCGAGCAGCAGCGCGACGAGCATGCCCAAGGTGATGGCGTAGACACACGTCTTCCACAGCTTGTTCTTCCACTCCTCGTCCATGGCCGCCTCCTTCTCCTCCGTCGAGTTGAAGCATCAGTTATCCTACCGGCGGAGCCCCTCCTCTGGTGGATCCCGGTGCCGTCCAGCGCCGCCTCCTTGGCGGCTTCGCCATTGGGCTTGACCGGCGGCTCGCAGCCGACCGCGTCGGGAACAACGGAGCCATCGGGTAGGCGGCCGCGGCACGGATGGGACATGGTGTCCTGCGAGAAGCGGTGAGAGGTGACGTCGTCCTCCTCGACGACCTCGGCGGGGAGCGTGTCGTGGGACACATTGACGCACTTCGCGTGCGAGCGGATCCTGTCGATCTCGTCCGGACTCGACGACCGCGGAACGAGGATGGGCATCGTGGAGCGAGGGATATGGGGTCGCGACGGCGGAGGAAACCCTCGCGTTCTCGTGCGGGGCAACAATTTGATGGAGGCGGCATCCCTCCCCCACGCGAGCACGGCCAGCGATGGGCAGATGGAGGCGGCCTCCCTCCTCCTGCGCCGCCCCTCACGTCGCCGCCCCTCACCTCGCCGCGGCTGGAGAGGGAGCGTCTGGATAAGATGAAACAAAGGATCGTGATTGAAATTCTTACAAATGTAGGGGGCTTTCGAAAAAATGAAGCATTTTCTCGATCCACTTACGTAGGGATTGCGGGTTGAATACGCAGAAGCGGAGGGACTTTTGTGCAAAAGTGCCGATAACGGACAACAGAAGCCATCGATGCTTTATCATTAGGGAGAGATATATAGTACAAACGTCCGTGCATTGCAACGGGCAAAAAAATATCATATCACTCGGGAAATCTGTGTATGCATGCTAGAAAGAATTACGGTAGGACAATGTATATTCTTCTAGCTAAATTGACGTATTGACTAATCACCGATGCACTTGCTAGGAGTTGCTCTCTCCAAAAAACGCAGCCTTGCGCCATGGACGCCAGCATTTGACGTCATGGACGAGATTGACCCGTAATTGATGGCAGTGAAATTATTCCTACTCTGTCCTATTTGTATCGTCCATGGTTGTCTAGATGGACTTTTTAGGGTCATCCTAACAAAATAACTAAACGTGTGTTTGGAAACATAACAAACAGATTAACATTCAAATAATTTTTTTGCGCATACCCCTCAAACAACTTTGCAAGTAGCAAAACAAATGTTTGAAATTACTTAGAAATACCATGATCCATTTCTGGAAACAATCCATTATCAGAGAGAATGGTATCCAGTCCTCTCCTATTACAACATCAAATGGGATATAAAACCAGATTTGTCAAGTTCTAGGTTTAATAATAAAAATATTCAAAGCTTTACTTGTCTACAACTAACTCATTGTTTTGATTATACATTAACTTTCAGTAAGTTGATCAATGGCAGTGAAATACATATGCATAATTTTTTCCCCACCGAAATATTATTAATGAAACGATGTAACAAAAAATACATCATACACAAGCTTACTTCGAGCTGACATTTTTTTTATTTACGCAGAAATATATTGATCGGAACAAATTAATAAATTACCTCATGAAGTGTCAGGGCATTTGCATCTTTTTATTTGGACGGTTCCACCACTCACAAGTTCCAAGTAAACTATACTCTTGCACATATGTACTATTGGAACTCTAAAATTTAGTATGTACGTCTGTTTGAACATTTAGAAAGCTAGACGTGAAAACGAATCAACTATCTTTATAGTTTTCTAGCACATTTAGCTTTAACATTCAGAAGATATTTATAATACTAATTCTTCTAAACTGCAGTTGCCCACAAGCCATCCCAAGTCACCAGGAGAAAGAAGGCACCCAAATATGAATTGTTAGTGTCAAGAATCGCACCTGCTTTTCCTGGGCAATGTAGTTACTCTTCCTGCCTCAAACACCTGAGCATGTAGAAAAAAAGAATAAAAAATATAAGATGACAGAGAGTAGAGAGAAGGACGATGACATGAGGAAATGTTTTGTTGAGTCATCACCGGACGAGCACCATCAGCAGAATGCACGCACCAGTCTGCCAGGCCACTGCTGACCCGAGCCTCATCATGCTTGTACGACATGCCCTTAGGACGCCTCCTGCGCAAGTTTCATAGGTATACCAAGTTTCATAGCACTGTATACCTCCAACACCGTTCCAACAGAGAAAAAACAGAGAGAGAGGGCAGCTTGAATCCCTTTTCTGCGTGCTTCAGTTGTGCGGCCGTTCACATATTGGTGTTGTAGATAACAAGATCTCCTACCCGCTGCTCCAGGGAGGTCGCATCCCGCTGGGCCGAGGAGGATTGAGCGTGGGCGGGGCTTGGACCAACACATACATGGGGAAGGAATCCATCGAGGAGCACAAGCTAGAGATGCAGAGCAGTGGCCAGATCGATGCTAGGCTCGATTAGGCGGTGGATCAAGGTCGTCTAGTGGGCGCCGTCGTCTCCGCGTAGATCAGCGATGCCGCATGGCTTCCGTCATCCTTGTTCTAGTCTAGTGATAAACACCACCGGGCTTCCGTCGTCCTTGTTCTCGCGATAACCAGCACCGATTTCAGGCGATGGCCATCACCACTCCTCGCATCTATCGTTGGCTAGCAGTAGGAGCGTACCCTCTTCGAAATTTCCATAGGCGAGCCTCGAATCGACAGCCTGGAAGATGCGTCCCCTACCGGTGCTGTGGCATGCGAGGCCGAGCAGCAGGAGTCGATGCATAACCCATAATTGCTTCAATTCGACTTTTGTAGCATCTCATCCTCGTGTATACGTCTTCCCTTCTTCAATCAAGTTGTAGAAAAAAATCATGTCGGCAGCGGGAGACGGAAAGACCTGAGCCCTGCGCGTCCAGAGGACGGCAGGAGGCACCACTAATTATTGTTGGACTTCACTAGGCAGCGGCGCCGCATTTTATTCTTCCCGCGGCTAGCTTTCATCCGTTCCTTGCTTGCATGCAACATTACACAAGCATGGTATTATTAAATATTTTTTGATTTTGCATTTAAAAAAGATTTATCTCCCAAACTGTTATCTCAATTAATGATCCGTTTTCATCACTGGCTTTTTCACGACGAGATCTTCAAAACTAGATCCCATGTCGACATGTTTCGATAACTTTTGTTTTTGACGGTACTTGCCAGATTATTATCACTTACTTGTCACATTATTTGTTACATAGTTCTCACATTAAATCAACTTGGTTATCAGATTTATGAATGTCCATATACCCCACTAAAAAACTTGATTCATTATACTTATGCTGATTCATGCATTTACGTGCTTATTGTTAGTGTTTTAATACCCACTTTTTAGCTTCACATAACATTGCAATGCGTAAAAAGTATAAACGTATTGTCCTGATAACTATGTATAATTTTTGTGTCAACTATACATCCGTAAGATGACATAAATGTGGCAACTAGGAACAACGATTTTTTTTAACGAAACATGTCAACATGGCATCTTATTTTGAAGGTCTCGTCGTGACGAATCTAACGGTAAAAACGAATCTCGAATCAAATTATTAATCTGTAAGATAAATTATTTTTAAAATTCAAAAAAGCATTTAATACGATGATATAAGCATGAGCTGGAAGATTTTTGCATGCACACGGGTTGTGCTAGCCGCTGCATGGAAGAGCTTTAGTGCGGCGCTTCTCTTTATAATTTCTCATTATTGTTTCCTTCGTTTTACGAAACGTTTCCTTTACTGCGGATTGATTCTTAAAATTGTCAAGGAGTTTTCTATAAATTATATTACGGACTAAGAATACATATTTTTTTTATTAGTACTAGTAAAAGTGCCCGTGCGTTGCAACGGGCGAACACCAAAAACTCATAAAAGTTATAATGTCCAATAGAAAACAATTCAAGTTCATCAAATTGCACCAATCTGATGTAAATGCTACAAATAATTTGGTTGATGCAAAAGTGGAGGATTAAGGTCTGGTTGATGCAGCGTTATATTTAACAATTGGACATAACAAGAAGGGCCACAAAATCTCTTGAACAGAAAAAAATACTGACATAAACTTCTTTGTTCCTCCAGTATGCTTGACATTAGCTAAGTGTATCTCCACATCTTAGTTCCTATGCCAACCATGTACCAGATTGGTAAAATTTAAGCTAGCCAAGGAATGAAAAGACAAATATGATCATTGTAGTCTACGAAAATTTATTGTGTTTCAACAAAAGCCATGGAAAATATATGTAAATGAAAACGAGCAATACCCACCCAACTGGAAATTGCTGCCAATTAAAGAAAAGATTGTTTGTTAGCACTGAAGTATCGAGTGAAAGGGAAACTGAGAATAGTTCAAGTCTAACAGAATAGCGAGATATTCGAACAAAATTTAGGAATAGTACAATTACTATTTTAAAAACTGAACTAAGTTTTCTCTCTACGCATAAATCATCAATCAGATGTTCACTTATTAGTTGCCAATTAAAGGTTGAACTTAGAATTATAGACCTTACAATTACTCCCTAACAAGAAAATGGAAAGCTAAAAACGAATCCAACCAGGATCTTTGTATATTGGCATGACATGCGCGGAGCACAATGTTACTTTATTTTTGCCACATACCAAATCTTATGCCAATAACTTAGCATAATGTTTCCCGTCAGCAGCGCTGGTTTGGTTGGAAATTGTGTGAGATGTAGAGTCAACTTCCTGCTCTGATTCAAAAACATTTGGTGCCTCCAAATGGTAACCAGAAGCAAGCTCAAATAAGTAATCACTCCTGGTGTCATCTATATTGAATGGGTCCTTGGTAGAAGGCACTTGATCCATTAGCAATGTGACATGCTCCTGATTTGTAGACACTTGATAATTTGTAGGAACCTCAGTGGCACTTTCCCTGTTGCAGATGTCCTCTTGTTGTTCAAGCCTCGCCTCGCATGAAAAAACAACCGCACCATCCTTTACTAAAATGTCTTTACTGCAGTTGTCTTCAGCAATGGACTTGAGCATGCTATCGACATCAGTAAAAGCAAGATCATTCTGATAACCAGGTACAAAGCATACTGAATTTACCAGGTAAGAGTTATCAACTGGCAGCTGAACACCTGAAGTATTTTGAGCAGACAAGTTCTGTGAAGAGCGCTCTGTGGAATAATCAGTTGACGTACTTTCAGTATGAATTAGCTTCCATTCATCTCCAGAATTAGATATTGTTTCAAATCCAATAGTATATGATTCTACTATTTCTTCTCTTGGTGATACTTCAGACATGGTATCCAGAACCTCCATACCATCTTTCAAGAAGCTGCCCACCTTCCTGGAACATGCAGATTGGGATTCTGGGTCACACTTAAGCAGAGAGCGCTTCTGCAGAGACGAAAAATACACATTGTAAAAAAATACATATCAATTTGACAACTACTACTGTAAATATTAACAGTGTACCGTTGCATATATTGAAGAAATTGTGAAGCTCTATTTCATCAATAGAGATCTTTCTCGTGCTGACTACGTGATATCAATTGTGCCATAACATTATTTAGTAACTAATCAAAAAGTATCAAAAGCTAGCTACCAAAGCATCAGTAAACCATTTCAGCCACATAGAATTATTCCAGTCGAGAAAGGAGTTTGTGGACACAAAGATGCACATATTAACTAATTCAGGATGAACGTGATTGAGATCTTTGCAGGAAAGTTCTAACACTACCTCCAGTATCTACTTTCTTCACTAATCAATACGCTCAAACTGAGACCACAACGTCCACCCATTTCATCCCAGTGCACTAAATTAAGTTACCCATTATCTGAATCGGCGCTGCATATTACCATCTGCATAACGCTCGCTAATGAAGAGGGGGAAATCAAGCTACTTCTCCGGCCACGTCGAGGCATCGGGTTCCCCTTCGTCCGGCTCCTCCTCCCCGAACGGCAGCAGCGACGACGCGATCTGGGAGATTCACCTCACCCTACCCCCGATCTCAGCCAGATCGCTCCGAATCCCCGCGATCCCCATAGAGTCAAACCTGGTTTTGTCCGGAACAAATTAAGGCAAAACAAAGACATAGCATTGTCGGTCATTGAAATCACTATCCCAAAAGACAGAGCTAGATTTGTCGGCACCTTATGAGCTTTGTTTTGATGCCAGTTCAGAATCGCTGAGATTGATGGTGGGGCTCGAGAGAAGCTGGATGATGGTGAAAGGACGGGCACCGACATGGACAAACCGCTTGTCCTCCTTGACGAAATCGATGGCCTCAAACACCCTCTCGTCTTTCCCATCACTGATGCTGTGCTTCCAGATAGAAGCAAATTTACCAAAATCTAGAGTGTAGTACACGCAGTCTGCCTGAACGGATGGGAACTTGGCGGCATCAACAACCAGGCACTTTCGATGACCGATGAAGATGGCATACCTGCCCACGGTCTCCACAGGCGCAAGGACTTGTTTCTGTGTTGGTTCGATGCCGAGAACCAGAACGCGTCGTTCTCCACCAAAGTTCAGTAGAAAACACCGGACGTCGCCGCGATCTGCAAGAGGGTCGACACAGAAAAACTTGACGGAATGCTCGCACCCGAGCCGCTCCTACGCACCAGAGGGCCCGCCGTTGTCGGATCTGTGCGGGGGCTTCGCCCGGAGTGGACGTCGCCGCGATCTGCAAGAGGGTCGACAGAGAAAAACTTGATGAAATGGTCGCATCTGAGCTGCTCCTACGCACCAGAGGGCCCGCCGTTGTCGTATCTGTGCGGGGGCTTCGCCCGGAGGACGCACACGGACGGCGACGAGGGAGGATGAGAAGGGGAGCATCCGCTGCGCAGGCGAGATGCGCCGTAGTGGTAGAGCTTGGTCACGGGAGGGGAGCGACTCTGCCCAGGGTTTTTTTTACAAAAACAACGAAACGTTTTTTCCACTTACTATAGGACTGCGGGTTGATTTCGAAGGAACGGAAGGACTTTTCTGTAAAAACGCCAGCGACGGACTTTATTATTATTAATTATTATTATTATTATTATATTATATATTAGGGGAGACTAGCAAAATGGCCCGTGCGTTGCCACGAAAAAAAAACATAATCTTCAATGATGGTGACCACATTATGTTCACATGTCATCGCTTGATTTTGAAATATTATGCACAAATGCAAAAAAATGTTTTTTCTTTTAAATTTATTCACAAGTTGAAGCAATCTTTACATTTTCAAAAAAATATATATCATGATTGTCAAAAATCTTGATAACTCAAATATTTATTCTGAATTTCAATATTATTTTTTTAAAAACATAAAATAATAATTCGATCCATCCAACAGTTAATTCTTCAAAATTCACATAGTTATATTGTCACAAAGACTTAGAAGCATTAATGTTTAACTACATACATTAGATCTTTCGTGAACAATTTTACAAATATGGGAACAATTTTAAAATCGAGAACATTTTTTACAATTTACAAACATTTACGAAAAATCATGAATATTTTTTATATTTCGAACGGGTTTAAATATTTTCTTTTGAATTGGCGACCAATTCAAGAAAAGACGAACATAATTTTTTATGTTGGAGGATTTTATTTTAAATTCACAAACATTTTTTAAAACGCATGAAGTTTTTCTAAATAAACAAACATTTTTATAAATCAGTAATATATTTATTAAATTCATGGACATTGTTATAAATCAGTAATATATTTATTAAATTCATGGACATTATGTTTTCGTCAGCATTTTATTTCAAAATTCCTATTTTTTAATATGCAAAAGTTTATGTAATTCTAAATTATTTAAATTAGAAATAAACAAAAATGGAATGGAAATTTTAAATAAAAAAAGTAACTACCAAAACAGGCATTAGCTATTTTTAAAATTTTAGGACATTTCTTAAATGCATTAACATATTTTCAATTAGAAAGCATTTTGTTAAATGCCTTTAATAATTTTGAATACATGGAATTGTATTTGAAATCATGGACCTTTCTTATTGTACAAATATTTTTCTAAAATTCCAACGTTTTATTGCATATGTGAGCATTTTATACAAAACTCCGGGCAGTTTTTGAATTCACAAACATTTTATTTTTTAAATATGTTGATTTATAATTTTCAGCTTATTAAAATTTTAATGATTATTTGAAGTTATAAATTATTTAAAATAAAAAAGTAAAACGGAACTGAAAATAAATAAATAAACGGAACTAAAAGCAGGCGCCTGTGCATGGGCCGGCCATACGGTGTGCTGGATATTCTCCCAGCATGCAGAGCGTAATATAGGAGGTTTTTACACGGACCGGCCCAGTCCAAGATTTATTGCTTTGTGAAACGTTTTTTATTACTTACCGGTGGCATGGTGGGTAATTTATGTAAATTTTAGGGGTAATTTTCATGACGGACGATCAGAAATCCTGTTTGCTTTATTATTAGGGAGAGATATATAGTAGGTGTAGGCTAGCAAAACGATCCGTGCGTCACAATGGAAGAACATAATAGCGCGCATTCTTTTTTTAGGTAAAGGAGTTTTATTGCAATCACGAGGCCATAAATCCTCAATACAATTTGGGACTGAGTCCACCCACACAGTCGTGGCGTACTCAGATCGAATATATTTGGCGAACTGATCTCCAACTTTATTCTGACTACCGCACATTCTTAATTTACAAAAAATGATCTATAAGCTGAGTATTTGTAGCTACAACCTAAATAAAGATGGTCTTAGCCTACAAAATCACAGTCCAAGATTCCATAGATCTTCTACTTAAAAAAAGGCTTGCATGCATATTTAATACGTACAAAGAAACGGACAAGTGATCTTCAATTTTGTCTCCAATCCTAATTTTGCTGAGATGTTCATCGACAATCCGGAGCAATACCGGCAAGAAAGAAAGACATACAATGCATTATTGATTAAGATTGCATCCTAGATAGTATTTTTAAATGATTAACAGGTAAAATAACATCATATTTAGATTCTACATATTTGTCTAATCAAATTTCATATATAACATTAAATTTGGAGTGACAGTTTAGAAGATAGGAGCATTTTAAAAAAACATTTAATTTGTACTACGGATTTAATGTCAGAAACATCATTTTTCTTTTTATAAAATAGCATGACAGATTAAGAATATCTATTTCTTTCATTAGTAGGTAATAGATATAGATTTTTAACTCCACTAATTCAAGAGCAGTCAATAGGGAATGCACCCTAAAAAAAGGAGTGCGGCTTTCCCGGGTTTTGAAGAAAATAAAATACATTCATATTTTGAACTTCTATTTAAAAAAAATACACGTGTATATAGGAATGTATCCTCCTCCCTCTCTTAACTTCGTACAAGACGCTTTTTGACACTGTCATGGGCTCTAGAAACGTTATATACTTCCTCCGTTTCAAAATTCTTGCCTTGGGTTTATTTAAAGATGAATGTATCTAAATACTAAAATGTGACTACATACATTCATATCTAGACAAATTTAAGATAAAATTTTTGGGACGGAGGGGGTAGAAACTTAGGGAGTACTACATTTCTGTAACATTTCATGACGAAGTACTCATGGATTTGTGGAGTATCTTTTACTGTGAGCTGCATAATAAAACAAAACCATGGACTTCTATAGCGGAATCTCAAGGGCTTCTCACTTCTGTGTGTGCCAGAGCTTTTTTTTTTTTTACACGTAGATTCACAAATCACAAACTTCAACAGTAGGTACAGGTTTGGTAGCTCTGCGTAAAACACCTGAACTGTGAATTTTCAATCTTTCGACGACCATACTAATCTTGGGATGCTGAAACCAAAATGGAAATTTCGACACATTTGTAGCAATAAATAATTGCACTTGCTGCCAACATCAGTCTTCACATAAACTAGAAGCAACATGAGATCTACAAATGAAACCATTATACACCATACATCTCAAAATAACGCCTCAGATGAATTGTTCCTATCACATATAATCATCCTTACAGACTACAGTGATGCAGGCTCTGTGTGAATAAACCTAGTGGAGGGATAACGGATTTAACATGAAAGAAACGCCTCCAAGGACCGTATCCAAACGACTAGAATTAGCACGGCCTGTCCTCTGCTAAATACCAAAACTGTTCTAGCACATCCAATTCAAGGGATCTTATGTGGGTGGAATGCTCTC
This sequence comes from Hordeum vulgare subsp. vulgare, assembly GCF_904849725.1. Taxonomy (NCBI): domain Eukaryota; kingdom Viridiplantae; phylum Streptophyta; class Magnoliopsida; order Poales; family Poaceae; genus Hordeum; species Hordeum vulgare. The sequence goes on along the minus strand of NC_058522.1, from coordinate 431,707,909 downwards.
TCCTTCGGCAGATGCGTCACTCCCTTTTGTTTTCCTCGTCGTCTTCGTCAAAAGATGCCACGGTGTTCGTGTTGTTCGTTGCTTTGGCATCTGGTGCGGAAGTTACGCTCCACCCGTTCTTGGAAACAATGGGCCTTGGCCTTATTAATGATAGGCTGTCTTCTCGATCAAATTTTTCACTTGCATCATTGGTAAATCTGAAATGAAAAGCCCAAGAGCGTCAAAAAATATCCTTTTCTATTCATGGAGATTTACAATGCGCTTTGAGTTTGCTCAAAATTCTTACATGATGTTGTGTACAAGTTTTTACACCAGAAAAAAGACAAAGTGTATTGCAAAATTCTATATAATGTGTAAGTTTTTTCGGAAAGATGTATAAAAAAAAAAAAAATGAAACTCCATGGGCACTAGCACCCATGGTTTTATTGATATAGAAGAAGCATCCCTCATGAGAAACCAGAAATTCGTCCCCGACGTGGATTGAACCCTGGTTGCTGGAGACGCCACTGCGCTCCCTTGCCACTAGGCTACAGCCTAGTTCTCTTCGGAAAGATGTATAATATGTAGCTGGTTTCGAAGTTTTAAGATTAAAGAAAGTACGGACAACAGTTTGTTAGGTTGCACATTTGCATTTCTGACAAAATGGCAGTAGCAGGCAGCACTACTAAAGAATAAATGTTAACATGGCAGAAGAGACATCTTTGAATAATGTTGTGCTCTCAAATCCCCATATTAGTAGAACAGAAAATTGCTACTACCATTCTAATGCTAGGAAATCACAATGACACAGCAAGGCCAATATATTAGCCAAGTTGAAGTCAACAAAAGAGTAGAATAATACCTCATTGAGCTCTGAGAAGGTGCCCACAGGTAGGAAATGACGCAAAGAAGTGAGAATGATAGGGCATGCCAGAAAGCAGGAATTATCCATGCATACTGCCACCGCTCATTGAACACATCAGTCGATTTGAAGTAGATCTGCAAAAAGTCACAGGACTACTATGAATGAACCAAAAATAGACGCATAACCAAGTGAGATGTACTCCCTCCGTTCGTAAATAATTTTATTGAGGAACGGAGGGAGTAGTACATTGCATTTGAACAAGAAAACATCCAGATTCTTCAAAATAGAAAGGTACGGATATGATTTGAAAGTATACTCCCTCCACAAAGGGTGAAGATAAACTACCCTAATTTTATGTGACTAAGCAATATTTTGGTAATCCAGAACCCAAATATAGTTTTTAATACATCACTATACCTCATAGCCAATCCAGCCAATAGATACCAGAACAGTAATGGCCAATGCAATAGTGAATTTCCTATAAATGTCAAGTTTGGCCATCAACCTTCTTGCCTATGGAAAACACACCAAAAAAGATCACGAATGGTCAGTGCATTTTCTTAAATTAAACCAGGTAACTTTACCTCTTACCTGGAAAATAAACAGTACAAGAAAAAAAGATAGTGCACCATAACAGATACTGCAAATGAAATAATAGAGAATAACGAGCACAAAAGATGTTCTGTTCACCTGAAGTTGGCTAAGGGTCTTGGCTAGAGAAATAAATATCCAAACAATGAATGAAGCATCCAAGATGGCCACTGGATAGACTAAAAATAGACGAGCTTTTCCAGACAGATCATTCACAGTGCCTAGATTTTCCACTAGCTCAAGAATTTCTGTAGCTACAAAGAATGTTCCTCCAAGCATGACCACTTTCGATGTCAGACCACCCAAAGTAGGCCTCACAACTCCATACCCCATCGAGACAATGAGAATAATAAGACGAGCCACTGTTCTTTTAATAGTCCCAAATGTTACAGCCCAAAATGTGATGGCCTTTGCCCGAACTCCAGTCTCATTGAACTCAGCATATTCAAAATACCACAATGCCATCTCAAGCATGCCCAATGTAATAACAAGAGTAATACAGTTCTGAAGTGGAAGAACCTCTCGCCAGAACTTCATGTATTGATAAAACCAATAGATACCAAGTATCACGAAAGCAAATGACATCAGTCCAAAAAAGTTCTTAAGAGGTGCCATCCGACCTGGAAGGTAGCCAGTAGGATTTTTCCATATGGTTTTCCCGTCGATTTCCAGTCCAGCAAGTGCCGGGTCACAGTGTATAAAGTACATATTGTACATCCCAGTTTTCTTTACTGGAATGGTCCTTGAAGGCAGCGTTGCAATCAGATCACTTCCATCAAAAGAAGCAACAAACAACTGTGGCCAACCAGGATTCACCTGCGACGGGCGGTAGATGACAGAGCCTTCGACGCAAGCTCCCAACTTTGCAAGATCTGATGTACAACAAATTGCTTTTTGACCTCCATACGCCGATCCACCAATCATTTCACGATCTTCTATTTCAAAGACAAGTATCTGAACCTTAGATGAACTAGTCTCTTTCACAGAATCATTGGCCTCCTCTGGCCTCCTAAAAGTAATCTTGTCAAACCTGAAAAGTGGAGGAAATATGAAATTCGAATCTACAGGAAGGAAGGATGGCAGGCAAGCTAAGCACCTAATTATAGTGAACCGAGCTAATGCAATTTGAATTGTTCGATTAAAGTAGCAACCAATAAATAATGGGTGCAAAATGCTTCCATGACTAATTTAAACTGAAGGAACAGGGTGTCATTTCCTTTGCCTTTTAGTTTATTGGACGCATGTAGAGTACTCCCTCCGTCTCAGTTTACAAATCCAATACATGTACCTAGGTCGTCAATTTGACCAACTTAATGAGAGGCATATATAACAAAAAATATATCATTAAAAACTTTAGATGTTCTATTTTCTAATGATATAATTTTTACGTTAAACAATATATTTATATAAATCAAATTGACGATCTAGGTACACGTGCATGCCTTCTAAACTGTGACGGAAGAAGTATATTTTTACAAGTATGCTCGTGCAAACACAACTTAAACAAAATTTAAAGTTGTAGTGCTTCCCATGCTTGATCTAAACTTCATATAAGTAGCCCTCATTAAGTATGCCAGCTACACCCCTACACCAACTCACGCCATAAATTGCAAACTAATGAAGCATAATTAACTCAGCAACGCACATGTAGCTATAATTACTCAGCGGGAATGGTGCCCCTCTCAGCATAATTTCTGTGAAGATCCAATCGCGCCCTCTCGGAGTACTACCCTACCAAAAACCATTCAAATGGCCGACAGAGCCCCCGGGGGATGACGGGATCCAAGATCTCATACGCAGAACAAGGCTCCGCTACACCGCGGTCGGCTGTAAAGACGATGCAAGCTAGCGGCAAGCCAGCGGGGAGCTAAAAACCGCGAGACAAAGTACCGTATGAAGGCGTCGGGGGCGGCGGCGGCGGCGGCCTCGTCGTCCTCCTCCTCGGCGGTGGCATTGGCGGGGGAGACGGGGGCGTAGAGGCCCTCGCTGCCTGCGTGGAGGATGAAGGCATTGCCCTTGTTGAGGAAGCCGAGGCCGGTGTACTCGTGCACCGAGGCCTCGCCGGCGCGGAGGAGCGCCGCGACGGAGACGGCGAGGAGGAGGAGGGCACGTGCGGCGGCCGCCGTGTCGGCGTCGGCGGCCATGGAGGAGACTAGGCGAGGGTGGATCTGGCCTGCGCGAAGCTGATGAGTGGAGTGGGTCGGCGGAGTTGGGGGAAATGGCAAAAACCGCAGAGGCCAAGCGGAGCGGAGCCGCTGTCGCCTGGGGTAGGTTAGGAAGGAAAGAAATGGGGGAGAAAAGGCTTTGTCGGCGACTCGACCGGACTGGACCGGCTAAAATGGTTATTCTTTGATGGTAAATATTGATGTTGGTCAATGACAGGCTGAGGTTAACAGAGTTCTTAACTTAGGTTCTTTAATTAGGTCCATAGTTCCAGGAAGAAACCACTGGTTTCTCTTCGTAGGAAACAAAAAGGTTTTAGGCTGGCCATAGCGGAGTAACATATACTAGTGTCATCATATGATATTAGTAAAATAACACAGTATTTTCTTCGTCTCAGTTTACAAGTTCGGCATATGTATCTAGGTCGTTAATTTAACAAATTTAATGAGATACATATATTATAAAAAATATATCATTACAAACTTTAGATGTTCTATTTTTTAATGATATAATTTTTATGTTAAACAATATATTTTATATAAGTTAAATTGACGACCTAGGTACAATGAGTACCTTCTAAACTGTGACGATGGTACTCCTTTCGTCTCGGTTTACAAGTCATCTTAAAACTTTCCCAAAACACTAGGCACGATGCATTAATTCTCACCTCGTTTCCTGTTTTTGACATGAATAAAGGAATCAACCAATAAAAGACGTGGGGTGTGTATGCTTTTAATGACTTGAGACTAACTACGTCGGCTAGCGTTACAACAGGAGGCAAGAAATTCAAATATGGTCCAAGTCTCAAGCCTCTTACGAGGTTGCCTTACCACCTGACTCCCGAGGAAAACACAGTCGAAGTGCAAGCCCAAGTGAAGGCCCATTTTGGACCGAAACCGTCCCTGTCGCCAAAGGAGATCATACCTGAGCATGGCATACAACACTTTATTGATAATGCTCAACCAGCTGTCAAGCATATAGACTCAGACTATGACCGCTCTATCAAGAAGTCATATCGAGCACAAAAAAGGAAGGAGTCGAGCTCGAGCTCGAGCCAAGCAGCTGGCAAAAATGCGGGAAAACTGTTCCCCAGCTGGGAGAACAGGCAGTGCATAATCTCCCCACTACAAACACATGTGAGTACCGCTGATTAGTAGCTGGTAATAACCGACGATCATAGAAGGCGGGCTAAAGAGGCCGGTGTCACTATACAATAAATCCTAGGCATCGAGGACTTGCAAACGTTTAAAGAGGAGGAACTAATATGGAAATATGTCCGCGGCCAACCTATGGTCAAGCCTGAGCAGACCCCGCTTCTATCAACGAGAATGTATGAATTGCATCAATGGTACCTGAGAGTAGTAAAGACTACGAATCGAGAGTCCCTCATGATGGAAGTCGAGGAAGAGCATTACTATCATAAAAAAGATTTGTGGGTTGAGTATCAAGAAATGTTTCGGTTACTCAATCAAGACGAACTCGACAAATCTATCGTCAATTGCTATTGTCTGTAAGTGATTTCTTTCTGTAATTTAAGTCTCTAGCTAGCTGTAGCGCTCGTTCATTACATGTAATTATTCTCACTATATATTCTTTTCTATGGTATTATGCAGAATGAAGATGTATAAAATGAAAAAAGTTGGATGCTATGGCATTGGGTTCATTGACCCAAATACCATTAATGAAGAGCTATGGACGCGTAAATGGGAATGAAAAGACACAGGGAAAAGCTTGGTAGAGTTTTTGGTGCGGCTAAATTGTTGGAAATATGCCCTAGAGGCAATGATAAATAGTTATTATTATATTTCCTATTTAAAGATAATCGTTTATTATCCATGCTATAATTATATTGAATAAAAACATAGATACATGTGTGGATACATAGACAAAACAATGTCCCTAGCAAGCCTCTAGTTGGCTAGCCAGTTGATCAATGATAGTCAAGGTTTTCTGACTATGAGCAAATGTTGTCACTTGATAACTGGAACACATCATTAGGAGAATCATGTGGTGGACTAGACCCAAACTATGAACGTAGCATATTGATCGTGTCGTTCTATTGCTATTGTTTTCTGCGTGTCAAGTATTTATTCCTATGACCATGAGATCATATAACTCACTGGCACCGGAGGAATACCTTGTCTGCATCAAACGTCACAACGTAACTGGGTGACTATAAAGGTGTTATACAGGTATCTCCGAAGGTGTTCGTTGAGTTGGTATGGATCAAGACTGAGATTTGTCACTCCGTGTGACGGAGAGGTATCTCGGGGCCCACTCGGTAATACAACATCACACACAAGCCTTGTAAGCAATGTGACTAAGTGTAAGTCAGGGGATCTTGTATTACGGAACGAGTAAAGAGACTTGCCGGTAACGAGGTTGAAATAGGTATGCGGATACCGACGATCAAATCTCGGGCAAGTAACATACCGAAGGACAAAGGGAATGACATACGGGATTATATGAATCCTTGACACTTAGGTTCAACCGATAAGATCTTCGGAGAATATGTAGGATCCAATATGGGCAACCAGGTCCCGCTATTGGATATTGACCGAGGAGTGACTCGGGTCATGTCTACATAGTTCTCGAACCCGCAGGGTCTGCACACTTAAGGTTCGATGATGTTTTAGTATAGTTGAGTTATATGTGTGGTTACCGAATGTTGTTCGGAGTCCCAGATGAGATCTCGGACGTCATGAGGGTTTCTGGAATGGTCCGAAAACGAAGATTGATATATAGGATGGCTTCATTTGGTTATCGGAAGGTTTTCGGGCATTACCGGGAATGTACCGGGAGTGACGAATGGGTTCGAGAAGTTCACCGGGAGGGGGGCAACCCACTTGGGGAAGCCCAATGGCCCTAAGGGTGGCGCACCGTCCCACTAAGGGCTGGTGGGTGCTGTGGCAACAGACAACAGCGCCAGAAATTGACACGTTGACGGAGACTGGGCTTGCGTTGGTTTTTCCCTTGAAGAGGAAAGGGTGATGCGGCAGAGGAGGAGTAAGTATTTCCCTCAGTTTGAGAACCAAGGTATCAATCCAGTAGGAGAATCTCATCAAGTCCAGAGTACTTGCGCAAACACAAAAGAGCTTGCACCCAACGCTTTAAAGGGGTTGTCAATCCCTTCAAGATTGATTGCAAAGTGAGATCTGAAGGCGGAAAGTGCAACGAAGTAAAAAGTGTAAGGCTGAAAATATGGTGTGGAGTAGACCCGAGGGCCATAGTGTTCACTAGAGGCTTCTCTCAAAATAGCAAGTATTACGGTGGGTGAACAAATTACTGTCGAGCAATTGATAGAACCGCGCAAAGTCATGACGATATCTAAGGCAATGATCATACATATAGGCATCACGTCCGAGACAAGTAGACTGATACTTTCTGCATCTACTACTATTACTCCACACATCGACCGCTATCCAGCATGCATCTAGTGTATTGAGTTCATGACGAACAGAGTAACGCCTTAAGCAAGATGACATGATGTAGAGGGATAATCTCAAACCAATGATGAAAACCCCATCTTTTTACCCTTGATGGCAACAACACGATACGTGCCTCGCTACCCCTTCTGTCACTGGGTGAGGTCACCGCACGGTATGAACCCAAAACCAAGCACTTCTCCCATTGCAAGAATCATAGATCTAGTCGGCCTGACAAAACCCACAACTCGAAGAGAATTACAAGGATATGAAATCATGCATAAGAGAGATCAAAAGAAACTCAAATAAGATTCATAGATAATCTGATCATAAATCCACAATTCATCGAATCTCGACAAACACATCGCAAAATAAGATTACATCAGATAGATCTCCATGAAGATCATGGAGAACTTTGTATTGAAGATTCAAGAGAGAGAAGAAGCCATCTAGCTACTAGCTATGGACCCGTAGGTCTATGGTGAACTACTCACGCATCATTGGAGAGGTCATGGTATTGATGAAGAAGCCCTCCGTACCCGAATCCCCCCTTCGGCAGGGCACCAGAACGTGCCCCAGATGGGATCTTGCGGAGACACAAGCTTGCGACGGCGGAAAAGTACTTTCGATGATCTCCTGATTTTTCTGGGATTTTAGGGAATATATAGGCGCAAAACCTAGGGCAGAGGTGGCCCAGGGAGCCCACAAGCCAGGGTGGCACGGTCCCCCTGGCCGCGCCATGAGGGCTTGTGGTGTCCCTGCAGGCCCCCTGCCCTGATCCTCCGGCTTCCCGATCTTTTTCTGTTTCGGAAAAAATCTTTTTGGCAGTTTCATTCCGTTTGGACTCCGTTCAAAATCCTCCTCTGAAAGGGGTCAAAAACATGGAAAAACATGAACTCGCACTTGGTACTGAGTTAATAGGTTAGTCCCAAAAAAAATATAAAAGGCATACAAAACGTCCAAAGCTTGACAAGATAATAGCATGAAACCATAAAAAATTATAGATACGTTGGAGATGTATCAGTGGGACAGCCCAAAAGGGCCTTGGCGCCAAAGAAAGAAAAAACAAAGAAAAAGAAAAAAAAGATGTGGGAAGGAAGAGAAGGACTCCACTTTCCAATCCTAATTGGAGTTGGACTCCTCCTCTCCCTTGGTCGGCGCACCATTGAGGACTTGGCCCTCAAGGCAAGCCTCCTCCCCCTCCCTCCTATATATAGTGGTGGTTTACGGATGATTTGAGACAACTTTTGCCACGTGCAACTCAGATCTAGACACCATAGTTTTACCTCTAGATCGTATTTCTACGGAGCTCGGGCGGAGCCCTGCAGGAATAGATCCTCATCACCACCGGAGCGCCATCACGCTGCCGGAGAACTCATCTACTTCTCCGTCTTGCTTGCTGGATCAAGAAGGCCGAGATCATCGTCGAGCTATACGTGTGCTGAACGCGGAGGCGCCGTACGTTCTGCGCTAGATCGGAACGGATCCTGGGACGAATCGCGGGACGGTTCATGGGGCTGATCGAGGGATGTGAAGACGTTCCACTACATCAACCGCGTTTCTTAACGCTTCCTGCTGTGCAATCTACAAGGGTACGTAGATCCAAATCTCCTCTCGTAGATGAACATCACCATGATAGGTCTTCGTGTGCGTAGGAATTTTTTTGCTTCCCATGCAACGTTCCCCAACAGTGACATCATGAGCTAAGTTCATGCGTAGATGTTATCTCGAGTAGAACATAAAGGGTTTTGTGGATGGTGATGTTCAATTTGCTGCCCTCCTTAGTCTTTTCTTGATTCGGCGGTATTGTTGGATTGAAGCGGCCCGGACCGACATTATTCGTACGCTTACGAAAGACTGGTTTCATCGATTGGCATGCAACCTCGTTGCATAAAGATGACTGGCGGGTGTCGGTTTCTTCAACTTTAGTTGAATTGATTTTGACCGAGGCGGTCCTTGGAGAGGTTAAATAGCAATTTGCACATCTTCGTTGTGGTTTTTGCCTAAGTAAGATGCGATCTACTAGATACCCATAGCAGCCACGTAAAACATGCAACAACAAATTAGAGGACGTCTAACTTGTTTTTGTAGGGTATGCTTGTGATATGATATGGCCAATGACGTGATGTGATATATTGGATGTATGAGATGATCATGTTGTAATAGTTAATATCGACTTGCACGTCGATGGTACGGCAACCGGCAAGAGCCATAGGGTTGTCTTTAAACTAACATTTGTGTTTGCAGATGCGTTTACTATATTGCTAGGACGTAGCTTTAGTAGTCATAGCATGAGTAGCACGACAACCCCGATGGCGACACGTTGATGGAGATCATGATGATGGAGATCGTGGTGTGGCGCCGGTGACAAGAAGATCGTGCCGGTGCTTTAGCGATGGAGATCAAGAAGCACATGATGATGGCCATATCATGTCACTTATGAATTGCATGGGATGTTAATCCTTTTATGCACCTTATTTTTCTCAGAATGACGGTAGCATTGTGAGGTGATCTCTCACTAAAATTTCAAGACGAAATTGTGCTCTCCCCGAGTGTGCACCGTTGCTACAGTTCGTCGTTTGGAGACACCACGTGATGATCAGGTGTGATAGACTCAACGTTCACATACAACGGGTGCAAAACGGTTGCACACGCGGAACACTCGGGTTAATCTTGACGAGCCTAGCATGTGCAGACATGGCCTCGGGACACATGAGACCGAAAGGTCGAGCATGAATCGTATAGTTGATATGATTAGCATAGAGATGCTTACCACTGAAACTATTCTCAAGTCACGTGATGATCGGACTTGAGTTAGTGAATTTGGATCATGTACCACTCAAATGACTAGAGAGATGTACTTTTTGAGTGGGAGTTTAGCAAATAATTTGATTAGGTAAACTCTAATTATCTTGAACATAGTCTAAGTCCACTTTGAAAATATTTGTGTTGTAGATCAATGGCTCACGCGACAGTCATCGTGAATTTTAATACGTTCCTAGAGAAAGCTAAGTTGAAAGATGATGGAAGCAACTTTGTAGATTGGGCTCATAATCTTAAGTTGCTCCTGCAAGTTGGGAAGAAGGATTATGTCCTTAATGTTGCGCTAGGAGATGAACCACCCGCCAATGCTGACCCAAGATGTTAAGAACGCTTGGTTAACACGCAAGGAGGACTACTCAGTAGTTCAATGTGCAGTGTTGTATGGCTTAGAATCGGGACTTCAACGTCGCTTTGAGCATCATGGAGCATTTGAGATGTTCCAGGAGTTGAAGATTATCTTTCAGAAGAACGCCTGGATCGATAGGTATGAGACCTCCGATAAATTCTATGCTTGCAAGATGGAGGAGAATTCATCTATCAGTGAACATGTGCTCAAAATGTCTAGGTACTCAAACCGTCTAGCTGAGCTGGGGATTGAACTCCCGCAAGAGGCTATCACTGACAGAATTCTTCAATCACTGCCACCAAGCTACAAGAGCTTCATGTTGAACTATAAAATGCAAGGGATGAACAAGTCACCCGACAAGTTATTCGCGATGCTGAAAGTCGCAGAATTAGAACTCCGTAAAGAGCATCAAGTGTTGATGGTGAATAAGACCACTAGTTTCAAGAGAAACGACAAAGTAAAGAAGGGTAATTCAAATAAGAGCGGCAAGCCTGTTGCCAATCCGATGAAGAAACCCAAAGCTGGACCTAAGCCTGAAACGGAGTGTTCTGGGTCACTGGAAGCGCAACTGCCCCAAGTATCTGGCTGATAAGAAGGCGGCCAAGGAAAAATCAGGTATATTCGATATACATGTTATTGATGTGTACTTAATCAGCTCTCGTAGTAGTGCCTGGGTATTCGATACCGGTTCTGTTGCTCATATTTGCAACTCGAAACATGAACTGCGGAATAAGCGAAGGCTGGCGAAGGATGAAGTGACGATGCGCGTGGGAAATGGTTCCAAGGTTGATGCAATCGCCGTCGGCATAGTTTCACTTCAATTACCATCAGGATTAGTTATGAACTTAAATAATTGTCATTTAGTGCCTGCGTTAAGCATGAACATTATATCTGGATCTTGTTTATTGCGAGACGGTTACTCGTTTAAGTCAGAGAATAATGGTTGTTCTATTTCTATGAGTAATATCTTTTATGGTCATGCACCCAATGTGAGAGGATTGTTCATATTGAATCTTGATAGCAATAATACACATATACATAACATTGAGACCAAAAGAGTTAGAGTTAACAATGATAGCGCCATGTTTTTATGGCACTGCCGCTTAGGTCATATTGGTGTAAAGCGCATGAAGAAACTCCATACCGATGGACTTTTGGAGTCACTTGACTTTGATTCACTTGACACATGTGAACCATGCCTCATGGGCAAGATGACTAAGACTCCATTCTCCGGAACAATGGAGCGTGCAAGTGGCTTATTGGAAATCATACATACCGATGTGTGCGGTGTTGGGGAACGTCGCATGGGAAACAAAAATTTTCCTACGCGCACGAAGACCTATCATGGTGATGTCCATCTACGAGAGGGGATTTCCGATCTACGTACCCTTGTAGATCACACAACAGAAGCGTTAAGAAACGCGGTTGATGTAGTGGAACGTCCTCACGTCCCTCGATCCGCCCCGTGAACCGTCCCACAAACCGTCCCGCGATCCGTCCCACGACCCGCTCCGATCTAGTGCCGAACGGACGGCACCTCCGCGTTCAGCACGCGTACAGCTCGACGATGATCTCGGCCTTCTTGATCCAGCAAGAGAGACAGAGACGTAGATGAGTTCTCCGGCAGCGTGACGGCGCTCCGGAGGTTGGTGGTGATCTAATCTCAGCAGGGCTCCGCCCGAGCTCCGCAGAAACGCGATCTAGAGGTAAAACTATGGAGGTATGTGGTCAGGATGCCGTGGCAAAAGTTGTCTCAAATCAGCCCTAATAGCTCCATATATATAGGAGGAGGGGAGGGGGGGGCTTGCCTTGAGGCTCAAGGAACCCCAAGGGCTGCTCCACCAAGGGAGGAGGAGTCCTCCTCCAATCCTAGTCCAACTAGGATTGGAAGGTGGAGTCCTTCTCTCTTTTCCCACCTTTCCTTTTCTTCTCTTCTTTTGGTTTTTTCTTTCTCTCTTGCGCAAGACAGCCTTGGGCTGACCCCACCCACTTGGCGCGCCACCCGAAGGTCCTTGGGCCCTCCCGGGTGGGTGGTCCCCCTCCCGGTGAAGATCCAGAACCCATTCGTCATTCCCGGTACATTACCGGTAATGCCCGAAAACCTTCCGGTAACCAAATGAAGTCATCCTATATATCAATATTCGTTTCCGGACCATTCCGGAAACCCTCGTGGCGTCCATGATCTCATCCGGGACTCCGAACAACATTCGGTAACCAACCATATAACTCAAATACGCATAAAACAACGCCGAACCTTAAGTGTGCAGACCCTGCGGGTTCGAGAACTATGTAGACATGACCCGAGTGACTCCTCGGTCAATATCCAATAGCGGGACCTGGATGCCCATATTGGATCCTACATATTCTACAAAGATCTTATCGTTTGAACCTTAGTGCCAAGGATTCATACAATCCCGTATGTCATTCCCTTTGTCCTTCGATATGTTACTTGCGTGAGATTCGATCGTCAGTATCCGCATACCTATTTCAATCTCGTTTACCGGCAAGTCTCTTTACTCGTTCCGTAATACAAGATCCCGCAACTTACACTAAGTCACATTGCTTGCAAGGCTTCTGTGTGATGTTGTATTACTGAGTGGGCCCCGAGATACCTCTCCATCATACGGAGTGACAAATCCCAGTCTTGATCCATACTAACTCAACGAACACCTTCGGAGATACCTGTAGAGCATCTTTATAGTCACCCAGTTACGTTGCGACGTTTGATACACACAAAGCATTCCTCCGGTGTCAGTGAGTTATATGATCTCATGGTCATAGGAACAAATACTTGACACGCAGAAAACAGTAGCAACAAAATGACACGATCAACATGCTACGTCTATTAGTTTGGGTCTAGTCCATCACATGATTCTCCTAATGATGTGATCCCGTTATCAAGTAACAACACTTGCCTATGGCCAGGAAACCTTGACCATCTTTGATAAACGAGCTAGTCAACTAGAGGCTTACTAGGGACAGTGTTTTGTCTATGTATCCACACAATTATTGTGTTTCCAATCAATACAATTATAGCATGGATAATAAACGATTATCATGAACAAAGAAATATAATAATAACTAATTATTATTGCCTCTAGGGCATATTTCCAACATGCGGTCCGATGAGTGTGGAGGCATGATACGTCTCCAATGTATCTATAATTTTTGATGGTTGCATGCTATTATCTTGTCAACTTTGGATGTTTTGTATGCATGAATATGGTATTTTATATCTTTTTTGGGACTAACCTATTAACTCAGTGCCAAGTGCAAGTTTCTATTTTTTCCGTCTTTTTGACCTTTTTCAGAGAAGAATATTAAACGGAGTCCAAACGGAATAAAACCTGCGGAATGATTTTTTCCATAACAGAAGATACGTAGGGGACTTGAGAACCAAGGCAAAGGACCTCGAGGGAGGTCACAAGCCCCCTAGCCGCGGCCTGGGGGGCGTGCCTAGCAGGCTTGTGGGCCCCCCATGGCTCCTTTGCCCTACTTCTTCCGCCTATAAATTCTCTAAAAATCCAAAACCACCAGGGAGAGCCACGAAAATACTTTTCCGCCGCCGCAAGCTTCTGTCTCCCCAAGATCCCATCTGGGGGCCGTTCTGGTGCCCTGCCGGAGAGGGGATTCGGACATGGTGGGCTTCTTCATCAACACCATTGCCTCTCCGATGATGCGTGAGTAGTTCAGCACAGACCTTCGGGTCCATAGCTAGTAGCTAGATGGCTTCTTATCTCTCTTGGTTCTTCAATACAAAGTTCTTCATGATCTTCATGGAGATCTATCCGATGTAACTTTCTTTTGCGGCGTGTTTGTCGAGATCCGATGAATTGTGGATTTATGATCAGTTTATCTATGAATATTATTTGAGTCTTCTCCGATCTCTTATATGCATGATTTCGTATCCATGTAATTCTCTTCGAGTTGTGGGTTTCGTTTGGCCAACTTGATCTATAACTCTTGCAATGGGAGAAGTGCTTGGTTTTGGGTTCATATCGTGCAGTGTCCTCACCTAGTGACAGAAGGGGTAGCGAGGCACGCATCGTGTTGTTGCCATCAAGGGTAAAAATATGGGGTTTATATCATATTGCATGAATTTATCCCTCTACATCATGTCATCTTTCTTAAAGCGTTACTCTGTTTGTTATGAACTCAATACTAGATGCATGCCGGATAGCGGTCGATGTGTGGAGTAATAGTAGTAGATGCAGACAGTATCGGTCTACTTGTCTCGGACGTGATGCCTATATGTATGATCATTGCCTTAGATATCATCATGACTTTGCGCGATTCTATCAATTACTCGACTGTAATTCGTTCACCCACCGTAATATTTGCTATCATGAGAGAAGCCTCTAGTGAACACTAAGGCCCCCGGGTCTACTTCACATCATATTTTCAGATCTACACTTTTACTTTGTTGCACTTTCCACCTTCATATCTCACCTTGCAAATAACCGTGAAGGGATTGCCAACCCCTTTATAGCGTTGGGTGCAAGTTTGTTTGTTTTTGTGCAGGTAGGTGCCTCATCTTGATACTCCTACTGGATTGATACCTTGGTTCTCAAACTAAGAGAAATACTTGGCTTAAAAAGGTGTGTTCTCGTGATGAGAATCACGAAGATCTTAAAGTGCTTGGTGTGACTCCTATTGAATCCTTGTTTTCTAATGTCAATCCTAATGATGATGGGGCTGGATATGAATCCACTTTGGTTGAGAACCGCCCCAATGATTCAGAGTCTATTTATCTTGATGCTAAAAGCACTGAAAGTGGAGTAGAGGATATCAAAACTTTGAGTAGTAATGAAATTACTACTTTGGATTTCAAGGAATTCAATTATTATAGTTGCTCTTTGATTTAATGTATTTCCTTGATGCAATCCATGCTAAACTCTCCACATGCTTATAGCCAAAATAAGGCCTTTACCGATCATATCGTTGATGCTATGATGAAATCTCTTGAAGAGAAAATTGAGTTGGAGATATCTATTCCTAGAAAACTTCATGATGAGTGGGAACCTACTATCAAAATCAAGATTAAAAACTATGAATGCAATGCTTTGTGTGATTTGGGTGCTAGTGTTTCCGCTATTCCAAAGTCTTTATGTGATGTTCTAGGCTTCAATGAGATTGATGAGTGCTCTCTTAATTTGCATCTTGCGGATTCTAGTGTTAAGAAACCTACGGGAAGGATCAATAACGTTCTTATTATTGCAAATAGGAACTATGTACCCGTAGATTTCATTGTGCTTGCTATTGATTGCAATCCGACATGTCCCATCATTCTCGGTAGACCTTTCCTTAGGACTATTGGTGCTGTCATCGATATGAAGGAAGGGAATATTAGATTTCAATTTCCATTAAAGAAGGGCATGGAACACTTTCCTAGAAAGAAAATATGATTGCCTTATGAATCCATGATGAGGGCTACTTATGGTTTGAGCACCAAAGACGATGATACTTGATTCTATCGCCTTATGCCTAGCTAAGGGCGTTAAACAATATCGCTTGTTGGGAGGCAACCCAATGAATTTATATTTGCTTTTTGCTTTCTGTTTTGTTGTGTCCACACCATCATAATTCTATTATGATTGTGTATTTTGTGTTTCTTTTGGTGTTTGTGCCAAGTAAAACCTTTATGATTAGTTTTGGTGATGGTTGTTTGATCATGCTGAAAAAGACAGAAACTTTGTGCTCACAAAATTATTTTTAATTCCTATCCAAAAAGAGCTTTTGAGTTGATTCTTTCTGCTACTGGTTGATATGAAAAGTAGTCTCAAAAGGGGTAGTTATCCAAAGGGATATGAAAACTTCCACCTTCATGTGCATTGAATAGTTAGAGAAGTTTGATTCATCTCAATTAGCTAGAAATACTTGTGTTGAAGTTAGTGATTCCTGTAGCATGCACGTATGGTGAACCGCTATGTGATGAAGTCTGAGCATGATTAGTCTATTGATTGTCATCCTTTGTGTGGTGGTCGGGATCGCGCGATGGTTTATACCTACCAACCTGTAGCGACCCGACTCAAAACGAGTCAAGCCTCTGTGTATCTGTGCCATCCCTGGATCAGTATGCTGGCACACACAGTACATCAATGTATATATCAAAGTGCAATCACATGTAATAACGTAAAACTGATATATACCTTAAAATCTTAGCGGAAACAGTCAAGGGAGTGGAGTCCCAATAAACACCAACGGCAAGTTGAGTGCAGACCGTAACCCTGAATCATACTCTTACTCGTCAAAGAAAGTATCTGCAACATAAGACGTTGCAGCTGTGTAGGTCAGCATATTGAATATGCCGGCAAGTCACAAAAGAGAGGGGTAAAAATATCATCTATACTATATGCATATATGGTAGGTGGGGCTGTAAGTTTTTAGCGGAAATCAAAGTTTTCTCCTACAACAAGAGAGGGGCTAAAAGAAAAATGTTACTACATTGTTGGTTGTTAATGAGATGGTTCCACCAACCAGTTCTCATACCCAAGTTATCAATATTACCCACATCAAGTTTATATAATGGTGTTGAGATTCCTGATAATTTCAGTTCCTTTGGATCAAGTTGTCCATGACCGTGGACACGACTAATCGATTAGGTTTGAGTACTCTGCAGAGTTTTGCACATGTTCCCCACAAGATTTGATCGCCTCCGAATATGTCCTCGCACTTCAGGGTGTTTGAAGACCGGATGATCAAAACATGGTTTTTCAACGGGTCCCTCTGATCCCCTGTCGGTGCCCATCCAATCCTACCGTTTTTCTACATCTGCTAGCACCGCCTGTCCAGAGTCGCCACATTTTCCAACCAAGCCAGAGTCCATAATGACTTGTGGCTGTGCAGGTAAGCCTTGATTCTTGAAAATATCCGTCCATCTCTTTGAGCCTGGGTGAAGCTTTCCGCAAGATGTCATGGCACTTCCCCATGCATCCCGGGTTGTCCACTGGTTTCTCCAGGGAGCCCATCTAAACCGTCCTTCACTAAGAGTTGCATTGCATCACGAGGTCTTGAAAAGTCTTGACTTAACCGGTCTTGGTTATTAAATTATTGTCGCATCACTCGTGATAGACTCTCAACCAGAACCTCGTCTACTCAAGCATAGCATAATAGATTTTGTCGTCCCGGGCCAAGTAACAGGGTTGTTGGGGTGCCTACCACATGATACTACATCAAGTAACCATATTTTTTTCCAAGTACCTAGTCAGCATGCAAATGGGTATAGGAAGGTAGAACTACGATGCATAAAAACATAGGTGATACATGATCAAATGACTTGCCTGGTGAGGTTGATGGAGAAGAATTATCGTTCTCGAGAAATAACTTGATAGAACTATTCGTCACTCTCCGGTGAATTCTATATAACAAACATAGTATTCACATAAGCACTCACACTAGCAATCATTCTAGCAATCAATTAACAAACACCAATAAAAGTTGATGCAATCAAAAATCAATAAGAGAGAGCGGATAAAAATCCAAAGGAAACTTCAAAGAAGCTAGGAAGCCTTCTACTACATCAAACACTATATAGTTTTTGTTCTAACTAAAAATAAAACAATAAAATAGTAAAATAACAGAGGATAAAATATAAATTTAACTAAGAGAAAATCAAGTATTTTTCATAAAACTATTTGAAAGTATTTTCAAATGGGAGTTAATCTAGTAGGGAAATCAATTGCAAGTTATTAGAGAACTAGAATTGATTTCATAATAACAAATAAAAATAAAATTTGTTGAAAACCTACTGTTAACTAACAGAAACAAAATATAAACTTTCTGAAATATAAAAGAAAATAATTTAAAAACAATTATAGAAAAAAAATAGCCATAATCCTAAAAGAACTAAAACAAAATCTGTTTTGGTAAAAACCCCAAGTAAAAATATTTCAAAAATATTGAAACTTAAACTATTGAATGATATGATCACTAGGAAACAACAGCAAAAAGAATTAAATTAAAAGCTATTTTTAAACTCCCACGATAAGGAAAACAAGATTTAAACTAAATCTGTTCTAACTCAAATTTTGAAATTTCAAACATAGGCAAATAATATGTTTTAGGAAACTACAAGAAATTTGTGATCTAACACAAAATGAATCACCTAATTCGGAGTTATAGACTAATAGATATGAATTTTATAAGTTTGCTCTTTTTCTGAAAAAAAACTGTGACGGGATTTCTATGAAGCTCACCGTGGCTGACACAGAGGAAGAACTCCGGCGAGTTGGCTGCTCCGGCGAGGTGGGGAGGTCGCCGGCGGGGTGGGGAATCGGCGGAGGAGGGTTGGCGCTGTGGGGAAGGCCTCGGGGCGTCCTGGGGCGGGGAGGGGGCGTCAGGGGGGTTCCTGCTCGCTCCTGGCAGTGCTCCTGTCCAGCGACAGGAAGAATGGCACGAGGTGGTGTTGGCCGGCAAGGGGGGGGGCGACGAGGATGGGGTGGAGGCGTGGGGTAGCACGGCAGGGGGTGGGGGCGCTGGAGAGGCTCGACAGGGGTGATGGGGAAGCGCCACGAGAACTACTGTACTCCGTTCTTGACAGGAAGATGAGGATGGTGGCGCTGTGGCTACGGGCAGGGAGAAGGCGAGGTGATGGGGAAAATGGAACAAGGAGAGTCGGGGCTCTCTTATAGGGGTGGTGGGAGGCGAGGGGAGGCAACATATCTCGCGAATCGGGGGAGGGAAGCTTCGAGGAAGCTTGTGCCATTGCGTGGGTAGGAAGGGAACGAGAGGAGGAAGAAGAAGGGGTATCTGGGCCTCATGCATTTCCTAACGTGGCCCAAGTACATTCCTAAAATAAGAAATCTCTTTCCCTTTTTATTAAAACAGGAATTAATACGATTAAAAGGAAATAGAATATCCTCGGAATATAGGGGTATAATATATTAAAATTTTCAGAAAATAAATCCAAAAAGATGGACATTTTTCCACGGCCAAAATTAAAACTTAAAAAAATTGTTTTTCAGAAAATTCCCAAAATGCTCTATTTCTTTTTGCAAATATTTTTCTCAATTAAATTTTGGTTTTCTTGGCTCAAAATATTTCAATGAATGTCCCTAGTTTTGGAGGGTCATGTTCCTCCTCTCTTTCTTGCTTGGCAAGAATTTATTCCCGACATTTCTTGAGTGGGAAAAAAATAGAATTGCAAAACAAAAATCGAAAGAAATTCAAATGCCCCCTTCATTCAAATTCTTTATAGTTGAAGAAGTCATGTCATCTTCTCTCATTGATTTTAAATGGATGAATTTGAATTCACAGGAAAAGGGGGAAAGTCATTTTATTCCCTCTCATTCAAAAGTTTTTAAAAAGTTTCGAATTTCACTCAAGTTTCAATCAGTCAAACAAACAAACATACAATCCAATAATTTTATTAACATTCCAAAATTTGGGATGGTACACAACCCTTCCCCTAGGAGTATGCGTTGAATGCTTTGTTTTGATTACTACTAAAACTTTTTGCAACAAGTATATGAGTTCTTCATGACTAATGTTGAGTCCATGGTTTAGATGCACTTTCACCTTCCACCTTCACTATCTTCTTTAGTGCCGTTCAACTTTCGCCGGTGCACAAAACCCACCATTAGCCTCCCTCAAAATAGCCACCATACCTACCTACTATGGCTTTTTCAAAGTCATTCCGAGATATATTGACATACGACTACCACCATGACATGTGCCACCACTTCTACATTGCCATTGCATGATCGTAAGATAGCTAGCATGATGGTTCCTTTAATGTCTATGCCATGCTAGATCATTGTCACGGTACACTACCGAATGCATTCCATATAGAGTCATCATTGTTCTAAGTTTTGAGTTGTAAGTGTGATGATCATCATTGAGGGAGCATTGTCCCATGTGAGGAAATAAAAGAGGACAGCGAAGCCCATATACAAAAAGAGGCCAAAGATTCCCACAAAAAAAAAGAGACCAAAGAGCCCACCAAAAAAAGGAGAGAAAAAGAGAGAAGGGATAATGCTACTATCCTTCCACACTTGTGCTTATTAAGCACCATGATCTTCATGATTGAGAGTCTCTCGTTTTGTCACCACCATATAGCTAGTGGGAAATTTTCATTATATAACTTGGCTTGTATATTCCAATGATAGGCTTCCTCAAAATTGCCTTAGGTCTTCGTGAGCAAGCAAGTTGGATTACACCCACTAGTTTTCTTTAAGAGCTTTCACATACTCTTAGCTCTAGTGCATCATTTGTATGGAAATCCCTACTCATTCACATTGATATCTGTTGATGAGCATCTCCACAGCTCATTGATATGCCTAGTTAATGTGACCATCTTCTCCTTGTTTGTCTTGCAACCTCCACCACTCTCCATTCCATTCATAGTGCTAAAACCATGGCTCACGCTCATGTACTGCGTGAGAGTTGAAAAGGTTTGAGAAAGTAAAGGTGTGAAAGCAATTACTTGACCAATACCGGGGTTGTGCATGATTTAAATTCATTGTGCAAGGATGATAGAGCATAGCCAGACTATATGATTTTGTAGGGATAACTTTATTTTGGCCTTGTTATTTTGAAAGTTCATGATTACCTTGCTAGTTTGCTTGAATTATTATTGTCTCCACGTCAATAGAAAACTATTGTTTTGAATCTAATGGATTAGAACATTCACGTCACATAAGAGGAGTTACAAAGGACATCTATGTTAGGTAGCATGAAAGCATCAAAAATTCATTCTTTATCACTTCCCTACTCAAGGACGAGCAGGAGTTAAGCTTGGGGATGCTTGATACGTCTCAAACGTATCTATAATTTTTGATGGTTTCACGCTGTTATCTTGTCAACATTGGATGTTTTATATACCTTTTATATCTTTTTTGGGACTAACTTATTAATTCAGTGCCAAGTGCCAGTTCCTGTTTTTTCTGTGTTTTTGACTCTTTTCAGATCTGATTTTGGAACGGAGTCCAAACGGAATAAAATCCCCGAAATAAATTTCTCCAGAACGGAAGAAGATCGGGAGGCTTGAGGGCCAAGGAAGGGGGTCCACAGGGAGCCCACAAGCCCTGTAGCCGCCACCAGGGGGCAGCGTCTACGAGGCTTGTGTCCTCCCTGGCGCTCCCCTGCCCTAGCTCTTTGGCCTATAAATTCCCTAAAATCCGATAAAAAATCAGGGCATCCACGAAAACAATTTTCCGCCGCCGCAAGCTTCCGTTTCCGCGAGATCTCATCTGGAGACCCTTCCCGGTGCCCTGCCGGAGGGGACTTTGGAGTTGGAGGGCTTCTTCATCAACATCATCGCCCCTCCAATGACTCATGAGTAGTTCACTTGAGACCTACGGGTCCGTAGTTAGTAGATAGATGGCTTCTTCTCTCTCTTGGATCTTCAATACAAAGTTCTCCATGATCTTCATGGAGATCTATCCGATGTAATCCTCTTTGGCTGTGTGTTTGTCGAGATCCGATGAATTGTGGATTTGTGATCAGATTATCTATGATATATATTTGAGTCTTTGCTGATTTCTTATATGCATGATTTGACATCCTTGTAAGTCTCTCCGAGTCTTGGGTTTTGTTTGGCCAACTAGATCTATGATTCTTGCAATGGGAGAAGTGCTTGGTTTTGGGTTCATACCGTGTGGTGACCTTTCCAAGTGACAGAAGGGGCAGTAAGGCACGCATCATGTTGTTGCCATCAAGGGTAACAAGATGGGCTTTTATCGTAGATATGAGATTGTCCGTCTACATCATGTCATCTTGCTTAAGGCATTACTCTGTTCTTTTGGACTTAACACACTAGATGCATGCTGGATAGCGGTCGACGTGTGGAGTAATAGTAGTAGATGCAGAAAGTATCGGTCTACTTGTTTTGGACGTGATGCCTATAGATATAATCATTGCCTTAGATAGCGTCACGACTTTGGCGGTTCTATCAATTGCTCGACAGTAATTCATTCACCCACCGCCTACTTGCTTTCATGAGAGAAGCCACTAGTGAACACTACGGCCCCCGGGTCTATTCACACCTATCGTTTCCACTTTCACTTTTACTTTGCTCTGTTTACTATTTGTTGCTTTCAGTTCTCACTTTGCAAACAATCTATAAGGGATTGACAACCCCTTCATAGCGTTGGGTGCAAGCTCTTTGTGTTTGTGCAGGTACTTGTGACTTGACGAGATTTTCCATTGGTTCGATACCTTGGTTCTCAAAACTGAGGGAAATACTTACCGCCGCTGTGCTACATCACCCTTTCCTCTTCAAGGGAACACCAATGCAAGGCTCCAAGGCCGCGGGGAAATCCTTTGCAGATTTTCCAAGGAAGTCCCTAAAGGCGTAGCCGTAGCAGCATGATTCCTGGCGCCCTACGAGGAAAGGTCTGTTGTCGCAGTAGCAGAAGGATTTCTGGCGTCGTTGCCGGGGAGGATCAAGTCAAGAATAGTCTCTCTTCAACATGCTGATTTCTGGCGCCGATGCCGGGGAAGGAGAGATCAAGATCTATCCAAGTAGGTGTCACAAACTCATCTCTTGCATTTACCTTTTTTGCCAGTTGCCTCTCGTTTTCCTCTCCCCCACTTCACATTTGCCGTTTTCATTTGCCTTTTTGCCTTTTTCCTTTGCCGTTTTCTTTTGTATTTTGCCTTATTTTTCCGCCCGTTTTCCTCGCCTGCTCTTAGGCTTGTTCGTGAGAAACCTTTCCTCATGGCCAAACCGAACTATTTCAGAAAATTGGAAGAGATTGAAACCAGTGTCAAAGGTTTCATGTCTTCTCAGTTTGACCAAAATAGTTACTTCCGTAGGGAATTAAAAGAGCAAAATTCTTTTATGGTCTGTTTGAATAAAGAAGTTGATGATATGGCCAAAGAATTCCTTGCATTAAATTCTCAGCTTGCTCACCTTGAAAAATTGGTGGGCCAAATTTCTGACAAGCAGGCCACCTTAGTCAATAAGATGGCAGCTAAACCTGAAATTTGTGATGAAAATCACGAAGATCTTAAAGTGCTTGGCGTGACTCCTCTTGATTCTTTGTTTTCTCGTGTCAAACCTATTGATGAAGGGGCTAGATATGAATCCACTTTGGTTGAAAAACACCCCAATGATTCAGAGTCCACCTATCTTGATGATAAAGGTGCGGAGAGTGGAGTAGAAGAAATCAAAATATTGGGTAGTAATGAAACTCCCACTTTGGATTTCAAGGAATTCAATTATGATAGTTGCTCCTTGTTTGAATGCATTTCTTTGATGCAATCCATTACAAACTCTCCACATGCTTATAGCCAAAGCAAAGCCTTCACCGCACATATCGTAGATGCCATGATGAAATCTCTTGAAGAGAAGCTCGAACTAGAAGTCTCTATACCTAGAAAACTTCATGATGAGTGGGAACCTACTATCAAAATCAAAATCAAAAACTATGAATGCAATGCTTTGTGTGATTTGGGTGCTAGTGTTTCCGCGATTCCAAAGTCTTTATGTGATATTCTTGGTTTTCATGAGATTGAAGAGTGTTCTCTTAATTTGCATCTTGCGGATTCTACTGTCAAGAAACCCATGGGAAGGAACGATGATGTTCTTATTGTTGCAAGTAAGAACTATGTACCCGTCGATTTATTGTACTTGACATAGATTGCAATCCTTCATGTCCCATTATTCTCGGTAGACCTTTCCTAAGGACTATTGGTGCTATCATCGATATGAAGGAAGGGAATATTATATTTCAATTTCCCCTAAAGAAGGGCATGGAGCATTTTCCTAGAAAGAAAATAAGATTGCCTTATGAATCTATGATGAGGGCTACTTATGGTTTGAGCACCAAAGATGACTATACGTGATTCCATCACCTTTTGCCTAGCTAAGGGCGTTAAACAATAGCGCTTGTTGGGAGGCAACCCAACAAATCTATCCTTTTTCTTTCTGTTTTGTGTTTTCCACACTTTCATAATTCTGTTATGATTGTGTTTTTTTGTGTTTCTTTTTGCGTTGTGCCAAGCAAAACCGTTATGATTAGTCTTGGGGATGATCGTTTGGTCATGCTGGAAAAGACAGAAACTTTCTGCTCACGAAAAGAATTTTCATGTTTTTTCTGTAAGAGATTTTGAGTTGATTCTTTTTGCTTCTGATTGATACACAAATTCTTCAGACAATAGTAATTTGTCAAAAAAATTGAAGTACCAGAAGTATACGAAGTATACAGATTGCTACAGACTGGTCTGCTGTTAACAGATTCTGTTTTTGTTGAGTTGGTTGCTTATTTTGATGAAACTATGGATAGTATCGGGGGGTATTAGCCATGGAAGATTGAAAATACAGTAACCCTGAAAGTGCGTTATATCGACTAGAGGGGGGTGAATAGGAGATTTTTAGAATTTCATCACTGAGGAAATTCCTTTTGAGGAAATTCTTCATTGATGACTAACTTACAGCGGAAACAGTAAAGGATCAGAAGTGCAAAGTTTCACAACAGCGGTTTTTCAGAGTGAAGAATGTGAAAACAGATTGCACTGTGAGCAAGCACGCAGAATACAGATGAGGATTAACTAACGTGAAGAATTTGGGGTTGAGGAAATTCAGAGAAAGTCTTCAGCAAATTCTTCAAACAGTCTTAGTGAAAGTCATCAACACATAATACGAGGAAAGTAAGGAGTTGAGGAATTAGAACCCGTTTCTGAGTGAAGACAGTCGTTGATGACTCAGTTCCAACTGTTGTGACAGTCGTACGTCTGGTTTGGAGCGGCTTGGTATTGAAACCAAAGGACACCCAGTCCCGGGACACACAGTCCCTACCGTATTCTTCTTGAGCTAAGGACACACAGTCCTCGCCCAACACTCGTGGTAAGTCTTCAGGGCAGACTTCCAAACCCTCACAAACTTGGTCACCCGGCGATCCACAATTGACTGCTGGAAAGCTCTAGACCATGACGCCTAACCGTCTGGAGGATGCACAGTCCTCAAAGGTAAAAGGCTCCAGTCCCACACAGGAACAACTTCTTCAGTGATGCTCAATCAGTAGGTTTGGTTTGTGGTGTCGGTGTATGGGGTATTTCCTCACTGATGAATTACTCTCGAAGGCTCTGAGGAATTGGGTTGCTCTTATGACAAGTGTCAGTTTCTGACGGAGCAGCCAACCAACTAGTGGTTGTGGGGGTGGCTATTTATAGCCTGGGAGCATCCCGACATGATTTGACACTAATGCCCTTAAATAATATGACCGTTGGAGTGGATAAGACCAGTGACTTGGCGTGGTTATCGAAACGGTCGGAACCCTCAACTGTGAGAGTCCTCATGTCACTCGTATTCCTCACTTGAGGCTTTTGGTAGGATTAGGCTTGGGTTGAGCATCATGAGGAAATTCATTCCATAGTGTAACTTCGACCCCCTTTAACAGTACGGTGTTCCTATTACTCAAATGCGAAAAAAATAAGACAGAAAGTGTAAATCTTCATGCTTCAAATTCTTCAGAGTGATTTTCTTCAGGACACACCGGACTTCTCAATATCAGTATCTTCATGAGGAATATCAATTTCATCGCAGATTCCTGGCGATTCATTTCTTCAGCTTCAGACCAATTTCTTCAACTGAAGACATACATTGTTAGGGGTCGATATTCTTCAAATATCTCAAACTCCTCAATGACTTATAGATCCTGTGTACACTCACAAACACATTAGATACTTAACCTATAAGTCTTCAAACCACCAAAATCACTAAGGGGCACTAGATGCACTTACAATCTCCCCCTTTTTGGTGGTTGATGACAATTAAGTTAAGTCTTCAACAGGGATTAAAAATATGAAGTGTAAATACTCATTTGAGGAATTTGAAATCAAGATTCAGAGAGACTCCCCCTGAAGATGTGCATATCTTGAGGATTTTGCTTTTCACAGCAAATGCACATTGATGATTTATATCATGGAGATCTCCCCCCGAGTCTTGTACATCATGCATATATGTAACATATCATATGAAGAAAATGAAAATGCATGATGACAGATGGTATCTGACGAATTCTAGCATGCGTGCACTAAAACTCTAGGAATAAGCATGCGAAGAAAAACGTTCAAAAGCGTCAGAGTACCATCGGGCTTAAGTTACAACTCATTACATAAAAACTTCAGAAGAGCCAAGAGTTTGTAACTTAAATATAGTTCATAAGCCCCAAAAATATCTTGCTTGAAGACTAACTCTCGAGTTTCTCCTCCTTTGTCATCAAGTGACAAAAAAGGGACAAACTGAGGACTAACGCCCGTGAAGACTTCATTTCTTGGCGGTTGAGGAAGAGCCGTGATGCTTCTTGGGAGTAGTCTTCTTCCTTGGGCCGGTTGCAGTGTTGAGCTGTTCTTCATCAGATTCAGCAGTGCAGAATGAAGAAAAGGAGCTGTCTTCAAGGTCTGGCACTGGAATGGGCCTGAACTTCTTCTTGGGAGGCCACGACCAGTCAAAGTCTCGCTCAAAGTTCATTTCTTCAAGCTCAGTCTGAGTCTTCAGATGTGCAAGTGTAGCCCAGGTGCGATCAAAAACCTCATGCAGATAGTGATGGTTAATCTTCACAGAGTTCTGTGTTTCAGTGAGGGTTTTCACAATGGCACCAAACTGGCGTTTGACCCATTTGTGGTTGCGATCCACCTTCTAGTGAAGACTGAGGAGGAGCTCTCTGGTATTCATCACGCGAGGAGGAACGGGGCTTGCTAGATGAGTCCCAGTATCGTCCCATGAAGAATAAGCTTCTGGATCTTTGAACTGGCCATCAAGGGGCTTGCTGCCTTCTTCAATCACAGATTTTCCTTTTCCTTCAATGGGCTCGAAAGTCTTCTTGTTGACCCGGATAGGAGGCATATAACCCATGTGGTTTTGGAAATCAGCGTGGAAGTTGATGCCTGTCCTTGTCCTGATGAATCTCATGATCCACGGGGCATATATCTTGTGATCAAAGGGGCACATGGCATTGTCGGCCAAAGTCCTCAAGAATAAATCATGGATATTGATAGGAATACCATGAATGATGTTGAAGAGGATATTCTTCATGAGGCCTACAACATCTTCTTCATCGTCATGGCCTTTGATCGGTGCGAGCACACTGCAGAGGATTCTGTAGACAGACCGGGGTGTGTACTTGAGCTCATGGACGAGGAAGGTTGTTCTTGAAGATTTGCCTTCAGCCAAAGGCTTCATGAGGACTTCCATCATTCCATTTGGAAGCTCACGCTCACCATAAAGCTTCACAACCCCATCTGAGGGAATTGGTACGAGTAGTTCTCTGAGGAGTTCAGAAGCAGGAGCCTTGTAGTGAGTGTTTTGTGACATCCAGTCAAACACCCAAGTGTTGATGTCTTCAGGGTTGCCAGATATGTGAAGAGTGGCATAGAACTGAAGAATAAGCTCGCTATTCCAGTCTGATATGTCTGAGCACATTGGGAGCAAACCTGCATCATGGAGTACGCTGAGGACTGGCTCCAGGCAAGGTATTTCTTCAAGCTCAACATGAGGAATATGCCTGTGCTGGAATATCTTGTTTCGTCCACAGAGCACAGAGGCATAGTAGTTCATCTGAGTCCTTGTCCAAAACTTCAGATGCCTCACTTGAGGCTTGTCATAAGGGTTCTCTCCGATGAAGTACATGCGTTCTTCAAAGAAATTTTCTTTCTAAAACTTTGGACGCTTGGAGAATGGCTGACGCTGAACTGGCTCAAGATTTTGCTGAGGAATAGGGGGGAGACAACCATAGCAGTCTCTGGGTTAAGCACAATGAATGCATTGTCTTGGGCGGGTGCATTTTCTTCAGCATTTTCCTCAGGGTGAGGAATTTCAGCAGCTGGTACTTCAGACTGAGGAGATGGTGCTTGCTCTGGCTGAGCTTCATGCTGAGGAATTTCTGCTTCTTTCTCAGTTGAAGGAGTTGGATCAGCCTGTTCCTCATCTTGAGGAGTCTGCACAGAGTGTTGAATTTCGTCAGCTTGAGGATTTTCAGCTTGTTTTTCCTCAGCTGGCTTTGTGGCAGAGGCAGTTTCATCAGCTGATGCGGCTGATGCTTGAACATTTTCTGTCTGAGGAATGTCGTCTATCTGAATTTCCTCGTCAGTGTGTTCCTCAGGGGCGACATCCTTCATTTCCTCATCTGCCTTCGTAGCCGGGTCATCAATGACGACCATCTCATAGGAAGGGGCGACATTGAGAGGCACCGGGTCCAGAGGAGCAGTTTCTTCAATTTCTTTGAGGCGCTTTGCCTCTGTTTCTTCTACTGCCGAGGAGGCTTTTCTCTTCTTGGCTTCCTTTTCAGCAGCCCTTGTTTTCTTCACGTCTGATGCAGACGGAATTATCTTCTTCACCTTTGAAGCTTTTGGTGAAGGTGTTCTTTCTACAGTTTCTTCGGCTGGTATTGAGGTACCAGCCGGAACAGATTCATCAGCCTGCTTTGATGAAGCAGCTGGAACATGAGGAGTCTCATCAGTGGCAGCAAGTTCATCAGTTGGAGTTTCCATGATGATTTCTTCAATGGCCGGTTCATCAATACGGCGCTCTTGGTGTACTTCCTCAGCTTGAGGAGTTTCCTCCTCCTGAGGAAATTCATCTGCTGGCTCCTCAACCAAGGGCTGAGGAGTTGGTGCTGGGGGTGCGGTTCTCTTGTTGTAGTCATCAACAACACTAGTGGCCAGCTTGATGAAATTGCTCTTGAGGTTTTTGCGATCTGACAGCTTGGCGTACTTGTCAATCAATTTTTGCAGCTCTGCCTGTGTTGTCACCAGTGCATCAGGAGTCAGTTTGAGGAGATTCTGCCTGAGGAATTTCTCCTTTTTGATCTTTGCAACTTTGGCCTGTCTGTCCTGCAGTTCTTTCCACTTGGCTTCATTGATGAAAGTGGTCACCATGTGACTGACGCTAGGCGGAAGCTTCAGGACATCAATAGGAGTGTTTGGGTCCTCATACCAGATATTGATGTAGTCAAGGAGGACTTTGGGGTCCATGGCCAGAGGAATAGCACTGCCTGATACTTGAGCTACTCTTTCTTGCTTGTTTCCGATGATGGCTTGCAGAGTTTCATCATCATATTCATCACTTCCCTCTGATGCAGATGGGACTGTGATGATTTTGCTGGGGCTGGGCAGAGGTGCACGTTCAGCAGTTACCAAAGTCTTCGTAGGAGGTGTTGAAGACTTTGTCTCTGAGCTGGTTGCAGCTGGGAGTGAGGAGCTGGAGCTAGCGGTCGTAGGCTTTACGACTTGCTTCTGTACTGGTCTCTCTTGAGGCTTTGGAGGTGGAGCTGAGGATTTTGGTGCTGAGGAGATTGGTACTGATGGTTTTGGCGCTCATGGTTTTGGTGTTGAAGGTTTTGGCAATGAGGGTTTTGGTGCTGAGGGTTTTGTGACAGAAGCCTGAGCAGACTTCTCTTGAGGCTTTGGAGCCCTTGGCTTTGATGGCACAGACTGCACTTGAGGAATTTCTGAGCCCGAGGTTTCTGCAGCTGAGGAATTAGCAGCAGCTGAGGTAGCAGCTGAGGATTCATTAAATTTCCTCACTGCAGCTTCTGCCTGCTTCTTGAGCTTGGCCAGATGCTTTTCTTTTTCATCTGGATAGTCATCAATGGTCATGATACTTGAGGGATGTGCTACTTGATGATCCTCAAGTGGGGCCCTTCTGCCAGGAGGCTTCACAACGAATTTCTTCGCGTATTTGGGAGTCACAAACCTGTACTCCTTCCATTCCTTCGCCCATCGGCGTTCAATCTTCTGTAGCCGTATCTTTCTCTTTGCCATTGTCTCATTTTCATCAGGTGTGCAATAGTCCAAGTAAATGTCCTCAGGGATATCATCAGCTGTGTTTTGCTCAAGTTTCTTTCCTCCCTTCTGTTTTCTTTCTTCCTCCATTTTCTTGAGTTGAGGATTTTGCTGATGATTTTGAACTCTTGAGGATCCTGATGAGCCTTGAAGAGTTTCGTCCAGAAACGCTGCAAATGAGTTAATGTGATGAGAACTGAGAGATTCATCAGCTGACATGTGTGTACCTGTGAACAGAGTATGGTTGTGAGGAATTTGGAGAGGTCATATGCGTTCTCAGATTTGAAGAAAATGGAAAAGTTTGACAGTTTGAGGAATATAACCAGTGGTTGAGGAATTTGCCTAAGCATACTGTTCTTGGGTTCCAGAGTTGTACAGATCCGAAAATTCGCACAACTGAGGAATCTCGTGATAATATTAGATGCTTAGCCTAGTTCATCAATGATTGTGGTGATAGGTAGTGTTTGAGGAATCAAGTGCGCATCGTATCTTGAGGAAAAACAGATTTCACATAGAAGATGTAAAATTTTAGATCTAACTTGTTGTAAAAAGGGATATATTTACCCTGGAAAGTGCGCACAAAGAACACAGAAAGTTGTGTTGGAGAGGCTCTTCGTTCGAGTGTCCAATGCACCCTAACTCGGCTACAGAGGACGTCTACGGCAGCGACGGACGAAGATGGTCCGACTCCGGCGTGGTTCCGGCGACGGAGAAGTCGAGGCAGTGAAGCTCTTCCTCACCGGCGACGAGACTACTAGCGGTGGCGCTAGGGTTCGGTGGAGTGTGCTGTGGCAGGAGAGCAATGAGGCGAAGAAGAGGATGCCGAGAGGGATAAGGACATATTTATAGCCAAAAGTTACTGTTGGCGCGAGAATGTCGGACCAAATAGCCCCTGCCTCTACGTCTCCGCAGGACATGTGTAGCTCCCGTACGATGCGGTGGAGATAGTGGAGATCGTGGTTATCCGATCGTGGGAAGTGGGGGTTCAGTTACTATGCCTTTAAAGAAGCAATTTTTGAAGATTTGAGGATTTTCGTTACAAAATCATCAGCTGACAAGGATGCAGTGAGGATTTTGAACAAAGTTTCAAGTAGAACGCATATGAAGAATTGAATAGACTGGATAAGTATAGCATAGAGGGAAAGTAGGGTCCGATCACATTCACTTAGCAGAAACATCAACTTGAAGAAATAGCAATAAGTGAATGTTGTTGAGGACTAGAAATCACAGTCTATCTAGTCAAATGAAAGTCATCAAGTGCTTTTGAAGATTTTGTAATAAATCATCACAATGAAGAACAACTGTCTTGAAGAAAAACGCATTGTGAGGAAATTGATCATTTGAAGAAAATCAACTTGAGGAATTTCACATTAGGCGGTGGCGTTACCCACCATATAAGAATGTTGATTACAGACGCCGCGTACAATTTTCGTAGGGCCCTGAGAATCAATTTCTTCATTAATTTCTTCACATTCGGAGTGACATTTTTCATCAGTTGAAGAAAATCGATTCATCATGTGTTGCACATCTAAGTCATCAACTTTGCATAAGTGTTAGGATGTGTGCATGTTTTTCACAAAACATTTGAGGACTCTAAGATATTTAGCTCACACCGCAACTTGCAAAACCTTTTCTCATCCAAGGGCTTAGTGAAGATATCTGCCAGTTGATCATCAGTCTTCACATGGTCGATGAGGATATTTCCCTTGAGGACATGGTCCCGAAGAAAATGATGACGAATCTGGATGTGCTTGGTCTTCGAGTGCTGTACTGGGTTGTATGCAATCTTGATAGCACTCTCATTGTCACAGTAGAGAGGCACATTCTTCATGTTGATGCCGTAGTCCTTGAGGGTTTGCTTCATCCATAGCAATTGAGCACAGCAAGAACCAGCAGCAATGTACTCAGCTTCGGCAGTGGAGAGTGATACGCAGTTCTACTTCTTTGAGGACCAGCAAACTAGTGATCTTCCGAGGAAATGGCATGTGCCAGAAGTTGACTTGCGATCCACACGGTCACCAACATAGTCTGAATCAGAATACCCTACCAGATGAAGATTGGAGCCCTTGGGATACCATAATCCTAGTGTTGGTGTGTGAGCTAAGTATCGAAGAATATGTTTCACAACCTTATGGTGTGATTCCTTCGGTTTTGCTTGAAAACGTGCACACATGCAAACACTAAGCATTATATCTGGCCTAGATGCACAGAGATACAATAAGGAGCCAATCATAGAACGGTATACCTGCTGATCGAAATCTTTACCATTTTCATCAGTGCCGAGGTGGCCGTTGGTAGGCATCGGAGTCTTGGCACCTTTGCATTCGTGCATGTCGAATTTCCTCAGAACATCCTTGAGGTATTTCTCCTGTGATATGAAGATTCCATTGCTTTGTTGACGAATTTGAAGACCTAAGAAGAATTTCAGCTCCCCCATCATGGACATATGATATTCTTCACTCGTCATGTAGGCAAATTCATCACTGTATCTTTTGTCAGTACAGCCAAATATGATATCATCGACATATATTTGACATACAAACAACTCATTATCATAGGATTTTGTGAAAAGAGTTGGATCGAGTGAACCAGGTTTGAAGCCTTTTTCATGAGGAATTCCTTCAATGTATCATACCATGCCCGAGGGGCTTGCTTGAGGCCATACAGAGCCTTTTTGAGTGTGAAGACTTTGTTTGGATTCATAGGATCCTCAAAACCTGGAGGCCGAGCAACATATACTTCTTCCTCAAGCTTACCATTGAGGAATGCACTTTTCACATCCATTTGATATCAGGTGATGTTATGATGATTAGCATAAGCAAGTAATATTCGAATAGCTTCAAGTCTAGCAACAGGTGCAAAAGTTTCATCAAAATCTATTCCTTCAACCTGGGTGTAGCCTTGGGCTACAAGTCGTGCCTTGTTCCTCACCACTTGACCGTCCTCATCTTGCTTGTTTCGGAAAATCCACTTGGTGCCGATGATGTTGTGCTTGCGAGGATCTGGTCGTTTGACGAGCTCACATACGTCATTCAACTTGAATTGAAGAAGTTCGTCTTGCATAGCTTGGATCCACTCCGGTTCCAGAAAAGCCACAGCAACTTTTGAGGGTTCTGTGATGGATACAAAGGAAAAGTGCCCACAAAAGTTAACTAAGTGGGAAGCTTTTGAGCGAGTGAGAGGACCTGGCGCGTTGATGTCGTTGAGAATTTTGTCAAGTTCTACTTCGTTCGCTGTCGGGACCCCGATCCTAAGCCATAGGAATCCAGCCTGTAACACCTCGCATCCCTTTGCGGTCTCACGCACGGTTAACTCCACGGCTGCAGCCTTACCTTAGCCGGGACCGTTTTATTGTCTTTTGACTCACGTATGCAATAGTGTCGCTAGCATTCCAATGTCAAAGAACCCGGATCGACATGTCTAGTCATAAACCAAAGTGGCAGTACCGCACAAGGACAGGCATACATGACCCAACAAAGCAGGTGTCGGTCACTAGCGAGTGTAGATGAGTCGTAGCAAGCTACAAGGACTCCATTACATCACGTGACATTTCCACAAAGGGGACAGACACAGCAGCTAAGAAGGACACATGCCGGTCAACCAATGTGTCCGGAGCAGTAGCGAACTACCATGGCTCGTTGGATCACAAAGGGGCATTTCCTTGTGAGGAGTGCTACTAAAGTTCACGACTAGGTAATCGAACCCCATACATATCAAGTACAACACACGTACGCATGGCATACCGATATGTATAGATACATCGATGGCATCACAACATAACCATAAACATACAAGTTTTATTTAAGAGGCTCGGAAGAGCCACACACATAATATTACACATTAAGGGTCTCACGACCCATAATAGCAGTCATTCAGTTACAAGCCAGCGAAAGAGTTTAAAACTGTCTGAGTATAGACAAGTGCAACTAAAGGGCCACATGGCCTGACTATACTACAGATCCAACGTAGGGCCAGATCGTAGCTGGGACACCAGCTACTCGTCATCGTCGATGTCTACGAAGAACCCTCCATTAGGATCATTAGCAACCTCTGCAACATTTAGTAAGCAATCATGAGTACAAAGGTACTCAACAAGACTTTAGGATAACTATCTACTCATGCAATGTATCAACAAGGTATGGTGGGGTTTCATGCGGAAAGCCAGCATTTGACTCGTGGCTAGACAACTTGCATTTTTAAATAACTTTGACAACTTGATTTCTTGCACACGAGTCCACTAACACCACAACAATACACCATCGTGGAATCATTCCGTCTCCATACGGAAATGCCGTCCACGACACTCACGCTTATCTTGACAATTTTATGAGTAGCCATTGAAGTTATCTATGAACAACATATGTCTCCAAGTAGTCCATATCCACGGACGCGGCTATTCGAATAGATCATAACCCTGCAGGGGTGTAATTCGTCACACACGCTCTCGCCACTTATCGCCATGTGCACGTCATGCACCTCGGCAACCTTCAAGCGGAAGCCCGGCGAGGGAGTCGGCCACGACCGTTAACCACACTAGTACCTAGTCCAGGTTTATCGCCTATCTGAGAGTAACCCGTACGGAAGTCCGGCCGGGGTTTCCGCCACGGCCTCAAATGATGTGCGCAGGGTTCCCAAGCCCACCATCTGGGTGCCACTTGGTACACCGTGCCACTGCCTACCGCATCACGGCCCACCTCTCAGGTCAGCACCATGCACGGCCTCCAGCATGACTATAAACACCAGAAACTACTTGCAACTCCTGGACCGAGTACTAAGCGATTAATAAGTCGAGAGGGTCAATTAAGTATCCCAACGTGTGGTAGTATCTAGTCTTGGATTACCTACACGGAACTCAGTTCCTAAGGACGGTTCCAATGAAACAACCCGCCATGTACTCCTACACAGCCTTTCACCGGTACCTTTACCAAATCAGGTTCAACACACAACCTTTGCTTACCGAACACATTCTCACAATTCTGTTCATCTCCCAGATGACAGACCATACACAACTCTAAGCATAGCATGCACAGCAGGATAAGGCACAACATAGCTCAAGCAACTACCACGTATGCTAGGTTGCAAGGTTCGGCTATTTACTGTGACAAGGTTAGGTCATGCGAAGGAAGTGGGTTCAACTAACGTGGGAAAAGCAGTTGAAGCATTTGATCCTAATGCAATAAATAAGTGCAAGAGCAAGAACATGGGATTTATCGGGATGATCAAAATGGTTGCTTGCCTTGTTGCTCAGAGGAGGGACAATATCCGTCAGACGGATATTCGGTGGAATCCGGGGGAGCAGAGCCTACCGAAATGAATGGCAACAATCAATAACAATCATATGCAAACAAGATGATGCATGAGCATGGCATGAGAATTCAAGGTGATAAACTAATAAAATCAACATGTATTAGGTTTGAAGTTGATTTGAATCACATTCAAATATCAATTCAAACAAGGTATTCTCGGATACCGATTTAATTGATTCGACCTGATGCTCAGATCAACTTAATGTTAGCATGCATGAGATGTCATGTTAAGGTATTGGTTTGTTATTAGAACATTGTTTGATCATGTCATTCATAATGAAATTTGAATATTTTCCAAATTCCATTTATAAAATATTTATAAGAATTGACTTATTCATTAATCTACATGTTTGGGTTCTGTAACTTTTTAAAACATGAATGAAAATAGCATATTCAGATTCCTTGAATTTTTCTGATACTTTTTCATATATAAATTATTTTCATTGGAGTTACACATTAATTTCTATGAATTTTTGAAGTTTTAAACATTTCTGGAATTATTTTTATACTGGAAAATACTTTTAATGCATCAGCATGACATCAGCAGGTCTATCTGGCCGTTGAAAGTCAGACCTAACCAGTGGGACCCACTGGTCAGTCTCTCCGGTCAATTTTAGATTAGGATTAATCTTATTTAGTTAATTAAACTCACTGGACCCACATGTCAGTGTCTTATTTATTAATCTGATTTATTTTTATTATCTCTAAACTATCCAGAGGCTGGCCCCACCCGTCAGTGGCTCCGGCCAGCTGAGATCCACCGGCGGCGAGGTCGTCCTCGCCGGCGGGGAGCCTCCGGCGACCACCAGAACGACGGAGGGGCTCGGAAACGGCGCACACGGGGCCAAACGCTGCGCGGAGAGCACCAGAAGAACGACACATCTCCCGCAGCTCCATTTCTGCACTTAGCCGGGGCTGATCTGGCCGGAGATGACGCCGACGATGAGCTTGGCGGCGGCCAAGGTTCGGACGTCATCGAGGTCATCGATACAGAGGGAACTACGCACGGTTCTTAGCTCCTACAGCATCTACGCGACGGCCTGAAGCTGCTGGTGCCCTCGGAAGGACGAGCTGATCACCGGAGGGCTACCGACGACGAGCTGCAGCGGCGGATCTTGTCGGTCTCCGGTGGAACTAGGCCTAGAGGAGGGGATCGACGGGGAGATCTTAGGGGAAATGACCGCATGCTCACGGGGAGTGCAGTGGTGGCGCTAGTTTGCTCGGGGACGGCCTGGAGAGGGAGAACGTCGGCGGCGATCTTCGGTGACCCGAGGAAGAAGACGACAGCTGCTCGTCGTTTCACTGCATCTCGGCGTCGGGCTCGTGGCTAGGAAGCTTGAGGGGGTTGTGGCGGAGCTAATGCGCGGCTCAGAAGGAAGGAGGGGAGGCTAGAAGGACGGCGAGCTCGAGCTCTGCTCGGGCTCCAATGGCGGCAGAAGGAGGGAGGAGAGATCCGAGAGGAGAGGGGGAACTGGCGCTGGGAATGGATAGCCACGGGCTCGAGGAGCTTATCCCCGGGCTTGCCAGCGCGAGACGGCGGGTAGGCAGGCGCACAGGTGCGTGGCCGCGCCGGAGTACGCGGCGGCCACCTCGTGCTGCCCACTGGCGGGGAGGAGACGACTGGAGGAGATGGGCTGGGCCGGCTAGGCGACAGGTAAGGATTTTTTTCATTTTCTTTCTGTTTTGCTATTTCACTGGTTTTCTATTTATTTCAACTCCCAAATAAATTGTAAAAACTATGTTGAGCACCCTAGAATATTTGTTGGAATATTTCCAACCATTCCTAAAGTTTTCAACATTTTTGAAAGTTTAAAATTTCTGATTTCAAATTTAAAACTTGAAACCAGTAGCTTTTTGCATTTATTTAAAATGCTTAAAGTGTCAAGAAAATGGTTTTCTTCATTGCTCATTTACTTTCATGATTTATCAGAAATTTTGAACTTTTCTTGAGGCCATTTTGGATTCATTGATTTTAACTAGTTTGAGAATTCCTTTATTTAAAGAACTGTCTAGGGTTTTTGAGCTTTCTTTCATCACTTCCTTTGTTCTTGTTGAAATTTTCTTAGATGCAATGCAAAGAAGACATGAGCACAAGACTAACTTGCTTAAGGTGTCACGGATGTGACAACTCACCCCCACTCAAAGGAATCTCGTCCCGAGATTTAGAAGTCGTCGGGAATAACGCAGGATACTCAAGTCGGAGACGATCCTCTCTTTCCCAAGTTGCCTCCTTTTCAGAATGATTTGACCATTGAACTTTAAGAAACTTGAGGTTTCGACGTCGAGTGGTACGCTCAGCTTGATCAAGAATACGCACGGGGTATTCTCGGTATGAAAGGTTATCTTGAAGATCAAGCATTTCGTGGTCCACTTCACGGATAGGATCCGAAAAGCAACGCCTGAGTTGCGAGACGTGGAAAACATCATGAACCTTGGAAAGATGCGGAGGAAGTTCCAACTGGTAAGCAAATTCTCCTCGTTTGGCAAGAATGCGAAAAGGACCAATGTAACGAGGAGCCAACTTGCCCTTGATACCGAATCGATGGGTACCCTTCAAAGGTGTAACCCGAAGGTAAGCCTTCTCGTCAACTTCAAAGGTCACAGCCTTATGATGACGATCATATTGGCTCTTTTGACGAGACTGGGCTGTTTTCAACTTTTCACGAATAATGCGAATCTGCTCTTCTGCATCCTGGATCATGTCCGGGCGAAAGAGTTGCCTCTCTCCGGTTTCTGACCAATTAAGAGGTGTTCGACATCTTCGTCCATAGAGAACTTCAAAAGGAGCTTTGCCCAAGCTTGATTGATAACTATTGTTATAAGCGAATTCAGCGAATGGAAGGCACTTCTCCCAATTCATACCGAACGATATAACACAAGCTCGGAGCATATCTTC
The DNA here is from genome assembly GCF_904849725.1 of Hordeum vulgare subsp. vulgare. Taxonomy (NCBI): domain Eukaryota; kingdom Viridiplantae; phylum Streptophyta; class Magnoliopsida; order Poales; family Poaceae; genus Hordeum; species Hordeum vulgare. The sequence continues at coordinate 431,669,790 of NC_058522.1, read as the reverse complement.
TAAAATTTGATTCACTCTTTCTACTTGACCACTTGATTGGGGATGGAAAGCAGTGCTAAAAGATAAGTGAGTCCCCATGGCATTCTGAAAACTTTCCCAGAAGCGAGAAGTAAAGATACTCCCACGGTCCGAGTTAATCTCCAGGGGAACACCATGAAGAGACACTACTCGGGAGATATATAACTCTGCTAGCTGGCTAGCTGTTATGCTCTCACGAACAGGAAGAAAATGAGCCACTTTGGAAAGACGGTCAATGACCACAAAGATAGCATTATTTCCTTTCTTGGTCTTGGGAAATCCGGTAATGAAATCCATACTAACTTTATCCCATTTCCATTCAGGAATAGCTAGAGGTTGAAGGGTTCCAGCAGGCCTTTGATGTTCTGCCTTAACTCGACGACAAACGTCGCAGTTAGCAACGAACTCAGCAATTTCTCTCTTCATCCTAGTCCACCAGAACCTCTGGCGTAGGTCCTGATACATCTTAGTACTACCGGGATGAATGGTGAGAGGAGAATCACGAGCCTCCTTAAGGATCAATTGCCGCAAACGTTTGCTCTTGGGAACCACTAAACGGTTCTGAAAGAACACAACACCTTTCTCATTGATGGAGAAATCCCTAGCGTTGCTGCTAGCAATATTCTCCTTGATCCCGGATATACCCTTATCATAGGCCTGCACGGCTATGATTTGATCCCTAAGAGTAGGCTTCGCCACCAGGGTAGAAAGGAATCCTTGAGGAACAATATGAAGATTCAACTTCCGAAAGTCCTCATAGAGATGTGGTTGACCTTGTTGTAGCATCAAATTGTTACAATAAGATTTACGACTTAGTGCATCGGCCATAACATTGGCCTTTCCCGGGGTGTAAGTTATCCCTAAGTCGTAATCCGAGATCAACTCAACCCACCGTCTTTGCCTGAGATTCAAATCCGGCTGGGTGAAGATATATTTCAGACTTTGGTGATCAGTGAATATTTCGCAACGATTACCCAGAAGGTAATGTCGCTAGGTTTTTAGTGCATGGACCACAGCTGCAAGCTCAAGGTCGTGTGTGGGATAATTATCCTCATGTGGTCGCAACTGTCGAGATGCGTATGCGATCACATGACGATCTTGCATGAGAATGCAACCTAATCCTTGTCGCGAGGCGTCGCAATAGATAACAAAGTCCTTAGAAAAATCTGGTGGTAGCAACACACGTGCGGAAGTCAGGCGTCTTTTCAGTTCCTGAAAACTATGCTCACACTGTGGTGTCCACTCGAACCTTTTATCCTTCTTGAGGAGTTCAGTTAGAGGCTTTGCAACCTTGGAGAAATTCTTGGCAAAGCGGCAACAATAGCTCGCTAGACCAAGAAAACTCCTAACTTGCTTAAGCGATTCAGGTTGAGTCCAATCAAGGACAGCTTGAACTCTCTCGGGATTGACAGCAATACCCTTACCAGAGATTACGTGACCCAGATAGGTCACTTATGGTAACCAGAATTCACATTTTGAAAACTTGGCATAAAGGCGATGCTCTCGAAGTTTCATCAATACCAGCCTTAGATGCTCGGCATGTTCTTGTTCGTTCTTCGAGTAGATGAGAATATCATCGAGGTATACCACGACGAATTTATCCAAATACTCCATGAAGATTGAATTCATCAGACGAGAGAAGGTGGCTGGGGCATTGGTTAACCCGAAGGACATGACAGTGTACTCGTATTGGCCATAACGAGTAACAAAAGCCGTTTTTGGAATGTCCCCGTTCTTGATCTTGATTTGATGGTATCCCAACCTCAAATCCATTTTGGAGAAGACTGAGGATCCAGTGAGCTGATCGTACAGATCATTGATCCTGGGGAGCGGATACTTGTTCTTTATGGTGACCAGATTAACTGGTCGGTAATCTACAACCATCCGATCCGTTCCGTCTTTCTTCTTGACGAAGAGGACGGGGCAAGCCCAAGGAGAAGAGCTAGGACGAATGAAACCTTTGTTCAAGGCCTCATCTAGTTGCTTCTTAAGTTCGGCTAGCTCCAGGGGTGCCATCTTATAAGGTCTTCTGGCTATTGGGACAGTTCCTGGAACAAGATCTATCACGAACTCTACATCTCTGTCAGGTGGAATTCCTGGCAGTTCCTCTGGAAAAACATCCGGGAAGTCATGGACTACCGGAATGTCTTCAAGTTCCGGAAGAGGGTTGGCATTTAGGGAATAGAGTTGGCATTTGGCAACTCGAGTAGAGACATTTACTATCTCACCCGAGGGATGGGTAAGCTGGACATTTCTAGAATGGGTATCAATCTTGGCATAGTGAGCTGACATCCAGTCCATGCCCAAGATGATATTAATATCTAAAGATTTCAATGCTATCAATGAGGCTAGAAAAACTAGCCTGTCTACTAGAATTTCATTGTCATAGGTTATCCTAGAGGTTTGCCATTTACTACCAGGGGTTTGGATAACCAATGGGATTGGCATATCACAAAAAGACATGTTATGCAACTGTGCATAACTTTCTGAAATGAAGGAATGAGAAGACCCAGTGTCAAAGAGAACAGACGCTGAGTGATGATTAACAAGAAGCGTACCCAACATGACGTCGGGATCCTCTGCAGCTTCTTCTGCTGACACATAGTTCACACGGCCACGTGCAGGAGTTGGCTTCACATAGTAAGCTTTGCCCGACTTGGCTTACCCGACGGACTTTCCGGGTTGCTTGGCACCCACATTTTGAGGACACTCACGGGAATAGTGCCCTAGTTCTCCACACTTGTAGCATATCACTTGGTTGGCACGTGGTGCAACATTGCTAGCTGGACCACCATAAGCTTTTGCTGGAGGGTTGGCCTGATTCGTCTGAGGCGCCACGTAGGATGGCCTCGGAGTGTACCTTGGCGGCAGAGAACTGTTCGGAACCCACAGCCTGCGTTTTGGAAGCGCGAAACCAGAAGACGAGCCAAAGTCACGGGAGTGCTTCCTGGTGGCTTCAAAATCAGTGTGACCAGTCTCGGCACTGATCGCTTTGTTGACCAGGGCTTGAAAGCTTGCACACTCATGGAGGCGCAGATCATGACGGAGCTCAGGGCTCAGACCCTTACGGAACCTTGCTTGCTTCTTGGCGTCAGTAGACACCTCCTCTGTTGCATAGCGGGCGAGATTACCGAACTCGCGGCTATAGGCATCCACAGTCAACTTGCCCTGAGTGAAGGCACAGAACTCCTCTCTCTTTCTGTCCATCAGGCCCTCTGGAATATGGTGCAGACGAAAGGCTGCACTAATGTCTGACCATGTGGCTACTGGTTCAGCAGGACGCATAGCTTCAAAGTTCTCCCACCACAGATTGGCGGGTCCTTCCAGGAAATACTCCGCAAAGGTTACCTTGTCGGCCTCAGACACTTTCGCAGAGCGAATCTTGCGTGAGATGCTGCACAACCAGTCATCCACGTCGAGGGGATCGACGAAATGATGAAACTTTGGAGGATTCAACTTCACAAAGTCGTTGAGGGACACTGCAGCATTCCTAGGCTGTCGAGTCGTATTCTGCTCAATACGCTCTAATAGTAGGTTGGTCTCTCTTTTGTTTCTCTCTGCCTCAAGCATCACTTCCGCCAGAGAAGGCGGGTGAGGCAGGTCTTCCTGCGACGCTTGACTACCCTCGCCTTGCTCATGACCAGGGGCACGGTTCAACCTAGTGAACACCATCCTGACAAACAAACTCACAGCTTAGACCAATATCATATCAATACTAGCTATGGATTAAGAACGTACTGAACACACGGAATGCGGAAATGAATATCCGAACAACATGGTAACAAGCAACTGCTATATATACACCATGGTTCATACACACCCTTACATAGTTCAGTACAACCTTAACCGAAGAGCAAACTACTGAAATTATGAAACTACTCATCAGAGGCTTACAAGCTTCCTATACATTATTTATCTAGGCCTCCGGAATTCATTTCACATTACAGGCATACTTCACAAGTCACGCAGGACTGTGAACGTACGGCTACTACCATACTATCCTTCCGCTCACAGCTCAGGCATCCGCATAGAACATCTCATAGAGATTACCTCCATGACCTGGAAGCTCAACCTGCGGATCAGGAAACACTCTAGCCTGAGATCCCTGGGATCCATAAGGACACAGATGTGGCCTTGGTCCCCTGACTGGGGGTAAGAGGGGTCCCCGAAGAGGTGTGACTCCTCCTATAGCTGGCCAGTCAACGTGAGCCGGAAGATGGGTCCTAACAGGGTTCAGCATCTCCATCTCTCCGTACCCTGTGTGGACTACCGGTGCCAGCTGCGTCAAAGCCGTCCACAGACGGGAACGGGTAGCATAAAGCTCCATGCGGAGAGCACGAGCATCCCTGTCTCTGTTCTCTAGCATCTCAACAGTGGACTGCAATAGTGGATCCTGCATAGAAGAATCAAAATAGACTCCACTGAGGTATCCCTCTTCACCAGTCTGAGAGGCCGGAACATAGCAGAACTCTGAATTCTGCAGCAGTGCATGTCTCGCTCTCATAATGGTCAGCATTGAATAGGCAACATCTTGTACTGCCATGTCAACAGTGACTCCCAACCCATAGGACCAATGGATTGGCTCCTCAGCTCCAGGGTAGTCTGGAAATACCCTAACAGTGCAGATGTACTGGCTCTGGTTGAAGTCTCGGTACTGTTCCTCCACTGTGTACTCGGGGTACCAGCGGTAACCGCACACCGACATCACCCTGACCAGCATGGCCGTATGACCCGGCACATCAATGCACCTGGTCAGACGTACCACCTGACAAGAAGGACGGCCAGACATCTGTAAATAGAGAGTAATGCAAAAAGCATTAGAGCTCTGAATGCAAAATTGGGCAGCATAACGGCTGTAAATGCTCAAAACAAATTTTGAGACAACCCAAAATGGAATAGCGTAACCACTCAACTATCAAGTTCAACTCTCTGGTCATCAAACTTACTTCCCTTTTCCTAGGAATGAAAGAAACCCAATATCTCTTGACCCGTAGTCCTATAATCTACCGATCAGAAACACGAGCCTAGAAGAAGATGAGTAACCTAGTCCTTAATTCCCGCAGAAAAGACGAGGATGACCAGAATAGAATAACTTGAGAAGAGAACAAGAGTCTTACGTTCCCTTCCACAAACAATTCCCTTATATATAACTAGAGCAATTCTAGACTCAACTTCGACCAGTTTGGCTTAGTAATCCTACAATCAGTCACGCTCTGATACCAACGCTGTCGGGACCCCGATCCTAAGCCATAGGAATCCAGCCTGTAACACCTCGCATCCCTTTGCGGTCTCATGCACGATTAACTCCACGGCTGCAGCCTTACCTTAGCCGGGACCGTTTGCGTCTTTTGACTCACGTATGCAATAGTGTCGCTAGCATTCCAATGTCAAAGAACCCGGATCGACATGTCTAATCATAAACCAAAGTGGCAGTACCGCACAAGGACAGGCATACATGACCCAACAAAGCAGGTGTCGGTCACCAGAGAGTGTAGACGAGTCGTAGCAAGCTACAAGGACTCCATTACATCGCATGACATTTCCCCAAAGGGGACAGACACAGCAGCTAAGAAGGACACATGCCGGTCAACCAATGTGTCCGGAGCAGTAGCGAACTACCATGGCTCGTTGGATCACAAAGGGGCATTTCCTTGTGAGGAGTGCTACTAAAGTTCACGACTAGGTAATCGAACCCCATACATATCAAGTACGACACACGTACGCATGGCATACCGATATGTATAGATACATCGATGGCATCACAACATAACCATAAACATACAAGTTTTATTTAAGAGGCTCGGAAGAGCCACACACATAATATTACACATTAAGGGTCTCACGACCCATAATAGCAGTCATTCAGTTACAAGCCAGCGGAAGAGTTTAAAACTGTCTGAGTACAGACAGGTGCAACTAAAGGGGCACATGGCCTGACTATACTACAGATCCAACGTAGGGCCAGATCGTAGCTGGGACACCAGCTACTCGTCGTCGTCGATGTCTACGAAGAACCATCCATTAGGGTCATTAGCAACCTCTGCAACATTTATTAAGCAAACATGAGTACGAAGGTCCTCAGCAAGACTTTAGGATAACTATCTACTCATGCAATGTATCAACAAGGTATGGTGGGGTTTCATGCGGAAAGCCATCATTTGACTCGTGGCTAGACAACTTGCATTTTTAAATAATTTTGACAACTTGATTTCTCGCACGCGAGTCCACTAACACAACAACAATAAACCATCATGGAATCATTCTGTCTCCATACGGAAATGCCGTCCACGACACTCACGCTTATCTTGACAATTTTATGAGTAGCCATTGAAGTTATCTATGAACAACATATGTCTCCAAGTAGTCCATATCCGCGGACGCGGCTATTCGAAAAGATCATAACCCTGTAGGGGTGTACTTCATCACACACGCTCTCGCCACTTATCGCCATGTGCACGTCATGCACCTCGGCAACCTTCAAGCGGAAGTCCAGCGAGGGAGTCGGCCACGACCGTTAACCACACTAGTACCTAGTCCAGGTTTATCGCCTATCTGAGAGTAACCCGTACGGAAGTCCGGCCGGGGTTTTCGCCATGGCCTCAAAGATGTGCGCAGGGTTCCCAAGCCCACCATCCGGGTGCCACTTGGTACACCGTGCCACTGCCTACCGCATCACGACCCACCTCTTAGGTCAGCACCATGCACGGCCTCCAGCATGACTATAAACACCAGAAACTACTTGCAACTCCTGGACCGAGTACTAAGCGATTAATAAGTCGAGAGGGTCAATTAAGTATCCCAACGTGTGGTAGTATCTAGTCTTGGATTACATACACGGAACTCAGTTCCTAAGGACGGTTCCAATGAAACAACCCGCCATGTACTCCTACACAGCCTTTCACCGGTACCTTTACCAAATCAGGTTCAACACACAACCTTTGCTTACCGAACACATTCTCACAATTCTGTTCATCTCCCAGATGAGAGACCATACACAACTCTAAGCATAGCATGCACAGCAGGATAAGGCACAACATAGCTCAAGCAACTACCACGTATGCTAGGTTGCAAGGTTCGGCTATTTACTGTGACAAGGTTAGGTCATGCGAAGGAAGTGGGTTCAACTAACGTGGGAAAAGCAGTTGAAGCATTTGATCCTAATGCAATAAATAAGTGCAAGAGCAAGAACATGGGATTTATCGGGATGATCAAAATGGTTGCTTGCCTTGTTGCTCAGAGGAGGGACAATATCCGTCAGACGGATATTCGGTGGAATCCAGGGGAGCGGAGCCTACCGAAATGAATGGCAACAATCAATAACAATCATATGCAAACAAGATGATGCATGAGCATGGCATGAGAATGCAAGGTGATAAACTAATAAAATCAACATGTATTAGGTTTGAAGTTGATTTGAATCACATTCAAATATCAATTCAAACGAGGTATTCTCGGATACCGATTTAATTGATTCGACCTGATGCTCAGATCAACTTAATGTTAGCATGCATGAGATGTCATGTTAAGGTATTGGTTTGTTATTAGAACATTGTTTGATCATGTCATTCATAATGAAATTTGAATATTTTCCAAATTCCATTTATAAAATATTTATAAGAATTGACTTATTCATTAATCTACATGTTTGGGTTCTGTAACTTTTTCAAAGATGAATGAAAATAGCATATTCAGATTCCTTGAATTTTTCTGATACTTTTTCATATATATAAATTATTTTCATTGGAGTTACAGATTAATTTCTATGATTTTTTGAAGTTTTAAACATTTCTGGAATTAGTTTTATACTAGAAAATACTTTTACTGCATCAGCATGACATTAGCAGGTCCATCTGGCCGTTGAAAGTCAAACCTGACCAGTGGGACCCATTGGTCAGTCTCTCTGGTCAATTTTAGATTAGTATTAATCTTATTTAGTTAATTAAACTCAGTGGACCCACATGTCAGTGTCTTATTTATTAACCTGATTTAATTTTATTATCTCTAAACTATCCAGAGGCTGGCCCCACCCGTCAGTGGCTCAGGCCAGCTGAGATCCACCGGCGGCGAGGTCGTCCTCGCCGGCGGGGAGCCTCCGGCGACCACCAGAACGACGGAGGGGCTCGGAAACGGCGCACACGGGGCCAAACGCTGCGCGGAGAGCACCAGAAGAACGACACATCTCCCGCAGCTCCATTTCTGCACTTAGCCGGGGCTGATCTGGCCGGAGATGACGCCGACGACGAGCTTGGCGGCGGCCAAGGTTCGGACGTCATCGAGGTCATCGATACAGAGGGAACTACGCACGGTTCTTAGCTCCTACAGCATCTACGCGACGGCCTGAAGCTGCTGGTGCCCTCGGAAGGACGAGCTGATCACCGGAGGGCTACCGGCGACGAGCTGCAGCGGCGGATCTTGTCGGGCTCCGGTGGAACTAGGCCTAGAGGAGGGTATCGACGGGGAGATCTTAGGGGAAATGACCGCATGCTCACGGGGAGTGCAGTGGTGGCGCTAGTTTGCTCGGGGACGGCCTGGAGAGGGAGAACGTCGGCGGCGATCTTCGGTGACCCGAGGAAGAAGACGATAGCTGCTCGTCGTTTCACTGCATCTCGGCGTCGGGCTCGTGGCTAGGAAGCTTGAGGAGGTTGTGGCGGAGCTAATGCACAGCTCCGAAGGAAGGAGGGGAGGCTAGAACGACGGCGAGCTCGAGCTCTGCTCGGGCTCCAATGGCGGCAGAAGGAGGGAGGAGAGATCCGAGAGGAGAGGGGGAACTGGCGCTGGGAATGGATAGCCACGGGCTCGGGGAGCTTATCCCCGGGCTTGCCAGCGCGAGACAGCGGCCAGGCAGGCGCACAGGTGCGTGGACATGCCGGAGTACGTGGCAGCCACCTCCTGCTGCCCACTGGCGGGGACGAGACGACTGGAGGAGATGGGCTGGGCCGGCTAGGCGACAGGTAAGGATTTTTTCCATTTTCGTTATGTTTTTGTTTCTGTTTTGCTATTTCACTGGTTTTCTATTTATTTCAACTCCCAAATAAATTGTAAAAACTATGTTGAGCACCCTAGAATATTTGTTGGAATATTTCCAACCATTCCTAAAGTTTTCAACATTTTTGAAAGTTTAAAATTTCTGATTTCAAATTTAAAACTTGAAACCAGTAGCTTTTTGCATTTATTTAAAATACTTAAAGTGTCAAGAAAATGGTTTTCTTCATTGCTCATTTACTTTCATGATTTATCAGAAAGTTTGAACTTTTCTTGAGGCCATTTTGGATTCATTGATTTTAACTAGTTTGAGAATTCCTTTATTTAAAGAAGTGGCTAGGGTTTTTGAGCTTTCTTTCATCACTTACTTTGTTCTTGTTGAAATTTTCTTAGATGCAATGCAAAGAAGACATGAGCACAAGACTAACTTGCTTAAGGTGTCAGGGATGTGACATTCGCAATCCTCGGATGAGCTGGTTGAGTATTTTGTCTGGGCTGAGGAATTGGTGCTGGTGCAATTTCCTCACGAGCATCTTCTTGGTTTTTATCAGCGATGGGAATCATTTCTTCACCAATTTCCTCAGTGGGGACAATGTCTTCAGTAGGCTTGAGCTTTATTGCTTCCTCAGGAGACAGCTTATCTGGATCAGAAGGCAATTTCTCTCTTGCGAGCCATTAGTTTCATCGAACCGCACATCTACAGTCTCAACAACTTTGTTGTGATAGTTGTGGAAGACTCTGTAAGTGTGCGAGTCCTTTCCATAACCGAGCATAAAACCTTCATGTGCCTTAGTTGCAAATTTTGAGCTATGGTGAGGATCTCTAATCCAGCATTTTGTACCGAAGACTTTGAAATAACTTACATTGGGTTTCTTGTCAGTGAGGAGTTCATATGAGGTTTTCTTGAGGAATTTGTGAAGATATACCCTGTTGATGATATGGCATGCAGTGTTGATTGCTTCAGGCCAAAAGCGACGACGAGTGTGATATTCTTCAAGCATAGTTCTAGCCATTTCAACCAGAGTCCTGTTCTTACTTTCGATGACACCATTCTGCTGAGGAGTATAAGGAGCAGACAATTCGTGAGTAATACCAAGTTCATCAAGATAATCATCAAGACCAGTGTTTTTGAACTCGGTTCCAATATCACTCCTGATATGTTTGATCTTGATGCCAAAGTTCGTCGAGGCCCTTGAAGAAAACCGTTTGAAGATTTCCTGCACTTTGGTTTTATACACTATGATATGCACCCAAGTGTATCTGGAATAATCATCAACTATGACGAAGCCATATAAAGATGCTGCATTGGTTAGTGTGGCACAGTGAGTAGGTCCAAATAAATCCATATGAAGCAATTCGAATGGACGTGTAGTGGTCATGATGGTTTTAGAGGGATGCTTGGATCTGGCCATTTTCTCAGATTCACAAGCATCGCAGAGATGATCCTTGAGGAATTTGACTGATTCGATGCCGATGACATGCTTCTTCTTCGCAAGTGTGTGCAAATTCCTCATGCCTCCATGACCTAGTATTCGGTGCCACAGCCATCCTTCTGAGGTTTTTTGCTAGTAAGCAAGTGGCTGGTTGAGGACCTGTAGAGAAATCAACAATGTAAAAATCCCCTCTTCTTACACCTTCGAAGACTTTGGATCTGTCAGATTCCATGATGACTACACATCTGTATCTACCAAAGATAACAATCATATCTAGATCACAAAGCATCGAGACTGACATAAGTTTAAAACCAAGGGATTCAACAAGCATCACTTTGTCCATATGCCTATCCTTGGAAATAGCCACTTTGCCAAGTCCCAATACCATGCTTTTACCTTTGTCAGCATATGTGATTTGCTTCAGAGGTGATGGAGTTAGTGGCATATTCATCAGTAAGCTTTTATCACCAGTCATGTGATGTGTGCAGCCACTATCAAGAACCCACTCAGTATTCTTGGGTTTGTCATCCTGCAGATGAATTAGTACAGCTTACCATCTCATATGCTTCAGATTTGAAGAATATGATATTAATTTCATCACATCAGTAATTTCATCATAACAGAAATGTAAGGACGAGTGAAATATTTCTATTTCATCAATCTTTAGCTTGCGTCCTATCAAGCATTTCCTCAGGTCTCCAGCAAATTCTTTAGATGATGATTTTCATCTCGAGACCTGTCCTGCAGAAGTGATTAGTTTGATTTCTTCACCACCCACATCTAAGGGGTGGCAAGGCGTTCATCATCCTGCGAGCACCATATGAGAAAGGTGGCATTGAAGCCAATGCACTTCTCTTAACGGTAGGGGGATTAAGGTACTCATATGAATATGCAGAGAACTAGTTTGAGGATTTATGAACATAATGATTTGAGGAGTAACGCTCATATTCATATTCCTTGTAGTTTCCCTGCATGTTAGACGCATAAGCACGGGTACGAGCATAGTTTTGACCAGTTGAGGAATTTGATCTGGGGTTCAGATTCTTCAGTGGCGTTGTCATGAGGACATTCACCTGAAGATTTTGGGATAATTCACATGAAAAGCCAGTTAGATTAGATGGAACAAAAGGGGGCCCAATAGCAGCAACCCATGAGGTTTTGGGATACTGCTCAGGCTTCCAATAAGATCCATCAAACATTTAATTTCCTTTCAAAGGCAATTCCTTCTTTCCTCGGGTTCCTGTTCAAGATCTGCTTTTTGAGCACATCACAAAGGGTTTGATGTCCTTTGAGGCTTTTGTACATGCCTGTTACGTAGAATTCCTTCAACCCTACATTTTCATTAGTAACATTTGTGTTTTCCTCAAGTGAGGAAATAGACACAACAGGTGAAGTTGACGAATTTGTAGCAATGGTAGCATTTGATGATTCTGGTGAGGAATTAGCAGTTTTGTGTTCAATGCATTTAAGACATGGAGGAATAAATTCAACTTGACTAGCGCTGATCTGTTGAGCTAGTAATGAATCATTTTCCATATGAAGATCATCATGAGACATCCTCAGCTTCTCAAGATCAAGATTCCTTTGAAGAAATTCATAGGAAAGCTTCTCATGATCAGTGAGGAGTGTATCATAACGATCCTAAAGATTATCAAATCTAGACTGAAGACTTTTCATGTCATCAGTGAGAATTTGGGTAAGGTTCATTTCGTCATTCAACAGATCATCACTTTTGTCTAGCAGTTTCTGAAGCTTTTCCAGAGCCGTTTGTCGTTTAGTGGCAATGATAGCAAGTTTACTGTAACTGGGTTTCTTATAATCATTAGGTTCACAGTAACTTGAATCAGAGGAGGAGGCATTATTTGGTACCTTCGAACCCTTTGCCATGAAGCAATAGGTTGGAGCGAAGTCATCAGCATAGTCATCAGTATGGATGGTGCAATCATTTTCTTCAAGATTGAAGATTGACTTGCTGACGAAAGTGGTTGCCAGTGCAAGACTAGCCTGTCCGGATTCTGGGTCTTCATCAGAACCCTCTTCTTCATCACATTCCTCTGATTCTGCCTCAGAGTCCATTTCCTTGACAATAAGTGCCCGAGCCTTTCTGAAACTAGTCTTCTTGTGCGATGAGGGCTTTGAAGATGAGGATTTTGAAGATTTCTTCTTCTTCTTCGAGTCATCAGAACTGTCATCCTTGTATTTCTTCTTCTTTGATTCCTTTCCCCAACGGGGACAATCAATAATGTAATGACCTGATTTCTTGCACTTGTGACAGGATCGTTTCTTGTAGTCCTCAGATGAAGATTCTGATTTCCTCATGTCTCTTCTTGAAGATTTACCGAACTGGCCACGTCGTGTAAATCTCTGGAATTTCCTCACGAGCATTGCAAGCTCCTGTCCAAATTCTTCAAGGTCACAAATGCTGTCATTTGTGTCTTCTTCTTCAGATGAGGAAATTGCTCTAGCCTTCAGTGCACGTGGTCTGGAATAGCTTTGTCCGTATAGATCTCTCTTTTCTTCTAGCTGGAATTCATGAGTATTTAGCCTTTCCAGTATATCAGCTGGATCCAGCATCTTGTAGTCTGGTCTTTCTTGAATCATCAGAACTAAAGTGTCAAATGAAGAATCCAAAGATCTCAGCAGTTTCTTCACAACTTCGTGATCAGTGATGTCTCGAGCTCCCAGTGCTTGCAGTTCATTTGATATGTCATTGAGGCGATCAAAGGTGTCTTCGCAGCTTTCATTGTCATGTCTCTTGAAGCGATTGAAGAGATTGCGAAGAATATCAACACGAGAGTCACGCTGGGTTGATACTCCTTCATTTACCTTGCACAGTCTCTCCCAGATCAGTTTTGCAGAGCCCAAAGCACTTACTCTTCCAAACTGGCCTGGGCTCAGATGGCCACAGATGATGTTCTTCGCTTGAGAATTGATTTGCTTGAATTTCTTCACATCAGCCACAGTGACACTGGCAGAGATGATGGGGACACCATTTTCCACAATATACCAAAGATCATTATCAATAGCTTGTAGATGCATTTGCATTTTTTTCTTCCAGAAGGGAAAGTTCTTTCCTTCGTAGGTAGGACATGCTGCAGTCACCTTAAACATGCCTGCAGTCGACATAACTAAAACTCCAGGTGGTTAAACCAAAATCACACATAACAAGGGAGTACCTTGCTCTGATACCAATTGAAAGTGCGTTATATTGACTAGAGGGGGGTGAATAGGAGATTTTTAGAATTTCATCACTGAGGAAATTCCTTTTGAGGAAATTCCTCATTGATGACTAACTTACAGCGGAAACAGTAAAGGATCAGAAGTGCAAAGTTTCACAACAACAGTTTTTCAGAGTGAAGAATGTGAAAACAGATTGCACAGTGAGCAGGCACGTAGAAAACAGATGAGAAACAACTAACGTGAAGAATTTGGGGTTGAGGAAATTTAGAGAAAGTCTTCAGCAAATTCTTCAAACAGTCATAGTGAAAGTCATCAACACATAATACGGGAAAATAAAGAGTTGAGGAATTAGAACCCGTTTCTCATTGAAGACAGTCGTTGATGACCCAGTTCCAACTGCTGTGACAGTCGTACATCTGGTTTGGAGCGGCTTGGTATTGAAACCAAAAGACACCCAGTCCCGGGACACACAGTCCCTACCGTATTCTCCTTGAGCTAAGGACACACAGTCCTCGCCCAACACTCGTGGTAAGTCTTCAGGGAAAACTTCCAAACCCTCACAAACTTGGTCACCCGGCGATCCACAATTGACTGCTGGAAAGCTCTAGACCATGACGCCTAACCGTCTCGAGGATGCACAGTCCTCAAAGGTAAAAGGCTTCAGTCCCACACAGGAACAACTTCTTCAGTGATGCTCAATCACTAGGTTTGGTTTGTGGTTTCGGTGGGTGGTGTATTTCCTCACTGATGAATTACTCTCGAAAGCTCTAAGGAATTTGGGTTGCTCTTATGACAAGTGTCAGTTTCTAACGGAGCAGCCAACCAGCTAGTGGTTGTGGGGGTGGCTATTTATAGCCTGGGAGCATCCCGACATGATTTGACACTAATGCCCTTAAATAATATGATCGTTGGAGTGGATAAGACCAGTGACTTGGCGTGGTTATCGAAACGGTCGGAACCCTCAACTGAGAGAGCCCTCATGTCACTCATATTCCTCACTTGAGGCTTTTGATAGGATTAGGCTTGGGTTGAGCATCATGAGGAAATTCATTCCATAGTGTAACTTCGACCCCCTTTAACAGTACGGTGTTCCTATTACTCAAATGCGAAGAAAGTAAAACAGAAAGTGTAAATCTTCATGCTTCTAATTCTTCAGAATGATTTTCTTCAGGATCCACCGGACTTCTCAATATCGGTACCTTCATGAGGAATATCAATTTCATCGCAGATTCTTCGCGATTCATTTCTTCAGCTTCAGACCAATTTCTTCAACTGAAGACATATAATTTTAGTGGTCGATATTCTTCAAATATCTCAAACTCCTCAATGACTTATAGATCCTGTGTACACTCACAAACACATTAGATACTTAACCTATAAGTCTTCAAACCACCAAAATCACTAAGGGGCACTAGATGCACTTACACCTTCCATTCCTTCGCCCATCGGCGTTCTATCTTCTGCAGCCGTATCTTTCTCTTTGCCATTGTCTCATTTTCATCAGGCGTGCAATAGTCCAAGTAAATATCCCCAGGGATATCCACAGCTGTGTTTTGCTCAAGTTTCTTTCCTCCCTTCTGTTTTCTGTCATCCTCCATTTTCTTGAGCTCAGGATTTTGCTGATGAGATTGAACTCTTGAGGATTCTGATGAGACTTGAAGATTTTCTTCCAGAAACGCTGCAAATGAGTTAGTGTGATGAGAACCGAGAGATTCATCAGCTGACCTGTGTGTACCTGTCAACAGAGTATAGTTGCGAGGAATTTGGAGAGGTCATATGCGTTCTCAGATTTGAAGAAAATGAAAAAGTTTGATAGTTTGAGGAATATAACCAGTGGTTGAGGAATTTGCCTAAGCATACTGTTCTTGGGTTCCAGAGTTGTACATATCCGAAAATTCGCACAATTGAGGAATCTCGTGAAACTCTTAGATGCTTAGCATAGTTCATCAATGATGTGGTGATAGGCAGTGTTTGAGGAATCAAGTGCTTATCGATTCTTGAGGAAAAACAGATTTCACATAGAAGATGTAAAATTTAGATCTAACTTGCGGTAAAAATGGGATTTATTTACCCTGGAAGGTGCGCATGAAGAACACAGAAAGGTGTGTGTGGAGAAGCTCTTCGGTCGCGTGTCCAATGCACCCTAACCCGGCGATAGAGGACGTCTACGGCGGCGGCGGACGAAGATGGTCCGACTCCGGCATGGTTCCGGTGACGGAGAAGTCGAGGAAGTGAAGCTCTTCCTCACCGGCGACGAGACTGCCAGCGATGGCGCTAGGGTTCGGTGGTGTTTGCTGTGGCAGAAGAGCGATGGAGCGAAGAAGAGTATGCCGAGGGGGATAAGGACATATTTATAGCCAAAAGTTATTGTTGGCGTGAAAATTTCGAACCAAACAGCCCCTGCCTCTACGTCTCCGCAGGACACGTGTAGCTCCCGAACAGTGCGGTGGAGATAGTGGAGATCGTGGTTATCCGATCGTGGGAAGTGGGGTTCAGTTACTGTGTATTAAAGAAACAATTTTTGAAGATTTGAGGATTTTCGTTACAAAATCATCAGCTGACAAGGACGCAGTGAGGATTTTGAACAAAGTTTCAAGTAGAACGGATATGAAGAATTGAATAGACTGGATGAGTATAGCATAGAGGGAAAGTAGGGTCCGATCACATTCACTTAGCAGAAATATCAGCTTGAAGAAATAGCAATTAGTGAATGCTGTTGAGGACTTGAAATCACAGTCTATCTAGTCAAATGAAAGTCATCTAGTGTTTTTGAAGATTTTGTGATAAATCGTCACAATGAAGAACAACTGTTTTGAAGAAAAGCACATTTTGAGGAAATAGACCATTTGAAGAAAATCAACTTGAGGAATTTCACATTGGGCGGTGGTGTGACCCACCATATAAGAATGTTGATTACAGATGCCGCGTACAATTGTCGTAGGGCCCTGAGAATCAATTTCTTCGTTGATTTCTTCACACTTAGAGTGACATTCTTCATCAGTTGAAGAAAATTGATTCATCATGTGTTGCACATCTAAGTCATCAATTTTGCATAAGTGTTAGGATGTGTGCATGTTTTTACAAAACATTTGAAGATTCTAAGATATTTAGCTCACACCGCAACTTGCAAAACCTTTTCTCGTCCAAGGGCTTAGTGAAGATATCTGCCAGTTGATCATCAGTCTTCACATGGTCGAGGAGGATATTGCCCTTGAGGACATGGTCCCGAAGAAAATGATGACGAATCTAGATGTGCTTGGTCTTCGAGTGTTTTACTGGGTTGTATGCAATCTTGATAGCACTCTCATTGTCACAGTAGAGAGGAACATTCTTCATGTTGATGACGTAGTCCTTGAGGGTTTGCTTCATCCATAGTAATTGAGCACAGCAAGAACCAGCAGCAATGTACTCAGCTTCGGTAGTGGAGAGTGATACGCAGTTCTGCTTCTTTACGGACCAGCAAACTAGTGATCATCCGAGGAAATGGCATGTGCCAGAAGTTGACTTGCGATCCACACGGTCACCAGCATAGTCAGAATCAGAATACCCTACCAGATGAAGATTTGAGCCCTTGGGATACCATAATCCTAGTGTTAGTGTGTGAGCTAAGTATCGAAGAATATGTTTCACGGCCTTATGGTGTGATTCCTTCGGTTTTGCTTGAAAACATGCACACATGCAAACACTAAGCACCATATCTGGCCTAGATGCACATAGATACAATAAAGAACCAATCATAGAACGATATATCTGTTGATCAAAATCTTTACCATTTTCATCAGTGCCGAGGTGTCCGTTGGTAGGCATTGGAGTCTTGGCACCTTTGCATTCATGCATGTCGAATTTCCTCAGAACATCCTTGAGGTATTTCTCCTGTGATATGAAGATTCCATTGCTTTGTTGACGAATTTGAAGACCCAAGAAGAATTTTAGCTCCCCCATCATGGACGTCTGATATTCTTCACTCATCATGTAGGCAAATTCATCACTGTATCGTTTGTTAGTACAGCCAAATATGATATCATCGACATATATTTGGCACACAAATAGCTCATTATCATAGGATTTAGTGAAAAGAGTTGGATCAGTGAACCAGGTTTGAAGCCTTTCTTCATGAGGAATTCCTTCAATGTATCATACCATGCCCGAGGGGCTTGCTTGAGACCATAAAGAGCCTTTTTGAGTCTGAAGACTTTGTCTGGATTCTTTGGATCCTCAAAACCTGGGGGCTGAGCAACATATACTTCTTCCTCAAGCTTACCATTGAGGAATGCACTTTTCACATCCATTTGATATAAGATGATGTTATGATGATTAGCATAAGCAAGTAGTATTCGAATAGCTTCAAGTCTAGCAACAGGTGCAAAAGTTTCATCGAAATCTATTCCTTCAACCTGGGTGTAGCCTTGGGCTACAAGTCGTGCCTTGTTCCTCACCACTTGACCGTCCTCATCTTGCTTGTTTCGGAAAATCCACTTGGTGCCGATGATGTTGTGCTTGCGAGGATCTGGTCGTTTGACGAGCTCCCATACGTCATTCAACTTGAATTGAAGAAGTTCGTCTTGCATAGCTTGGATCCACTCCGGTTCCAGAAAAGCCTCAGCAACTTTTGAGGGTTCTGTGATGGATACAAAGGAGAAATGCCCACAAAAGTTAACTAAGTGTGAAGCTTTTGAGCGAGTGAGAGGACCTGGCGCGTTGATGTCGTTGAGGATTTTGTCAAGTTCTACTTCATTTGCAATCCTCGGATGAGCTGGTTGAGGATTTTGTCTGGGCTGAGGAAGTGGTTCTGGTGCAATTTCCTTGGGAGCATCTTCTTGATTTTCATCAGTGATGGGGATCGTTTCTTCACCAATTTCCTCACTGGGGACAATGTCTTCAGTAGGTTTGAGCTTTATTGCTTCCTCAGGAGACAGCTTATCTGGATCACAAATCAATTGCTCTCTTTGCGAGCCATTAGTTTCATCGAACCGCACATCAACAGTATCAACAACTTTGTTGTGATAGTTGTTGAAGACTCTGTAAGTGTGCGAGTCCTTTCCATAACCGAGCATAAAACCTTCATGTGCCTTAGGTGCAAATTTTGAGCTATGGTGAGGATCTCTAATCCAGCATTTTGTACCGAAGACTTTGAAATAACTTACATTGGGTTTCTTCTCAGTGAGGAGTTCATATGAGGTTTTCTTGAGGAATTTGTGAAGATATACCATGTTGATGATATGGCATGCAGTGTTGATTGCTTCAGGCCAAAAGCGACGAGGAGTCTGATATTCTTCAAGCGTAGTTCTTGCCATTTCAACCAGAGTCCTTTTCTTCCTTTCGATGACACCATTCTGCTGAGGAGTATAAGGAGCAGATAATTCGTGAGTAATACCAAGTTCATCAAGATAATCATCAAGACAAGTGTTTTTGAACTCGGTTCCATTATCACTCCTAATATGTTTGATCTTGATGCCAAAGTTCGTCGAGGCCCTTGAAGAAAATTGTTTGAAGATTTCCTGCACTTCAGTTTTATACACTATGATATGCACCCAAGTATATCTGGAATAATCATCAACTATGACGAAGCCATATAAAGATGCTGCATTGGTTAGTGTGGCATAGTGAGTAGGTCCAAATAGATCTATATGAAGCAATTCGAATGGACGTGTAGTGGTCATGATAGTCTTCGAGGGATGCTTGGATCTGGTCATTTTCCCAGATTCACAAGCACCGCAGAGATGATCCTTGAGGAATTTGACCGATTCGATGCCGATGACATGCTTCTTCTTCGCGAGCGTGTGCAAATTCCTCATGCCTGCATGACCTAGTCTTCGGTGCCACAACCATCCTTCTGAGGTTTTTTCTAATAAGCAAGTGGCTGGTTGAGGACCTGTAGAGAAATCAACAATGTACAGATCCCCTCTTCTTACACCTTTGAAGACTTTGGATCTGTCAGATTCCATGATGGCTACACATCTATATCTACCAAAGATAACAATCATATCAAGATCATAAAAAAATCAAGACTGACATGAGGTTAAAACCAAGGGATTCAACAAGCATCACTTTGTCCATATGCCTATCCTTGGAAATAGCCACTTTGCCAAGTCCCAATACCTTGGTTTTACCTTTGTGAGCATATGTGATTTGAAGAATATGATACTAATTTCATCAGATCAGTAATTTCATCATAACAGAAATGTAAGGATGTGTGAAATATTTCTATTTCATCAATCATTAGCTTGCGTCCTATCAAGCATTTCTTCAGGTCTCCAGCAAATTCTTCAGATGATGATTTTCATCTGGAGACCTGACCTGCAGAAGTGATTAGTTCGATTTCTTCACCACCCACATCTGAAGGGCTGGCAAAGCATTCATCATCCTGCGAGCACCATATGAGAAAGGTGGCATTGAGGCCAATGCACTTCTCTTAACAATAGGGGGATTAAAGTACTCATATGAAAATGCAGATAACTGGTTAGAGGATTTATGAACATAATGATTTGAGGAGTAATGCTCATATTCGTATTCGTTGTAGTTTCCCTGCATGTTAGGTGCATTAGCACGAGTACGGGCATAGTTTTGACCAGTTGAGGATTTTGATCCTCTTGAAGACTTTGGTCCTCCTGAGGAATTTGATCTCGGGTTCAGATTCTTCAGTGGTGGTGTCATGAGGACATTCACCTCAAGATTTTCAAGACAGCTTTTGGGAACCCAGATTTTCCTCAGGGGAGGGCCATTCCTGCAGTTAGTTCCAACATATCGAGCAAATACTTCACCAGATTGATTTTTGAACAGTTTATAGTTGGAGTCAAATGACTCATCTGAGGAATAGGATAATTCACATGAAAAGCCAGTTAGATTAGATGGATCAAAAGGAGGCCCAGTAGCAGCAACCCATGAGGTTTTGGGATACTGCCCAGGTTTCCAATAAGATCCATCAGCATTTAATTTCCTCTCAAAGGCAATTCCTTCTTTCCTCGGGTTCCTGTTCAAGATCTGCTTTTTGAGCACATCACAAAGGGTTTGATGTCCTTTGAGGCTTTTGTTGGGGAACGTCGCATGGGAAACAAAAAATTTCCTACGCGCACGAAGACCTATCATGGTGATGTCCATCTACGAGAGGGGATGAGTGATCTACGTACCCTTGTAGATCGTACAGCAGAAGCATTAGTGAACGCGGTTGATGTAGTGGAACGTCCTCACGTCCCTCCATCCGCCCCGCGAACAATCCCGCAATCAGTCCCATGATCTAGTACCGAACGGACGGCACCTCCGCGTTCAGCACACGTACAACTCGACGATGATCTCGGCCTTCTTGATCCAGCAAGAGAGACGGAGAGTTAGAAGAGTTCTCCGGCAGCGTGACGGCGCTCCGGAGGTTGGTGATGACCTTGTCTCAGCAGGGCTCCGCCCGAGCTCCGCAGAAACGCGATCTAGAGGAAAAACCGTGGAGGTATGTGGTCGGGCTGCCGTGGAAAAGTCGTCTCAAATCAGCCCTAAAACCTCCGTATATATAGGTGGGAGGGAGGGGAGGAGGCAGCCTCAAAACCTAAAGGTTTGGCCGAAATTGGAGGTGGAGGAGTCCTACTCCAATCCTACTTGGAGTAGGATTCCACCTTCCCACTTGGAAACTCTTTCCACCTTGTGTTTTTTCCTTCTCAAACCTTATGGGCCTTAGTGGGAACTTATTCCAGCCCACTAGGGGCTGGTTTATCTCTTCCCATAGCCCATGAGACCCCTTGGAGCGTGACACCCCTCCCGATGGTCCCCGGCACCCCTCCCGGCACTCCCGGTACACTACCGATGAGCCCGAAACTTTTCCGGTAATGCACGAAAACCTTCCGGTAACCAAATGAGGTCATCCTATATATCAATCTTCGTTTCCGGACCATTCCGGAAACCCTCGTGACGCCCGTGATCTCATCCGGGACTCCGAACAACATTCGGTAACCAACCATATAACTCAAATACGCATAAAACAACGTCGAACCTTAAGTGTGCAGACCCTGCGGGTTCGAGAACTATGTAGACATGACCCGAGAGACTCCTCGGTCAATATCCAATAGCGGGACCTGGATGCCCATATTGGATCCTACATATTCTATGAAGATCTTATCGTTTGAACCTCAGTGCCAAGGATTCATATAATCCCGTATGTCATTCCCTTTGTCCTTCGGTATGTTACTTGCCCAATATTCGATCGTTAGTATCCGCATACCTATTTCAATCTCGTTTACCGGCAAGTCTCTTTACTCGTTCCGTAATACAAGATCCCGCAACTTACATTAAGTTACATTGCTTGCAAGGCTTGTGTGTGATGTTGTATTACCGAGTGGGCCCCGAGATACCTCTCCGTCACACAGAGTGACAAATCCCAGTCTCGATCTATACTAACTCAACGAACACCTTCGGAGATACCTGTAGAGCATCTTTATAGTCACCCAGTTACGTTGCGACGTTTGATACACACAAAGCATTCCTCCGGTGTCCGTGAGTTATATGATCTCATGGTCATAGGAACAAATACTTGACACGCAGAAAACAGTAGCAACAAAATGACACGATCAACATGCTACGTCTCTTAGTTTGGGTCTAGTCCATCACATGATTCTCCTAATGATGTGATCCCGTTATCAAGTGACAACACTTGCCTATGGCCAGGAAACCTTGACCATCTTTGATCAACGAGCTAGTCAACTAGAGGCTTACTAGGGACAGTGTTTTGTCTATGTATCCACACAAGTATTGTGTTTCCAATCAATACAATTATAGCATGGATAATAAACGATTATCATGAACTAAGAAATATAATAATAACTAATTTATTATTGCCTCTAGGGCATATTTCCAACAGCTTTTGTATATGCCTGTCACGTACAATTCCTTCAACCCTGCATTTTCATCAGTAACATTTGTGTTTTCCTCAAGTGAGGAAATAGACACAACAGGTGCAGTTGAAGAATTTGCAGCAATAGTAGCATTTGATGATTCTGGTGAGGAATTAGCAGTTTCGCATTCAATGCATTTAAGACATGGAGGAATGAATTCAACTTGACCAGCGCTGATCTGTTGAGCTAGTAATGAATCATTTTCCATACGAAGATCATCATGAGACATCCTCAGCTTCTCAAGATCAAGCTTCCTTTGAAGAAATTAATAGGAAAGCTTCTCATGATCAGTGAGGAGTGTATCATAACGATCCTGGAGATTATCAAATCTAGACTGAAGACTTTTCACATCTTCAGTGAGGATTTGGGTAAGGTTCATTTCATCATTCAACTCATAATCACTTTTGTCTAGAAGTTTCTGAAGCTTTTCCAGGGCAGTTTGTTGTTTAGTGGCAATGATAGCAAGTTTACTGTAACTGGGTTTCTTATAATCATCAGGTTCAGAGTCACTTGAATCAGAGGAGGAGGCATTATTTGGTACCTTTGAACCTTTTGCCATGAAGCAATAGGTTGGAGCGAAGTCATCAGCATAGTCATCAGTATGGATGGTGCAATCATTTTCTTCAGGATTGAAGATTGACTTGCTGACAAAAGTGGTTTCCAGTGCAAGACTAGCCTGTTCGGATTCTGAGTCTTCATCAGAACCCTCTTCTTCATCACATTCCTCTGATTCTGCCTGACGGTCCATTTCCTTGCCAATAAGTGCCCGAGCCTTTCTGAAACTAGTCTTCTTGTGCGATGAGGGATTTGAAGATGAGGATTTTGAAGATTTCTTCTTCTTCTTCGAGTCATCAGAACTGTCATCCTTATATTTCTTCTTCTTTGATTCCTTTCCCCAACGGAGACAATCAGCAATGTAATGACCTGATTTCTTGCACTTGTGGCAGGTTCGTTTCTTGTAGTCCTCAGATGAAGATTCTGATTTCCTCATGTCTCTTCTTGAAGATTTACCGAACTGGCCACGTCGTGTAAATCTCTTGAATTTCCTCACGAGCATTGCAAGCTCCTGTCCAAATTCTTCAGGGTCACCAATGCTGTCATCTGTGTCTTCGTCTTCAGATGAGGAAATTGCTCTAGCCTTCAGTGCACGTGGTCTGGAAGAGCTGGGTCCATATAGATCTCTCTTTTCTTCTAGCTGGAATTCATGAGTATTTAGCCTTTCAAGTATATCAGCTGGATCAAGCATCTTGTAGTCTGGTCTCTCTTGAATCATCAGAACTAAAGTATCAAATGAAGAATCCAAAGATCTCAGCAGTTTCTTCACAACTTCGTGATCAGTGATGTCTCGAGCTCCCAGTGCTTGCAGTTCATTTGATATGTCAGTGAGGCGATCAAAGGTGTCTTGGCAGCTTTCATTGCCATGTCTCTTGAAGCGATTGAAGAGATTGCGAAGAATATCAGCACGAGAGTCACGCTGGGTTGATAGTCCTTCATTTACCTTGCACAGTCTCTCCCAGATCAGTGTTGCAGAGCCCAAAGCACTTACTCTTCCAAACTGGCCTGGGCTCAGATGACCACAAATGATGTTCTTCGCTTGAGAATCGAGGTGCTTGAATTTCTTCACATCGGCAGCAGAGACACTGGCAGAGATGATGGGGACGCCATGTTCCACAATATACCAGAGATCATTATCAATAGCTTGTAGATGCATTTGCATTTTGTTCTTCCAGAAGGGAAAGTTCTTTCCTTCGTAGGTAGGACATGTTGCAGTCACTTTAAACATGCCTGCAGTCGACATAACTAAAACTCCAGGTGGTTAAACCAAAATCACACAGAACAAGGAAATACCTTGCTCAGATACCAATTGAAAGTGCGTTATATCGACTAGAGGGGGGTGAATAGGAGATTTTTAGAATTTCATCACTGAGGAAATTCCTTTTGAGGAAATTCCTCACTGATGACTAACTTACAGCCGAAACAGTAAAGGATCAGAAGTGCAAAGTTTCACAACAGCGGTTTTTCAGCATGAAGAATGTGAAAACAGATTGCACTGTGAGCAGGCACGCAGAATACAGATGAGGATTAACTGACGTGAAGAATTTGGGGTTGAGGAAATTCAGAGAAAGTCTTCAGCAAATTCTTCAAACAGTCTCAGTGAAAGTCATCAACACATAATACGAGGAAAGGAAGGAGTTGAGGAATTAGAACCCGTTTCTCAGTGAAAACAGTCGTTGATGACCCAGTTCCAACTGTTGTGACAGTCGTACATCTGGTTTGGAGCGGCTTGGTATTGAAACCAAAGGACACACAGTCCCGGGACACACAGTCCCTACCGTATTCTCCTTGAGCTAAGGACACACAGTCCTCGCCCAACACTCGTGGTAAGTCTTCAGGGCAGACTTCCAAACCCTCACAAACTTGGTCACCCGGCGATCCACAATTGACTGCTGGAAAGCTCTAGACCATGACGCCTAACCGTCTGGAGGATGCACAGTCCTCAAAGGCAAAAGGCTTCAGTCCCACACATGAACAACTTCTTCAGTGATGCTCAATCACTAGGTTTGGTTTGTGTTGTCGGTGTATGGGGTATTTCCTCACTGATGAATTACTCTCAAAGGCTCTGAGGAATTGGGTTGCTCTTATGACAACTGTCAGTTTCTAACGGAGCAGCCAACCAGCTAGTGGTTGTGGGGGTGGCTATTTATAGCCTGGGAGCATCCCGACATGATTTGACACTAATGCCCTTAAATAATATGATCGTTGGAGTGGATAAGACCAATGACTTGGCGTGGCTATCGAAACGGTCGGAACCCTCAACTGTGAGAGTCCTCATGTCACTCGTATTCCTCACTTGAGGCTTTTGGTAGGATTAGGCTTGGGTTGAGCATCATGAGGAAATTCATTCCATAGTGTAACTTCGACCCCCTTTAATAGTACGGTGTTCCTATTACTCGAATGCGAAGAAAATAAGACAGAAAGTGTAAATCTTCAGGCTTCAAATTCTTCAGAGTGATTTTCTTCAGGACACACCAGACTTCTCAATATCAATATCTTCATGAGGAATATTAATTTCATCGCATATTCCTCGCGATTCATTTCTTCATCTTCAGACCAATTTCTTCAACTGAAGACATACATTTTTAGGGGTCGATATTCTTCAAATATCTCAAACTCCTCAATGACTTATAGATCCTGTGTACACTCACAAACACATTAGATACTTAACCTATAAGTCTTCAAACCACCAAAATCACTAAGGGGCACTAGATGCACTTACAAACCCAACATCAACATAACTAGAATTTAAGTTTTCTACAGTACCTAAGGAAGTGGTGGTTTGTTTTCTTATACTAATGTTATCACGAGTTTCTGTTTAAGTTTCGTGTTGTGAAGTTTTCAAGTTTTTGGTGAAGTTCTTATGGACAAAAAGATAAAGAGTGGCAAGAGCTCAAGCTTGGGGATGCCCAAGGCACCCCAAGATGATTCAAGGATGCCATAAAAGCCTAAGCTTGGGGATGCCCCGGGAAGGCATCCCCTCTTTCGTCTTCAATCCATCGGTAATGTTACTTGGGGCTATATATTTATTCACCACATG
This sequence comes from Hordeum vulgare subsp. vulgare, assembly GCF_904849725.1. Lineage (NCBI taxonomy): Eukaryota > Viridiplantae > Streptophyta > Magnoliopsida > Poales > Poaceae > Hordeum > Hordeum vulgare. The sequence continues at coordinate 431,643,709 of NC_058522.1, read as the reverse complement.
TTATGTGTTTTTCTTGGAGCGTCTTGTATCATAGGAGTCTTTTATTTTTGTTGTGTCACAATCATCCTTTCTGCACACCTAGAGAGAGAGACATGCACTCATTGTGATTTTTTCAAGCTTCACTTATATCCTTTGGTTAGACAATTCAGCTCATATGTGCTTCACTTATATCTTTTGAGCTAGTTGATTTTTCTCTATGTGCTTCACTTATATCTTTCAGAGCACGGTGGTGCGTGGCTTGGTAGCTGATCTATGCTTTGAAAGTAGTCTCAAAATGGGTAGTTATCCAAAGGGATATGAAAACTTCCACCTTCATGTGCATTGAATAGTTAGAGAAGTTTGATTCATCTCAATTAGTTTTGAGTTGTGGTTATGGTAATATTGAAGTTATATTAGTAAGGTGTTGTGAATCTAGAAATACTTGTGTTGAAGTTAGTGATTCCTGTAGCATGCACGTATGGTGAACCGCTATGTGATGAAGTCTGAGCATGATTAGTTTATTGATTGTCATCCTTTGTGTGGCGGTCGGGATCGCGCGATGGTTTATACCTACCAACCCTTCCCCTAGGAGTATGCGTTGAATGCTTTGTTTCGATTACTACTAAAACTTTTTGCAACAAGTATATGAGTTCTTCATGACTAATGTTGAGTCCATGGTTTAGATGCACTTTCACCTTCCGCCATCACTATCTTCTTTAGTGTCGTGCAACTTTCGCCGGTGCACAAAACCCACCATTAGCCTCCCTCAAAACAGCCACCATACCTACCTACTATGGATTTTCAATGTCATTCCGAGATATATTGCCATACGACTACCACCATGACATGTGCCACCACTTCTACATTGCCATTGCATGATCGTAAGATAGCTAGCATGATGTTTCATTTAATGTCGATGCCATGCTAGATCATTGTCACGGTACACTACCGAAGGCATTCCATATAGAGTCATCATTGTTCTATGTTTTGACTTGTAAGTGTGATGATCATCATTGATGGAGCATTGTCCCATGTGAGGAAATAAAAGAGGCCAGCGAAGCCCATATATAAAAAGAGGCCAAAGATGCCCACCAAAAAAAAAGTGGCCAAAGAGCCCACCAAAAAAATAAGAGAAAAAGAGAGAAGGGACATTGCTACTATCCTTCCACACTTGTGCATATTAAGCACCATGATCTTCATGATTGAGAGTCTCTCGTTTTTTCACCACCATATAGCTAGTGGGAAATTTTCATTATATAACTTGGCTTGTATATTCCAATCATAGGCTTCCTCAAAATTGCCTTAGGTCTTCGTGAGCAAGCAAGTTGGATGCACACCCACTAGTTTTCTTTAAGAGCTTTCACATACTCTTAGCTCTAGTGCATCATTTGTATGGCAATCCCTACTCATTCACATTGATATCTATTGATGAGCATCTCCACAGCTCATTGATATGCCTAGTTAATGTGATCATCTTCTCCTTGTTTGTCTTGCAACCTCCACCACTCTCCATTCCATTCATAGTGCTAAAACCATGGCTCACGCTCATGTACTGCGTGAGAGTTGAAAAGGTTTGAGAAAGTAAAGGTGTGAAAACAATTACTTGGCCAATACCGGGGTTGTGCATGATTTAAATTCGTTGTGCAAGGATGATAGAGCATAGCCAGACTATATGATTTTGTAGGGATAACTTTCTTTTGGCCTTGTTATTTTGAAAGTTAATGCTTACCTTGCTAGTTTGCTTGAATTATTATTGTCTCCACGTCAATAGCAAACTATTGTTTTGAATCTAATGGATCCGAACATTCACGTCACATAAGAGGAGTTACAAAGGACATCTATGTTAGGTAGCATGAAAGCATCAAAAATTCATTCTTTATCACTTCCCTACTCAAGGACGAGCAGGAGTTAAGCTTGGGGATGCTTGATACGTCTCAAACGTATCTATAATTTTTGATGGTTTCACGCTGTTATCTTGTCAACTTTGGATGTTTTATATACCTTTTATATCTTTTTGGGGACTAACTTATTAATTCAGTGCCAAGTGCCAGTTCCTGTTTTTTCTGTGTTTTTGACTCTTTTCAGATCTGATTTTGGAACGGATTCCAAACGGAATAAAATCCCCAAAATAATTTTTTCCAGAACGGAAGAAGATCGGGAGGCTTGAGGGCCAAGGCAGGGGGCCCACAGGGAGCCCACAAGCCCTGTAGCCACCACCAGGGGGCGGTGGCTACCAGGCTTGTGGCCTCCCACGCGCTCCCGTGCCATAGCTCTTTGGCCTATAAATTCCCTAAAATCCCAGAAAAAATCAGGGCATCCACGAAAACACTTTTCCGCCGCCGCAAGCTTCTGTTTCCACGAGATCTCATCTGGAGACCCTTCCCGGGGCCCTGCTGGAGGGGACTTTGGAGTTGGAGGGCTTCTTCATCAACATCATCGCCCCTCCAATGACTCATGAGTAGTTCACTTCAGACCTACGGGTCCGTAGCTAGTAGCTAGATGGCTTCTTCTCTCTCTTGGATCTTCAATACAAAGTTCTCCATGATCTTCATGGAGATCTATCCGATGTAATCCTCTTTGGCGGTGTGTTTGTCGAGATCCGATGAATTGTGGATTTGTGATCAGATTATCTATGATATATATTTGAGTCTTTGCTGATTTCTAAGATGCATGATTTGATATCCTTGTAAGTCTCTCCGAGTCTTGGGTTTTGTTTGGCCAACTAGATCTATGATTCTTGCAATGGGAGAAGTGCTTGGTTTTGGGTTCATACCGTGTGGTGACCTTTCCTAGTGACAGAAGGGGCAGGAAGGCACGCATCGTGTTTTTGCCATCAAGGGTAACAAGATGGGATTTTATCGTAGATATGAGATTGTCCATCTACATCATGTCATCTTGCTTAAGGCGTTACTCTGTTCTTTTGGACTTAATACACTAGATGCATGCTGGATAACGGTCGATGTGTGGAGTAATAGTAGTAGATGCAGAAAGTATCGGTCTACTTGTTTTGGATGTGATGCCTATAGATATAACCATTGCCTTAGATAACGTCACGACTTTGCGCGGTTCTATCAATTGCTCGACAGTAATTCGTTCACCCACCGTCTACTTGCTTTCATGAGAGAAGCCACTAGTGAACACTACGACACCCGGGTCTATTCACACCTATCATTTCCACTTTCACTTTTACTTTTCTCTATTTACTCTTTGTTGCTTTCAGTTCTCACTTTGCAAACAATCTATAAGGGATTGACAACCCCTTCATAGCGTTGGGTACAAGCTCTTCGTGTTTGTGCAGGTACTTGTGACTTGACGAGATTTTCCATTGGTTCAATACCTTGGTTCTCAAAACTGAGGGAAATACTTACCACCGCTGTGCTACATCACCCTTTTCTCTTCAAGGGAACACCAACGCAAGGCTCCAAGTCCGTGGGGAAATCCTTTGCATATTTTCCAAGGAAGTCCCTAAAGGCGTAGCCGTGGCAGCAGGATTCCTGGCGCCGTACCAGGGAAGGTCTGTTGTCACAGTAGCAAGTATCAGGGGGTACTAGCCATGGAAAAGTGAGAATACAGTAATCTAACATCAATCTAAATAGAAATCAAGTTTACTACAGTACCTAAAGAGTTGCTAGTTTATTTTCTTATGATAATGATATCACAAGTTTTTGTTTAAGTTTTGTGTTGTGAAGTTTTCAAGTTTTGGGTGATGTTCTCATGGACATTGAGATAAAGAGTGGAAAGAGCTTAAGCTTGGGGATGCCCAAGGCATCCCAAGCCAAATTCAAGGACACCAAAAATCCTAAGCTTGGGGATGCCCCGGGAAGGCATCCCCTCTTTCGTCTTCAATCCGTCGGTAACGTTACTTGGAGCTATATTTTTATTCACCACATGTTATGTGTTTTGCTTGGAGCGTCGTATATTATAGGAGTATTTTTTTTGTCACAATCATCCTTGCTGCACACCGTTTTGAGAGGGACATGCACTCATCGTTAATTTTCTAGAATACTCACTGAGCTTCGCTTATATCTTTTGAGCTAGATAGCTTTGCTCTAGTGCTTCACTTAGATCTTTTTAGATCACGGCGGTGTCATATTTTGTAGAAATAAAAACTCTCGATCTTCACTTATATCTTTTTGAGAGTGCTCTTTCTAAGTAACTTGGTATTTGGCGTGTGCTATGAAAGTAGTCCTAAAGATGATAGGCATCCAAAGAGGATATAATAAAAACTTCCATATTCAAGTGCATTGATAAGTAAGAGAAGTTTGATTCCTAACAATTTAGTTTTGAGATATGGATTTGGTAAAATTAGAGTTATGTTAGTAGGGTGTTGTGAATCTAGAAATACTTGTGTTGAAGTTAGTGATTTCCGTAGCATGCACGTATGGTGAACCGCTATGTTAGGAAGTCGGAGCATAATTGATTTATTGATTGTCATCCTTTGTGTGGTGGTCGGGATCACGCGATGGTTAACACCTACCAACCCTTCCCCTAGGAGTATGCGTTGAGCACTTTGTTTCAATTACTAATAAAACTTTTGCAATAACTATATGAGTTCTTCATGACTAGTGTGAGTCCATGGTATAGATGCACTTTCACCTTCCACCATTGCTAGCCTCTCTAGTGCCGCGCAATATTTCGCCGGTACACAAACCCACCATACACCTTTCTCAAAACAGCCACCATACCTACCTATTATGGCATTTTTATAGCCATTTCGAGATATATTGCCATGCAACTCCCACCGTTCCGTCTCATGACTTGTCCATCACTTACATATTGCCATTGCATGATCGTAAGATAGCTAGCGATATGTTTCAACGTCATACGCTAAGCTAGATCGTTGCACATCCCGGCACACTGCCGGAGGCATTTCCTATAGAGTCATCATTGCTCTAAGTATTGAGTTGTGAGTAAATAAAGTGTGATGATCATCATTATTAGAGAATTTTCCCATGTGAGGAAATAAAAAAAAATAGGCCAAAGATGCCCACCATTTTTTTGAAAAGAGGCCAAAGAGCCCAAACAAAAAAGAGAAAAAGAGAGAAGGGACAATGCTACTATCTTTTTCCACACTTGTGCTTCAAAATAGCACCATGTTCTTCATGATAGGGAGTCTCTTGTTTTGACACTTCAATATACTAGTGGGAATTTTCATTATATAACTTGGCTTGTATATTGCAATGATGGGCTTCCTCAAAATTTCCCTAGGTCTTCGTGAAGAAGCAAGTTGGGTGCACACCCACTAGTTTTCATCTTGAGCTTTCCCACACTTATAGCTCTTGTGCATCCGTTGCATGACAATCCCTACTCATTCACATTGATATCTATTGATGGGCATATCCATAGCCCATTGATACGCAAAGTCAATGTGACCATCTCCTCCTTTTTGCCTCACAACCTCCACCACACTCTATTCCACCTATAGTGTTATATCCATGGCTCACGCTCATGTATTGCGTGAGAGTAAAAAAGGTTTGAGAAAGTAAGAGTGCGAAAACAATTACTTGGCCAATACCGGGGTTGTGCATGATTTAAATTCGTTGTGTGGGGATGATCGAGCATAGCCAGACTATATGATTTTGTAGGGATAACTTTCTTTGGCCTTATTACTTCAAAAGTTCATGATCACTTTGCTAGTATGCTTGAAGTATTATTGTTTTCATGTCAATAGTGAACTATTGTTTTGAATCTTAAGGATCTGAACATTCATGCCACAAGAAAGAAGTTACAAAGGACAAATATGTTAGGTAGCATTCCACATAAAAAATTCAGTCTTTATCACTTCCCTACTCGAGGACGAGCAGGAGTTATGCTTGGGGATGCTTGATACGTCTCCAACGTATCTATAATTTTTTATGGTTCCATGCTATTATCTTGTCAACTTTGATTGTTTTGTATGCATGAACATGCTATTTTATATCTTTTTAGGGACTAACCTATTAACTCAGTTCTAAGTGCCAGTTTCTGCTTTTTCTGTGTTTTTTACCTTTTTCAGAGAATAATATTAAACGGAGTCCAAACAGAATAAAACCTGCGGAATGATTGTTTCCATAAGAAAAGATACGCAGGGGACTTGAGAACCAAGGCAAAGGACCTCCGGGGAGGTCACAAGCCCCCTAGCTGCGGCCTGGGGGCCCGCCTAGTAGGCTTGTACCCCCCCATGGCTCCTTTCCCCTACTTCTTCCGCCTATAAATTCTCTAAAAATCCAAAACTACCAGGGAGAGCCACGAAAATACTTTTCCGCCGCCTCAAGCTTCTGTCTCCACAAGATCCCATCTGGGGACCGTTCTGGTGCCCTGCCGAAGGGGGATTCGGACATGGAGGGCTTCTTCATCAACACCATTGCCTCTCCGATGATGCGTGAGTAGTTCACCACAGACCTTCGGGTCCATAGCTAGTAGCTAGATAGCTTCTTCTCTCTCTTGGATCTTCAATACAAAGTTTTCCATGATCTTCATGGAGATCTATCCGATGTAACTTTCTTTTGCGGTGTGTTTATCGAGATCCGATGAATTGTGGATTTATGATAAGATTATCTATGAATATTATCTGAGTCTTCTCTGATCTCTTATATGCATGATTTCGTATCCTTGTAATTCTCTTCGAGTTGTGGGTTTCGTTTGGCCAACTTGATCTATAATTCTTGCAATGGGAGAAGTGCTTGGTTTTGGAAGGGTTAAAAGATGTGGTTTATATCATATTGCATGAATTTATCCCTCTACATCATGTCATCTTGCTTAAAGCGTTACTCTGTTTGTTATGAACGCAATACAATAGATGCATGCTGGATAGCAGTCGATGTGTGGAGTAATAGTAGTAGATGCAGACAGTATCGGTCTACTTGTATCGGACGTGATGCCTATATGTATGATCATTGCCTTAGATATCATCATGATTTTGCGCGATTCTATCAATTGCTCGACAGTAATTCGTTCACCCATCGTAATATTTGCTATCATGAGAGAAGCCTCTAGTGAACACTATGGCCCTCGGGTCTACTTCACATCATATTTTCAGATCTACACTTTTACTTTGTTGCACTTTCCACCTTTAGATCTCACCTTGTAAATAATCGTGAAGGGATTGACAACCCCTTTATAACGTTGGGTGTAAGTTTGTTTGTTTATGCGCAGGTACATTGGTGCCTCATCTTCATACTCCTACTGGATTGATACCTTGGTTCTCAAACTGAGTGAAATACTTACTACTACTGTGCTGCATCACCCTTTCCTCTTCAAGGGAAAAACCAACGCAAGCTCAAGAGGTAGCAAGGCGCGCGGCGGATATCGTTACTTTCTCACCTTCATTGACGATTTGAGTAGATATGGTTATGTCTACTTGATGAAGCACAAGTCTGAAACGTTTGAGAAGTTCAATCCATTTCAGAGTGAAGTTGAAAATCATCGTAACAAAAAGATCAAGTTCCTACGGTCTGATCATGGGGGTGAATATCTGAGTTTCGAGTTTGGTGCTCACTTAAGACAATGTGGAATTGTTTCACAGTTGACACCGCCTGGAACACCACAACGTAATGGCGTGTCCGAACGTCATAATCGTACTTTATTAGAGATGGTGCGATCTATGATGTCTCTTACCGATTTTATGTTATCGTTTTGGGGTTATGCATTAGAGACAGCTGCATTCACTTTAAATAGGGCACCATCAAAATCCGTTGAGACGACACCATATGAACTGTGGTATGGAAAAAGACCAAAGTTGTCGTTTCTTAAAGTTTGGGGATGTGATGCTTATGTCAAAAAGCTTCAGCCTGAAAAGCTGGAACCCAAAGCGGAAAAGTGCGTCTTCATAGGTTACCCAAAAGATACAGTTAGGTATACCTTCTATCTCAAATCCGAGGGCAAAGTGTCTGTTGCTAAAAACGGAGCTTTTCTTGAGGAGTTTCTCTTGAAAGAATTTAGTGGGAGGAAGATAGAACTTGATGAGGTTGTCAAACCTCTGATTCCTCTAGATGGTGGCGCAGGGCAAGGGGAAACCTCTGTTGCTACGGCGCCGGTTGAGGAGGGAGTTGATGATGATGATCATGAAACTTCAATCAAGTTGCTATCGGACCTCGCAGGTCGACAAGATCATGTACTGCTCCTGAGTGGTACGGTAATCCTGTCTTATCAATTATGTTGTTAGACAACAATGAACCTGTGAATTATGAAGAAGCAATGGTGGGCCCGGATTCCAACAGATGGTGGAGGCCATGAATTCCGAGATAGGATCTATGTACGAGAACAAAGTATGGACTTTGGAAGTACTACCTGAGGGCCGCAAGGCTATTCAGAATAAATGGATCTTCAAGAAGAAGACGGACGCAGACGGTAATGTGACCGTTTATAAAGCTCGACTTGTGGCAAAGGGTTTTTCACAAGTTCAAGGAGTTGACTACGATGAGACTTTCTCACCGGTAGCGATGCTTAAGTCCGTCCAAATCATGTTAGCAATAGCTGCCTTTTACGATTGTGAAATCTGGCAGATGGATGTCAAAACGGCGTTCCTTAACGATTTTCTTAAGTAAGAGTTGTATATGATGCAACCCAAAGGTTTTGTCGATCCAAAGAATGCTAACAAAGTGTGGAAGCTCGAGTGATCCATTTATAGACTGGTGCATGCATCTTGGAGTTGGAATAAGCGCTTTGATGAGGTGATCAAAGCATTTGGGTTTATACAAGTGGTTGGAGAATCTTGTATTTACAAGAAAGTGAGTGGGAGCTCTATGGTGTTTCTAATATTATATGTGGATGGCATATTGCTTATTGGAAACAACGTGGAGCTTTTGGAGAGCATAAAGGATTGCTTGAATAAAAGTTTCTCTATGAAGGACCTAGGAGAAGCTGCTTACATTCTAGGCATTAAGATCTATAGGGATAGATCGAGATGCCTGATAGGACTTTCACGAAGCACATACCTTGATAAAGTTTTGAAGAGGTTCAAAATGGTTCAGTCCAAGAAAGGGTTCTTGCCAGTATTACAAGGTATAAAAATTGAGTAAGACTCAGTGTCCAGCAACTGCGGAAGATATAGAACAAATGAGTTTCGTCCCCTACACTTCAGCCGTAGGTTCTATCATGTATGCAATGTTGTGCACGAGACCAGACATCAGCTTGGCCATAAGTATGGCAGGCAGGTTTCAGAGTAATCCAGGAGTGGATCACTGGACGACGGTGAAGAATATTCTGAAGTACCTGAAAAGGACTAAGGAAATGTTTCTCGTGTATGGAGGTGACAAAGAGCTCGTCGCAAAAGGTTACGTCGACGCAATTTTTGACACTGATCCGGATGACTCTAAGTCACAAACCAAATACATATTATTCTTAATGGGGGTGCAGTAAGCTGGTGCAGTTCCAAGCAGAGCATTGTAGCAGATTCTACATGTGAAGCGGTGTACATGGCTGCCTCGGAGGCAGCAAAGGAGGGTGTCTGGATGAAGAAGTTCATGACAGATCTTGGAGTTGTGCCGAGCGCACTAGATCCATTAACTCTGTTATGTGACAACACTAGTGACATTGCCTTAGCAAAGGAACCAAGGTTTCACAAGAAGACCAGACACATCAAACGACGCTTCAACCTCATCCGCGACTACGTCGAAGGAGAGGATGTGAATATTTGCAAAGTGCACACAGATCTGAATGTAGCAGACCCGCTGACTAAACCTCTTCCACGGGAAAAACATGATCAACACCAGAACTGTATGGGTATTCAATTTATTACAATGTAAATCGCATGGCAATGTGAGGACTAGATTATTGACTCTAGTGCAAGTGGGAGACTGTTGGAAATATGCCCTAGAGGCAATGATAAATAGTTATTATTATATTTTTTGTTTAAAGATAATCGTTTATTCCTCATACTATAATTGTATTGAATGAAAACATAGAATCATGTCTGGATACATAGACAAAACAATGTCCCTAGCAAGCCTCTAGTTGGCTAGCCAGTTGATCAATGATAGTCAAGGTTTTCTGACTATGAGCAAGTGTTGTCACTGGATAACTGGATCACTTCATTAGGATAATCATGTGATGGACTAGACCCAAACTATGAACGTAGCATATTGATCGTGTCGTTATATTGCTATTGTTTTCTGCGTGTCAAGTATTTATTCCTATGACCATGAGATCATATAACTCACTGGCACCGGAGGAATACCTTGTGTGCATCAAATGTCACAACGTAAGTAGGTGACTATAAATGTGTTCTACAGGTATCTCCGAAGGTGTCCGTTGAGTTGGTATGGATCAAGACTGGGATTTGTCACTCCGTGTGACGGAGAGGTATCTCGGGGCCCACTCGGTAATACAACATCACACACAAGCCTTGCAAGCAATGTGACTAAATGTAAGTCACGGGATCTTGTATTATGGAACGAGTAAAGAGACTTGCCGGTAACGAGGTTGAAATAGGTATGCGGATACTGACAATCCAATCTCGGGCAAGTAACATACTGAAGGACAAAGGGAATGACATACATGATTATATGAATCCTTGACACTGAGGTTCAACCGATAAGATCTTCGGAGAATATCTAGGATCCAACATGGGCATCCAGGTCCCTTTATTGGATATTGACCGAGGAGTGCCTCCGGTCATGTCTACATAGTTCTCAAACCCGCAGGGTCTGCACACTTAAGGTTCGATGATGTTTTAGTATAGTTGAGTTATATGTGTGGTTAACGAATCGTGTTCGGAGTCCCGGAGGATATCACAGACGCCAAGAGGGTTCCCGGAATGGTCCGGAAACGAAGATTGATATATAGGATGGCTTCATTTGGTTACCGGAAGGTTTTCGGGCATTACTGGGAATGTACCGGAGTGATTAATGGGTTCCGGAAGTTCACCGGGAGGTTTGCAACCCACCCGGGGGAAGCCCAATGGCCCTAGGGGTGGCGCACTAACCCTTAGTGGGCTGGTGGGACAGCCCAAGAAGGCCTTGGTGCCAAGGAAAGAAAAACCAAAGAAAAAGAAAAAAAAAGTGAGGTGGGAAGGAAGAGAAGGACTCCACTTTCCAATCCTAATTGGAGTAGGATTGGAGTAGGACTCCTCCTCTCCCTTGGCCGGCGAACCCTTGAGGGCTTGGCCCTCAAGGCAAGCCTCCTCCCCCTCCCTCCTATATATAGTGGTGATTTAGGGCTGATTTGAGACAACTTTTGCCACGTGCAACTCAGATCTAGACACCATAGTTTTACCTCTAGATTGTATTCCTACGGAGCTCGGGCGGAGCCCTGCAGGAATAGATCCTCATCACCACCGGAGCACCGTCACGCTGCCGGAGAACTCATCTACTTCTCCGTCTTGCTTGTTGGATCAAGAAGGCCGAGATCATCGTCGAGCTGTACGTGTGCTGAACGCGGAGGTGCCGTCCGTTCGGCGCTAGATCGGAACGGATCGTGGGACGGATCGCGGGATGGTTCATGGGACGGTTCGTGGGGCTGATCGAGGGATGTGAAGACGTTCCACTACATCAACCGTGTTTCTTAATGCTTCCTGCTGTGCGATCTACAAGGGTACGTAGATCCAAATCTCCTCTCGTAGATGAACTTCACCATGATAGGTCTTCATGTGTATAGGAATTTTTTTAGTTTCACATGCAACGTTCCACAACATAAATACCCAACCAGAAATACTACTTCCTTACAACTTCGGGTGAGTAACGGTGTCTTCTACTACAATTTCTTTTTTGCTTACTAGATTTTAATAAGTGTAGTTGATGAGTTATATATACATATGCCCGCTTAATTATACAAACGTGTGCGTATGCAGTTTTCATTGGATTCTGCTAATCATTGAAGTTGACGAGGGAACAGTTCATGTACTGGGCTCACTACTTAAAGACGATAGAGACTACGCAATCATGAGGGGGATGGTCGATAGGTAATTTCAGTCATTATCGAACTATATGTCGGCCTCTTTAGTTAATTTCCTGATATCAACTAATTAATAACTCCTTTATTCATTTTCTTTGCCGGCGGGAAGGGCTTGAAAAAGTTCATCAAACAGGTTGAAGACCAATGAAAACAAAAACTGAAATGGGTGCGACCCAGGGTAATTAATTAAGTACTAGTAGCTAGCTATCATCTCTTTAATTCTAGTTTCAATACCATTATCATGCTTGACTAATTATTACATGATTGAATTCTATTCTCGTAAATAAAGTGCCTGGGGTAGGCGTCGGGGAATAATTTATGTGCATACTACGTTTGCGAGAACATTCGCATGATGACGTCGGAAAGGACCAAAAATGATAGATAACTTTGGTACGTTTGTCAAAACACTATTCATAATTATTTTTATCATGATCTAATATATATATACACAAAACTAATATATTCATATTGATCTTCTTTTTTAATAAATACGAAAAGCATGCGGGATCGGCTCTTACCAACGGATCGCGTACGAGCAATTCAAGAGGAAATAGCGGGATTTTTGCTCGGCCAGGTCATAGATCTCAAAGGAAAATACCATTACAAGTTTTAATGCCTCCATGTAATGATCTGCAAATTGTAGGAAAAATTGCATATATACATGTGTCGGAAATATGCCCTAGAGGCAATAATAAATTAGTTATTATTATATTTCCTTGTTCATAATAATCGTTTATTATCCATGCTAGAATTGTATTGATTGGAAACTGAAATACATGTGTGGATACATAGACAACACACTGTCCCTAGTGAGCCTCTAGTTGACTAGTTCGTTGATCAAAGATGGTCAAGGTTTCCTGACCATAGGCAAGTGTTATCACTTGATAACGGGATCACATCATTAGGAGAATCATGTGATGGACAAGACCCAAATTATATACGTAGCATATTGATCGTGTCATTTTATTGCTATTGTTTTCTGCATGTCAAGTATTTGTTCCTATGACCATGAGATCATATAACTCACTGGCACCGGAGGAATACCTTGTGTGCATCAAACGTCACAACGTAATTGGGTGACTATAAAGGTGTTCTACAGGTATCACCGAAGGTGTCCGTTGAGTTAGTATGGATCAAGACTCGGATTTGTCACTCCGTGTGACGGAGAGGTATCTCGGGGCCCCCTCGGTAATACAACATCACACACAAGCCTTGCAAGCAATGTGACTAACTGTAATTCACGGGATCTTGTATTACGGAATGAGTAAAGAGACTTGCCGGTAACGAGATTGAAATAGGTATGCGGATACCGACGATCGAATCTCGGGCAAGTAACATACCGAAGGACAAAGGAAATGACATACGGGATTATATGAATCCTTGACACTGAGGTTCAACCGATAAGATCTTCGGAGAATATCTTGGATCCAATATGGGCATCCAGGTCCCTCTATTGAATAATGACCGAGGAGTACCTCGGGGCATGTCTACATAGTTCTCGAACCCGTAGGGTCTGCACACTTAAGGTTCGACAATGTTTTAACATAGTTGAGTTATATGTGTGGTTACGGAATGTTGTTGGGAGTCCCGGATGAGATCACGGACGTCACGTGGGTTTCCGGAATGGTCCGGAGACGAAGATTGATATATAGGATGACTTCATTTGGTTACCGGAAAGTTTTCTGGCATTACCGGGAATGTACCGGGAGTGACGAATGGGTTCCGGAAGTTCACCGGGAGGGGGGGAAACCCTCCCGAGGGAAGCCCAAAGGACTTATGCATGGCGCACCAGCCCTTAGTGGGATGGTGGTACAGCCCAATAAGGCCTATGCGCCATAAGCAAAAAAACCAAAGAAAAAAAAGAAAGGTAGGAAGGAAGAGAAGGACTCCACTTTCCAATCCTATTTTGGGTAGGATTGGAGTAGGAGTCCTACTCCTCCCCTTGGCCGGCGCACCTTGAGGGCTTGGCCGTCAAGGAAAGTCCCTCCCCCTCCCTCCTATATATACTGGTGTGTTTAGGGCTGATTTGAGACAACTCTTGCCACGGCAGCCCGACCACAAACACCACGGTTTTTCCTCTAGATCGTATTTCTGCGGAGCTCGGGCGGAGCCCTGCAGGAGTATATCCTTCACCACCACCGGAGCAGCGTCACACTGCCGAAGAACTCATCTACTTCTCCGTCTTGCTTGCTGGATCAAGAAGGCCGAAATCATCGTCGAATTGTACGTGTGCTGAACGCGGAGGTGCCGTCCGTTCGGCACTAGATCGGAGCGGATGGTGGGATGGATCGCGGGACGGTTCGTGGGATGGTTCGCAGGGCGGATGGAGGGACGTGAGGACGTTCCACTACATCAAACGCGTTTCTTAACGCTTCCTGCTGTGCGATCTACAAGGGTACGTAGATCCAAATCTCTTATCGTAGATGGACATCACCATGATAGGTCTTCATGTGCGTAGGGTTTTTTTCCCATGCAACATTCCCCAACACTGGCATCATGAGCTAGGTTCATGCGTAGATGTTATCTTGAGTACAACACAAAGGGTTTTGTGGACGGTGATGCTCGATTTGCTGCCCTCCTTAGTCTTTTCTTGATTCGGCGGTATTGTTGGATTGAAGCGGCCCGGACCGACATTATTAGTACGCTTACGAAAGACTGGTTTCATCGCTTGACATGCAACCCTCGTTGCATAAAGATGACAGGCGGGTGTCGGTTTCTTCAACTTTAGTTGAATTGGTTTTGACCGAGGCGGTCCTTGGAGAGGTTAAATAGCAATTTGCACTGGTTTTTGTGTAAGTAAGATGCGATCTACTAGATACCCATAGCAGCCACATAAAACATGCAACAACAATTAGAGGACGTCTAACTTGTTTTTGGAGGGTATGCTTGTGATATGATATGGCCAATGACGTGATGTGATATATTGGATGTATGAGATGATCATGTTGTAATAGTTAATATCGACTTGCACGTCGATGGTATGGCAACCGGCAGGAGCCATATGGTTGTCTTTAAACTAATATTTGTGTTTGCAGATGCGTTTACTATATTGCTAGGACGTAGCTTTGGTAGTAATAGCACAAGTAGCACGACAACCCCGATGGCGACACGTTGATGGAGATCATGGTGTGGCGCCGGTGACAAGAAGATCGTGCCGGTGCTTTGGTGATGGAGATCAAGAAGCACATGATGATGGCCATATCATGTCACTTATGAATTGCATGTGATGTTAATCCTTTTATGCACCTTATTTTGCTTAGAACGACGGTAGCATTATGAGGTGATCTCTCACTAAAATTTCAAGACGAATTTGTGTTCTCCCGGACTGTGCACCGTTGCGACAGTTCGTCGTTTCGAGACACCACGTGATGATCTTGTGGGATAGACTAAACGTTCACATACAACGGGTGCAAAATAGTTGCACACACGGAACACTCGGGTTAAACTTGACGAGCCTAGCATGTGCACACATGGCCTCGGAACACAAGAGACCGAAAGGTCGAGCATGAATCATATAGTTGATATGATTAGCATAGAGATGCTTACCACTGCAGCTATACTCAACTCACGTGATGATTGGACTTGAGTTAGTGGATTTGGATCATGTACCACTCAAATGACTAGAGATATGTACTTTTTGAGTGGGATTTCTTAAGTAATATGATTAATTGAACTAATTATCATGAACAGAGTCTAATGGTCTTTGCGAATTACGATGTAGCTTGCGCTATAGCTCTACTGTTTTATATGTTCCTAGAGAAAATTTAGTTGAAAGTTAATAGTAGCAAATTTGCGGACTGAGTCCGTAAAACTGAGGATCGTCCTCATTGCTGCGCAGAAGGCTTATGTCCTTAATGCACCACTCAGTGTGCTGCACCTCGAACGTCGTCTGTGGATGTTGCGAACATCTGACATACACGTTTTTGATGACTACGTGATAGTTCAGTATGCAATACTTAATGGCTTAGAAGCAAGGCGTCGAAGACGTTTTTGAAAACGTCGCGGAACATAAGAGATGTTCTAAGAGATGAAATTGAGATTTCATGCTCGTGCCCTTGTTGAGAGGTATAAGACCTCCGGCAAGATTCTTTGCCTACAAAGTAAAGGAGAAAATCTCAAATCGTTGAGCATGTTCTCAGATTGTTTGAGTACAACAATCGCTTGAATCAAGTGGGAGTTAATCTTCCAGATGAGATAGTGATGGTTCTCCAAAGTCACTGCCACTAAGCTGCTAGAGCTTCATGATGAACTATAAACAAATCAAGGATAGATATGATGATCCTTGAGTGATTCGCAATGTTTGACACAGCGAAACTAGAAATCAAGAAGGAGCATCAATTGTTGATGGTTAGTAAAACCACTAGTTTCAAGAAGGGCAAGGGCTAGAACGGATACTTCATGAAACGGCAAACCAGTTGTTGCTCTAATGAAGAAACCCAAAATTGAACCCAAACCCGAGACTAAGTGCTTCTGTTATGAGGGGAACGGTCACTGAGGCGGAGCTACCCTAGATACTTGGTAGATAAGAAGGCTGTCAAAGTCGACAGAAGTATATTTGATATACATGATATTGATGTGCACTTTACTAGTACTCCTAGTAGCACGAGGGTATTGGATACCGGTTCGGTTGCTAAGTGATTAGTAACTTGAAATGAAAGCTACGGTATAAACGGAGACTAACTAAAGGAGAGGTGACGATACGTGTTGGAAGTGTTTCCAAGGTTGATGTGATCAAACATCGCACGCTCCCTCTATCATCGGGATTGGTGGTAAAATCGAAATAATTGTTATTTGGTGTTTGCGTAGAGCATGAACATGATTGGATCGTGTTTATTGCAATACGATTATTCATTTAAAGAGCATAATAGTTATTCTATTTGCTTGAATAATTACCCTCAATGGTTTATTGAATCTCGATCGTAGTGTTACACATGTTCATAATATTGGTGCCAAAAGATACAAAGTAATAATGATAGTACCACTTAGTTGTGGCACTGCCACTTGAGTCATGTTGGTATAAAATGCATGAAGAAGCTCCATGCTGATGGATCTTTGTACTCACTCATTTTTGAAACGTTTGAGACATGCAAACCATACCTGTTGGTATAAATGCATGAAGAAGCTACATAGAGATGGATCGTTTGGACTCACTTGATTTTGAATCACTTGAGACATGCAAATCATGCCACATGAAACAAGAGAGTAACTTGTTGGGAGTAATGCATTTTTGATGTGTGCAGTCCAATGAGTGCTAAGGCACGCAGTGGATATCGTTATGTTCTTACTTCACTGACTATTTGAGTAGATATGGGAGTATTTACTTGATGAATCACAAGTTTGAAATATTGAAAAGTTCAATGCTATTTCAGAGTGAAGATCGTCGTGTCAAGAGGATAAACTATCTACGATATGATCATAGAGATGAATATCTGAGCTGCGAGTTTTGGTACACAGTTAAAGAAAATGTGGAAATTGTTTTACAATTCATGCCACCTTGAACACCATAGTGTGATGGTGTGTCTGAACGTCATAGCTACGCCCTATTTTGATATGGTGCATACTATGATGTCTCTTATCAAACTACCACTATCGTTTATGGGTTATGCATTAGAGACAAACGCATTCACTTTAAATAGGGCACCGCATATTCCCGTTGAGATGACATAGTATAGAGTATGGTTTAGAGAACCTTTTGGTGTCGTTTCTTAAAAGTTTGGGGCTGCGACGCTTATGTGGAAACGTTTCAGTCTGATAAGCTCGAACCCAAAGCGGATAAATGCATCTTCATAGGATATCCAAAACAGTTGGATACATCTCCTATCTCAGATCCGGAAGCAAAGTGTTTGTTTCTAGAAACGGGTCCTTTCTCGAGGAAAGGTTTCTCTCGAAAGAATTGAGTGGGAGGGTGTTGGAACTTGATGAGGTTAGTGAACCGTCACTTCAACTAGTGTGTAGTAGGGCGCAGGAAGATGTTCATGTGGCGCCTACGCCAATTGAAGTGGAAGATGATGATGGTGATCATTAAAGCTTCGGATCAAGTTACTACCAACCTCGTAGGTCGACAAAGGTCGCGTACTACTACAGAGTGGTACGGTAGCCCTGTCTTAGAGGTCATGTTGTTGAACAACAATGAACCTACGAGCTATGGAGAAGCGATGGTGGGCCCGGATTCCGACAAATGGCTGGAAGCCATGAAATCCGAGAGAGGATCCATGTATGAAAATAAAGTGTACACTTTGGAAGAGCTACTTGATGGTCGTAGGACTATTGAGTAAAGATGGGTCTTTGAAAGGAAGACAGACGATTATGGTGACTATTCACCATTAAGAAAAGCTCGACTTGTTGCAAAGATGTTTCTGACAAGATCAAGAGAGTTGACTATGATGAGACTTTCTTACTCGTAGCGATGCTAAAAGGCTGTTCGAATTATGTTAGTAGTTGTTGCATTATTTATGAAATATTGCACATAGGATGTCAAAACATTGTTTCCTTGACGGTTTTCTTGAGGACAGGTTATATGTGATACAACTAGAAGGTTTTGTCGATCCTAAGGATACTAACAAGTATGCAAGCTCCAGCGATCCTTCAATGGACTGGTGCAAGCATCTCGGAGTTGGAATATACACTTTGATGAGATGATCAAAGATTTTGGGTTTGTACAAGGTTTATGAGAAGCTTGTATTTCCAAAGAAGTGAGTGGGAGCACTATAGTATTTCTGATAAGTATATGTGGTTGGCATATTGTTGATTGGAAGTAATGTAGAATTTCTGTAAAACATAAAGGTTGTTTGAAAGGGGGTTTTCAAAGGGAGACCTAGATAGAGCTACTTGAGCATTGAGCATCAAGATGTATGGAGATAGATCAAAATGCTAAACAGAACTTTCAAATGAAATGCATGCCTTGACAAGTTTTTCAAGGAGTTCAAAATAGACCAGCAAAGAAAGAGTTTTTGGCCGTGTTGTAAGGTGTGAATATGAGTAAGACTCAAAAGCCCAACCACGGCAGAAGAAAGAGAAAGGACGAAGGTCGTCCCCTATTCGTTAGCCGTAGACTCTACAGTATGCCATGCTGTGTATCGCACCTGATGTGTGCCTTGCCACAAGTCTGTTAAGAGGTACAGAGAGTGATCCAAGATTGAATCACTGAACAACGGTCAAAGTTATCCTTAGTATCTAATGGACTAAGGAATTTTTCTCGATTATGGAGGTGGTTAAAGAGTTCGTCGTAAAGGGTTATTTCGATGCAAGCTTTGACACTAATCCGAATGATTATGAGTAGTAAAACGGATTCGTATAGTAGAGTAGATATTTGGAGTATTTCCGAATAGCACGTAGTAGCAGCATCTATAAGATGACATAAAGATTTGTAAAGAACACACGTATCACAAAGTTTCAGATTCGTTGACTAAGATCTCTCTCACGAGAAAGACTTGATCAGACCCCAGAACTATATGGGTGTTGGATTCGTTGAAATCACATGATGATGTGAACTAGATTATTGACTCTAGTGCAAGTGGGAGACTGTTGGAAATATGCCCTAGAGGCAATAATAAATTAATTATTATTATATTTCCTTGTTCATAACAATCGTTTATTATCCATGCTAGAATTGTATTGATTCGAAACTCAAATACATGTGTGGATACATAGACAACACACTGTCCCTAGTGAGCCTCTAGTTGACTAGTTCGTTGATCAAAGATGGTCAAGGTTTCCTGACCATAGGCAAGTGTTATCACTTGATAACGGGATCACATCATTAGGAGAATCATGTGATGGACAAGACCCAAATTATATACGTAGCATATTGATCGTGTCATTTTATTGCTATTGTTTTCTGCGTGTCAAGTATTTGTTCCTATGACCATGAGATCATATAACTCACTGGCACCGGAGGAATATCTTGTGTGCATCAAACGTCACAACGTAACTCGGTGACTATAAAGGTGTTCTACAGGTATCTCCGAAGGTGTCCGTTGAGTTAGTATGAATCAAGACTGTGATTTGTCACTCCGTGTGACGGAGAGGTATCTCGGGGCCCCCTCGGTAATACAACATCACACACAAGCCTTGCAAGCAATGTGACTAAGTGTAAGTCACGGGATCTTGTATGTTAGTTTTATTGTTGGTAGCGTGGCAATTTAATTTCTTTAGTCCATTTCAACTTTACTAATTAGATCATGGCAAAATTTGTTGTCTTATAACTGTTTCCTCTGGTATATATAGTTTTTCACTTTTTTTAGACATGTCGTAGTTTACCATTATATAGAAGGATGGCATCTTTTAGGGTTTATGCATAGTAAATTTCAATTTTTCAAAAAACATGTGCTAGTTTTATTCTCTAGAGCATGGCTCATTTTTGTGTGTAGCTATACATATAAATTTGATGCTCAACTTTTCGTGTTTTTCTGCATTTTGCCATATTACCATAAACCGTGTTTTATCGTGCAATATCATGGCAAGTTTTCTGGCGTATGTTTTCTTTTTGTATTATACTATTGCAAAATTATTTTATACAACATTGGAAAATGTATTTTTTCTGTATCCCAAATTATCTATTTTTTTAATGGATTTTTATTAAAAAAATATGTTTTCCCCCTTTCTCTCTTGGGATGGCAATTTTTCGGCCAAGCAAAATTATGTCTTTTGTGCCAATTCATTTTTGCAAAAAGAGCCAACTGGGCCTAGCCTGTTTATTCTGTGCGGCCTCTATAGTCTGGGCCAGTTTTGGGGATGCACCGATAAGGTTCATCGCCCCACACAAGATTCGATATTTTTTTAAGCCAGCTTCGATCTATCTTTAAAAAGCGATAGACGGTAATGCCACACGTGACACGTCCAAGCACCTGGCACCACCCATAGTCGTTCAGGAATTACTAGCAAAAGGGTTCGTGTGTTGCAACGAGAGAAAAAATATCACACGCTTTTAATCTTTTTATAATTATTTTGATTTATTAAAATAATAAGCTAACTAACTAATGTAGTCAGTCCTATCCTATTTTGTTGAGAAATCAACCCATCCATTGTTAATTCCACCATGATGAGAAATTAAGCAGGACAAGCAAAGCAAAACAAAGAGGCTACGTGAATTGATCAATGGACTGCTATCTTATTTCACTCATGGGGAAGAGAATGTGGCATCCGATGACAAACTAAAGGTGGTGTTCCATTCTTTGTCTTTACAACAATACAATCTTACATTCAATACATTCATTCATCAGCAAACAAATCCCCACAAAACAAAATTTCTTGTCGGTGCTTGGCACACGGTTGGAGGCATGGGGAGGGGGTCTCACCAGATGATGAGTTCCTGCCGGAGGAGGGGATACGATGAGGGGAGCAAGGGTTAGGCGCCTCTATCTGGCCATAAGGAGTCGTCGTTGCCGCGCCATAACCTTGGAGTTCCCCGTGTGAGCCATGGAGGCCCGCCTCCACCTGCAAGTACTTCGCTCCGCCGCGCCGCCGCCGCTCTGTAGCGAGCAGACGCATCATCCCCAGTCACTGTAGCCGTCGCGTTGATTTGATCCAGAAGTTGTGCTCGAGTGCCGAAATAGGGGCAGCAAGCGGGCAGAGGTACGGCCGCGGAGGCGGGTGGGTTGTGATCGACAACAGTGGTGGTTGAGGTCGGCCGCAACGGCGAGTGGTGTGGCAGCGGCTTGGGCACACGTCAGGGTGGACCAGGGTCGACGCGATGCGCTCGAGCGCCGCAACGGGGATAGTGAGCGGGGAGAGGTAAGGTCGCGGAGGCGGGTGGGTTGAGATCGGCAGCGGTGGCGGTTGAGGTCGGCCGCGGCGGCGATTGGTGTGGCGGCGGCCTGGGCACAGGCCAGGGTGGCCCAGGGTCGATGGGAGGTGGCGATGCGTACGAGTATAATTTTTGCAGCGAATCATTTTTTCCTTTTGCGTTGCGATAAATGATGGAGCGCGGGCTGAATAATAAAAATTATAGGGGCTTTTTTTATAAAAAATGCCGCGGTGGGTTTTCCGATGGAAGCAATAGCCTCTTTATTATTAGGTATAGATCTAAGGCCCTGTTTCTTTAAAAAGTCCTAGGACTTTTTTTAGTCCCAACTAAAAAGTCTCTAGTCCCTATCCATTTTTTTTCAAGGACTAAACATGGACTATAGGTCATTAAATGACATGCAAAAATACTATGTTACCCCTAGTAATATATACTAGAAGTTATTAAATGACACGCTAAAAGTAGGGGCACTGTTGGAGAAAGTGCCAAAAAAGTCCCAAAAAGTCCCTTTCATAGGGACTTCTTCCTTTAGTCCCAAATACCTCCTTTTAGTCCCTAAAAGTCCCTCCTGTTTTTTCACATGAAACTAAAAGGGACTTTTTTTAGTTCCTACACCAAAAAGTCCATGGAAAGAAACACCCCCTAAACTCCCGAAGGGATGACTGATTGACTGAATAATAATTACAGGATTTGAACATCGCAGATATGAAAGTTCCCAATAACAAGCGTTCAGCACCAGGAGGCGTGTCTACGTAACACGTACCGTGGACCTAAGAGCATCTACAGTTAGATCAGGCAAATTCGCCCCTACACGTCTACGTTTAGACATGTCAGCGGACCTATTCAAACGCTCCCTTGTATTTCGTTTCGTATCCACATATCTCATATCTAGACTCTCAAATTCATATAAAGTCATGCACGTCGACCATTCGATACAAATACTCTCAATCCATAGTTTTGGAATTGAGATCGGATGTTGTCTTAATCATAAATGCGTCTGTCTCCTTCATTTCATATTCAGCATGTATCGGATTCTCATTCTCATTGGTCATATTTGCCAAGTATGTCTCCTATTCGTTCATGGTTTGCATGCAATTATCTTGTGCGAACTAGTGAACTATATGAAACATTAATCATTAGATCGAACATGACCAAATGTACTCGGTCTTGTTGAGACGTTTCATCAAACATGTCAAGTGCAGCCCGGGCGTTGTGTTACCCGTGATCACCCGCTCCCGAACGAGCCGCGGGGACTCACACTCATGGACTGACGGCTGTTGCGTGGTCGGAAAGCTCTCCGGAAGGGTCCAGCCGACCGTCTCATCCTCTTTCTCCTCGGTCTTGCTGCTGGACGGCATAATTCACACCGACGCTTTGCATGGATGAGGTGAGGGGAGCCCGACGCGTCGGGGAGACATCTCGTCGACGACCCCCGCATGTACCTGTGTGGCCAACTCTCATTGTCGCTGCCGGCGACGGCGCAACTTACGGGTGATGTTCTCCAGCTTGCAAGACGAAGCGGGGGAAGGGTCGTCGACGAACGAGGCGGACCGCGTCTCCGTCGCGACGGTCGGGGACGGGATGAAAGACATCACGACGACGGATCGGGAAACGTGGTGAGTGGTGAGGATGAAGAACAAGGGTGTCGGACGGCAAGGGTCGGGCGCGGGAAATATTGGCGGGCGGCGGAAGGAGGAGAAAGGGTTTTGGGATTTGTTGCAATTTGCGGTAGGGTTAGGATGTTGGATCCGACATGACGGACGTGTCCGGACGTATCTGGGTTTCCATATCCATTCCATATTTAGAATGAAAATGGATGTGTTGGTTAGTCCGAAAGTTTAAGAACGGTTTAAAAGGACCATCTGAATTGGATTTTTATGATGGGAAACGTTTCCCCCCGGCGCGCCGGCCGAATCGTTCGGCCGGTCGCGCGCGGGTCGCGCTAGCTGGTAGGTGTATGCATCATTTTTCTGTAAAAATTGCTGCAACTGTGTATTTTTTTGTTACAAACGTTTTTTAATGCAGCTTTTTTCTCGTGTAAATTTGTTGCAACCAGCGTTCATATTTGCTACAAGCGTTTTTTATTTACTAGATTTGTACAGTAAAAAAGTTGCATATACGTTTGGTTGCAACTCGAGTTCGTTGAATTTTTGCTACAACCGGCGTTTTGACTTTTGCTACAACCGTGTTATTTTTTGCTACAACCGGCATCATTTTTTGCTGCAAGCGTTCACTGAAAAAGTTGCATACACGTCACGTAGATTTTTATTACAACCGACGTTTAACTTTTGCTACCACACATCATCCTTTTAGTTTTTTGCTACGATCATGTAGATATTTTTTTTGCTATAATTAATTTTTTTTGTTGCAACCGTTGCGAAAAATGCTGCATAGCGTCGAAATTTGTTGCAAGAAGATAAAAATATTGCACAGAAAGATCTGACGATCCCCGTGCAGATCCGGCGGTGAGCCTGCGCCTAGTACTCCCCTTTTACGATCAGTCAACAGCCGGACAGCCTGCCCAACCGAGGATGTGTGTGTGATTAACCATCCGTAGCTGGCCTGATCAGAACGCGGCTTGCACGGAAAACATTGGCTCCGCGCCGCGATCGCTTGCGTCCAAAGCGAAACCGTGCCCCGAGGCTGGATGCGTTTGGGTTAGCGGGACGCGCGCTCTGCCGGCCAGGCCACGGCGCCATGGAAATTACGTGGGCACCTCGTACCTACCCGCGGAGGAGGAGGAGCTGGCCGAGTCGCTCGCGATGCCAGTCCACGGGGATTTTATTTTTGGTAAAAATTCAGGGAAGCCAATCGGCGGACATTTTGTTTTGAGCAAAGCCAATCCGTGGACATGAATAGTACATCTCGTGGCAGGCTGGCAGCCCAGGCCCGGGCCGGGCACTGCGGGGGCGCAGGGGTCGCTGGTTAGCATCCATGCGCGCAGCCCCCCAACTCCAGGCATGTACATTCTAGAACCTTCTCAAGGTATTTCTTTTTTGCTTTTTAATTTCTTTTTCTTTCCTTTTTTACATGTTCGTTTTTTATAATTCACCGACCATCCTTTTCAAAATTTGTTAATATTTTTCTGAAATTGCAAATAATTTTTAAAATCATGAAGATATTTAAAATTCATGGGAAAAATATGTATTAATGATCAATTTCAAAATTCATTTGTTTATTTTTACAAAAAATTAACATTTATTCTTCAATTCTCAGTCATTTCTTTCTAAAATTTGAACATTTTCTAAAATTTTAAACAATGTTTTGCATCAACAAATAAATGGTGACAATTTTTGCTTGACGGACATTGTTTTGTAATGCATTGACATTTTTTCAGTTGATGAATTTTTGTAATTCACAAATACTTTTAATTTTTTGTGAACATTTTTTAATCCACAAAAACTTGTTAAAAATGATGATTTTTAATAACAAACACTTTTTGATTCCACGGTAATTTGTTTTGATTCTGAGAACTGTTTTTAAATCCTAGAACTTTTTGTGAACTAGCGAAAAAAATTTGTACTAGAGAATTTTTTATACTCATGAACATTTGTTTAAATGTCAATTTTTTTCTGAAATAC
The DNA here is from genome assembly GCF_904849725.1 of Hordeum vulgare subsp. vulgare. NCBI lineage: Eukaryota > Viridiplantae > Streptophyta > Magnoliopsida > Poales > Poaceae > Hordeum > Hordeum vulgare. The sequence goes on along the minus strand of NC_058522.1, from coordinate 431,618,536 downwards.
CGACCATTATTTGAAATTCAGAATTGTCTTAAAATTCCAAGCAATTTTAGAAAAGAAAAAAACAAAAAAAAAACAGGGACGCTTTGCCCTACATATGGGTTGACCGAAAAATAGGGTGTGCGCGCTACGTTGCTACCCAGCGGCTCGCACGTGAAATAGGAGCTCCTCCAAGTGCTGCACTAGACGGGTTTTGAGCTAGTTTGATGTGCATCCTTGTAGCCTTTAGCCTGGCCTGGAGAGTGCCTGAAAGTTGCCTGAAATCAGCTTGCAATGGTTGATGCCCTGATAAGCCTGAAGTGGCGTTGCATGTACTGGCCTGAAAGACGTCCAGCCTAGCTAAAGAGCCAACAAATGGTTGGCATGGCCTAGACGTATGAGTTGAGAGGCCCGGCCATCAAGAAAGTTGCTTAGGGCAATGATTGCATGACCTCACTGTAGATGGGATCGCATGAGGGGTTATTTTTCTTAATATAATAATAACTCTCTAGGCCAGGCTAGGAACAAAACACCTTTTAACCTGGGATGCATGACCACACAACGTTTTCTCCCAAATAGAGTCCATATACCAGGCAGGGATTTTGCCTAGGCACATAAACATGAATATGAACCAAGCTAGGTCTCCATCCAGAAATCATTCCATTTGTGCCGTAACGCATGTAAACTTAACATCACCGCGTCACTCGCAACGCTAGCACATGGGCTGGCCCATAAACGTGTCCCTCACTAAAATAATAAAAAAGCGCGCAGCGCTTCTGCCGTCCGTCATGACAATTTTACAAAAAAAAACCTGTGTTTTGTTGAAATCAACCCACAGTCCTTCATTAAGTGGAAAAAAACCTGTCCCGTTACCTCCGTCTTCCCCACCCCGCAGACCTCCTACCCCCTTTGTATCCAGATCGAACCAGAGAGAGAAGAAGAGGGGAGCCCCCGCCGCCCCCGCCACAAGCCCCCGGCAAGCGTCGCCCCCCGAGGAGGAGAGGCGAGAGAGGAGAGGGATCCGGCCGGAAGGTTCCGAGAGATGGGAGTCCCGGCGTTCTACAGGTGGCTGGCGGACCGGTACCCACAGACGGTGTCGGACGCGGAGGAGGAGGAGCCCGTGGAGCTCGAGCCCGGGGCCTTCGTCCCCGTCGACCCCTAGGGGGTTCCATGTTGTGACCTTCACCCTCCCCATGTCTGACATCGTCAGCTATAATGTGAAAGGGAAGGCCGAGAAGAATGTGGAGTTGCTCTCGGAACACCTTGCGGATTGGGTCAGGGAGGAGGATGGGAAGAAGATTGTTTTCCATACTTTGAGTAACACCGGCTGGCTTTGGTATGTGCAGTTTCTTTGGATTTTCCGCATTCAAGAGTTAACTGAAACCCTTTTGGGATTTTTCAAGCTTACTTTCTGTTTTTACTGTAGCTATGGTGTGATACTGGAGAACTTGCAGCGGCAGGATCCTTCGGCGGTGGAGAAAATTAAGGGTTCCGTAATCGATTCAGCGCCTGTTGTTGTCCCGGACTCTCAGGTAAAAACTCTAACTGACCTTATTTGAACAGAATTAGGTGGTTATTGAAATGTGACAGAAAGATCCTCTTCGCATACTCTGCATATCTGACAAATGTGTTGTCAGTTGTGTTTTATCCTCAATCATTTTTAACCCCATAGAGAACAAAGGTTTGTTGGAACATAAACAGAGTTTTTAACTGTTTTTTTCTGATCTTAGGTGTGGGCACTAGATTTCTCGGCTGCTATCATGAAGAGAAACAGTGTGGCAACGAAAGGAGCTGTATCAAATGATACAAGGTCTGACGTCATAGTTGTGGAGTCTCAAAATGATATCAGACCAGCACCTACTGAGGTTGTTCTACTATCTGCGTTGGAGAAGTTCTTCATTATTGTTCTGAACTATCCGGACATAAATAGGTATGCAGCTGATCCACATATGCAGGTGTCTTGTGCATTTTCAGCCTTGTGGACAATATCCAAATTCTCTAAGCCTTTTCAGTATATCTGTTTTTGAATGTGAGGCATGACATCTGACTCATAGAAGAGTTCATTGTTTATTTGACGAGTCATCAGTATTCCTGTCGTCATCGATTATATCTTGCCAAATGCCATGGCTCATGTTGTAACACAGCTTTGACAACAAAGTACCTGTTACTGAGAGTGTACGAATGCCATTAGAATCTGTTGCACATTCAGTAAAAACCATGCATTTGATTGCACCAGTACTTCTCTATCAAAAATCGCATGCCTCATTGTATACCTGACATCAGATCACAAATAATAAGGAATTACCTATTCATGATTTTCAAAAATATATTTAGCAAATATAAAACATTGATAATTCAGAAAATGATCATGCATTAAAAACATATTCATGAGTTCCAAGAAAATGTCTATGAAATTTAAAAAAAAATGTTCACATAAACTAAAAAAATCATTAATTTCAATATTTGTTCTCTAATTTCAAAAAAGTTCATCGATTCAAAACATGTTTGCTAAGTAAAAAACTGTCCATGCATTTCATATAAAAAATTAAGTAAAAATAACTAAAATTTATTTCATATAAAAAATAAGTAAAAATAACTAAAATTTGTATCCCCCTCGAAGCTATTTCAGGTTCTAGCGGCAAACATTTTCTTCAGAATATCTATGTGGTCTTTAATTGTTAAACAGTGGTTCAAGAAATCAAGGACGAATCAAATTGCAGGCTACAATGTTATCATGCTAGGGAACAGGAGATCTCAGCCGGGCCATCTAGTTTTTATTTTTGTTCTTATGTCCATGAATGTAAAAATTCAATTTTGAAGCTCATAATATCTCTAAACATGATGTTTCATTTTGGGCACTACCACATGATCCTGTTGGAAATATGCCCTAGAGGCAATGATAAAGTAGTTATTATTATATTTCCTGTTTCAAGATAATCGTTTATTATCCATGCTATAATTGTATTGAATGAAAGCATAGATACATGTGTGGATATATAGACAAAACAATGTCCTTAGTAAGCCTCTAGTTGACTAGCCAGTTGATCAAGGTTGGTTAAGGTTTTCTGACCATATGCAAAGTGTTGTCACTTGATAACTGGATGATGTGATGGACAAGACCCTAACTATGAATGTAGCATGTGATCGTGTCATTTTGTTGCTATTGTTTTCTACGTGTCAAGTATTCATTTCTATGACCATGAGATCATGTAACTCACTGACACCGGAGGAATACCTTGTGTGTATCAAACGTCACAACGTTACTGGGTGACTATAAAGGTGCTCTAAAGGTATCTTCGAATGCGTTCATTGAGTTAGCATGGATCAAGACAGGGATTTGTCACTCCGTGTGACGGAGAGGTATCTCAGGGCCCACTCAGTAATACAACATCATACAAGCCTTGGAAGCAATGTGACTCAAGTGTAAGTCACGGGATATTGTATTACAGAACGAGTAAAGAGACTTGTCGGTAACGAGATTGAAATAGGTATAGAGATACCGACGATCAAATCTCGGGCAAGTAACATACCGAAGGACAAAGGGAATGTTATACGGGACTATATGAATCCTTGGCACAGAGGTTCAACCGATAAGATCTTCGTAGAATATGTAGGATCCAATATGGACATCCAGGTCCCGCTATTGGATACTGACCGGGGAGTATCTTGGGTCATGTCTGCATAGTTCTCAAACCCGCATGGTCTGCACACTTAAGGTTCAATGACATTTTAGTATAGTTGGGTTATAGGTGTTGGTGACCGAAGGTTGTTCGGAGTCCCGGATGAGATCAGAGACATCACGAGGGTTTCCGGAATGGTCCGGAAACGAAGATTGATATATAGAATGGTTTTATTTGGTCACCGGAAAAATTTCGGGCATTACCGGCAGTGTATCGGGAGTGACGAATGGGTTTTGGGTATTCACCGGCAGGGGCCCACCCACCTGGGAGTGAGCCCAATAGTCCTAGGGTGGTGCACCAGCCCTTAGTGGGCTGGTGAGGCCAACCCAAGTGGACTATGGCGCCAAGGAAAGCAAAACCAAAAGAAAAGAAGAGAGGGAGAGAGAGAGAGAGGGAGTTGGGACAGAAGGAGTGGACTCCTCCTCCTCCAAACCGAATTGGAGTGGGAGTCCATCTCCTCCTTCGGCCGGCGCCCTTGGGGTTCTCTTGATCCCCAAGGCTAGCCCCGCCCCTCCTCCTATATATACTAGAGGTTTTAGGGTTTTTAAGACACAACTTTGCCACGTGCAACTCAAACCTATACCTCGTAGTTCTTCCTCTAGATCGGATTTCTGCGGAGCTCGGGCAGAGCCCTACATGAATAGATTATCACCATCACCGGCGCGCCGTCACGCTGCCGAAGAACTCATCTACTTCCCCGTCTCTCTTGCTGGATCAAGAAGGCGGAGATCGTCATCGAGTTGTACGTGTGCTGAACGCGGAGGTGCCGTCCGTTTGGTGCTAGATCGGGACGGATCGTGGGACAACGGTGATCTGAATCACGAAGCTATATCACGACATCAACTGCGTTTCTTAGCGCTTTCCGCTTAGCGATCTACAAGGGTATGTGGATCCGATCTCCCTCTCGTAGATGAACATCACCATGATAGGTCTTCGTGTGCGTAGGAATTTTTTTGTTTCCCATGCAACGTTCAATAGATCTAGCTCTTGAACAAATAAACAGAAACGACCCTTCCAGTTATTTTTTCTCTGTTTTCTACACTTTTAGAAATATTCTAAAAGTATAAATTTAGAAAAATATGTTCATTTTACTAGTATACTTAATTACTCCGTCTGCGAAAAAATGGTCATTGTGTATTGGAAAGATAGTTCTTCAGGTGTGTTCACAAAGGCTTTGGAAAAGAAGAGTTCATTGTGTATTAAAAAAATTCAACGTGTATTTCATAAGACACAGTTAATTAAGCACCTACACATTGTTGGGTGTGGCTACTATTTGCTGCTGAGTAAATAGACAATTTGTCGACTAATTTAATCCATAAATAGATGACTAGCATGGCATTGACAGAATTAACTACATAGTGATACTGATCTAAACGGGCACGTACTACGCAAACAGTAGACAAATCTACACATGATGCTAGTACTACTAAGACGGAAGTAATCAGGATAGGGATAAGCGCGTTATACCCTCCAGTAGGCCATGCAGAGGCCCCCGCGGTAGTGGCGGCATCAGCGGCGTCCTCGGCGGCCTTCTTGTCGGCCTCGGCCTTCTCGGCGACAGCACGTTCGGCGTCGGTGGACATGGTGATGACGGAGACGACGCGGACGTAGAGGAAGTAGATGGACGGAGGCGAGCAGTCGCGTGATCGCTCCCCAAAAACCTAATCGCCCCTCTTCCCCGTACAGGAACCGGAGAGGCAGGGTTTGGGAGGCCTGCTCTCCCGTCGACCGTGTACACAGCGGACGGGATGGAGTCGCCGACGGTAGCAGCAACAAGGGAATGATCGCGTGAGGCAGATGTGATCTGATTCTCGTGACGGCTAGGGTTGGCGTTAGCCTGCTTATATAGGCGGCTGGGCGGAGAGACGTGGGCCGAACCCACGTCCGAGTCGATAACAGCCCACGATCCGACGTCTCGGATCGTGCCGTGTCCGTTACGTATTCTCCGTTCCTGACCGATAAAAAATAAGCACGTAGGTATGAGCTCGACTCGGCTCATTCCCGCGGCGCGGCGTGGCACGGCGAGTCGTGACGAGGTGTGGCGTGGCGAGGCGGGCGGCGGAGGAGGAGTGCGCGAGGGATCCTTCTCTTCTCACTCTCAAATATCATGTAGAAGAGAGATCCTTATAAAGGGGTCCAACTTCTTCTCCACTAGCAGGGTGGGACTAAACTTCCCATCACCACCTTGTCATGCCACCACCTACATGGGCCCTTGGAGATTTCTGAAATTCTCTTATGGGCCTAAGGCCCACTACTAATTTCAACAATCCCCCACCAGATCTCAAGGGCACATCGTGTTCCCTCATTCCAATCACTGTTTTAATATACCAGCATTTTAGTGAAGACCTGTTGAGGTTGAGCTTCACCTAGAATAAGTAGCTACACCCCTTTACAACTGAACAATGGACTATGCCTTGAATTGTCAGTTTGGCGTAAAGAAGCTTCACCACAAGCCTTACTAGTACTAGGCTACCGAAGGCTGACCCCTCGGGTGGAGCATATAAGTCATACTCCTGGCCTATTCATGAGTTTACTAGAGATCACCCCAATCTCATAGACTGTGACCAGCAGTCAGACTCATATAGGTGTGTTCCTCCAAAGATCGCTCTGTAGGACAGCATCTTGCTTACACATAAGTTTTAGAATACATTAAGACAGTAGTCATCCTACCATACAGTATCCGAGAGTATTGCATCTCGAACGGAGTGGGTTTGTAAAGTTACTCTGCTCAGTTCACCACTGACTTGTTTTCCCAGGTCCTACTTCACGGTATCTCCAATCATATAGGTTGTGTTACTGCCATGGCAACTCATGTGGGTCTCATACCCATCTCCCTCGATGCACTATCTATCACAACGTGTGATAGCCCTTTAGTAAAGGGATCTTCTAGATTCTTAGCCGTTCGGATGTAATCCAACGCTATCACTCCGGAGTTTCTTAAACGTCTGACAGACTTCAATCTCATTCTTATATGTTTGTTGGATTTCATGTTGTCCTTTGAACTCTTCACTTTGACAATAACTATCTGATTATCGCAGTTCATAAGGATAGTCGGAACCGGCTTCTCAACCACGGGCAAGTCCATCAAAAGATCTCGAAGAAATTCTGCTTCGATACCAGATGTGTCTAATGCTGTTAATTCTGCTTCCATTGTCGATCTCGTTAAGATCGTTTGCTTGCAAGACTTCCAGGAAACAACACCACCTCCAAGAGTAAACATATACCCAGTAGTGGCCTTCATCTCATCAGCATGAGAGATCCAATTCGCATCACTATACCCTTCAAGTACTGATACGTCTCCAACGTATCTATAATTTTTGATGGTTTCATGCTATTATCTTGTCAAACTTTGGATGTTTTGCATGCCTTTTATATATTTTATGGGACTAACATATTAACTCAGTGCCAAGTGCCAGTTCCTGTTTTTTCCATGTTTTTGACCCCTTTCAGAGGAGATTTTGAAACGGAGTCCAAACGGAAGAAAATCCCCGAAAAGAGTTTTTTCGTAACGGAAGAAGATCGGGAAGCTTGAGAGCCAAGCAGGGGAGCCTCAGGGGCCCCACAAGCCCCCACCCCCGCGACTAGGGGGGAGGCCGTGACCCACAGGCTTGTGGGCCCCCTGGGCGCCCTCTGCCCTAGGGGTTGCGCCTATATATTCCCTAAAAATCCCAAAAAAATCAGGAGATCATCGAAAGTACTTTTCCGCCGCCGCAAGCTTCTGTCTCCGCAAGATCCCATGTGGGGCACGTTCTGGTGCCCTGCCGGAGGGGGATTGGGATACGGAGGGCTTCTTCATCAACACCATGACCTCTCTGATGATGCGTGAGTAGTTCACCATAGACCTACGGGTCCATAGTTAGTATCTAGATGGCTTCTTCTCTCTCTTGGATCTTCAATACAAAGTTCTCCATGATCTTCATGGATATCTATCCGATGTAATCTTCTTTTGCAGTGTGTTTGTCGAGATCCGATGAATTGTGGATTTATGATCAGATTATCTATGAATCTTATTTGAGTTTCTTCTGATCTCTCTTATGCATGATTTCATATCCTTGTAATTCTCTTCGAGTTGTGGGTTTTGTCTGGCCAACTAGATCTACGATTCTTGCAATGGGAGAAGTGCTTGGTTTTGGGTTCATACCGTGTGGTGACCTCACCCAGTGACAGAAGGGGTAGCGAGGCACGCATCGTGTTGTTGCCATCAAGGGTAAAAAGATGGGGTTTTCATCATTGGTTTGAGATTATCCCTCTACATCATGTCATCTTGCTTAAGGCGTTACTCTGTTCGTCATGAACTCAATACACTAGATGCATGCTGGATAGCGGTCGATGTGTGGAGTAATAGTAGTAGATGCAGAAAGTATCGGTCTACTTGTCTCGGACGTGATGCCTATATGTATGATCATTGCCATAGATATCGTCATGACTTTGCGCGGTTCTATCAATTGCTCGACAGTAATTTGTTCGCTCACTGTGATATTTTCTATTTTGAGAGAAGCCTCTAGTAAATACTATGTTCTACTCCACACCATATTTTCAGCCTTACACTTTTTACTTCGTTGCACTTTCGCCTTCAGATCTCACTTTGGAAACAATCTTGAAGGGATTGACAACCCCTTTGAAGCGTTGGGTGCAAGCTTGTTTGTGTTTGTGCAGGTACTCTGTACTTGACGAGACCCTCCTTCTGGATCGATACCTTGGTTCTCAAACTGAGGGGAATACTTACTGCTCCTGTGCTGCATCACCATTTCCTCTTCAAGGGAAAAAAACCAACGCAAGCCAAGTCTCCATCAATGTGTCAATTTCTCGCTCTGTTGTTTGAGAAGTAGCAGAAGGATTTCTGGCGCCGTTGCCGGGGAGGAAGATCAAGTCAAGAACTCATCCAAGTAGGTGTCACAAACTCATCTCTTGCATTTACTTTGTTTGCCAGTTGCCTCTCGTTTTCCTCTCCCCCACTTCACTAATTTGCTTTTTTCGTTTTCTTTTTGCCTTTTTCGTTCGCCTTTTCTCTCGCTTGCTCTCTGTTCGTCTGTGTGGGATACTCTACCCGTCCTCATGGCTAGATCCACCACTTCGAACGATACTCCCGAGAGCGAAGTTCTCAATTTCAAACAAATTGAGGAACAAAACTTAAAGGACGCTTGGTATAGGATTTGCAACGCTCAGAGTAGATCTACTCATAAGCAATCCACTACCGTCTTGCTTTGCAGTTTCTATGTGGGTGTTTCTCCTTGGAATAGGTATATTCTTGACACCATCGTAGGTGGAAATTTCTTGGGTAGCCATATCGTTGATTCTTACGGAGCTGTCATAAATTTGGTAGGCTCACCCCCACTCATGGTTAATGGAACTACCTTAACTCTGGAACATGTGATGCGTAGACTGGACGTCATTGAAAATAAAGTTGCTACGATCGAACTCATTGGGAATTTGGATAAAAAGATCCACAATCAAATTACTCAGTACGGATCCAAGGTGGGAATGGTTTTGAAAAGTTTAAAGGAGAAGGAACCCACAGTTAACGAAAAGCTAGGTCATGATTCCGCTAGGATTGGCAAACTAGAGGATGTTATAACCAACTTGGGTTCCGCTTTTTCCGTTGTGCAGAATACTCCAAATTTTGCCCACAATAAGGTCACCAAGTCTGTTTTGTTCCCAAAAATAGTGGTGAATCATCTAGCAAGAAATATGAAAACCTTAAGATGATAAGTGATCACGCTACTTATGGGTTGAGCACCAAATACGACGATACGTGATTCTATCACTTTTGTGCCTAGCTAAGGGCGTTAAACAATAGCGCTTGTTGAGAGGCAACCCAATGAATTTATCTTTTTCTTTCTGTTTTGTTGCGTCCACACCATCACAATTCTGTTGTGATTGTGTTTTTTTTGTGTTTCCTTTTGTGTTTGGGCCAAGCAAAACCTTTTTGACTAGTCTTGGTAATGGTTGTTTGATCCTTCTGGAAAAAGATAGAAACTTTTCGCTCACGAGATGTTTTTTTTATTTTTATTCAAAAAGAGCTTTTGAGTTGATTCTTTTTGTTGTTGGTTGATATGATTTTTGCCCAGGCTGTCGTAATTTTTCAGATTATTTGAGGTATCAGAAGTATACGAAGTATACAAATTGCTACAGACTGGTCTGTTTTTGACAGATTCTATTTTTGTTGAGTTGGTTGCTTGTTTTGATGAAACTATGGTTAGTAAGGGGGGGGTACTAGCCATGGAAAAGTTAGAATACAGTAGCCCAACACCAATATAGATGGAATTCAAGTTCGCTACAGTACCAAAAGAAGTGGTAGTTTGTTTTCTTGTGCTAATGTTATCACGAGTTTCTGTTTAAGTTTTGTGTTGTGAAGTTTTCAAGTTTTGGGTGATGTTCTCATGGACAAAGAGATAAGGAGTGGAAAGATCTCAAGCTTGGGGATGCCCAAGGCATCCGAAGCCAAATTCAAGGACACCAAAAAGCCTAAGCTTGGGGATGCCCCGGAAAGGCATCCCCTCTTTCGTCTTCAATCCATTGGTAACATTACTTGGAGCTATATTTTTATTCACCACATGATATGTGTTTTGCTTGGAACGTCTTGTATCATAGGAGTCTTTTCTTTTTGTTGTGTCACAATCATCCTTGCTGCACACCTTTTTGAGAGAGAGAGACATGCACTCATCGTGATTTTGCTAGAATGCTCATAGTGCTTCACTTATATCTTTTGAGCTAGATACTTTTGCTCTAGTGCTTCACTTATATCTTTTAGAGCGCGGCGGTGCGTGACTTGGTAGTTGGCTTATGCTATGAAAGTAGTCCCAAATGTGATAGGTACCCAAAGAGGATGCAAAACCCTCCATTTTCATGTGCATTGAGTAGAAAGAGAAGTTTTGATTCCTCTCAATTAGTTTTGAGACGTGGATTTGGTAATATTAAGAGCTATGTTAGTAGGGTGTTGTGAATCTAGAAATACATGTGTTGAAGTTAGTGATTCCCGTAGCATGCACGTATGGTGAACCGCTATGTTAGGAAGTCGGAGCATAATTGATCTATTGATTGTCATCCTTTGTGTTGAGGTCGGGATCGCGCGATGGTTAACACCTACCAACCCTTCCCCTCGGAGTATGCGTTTAGCACTTTGTTTCGATTACTAATAAAAACTTTCGCAACAAGTATGTGAGTTCTTCATGACTAATGTGAGTCCATGGTATAGATGCAATTTCACCTTCCACCATTGCTAGCCTCTCTAGTGCCGCGCAATTCTCGCCGGTGCACAAACCCACCATATTCCTTCCTCAAAACAGCCACCATACCTACCTACTATGGCATTTTCATAGCCATTTCGAGATATATTGCCATGCAACTCCCACCGTTTCGTCTCATGACTTGTGCTGTCACTCTCATATTGCCTTTGCATGATCGTAAGATAGCTAGCAAGATGTTTCAACGTCATACGCCATGCTAGATCGTTGCACATCCCGGTACACCGCCGGAGGCATTTCCTATGAAGTCATCATTGTGAGTTTTGAGCTGTGAGTAAATAAAAGTGTGACGATCATCATTATTAGAGCATTGTCCCATGTGAGGAAATAAAAAAAGAGACCAAAGAGCCCAAAAATAAAATAAAAAAGAGGCCTAAGAGCCCAAATGAAAAAAAAGAAAAGAGAGAAAAAGAGAGAAGGGACAATGCTACTATCCTTTTCCACACTTGTGCTTCAGAATAGCACCATGCTCTTCATGAACGAGAGCTTCTTGCTTTGTCACTACCATATGCTAGTGGGAATCTTCATTATATAACTTGGCTTGTATATTCCAATGATGGGCTTCCTCAAAATTGCCCTAGGTCTTCGTGAGCAAGCAAGTTGGATGCACACCCACTAGTTTTCCTTTTGAGCTTTCACATACTTATAGCTCTGGTGCATCTCTTGTATGGCAATCCCTACTCGTTCACATTGATATCTATTAATGGGCATCTCCATAGCCTTTTGATATGCCGAGTCAATGTGACCATCTCCTCCTTTTTGTCTCACAACCACCACCACACTATATTCCACTTATAGTGCTATATCCATGGCTCACGCTCATGTATTGTGTGATAGTTATAAAAAGTTTGAGAAAGTAAGAGTGTGAAAGGATCGATATGGTTGACTAGAGGGGGGGGGGGTGAATAGGCAACGACCACTTTTTAATTAATCTTAGCAAGTTAGGGTTAGCAACATAAGGGTTCTCTAAAATGTCAACAAAGAGGTGAACCTATATGATGCTACCAACGAAGATAACTAAGACAAGTAAGAGATAAACAACAACATAAGCATACACAAAGTAAAGGTTAGAAATAACCGCAAGTGGAACCAATGAAGACGAGGATGTGTTACCGAAGTTCCTTCCCTTTGACAGGAAGTACGTCTCCGTTGGATCAGTGTGGAGGCACAATGCTCCCCAGTAAGCCACTAGGAACACCGTATTCTCCTCACGCCCTCACATGATGCGAGGTATCGTGATTCCACTATAGGTGCCCTTGAAGGCGGCGACCGAATCTTTACAAACAAGGTTGGGGCAAACTCCACACGAAGCTTGGAGGCTCCCAACAAGACCACGCAGCTTCACCACAATGGAATGTGGCTCTAAGGTGACCTCAACCGTCTAGGGTGCTCAAACACCCAAGAGTAACAAGATCCGCAAGGGATTGGTGGGGGGAATCAATTTTCTCTTGGTGGAAGTGTAGATCTAGGCCTTCTCAACCAATCCCTAGAAAATCAACAAGTTTGATTGGCTAGGGAGAGAGATCGGGCACTTTTGAGCTTAGGGAGCAACAATGGAGCTTGGGAGGGTCAAAGGTAGGGTTCTAGAGCACGAAGAACCCTTTATATAGTGGGGGAAAAAATCCAACCGTTTTACCACTTACAGCCCGAGCCTAGCGGTACTACCGCTAGCACTCCAGCGGTACTACCGCTGCCTGCAGCGGTACTACCGCTGAGCCCATGGTAGTGTAGATGCACTACCGGGCGAACCACCGCCAAGAAAGTCTTCGCAAAAAGTTCGATGAAGTACTGCCGCTAGGAAGGCGGTACTAAGTTCCTGGAGCGGTACTACCGCTGACCAGGGGCGATACTACCGCCAGCCCAGCGGTACTACCGCCAGCACTAGCGCTACTACCGCTAGGGCTAGCGGTACTACCGCCAGCTCTAGCAGTACTACCGCCAGCTCTAGCAGTACTACCTAGCGGTACTACCGCCAGCTCTAGCAGTGCTACCGCTAGGGACAACGGTACTACCGCTGGGAGACCTTTTTGCAAGAGGAGATAAACCAGAGGCGAGAACTACTCCAAAGTTGCAGGGAAAGGGAAAGGAGAAAAAGTGTGTGTGTGCAAAATTGATTCCACCCAAACCTTTCCACTATGGGTCCCCTCTTAATAGTACGACGTTCCTATGACTCAAAGAAAGAGAACCGTAGAGGACATCGTGCTTCTGTTCCATGGAGGGGGTCGAGTCGTCTTGTGCCGTTGACATGTGTTATCTGAAATCTTAATGCACACGATTAGTCCTTTACGGTACTGTCATCAATCACCAAAATTACTTAGGCGTAAATATGCCCTAATAATCTCCCCCTTTTTGGTGGATTGATGACAATGCCGGGTTTGTAGAGTACATTGCATGTGAACATAAAGATAATGGTAGAGATAATTGAAGAGCATATGACGCAGAGCATATGATAGAAATAAGTCTCACACTAGACCAAGTCTCACATCACACAAAGCAAAGATAGCAAATAAGATCAAACCAAGTTCAGAGCAAACACGATAAAGATATGCAAAGCTAAAGCAAAGCGCAAATCCAGCTCCTAGACTCTCTCCCCCTTTGGCACAAGACACCAAAAAAGGGGCACACCTAATGACACAGGTGGTCACTCCGCATCCTGATCAGCCCCAGACGCGTCCGTGGCATCAGGATCGTCCTGCTCCTCCTCATTGTCCTCCTCAGACGCCTCCTCCTCTGCATCAGACCCAGTCCACTGATAACCTTGAGCCCGCATCCTAGAAGACTCTGGAGTGATGTCGTCCTTTGAGCCGCTTGAGATATCTACACCAAGGGTCCTCAAGACACGCTTGTGCCTCTGACGGTTCTCCTTCTGGGCCACATGAGACTGATATTGTCCCTTGGCCTGCATACAGAAGAGAGTCTTCATTTGATCCTTCAGTTTCACTGCCCAAGATGGCATAGCAAAAGAGCGGGACTGTGAAGCAGGACCTCCTCCAGCAGCAGTCTCTGTGTCCATGTACATGTGCTGAGACGAAGTTGATGGGTTGGCCCATTTGTCTTTGATATGGAGCTTGATAGGATCATGCACAAAAGAATCAGCCTGAATATGGAATTCATCTATCAGACAGACTTCGTGCCACCTCTTGCGAATATAGGCAAACAAGTAGGGCCCGTACATGGGAACCTTGCGGTTCATGATGCAGTTCCAGAGCTCATTGAACATCACGTTGGCAATATCGAGAGGGGCAGTTTCCTTAGTCCTAGCCTCCTCACAGAGCAGAAGCATCTCAGCTAGATGACCATGCACCTCGTCAAAGTTGCCAATGCGAGGAAAGAGAGTGTTGCGGAAGATCCGATGCATGATATCCAGATGCTTGGGGAGCACACCTTTCTTCACATAAAGTTGTTGCAGCCTGTCCTTGGGGGTGGCAGTAGATGAAGAAGGAGCACGAGGACGCATCCCAAGAACAGTATCGTCCCCCCTGAAAGTCGACTTTGAGAAGCTGCATGAATTTTGATGAGGAACCTGTCATCTTCTGAGTACCGGTCATCCAAGTCATGGTGCGCACGTCATCAAGTGCAAAGTAAACAGTGACATAGAATTGGGCCACAACATCTGGGTCAAAGTCTTGCCTGAAGGTGATGATCTCTTTAAGGTCAAGCTTATCAATCAAGGAGAGAGCCTCACCAAAGTAGTCCGGATTCCGCTGAAGGTGAGCAAGGTCAATCCACTGCACTGGGACAAATATCTTCTTGAATGGCTTGATGATGTCACGATAGATCATGCAGTGATCCCGTGACAAAACATGCTCGATGTTCTTGATCTGAGCCTTGTCTTCCAGATAGTGATTGCGGTTCCGGAACAGCAGAAAACCCTTAGGGGCATAGTGTGAACGTTGATCCCCTTGTTCTTGGAAGCAGTCTTCTTGAAAGATCGCTTTTTGGGATTCAGACTGGAAGTGGCGGAGCCCTCTGGAGCCTCTGAAGTGCGATACTGCTTCGGTTGGGTGTCACGTGGGGGATTCGAGCGACGAGCACCACCTGTGACACACAAAACACACACCCAAAAAGAGCGACAAGAGGAGTCAAGGCAATGGTCAAAAGAAGCATAAGAATAAACTCACATTGTCAAACACAACAAAAAAATATCCTCCTAGCGGTAGTACCGCTGCCCCTGGCGATAGTACCGCTGCCCCTGGCGGTAGTACCGCTGGGGTCCTAGCGGTAGTACCGCCAGGATGGCGGTAGTACCGCTAGGGGGTTGACTTTCATATCTGAATATAAAGAGACCCATAAGAACGACTAGATTTGATTCACGAGGTCCACGGCTACTGCATAAAATCACTACAAGAAACACCATAGCCCTAACCACATGTGAACCTCAAGAACATCTAGATAGAGACGTGCCTAGTCAAGGGGATTCAAGTTTTAGATCTAATTCAAGAGAAATATGAGAAGAAGTACTTGATCTAAAACATGAAGAACTTAGGGCATGTCAAGAGAAAATCAATGAATCATAGAACCTAAACTCCCCTAGGATATCTCCTTCGTTCCATCCAAAAACTAAGCATGAACCATAGCCATGGATCCAAATCAGCAAGCTCCTAACCCTAGAACAAGAAAACACCAATCAAGGGAATAAAGTGAGGAGCTTTACCGGCATCCATGGCACTTGATGGAGGACGGAGGAGTGGAGCAAACCCTCCAACTCAAGTGAGAGAAGGGGCTCCGCAAATAGAGATCCAAACGGGGGGAGTTCGGAGTAGAGGAAGGGAGAGCCACGAGGAAGAAGAAAGAGGGAAGGAAAAACGGGCTCCCCCTCCTTTATATAGCCCAAGGGGTACGGGCCAGCGGTAGTACCGCCAGGGTCCTAGCGGTAGTACCGCTGACCTAGCGGCAGTACCGCTACCCCTCGCGGTAGTACCGCTGGGGTCCTGGCGGTAGTACCGCTCCCCCTTGAGACATCCCTAAAAAGCCCTAGTCAAGTCGTGATAGATGGGGGTCCTGGCGGTAGTACCGCTGGGGTCCTGGCGGTAGTATCGTTACCCCTGGCGGTAGTACCGCTGGGGTCCTGGCGGTAGTACCGCTACCCCTGGCGGTAGTACCTCTCAAAATGAAACAATGAGACATAGGATTTTGTGGAAAAGACGTGGGCAATGACTAGTCAGTGTAATAAAAAGATAGCACCAGCAAGGTATACTGACTAGTCATTTTGTATCCTTTCTTCCATATGAGAGAAAGGTGGGGGCGGTGGCCGAGGCCACCTATGTTTGAGGCAAAGGTATGACACCGCGAAGAATTATCCTTGGGTTCATGACCAATGCTCGTCTTTGAAGCACAAGTGCCATTTAGTAATGGCCAAAGTGAAAGACTTGATCGATTTATGCATAATGGGGGGAGGGAAAGTTCATTGAGAGAACAACACTCCCCCTATGTCCATGCCTACACCTAGAACAATATGTAATGCCTAGTGAGGTGCAAAGTGCCTAGTTTCAATCCACATTACTTGAATCAATGATATTTAGCTCATGCCTTAACTCTCGAAACCTTGCTTCATCTAGGGGCTTAGTGAAAATATATGCAAGTTGCTCTTCAGTGTTGATGAAGTGAACCTCAATATCACCTTGCTTGATATGTTCATGAATGAAGTGATGGCGAATATCAATACGCTTGGTCTTGCTATGTTGCACCGGGTTGAGGGAAATCTTGATAGCACTTTGATTGTCACATAGAAGAGGCACTTTGTCACACGTGACACCGTAATCCTTTAAAGTTTGCCTCATCCATAGCAACTGTGCACAACAACTTGCAGTTGTCACATACTCAGCTTCGGTGGATGATAGTGAGACACAATTCTGCTTGTTTGAAGACCAACTTACCAGTGAGCGACCAAGGAATTGGCATCCTCCAGAAGTTGACTTCCTCTCCACACAATCTCCTGCCCAATCTGAGTCAGAGTAGCCCACTAGGTTGAAGTTTGCTCCCTTGGGATACCATAGACCAAAGTTTGGGGTATGAGCCAAATATCGAAAGATTCGCTTAACAGCCATATAATGACTTTCTTTTGGTGCGGATTGAAACCGTGCACAGATCCCTACACTCAACATAATATCTGGTCTAGATGCACAAAGGTAAAGGAGGGATCCAATCATGGAGCGATATACCTTTTGATCCACTGCTTTACCATTGGGATCACTGTCAAGCTTGCATCTTGTTGGCATGGGGAACTTGACCAGCTTGACATCTTCGAGCTCGAACCTCTTGAGCATGTCTTGAGTGTACTTGGCTTATTTGATGAAGGTCCCTTCTAAGCCTTGTTTAATCTCGAATCCGAGGAAAAACTTCAACTCACCCATCATAGACATCTCAAATTTCTTGGTCATTAGTGCAGCAAATTCTTCATTGAAAGAAATGTTAGGAGAACCAAAAATGATATCATCAACATATAGTTGGCATATGAACAAATCCCCTTTAACCCTATTAGTAAAAAGAGTGGGATCTATCTTCCCAATTTCAAACCCACAATCTTGTAACAACTCAGTAAGATACTCATACCACGCACGTGGGGCTTGTTTAAGGCCATAGAGTGCCTTATTAAGTTTGTACACATGATTGGGGAGCTTGGGATGTTCGAATCCCGAGGGTTGTTTGACATAGACCAACTCATTTAAAGGACCATTAAGAAAAACACTTTTCACATCCATTTGCTGTAATTTGAAATTATGATGAGAAGCAAATGCAAGCAGCATGCGAATAGATTCTAGACGAGCAACAGGGGCAAAGGTTTCACTGTAGTCGATACCCTCGACTTGGGAGTAGCCTTGAGCCACCAATCTTGCCTTGTTTCGAATCACAATCCCATTGGCATCTTGCTTGTTTTTGAAAATCCAGTTGGTCCCGATGACATTATGTTCCTCCTTTGGTCTTGGCACTAAATCCCAGACTTGATTATGCTCGAAGTTCTTGAGTTCTTCATGCATGGCCATAAGCCAATCATCATCATCAAGCACTTCATGTACCTATTGAGGTTCACAATATGAAACAAACGCGTGATGCTCACAATAATTCCAAATCTGTTGACGGGTGGATACTCCCCTTTTCAAACTGCCAAGTACATTCTTCATAAGATGTGACTTGACTCTGAGCTTGTTCGCAATCTTGGTTGCTCGACGCTCCAAGAGTTCTGCATTGGATAACTGACGAGCATCGACTTGATTACTTTGCTTGCCCTTGCGCTTTGAACCTCCCTTGGCACCAGTAGTCCTTTTTGGCGCTGCAGAAGGGAATTGCGAAACAGTATCCTAATCAACTTGATTTTCGACTTGAGCAAGTTCACTTGTTTGTCCTTGTTCTTGTGGTTGCTCTTGCTCTTGATCTTGTGCTTATATTTGGTCTGGATCTTGTAGTTGCACTTGATCTTGATCTTGAGCAGGTTCGGAACCTTGGGTAAGTGCTTGTACATCATGGGACACATCACCATCTTTGGGCAATTGATCTTGTCCTTGAGCTTGTTCAACTTGTTGAGGGTCTTCTCTTTGTTCATCGGAAGCGTGTGGGGCTTGTGAGGGTGATGGCTCCACTTGAGTAGAGCATTGTCCTTCTCCTTCAGCCACAAGGGGTTCCTCAATGGGGAGTATTTGACCAATCCCCATTCTTCTTATGGCTTGGGGAGGAATTTCATCACCTACATCACAAAGACCACTTTGCATCACTTGGGAGCCATTATTTTCATCAAAATCCACGTTACACGTCTCCTCAATGAGTCCGGTGGACTTGTTGAGGACACGGTAAGCATGAGAGTTTGTAGCATAACCAACAAAGATGCCCTCTTGTGCTCTAGAATCAAATTTACCTAAACGTGCACCTTTCTTGAGCATGAAACACATACAACCAAATACCCGGAAGTACTTGAGATTGGGTTTGTTTCCGGTGACAATCTCATATGGAGTCTTGTTCAAGTCTTTGCGGATATAGAGTCGATTGGACGCGTGACATGCTGTGTTGATGGCCTCAGCCCAAAAGTTATTTGGAGATTTGAATTCCGCCATCATTGTTTTTGCAGCATCCATCAAAGTCCGGTTCTTCTTTTCTGCCACACCATTTTGTTGAGGGGTATATGGTGCTGAATATTGATGTTTTATTCCCTCATCACCTAGAAACTCATCTAAGGTGTAGTTCTTGAACTCGGTGCCGTTGTCACTTCTAATCATCAAAATCTTTGCTTCATGTTGACGTTGAGCTTCATTTGCAAAGTTGATGACAGTTTGTTGAGTCTCACTCTTCCTCTTGAAGAAATATACCCAGGTGTATCTTGAGTAGTCATCAACAATCATCAAGCAGTACTTTCTGCCTCCAAGACTATCAAATGATGGAGGACCGAAAAGATCCATATGGAGGAGCTCCAATGGCCTCTTAGTGTAAATGAGAGTCGTTGGACGATGAACAGTTTCATGAATCTTTCCTTCAATGCAGGCACTGCAAGCACGATCTCTAGCAAAACTCACATTTGTTAGTCCACGAATATGGTCCCCTTTGAGAAGGCTTTGCAAAGATCTCATATTGACATGAGCTAGTCGGCGATGCCAAAGCCAGCCACATCAACTTTAGCCATTAGACAAGTCGCAGTCTGAGTGGGTCGCTTTGAAAAGTTCACCACATAGAGACCATTTTTGACATATCCAACATAGGCTACTTTAAGAGTCTTGCTCCACAAGAGGACCACAGTGTCAAGATTAAAGAATGTGGAAAAACCCATAATTGCAAGTTGACGAACCGAAAGTAAATTGTAGGCAAGAGACTCAACAAGCATGACCTTCTCAATAGATAACTCTTTAGAGATGACCACCTTACCAAATCCCAATACCTTTGACGAGGATGCATCGACGAATTGGACATGGGTGGGCATAGATGGAGAAGGATGCACATCCACCACTAAGTCCTTGCTTCCGGTCATATGATTTGTTGCTCCACTATCGAGCAACCATGACACCCCACCGGAAGCAAACTCCTGCAATAGATCAAGGCTTGGTTTTAGGTACCCATTTTTGAATGGGTCCTTTAATGTTAGAGACAAGGGTCTTAGGAACCCAAATAGCCCATTCAATGGACTCATAGTAAGAACCAACAAATCTGGCATACACATGCCCATCACCAGCACGACATAAAACATAGGAAGGATTGAGTTTGCCGGCTGTGTTGGTAGGAATGGTTTTTCCCTTCTTGACGTTAGCATCGTCCACCTTGTTCCTGTTCCTCCTGAGTCTCTTTGCCCTCTTTGACAAAGATGTCCATGAGGGTAGGGGGTCGTTTGGTCCTGTTCCTCCTTTTTCTTTTTGACTTGGATGTAAGTCCAAGTCCCTCCTTTCCTACCACACACTTTTGTTTGCTCAAGAGGTCATTCAGGCTCTTCTCGCCTTGTATGCATGACACAAAGCCCTTCTCAAGTCTCTCCTTTAACTTGGCATTTTCCTCCACAAGATGTACATGCTCACAACAAGGGTTAGTTGTACAAGCATTATCAATTAACACAAAGGGATGACAAGTGGAGATTTCCTTGGTAAGCCTTGCTTGGAGTTGATCATGATACTCTTTCAGAGAGAAATGAACACCTTTCAAGACCTTGTGAGCCTTGTCAAGTGTGTCAAACTCCACTTTGAGTCTGTCATGGCCAACCTCAAGAACATCCTTTTCAGACTTAAGCATACGAGTAAGAATAGTAGCATGATCTAGTTTCTTCTGCATTTTAGCGCAGTCATCGTTGTATGACTCCTCAAAAGCCAAACGAAGAGTGCGCCCCTTTTCTAGTGCAATAGATAGTTCAGCAATCTCATCGGCATAGTCACGACTATGTCCCTGAAGCTCGGAGATGGTCTCCTCGTGAGACTCGATGAGGCCATTAGCCTCACCCAGTTGTTCCAAGAGAGCAACAAAGTGCTTCTTGGGTTCTCCCTTGATAGTGCACAGTAATTTGTCAAGACCATCCTCATTAAGTTCCCCAACATCACTATCATCAACACAATTCAACAATGAAGGAGCAGTAGCGATGTTGGTCTTAATGATGGGGGTTACCTGATCGATACCTTTGGCCATGAGGCACTTGGCGATGTGGTTCTCGTTGGGGGCGTTGAAGAGAGACACCTTCTTGGGAGAAGGGGTGGCAATGGCAACAATTGCAGTTGCCACCATATCGTCATCGTCATCATCATCGAAGGGGTACTCTTCAAGGGCCACCATACGCTTTGGGTGGGGTTTCTTCACAAAGTTTTTCTTGTTTGGGAATGACTTGTTTTGTCTTTGTGAATGAGTTTTCCCCCGTTGTCTTCCCTTTTCTCATAGGGACATTCGGCCACGAAGTGACTCACATTACCACAATTATAGCATGTCCTCACTCGTTGCTTGGGTTTGAACCCACTTGAGTTGTTCTTGGTGAAGGTGGGTCTTGAGTTCCTCTTGTTGCCCCAGAATTGCCTTGACACAAGATCCATGTGCTCATGATAAGCATACTTCATGTCTTCACGGCAGCTCTCCTCTTCCTCATCCTCTTCTTCTTCTTCAGAAGCAGCTTTTGCCTTTAATGCAAGGTTGGGTGAAGCTGTCTTTGAGCGAACTCGAGCAAGTGCATTGTCAGCTGTCTCGTTCATGATTGACATTGCAATGAATTCATCCAACACCTCACTGGAAGACAAGGAGTGGAAATCTGGTCGTTGGTGAATGACAGATGACATGGCTTTATTGAAAGGCATGATGGCCTTGAGAAACTTGCGCTTGACCCATGTATCATCCACATCCTTGCTCCCATGGTCCTTGAGAGCCACAACAATAGCAGTCACCCTTCGATAGAGATCACGAGGGTCCTCATCATCCTTCATCACAAACTCATCGGCCTTATCAAGTACCACTTCATAGTTGGACCGTTGAATGCTTGAGCTTCCCTTGTACAACACCATAATGTGCTCCCAACAGTCCTTAGCCAGAGTCAAGGGACGCAAGTGAGGAAGATCTTCAGGTGGTACTGCGGACTGGAGAATAAACAATGCGGAGTGATTATATTGATTGTCCGCTTCTTCTCTTGGAGTGAGGTTGCTTGGGTCATGGGGATAGTAGCCTTGCTCGATGATTCTCCACAAATTTGTTGAGCTGTGATTCAAATGAGACTTAATAGAAAATACCCAGTTAGCAAAATCACCTTTTACAAGCTTAGGAGGAGGACCAACAGGATTAAGATGCGGTGTGGGAACCGGTCCTCCATAGACCATGGGTGGTGGAACAGATGCATAAGTCCCATTCCCATCATTTTCGAGAGGAGGGGAAGGTTGCATACCTTTAGTCGTTCCCTTAGAGGAATTGGCCTCCGAATCTGTGTTGGTGGGTTTAACCACCAACGCCGGTTCGGGAAAACTTTTAATTCCCTCAATTAACTCTTTAAGCATGTTCTTGACCTCGTTCATCAAGGACGTCTTGAGTGCGGCCATAGCCGTATTCAAGTCGTCCCTTGTGATCGAAGTCAAGTCCATGGCCTCGGTTTGCGCACAGGGAACTCCCTCATCATCTTCCATACTATTCGGGTGGTGAAACCCTTAATAAAGAGACGTGGCTCTGATACCAATTGAAAGGATCGATATGGTTGACTAGAGGGGGGGGGTGAATAGGCAACGACCACTTTTTAATTAATCTTAGCAAGTTAGGGTTAGCAACATAAGGGTTCTCTAAAATTTCAACAAAGAGGTGAACCTATATGATGCTACCAACAAAGATAACTAAGACAAGTAAGAGATAAACAACAACATAAGCATACACAAAGTAAAGGTTAGAAATAACCGCAAGTGGAACCAATGAAAACGAGGATGTGTTACCGAAGTTCCTTCCCTTTGACAGGAAGTACGTCTCCGTTGGAGCGGTGTGGAGGCACAATACTCCCCAATAAGCCACTAGGGCCATCGTATTCTCCTCACGCCCTCACATGATGCGAGGTACCGTGATTCCACTATAGGTGCCCTTGAAGTCAGCGACCGAACCTTTACAAACAAGGTTGGGGCAAACTCCACACAAAGCTTGGAGGCTCCCAACAAGACCACAAAGCTTCACCACAATGGAATGTGGCTCCGAGGTGACCTCAACCGTCTAGGGTGCTCAAACACCCAAGAGTAACAAGATCCGCAAGGGATTGGTGAGGGGAATCAATTTTCTCTTGGTGGAATTGTAGATCGAGGCCTTCTCAACCAATCCCTAGAAAATCAACAAGTTTGGTTGGCTAGGGAGAGAGATCGGGCACTTTTGAGCTTAGGGAGCAACAATGGAGCTTGGGAGGGTCAAAGGTAGGGTTCTAGAGCAAGAAGAACACTTTATATAGTGGGGGGGGGAATCCAACCGTTTTCCCACTCACAGCCTGAGCCTAGCGGTACTACCGTTGGATGCAGCGGTACTACCGCTAGCACTCCAGGGGTACTACCGCTGGCTGCAGCGGTACTACCGCTAGCACTCCAGCGGTACTACCGCTGGCTGCAGCGATACTACCGGTGAGAAAGTCTTCGCAAAAAGTCCGACGAAGTACTGCCGCTAGGAAGGCGGTACTAAGTTCCTGGAGCGGTACTACCGCTGACCAGGGGCGGTACTACCGCCAGCCCAAGAGTACTACCGCCAGCACTAGCGGTACTACCGCTAGGGCTAGTGGTACTACTGCCAGCTCTAGCGGTACTACCGCTAGGCCCAGCGGTACTACTGCCAGCTCTAGCGGTACTACCGCTAGGCCCAACGGTACTACCACTGGGAGACCTTTTTGCAAGAGGAGATAAAGCAGAGGCGGGAACTACTCCAAAGTTGCATGGAAAGGGAAAGGAGAAAAAGTGTGTGCGTGCAAAATTGATTCCTCCCAAACCTTTCCACTACGGGTCCAATCTTAATAGTACGACGTTCCTATGACTCAAAGAAAGAGAATCGTAGAGGACACCGTGCTTCTGTTCCATGGAGGGGGTCGAGTCGTCTTGTGCCGTTGACATGTGTTATCTGAAATCTTAATGCACACGATTAGTCCTTTACGGTACTGTCATCAATCATCAAAATTACTTTGACAATAATATGCCCTAATAGAGTGCGAAAACAATTACTTGGCCAATACCGGGGTTGTGCATGATTTACATTAGTTGTGTGAGGATGATGGAACATAGCCAGACTATATGATTTTGTAGGGATAACTTTCATTGGCCTTGTTATTTTAAAAGTTCATGATTACCTTGCTAGTTTGCTTGAAGTATTATTGTTTTCATGTCAATAGCAAACTATTGTTTCGAATCTTACAGATTTGAACATCCATGTCACGTGAAAGAAGTTGCAAAGGACAACTATGCTAGGTAGCATTCCACATGAAAAGTTCATTCTTTATCACTTCCCTACTCGAGGACGAGCAGGAGTTAAGCTTGGGGATGCTTGATACGTCTCCAACGTATCTATAATTGATGATGGTTTCATGCTATTATCTTGTCAAACTTTGGATGTTTTGCATGCCTTTTATATATTTTTTGGGACTAACTTATTAACTCAGTGCCAAGTGCCATATCCTGTTTTTTTTCATGTTTTTGACCCCTTTCAGAGGAGATTTTGAAACGGAGTCCAAACGGAAGAAAATCCCCGAAAAGCTTTTTTTCGTAACGGAAGAAGATCGGGAAGCTTGAGAGCCAAGGTAGGGGAGCCTCAGGGGCCCCACAAGCCCCCACCCCGCGGCCAGGGGGTGAGGCCGCGACCCACAGGCTTGTGGGCCCCCTGGGCGCCCTCTGCCCTAGGTGTTGTGCCTATATATTCCCTAAAATTCCCAAAAAAACCAGGAGATCATCGAAAGTACTTTTCCGCCGCCGCAAACTTCTGTCTCCGCAAGATCCCATCTGGGGCACGTTCTGGTGCCCTGCCGGTGGGGGGATTCGGATACGGAGGGCTTCTTCATCAACACCATGACCTCTCCGATGATGCGTGAGTAGTTCACCATAGACCTACGTGTCCATAGTTAGTATCTAGATGGCTTCTTCTCTCTCTTGGATCTTCAATACAAAGTTCTCCATGATCTTCATGGAGATCTATCCAATGTAATCTTCTTTTGCGGTGTGTTTGTCGAGATCCGATGAATTGTGGATATATAGTGAGATTATCTATGAATCTTATTTGAGTTTCTTCTGATCTCTCTTATGCATGATTTCATATCCTTGTAATTCTCTTCGAGTTGTGGGTTTTGTCTGGCCAACTAGATCTATGATTCTTGCAATGGGAGAAGTGCTTGGTTTTGGGTTCATACCATGCGGTGACCTCACCCAGTGACAGAAGGGGTAGCGAGGCACGCATCGTGTTGTTGCCATCAAGGGTAAAAATATGGGGTTTTCATCATTGTTTTGAGATTATCCCTCTACATCATGTCATCTTGCTTAAGGCGTTACTCGGTTCGTCATGAACTCAATACACTAGATGCATGCTGGATAGCGGTTGACGTGTGGAGTAATAGTAGTAGATGCAGAAAGTATCAGTCTACTTGTCTCGGACATAATGCCTATATGTATGATGATTGCCTTAGATATCGTCATGACTTTGCGTGGTTATATCAATTGCTCGACAGTAATTTGTTCACCCACCGTGATATTTGCTATTTTGAGAGAAGCCTCTAGTGAACATTATGGCCCGGGGTCTACTCCACACCATATTTTCAGCTTTACACTTTTTTACTTCGTTGCACTTTCCGCCTTCAGATCTCACTTTGCAAACAATCTTGAAGGGATTGACAACCCCTTTGAAGTGTTGGGTGCAAGCTTGTTTGTGTTTGCGCAGGTACTTTGGACTTGACGAGACCCTCCTTCTGGATCGATACCTTGGTTCTCAAACTGAAGGAAATACTTACTGCTCCTGTGCTGCATCACCCTTTCCTCTTCAAGGGAAAAAACCAACGCAAGCCCAGTCTCCGTCAACGTGTCAATTTCTGGGCTGTTGTTTGAGAAGTAGCAAGTACCAACGGGTATCCCGTATGGTGAAGTCCGTGGTTGATAGTACCTTTCAGATAGCGCATAATTCTTTCAACAGCACGCCAATGAACATCACCCGGATTGGAAACAAACCGGCTCAGTTTGCTCACAGCAAACGTGATGTCAGGCCTCGTTGCGCTAGCTAGGTACATAAGCGAACCAATAATTTGAGAGTATCTCAATTGATCTATAGTTGTGCCGTTGAACTTTCGAATCAACACACTAGGATCATATGGTGTTTGAGAAATTTTGCAGTCTCAATATCCAAATCGACTCAAGATCTTCTCAACATAGTGGGATTGTAGAAGTGTAATCCCACCCTCATCATCTCTCAAGAGCCTGATGTTCAAGATAACATGAGCCACTCCAAGGTCCTTCATCTCAAAGTTCTGAGACAAAAAGGACTTAACCTCCTCAATCACCTTGAGGTTGGTTCCAAATATCAGTATGTCATCAACATACAAGCACAGTATAACTCCTTCGCCCCCACCATGGCGATAGTATACACACTTGTCAGCTTCATTAACAACGAAGCCAACAGATGTCAGAGTTGTATTAAACTTATCATGCCATTGCTTAGGTGCTTGCTTCAGGCCATATAAAGATTTCAGCAACTTACACACTTTTCCTTCTTGACCATCTATCACAAAGCCATCTGGCTATTGCATGTAGATTTCCTCGTCTAGCTCTCCATTCAGGAAAGCCGTCTTAACGTCCATTTGATGAAGAACAAGACCATGCGATGCTGCCAACGAGAGTAGTAATTGAATGGTGGTCAGTCTGGCCACAGGTGAATAAGTCTCGAAGAAATCTTCTTCTTCTTTCTGGGCATA